>NC_138769.1:511828213-513245713 GCF_965119305.1 Pelophylax lessonae
CGTGGAGCGCAGCGTGGAAGGGTGTGATGAAGATGGCAGTGCGGAGGATGGTCTAGGTGGACAGCTTTACCCTGGATGCCTGCATACTTAGTATTGTATTGCTACACTTATTGGGGCCTCTCTTCTCTTTTATACCCAGTTTTGACATGACGCTACTTGTATATCAAGACATCGCTTGTATATCAAGTCAAAATTTATTTTAAAAATTTGCTTGTCTTGCAAAGCGCTCTCAAACCAAGTTACTCTCAAACCAAGGTTTTACTGTATATATGTTTGCTTTTTTCAAAGTCTATACTTCTCCTTTACTTACAGAGTTGTATTATTTTATGGTGTTTTACAGTATAAAGTTGATCAAACAGTAATCCTGACCTTTACATCACAGTTTTAGCAGCATTGTTTAAAGCATTAAAAAAAGTATCTCAGATGTTAAACATCCTGTTTAGAGCTTGTGTACGTTGGCAGATCCACAATTCATAAAAAGAAAACTCCCTTTGTAAACTTCCCATGTGTCAGGTTGCCCTTGGTTCTTGGATTAGCAAGAACAGTGGATTTGGCAGATATTTGTCACATAATCACTGCGGAACCATCCTCGTTTATGGCTTTTCATCTGCAGAATCCAGCATTTGCCATCTGTCCATTCACCAGTTTTCAAATATCAAGAACAGTGCAGGAAAAAATTACACACGGGAAGTCCACAGAGACCAATATTCTTGGATTCACCAGATGTTTAAAAATAGGCTACTTAAAGTTTGGCAAATAAGTACAAGCTGCAATGACATTCTTTGTTTCCCCATTACAATTTTGGTGGAAAATTTCCAACCATTACTACCACACTTTTCTTTTTCTTGTGCTGTTTTCTACATCTTTGTTAACCCGGACACTACTTTTTGCAAGCAATACTAACATCAGAGCTTCCGAGAGAATCAAAGAGAAACTTTTGAATGAAAAGCTTTCCATGGGAAAGTGCTATTGTATTGCCAGTCTGTTTTTAACTGTCATTTTTTCATGTTTGCAGGTTTGGAAAAAAAAAAGGTGGAGGGGGGGGGGGGGGGGGGTAGTGATTCTGGCTGCTACGAGGAACAAGAAATATTTCCTCTTTACAAATGTTTTCATGTTTTCACAGATAAAGTCTGTACTATGTGGTCAGCATTGGGCATTTTATAATACACACAGCTAAAATCTGTTCATTTTCAGGGAAGTTCATCTAAATTATTTTAAGATAGTGGGTCATCTTTCTTCATTTGCTGTGCATAATAATATTGTCCCCGTTTAACTTGAAACTTCAAATCCCTTTATTTTGTAACTGTTAGTTAATCTTGGTGTGGATAAAATATGGAAAATTAGTAAGGAAAAACATCTTGAATATCTACACCCACACTGTCATTTAACATGTAGAATATTCTAGCAATAACTAACACAGCACAACATTTTCCTGGCAAAAAAACATCACATTGACATTTGGCAGACTTGGAGAAACTCAGCGTTTTCTGCATGTCTTTAAAGTCTATATTTTTATTCATAATTTGTGATGCTGTGCTGTAATATTTTTGTAAATGTGTTATCAAACAGATCTACGATCCTCTGATCCATTTAACCTGTTATAATAGGGCTTTGGGCTTCATAGAAAAAAAAAAAAAAATATTTGATCAGAAATTATTGTTTATTGATTATTATTGAAAAGGATTGATTTTTAGTGCTCTCTGGATTGGAAGTCCTTATCAGGGACCCATAATACCAGGGGTTCAAAGAGTTTTTTTGGGTGGGAAGAAATTCCAAACCCGGATTACAGGGACATTTGTCCTGATGGGGTTTGGGCTTCATAGAAAAAAAAAAAAATATTTGATCAGAAATTATTGTTCTCAAGAAGATCCCCACTGCTGAATTATCTGTGTATACTGTATGTGGTCCTTACCCAGTGAGCATGAATACTTGTCTCTGGCAAGCAAGTCAGATCTTTGGCAAACTTTTTATTATACCTCAATATTTACCGTATTTATTGGCGTATAACACGCACCTCAAATTTAGGAGGGAATTATTAGGAAAATTGCCTAAATTTGAAATAAACAGCATTGAACTCAGAACATTTTTTTAATCAAATGCAGCCTTACCAGTGCCCGTGAATGCAGCCTTGTCAGCGCAGTGTCCACCAATGCAGCCTCACCAAGCGCAGTGTCCACCAATGCAGCCTCGCCAGCGCAGTGTCCACCAATGCAACCTCGCCAGCGCAGTGTCCACCAATGCAGCCTCGCCAGCGCAGTGTCCACCAATGCAACCTCGCCAGCGCAGTGTCCACCAATGCAGCCTCGCCAGCACAGTGTCCTCCAATGCATCCTCACCAGTGCAGTGTCCACCAAAGCAGCCTCCCCAGTGCAGTGTCCACCAAAGCAGCCTCCCCAGTGCAGTGTCCACCAAAGCAGCCTCCCCAGTGCAGTGTCCACCAAAGCAGCCTCCCCAGTGCAATGTCCACTAATGCAGCCTCGTCAGCGCCATTGCACAGAGCGGAGATATATTTTTAAAAAAAGGCCAGCCAGCGCTGAGAGGCAGAGGGGGGCAGCCAGGCTGAGGAGAAAGGAGGACGAGTGGCCGCTGTCATCTGAAGTCCCGGCGCCTATGATAGAGATCACACGTCCCGCGTCCCGGCATTGGGCCACTGTGCTGTCTATCATAGGAGGCGGGACTTCCTATGACAGCAACCTTCTGCTCAGCCCGGCCTGCCCCCCTCTGCCTCTCAGCTCTGCCTGGCCTTTTTTTTTTATATATAGGCGTATAACACGCACTGGTGTTTTGCCCTCCATTTTTAGGAGGAAAAAGTGTGTGTTATAACACCGATAAATGCGATATATGGTCCAGTTGTTTACCTGTTGCTGATAATCCATCAAAATAACAAACATGTTTTGATGAGATGTGATATATTTTATACTGGCGCCCTGAATGGCCAGTATATTTCCCCACTGTCTGGATTGTGGTCCCTTTAAGTGGGACGTTTTCAAAGTACTGTTGAGTACTCAGGAATTCACAACCTTTCGACTGAGGGGTTCCAGGGTAATCCAGCTAGAGAGAAAAGGATTGATTTTTAGTGCTCTCTGGATTGGAAGTCCTTATCAGGGACCCATAATACCAGGGGTTCAAAGAGTTTTTTTGGGTGGGAAGAAATTCCAAACCCGGATTACAGGGACATTTGTCCTGATGGGGTTTGGGCTTCATAGAAAAAAAAAAAATATTTGATCAGAAATTATTGTTCTCAAGAAGATCCCCACTGCTGAATTATCTGTGTATACTGTATGTGGTCCTTACCCAGTGAGCATGAATACTTGTCTCTGGCAAGCAAGTCAGATCTTTGGCAAACTTTTTATTATACCTCAATATTTACCGTATTTATTGGCGTATAACACGCACCTCAAATTTAGGAGGGAATTATTAGGAAAATTGCCTAAATTTGAAATAAACAGCATTGAACTCAGAACATTTTTTTAATCAAATGCAGCCTTACCAGTGCCCGTCAATGCAGCCTCGTCAGCGCAGTGTTCATAAATGCAGCCTCACCAGCACAGTGTCCACCAATGCAGCCTCACCAAGCGCAGTGTCCACCAATGCAGCCTCGCCAGCACAGTGTCCACCAATGCAACCTCGCCAGCGCAGTGTCCACCAATGCAGCCTCGCCAGCACAGTGTCCTCCTATGCATCCTCACCAGTGCAGTGTCCACCAAAGCAGCCTCCCCAGTGCAGTGTCCACCAAAGCAGCCTCCCCAGTGCAGTGTCCACTAATGCAGCCTCGTCAGCGCCATTGCACAGAGCGGAGATATATTTAAAAAAAAAGGCCAGCCAGCGCTGAGAGGCAGAGGGGGGCGGGCCAGGCTGAGGAGAAAGGAGGATGAGTGGCCGCTGTCATCTGAAGTCCCGGCGCCTATGATAGAGATCACACGTCCCGCGTCCCGGCATTGGGCCACTGTGCTGTCTATCATAGGAGGCGGGACTTCCTATGACAGCAACCTTCTGCTCAGCCCGGCCTGCCCCCCTCTGCCTCTCAGCTCTGCCTGGCCTTTCTTTTTATATATAGGCGTATAACACGCACTGGTGTTTTGCCCTCCATTTTTAGGAGGAAAAAGTGTGTGTTATAACACCGATACATGCGATATATGGTCCAGTTGTTTACCTGTTGCTGATAATCCATCAAAATAACAAACATGTTTTGATGAGATGTGATATATTTTATACTGGCGCCCTGAATGGCCAGTATATTTCCCCACTGTCTGGATTGTGGTCCCTTTAAGTGGGACGTTTTCAAAGTACTGTTGAGTACTCAGGAATTCACAACCTTTCGACTGAGGGGTTCCAGGGTAATCCAGCTAGAGAGAAAAGGATTGATTTTTAGTGCTCTCTGGATTGGAAGTCCTTATCAGGGACCCATAATACCAGGGGTTCAAAGAGTTTTTTTGGGTGGGAAGAAATTCCAAACCCGGATTACAGGGACATTTGTCCTGATGGGGTTAAGTCGAATGTCGGGAGACATTTGCCAGTTAAAAAAAAAACAGTCGACATTCGGCCCGTGTGTATGTCAGCCAGCTTTGGACGGCTTCTGTCAGATGAGCATGCTGGAAAACCAGCAACCGACAGACTCCCAATCAGTGCTCTCAGCCAATGGCAGAGAGCATTGGTTGGAGCGTTCTGGTGCCCTAAAACACAATACCTTAGTTGGGGGGGGGGGGTCGCTATACTAACTTTGCATAGTTAGCATAACCTCACTGTTTTAAAAAAAAAAAAATCGAATAGTGTGTAGCAGGCTTTAGGCCACAGGCAAATGGAGAACAAGCAAAATGGCCCCTGCCCCCACCTATAACTGGCCTTCATAGCAAAGAGCACACGGAAGGGCAACGCATGCGAGACAAAATCAGAAGAAATGCCCAGCTTAATTCACCAACCCGTTTGCTTACCAACCAAACTAACCTGTCTAACAGTATGTGTTAAAAACAGGGGTTTAGTTAGCACATGTTTGCAAATGCATGTGTAAGCTGCAGGGCCACTTTGCGGCACCCTGTATTACCTGCAGTCCTAACTCCTGTAAATTTATGAGATTCTCCACAGTGGAAGCACATGCACTCTAATGGATAGATAGGGGGTAGGGGAGCCTGGAGGGAGCCCAACCCTCCTTAAAGGCACTTGGGGGCACAGTGGATGCCAAGCTCATAGCAAAAAGGCAGCAAAGGCATCCAGTGTCCACTCACCAGTATACATAGGCTGTATACTAGGCTGTACACAGGTAAATGGAGTCTTGAAAAGGAACAGGAAACACCCAGCACCTGGCCATTAGGAACCCTGGAGCAGTCTAGGGCGTTAACCCTGCATGGGACCAGATTAATGTGGGCCGTGAGCCATAATTTTATGTTGCACCACAAGTGTATGTACAGTTTGTATTCTTGTCTATGCTGAAGGAAGCGATTTTGTTGTGGACTGTTTGCTTTATCCAATTAAAAGTGCCACTTTTGCAAACAGCTGCAGGTGATCTTAGGCACCCCAATACAATATATATGTATTGTAATGTAGATACACATATACCGTACATATGATCAGACAGACAGATTGGTAACAGCTGGACCTGTATTTACACATTTGCACCTGTATTTAAAAGGAAGATCCTCTGCTAATTATATTCAAAAGGCTATTCTTGCGAACTGTAGTGTCAAAACACACAAGTCTTAAGTTAATTGGTAATAGTTTACTGTCCTAGGTTACAAGAGTTGAAACAGTCGAACTGAACTGTTATTTTCAATTACTGCAGGTAGGGTCTCTTTTTAACAACAAGATTTCAAGTGTTTGATCAACAAATTAGATTCTTATATATCCTGTATACTTGTAAATCAAGGGGAAGACTGTTTTGTTAAGAATGGGAGAATGATGGAAGGAATGGCCTAGAGCAGTGATGGTGAACCTTTGCACCCCAAATGTTTTGGAACTATATTTCCTATGATGCTCATGCACTCTGCAGTGTAGTTGAGCATCATGGGAAATGTAGTTCCAAAACATCTGGGGTGCCAAGGTTCGCCATCACTGGCCTAGGGTATAATATATATGATTGCATGCATGAAGGACACATAGGTGCATATACAGAATAGGCATGTTTGCTAGATATGTGGCATGTCTATATCCTTTCTAAGGCTCCATGCACTCTAGCATTTTTTAAGCTCCTAGCAGCTGTTATTAGCATTTTTTTCTGCTCCTATGAGCTAAATGGTGTTACCCTATGTGTTCATGCACACTTTAGGCTATTAGGCTATTAGCATTATTTAAGCTTCAGCGTCTAGTAGCAGGGAAAAAAAAAAACATTTTTGAAGAGTTTCTTGGAGCATTTTTCCAGCATAAATCCTCCTAAATGCTGCTAAATGCTCCTAAACACTTCTATAATCATTTTTTAATAGCTCTTTTCCCTTTTTTTTTAAAGGAACTGCAAAAATGCTAAAAAAAAAAAAAAAAAAAAAAAAAAAAAACACTAATGCTCCTAAACACTCTTAAATGCCCCTAAACGCTCCTAAAACGCTACTACAAAAAGCTATTATTAGCATTTTTTTATCCAGCGTTTTTTTACCTTAAAAAAAAAATGCTAGTGTACATGGAGCTTAAATATGAACAGAAGAACTCAATATTCTAAATAGGACACTCCATGGAAAAGAATCAAGGTTGCTGTGGAATTTGCTTTAAAAAGGTTGCTTTCTACACCTGCTTTAAACTTCAAGATAATAACTAATATAATAATTAATTAATTAAATTATTTACCAATAACTTATAGCATAGTCACATAGTTAGGTTAAAAAAATACATTTGTTCAACTTATACAAAATAAACAAATAAAAATTCTTCATATACACAATCCTATATCCACAATTAATCCTGCAAAAGAAACCCATGAAGCATGGTTCAATTTGCTCCAGCAGAGGAAAAAAATTCTCTCCTGTTCTCCAAGGAGGTAATTGGATATTCCCTGGATTGACACTCTAGGGGGTTATAATATGACCTATAAATGTTAACCACTTTAGCCCCGGAGGATTCGGCTGCTCAATGACCAGGCCCTATTTTGCGATACGGCACTGGGTTATTTTAACGGACAATTGCGCGGTCGTGCGACACTGTACCCAAACGAAATTGACGTCCTTTTTTTTTTCCCACAAAAAGAGCTTTATTTTGGTGGTATTTGATCCCCTGTGTGATTTTTATTTTTTGCGCTATAAACAAAAATATGCAATTTTGAAAAAAATGACACTTTTTCACATTCTTTTATATGAAATTTAAAAAAAAAAAAAAAGTAAAAATCAACATTTTTTAACATTTTAGGCCAATTTGTTTTCTGCTACATATTTTTTGTAAAAAAAATCACAATAAGCATATTTTGATTGGATTGAAAAGTTATTGCGTTTACTAACTACGGGAAAGATTTATGTCATTTTTATAGTTTTTTTTTTTTTTTACTAGTAATGGCGGCGATCTGCGATTGTTTTTGCGGGACTGTGACACTGCGACATTTCGGCGGACAGATCGGACCCCTAACTGAAATTTTTGACACTTTTGGGGGTACCAGTGACATTACTAAAGTAATCAGTGCTAAAAATATGGACTGTTACTGTAAAAATGGCACTGGCAGGGAAGGGGTTTACAGTATGTGTGATCAAGGGGTTAAATGCGTCCCTAGGGGCATGATTCTAACTGTCAGGGAGCGTGGCTTGTGAAGTTATCACAGAGACATGCCATCCTTTATAGCAGGATCATATAGCCTCTGTGATCACTTCAGGGAGAATGACAGATGGCTGTGTTTACATCAGCCGTCTGTCCTTCTCTCTCTGCTGCGGAAGATTGAGAGTGGCCGGCGGCCATCGGAGCTACCGGTCACACGCACTGGCTCCCCAGTTAAAGAGCGGGGGGTGGGAGCGTGCTTGCCCCCTAGAGTCTCCTGAGCGAGCCCAGGAGCTTTGCCCAGGAGCGACTGCCTGCCGCAGTAAAACTGCGGTGGGCGGTCGTTATGTGGTTAATATCCAGTTATATTTATTCAAGGCATTCAACACACATTTTCACAGCTTTTACTGTGAAGAAGCTTTTCCGTACATGGAGGTTAAAGTGATATTAAATATTTGTTATTGAAAGTTTCGCTTAGCTTCTGGGTTACAAGGACAACTGCACCAAAAAATCCCTGGAATACTGGGATTCAAAAATGTTGTGTAAGTAAATAGTGTGCTTACCCAATAAATAGACCTTTTGTGTCATTATTACCCACTTCCAGATCGTCATATAGTATATATTTTTTGCACTGATTACTGTAGTAATGTCACTGGTTAGGGTCCCGATCTGTCCGCCGCAATGACGCAGTCTCTCTAAAAATCACTGTATGTAAACCTTAGAAATAGATTTACTGTATGGAACAACATTCTAGCATTCTAGTAGTGGAGAATGTAGATGACTTCAGGATTTTTAATTTGAGTGATGTTAGTTTAATAAAGAATGAAATAAAACTTGGACTGAAGTTTACACCTCAAGGAAAACTCAATAAATTTAAAAATGTCATTAATGTTCATAAGTATATTTGGAGTATCATTTTGAAAAGTGTTTTTTAAATGATCTTTTGGTGCATAAGTGTAGTGATACAGGAAATATTTCAGGAAATGTGGTACATACCATTTTTAAAGTGATTGTAAAGTCTTGGTTTAAAAAAAAAAAAATAACAAGCATGTTATACTTACCTCCTCTGTGCAGTTGGTTTTGCACAGAGCAGCCCTGATCCTCCTCTTCTCGGGTCCCTTGTTGCTGCGCTTGGCCCCTCCCTAATATTGAGTGCCCCCACAGCAAGCAGCTTGCTATGGGGAATCCCGAGCCGAGCTGCAGCTCCGTGTGTCCATTCAGACACGGAGCTGCCATTCAGCCCCACACCCCTCTATCTCCTGATTGGCTCACTGACATTGATTGACAGCCGCGGGAGCCAAACGAGCAATGGTGCCATGGGTGTGTCTCAGTCAATCAGGAGGGAGAGTCCCAGGACGGCCAAGGGACTTGTGGACAACGCTGGACAAAGAGGGGGCACAGATAAATATTAGGGGGTGCTGGGGAGGTTGCTACACACAAAAGGCTTTTTATCTTAATGCATAGAATGCTTTAAGATGAAAAACCTTCCTGACTCTACAACTCCTTTAAGGACAGCTCCTTTATCAACTCTTGCAATAGATATGTAACAGCATTTAAGGAAGTGATGCTGGAAGATCCAGATAAGTTACATCTTAAATGGAGTAGACAAGATAGAGCCATTATTAAGGGTATATGGGATCTATCAGTGAGGAAGGATCTAGTTAGTCGTCGTCCCCCCCCCCCCCCCCCGATAACAGCGGGCTAAAAGTTGGATTTAATCTTTTTCTAATATTCTGTTTGGAATAGAGGAATAAGTTGAATATGTCCCTGCTGATTATACACAAGGGAACTGTGGGGCTGTTATATCAAGAGGCAGGAGATGGTGATGCACCTGTATCTGTAGCAGGTAAGTGTAGGTTATGATTTATGTAGGATAGTGAATATATATATATATATATATATAATTATATAGGTCTCGTACACACGTTTCTCTGTGTCAAGACATGTAGGCCATGTTTTGACACAAGCCAACTATATTCTAGTTAACAAAAAGATAGCTGGTGACTCTTTGCTATGTAATTTTATGCAAGGTCACTGTGGTATTTGGGTAATAGGGCTCTTTCACGCGGAGCGGACCGCATTGCGATCCGCTCCGGCACTTTTTTTTTTCACGGACCAGATGACACTTGTGTCATCCGCTCCGTATGTCCGCATATCATCCCATCCGTTTGCATGTCTATGGGCATTGCGGGTGTCAGCGGATGACACCGCTGACATACGATTTTGCATCCGTTCCTTTTTTAAATGGAACAAAAATAGGGTTCTGTTCCGTTCCAAAAAATGGAACAGAACTGAAAGGACGAAAATCGGATGTCAGCGGATGGTCATCCGCTGACAACCGCAATGCCATTGACATACATTATGTCCGTATATCATCCGCAAAAAAATAGGATGCTATACGGACATGCGGAACGCCCGTGTGAAAGGGCCCATAGGCTGTTTATCTAATTAGGCCTTTCAAAGGGTACATTGTTTACATACCTAAGGGTGAATGCATTTTTGTCCATGAAAGAAGTATTTATTGATGGTAATTAGACTTGAGGGGGTATTTATGGGGAATGGTGAAAAGTTGGCCTAGTAAACATTTTAGAGACCTTAAATCCTATTGTCATAAGTGGGGTATTTTCATGTTAAGATCAAATGTATTTGTTCAACCAGTCATAAACCCCTCCAGTGTCAAACGTTGGTATTTCAGGTTAAGTTTTAGCTGTTAAACACATTCTTTCATACGTTCATTCTTCATCATTATAGAAGCACAGGTCTAGATTGTAACACACATTCCTGCATGCATGGAAGCTACTTAGGTGCATATTATAGACTAGACATATGCTGGATTGTAGTGTCTCTATGCTTGCTATGCCATGAATGACGAATGGGACTCTGAAGGCTGATGTTCATTGTAATAATTACAAATACTCTACTTGACTTTGTCATCTGTTGCAAGCACCTTGTCAAGTTTGATCTGTACGGGGACTCAATAAATGCATCTCTCTGAATGAACCTATTTGCTGCAGGAATTATTTGCTTTTTGGATAAGAGGCTAGCAAACTATTGCCTCAACAAAATTAATTATAATAATTATAGTCAAAATAGTACAGCGCCAACATATATCAAACATAAATTGTGAGAATTGTCCAATTAAAATCAATGAAGAGTCCCACAAATGATGATAATAGACCCCAAAGAGGCAAAGAACCGGGAAGTCCAGCACCAGAAGATGGGATCAAAGAAGGAGAAAAGGATCACCACGTGCGTCAAAAAATATGTCCGCTTACCGGAACTTTTTGACCACCGGTTAGGGAAGGTCAAAACGAGCGTGTTTCTAAATGGTTACACCCAGGAACAGGCCAGTCTCCAGACTAGCGGTCACTTGAATATGTGCAGGTAGGGATTCCAAAAACTCCACTAGATAATCAGCTTTAAATACACCATGTACCTCCAAAGATAAAGAGGATACTCCAATGGCACAGTATAACTTCTTTATTCCATATTAGAAAATTAATAAAATGGCAACTCACAATTCCAACCATATGACAGATCATGGAATGCTAGGAAAGCCAAGATGAGCGTGTCAACATGCAGGCGTGACTGACGCGTTTCGTCACCATAGGGACTCCTCATCCCGTTACTATATCACTACAGTACGGGGTGCTGTGTGCACTACTGATTATAATTCCATAGGAGCCACCCTTACCTGTAGTGGGTACATCGGTGTTTGAGCACTATCCCAGGGAAGAGTTATAAAGAAACAAGACCTGCTCTCTGTCATTCTGTGAGGTCAGTGGATCAGGTGAGTGGTGACTTTGATACCTATCACATTTGGAGAGCGAGAATTACTTTTATCTGATGGGATAAATCACCAACATAATGCCTAGATTAAAGATTATCCAATCTTTTTGGATACATAACATAGTGCTGCATATGTGTTATACAAATCGGGGACTGTATATCATTCTTTTATGCTGGCTGCTGTAGTTTTGGAATGAATAGCACAGACTTTATAGGAGGTTTATCCATGCTACATAAACAGTTTCTTTTATCAATATTCTTATTTGGTTTGGCTTCATAAATGTTTCCTTTTAAATTCCTAGGTCTACATCTTTTATAATCTATTATCATTTATCTTTTATCCCGTTTCATTATTTTCCAAGTGTTCTGTGGAACATTCTTTCCTTGCAGTATATCATGATTATGTAACACATTTGATTTCCTTTTGAATGTTCTTCCAAAGTTCAGTGGTTAAGTAGATTTTTCATGTCATTCACACTAATTGATAAAAAGGCTGCTGTTTGTTTGTTTTCATTTCATGACATGTTGTTCTGTTTAGCTTCTTTGAAATGCTGTGTAATGGCAGATGGAAAGCTGGATGCACTTTAATTTCATGATGAAATGAACATGCAGTTTCTAAAAACGTATTACCCTTACAATAATCTTATTTGCATTTTTACAAGATTAAACAGAATGTGCTGATGTTAAAAAAGAGGACAAACTAGGGGATGTTAAGAAAAATCCCATGCGTTAATTGATCAACATTCTGTCATGCCTGGCAACTAGAAAGCTCTGGAGTAGACATTACACCTAATTTGCCTTGCAGTATCTATATCCACTGAGACCAAAAGTAAATTAAAGAGGTATCTGAAGTTGAAGGTTTTTTTTTTTCTGGCATTCATTTCTTTTCATATATGTGTATTATATATCACTGTGAATCATATATTTATCTTTTTTATGCCCAGACACTTCGATCCAAATCTATTCTACTGATGTTTATACTACATTTGTTTACGAAAATATAGATCCTTGCTGTCTGGGTCATATCCATCACATTGGCCTTTATATTTGTGTTTTTTGTGACTGCATCACTTATTCCTTTTCTGTGCACCTGTGGTCATTGCGTGCTTCTTGTCTTTATGGCTTCGGGTTACATAGTTATATAGTTGGTAGGGTTGAATAATGACCCCAGTCCATCCAGTTCAACCTGTGGTGTGTATGTGTTTATATGAATAATAAATTGCATATCCCTGTATGTTGTGATCATTACGATACCCATCTAATAGTTTTTTAAACTATCAATGCTCCCTGCTGATACCACTACTTGTGGAAGAGAAGTCCACATCCTTACTGTTCTGACAGTAAAGAGCCCTTTATGCAGTTTAACATTAAAAAGCTTCTCACCCAGTTTCAATAAATAGCCACGTGTCTTTTTAAACTGCCTCTCACTGAAACGTTTTTTTTCCCTTTGCTAGGGTCACCAGTAAGGTTACATAGTTTGTGAGGTTGAAAAAAGACATCAGTCCATCCAGTTCAACCTATGATGTGCTTGTGTTTGCTGTTAACCGTACATTGTATACCCCTGTATGGGTGAAATATATATACTATAAGGGTATATATCCTCGCGTCTCTGGAGAGATCCTAAGTTAAATTACTAAAACAGTACATTTTAATTTAATAAATAAATAAATATTTGGTGTCAAGTGATAAAAAGTGTTATTAAGCAGCTGCTATAGTTTTAAAAGTATATAGAGATATTTGGCCCCCTAAGGGGTTAATATAGCGCTTGCTATTAAGTAATCAGGGGTGAGCAATTTCTTGTTCACACACCTGAGTGATAAGTATTTAATGAGGGAGTATTGCTATTCCCTAAAGGTGATAGCAGGTATAGTAAAGTGCAAGGTGCTAAATAATCAGAATAACTTAATGTATGAATATACAATTAAAGTGATAAATAAATGCAAACTGTATATATATAAAATAAAAATTATAAAATATATTGGATGCGAAGGTGATCAAAAATATGTGCAATAATAGTCCCAAAAGTGATCTTGTGCAAAAATGTCCTAATAGGATTTCTCCAATGTTCAAATTGCTGGTAAAATCGGCATAGCTTCTATCATAAGGGGTGCAAACTCACCGGATTTGGTGGGTCTTGAATGCCATATAGCAACAAGACCTTCCGAGCTTGTGGCTTCACGAAGCCTAAGGTGACTGCTGGTCTCTGTGGTTCACTGTGGTCCTCAACTCCTGTAATGGAAACCGATCCTCTAGGTCCAATCCAAGGGGGGACAAAGAAAGTGCTCCAATAGTGCAGTACCGTTAAAATGGCAATTTTATTGCCAATGATTAAAAGTAGCAGAGTAAAAACAAGTACAAAACAAAAGCACGTCCGCTCTAGGTATCTGCCTGGGCATGGAGAGCGGCGACTGCGGTTTGTGTCCCACCAGGCTACCCGGAAGCGTGCAGCTTGCGTTCCACCTGACGCGCGTTTTGTCAGGGCGTGAAGACCCTTGTTTGTGTTGGTTTCATGCCACTGGCCACTGCCACAGCTCCCGGAGATGAGTCCCCCACTATGTCTACGGCTTCCAGCACCTCATTTGGAACCTTTCAAAATCCCAAACCTCCCTCCTCTTTTATCTGAACCAGGGATGGAGGCATATGACCCTACCCAGTTATTGCCTCATTTAAAGTCCCACATATTGTAATGTTCCGGTACCTTTGGTACCCTAAATTACACTTTCCACAAGTGTATGCGCCCCACCATTTACTTTTGGAAAGGTGCGCATACACCTTTAAGACTGGAGCTGTCATCACCCAGCGCCGGACTAGATGGCTATTTAAAGCGCCGGTTCTCACTCACATGTGTTCGTTCAAACACCCTTACCTGGATGCTAACCTTGCTTGAAGCTTCCATGCTTGCAAGCTTACCTCGCTGACGGAACCTCGCCGCGCTGATCCCTGTATCCCGCTACTGGATCATCCGCCTCTCCTGAACCACCCTTCGGCTGTATCGCTAATAGTGCTAAGTACCCCGCAGGGGAATTCTCTATAAACTTATACTAAGCTTACACTATCTAGCTCTGCATAGTAAAGACTGTTTATCACATCTGCATAACTAGATTGCTAGCTCTTGAGACTACTGCTACTTTTCTGCACTGGGTTGATCTCTTTTGTATGTCCACCTGCTATTCTGTCATCTGCTACCATACAACATTGCTAAACCTTCCTGCATCCATCTGCTACTGTCTCACCTTCAAGTGTCTATCACCTACCACCTCCACTCAACCTATCCCTCAACCTTCATCATTGTGTTACCACATACATAAAGTCATTCTAGGAACCAGCTTGCTAATTGTGTGTATTTACTGGCTGAAATAAGACCTTCCACACATGATGAGTCATTGAGGTTGGGAATGGTATCTCAGCATATCTCTTACATGACTACTGACGTGGAACTATTTCTGCAGCTGAAAATCCACACCATATAAGAAACGCAGGAGCGTTACAGATTGAACGAACCAAAAAATGGATTCAGCAGAAATAACCACTCAGGTGACACAATTAAAACAGCAAGTATCTGCGTTAATACACGCACTTGCTGAATTAAAAGAAGACAATCAGGCTCTGTCGCAGCAGGTAATTAGACTGACTCAACTTACCTCTGCTCAGTCCCCTGAACCCAAGATAAATCCCCCTTTGGTATTTACAGGCGATCGCAAAAAATTTCACGAATTTAAAAACGCATGTGAGTTACTTTTTTTGCTAAAACCTCGTACCTACCTTACTGATCACATTAAGGTTTGTACTATTATTTCTTACCTATCAAGCAATCCTCGAGCCTGGGCAGATTCTCTTTTTGAGAAAAACGACCAGCTTCTCAACTCCTATGCCTTGTTCCTGGCAGAGCTCACTAGCCTATATGATGACCCCAATAGGCAGAGTACTGCTGATCTTCAGTTAAGATCCTTGAAACAAGGAAGGAGGCCTGTAGAAGACTTTGTCGCAGAGTTCAAGAGATGGACCCTTGATTCAGAATGGAATGATGCATCTCTGAAAACCCAATTTAGGCTTGGCCTATCAGAAGCCGTTAAGGACGAGTTCGCCCGAGCGGATCTGCCAAAAACCCTGGATGCATTAATACAACTCAGTATTACCATAGATAGAAGACTACGAGAAAGAAAGGCTGAAAAGATGGGAATGCCATTATCCGTTTCCTCTCGGAGTCTGGCCGTTCCTATGGAGGTAGGAACCATACGCCCACCGCTATCAACTATGGAAAAAGCCAAAAGACGAAATGAAAATCTCTGCTTGTACTGTGCATCCCCGGATCACAAGATAAACGTCTGTCCCCTAGTCAACAAAAAGAAGGGTGAGTGTTCACATGTCTCCCTAGGAGGATTGACAACTTCATTCACTAACCCCTACATTTCTGTTTTTTTGACATTACAGTGGGACCAGAACAGGATTACTACTAAGGCCACGATTGACACAGGATCTTGTGGAAATTATATGGATATATGTTTTGCTGCTTTAAATAAAATTCCTATTATTTCTAAACTCAAACCTGTCTCAGTAAGTCTTATTACCGGTGTTCCGTTATCCTCTGGTCCGATCACCGATCAGACACAAGCACTTCTAGTCACTATTAACGAGTCTCATAGGGAGACTTCTACCTTCGATTTAATACCATCACCCCACTTTCCCATTGTGTTGGGACTTCCCTGGTTGCACACACACCAACCAACCATAGATTGAAAGAAACGGTCCTTGACCTTCTCTTCTTGTTATTGCGAGGAAACGTGTAACCTCCCGTTTTCCGGGAAGATTCTGTCTGTGGTGACAGATGAGATTGCACCGCTATGTTATCAGGATCTTTCTGAGGTTTTTCTTGAGAAAAATGCTCAAGCATTACCTCCTCATCGAGACTATGATTGTAGTATTGATCTACTCCCAAATAGCAAATTGCCGTTCGGTCATGTTTATCCTCTTTCACAGGATGAACTTGCCCATCTCAAAACCTATTTGGATGAGAACTTGGAAAAAGGTTTTATTAGACCTTCCACTTCTTCCACAGCAGCAGGACTCTTTTTTGTTCGCAATAAAGATTCAAGTCTCAGACCTATCATCGACTACAGGAAATTGAATGCTATCACAATAAAAGATCGCTATCCTCTACCGCTTATCCCTGAGCTAATTGAGCAGGTGCGTGGAGCTACCTATTTTTCAAAATTAGACCTGAAAGGAGCATACAATCTCATTCGAATCCGTGATGGACACGAGTGGAAGACTGCATTCAGAACTAGATACGGATTGTTCGAATATCTTGTGATGCCATTCGGCCTATGCAATGCCCCTGCATTTTTCCAACGATTTATAAACAATATTTTTAAAGACTTACTAGATGTCTGTGTTGTGGTATATCTGGACGATATACTTATATATTCACGGACCCTGTCTGAACACATAAGACATGTAAGACTTGTATTATCGAGATTGCTTGCACATAATCTTTATGTGAAGCTGAAGAAATGCTTGTTCCATAAAGATGAGGTACTCTTTCTAGGCTACATCATATCCAAAACAGGAATCGAGATGGACATGAGTAAAATATCCTGCATTCAGGATTGGCCTACACCAACTACACGCAAGGCGCTACAGCGATTCCTGGGATTTTCAAATTTCTACAGGAAGTTCATAAAAAAATTTTTCTGCTATTGTGAGACCCCTCACACAGCTCACTAGCATAAAAATACCATTTAAATGGTCAGAAGAAGCAAATAAGGCTTTCCACTTGTTAAAGACAAGGTTTACTTCCGCTCCCATATTACGCCATCCAGACCCATCCCTCCAATACATTCTGGAGGTAGATGCGTCAAACATGGCAGTAGGAGCAATACTCTCCCAACGACCTACCCACACTTCACCACTTCATCCAGTCGCTTTTTTTTCTAAATCCCTGAGCAGTCCCGAGATAAATTACCCCGTGGGTGAAAAGGAACTGCTTGCTATAAAATTGGCTCTGGAGAATTGGCGACATTTACTCGAAGGCACCCAACTACCAATAATTATATACACGGACCATAAAAACCTCCAATATCTTCAGACTAGCAAAACTCTCTCGCATCGACAGGTACGGTGGTCACTATTCTTTCTAAGGTTTAACTTCCTAGTGACCTACACACCTGCAGATAAGAACAAAAAGGCGGATGCACTATCACGACTAACTGAAGAAAACTACTTTGAAATCCCTTCCGTTCCTATAATACCTCACAAACGCATTATTGGAGTTGTCCGTTCCTTAAAGGAAGAGGTTCTGCATGGTATAAGTTTGGATTCACCCCCACCACAACTAAATACTGATGCAGAAGGCTTCCTCTACTACAACGACAAACTTTACATACCACCTACCCTACGCACCAAGATCTTGGAATTCTCGCATGATGTGCCTATGGCAGGACATATGGGTATGACAAAGACTTTCAATTTGATTTCTCGACAATTCTGGTGGCCTGACATGAAAACATCTATACAAAAATTCGTCTCTTCATGCAATGTCTGTGCCAGGTCCAAAATTGACACTACGAGACCATCCGGTCTACTATGCAGTCTACCAATACCCCAAACTCCATGGGAGGTTTTGTCATTGGACTTCATCGTAGAATTGCCTCCTTCCAAAGGATTTAATACCATCTTGGTGTCAGTGGACCATCTGACAAAGATGGCACATTTCATTGCTATTCGCAGACTACCTTCGTCCAAACAAACGGCAGAACTCCTGATGAAACATGTCTTCAGATTACATGGTATCCCAAAAACTCTTCTGTCTGACCGTGGATCCCAATTTATTTCTAAATTCTGGCAAGAACTATGTCACATACTACGGATTGAGCGGAAGCTCACTTCTCCTTACCATCCGCAGACCAACGGACAGACTGAAAGAGTCAACCAATGCATCGAGCAGTATTTACGTTGTTACACTTCTTACCAACAGGATGATTGGTTGGATCTTCTCCCCCTGGCAGAATTTGCCTACAACAACGCAACTCACAGTACAACCAAGCAGAGTCCGTTCTACTTGAACTATGGGTTCCATCCCTCTATTCTCCCTCCACGCATCCTTCCTTCAAATAACCCAGTAGCCTCAGACTATCTTACCCAAATAAAGGATTCTCTGGGTTTACTAAATACTACCATTGCACACGCTCACAGTCAACAAAAGAAGTACTGTGATCTTCGTAGAAGACCTTCTCCACAGTATACTATCGGGGACCTCGTTTGGCTCTCAACAAAAAACTTGAGACTGAAGATCCCTAGCAAAAAGCTTGGACCTCTGTTCTTGGGACCTTTCCCAATCAAGAAACTTATTGGAAAAGCTGCAGTGCAGCTTACATTGCCAATGGACCTAAAAATCCATCCCATTTTCCATGTGTCGCTACTAAAACCCCATGTTCCGGACCAAGGAATAAGGCCTAATATTCCACCTCCCCCTCCTGTACAAGTTGAAGGTGGGGAAGAATACGAGATAAAAGAGATTCTGGATTCTCGTATCTACAGAAGAAGACTTCAGTACTTGGTTAGATGGAAGAACTATGGGCCCCAAGACGACACCTGGCTAAACACCTCTGACATACATGCCCCTGGATTAATCCGCAATTTTCATGCGAGATACCCAGACAAACCAGCTCCAGAGGCCTTCAGGAGCAGGCCTTAAGGGGGGGTATTGTAATGTTCCGGTACCTTTGGTACCCTAAATTACACTTTCCACAAGTGTATGCGCCCCACCATTTACTTTTGGAAAGGTGCGCATACACCTTTAAGACTGGAGCTGTCATCACCCAGCGCCGGACTAGATGGCTATTTAAAGCGCCGGTTCTCACTCACATGTGTTCGTTCAAACACCCTTACCTGGATGCTAACCTTGCTTGAAGCTTCCATGCTCGCAAGCTTACCTCGCTGACGGAACCTCGTCGCGCTGATCCCTGTATCCCGCTACTGGATCATCCGCCTCTCCTGAACCACCCTTCGGCTGTATCGCTAATAGTGCTAAGTACCCCGCAGGGGAATTCTCTATAAACTTATACTAAGCTTACATTATCTAGCTCTGCATAGTAAAGACTGTTTATCACATCTGCATAACTAGATTGCTAGCTCTTGAGACTACTGCTACTTTTCTGCACTGGGTTGATCTCTTTTGTATGTCCACCTGCTATTCTGTCATCTGCTACCATACAACATTGCTAAACCTTCCTGCATCCATCTGCTACTGTCTCACCTTCAAGTGTCTATCACCTACCACCTCCACTCAACCTATCCCTCAACCTTCATCATTGTGTTACCACATACATAAAGTCATTCTAGGAACCAGCTTGCTAATTGTGTGTATTTACTGGCTGAAATAAGACCTTCCACACATGATGAGTCATTGAGGTTGGGAATGGTATCTCAGCATATCTCTTACATGACTACTGACGTGGAACTATTTCTGCAGCTGAAAATCCACACCATATAAGAAACGCAGGAGCGTTACACATACCCCCCCCCTTTTTTTTTTGAATCTTTATACAGGGATGGAGGCACACAGCTATTTATTTCTTGGTTCACCTAGCCCATGCACAGTCCCATGCATGAGCAGGTTCCTAAACCCCCCCCCCCCTCTCCCTTTAGTGAAGGGGTGGCCACTCGGCATGTTGTGGGGTCAGGTGATATACCCAATATGTGCTTTTGACATAAATCGCCAATATCCATTTAGGGTGCTTGCAATGGCTGTTTCTTCCAGGTGAGACTGATTGCTGGAGACTTTGGGGTTTTCGCATATATCCGGGAGCTGCGATGCCCACCTGGGGCCTTCCTTTTCCCCCCTCCGCTTTATTTTTGCGCGGGGGGACTGGTGGGCTCTCGATGTGCATCGACGCCACGCCTTCACCTTGTGCGCATGGCACCACTTTTGGCGCTGGAGTACTGTTTGCCATCTGCGTGCTGTGTTGTGTAGTGTGGGGGGGGAGCGCTCCTTGGTGCCAAGTAAAGATGGCTGCTTGGGAGCTGTTGCCACCCCCCTTGCTAAGCACACCAATAGCGTGGCATTGGGAGTGGTTTAGTGGCATCACCTCACTACAAATATCACTTCCAGGTGAAGCATTCACTTCCTGTTTCTTGCTCTGCTATACTACACACCTGTTTGGATCATGCTCTCTCACCCAGGATTCAGGTATCACTTGATTACATTGTTCACTCTGGCTGTTTTGTTTTCACTGGTCTCTTGGTGGTTTTCTCATATCATTCCTTCCTTTGGTGAGAGCAATATGTTTCCATTTCATGTCACTATCTATTTTTATTTCTCACCTGGGTCTACTCCTTCTGACACCTTGCTTTTGGGCTTCAGTCCTCACTATATATCATCAGATGTGCATTACTTGCATTGATATATATTTTATTACTCTCCACAGAATGTCCTTTTAGGCACATTCAGCACCATTTTTGATTTTTAATGGGGACCCCACTCCCATGGCAATCTATCCACCCTTGTTTGTGTTGGTTTCATGCCGCTGGCCACTGCCACAGCTCCCAAAGATGAGTCCCCCACTATGTCTTCGGCTTCCAGCACCTCATTTGGAACCTTTAGCTAACCTGTGAGTAACCAGGGGAGGCTCCTCCCTCCCCCTTTTTACTTTTCTACCCCCCCCCCTTGTTTTTTGCATTTAATACTAGACTACAAATATACTTTATTGCAGGTACAAGCTTATTTACCCTGCATCGGCTCCTGATGAGTGGAAAGAACCCACAAAACGCGTAGAGCCCTTTTCGATGCTACGCAATTACCACTATCTGTTATATTACTTGTTCATACAACCATTATTTATCAATGCATCTTGACAGTGAAGTCTAGGTCAATTTATAACACCCACAACACGCTGGTGTGGCGATATGTCTTAGTGTATATATATGTACTATGTGCGATTAATGAGCAATACTATTTATTCATTGTATTTTGAAATGACTCAATATGTGTATATGTACCAATAAACGTTTTATACATTGATTTTCTACATCATGTTATAGCTGTGTGCTTCATTCAAAGTCCCAAACCTCCCTCCTCTTTTATCTGAACCAGGGATGGAGGCATATGACCCTACCCAGTTATTGCCTCATTTAAAGTCCCACATATCCCCCCTTTTTTTTTAATCTATTGTATTTCCTTTCTCTGAAAAGTTTGTTCCTTATGCTAGGGTCGCCAGTACAGTATAAAGGTATTTGTATATCGCTATCATATCTCCTCACAAGGGTCTCCTCTCCAGAGAGAATAAGTTCAATGCTTGTAGCCTTTCCCCTAAGGTGAGATCCACTAGTCCCTTTATTAGCTTTTTGTCCTTCTCTGGACTCCTTCCATTTCAGGCACATTCTTCTTGAGGACTGGTGCCCGAAACTGGACGGCATACTCAAGATTTGGTCGGAAGAGAGTCTTGTAGAGTGTGAGAATTATCATTTTATCTCTGGAGTAAATCCTCTTTTTGATGCATTCTAATTCTGTTGGGTTTGCTTGCAGCAGCTTAGCATTGCATGGCATTGCTAAGCCTGTCATCTATTAAAACCACCAGCTCTTTTTCCATCCTGAATTCCCTCAAAGGTTCTACCCCTAGTGAGTACATTTTGTTTGTATTTTTAGCACCCAAATGCATTACCCTACATTTTTCAACATTAATTCTCATTTGCCATGTAATTGCTCGCCCCATTATTTTATTTAGGTCTTCTTGTAAGGTTTCCACATCCTGTGCAGAAGTTATTGCTCTGCTTAGCTTTATATCATCCACAAATACTGGAATTGAGCTATTTATCCCATCCTCTATATCATTTATATATAAATTAAACAGAATTAATCCCTGGGGGACCCCACTTACCACTCCAGACCATTCTAAGTACTCGCTGTTTATCACAACCCTTTGGACCCTCTTCTTCTGTAGCCCTGGAAACTATAGGCCAGTCAGTCTAACATTAATAGTCTGTAAGCTATTGGGGGAAGATCAGGGACTTTATCCATTCCATCCTATCCCAATGAAGGATCGTTCTTGCCAGACTAATCTATTAACATTCTACGAGTGAGCTGCAATCTAGATAAAGGAAGGCCTGTGGATGTGGTATACCTGGATTTTACAAAGGTATTTGATACTGTTCCCCACAAACGTTTACCTTGCATAGAATGCATTAAGATGAAAAAAAACTTCTGACTTTACAACTCCTTTAATTCTTATGTTCTAATGACCTGGTCTCTCCATATACACTGCACTTACAAGTTCTCACGTCTCCTGGGGAAGTGAACATGGTTTCACAAATTGCGTTGAGTTTTAGCAAAGATTTTGATGTTTTTAATGCGTTGAACATGGTAGATTGTATTTGTTATTGTTCACATTTCTATTCACACCAAATGTGGTATTTCTGTCTAATATAATTTGTATACTGACTTTCATTGATTTTAATATATTCATGTTTGAATAAAGTAGAATATTTTTAACTATCTCTCCTTTTTTATATAAGAGATATCTGAAGTTGTGCGTTCATTTAAGTGGCACCTCTCCCTTGCAAGCCACTATTCCATCTGAGTGCTGATAGTGGCTGCTGGTCCCCTGTAAATGCAACTTGACCTGAGACTGTACATTGTGCCTGCATGAAATGTGCGACTTAAGATTACAGTTTTTTGTAAATTGCACCTCTTTTTAGGGGAATGGTTTGCATGTGCCCAACTCTCAGCCACCTCATCTGAACAGGAACTAAGTTTTTTAATACAGTG
Source organism: Pelophylax lessonae (assembly GCF_965119305.1). Taxonomy (NCBI): domain Eukaryota; kingdom Metazoa; phylum Chordata; class Amphibia; order Anura; family Ranidae; genus Pelophylax; species Pelophylax lessonae. The sequence goes on from NC_138769.1 coordinate 511,851,423, forward strand.
ATTACTTGGATGTGGCTCCTTATGTTAAAGCAGAGTTCCGGCCTCGGGGGCCAAATTTAGATAAAAATACCCCGGGACAGTCAGGGCTAGTACATTCCCCAATGGATAGCCTCTGAACTGTCCCGGGTCGCACTTACCTGTAAGAAGAAATACTTACCTTAAAAAGTTCTTCTCCAGCGCTGCCATCTCAGGTGTGGGCAGCTGAAGTCAGCGCGTCCTCTTCTGCGTCCTCTTCAGGGACGTCGGAGTCCCACAATGCACTGCACCTGCCCCGCTCGTCACTTCCGGTGCAAGAGCGGCATCTGTACAGCTTCTGGACATGCTCAGAACCTGTTTAGCAGGGAATGCCGCGCCTGCACCGGAAGTGACAAGCGGAGCCGGTGCAGGCGCATTGACTCCTGGGAGCGATGACGTTCAGCTCCCAGGAGTCATCGCAAACCAGAAGTGACGGTGCGGGCCGTGGCCGCAGAGGGAGAAAGTGGAAGGAAGGTGAGTATATTTTCTTCAATATCAAGTGACCAAAAAAAAAAAAAAAATTGGGAGCATCCATTTCTTTTTCAGGTGGCCCTCAGCAAGCGGATGGCCCAAAATCGATTTTTTTCGATTTTGAGGCCAGAAATCCGCTTTAAGTGCAGCCTGAGTATCTTCATGGTGAAGTCCTACGCTTTTGTAACAATGGATACCTGGGCAAGATTCTCCTCACTACAGAATTACTGAACTTGATGTGTATATGCTTCTAATTGAAGTCACTCAAAAAAAGGTAAGAAAAAAACCCTGTAAGAACAGGAATAGAATGAGTGCTGACTTGTTTTGGACACAGGGTTTATTTCCCCTCAGGGGTTTCTCTTACCTACTGCACGTTGAAGTTCAGTCTTGGAAGATAAATGCACAGGAATCAGTTACTGTGGGGGTCTGTGGCACAAGGGGAGGTCAAGATATAGTGGTGTGAAGTAATAGGGAGCTTACAACCTTGGGACGGACACATGTGGCATGGCCTAGGGACCTTGGAGCAGAGTAGCAACCATGGCTTTAAAATGACAAGAAGCACTGCAGCACCCATTTGTGGCAGCTATTACAAGGATCAAATGATTGCACAGTAAATGTCCATTTCAAGTTTGGATAATAACCCTATGTGGGATCAATATATTACCACCTGGCTGAAGTGTATAGTGTGCCATAAGTGTGGCCTGTTGTATGGAGCCTTGCTACCTTTGTGTTTGGAACCTTATGAGAAAGAATCATATAGTAAATGAGTTTAAAGGGAAAAAAAATCTGGCTTAACCTCTTTCTGCACACGCTATAGCACATCTACAGCGTGGTCATCCAGTTCTGGGAGGGTATCCATGAACATCCTCCCAGCAACCCCCCCCCCCCCCCCCACGAGCCTACTTCAGACAAAGCTGATAACAGTTTGCAGTAAAGGTCCAATCCCATCAGCCACTCCAATATGATCAGCTGTGACCATGACTCCAATCACAGCTGATCACATGTAAACAGACTCGCTGGTTATCGGCAGTCCTTTCCTCACACACTGTGTCTGTGGGAGGAAAGGAGAGCCATTAACTGGAAAGCCTGTCAGCACCTTGTTTGCACTCATAATCAGGGCACTGAGTGATTATCAGTGCTCTGATAATCAGTGCAGCCCCCACCAGTGCTAATCAGTTCTCATCAGTGCAGCCTATCAATGCCCATCAATCCTGCCTATCAGTGCCTCCTCATCAATACCCATCAGAGCAGCCTAATAGTGCCCATCAGTGCCAATCAGTTCTCATCAGTGCAGCCTATCAATGCCCATCAGTCCTGCCTATCAGTGCCTCCTCATCAATGCCCATCAGTGCAGCCTATTAGTGCCCATCAGTGCTGCCTAGCAGTGCCCATAAATCAGTGCAGCCTCATCAGCGCCTCCTCATCAGTGCCGCTTTATCAATGCCCATCAGGGCCATCTTATCTGTGCCCATTAGTGCACCATATCAGTGCCCATCAGTGCAGCCTTGTCAGCGAAGAAGAAAAAATACTTTTTTGCAATATTTTATAACAGAAACTAACAAACTTTTTTTTTTTTTTTTCCAAACTTTTCAGACTTTTTTCATTGTTTTGCAAAAAATAAAAAAAACTGTGGTGATTAATTACCACCAAAACAAAGCTCTATTTGTGTGCAAAAATTATAAAAATGTCACATGGGTACAAGGCTGCATGAGTGTGCAATTGTTATTCAAAGTGCGACAGCACTGAAAGCTGAAAATTGACCTGGGCAAGAAGGGGGTGAAAGTGTCCTGTATTGAAGTGGTTAATGCTGAGAAAAGGACAGCAGCATATTAAGTGGACCTAATTGCAAAAGAGTTAAAGGCATTCAGACACAGCAGTAAGCCTTAGTAAACCAATATGCTGTATAGAAATACATTTTGTCTAAGGAGTAATGATGGACATTTACAGTGCCTCAGTGAAGGTGACTGAGAAGGTTCTGCATATGTGCTGCCATATGTGAAAAGTGTGTTTCTATTGTCCTACTGATAAGAAAACTGTACTTATTGCTCATTTGACAATGACAGAGGATGGAGCTCTCTGTTCAGCAAAGGTATCAATGTTAATTTTTTCAGTCCTAGTTTTCTTTTATATGAATCTAGAGGATAACCTCAGAGGAGGAGGGGATAGGTGAAGTTCAACCCACACAACTTATAGTGAGCAAAGCAAGAGGAGAACAGGATTGCTTATTGTTGTAAGATTACTTAAGGTTTCACTCACCGCCCCTTTGATTGTCTTGGCTATTCTGCCTGCCAATAAAAAAAATGCCAACAGAATTGCCAAGAAGATGAGCTGCAGCAAACAGGAACTAAGCTGCTTCTATGGCAACCAGCTGGTGGCTGCATCCTCCTCCTACCACTGCCTTTAAAAATCACTACTTGGATACAGCCATGTGGTTAACTTTACACTATGTGAATATTTGTTTGGGCATTCGTAAGGGGATTCAAAAAATCCATGCTTTTGCGTAGGTTCATCTGAGACTCACAGAAATCTGAAACTGCTGTTTCTGCATTTTAAACATTATGCCTTTTAAAGCATATTGTTTATTTGAACCAAAAAAATATCATTCTGATTTGGAGTTTATTCCTCTTTGCTGTTTGCTCACAGGATGCTATGCTTAGTGCCGGCTCACACTATTGCAAAGACAGACGTCGCATGTGATTCGGAGCGCACTGCTCCTAAAATCAAATGTGATGTCTGTGCAGTGCAAATTCAGCCATACAGATTGTATGGCTCAATTTGCATCTGAATCACATTGAACATGCACAGGATCCTTTTTTTGGTCTGCAGCAGAATCTGATCGCATGATGGTTCACACCAGTGCGATCCGATTCATGTGCGAACTGTCAGTTTGCACTGCGATATGCGAGCTGATCTGGGGGTGTCGTTAACTTTGAATTGACACCCCCAGCGAGTCGCATACAGCAGTGTGAACTGTCTGTGCTGCGAATGCGATGCGGGAACATGCAGTCGATTTGCAGCGTTCCCCCATGGCAATAGTGTGAACCGGTGTTCCGTGAAAAATCCATACCCGTGAGAAAACCATACCCTCGTCACTTCCGGTTCCGCTACGGAGGGTATGGATTTCTCACGGTAGTTAAACTTGCGGCGCTTACATTAAAACAGCTCATCTGAAACGTAAATCATCTCCGCTCTTCGCCCTGTCACTGCCCTCATCTCCGGTAATAAATATAAAAGCGGATCACGGAGCCACGATCGCCGTCACATTTACATCTCATACTCCCGCCACCGCTTTTATATTTATTACCGGAGATGAGGGCAGTGACAGGGCGAAGAGTGGAGATGATTTACGTTTCAGATGAGCTGTTTTAATGTAAGCGCCGCAAGTTTTACATTATACACAGTGCCGTGAGAATTTCATGCCCACCGAGCATGCGCACTTGTCTAATTCTTTAATGTTCAATCACGTATCCGGGGCTCTGAGCATGCGCACTGCTGCGCTGCTCAGCTGTTTCAGCCCGGAAGTGACGAGGGTATGGTTTCTCCACGGGGTATGGTTTTTTAACGTTACACCGGCACTTAAACAATAGAAATTGTTTTCCGCGGTTCATCAGTATAAAGACATTGGGTGAACTGTAGATTGTTATGGTGGTCTGAATTAAGTGTTTTGCACAAATGTGTTTATTTTCAATTAAATGTTAACACATACAGTGGCATTGGTGGATTGTACTAATCATGTTCCTCTAGTTTTTAATACCCATTTTTACTGACTCTTGCTCTCCCCATCCTGAACAAATAACATTCCAAATTTTCCCATTCTGGGATACCTGAACCTTTAACGGATACATATGCCCTTCATAAGAGATTCATTTTATCTGTGCCCCTACCACATTGATAAAATCGTGCCATTAAATACATAGTTACATAGTTACATAGTAGATGAGGTTGAATAAAGACAATAGTCCATCCAGTTCAACCTGTGTAGGTGTGTGTGGCTGTAATCATCTCACATAGCCCTGAATGTTCTGATCCTTGAGATGTACGTCTAAGAGTCTTTTGAACGCCACCATACTTCCCGCAGAAACCACCTCTTGTGGTAGAGAATTCCACAATCTTGTAGCCCTCACAGTAAACAACCCCCCATGTTGCCTGACGTTAAAATGCTTCTCCTCTAATCGCATTGTATGCCCTCGAGTCCTCGTGCAATCCCTTCGATTGAACAGCTTTTTTTCTAAGCTGAGATCTCCATTGAGATATTTGTAAATTGCTATCATGTCCCCCCTCAGGCGTCTCTTCTCCAGGGAGAATAAATCAAGCGATTGCAGACGCTCTTCATAATTAAGGTCCTCCAATCCCCTAATCAGTATAGTTGCCCTTCTCTGGACTCTCTCCAGCTCCAACACATCCCTCCTGAGGACTGGCAACCAGAACTGGACAGAATACTCCAGATGCGGTCGGACCAGAGTTTTATAAAGTGGAAGGATTATAGTCTTATCTCTGGAATACATCCCTTTCTTTATGCATGCTAATATTCTGCTGGCTTTGGCAGCTGCTGCTTGACATTGCATGCTATTGCCTAATCTATCATCAACCAAGACTCCCAGATCCTTCTCCATTTTTGATTCCCCCAAGGGTTCCCCTCCTAACGTGTATTGTGATTTTATGTTTTTAGTCCCCAAGTGCAAAACCTTACACTTCTCAACATTAAACCTCATTTGCCATGTCGTTGCCTACTCCGTTATTTTGTCCAGGTCATTCTGTAGGATATCTGCTTCATGCTGTGAAGTTATTGCCCTGGCCAATTTTGTGTCATCTGCAAAAACTGATATCGAACTACTGATCCCGTCCTCAATGCTGTTTATGAATAAATTAAACAAGGTTGGTCCCAGGACTGAGCCTTGGGGGACCCCGCTTACTACCACAGACCAGTCTGAGTATGCGCTGTTTATTACCACCCTTTGGACACGCCCTTTTAGCCAGTTCCGTATCCAAGAGCAAACCCTGCTGTCGATACCTGCAGACCTTATTTTATAAATTAAGCGCTTGTGGGGAACTGTATCAAATGCCTTTGCGATATCCAGGTACACCACATCCACTGGTCTTCCCCTATCTAGCTCACAGCTCACCTCCTCGTAGAATGTTAAGAGATTGGTTTGACAAGAACGCCCATTTGTAAACTCGTACTGATTACTGCTGATGATGTTGTTGTCTTTAGCAAACTGTACGATATAGTCCCTTATCATCCCCTCCAGAAGTTTACATACTATTGATGTCAAACTGACAGGCCTATAATTTCCCGGGATATGCCTCTGCCCCTTTTCGAATATCGGAATCATGTTGGCTTTCCTCCAATCCCCTGGTACATCTCCTGTCCTAATACTGTCAGCAAAGATCAGGAACAGTGGTCTAGATATAACTTTACTGAGTTCCTTGAGTACTCTCGGATGTACGCCATCAGGGCATGGTGATTTGTTTGTGTTAATTTTATCCAGCCTTTCCCTGATTACACCCTCTGTTAGCCATAGTGGCAAGTCCTGTGTATTACTACTAACCATATAGTCATGGTCAGTGTACCCCTCCTTTTCCTGTGTAAAGACTGACGAGAAAAAAGCATTCAGCACGGTTGCTTTTTCAGTGTCCTCTGTAACCATCCTCCCATCGTTAATTATGTGTGCAATATGCTCTGCCCTAGTTTTTTTGCTGTTGATATATTTAAAGAATTTCTTTGGGTTTTTTTTACTATCCTCCGCTATTTGTCTCTCAAAGTTGATTTTAGCCATCTTGATTTTGTGTTTACTTTTCTTATTTGCCTTCTTGTATTGTATGAAAGCCGATACTGTGCCCTCTGCTTTATATTTCTTGAAGGCCAATTTTTTTCCCCTAATAAGTTTTTTAACGCTACGGTTTAGCCAGCCAGGTTTGGCTTTGTCTCTTCTAAATTTATTTCCCAAAGGAATGCACTACAAGATGCATTTGCTTAATGTGGTCCTAAAGCATTCCCATTTTTCCTCTGTGGTCAGTGATCCCAAGGTTTGGTCCCAGTTTACCCTTTCCATCAATAAATACAATTTTGGAAAGTTTGTCCTTCTGAATTTTAGGGTTCTTATGTTCCCCACTTGCCTTGTTATATTGTTATTTATACTAAATGCGATCATCCTGTGATCGTTAGAGCCCAGGTTGTCCTGGACTCCTACCTCCGAGATTAGGTCTGGGTCATTAGTGATCAATAGATCCAGGACTGCGTTTTCTCTAGTTGGAGAATCCACCAACTGTGACATGTAGTTATCCTGTAAGGTTTCCGTGAATAGATGGGCCTTCTGTGAGTGTGTAGTCCCCTCTTCCCAGTCAATGTCGGGATAATTGAAGTCCCCCAATATGATGACTGATCCCAGTTTTGCCACTTTACCCATTAGTGATAAAAATTCCAGCTCTACCTCCTCCCCTTGTTTAGGTGGCCTATAGCAAACCCCCACAATTACTTTTCCCTTTTCTCTTTCCCTATGGAGTTCTACCCACACAGATTCTAACTCCATAACTCCTCTCTATCACCTTTATATTGTTCTTGACATAGAGACATACCCCACCCCCTCTTTTTCCTACCCTGTCCTTCCGGTACACCGAATACCCTTGGATATTGGCCAGCCAGTCATGTGAGGGGTCGAACTAAGTCTCCGTTATTCCCACAAGGTCTATGTCATCCTCATGTAATAACATTTCCAACTCATCCATTTTATTAGCTAGGCTCCTTCCTTGGAATTATAATGCATACACACCTCAGACTGCTACTCTTTGCAATGTGGACTCTTATTTAATAAGTACATCCACCTTTCTCTTTTTTTATGTGCAATTGCATTAGTAATAAAGTACATGCAAATTTGCCAAAGGAACTTTTTTTTGTTAACAAAGTTCATGCTAATTTTCAAGTTATATTATGTATACCAATAAAGTCATTTTTCTCTATGATAATTTGTACCTACAGTAGTTAGCCAGACTGTTTTAGGTAGCCACTGATGTGCTAGGAATTGTAACTACTGTACATAGAAAAAAGAAAAAAATCAAAGCTAAACTAAGGTAAATTTTTGTTGCAGATACAATGTTTGGAAGAAAAAATGTGTAAAGTTATAGATTGTTTTAGATAAAGAGGTCTGCTTTAGTTAATGTATCACTTCCACTTTTTAGGCGCCACTCTTACCTCACATTTCTGCTTGCAATTATTTTTATTACCCAAAATCACAATCTGATCAAATACATCTATACAGATTGCATATGTTTTAAATAGATTAAGGAAATTGGAATATACAGTTGTATATACACTCACTGGCCACTTTATTTGATACACCATGCTAGTACCTTGTTGGACCCACTTTTGCCTTCAGAACTGCCTTAATTATTCATAGCATTGATTCAATAAGGGGTTGGAAATATTCCTTAGAGATTTTTGTCTATTTTGACATGATAGCAAATTGCAGTTGCTGCAGATTTGTTGGCGGCACATCCATGAAGCAAATCTCCCGTTTCACCACATCCCCCGTTTATCCCTGCCGACATGGAGCTGTTGTTTGGTCCCACCCCCTCTCTCTCCTGATTGGCTCACTGACTTTGACAGCCGCAAGAGCCAATGGCGCCGCAGCTGTATCTGAGCCAATCAGGAGGGAGTCCTAGGATGACAGAGGGACTCATAGACATCGCTGGAGAGAGAGGGGGCACAGGTAAGAATTAGGGGTGCTGGGGGGACTGCTACACACAGAAGGCTTTTTATTTTAATGCATAGAATGCATTAGGATTAGGATAAAAAAAAAAACCTTCCTGACTTTACAACTCCTTTAACCACTTAAGCCCTGGAAGATTTTACCCCCTTCCTGACCAGGGCCTATTTTGCGATTCGGCACTGCGTGATTTTAACGGACAATTGCGCAGTCGTGCGACGCTGTACCCAAACGAATTTGACGTCCTTTTTTTTTCCCACAAACAGAGCTTTCTTTTGGTGGTATTTGATCACCTGTGCAATTTTAATTTTTGCGCTATAAACAAAAAAAGAGCGTCAATTTTGCAAAAAATAAGAATATTTTTCAAATTTTTTTATATGAAATTCCCAAAAAAAAAAATGTAAAAATCAAATTTTTTTAACATTTTAGGCCAATTTGTTTTCTGCTACATATTTTTGGTAAACAAAAATTGCAAAAAGCGTATTTTGATTGGTTTGCGTTTGAAGTTATTGCGTTTACTAACTAAGGGAAAGATTTTTGTTGTTTTTTTTTTTAACGCGTAATGGCGGCGATCTGCAATTTTTTTTTTTTGCGGTACTGCGACATTGCGGCGGACAGATCGGACCCTTGACTGACATTTTTGACGCTTTTGGGGTTACCAGTGACATTACTGCAGTAATCAGTGCTATACATATGCACTGTTACTGTAAAATGACACTGGCAGTGAAGGGGTTAACTTTTTTGAGAGGGAGGGGTTATGTGTGTCCCTAGCGTGATTCTAACTGTGATTGGCTGTGGCTTGAGGTGTATGAACAGTGATCAACGGTCCTACATAGTAGAACCGTATGATCACCATTCATACACAGGGGAAAATGACAGGCGGCTTGTTTACATTAGCCGCCTGCCTTTCTCCCGCTCTAACGGACGATCGCGAGTGACCGGTGGACATCAGGTCCGCAACCGCGTGGGAGTGGGAGAGACATAGCCCTACGTCGCTCTGCCTGTGAGGGGCTGACTGCCGACGTAAATAGTTGTGCGGCGGTCGGCAAGTGGTTAAGGAGATTCATCCTCTCTATTTGTCCTGTTTACCATTATCGTTGAAAGTGAAAGTAAAAGAAATTACCCAAATTTTGGGATGTCCCCAGAAAAGTAAAATATGGGAAATCTTCCAATGGGGACACTAGTTCTGGTGACCAGGAGGTTCCCAAGGAATTTCCTTAATTATGCGGGGATTTCCTCTCACTTCCTGTTTGGATTTGGGACAGTAAGAACAGGGAAATCTCGGCAATGGGACACATACGGTGAAATAAAATCTAACAGGGTTTAAAACTCTCCCTTATAGTTCTACTTTAAGGATGCTTTCATACTGTAAATAGAAGTGCTAATAGTTTATGCTTATCAATTAACAAAATGGAAAGTACATTAATGGAAGATAAATCCAAATCGAATTAATATTTGGTGAGACTACATTTTGCCTTCAGAACTGTATCAATTTTTTAAGGTACAATTGCACACAGTTTTTGAAGGAAATTAGCAAGTAGGTTGTTCCAAACATCTTGGAGAACTAACCACAGATCTTCTGTGGATGTAGGGTGCCTCAAATCCTACTATCTTCATGTAATCTCAGACAGACATGACGATGTTGAGATCATGGCTCTGTGGGGGCCAAACCCTCACTTCCAGGATATCTTGTTCTTCTTTACACTGAAGATAGTTCTTATTGACATTAGCTGTATGTTTGGGGTCATTGTCCTGCTGCAGAATAAACTTGGGTCCAATCACACGCCTCCCTGATGGTATGGCATGTATTCATCAGCATTGGGGACACCATTTATCCTGACCAGATCTCCAACTCCATTTGCAGAAATTCAGCCCTAAACTTTCAAAGAACCTCCACCATGGATCACTGTTGCCAGCAGACACTCATTATTGTACCGCTCTCCAGCCCTTCGATGAACAAACCACCTCCTGCTACAGCCAAATATTTCAAATTTTGGCTCATCAGTCTAGCGCACCTGCTGCCATTTTTCTGCACCCTAGTTTCTATGTTTTTGTGCATTGTTCAGTCGCTAAGCCTTGTTTTCACATTGGAGATTTGGCTGTGATTCTTCCACAAAGAAAATTTCTTGCAAGACTTCTCCAGACAGTAGATTGGTGTACCTGGGTCCCACTGGTTTCTGTGCTGATGGTACTGCTGGACATCTTCCGGTGTCCAAAGGAAGTAAGCATGACGTGTCTTTCGCCTTACTTGACCGACCACTGCGTCTATGGTCCACAGCATTGCCTGTTTTTTTCTTCTTCAAAAGAGTTTAAGCAGCATACCTTCAAACCCCAGTCTGCTTTGAAATCTTTGCCTGGGAGAGTTCTTATTGATATAGTATAACTATCTTGTGTCTTGTTGCTGTGCTCAGTCTTGCCATGGTGAATGACCTGCAATATTAAACTGTCTTCCACAACCTCACCTTAGTAGCAGAGTATAGCTGTTCCTCACCCAGTTTTTAGCTTCCTACACATCTCTTTCTATTTCAGGTAATGACTGTGTTTCAACCTACCTATGAAATCGCAGTTGCTTAATATAATTGGTTATTCATACACCTGACTTTATTCCTACAAAATCCCTGACTTTGTGCAAGTGTGCAAGTGTAAGACTTGATGATGGTTTGAAGCCAAAGGTTATTTACAGCAAATATTGATTTGATTTTGATTTTTCTTTTCTTTTCGTTCACGTTTCATTTTGTAGATTAATAAACATAAGCAATTAAAATATATGTTTGAAAGTATTCTTCCTTTACAGCATTTCTGAACACCTGCCTAAAAGGTTTGCATAATACTAATAATATATTTATTGCACTGAATGAAGCATAACTTCCCACAAAACCACAAAACTTCAGTTTTTACTATTAAGTAGTGTTGAATGTGTCTCCATTAGGGAAATTTCCCCTCATTTGTGGTTCCAGAGAAACTGCAGGAAATGCAAACCTCTTGTCACTACAAGGGGTACCCCCTCCGGACGATATCCCCTAGTTTTATTTCAGTGAAAATAACATTTTGGTAAAATAAGAGTGTGCTAACTGTATGGTTGACAGTCCAGTTCAAATTTTTGAGAGCAAAAACAATAGCTCATGTGTTTATGGGGATTTACTAGTCCCCTTTATTAGGGCTTGTGTATGAAAACTGATCAGTTTTACTGATTGCAGAACTCTTTTTTGCCCACAAGATGGAGATGTCAGCTATGCATTATTTACTATGACTGGCTTTACACAGGTGCAGTCTGGGAGATGTAGTTTGGAAGAGGATTCAAACCATAACCATCCCTGGCCTCAACTACAATGCCCATGAACACCTGAGAGCAGGAGGGGTCAGATATAAGGAAAAGCCCAGGAAAGAGTTAAGGCAGTTGGGGAGCGCACCAACTGGAGCAGGACTGGACAGAAGGTGCTGTGTTGTAGTGTGCTCGGGTAAGTGAGCTGTTGTGCTGGATTCATCAGACGCTAGATTCAGGAGGCTGAACCGGAGTGTGCCTGTTGCAATATCAGTGGTCTGGAGATTTTTTACTGACACTGTGGTGTCGTTTTACTTTGTCATCTAGAGCCTCTGAGAGGGTCGCCATCACAACGGTTGCCACCATTGCTGTACCGCAGGATAAGGATAAGTCCCCCACTGTGCAATTAACTTATCACCATCGTTGGACTGTCATGAAGAGAATTATGCTGTCCATACACTAGCCAAAAAATATTTCGAAAATCTGTCATTTGGTCCATTTGTTCATTTTTTGTCCAGTTAATGGGCACAAATAGAAAATCGGTTTTAACTTTTCAGAGCTGAAAAATCGAAGGAACAGTTTGGAAAATTCTGCCGAGCAAACGATAAATTGAAAGGTCAATGTGTTTCGAGCCTGAACTGTTTGTACTAGGCATATGTGACAAAATGAACAATAAACTGATACATTTATGTCCATTAAATGATTTATCGATCAAAATTCGGTCATTACATAATGGCACAATCGCCTGCTCTCACGGCTGAGTGTTCGTTTTTCGAAAATGAGTTTGAACGATTTTTCGTATAGTGTATAGCCAGGATTAGTTAAGTTTTTTCTATAGCTCTTCTATTATTGCGTTCATCTCTATTTTTTTCTTAGGCTCCATTCACACCTGAGCATATTGTTTTCAAACATTTTTTCAGGCATTTTTATGATGTTTTCTCAGGGGTTTTTATGCATTTTTCTGCCGTTTTTTGCAGGTGTTTGGAGGCAGGCATTGACATCTGACTAAAAACTATTGTAATCTGCCAAAAAAGAATCTTATTTACTTTTTTGAGCTTCAGGCATTTTTCTTCAGGCGACAAAATGCTCATAAGTGAACAGGGGCCATTGAAATGAATATTTTGCTTTTTGGGTGTTTTGAAACTTTAGAGATGAGCGTTTTACGAGCTGAAAAACGATCAGGTGTGAACAGGGCCTTATAGTTCTGTTATCTCTCTACTGTTTATTGGTTTTTGGAATTTACGTCCTTTGTGTAAGGGTCCTTTCACACGAACGATCCGATCAGACCCACCTGTCAGTTTTTTAGGCGGACCTGATCGGATTTTGCATGCATCTCTATGGGGCAGCGGATGTCAGCGGAGACATCTCCGCTGACACCCGCTGCTATCCAATTCTGATCCTGTCCATGAAATCCGGACGGATGGAAACCCTATTTTCCATCCGTCCAGCGGATTGGATCGGATGGGATCGGATGAGAACGGACAGGCGGTCTGTTCTCATCTGATTCCCCCATAGAGGACAGCGGGGATTTGACTGCTCTGTCTCCGCACACAGAGCGGAGACGGAGCTGTCACCTGCCTGCTCAGCGGGGATGGGCGGATTGATCCCGCTGAGCAGAGAACGGACCGCGTCGGACAGTGGATAGTGTGAAAGGACCCTAAGGCAGCATCGTTACTTGCTGCAGATGTCCTTTGCTGTGCCTTCTGCTGTCCATTGAATCACACCTTGGACTCATGGGATGTGCTGCTTTTTGGACTTTATGATTCATATTGCTGCATGTTGTTAGGTTTTGGAGGTCATTTTTTGTGACAATGCTACTTTTGTATGTTTCCACACTCCACTCTATTTTTCAGTACTGGGTTGTTCGTTGTTTTTTTTTTTGGTTGAAAACCTTAATTAAAACTTTGAAAATAAAAAATATTCCCCATACTTTGCAATTATAAGCTCTATTGGTAATGAATTCCATACCTGACAACCTCCAAAGTACAAAGTGAGAGTAGAATGGAAAACAATCTTTGGTGCAAAACAAATAGTCCAGTGTCTGGGAGATAGTCAACTAAAAATCTGCACAAATGGAAATATACATACACATCATGTTTATATTTATTAACTGCACCTGAGCACCATAAGCTTTCAAAAAACATTCAGAAAGCCTGTATGAATATTACGCATAGCAAACGTTTCTTCAAAATGAAATTGCAGGCTGCTTGGAGATACAATACTTCCTGCAGGCATAGTTACATTTAACTGTCCTTCACTCTTATCATTGTTTATTCATGTTTAATCAACTATTCCTTCAGGTTAGACTTTTTATGGAATAAATTGTTCAGGGAAACATAAACCTAAAAATAACATATCAATAGGTTATTACATCAATAACTTCGTTCCATTCTTCTGCCTCTTATAGTTCATAAAAATATGCCATCTAAAGCCTGTTAAGGGTGTTCTAAATTTAGCCAGATGAATGAATTTTAAATATGTTTCCTTCCACAATGAAAATTATCTAAATTGATTTAGACCACATGCAGTGTTAATTAGACTAGCACAATTAAGCAATTACTGAAATAATCATGCGTTTGGAATCAAAATGTGTTACATGTGATATTTTCACATTAGTTAAGCAGACCCATATTCAAATGTTAACATAAAGCTATCTTAACAGAGATTCTGGAATTGATAAATATAATAGAAGGGCCAAACTACTTGTTTTACAGGGTTTCCAAAATCGGACATGACCCTTTTTTGTATCTCAATGTTCAGCAATGCACTACCTGGCATAGCTATGCATTGTAGTGCGCTACAATGGAGGTGCTTTTCTTGGAAAATGCATTGGGGTGCAATTCCAATAGAAGGTTGGATGGCACATCCTCACACCAACACACATTATTGCAGTGCAAAAAAATGTATTTGATCGTTAAAGTGGTTCTAAAGTCAAAAGGTTTTTATCTTAATGCATTCTATGTATTAACCTCCCTGACGGTAATCCCAATTGTGGCTCGGGGTTATTTTCAGTACCAAAAGCGGTAACCCCAAGCCACCCTCGGGGTTACCCTGCAGTAAAACTTACCTTGTCCCTATGATCCCCTGATGTCCTCCCACTGTGTCCGTCCGATGCCGGCATCCCTCTTCCGGGTTCCCTTCCCTGCAAGCACCGCAATGCAGTGGGGGCGGACCTGGGGGGGGAAATTCAAAAAAAGTACACAAAACATGACATTATACATTGTAATCTGTTAGGATTAGATTACTTTATCAAACCATTTCACCTCAGTTTTGTCCCTAGTGCTTTGTCCAGTGCCCTACCTGCACTTTTACTGATTTATTACTTTTATATTAAATAATAATTTTGTATTATTCATTTATTAATTAATGTAATAATTCATTAATAATGTATTAATAATTTTTATTCACTTTTACAGTTTTTTTACTAAAAATTAAAGGCCTACAATAAAAAAACAACAGATTTCCATGCAAAACAATGTACCGCTTTGACATTCAAAAATACTGACATAATCAGACTGCCAGGGAGGTTAAGATAAAAAACCTTCAGTGTGCAGCAGCAGCCCTAAGCCCCCTTGATACTTACCTGAGCTCCATCTTGATCCAGCGATGTTGCACAAGAGCCTCGGCTGTCTCCCTCCTGATTGGCTGATACCCAACAGCGGACGCCATTGGCTCCCACAGCTGTCAATTAAAGTCAGTGAGCCAAAAAGGGGAGGGGGTCTGAGCTTTGGCTCTGTGTATGAATGGATACATAGAGAAGCAGCTCGGCTCAGGTGCCCCCATAGCAAGCTGCTTGCTGTTAGGGCACTCAGCAGGAGGGAGGGGCCAGGAGTGTCGGCGGGGGACCTGAGAAGAGGAGGATGTAGGCTGCACTGTACAAAACCACTGCACAGAACAGGTAAGTATAACAGGTTTGTTATTTTTAAACAAACAAAAAACAAGACTTTATTATCACTTTAAGGTGCTTGGTTATGTGATCTCTGCTAAATGGAAGGCTCAGAATTCAGACTGATCCTCAGCTTAAGTACATTCTATGTGACCAAGTACCTAGGTTTTCACACATTTGGCTAACCTAAAAGTGAGTTTGAAGCAGCATTTCCTCTAGAAAAAAAGTATTTGTTTTTATTTTTTTTATGTACCATCACAGTTTAACAATAAAGTAAAGTTCTACTATATGTATGCTGGAAATTACATACAATATAAAACCCAATTTTCTGGTAAAATATAAAAGACAATGTTATGTTGAGTTAATTGATACCCAACATGTAATGCTTTAAAATTGCACATGCCCATGGAATGGCGACAAACTATGGTACCTTAAAATCTTCATGGGTGACACTTTAAAAGCCTTTACAGGTTACCAGTCTGGAGTTACACAGGAGGTCTGGTGCTAGAATTATTGATCTCGCTCTGATGTTCGCAGTAAAACCTCACGTGTGGTGCGATCACCCTTTACATATGCGTGCAGGACCTATATACTGTATGCATTCCCATTTGCATGTAAGCATGGGAAGAAAGGGGCCATTTTACTTTGTTTTGTACAAACCCAATTCCAAAAAAGTTTGGACACTGTACAAATTGTGAGTAAAAAAGGAATGGACTAATTTACAAATCTCATAAACTTATATTTTATTCGCAATATAATATAGATAACTTTCTATAATATAGAAAGTGAGACATTTGGAATGTCATGCCAAATATTGGCACATTTTGGATTTCATGAGAGCTACACATTCCAAAAAAGTTGGGACGGGTAGCAATAAGAGGCCAGAAAAGTTAAATGTACATATATGGAAGAGCTGGAGGACCAATTTGCAACGTATTAGGTCAATTGGCAACATGATTGGATATAAAAAGAGCCTCTGAGAGGGGCAGTGTCTCTCAGAAGTCAAGATGGGCAGAGGATCACCAATTTCCCCAATGCTACGGTGAAAAATGGAGCAATATCAGAAAGGAGATTCTCAGAGAAAAATTGCAAAGAGTTTGAAGTTATCATCATCTACAGTGCATAATATCATCCAAAGATTCAGAGAATCTGGAACAATCCCAACATGACAATGCCAGACCACATACTGCATCAATTACAACATCATGGCTGCGTAGAAGAAGGATCCAGGTACTGAAATGGCCAGCCTGCAGTCCAGATCTTTCACCCATAGAAAACATTTGGCGCATCATAAAGAGGAAGATGGACAAAGAAGACCTAAGACAGTTGAGCAACTAGAAGCCTGTATTAGACAAGAATGGGACAACATTCCCATTCCAAAACTTGAATAACTTGTCTCCTCAGTCCCCAGACGTTTGCAGACTGTTATAAAAAGAAGAGGGGATGCCACACAGTGGTAAACATGGCCTTGTCCCAACTTTTTTGAGATGTGTTGATGCCATGAAATTTAAGATCAACTTATTTTTCCCTTAAAATTATACATTTTCTCAGTTTAAACATTTGATATGTCATTTATGTTGTTTTCTGAATAAAATATTGAAAATTTAAACTTCCACATCATTACATTCTGTTTTTATTCACAATTTGTACAGTGTCCCAACTTTTTGGGAATCGGGTTTGTATTTTTTTTATTTTATTTAAAACTTTTTTACACCGTCTCCTTTTTTTTTTGCTATCGCAAGGGATGAATAACACCCCTTGTGATAGCAAAGGCTATAGCAGAAACTATTTTTCCTAGAGATTTGGGGTCTATTAGAACCCAGATCTCTTCTTTGCCCTCAAAAGCATTGGTTTAATCATATGCTTTACAAGCCTGTAAAGGTTTGCAAACAACAAACCAAAACAAGAAGTAGAGGTGGGTTCGGGTGTACCTTCCTTCCCTCTCAGTTAACAAGCACACCAAGCAGCAGTTGTTTCGGGCTCCATGATCACATGGGAGAGCCCAGTAAAGGCTGCTGGTAAGGGTAGGAGGGGGTATTGATCAGACAGCTGTATATACACTTGGTTCACTTCTTTACGAAGTCCTTACCTTGCAAGTGCTTCTGTCCAAAACCTGGCAGCAATAAAAATCAAGGAGAAATGGCGTTTGTCACTTCCTGATCACGCTGCTGCTTGCCTACCCTTGCTGCTTCCCCACAATGTTTACATGATGGTGGATGTGTGGAGAGTGCACAGTCCCTCACCTGGCACACTCTATACATCCCTCATTACCAGGGAAACCTCCATGCTGAGTGGGATTGTGGACCAGAGGGAAAATGTTTCCTTAGTGCTGCAAGATACATTAGGCAAGCAAGTGCTGGAATGAGTGTTCCAGCTCTGAGCTTCAGCATACCACCTAGATGCATGGGATTTTGTTGAAACCCCGGGACAGTGACAGCAAATTCCGGAGGGGGGGGGGGGGGGGTTGGAAGAATGCTTAAATAGGTTGCTGGGCAGGATGTAAATTGCATGCTGGAAATGTGTTCCTCTATGATACCAAATTAAAAGTTATCACAAATTTTTTTCTTAATATCTCATACGTTATACACATAGTGTGTGTGTGTATATATATATATATATATATATATATATATATATATATATTGTGACAGGAAGTCAGGTAAATCTGTGGATGTAGTCACAGACAGGAGATACATTTCCACCTGATTTAGAAAGTTCACCAATTACTATAGGGTGTTGGCTGCAGAGATAGCCAGCAGGAAGTTGAAAACCATTCAGTGTAATGTTCCGGTACCTTTGGTACCCTAAATTACTCTTTTCACAAGTGTATACGCCCCACCATTCTCTTTTGGAAAGGTGCGCATACACCTTTAAGACTGAAGCTGTCATCACTCAGCGCCGGACTAGATGGCTATTTAAATCGCCGGTTCTCACTCACATGTGTTCGTTCAAACACCCTTACCTGGATGCTAACTTGGCTTGAAGCTTTCGTGCTTGCAAGCATACCTCGCTGACGGAACCTCGCTGCGCTGATCCCTGCATCCCGCTTCCGGATCATCCGCTCCTCCTGAACCAACCTTCGGCTGTATTGCTATTAGTGCTAAGTACCCCGCAGGGTAACCCTCTATAAACGTATACTAAGCTTACACTATCTAGCTCTGCATAGTAAAGACTATTTATCACATCTGCATATCTAGATTGCTAGCTCTTAAGACTACTGCTACTTATTCCTGCACTGGGTTGATCTCTCTTGTATGTCCACCTGCTACTCTGTCATCTGCTACCATACATGATTGCTAAACCTACCTGCATCCATCTGCTACTGTCTTACCTTCAAGTGTCTGTCACCTACCACCTCCACTCAACCTGTCTCTTAAATCTTCATCACTGTGTTACTACATACATAAAGTCACTCTAGGAACCAGCTTGTTGAGTGTGTGTATTTACTAGCTGAATTAAGACCTTCCACACATGATGAGTCATTGAGGTTGGGAATGGTATCTCAGCATCTCTCTTACATGACTACTGAAGTGGAATATTTCTGCAGCTGAAAATCCACACCATACATGAAACGCAGGAGCGTTACAGATTGAACGAACCCACAAATGGATTCAGCAGAAATAACCACTCAGGTGACACAATTAAAACAGCAAGTAACTGCGTTAATACACGCACTTGCTGAATTAAAAGAAGACAATCAGGCTCTGTCGCAGCAGGTAATTAGACTGACACAACTTACCTCTGCTCAGTCCCCTGAACCCAAGATAAATCCCCCTTTGGTATTTACAGGCGATCGCAAAAAATTTCGTGAATTTAAAAACGCATGTGAGTTACTTTTTTTGATAAAACCTCGTACCTACCTTACTGATCACATTAAGGTTTGTACTATTATTTCTTACCTAACAGGCTATCCTCGAGCCTGGGCAGACCCTCTTTTTGAGAAAAACGACCAGCTTCTCAACTCCTATGCCTTGTTCCTAGCAGAACTCACTAGCCTATATGATGACCCCAATAGGCAGAGTACTGCCGATCTTCAATTAAGATCCTTGAAACAAGGAAGGAGGCCTGTAGAAGACCATACGCCCACCGCCATCAACTATGGAAAAAGCCAAAAGACGATATGAAAATCTCTGCTTGTACTGTGCATCCCCGGATCACAAGATAAATGTCTGTCCCCTAGTCAACAAAAAGAAGGGTGAGTGTTCACATGTCCTCCTAGGGGGATTGACAACTTCATTCACTAACCCTTACATTTTTGTTTGTTTGACATTACAGTGGGACCAGAACAGGATTACTACTAAGGCCATGATTGACACAGGATCTTGTGGAAATTATATTGATATATGTTTTGCTGCTTCAAATAAAATTCCTATTATTTCTAAACTTAAACCTGTCTCAGTAAGTCTTATTACCGGTGTTCCGTTATCCTCTGGTCCGATCACCGATCAGACACAAGCACTTCTAGTCACTATTAACGAGTCTCATAGGGAGACTACTACCTTCGATTTAATACCTTCACCCCACTTTCCCATTGTGTTGGGACTTCCCTGGTTACACACACACCAACCAACCATAGATTGGAAGGAACGGTCCTTGGCCTTCCTCTCTTGCTATTGCCAGGATACGTGTAACCTCCCGTCTTCCGGGAAGATTCTGTCTATGGTGACAGAGGAGATTGCACCACTATGTTATCAGGATCTTTCTGAGGTTTTTCTTGAGAAAAATGCTCAAGCGTTACCTCCTCATCGAGACTATGATTGTAGCATTGATCTACTCCCAAATAGCAAATTGCCGTTCGGTCATGTTTATCCTCTTTCACAGGATGAACTTTCTCATCTCAAAACCTATTTGGATGAGAATTTGGAAAAAGGTTTTATTAGACCTTCCACTTCTTCCACAGCAGCAGGACTCTTTTTTGTTCGCAATAAGGACTCAAGTCTCAGACCTATCATCGACTACAGGAAATTGAATGCTATCACAATAAAAGATCGCTATCCTCTACCGCTTATCCCTGAGCTCATTGAGCAGGTGCGTGGAGCTACCTATTTTTCAAAATTGGACCTGAAAGGAGCATACAATCTCATTCGAATCCGTGATGGACACGAGTGGAAGACTGCATTCAGAACCAGATACGGATTGTTCGAATATCTTGTGATGCCATTCGGGCTATGCAACGCCCCTGCAGTTTTCCAACGATTTATAAATGATATTTTTAAAGACTTACTAGATGTCTGTGTTGTGGTATATCTGGACGATATACTTATATATTCACGATCCCTGTCTGAACACATAAGACATGTAAGACTTGTACTATCGAGATTGCTTGCACATAACCTTTATGTGAAACTGAAGAAATGCTTGTTTCATAAAGACGAGGTACTCTTTCTAGGCTACATCATATCCAAAACAGGAATCGAGATGGACATGAGTAAGATATCCTGCATTCAGGATTGGCCTACACCAACCACACGCAAGGCGCTACAGCGATTCCTGGGATTTTCAAATTTCTACAGGAAGTTCATTAAAAACTTTTCTGCTATTGTGAGACCCCTCACACAGCTCACTAGCATAAAAAAAACATTCAAATGGTCAGAAGAAGCCAATAAAGCTTTTCACTTGTTAAAGACAAGGTTTACTTCCGCTCCCATATTACGCCATCCAGACCCATCCCTCCAATACATTCTGGAGTACATGACTACTGAAGTGGAATATTTCTGCAGCTGAAAATCCACACCATACATGAAACGCAGGAGCGTTACATTCAGCTGTTCAGAATGAGAAAATGAAGGCCTCTATAATTTGTCCAGAGGAAGTCTAAGGATTGCTGCCTTCTGTCGCTGTGTGGGCTGGGAGAGGAGGACAGTCAGATGTGTGCCCTCTGAAAGCTGTGTGAGCATGGGGAAGACCTCCTGAAGCGATGTGAAGCTGAGGAGGGTAACAAGTGTGAAGACTTCTCAAGGTGAGAAAATGAACTATTTCTATATGGAAGAAATAAATGAACTGTTTGCTATGTGAAGAGACAAACAAAGGGACCTGTTCAATGTGAAGAGGAAAAGGGACCTGTTCTATGTGGAAGAAATAAATGAACTGTTTGCTATGTGAAGAGACAAACAAAGGGACAGGTTAAATGAACATGTGCTGTGTGAGGAGATAAAACATGGACTATTGAGAGTCTGCTGAATGATCAGCCAAGTCTGCCCAACAGTAGGTTGGGGACAGACTTCATTAGATAGGTTCCTGTGTGTGGAAGGTAGCCGCCCACAGTGGCAAGGATTTATTTTGTGTTTTATTTTTATTTTGGATGTTTTTGCTGCATGCACTTGTTTGAAGAAAATTGCATGAATAAACCAAAGTGTTGTTTGCAACCACTTCTCGGCTGTCTCCCTGGGTAACGAACTCCCCCAAGGGGTCATCCACGCCTTCCACCGAGCTAATCAACACCACAAAATATATATATATATATATATATATATATATATATATATATATATATATACGGTATATATATAATAAATGCTGCTCTTTTGCATCATATAAAAGCTATCTATTATTGTACAAATTACAATAACTTTGTTTCTTTACATTTACAGTGAACATATTGTACTTATAAATTAAATGAATTGGTTATTATGAGCTTGTTTTAGACTTCTTGCTCTTTGTCTTCATTTAGTATGACTCAACCAGGAAATTAGTTATAAGTATAGATTTGTGGCAAAGCATTACATTAGAAACATGGAGAAAAATGATTTTCCTTAAATACTGTACATATAGATAACTTTACATGTGTAATGAGTATTTTGTAAATAATTAGTATTTTAATTATAATTTTAATTTAATTAGTATTTATATTTAAAGCCTAACTGCAGGAAAAGAAAAGCCACACTGCAGGGGTTAAATTCTTGTTTAGGTCTAATGAGCGAGGAAAGCAGAATTACTTACAAAATCTTCCGCTCCCCTGCAGACGACACTCCCCTATGTTCCAACAGTGAACTGTTCCCCGGTATCCTCACATTCTATGCAGGGTTAAGTCCCCTGCATCTGTCCTGTTGATGTCAGAGGGCATTCAACCACTGGAGCATAGGGAGAAGAAGCAGCGGGGACTAGTCTTGCAGCACAGAGTAGCCTGCAGGATGATGGAAGTAAAACTGCTTTTCACAGTTCTTAAAATGTAAAGCTTTTAATTGTTTCAATGCATGGGTTGCCCAACTGCAAGGGAAAACTAGGACTTTTACTGGAGCTTTAAGTATCTGCAATTAATGTACTGGCATTCAAGTATTGTATATCCTCGAGCCTATATCCATTTTCAATACTTTTAAATCACAGAATTATTTACATGAATCTGGTGTCAAGTGTCCCCCTATAATGCCTTGTCTGGTGGTGGAGACCAATGCTTTTTAGCTGCCCCCAACCCCATACAACAGTCTTGTTGCCACCTATTTGATTATATCATAATGCCATGGCTTTACAGTAAAGTACGCAGTCAAGACCCCTGCAATGGATACTTTCATTAGCAAATGGGCAGAATTCATGTCACTAGGAAAGGGCATGGGCACTATGTCAAGAATCATACCCAGCCTGCCACATAACTGATGTTTCAGGTTAATATTTCAGGCTTGTATTTTTTATTTAATAAAAAATGGTGATTAGCTAAAGAGGTTGCAGTGGGAAGGATTTTTTTAATTGCTAGATGTTGACCTCCAAAATAAACATATTTTATTTATGGTACATTCTTATTGTTGTCACATTTCATTTTGATTTCTAGTTTAGTCTTCACACATTTACAGACTTTTGTTATTGTATTGAACATACAGATTTCAAGGTTAGTTACTCCTTAGGGCTTTGTACTTTATTACAGGAGCTTAGCCTCCCTGCTTAACAATTGTTAAGCTATTGTAGCACCCTCTAGTGTGTGCTAGTAGTAGTGGCAGCACAGAAAAAAACATAGCTGGCTCTAGGTTTAGACCTGAGTCATGGAATTAGGTCAGGGTTACTAGAGGTCAGGGCTGGATGATTCTTCCTATCAGTTCTCTGGTACCTCACTCTGTTTCTGGGACATTGGAGCTTCTAGAGCTAGTGGGTGGAGGCTAGGAGGGGCTGCTATGAATATTTATGGGCCCTTAGCCAATCCCCAGGGGTGGAACTGGCAGGGAACTAGGAAAATCCCATAAATAGACAAGGGCCATGCCAGCAGGGGAGTTGGATGGAAGATGGAGAAGCAATGCTGAAGAGAGGCTGTCAGTGGCCCTTGAGGAAACCCTTACCGGGGGGAGGGGAGGTTACCTGAGGCTGGGAACTCAGAAAAGCTGGCCTGGTATGATCCTACCACAGGAGGCAATTCGGAGGATTCATTTTGGAGAGGCCGTGGGAAAGAGCAAGCAGAGACAGTGAGTAGTTTAGCATGGTGCAACTGTGAAAGTGCTTTCTTGAAGACTGTGTTGTGCCAAGTCTTCATCTAAGCTTGCCCTGGGAGATGTGTGTGTCAGGCGGGAGGGCTGGGAGAAAGAGCAGCCAGGTGCAGCTGGTGGCAGCCAGGTGGACTAGCATTTCTGAAAGCAAGTGACTGGTAGCAGTGACCACAGGAAGGCAGAAGGAAGTGTATTTTGCTGTTCACTCCAACTTTGCACTGTGTCAAAAAAGGGGGCTTCGAGTTTCTCCCTGTACTGGGTCTTTGTTGAACCAGCTAAAACTGTTAGTCCCCTCAGGAGTGAGCAGCAGGTGCTGTACAAAAAAAATCAAGTTTGTGCAGGAGAAAGGAAGAGGAAGATCTGTGTAAATAGAGAGAGAGGTTGTCTCTTGTTGGGCATCCCATAATTCCCTACCCCATCCAAGTTATCATCCCCTAATAAAACAATAAAACAAGCCAAGGACTGATTTCTGTGTCTGAGCGAATTAAGGAAATGCTAAATGACTGGTGTGACTGATGTGACTACTAAGCTTTGAAGCAGCATCAATTCTTCTACTTGCATACTTTGTATGCTTGCACAAAGTCAGGGATTTCATAGGATTAGAGTCAAGTGTATGATTAACCAATTATACCAAGCAGGTGCTAATAATCATAGATTTCATATGCAGGTTGATACACAGTTATTAACTGAAACAGAAACAGATGTGTAGGAGGCTTAAAACTGGGAGAGGAACAGCTAAACTGCTACTAAGGGGAGGTTGTGGAAGACAGTTTTATGTCTCAGGTCATTCACCATGGCAATACTGAGCACAGCAACAAGACACAAGGTAGTTATACTGCATCAGCAAAGTCTCTCCCAAGCAAAGATTTCAAAACAATCTGGTGTTTCAAGATATGCTGTTTAAGCTCTTTATAGGCAACATTAAGGACCATAGATGCAATGGTCAATAGGGATAGGCTTTGTGTTAAAGTCGAACGTAAGTTTGAGTCGAACATCAGCTGTTCGTGTGTTTGCTGAACACACGAACAAATGGGGCGCTTGGCGGGAAGTTCGCCTACTGATGAGCACCCCATAATGCACTATGCTCTTGATTGCTAATGATTGGTTAAAGCATGCACTGACCTGTATGCTTTGGCCAATCACAGTACAATGTAGATTGTACAATGTAGATAGTACAATGCAGAGTGCCTTCGGCCAATCATGGTTCAGGGGCTAAGTCCATGCTCCACACTATATAAGGCTGCTGCTTACACAGAAGCCATGTATAGTGTGTGATAATAGAGATTAGGCAGGTAGTTAAAGGATAGAGGGTTCAGCCAGTTTAGTGCAATCAGTGTAGTGTACAGGCATACTCCACTTTTAAAATGTATGGATATGTTGTAGGCCTGAGTCCCCTCTCGGTGCTCCCCAAGTTTGGTGTCCCTGTCACATATGGTTTGTGAGCAGTGCCATGTCAAGCTTACTAATATTTCCCATAGAAGCCAATTTTAAAGACAGGGAGCAGTTCCATGTCAAGCTGACCAATAACCAATATTTCCCATAGACGCCAATGTTAAAGAAAAGGAGCAGTGCCATGTCAAGCTGACCAATATTTCCCATAGATGTCAATGTTAAAGACAGGGAGCAGTGCCATGTCAAGCTGACCAATATTTCCCATAGATGCCAATGGTAAAGACAGGGAGCACAGCCAGGGTTGTCAGGAGGAGGCCCTTGTCCCCATCAACGTGTTACTACTGTACAATAATGTTGTCTAATGCAAGTCAGTGAATTAGAGCCATTTTCCTCTAAAATGCCTTTATCCATAAATCTAAAATATTCACTCTTGTTTATCGACCATACAGAGCTGAAACAAATATATCAAAATGTACCTATTTTTGGAATTCCTGCACTCAGAATAAATAGAAGAAAGCAATATAGTGAAGATATTTTAAATAATATTATTTATACAAACTATGACATTGTTGCATTCACCACTTCCCAACCACCCGCCGCCTTTTTACTGCGGCAGGGTGGCTCTCCTGCGCAAACTGACGTAAGTCGCACGCAGGAAGCTAGGGGGCGAGCACACCCCGCTGGTGGAGCGCTCCCGCCCCCACTCAGCAGCGGGGGACACAGTTCACTGTTCTTCTCCCTGGAATGATCATAGAGCCCATGTGATCCTTCTATATAGGCTCCCCTAGGCTCACATTTAACCCCTTGATCACCCACAGAGTTAACTCCTTCCCTGCCAATGGCATCATTACAGTAACAGTGCATATTTTTAGCACTGATTACTGTAGTAATGTCACTGGTACCCCCAAAAGTGTCAAAAATGGCAGTTAGGGGTCCGATCTGTCCGCCGCAATGTTGCAGTCCCGCAAAAAAATTGCAGATCGCCGCCATTACTAGTAAAAAATAAAAAAAACAATAAAAATGACATAAATCTTTCCCGTAGTTAGTAGACGCAATAACTTTTGCGCAAACCAATCAAAATGCTTATTGCGATTTTCTTTTATCAAAAATATGTAGAAGAAAACAAATTAGCCTAAAATGTTAGAAAATTTTTATTTTTTTTGAGAATGTCATATAGCAGAATGTGAAAAATATTGTTTTGTTTTTTTTTTTTTTCCAAATTTTTGTTATTTTTTTGTTTATAGCGCAGAAAATACAAATCGCACAGGTGATCGAATACCACCAAAAGAAAGCTCTATTTGTGGGAAAAAAAGGACATCAATTTTATTTGGGTACAGCGTCGCACAACCACGCAATTGTCCATTAAAATAACTCAGTGCCTAATCGCAAAATAGGGCCTGGTCAGGACAGGGGCAAATCAATCCAGTCTTAAAGTGGTTAAGCAACATTAACGTTAATTTTTTCAAACTTTTATTAATTTCTCTGCTTATTACAATAAATGAAATCAGGGTATTTTTTTAGAAACAAACAACTAAATGGATGCCACATATGTGCTAAGAAAAAAAAAAAACAACATGAAAACTATTTAGGTAAGCAATGCAACAAAGAATTCTTTGTTGAGCATTCTGATACATACCAAAACGTCAATGGTCATCAAAGTTTTAATTATTCCAGAACATGAAAAAGTTACAGATATTTTATACTTTTTTTTATATTTAGAATGTTTAAATATATAAACATTTAAAGGATAAGTTCACTTTAAAACAAAGTGCAATTTTGCATTTTATATTGTGACAGGAAGTCAGGTAAATCTGTGGGTGTTGTCACAGACGGGAGATACATTGCTGCCTTGTTTAGACAATTCACCAATTACTATCAGGTGTCAGCTGCGGAGGTAGCCAGAAAGGTTTAGGACGTTGGAAAGCTTCAGCTATTCAGAATGAGGAAATTAAGGCCTCTATAAGTTATCCAGAGGATGACTACTGATTGC
The DNA here is from genome assembly GCF_965119305.1 of Pelophylax lessonae. Taxonomy (NCBI): domain Eukaryota; kingdom Metazoa; phylum Chordata; class Amphibia; order Anura; family Ranidae; genus Pelophylax; species Pelophylax lessonae. Next base: position 511,878,547 of record NC_138769.1, read on the forward strand.
TGCCTCCTGAGGCTTTTTGCGTTAAGGAGAGCAGTGAGCTGAGAGACTTCTGAAGGTGAGGTGGTGTTGACTCTTTCTGTGTGAAAAGAAAAACAAATAGACTATTGGTTTTCTGCTGTATGACCAGCAGTGTCTGCCCAGCAGTAGGTTGTGACAGACTCCATAGGTAGGTTCCTGAGTTGTGAAGGTAGACGCCCCAAGTGGCCAGGGTTTATTTTATGTTTTGTTTGATTTATGCTGTTTGGATGCTTGCACTCGTTTCCAGCAAATTGGAAGAATAAACCATAGACCGTTGTTTTCAACCACTCCTCGGCTGTCTCTCTGTGTAGCGAACCCAGCCAGGGGGTCACCCGCTACCGAGCTAACCCCTTACAATATCTTTCCTCTGATATATTCTAACCTCCCCTCCACCCACCACAGATGTACACTTACCTCAATGCAAGGGCCATTGTTCTTCTGTTTATACAGCATTTCTTAATGTCTTGGCCTTGTCTGTGTATTACAGCCTCATACACTTCTATGGGAAAGTTACTACTCATCTACTCATCTAAGGCTTTGGGACACAGCCCCAAAGAAGTGTATAGGGGAAACAGAGCGCAGGTGCGACCAGGGCAGTGAAGACTTGCACTGGATAATGTAAACAAATCCATAATGCAAAAAAAAAATCCAGTTCCACATCTTTAACAGTTACATCAGCTTTTATTTCATTGCTTACCCTACTTTTTCAATTATTTTTTGAAACCCCAGGTTTTCAGTGCATAATCCCTCTGATCATAGTATAACACCCTGCTAGCCCTGAATGCTATTTTTAAGGGTTGGTTCACACTGGGAATCCTACAAGAATGCGCTACGCATTCCTGTGTAATTCACATGCAGTTATGTGCGGTGCAATTTCAACCCATTCAAAATGACACCAAAAGTAGTGCATGCACTACTTTTGTAAACTCATTGCAACTGCACATACTCCTGTACCATGCGATCCAGTGCAGCCAAACGCACTTCATTTGCAACCTGCGTGGGGGGTGAATAACTTAATATTGACACCCGCTACAGATTGCAACAGTAGTGCATTTTAAACGTGATTTGGGAAATTTAGAACTTTCTACTAATGACCATAGAAACCCTTAGCCCACACAAGTGTATGTAATAAGATGATCAGCTTTCATTTAAAGAGGACGTAAACTCTGCATTCCATTTCTATTTTTTATATAATGTCAATCTTCAGAGTATTATCGATCACTGCACAGGGTAATGATGGTCAAAATGCTTATTACTTACTTTTTTTATTTTTTTGGAATAAAATTGACTTTCTGGAATAGGCTGTGCCATCTTTAGTAATGATATCTACCTCCCCTTGAATGTCATCTGTGCTCTTTCTCGTTTCCCTACCCGAAATCTCACGCATGCACGTTCATGTGCTATCCAAGCCTCTCTCTGGATCAGAGTTACTATGGGAGAAGAACCAGACAGTTGAGAGGGAAATTACAGTATTGTGAGTCTTTGTAGCTGTGCAACTGTCAGAGGAACTGACATACACGGCTTGACGTGGATGTGGAAATGGCACACATAGTGTTAATGTTACTAATGTGGCTTGGAATGTGTAAAAGTTTTGATGGAAAGTTTACTTCCTCTTTAATTGCTTACCCTAAATGTCCAATTATTTTTAAATCCTTGGTTTTCAGGGCATAATTCTTCTGATCATAGTGTATAGTAAAATTAATTGTCAGCTCCATGCAACATTTATTTTACAGAGAACAGACATTTTAGAACTTTCTACTAATGGCCAGAGAAAGAAAAAAATCCATTTAATGTGTTTGCAACCCAAGAGAAATCGATAGTTAAAGATAAATGAGGGGTAGGGACATATTGGCCACCCTCCTTAAAATTAGTTAGGAACCACATCCTCCATTGCAAAGTACAACCAAAAAAAAAACCCTAAATGGATATCTAAACAAGACTTTAAAGGTATCACACAAATATGTATAAAAGGTATCAAACTTTAGATTACATCATATCAAAGTTAAAAAAAAAAACATCAAGTAATTGCATGCTTTGCATAAACTTCCATATAAATTTGTATACATTATTTATTTTAAAGAGCAGAATACATAAAGTCAAAGTAGCCCAATCTTTGTCATCTTGTTTGTTCAACGTGGTTCACAGGTCAAAGCCTACTTCTTCAGGTAAATCAACCATAGTTATCTGTAAATATGCAAAGATAATGATTGCCCATTTCCTATATACAGTATTTCCTATATACGTCTCAACACATGTCAGGCTAAGATGAATAATGTAAACAACTTTATATGGAATTCTGTGTAAAGCATGCAATTACTTTGTAGTTTTTTTAACTTTGACATGATGTAATGTCCGTATTGAGACTGACACACACACTTACACAGGTTGAACTGGATGGACTATTGTTTTTATTCAACCTTACCTACTATGTAACTATGTAATAAAATGTTTGATACCTTTTATAATAATTGGTGTGATACTTTTAAAGTCCTTTTTAGATATCTGTTTAGAGGTTCTTTTTGGTTGTACTTTGCAATGGAGTATGTGGTACCTACAAAACAAATTTTTTTAAAAGAGTGGCCAATATTCTCCTACCCCTCACTTATCTTTAACTAATGGCCAAAAAAGCCCTTAGCCCACAGAAATAGAATTTTAGCCTGTTGGTAATAAATCTGGTGAGTTTTTTTTTTTTGGAAGGAGGGGGGTATTAAAAAATGTTTTAGGACTACTGCCATTGCATAAAACGAAACTACAGAAAAACAGCTGATCCAGGCATGTCTATCACACTTCGTAGACATGTTCTCTCTCTATCTGTTATCTCCCTGCAGACAACATAGCAGCTGATCAATACAGCCTGGTCTAAAATTTGCCTTTGCTTGTAATTGGATGATGTAGGCATTGTCTTCACTGTGACTGCATTGTGTACTACAACAAAGTCTGGATGGAGCAATGTGTACTCATTTCATCCTTTAGTGAAATGTTCTCCTGGTCCTTGTGCTGGTGAAAGTTGTTAAATCAAGGACAAGTCGTTATCTGACCTTTCTTGTTCTTAGAGGGTTATCACCCTTATAGTTTTATTTAGTAATGCTGTTATCAGAAGTACCCTACTTAACGCTTACTCCAGACAAAATGTTTTATTATAGTTTGGTTAAAGCACCGAAGGGAAATAAACCTATGTTAGAACTGACAATGTTTTTATCATCTGTGCTTTCCTGTCAAAGAGACAACTGTTCCCTCTATTTCTTATAGTGGTGTTAAAGGAACAGGAAGTGAGGAGAAATCTTCACAATAAGGTCACCGAAATAAAACCCGGATAGTAACTCTATCCAAAACAATAAAACAGTTATTTGGATGGAATTGGTTTTTAGGAACTTGATTAAAAGTTGGCGAGTCATAAAGCAGTAACAGTGGAGAATTTATGGAACAAATGTTCTTTAAACATTCACTTTTCTATTTCAATTGCACTTTAAGTGTACTTAAACCCAAGAACAAAATGTAATTCATTACATACTTCCCACCCTATGGAGACAGCCTTCATTCACTGTACTGTATCTATGGAGGACCAGCAATTCCACCCTAGTCCACATTGAGATCTCATGACATTGTTTGAGATTGCAGTGCAGCTTTGTCAGCTTAATACTAGAAGTTAGAACCCCAATTTCTAGGAACACCAACAGGAATGTTTTGCACTTATTCACAAATTCTTCCAATGGCATATTTAACAGACAAAAAGGTAGTAAACAAATTAAGTTCATCATTAAGGTTTACTTACTCTTTAACAGAACTAACTCTAAATAATAGAGGGCTTTGGTTTTATTGAAGGTAGAATCAATTGATAAAGAAGTATTCATCTGTACACCAATTGTTTCGTTGATTTAGCAGTTGTGTGCGTGTGTGTACACAGACTTGACATTGATGGTTGTTGCAGAACAAATTTGCATAGTAATTGTGTATTTGTTGCTGGGCACCTATCTCACTCTGCAGAAAATTCAGCTTTTTCAGCCTGGTAACACTGTGGCCACAATTCAAATAAGTTGGAGGAATGAGATTAACCTTGAAAAGAAGAATACCACAAAAACACTGTAAAAGGCATATTTAATTATTCATTGTGCTTCATCTCTATTCACTTGCTTAAAACTTTCTCTGCATCAATTTTACTACCGTTAATCGGTTAAATGTAATGGAAAAGTGCATTTCACTAAATTATGTGAAATTAATATTGTCTTCAACCACATAAATGTATCTCTGCTACAAGTTCTGTTTGGCACAGTGTTCTTAATCTTTTTTGTCCTTTTGTGATTAATATTGTGAATGCAGTGCAGTTACATAGTTAGCGAGGTTGGAAAAAGACACGAGTCCATGTAGTTCAACCTATGATTTGTGCATGTGTGTATAAGTGTTTAGGGAAAGTTGACATTAGTTGACAGTAGGAAGGTTGGCAGTAGTTGACATTATTATTCTAATTAATAAAACAGCTATACCATTAGAATGTAAACCACATCTGTTATTTTAGGAATGATTTACTAGGGGCAGAACACATTTGCCATATTTTCCTAGTCTTTCCTGTGATACTTTGATAAATAAAGCCCAAACTGACTGTATAAGTACTCTTGGATTACAAAAATATTAAATAATTTATACATTAAAATAGCGCAAAACCCATTCACACATAGCTACCAAGTAGAAGCCAATTCTTAACTGACCTGGCTGTAGTAAACTGAATTGTAAATGGTTATTGTAGGTTACCTCATAGGATTTTGTATTCACTTCTTTAATATGGCCAAATAAATAAATTATGCAATGCAATGAAAGAAAAACTCAAGACAAAAATGAGCAGAAAATGTAAAAAAATTAGGAAAACTAATTTATAAACATATAGTCAAAACTGTATTGTGCACCAAATAAACAGTGAATTTGAATAACTTCCTTAAAGCGGTAGTAAACTAAAAAAAAAAAAAAAGATTTCCCCCTGCATACTAGCATATTATGAAAGACTTACTAAAACAAAGCCCTCCAGCAGTGCACTGTAACCGCTGAAGAGACTTCAATCTTCACCCGGTCTTCCTTCCGCATTCGCACTTGCCTGGCAGAGCCGCGATGACATCACTCCTGTGCATGTGCAGGGGAGTCATGGCCGCGGCATGGAGCTCTGAAGGAACACCACGGGTATGTCCTTTCTTCAGAGCACATGCACCGGTGCCATCACCGGCTGCTGCCCACTAGAATATCTCCTAAATGTAGCACATTTAGGAGATATTAATTTAACCTATAGGAAGCAGAATTATAGGCCTACCTGTAGGTAAAAATACAAAATAATAGTTTACTACAACTTTAATAGGCCTGGATTCTTTCCTAAATGCACAAAAATAACTGGATACAAATACTTATCGGTAATAACATCAGGGGTGGTTGATCTAGGCTGTATCTAATTTTCTCCCTTGGGAACCAGGAAGGAATCCTCCTACTAGAGCGAAGAATGTTTTTGGCTGGAACTGGGTTTTAGGAACTTGATTGAAAAATTGTCATAAAGCAGTAACAGTGGAGACTTTATGTGACAAATATTCTTTAAACATGCACATTTCCATTTCAATTACACTTTAAAGGGTAAGTTCACCTTTCAGGAAATCTGTAATGATAATGATAATGGTAATGATTAAGCACACAGTCAGTGTGTGAAACGCGTCTACCTTGTCACGATTGTCATATTTGGATGTCCAGTCAATAAACCTGGATTTTGACTCAACCTGGAGTGCTGCCAATTCCTTTTCTTTTATCAAGTTTTCACGGAGGCGAGCCGGGGCATGCACCTGTGTGAGTCATCAGGCAATTACACCACCTTGAGCAGTGACTCCTTGTCTGTTCAACAGGAAATCTGTAAGGTGAACTTACTTTGGACCCCCTGCCCATCCCCCCAGTATCGATGTACTGAATTCCCACGATCCCTCGCTGTCAGGCATCGGGACATCGCTTTACCGGTCCAGGGATTTGTAATCCTCCTGGCCTTCTCTCCTCTCCTCTAGCACTGATAGGAGGGTCTAGGCGAGTTCTGATTGGTCAGTGCTATCCATTAGACAGTGCTGACCAATTCACCGCCGCTCCTCCCCTGGCCCGACTCCCGCTGTGACTGAAAACAGCGGGAGCGAGCCTGCGGTCTACGTCGCTGGACGGGAACGAGCCACTTGCCGCAGTACAGTCAACGTGACTGGTTGGCAAGTGGTTAAGCTGCAGGGATTTCAAATCCCCAGACCGGTGAAATGGCGACCCGGTGTCTGACAGCGGGGGAACGTGGAATTCCAGTACAGCAGGACTGGGGGAATGGGGAGGGGGTCCAGATTTTCTGTAAAGGTAAACTTACACTTTACATGTACTTAGACAAAAAGGTCAAAAAGGAATTCCCTGTATACGTTACTGTGGGTATTGGTTTTAGTGTTTATTTTGGAACTTGGATGAGAGAAGGGAATAGTGGGATACTTCAACTGTAACTGTTTACAATGAATAAGGACAAATCTCACTTGGCCCCACCAGGTTGCTTGTGGAAGCAGCTGCACTGCTTAATCCATACTGCCACTTGTATGTAAAGGTAAGTCTCCTTGCTCTTTTCTCTCCAGCAATAGACTTTGTGAATCTACATTATCTTCGGGACACTCACTAGCTTTAGTGACACCCACCCACTGACTCTTCTAGCTGCAGGGGTGGCCCCCCTCAGGTCAGGCTCCTTGACACAGATCTGTACTCACTGTACTGCAGAATCAGATGCTCCAGTGTCTCCCCTTTCAGTCAACTTCACCGGACCTCTGTGTTCAGTTCCTCACTAGCACTTTGCATCAAAAAAGCACCAGCATTTTGGCTTCAGGACCAGGTGAACAGTACCAGTCAGAAGATTTCTGAAGCCGACAGAAGTGTGTCTCCTTTAGAGGCTCTGTACCCACAAGTTGTAGCCTTCACGCAAGCCATAACAAATCTGCAAGAAGGATATTTTCAACTGGAAGGTTGTCTGCAGAGTCTATCCACTACTCATTTCCGTGCTTACAGATGAGCCACAATCCTAGGCCCATCATCTTATGAAGAAAAAGAACCTGGTCCTCAACTCAGTCTCAGCTTTCTTCAAAGCTATGTCATACCTTTATGGTGACCCCCAGTGAATGGCCATGGCCGAAGCAGTCCTACACACACTCCAACAAGGGCTTCGGCCCGTAGAGGACTATACAGTTGAATTCTGCAAATGGTCCAAGAGTCATTGGGCCATTTGAGAGAAGGAGAGTGATGAACCCTGTGGCCTTTGAATTGACACTTCCAAAATCTTACAAAATCCACCCAGTCTTTCATGCGTCTCTTCTGAAACCTGCCTCCTCAGACTGTTTTCGCCCCCGAAACGTGTCAGCATAGCCACAGCTGTCTCATGCGGTACACTGCATGCCAGTACCTTGGCTACCTTGGAGATTATATGTATATCATGTTGATGTGTGTATATTCACACCTGCTTTGTGAGTATAATGTATACTTTTTAATATTTTAATAAATGTTTTTAGTGGTAATGCACTAGGTTGGTGAGCCCCTTTTCTTTTTGTTGTTGTTTTCCAGGAAGAGAAGACCCACCACCACCACCACCTGTTACAGTGGGTGAGGATTTGAGGTAGAAGCAATTCTTGATTGCAGGAAACAAGGAAGGTTAACTCAATATCTTGTCAAGTGGAAAGGCTACCCTCCTGAAGGGAATTCCTGGGAGTCTGAAGGAAATATTCATGCTCCCAGATTTCTGCCTAAGTTCTTCAACAGAAGCCCTGAAAAGATATCACATTTGGGCATCTGTAGGCTGCCCGTGGGGGAAGGGGGCACTGTCAGGAGACTGGCTGGAGGAGAATTGCCCGTAGGCCTGGCACAGTGGCCAATTTCCAATATGGCCGCGCCCGCACTAATTCGCGTACACGTATTGCAAACACACATTCACCACGGTGATGAGGTGTGCATGCTAGCATGACCGCGTCTCTGTTTTTCTGTCTGCTGACCACTGGCTTACCGACCATGACACCCATCCCTGTTTACGCTTCCTGCTTCACTCTGTCTGCTGTGATCCGCCATGGTGCCTACCTGCAGTACCCAGCCTGCTGTACCTTCCTGCAGTCCTTACCTGCTGCTCCAGCCTGAAAAACCTACTTGCTGTATCCAGCTAGCTGCACTTTCCACTGAAACCTGTTTCCTGCTGTGTGCAGTCTGCGCCATCATCACCTCCACTGGGTCCTACTGTGCACCTCATCTGGTATCCACCTATGGAGAGAGCTGTACACCTGCATGACTTATCTGTGGCACAGCCAGAAATCCCTGCTTCTCTGGGCTTCGTGTTCCCTGTTTCCACCTTCGGGGATACGAGCACTCAGCCGCAAGGAAAGCCCTCTCAGCATTTTGGCTTCAGGACCAGATACTTCACACAACTGTCTGTTCTACAGAAGCTAGCCTAATGACTGGCTTCTGTCGAATGGACACAGGGCCGGCCTTTGGAGTGTACGAGCTGTGCAGCCCCACTGGGCGCCATGGGCAACAGGGGCGCCGTGCGACCATCACAGGTCGCAGCAGTCAGTTACTCACAGCCAGGACGAGTCACAGAAGGACTTTCTGAAGATGGGGCTGGCTGAAAATCAATGCACCTGAAAAACAAATGGCCACAGTTGGCACGACAGGTGCACTGTGCATGTGCCGCCGCCACTCAGTAAAGCCCGTCCCAGTCGGCGCCATTTTTAAATGCAAGGTGCCTCACCAAAAGGTAAGTGAGACCCCTCCACAGCCCCTGCATCTCCTCAGGACAGGAGCACTGCATCATGTACCATGCCCACAGCCTTGCATCATGTCTGCAGCCCCTGCATCTCCTACACCATGTCTGCAGCCCCTGCATATCCTGCACCATGCCCGCGGCCCCTACATTTCCTGCACCATGCCTGCAGCCCCTACATCATGCCCGCAGCCTCTGCATCTTCTGTATTATGCCCGCAGCTCCTGCATCTCCTTTACCATGTCCACAGCCCCTGCATCTCCTGCACCATGCACGCAGCCCCTGCATCATACCCACAGCCACTGCATCTCCTGCACCATACCCGCAGCCCCTGCATCTCCTGCATCATGCACGCAGCCCCTGCATCATGCCCACAGCCACTGCATCTCCTGCACCATGCCCGCAGCCTCTGCATCTCCTGCACCATGCCTGCAGCCCCTGCATCTCCTGCACCATGCCCTCAGCCTCTGCATCTTCTGTACTATGCCCGCATTACTGCCTCTCCTGTACCATTCCCACAGCCCTGCATGTACCATACACACAGCCCTGCATCATGCGCACAGCCCTGCATCTACTACACTATGCCTGCAGCCCCTGCATCTCCTGCATTATGCCCGCAGCCCCTGCATCTCCTGCACCATGCCTGCAGCCCCTGCATCATCTGTACCATGCTCACAGCCCCTGCATATCCTGCACCATGCCTGCAGCCTCGGCATCTTCTGTACTATGCCCCGAAGCACTGCCTCTCCTGTACCATGCCCACAGCCCTGCATGTACCATGCCCACAGCCATGCATCATGACCGCAGTCCTGTGTCTCCTACACCATGCCTGCAGCCCTTGCCTCTCCTGCACCATGCCTGTGGCCCCTGCATCTCCTGCACCATGCCCGCAGCCCCTGCATCTCCTGTACCATGCCCGCAGCCCCTGCATATCCTGTACCATGCCTGCAGCTCCTGCATCTCCTGCACCATGCCCGCAGCCCCCTGCATTTCCTGTGCCATGCCCGCAGCCCCTGCATCTCTCTCTTATTTGTTACAAATATTTTTTCCTCTTTGTGTATGTTTAGGTGACCAGGGGACGAGGGGTGGGGATGGGGCGCCACAAAATTAGCTTGCACAGAACACCTGAACACCTAAGGCTGGCCCTGAATGGACATGCTTGATTAGCACTCGCAGCCCATAGCTGAGAGCACTGATTAGTGTATTCTGGTAGTGGGGAATCCCCCTCTGTCAGAACACAATATCTCAGGGGAAGAGATTGTTGCAGCAACATTGCTTGTGTTGATGCAGCAATCTGTCAGATTTTTTTTTTGTTCAACCCACTGAAAAAACTGAAAGTGTGTACCCAGCTTAAGTTTTTATATGCCAGGATCCAGGTCTGGACCTGCTACCTCTGCTATGTCTGGCTGTGGATCTTTTCGCTGTGCCACCAGAGATGCTGGACATTTCCCTGCCTGATTCCTTGAATAATCTTGCTTTGTGCCTTGCTTCTAAAGAACCTTGAATGGTTTGCTCCTCCCATAAACGTCCACATTTAAGCTATGTCTCTGCATTTTCTGTTTGCCAAATTATTGTGCTCTTCTCAAGACAAATTTCTCCTTTCACTTCTGCTGCTGTCCATATCTTCACCACCACTAGTTGAGGATTTTTGGCATGTTCCTCAACTATGCTTCCGCTTGATCCCAACCTGCAACTACCTTTTGCCAACTTTTAACTTGTTTACCAACTATGTTTCTGCTTGATCCCTACCTGCTACATCTGCTACCAGACCTGAGGACTGCAAACTGACATTAGAATGCAGCAAAACCCATCTCCACCATCAGGAGCTCTGGTGAAGACCGGTTAGTACTGAGACCTCATGCCCCATGTGAGTCCGTGCCATCCTCCAGAGTGACCTGCTCATGTACCTATCCTGCTGGTTGGTAGGAGCCTCTCCAATGTTATAGCTACTGGTCTCCAAGCCTGACCCCTGACCGTGACATTATATGTAGTGATGTCGCGAACCTAAAATTCGCCGTTCGCGAACGGCGAACGCGAACATCGGCAAATGTTCGCGAACCGACGAACCGGGCGAACCGCCCTAGACTTCAATAGGCAGGCGAATTTTAAAACACACAGGGACTCTTTCTGGCCACAATAGAGATGGAAAAGTTGTTTCAAGGGGACTAACACCTGGACTGTGGCATGCCGGAGGGGGATCCATGGCAAAACTCCCATGGAAAATTACGTAGTTGACGCAGAGTCGGGTTTTGATCCATAAAGGGCATAAATCACCTAACATTCCTAAATTGTTTGGAATAACGTGCTTTAAAACATCCAGTGTGTGAATACGATCAGGTATGATGTTGTATCGGTCAAGTAGTGTAAGGGTTAAGCCCGCTTCACAGTGACAGACCAAACTCTGACAGACCAAACTCCCCGTTTAACAGTCAGTCAGTCCATTTGCACAACCGCAAACTCCCCATTTGCACAAGGTTGGATACCAAGCTAGCCATGTCCCGTTCCTTGTCCTCACTGACATCATTGAAGGTCTCTTCCTCCACCCAGCCACGTACAACACCAAGGGTCCCCGAAAGGTGAGAACAAGCCCCCTGGGACGCCTGCTGTGGCTGGTATTCCACCTCCTCAAAGCCACCTTCCTCCTCTGACTTCTCTTCTTCAGACTCCTCTCTCTGCGTTGCCACAGGTCCAGCAATTGACAACGACAAGGCTGCTTCTGGTGGTGATGGGGACCACAACTCTTCCTCTTCATGCTCATCTACAGCCTGATCCAGTACTCTTCGCAGGGCACGCACCAGAAAAAACGCATATGGGATGAGGTCGATGATGTTGCCTTGGGTTCGACTGACCACCAGGTTTGTCACCTCCGCAAAAGGACGCATGAGCCTACAGCCATTGTTCATGAGCATTCAGTAACGCGGCCAAAAAATACCCAGCTCCGCAGAAAGAATGAAAGAAAATTAATGTTTTTTCTATGAAAAATTATCCCGCGGATCGCTTTTGGTCTGTTCACAATGAAGCAACGACCTTATCATCTGGGGTGTGCCAACACACTCCTAGAGGTGATCGCGTCATTGTGATACGCAAGCCCCTTCACCACGACAAGATAACGATCACGAAGGGGAATTGACACATGTATGTGCCTTTTTTTTTGTTTTTTGTTTTTTTGCAGCCACAGTGTAGCACCAGAGGCCAGAAAAATTAGGCATGTACACATGCATGAAAAAGTAGGTATTGTTGCAGCCGCTGCTGTAGCAGCGGCCTGAAAAATTTAGGTTTTCAAGGCAGAAAGTGCACTAAAACATTGCGGCTTGAACCGTAGTTGGTGGCGGAGACGTCACGTAAGTCATCCGGCATGCAGAGAATGATTATATACAGCAGCGTGTGGACCATTTTTAGCCCAAGGCATCTCAGTCATCACCAGGCCTTTTTTAGTCAAATGCATCCCCCACTGTCAGTCCCTTCGGGATCCATGCCTCATTCATCTTAATAAACGTGAGGTAATCAAGACTTTTTTGACCTAGGCGACTTCTCTTCTCAGTGACAATACCTCCTGCTGCGCTGAAGGTCCTTTCTGACAGCACACTTGAAGCGGGGCAGGCCAGAAGTTCAATGGCAAATTGGGATAGCTCAGGCCACAGGTCAAGCCTGCACACCCAGTAGTCAAGGGGTTCATCGCTCCTCAGAGTGTCGATATCTGCAGTTAAGGCAAGGTAGTCTGCTACCTGTCGGTCGAGTCGTTCTCTGAGGGTGGACCCCGAAGGGCTGTGGCGATGCGTAGGACTAAAAAAGCTCTGCATGTCCTCCATCAACAAGACGTCTGAAAGGGTCCTGTCCTTGCCGGCGTGGTTGTGGTAGGAGGAGGATTACTTTCAGCTCTTCCCCTCTTGGATTCCCGTTGTGCTGTGACATCACCCTTATATGCTGTGTAAAGCATACTTTTCAACTTATTTTGTAGCTGCTGCATCCTTCGCGACTTCCGGTAATTGGGTAACATATCAGAGACTTTCTGCTTATACCGGGGGTCTAGTAGCGTGGCCACCCAGTACAGGTCGTTCTCCTCCAGCCTTTTTATACGAGGGTCCCTCAACAGGCATGACAGCATGAAAGACCCCATTTGCACAAGGTTGGATGCCGAGCTACTCATGTCCAATTCCTCGTCCTCACTGATGTCATTGAAGGTGTGTTCTTCCCCCCAGCCACGTACAACACCACGGTTACCAGATAGGTGAAAACGAGCACCCTGGGATGCCTGCTGTGGTTGGTGTTCCTCCTCCTCAAAGCCACATTCCTCCTCTGACTCCTCTTCCTCAGACTCCTCTTCCAGTGTTGCCACAGGTCCAGCAAGCGATGGTAAGGCTGTTTCTGGTGGTGGTGATGGTGACCACAACTCTTCCTCTTCCTCTTCACGCTCATCTATGGCCTGATCCAGCACTCTTCGCAGGGCACGCTCCAGGAAGAAAACATATGGGATGATGTCGCTGATGGTGCCTTCGGTGCGACTGACTAGGTTTGTCACCTCCTCAAAAGGACGCATGAGCCTACAGGCATTGCGCATGAGCGTCCAGTAACGTGGCAAAAAAATACCCAGCTCCGCAGAGGCTGTCCTAGCACCCCGGGCATACAAATACTCGTTGACCGCTTTTTCTTGTTGGAGCAGGCGGTCGAACATTAGCAGTGTTGAATTCCAACGTGTCGGGCTGTCGCAAATCAAGCGCCTCACTGGCATGTTGTTTCGCCGCTGAATATCTGCAAAGTGCGCCATGGCCGTGTAGGAACGCCTGAAAGGGCCACACACCTTCCTGGCCTGCTTGAGGACGTCCTGTAAGCCTGGGTACTTCTGCACAAAGCGTTGCACAATCAGATTCAACACATGTGCCATGCACGGCACATGTGTCAACTTGCCCAAATTCAATGCCGCCAACAAATTGCTTCCGTTGTCACACATCACTTTGCCGATCTCCAGTTGGTGCGGGGTCAGCCACTGATCCACCTGTGCGTTCAGGGTGGACAGTAGTGCTGGTCCGGTGTGACTCTCTGCTTTCAGGCAAGTCAACCCCAAGACAGCGTGACACTGTCGTATCCGGCATGTGGAATAGCCCCTGGGGAGCTGGGGGGGTGCAGTTGGTGTGGAGCAAGACGCAACAGCAGAAGAGGACTCAGCCAAGGAGGTTAGCAAAGAGGATGGAGTAGGAGGAGTAGAGGAGGTGGCAGCAGGCCTGCCTGCAAGTCGTGGCGGTGTCACCAACTCCTCTGCAGCAGAGCCACGCATTCCATGCTTGGCAGCCGCCAGCAGGTTTACCCAATGCGCAGTGTAAGTGATATACCTGCCCTGACCGTGCTTTGCAGACGAGATATCAATGGTCAGATGGACCCTTGCCCCAACACTGTGTGCCAGACATGACATGATTTCCTTTTCCACAATAGAGTACAGGTTGGGGATTGCCTTTTGTGAAAAATAATTTCGGCTGGGTACCTTCCACTGCGGTGTCCCAATAGCGACAAATTATTTGAAGGCCTCAGACTCCACCAGCTTGTATGGTAAAAGCTGGCGGGCTAAGAGTTCCGACAAGCCAGCTGTCAGACGCCGGGCAAGGGGGTGACTCTGTGAGATTGGCTTCTTACGCTCAAACATTTCCTTGACAGACACTTGACTGTGGGCAGATGAACAGGAACTGCTGAAGGTGAGAGGCGGAGGGGCGGGTTGTTGATAGGGGGCATGGAGGACAGCAGTGGTTGACGTGGCTGAAGATGCTGGACCAGGAAGAGGATGGTGGCTTTCAGTTTGTGTGCTGCTTTTACTCATGTGTTGATCCCACAGGCGTTTGTGATGTGAGATCATGTGCCTTCGCAAAGCAGTTGTACCTAGGTGGGTGTTGGACTTCCCACGACTCAGTTTCTTTTGGCACAGATTACAAATGGCATCGCTGATATCAGAGGCAGACACACAAAAAAAATGCCACACTGCTGAGCTTTGCAAGGACGGCATTCTGGTGGTGGCAAGACCCCGGGTGCCGAATCTACATGCTGTCTGACTGCGCCACTAGCTCCTTGCGATGACCTCCTCCCCCTGCTTCCAACTCGTCTCCTCCTCCTCTCTGTCTCCCCATCTGAACTTTCCCCCTCTTCTTCTGCTCTTCGAGCAGGCACCCAGGTGACATCCACAGACACATCGTCATCATCAGCCGCTTCACTTGACAACTCAGCAAAGGCAGCAGCAGCAGGTACAACATCATCATCATCATCACAATGTACGTCCATGTGTATAATGCTGCCTGACTGAGACATATCCCCGTTATCTACATCCTCTGGCACTAATAGTTGCGCATCACTTATTTCTTCCAACTGATGTGAAAATAACTCCTCTGACGGATCAAGTGAAGCGGCTGTGGTGCTAGTGTTGGTGGTGGTGCCGGCGGGCTGGCGAGTGGTAAATTGAGAGGTGCCCGAAGCTGAGCTGGAGGAGGATGGTGCATTAAGGTTCCGAGCCGAAGCTGTAGACGATTGGGTGTCCTGTGTAAGCCAGTCAACTATGTCCTCAGAATTTTTTGAGTTCAGGGTCTGTGGTGGCCTCTGAACACTGGGAATTATTCTAGGGCCTAAGGAAATCACAGCACCACGACCACGACGGCCCTTGTGGGGTGGCCTGCCTCTGCCTGTCATTTTTTTTTTAATGTGTTGTACTATGAGTGCAAGGTGCTGTGCCACCCTATAGGAGTGTTGGGCAGTGGGTACAGTACACTCTGTGGACCTGACAGTCACTGGCAGCCCAGGCAACTGCAATTATAAAAAAAATATATATTTTTTTACTTTGCAAGCTGCTGTGCCACCTTATATATCAGTGGTGGGTGGGCAGTGGCACAGTACACTCTCTGTGGACCTGACAGTCACTGGCACCCAGGCAACTGCAATTATAAAAAAAATATATATTTTTTTACTTTGCAAGCTGCTGTGCCACCTTATATATCAGTGGTGGGTGGGCAGTGGCACAGTACACTCTCTGTGGACCTGACAGTCACTGGCACCCAGGCAACTGCAATTATAAAAAAAATATATATATTTTTTACTTTGCAAGCTGCTGTGCCACCTTATATATCAGTGGTGGGTGGGCAGTGGCACAGTACACTCTCTGTGGACCTGACAGTCACTGGCACCCAGGCAACTGCAATTATAAAAAAAATATATATTTTTTTTACTTTGCAAGCTGCTGTGCCACCTTATATATCAGTGGTGGGTGGGCAGTGGCACAGTACACTCTCTGTGGACCTGACAGTCACTGGCACCCAGGCAACTGCAATTATAAAAAAAAATATATATTTTTTTACTTTGCAAGCTGCTGTGCCACCATATATATCAGTGGTGGGTGGGCACGCAGTGGCACTGCAGTGGGCACAGTACACTCTGTGGACCTGACAGTCACTGGCAGCCCAGGCAACTGCAATAATAAAAAATAAAAAATATTTTTTTTTTCAATTTGCAACAAGATGCTGTGCCACCGTATATATATCAGTGGTGGGCAGTGCACTGCAGTGGGTACAGTGCACTCTGTGGACCTAACACAGCACTCACTGCAATTATGACAGAGGAAAAAAAAATATTTTTTAAAATGCAAGGTACTGTGCCTGTGCCACCTGAAATGAGTGTGGTGTGCACACAGTACAGTCTGTGGTGGGTCTGTGGCCTCTCACACACAGCGGGCAGGCAACTGCAGTGTACAATAGATATATATATATATATATATATATATATATATATATATATATATATATATATATAAAAAGAAAAAACTCAATTACCAGCCCTTAAAAGGGCTTTTGGGGACACTATATATATATATATATATATATATATATATAAAAATACACAAATATCAGCCCTTAGAAGGGCTTTTTGGGGTGCTGTCAGGATGCTGTCCTTACAGCAGTAGTGGACCAAGAACACTGCAAGACCAGGAACACTGACTAACAACTGTCCCTAGCTTAACAGCAGCAGCAGCAGCTCTCCCTGCTCTCACTAACACACACTGCTTCAGAAAGATCGAAGATGGATGCTGCCCTTGCTTATTTATAGGAGGTGGGAGGGTGTGGGAGGGAGGTATGCTGATTGGCTGGAAATGTGCCTGCTGACTGTGAAGTTCAGGGTCAAAGTTTGCCTCAATGATGTATTATAGGGGGCGGACCGAACATCGCATATGTTCGCCCGCAGCGGCGAACGCGAACATGCTAAATTCGCCGGGAACTGTTCGCCGGCGAACAGTTCGGTACACCTCGGTACTTGCATAAGCTAAATTATGACTGATTCTCTTCAGTATACCAACAATCCGGCATGCAGTCTTATTAAGAATTATTAAGTAAAGTAATAGTGAGCATAGCTAAGCAAAGTGTGGTAGTGCAACCCAAATTCTTTGCAGCTGGTTTAGGCAGCTCTCATCTTATGGCTATGAACACACTAAGGCAGTACTCTTGTGACCTAATATCAGGCATGTGAGATGTAATGGTATTAAAAAAGTGTCAGTCCTGACTGTGGCAGCGCAAGAAATATGGCACGGGCAGATGCAGAACTATATTACTAAAACTATTCTTTCTAAGAAAAGTACAATTGTAAACCTAAAAACATTGATCAGCAGAAAGCTTTAGGCATTTAGCTTGGAAAATCATTGCTAGTCTAATTTTAGAGAGCTGAACTGGAGCCACAATAATGAATAAGTAATATTAATGACTATGTAGTGTAATAGAATTGCATCTTCTTTGAATTTCTACAGCTTAATTAGATTCCCTTCAATAAGTCAACCACAGATCAGGAGCTAATCAGTAAATAAGGAATCTTTTTCTGTAATACTGTATATCCCTTTGAATATTGGGAATTTTATATTAACAATTGATTTATTACCAAAGAATATTAGAGTAAAAATATCAGGATGAGAATATTCCAAATTACCTAATTATTAAGTGTTGATGTTTGGCTAGCCCAATTACCAAAAACTTTAAGGAAACCTCTACTGAAAAATATATGGCGGATGCCATGATTGATCTCTGTTTCTGAAAATGCTAGTTGCCTAGCTTTCATGGTAATCTAACTGTTTTAATACTTTAGGAATTTAAACACATATGCAAATAAGGTATTATGATTTCACTCGGACTTTGCACATTAACTGCTGGTTCTTCGTTATTGACTCAAATTTAAAAAATACTAAACCCAGTCAAAGAGTTAGGATAATCTCTTGTTATGTATCTCTACTAACTTTGAAGAGTAGAAAAAACAACTGCCTGTACTATCTCCCTCCTACCACATGTTAAGCCTGACAAAATTAGACCTACCTGACCTATAGCTCAGTAGTCTAAATGTGCTATTTCTGGTTTCAGTGGGACATTGAATCAGTGGAAACGTACTTACATATTTTACATATACAGTAAACCCCCGCTCCATCGCGGTTCAGTTTCTGTGGTCCTGGTATATTCCGTTTTTTTTGTAATGTTATTTTACTATATAAATCATTAAAAATGAAATATTTTTGTGTTTTCCATAGCTCTTGCTATGTCTCTCAGTATCTTTTATGTGTTTAAATGAGTTTCTATTGTTTTAAAAGTGTGTTTAAAGACCTTAAAATGCTTTTACAAGTACAGTGACAGTAAAAAAAAAACATGCCTACAATGCATTTTAATAGGGTTTTTCTATTTCGCGGATTTTCACTTTTCGCGGCTGGGTCCGGAACGTAACCCCCGCAATGGAGGGGGGTTTACTGTATACAGTATCTCCCATAAGTGAGTATACCCCTCACAGTTGTGTAAATATTTTATTATATCTTTTCATGTGATAACACTGAAGAAATGACACTTTGCTACAATGTAAAGTAGTGAGTGTACAGCTTGTATAACAGTGTTAATTTGCTGTCCCCTCAAAATAACTCAGCACACAGCCAATAATGTCTAAACCGCTGGCAAAAAAGTGAGTACACCCCTAATTGAAAATGTTCAAATTGGTCCCCATTAGCCATTTTCCCTCCACGGTGTCAGGTGACTCATTAGTGTTACAAAGTCTCAGGTGTGAATGGGGAGGTGTTCAATTTGGTGTTATCACTCTTACTCTCTCATACTGGTCACTGGAAGTTCAATATGGCACCTCATGGCAAAGAACTCTCTCAGGATCTGAAAAAAGAATTGTTGTTTTACATAAAGATGACCTAGGCTATAAGAAGATTACTAAGACCCTGAAACTGAGCTGCAGCACAGTAGCCAAGACCATACAGTGGTTTAACAGGACAGGTTCCACTCAGAACAGGCCTTGCCATGATCGACTAAAGATGTTGAGTGCACGTGCTCAGCATCATATCCACAGGTTGTCTTTGGGAAATAGACGTATGAGTGCTGCAGGTTGAAGGGGTGAGGGGTCAGCCTGTCAGTGCTCAGACCATACACCGCACATTGCATCAAATTGGTCTGCATGGCTGTTGTCCCAGAAGGAAGCCTCTTCTAAAGATGATGCGGAAGAAAGCCCACAAACAGTTTGCTGAAGACAAGCAGACTAAGGACATGGATTACTCGAACCATGTCCTGTGGTCTGATGAGTCCAAGATAACCGTATTTGGTTCAGATGGTGTCAAGCGTGTGTAGCCGTAACCAGGTGAGGAGTACAAAGACAAGTGTGTCTTGCCTACAGTCAAGAATGGTGATGGGAGTGTCATGTTCTGGGGCTGCATGAGTGCTGCCGGCACTGGGGAGCTACAGTTCATTTAAGGGAACCATGAATGCCAACATGTACTGTGACATACTGAAGTAGAGCATGATCCCCTCCCTTCAGAGACTTGGTCGCAGAGCAGTATTCCAACATGATAACAACTCCAAACACACCTCCAAGACGACCACTGCCTTGCTAAAAAAGCTCAGGGTAAAGGTGATGGACTGGTCAAGCATGTCTCTAGCCCTAAATCCTATTGAGCATCTATGGGGCATCCTCAAACAGAAGGTGTGGAGCGAAAGGTCTCTAACATCCACCAGCTCCATGATGTCATCATGGAGGAGTGTAAGAGGACTCCAGTGGCTACCTGTGAAGCTTTGGTGAATTCAATGCCCAAGAGGTTTAAGGCAGTGCTGGAAAATAATGGTGGCCACACAAAATGTGACACTTTGGGCTCAATTTGGACATTTTCACTTAGGGGTGTACTTATTTTTGTTGCCATCAGTTTAGACATTAATGGCTGTATGTTATTTTGAGGGGACAGCAAATATTCACTGTTATACAATGCTGTACACTCACTCACACACACGTTATATTGTCAAAAGTATTGAGATGCCATTGCCATAGCGTCAAAGCCTCGCCTGCCGTGTCACATACCCCCCTCCCCTTTGTTTCGATCAGGAGTGGGGAACACCTGCACCCACCATTGCAGATGGTGTGCTTGCCGTCAGCCACACAGGCCCAACCATTTTTCCAGATGTGCTTCCAGGTTCGTCCCACCCTAAACCTAAACAGGGTCCTTATATTTAGCCTTCTCCCTTTTCTCTTGGAGTCCCTGGGCTTATTCTCTTTACTTGGGAGAACTCGCCTTAGCCTGATCCTTCCTTTCAACTCACTGATATCAGCTTTACCCTTCATTATAGGTCCTTCAGGTTCAAATACCTTTCTCTGGTTATCCACGGCAACCAAACCATTGTTAACAGCACCAATCATTAACAGATTCCAAATTCTGAGGTCACAACTGCTGATACCATCAGTGCATTCTTTTTCAGTGTTTGTTAGGACCAGTCCTGAGGAAGGACACACAGGCGAGCAAATAAGCTCCACGGGACCATCGCCCAACTTCACCTTAACTGTTGTCCAATGCTTCAAGGCTGGCTGTCCTAACAAATGACACTGATCCAAGCTTAAATCATTTCTTACTGCGATAATGCAGACTGGTGTACATAATACATTGCTACAGCAACCGATATCAATAAAATTTTTCCCCACAGCGTCTCCTAGTACCTTAAGTTGTACCTTTTTGTTAGTGAGAGAAAGCATCTCCGTTACTGCTGCGTATCTTCCGGGCCCTTCCTTTTTATGAGGTCTAGCGGGTGAGACAGTATCTGCACCCTCTAGTGACTACTGCTCAGCCGTATCTTGGACCACACCAGCAGAAATGTTTATAGTCACCATACCAGACGGAGAGACCTCTGATGTCTCCAACAGTTCTCCTGAGCACCTTCCATATTAATCGGTAACTGGAAGCACCCTTACAGGGAGATACTGTGCCAAACTAGTAATAAGCATTGGTCCCACCAATTACAATTACCAATCCCATCAAGGTTACCCAACACAGCCTGTACCACCTGGCTCCACTCATTGGTACTACACAGTACCACCTTGTCGGTCTGCGGTGGAAACACCCGAGTGTACAGCACATGTGTTTTTACCAACTCCAGCATTTCTAGTAAGGTTTCTGTCATCTCTATACATCCTATGTCTAATTGTGTGACCTTTTTAGGGACCTTTCCCTTGTCAAGCATAATGTTTCCAACTCCACGGCGAGTTGAGTTGATGCCAAAGAGCTCAATTTTGGTCTCATCTGACCAAAACACTTTCACCCAATTCTCCTCTGAATCATTCAGATGTTCATTAACAAACTTCTGATGGGCCTGTACACTTGCTTTATTGAGCAGGGGGACCTTGCGGGCGCTGCAGGATTTCAGTCCTTCACGACTTGTGTATTACCAATTGTTTTCTTGGTGACTATGGTCCCAGTTGCCTTGAGATCATTGACAAGATTCCCCCATGTAGTTCTGGGCTGATTCCTCACCATTCTCATGATCTTTGAAACTCCACGAGATGGAATCTTGCATGGAGCCCCAGACCAAGGGAGATTGACATTTATTTGTGTTTCTTCCATTTGCGAATAATCGCACCAACTGTTGTCACTCTCTCACCAAGCTGCTTGGCAATGGTCTTGTAGCCCATTCCAGCCTTGTGTAGATCTAAATGCTTGTCCCTGACATCCTTGTACATCTCTTTGGTCTTGGCCATGGTGGAGAGATTGGAATCTGATTGATTACTTCTGTGGACAGGTGTCTTTTATACAGGTAACAAGCTGAGATTAGGAGCACTCGCTTTAAGAGAGTGCTCCTAATCTCAGCCCATTACCTGTATAGAAGGCACCTGGGAGTCAGAAATCTTACTGATTAATAGGGGATCAAATACTTATTTTACTCGATAAATGCAAATCAATTTATGACTTTTTTAAATGCATTTTTCTGGATTTTGTTGTTATTCTGTCTCTCACTGTTAAAATAAACCTACCAATAAAATTTTAGACTGGTCATTTCTTTGTCAGTGGGCAAAATCAGCAGGGGATCAAATACTTTTTTCCCTCACTGTATATATTTATATATATAATTATTTTAACTATACACTGTATATACAATGTACATATAGTTCCTGTGGTCTTTGTCTTTACCTATATGAACTCATGTAGTTTAGGTTATATGTTTATTAGAGATATGTTGTAGATTTAAAATGAACTGGCATTTTTCTTATTTGGAACTAAGAGATGAGCTAAATGAGCTAGCCCCCTCTGTTGCTGATACTTTCCCCCACTGCCCCATCACCTACTGGAGCCCCCTTTGAAATCCCTATTGAAATTCCTGGACATTTCTGGGTCAGAGGTCTGTCCCATATGACAGTGCTCATGACTTTTGATTGGCCACTTAGGCACACAGCACTGCATCATGAAGGTAAAGGGAAAACATACCATGCTTCGCCATACAAGGAAGGTTGTAGTACTTCACAGGGCTGTTACAGGGGAGTCCAGTGAAAGTAAGTAGCAGCAACTAAAGTGGAAGTCTATCCAACATTTAAAATGCAATTAGTACAGTCCACTTGTTCGGTACCTGTGACTAGCTCTTTTACTTTTTTTAATTGACAAAGCGACTACTAAGTGTGCAGTGATGTATACTTCTATATCCATACTTCTATATCTACTTTTCCTTTAAAGTGTCTAATGCACATTGTTCACTGCAGTCTTAAGTATTCCCAGTATTAAGGGGTCCTTTACAGCAGATGGTAAAAGTTGGTAGTTGAACCACAGTTTTACCTCCCTCAACCGCCCACCCAAACACAGAAATGGAGCTCAGGGCTGTACACATGCCGTACCCACAAAGCTTTGCTTTGCTGATGTGGCAGAAATTAAACAGCATATCACATTTGGTAGGATGTATTGCCGCTAAACACATCCCATTTAGGTGAATAGGGCCACACCTCAGACACCCTGCAACAGCTTGTCATGAACGCAATTTCAGTATAGTGGGTAAGCATTTTGAGGGTCAAAACATGTGGTGACTGGTGAGGAGTAGGGTTGAGCGGACACCTAGATGTCCGTGTTCGACGGGTTCGGCCGAACTTTAAAAAAAAGTCCGGGTCCGTGTCCCGGACTTTTACCGAACTTTTCCCGGACACCGAACCCCATTGAAGTCAATGGGGACCCGAACTTTAAGGCACTAAAATGGCTCTAAAACACCAAAGGAAAGGGCTAGAGTGCTGCAAATGGCAGCAAAACGTAATTAAGAGCATGGCAAGTGCTCTGCAAACAAATGTGGATAGGGAAATAACTTAAAACAACAAAAAAAAACAGAAAAATAAAACAATGTTCTTCTTCATCTCTGAAGGACGAGGCCCATATGGAGTAGGAGGGAGGTTGAGGTGGTGGTGGATGTGGCGGTGACATAGGCGTGCGCACAGGGTGTGCTGGGTGTGCCTGGGCACACCCTAATCACCTAGGGCACATAGCATTGCCAGTGAGGAGATGGGAAAGATCTCCCTGGGACCTGCTCTGCTCTATTTCTCCTTGCCTACAGGTACATGGCCCCGATACATTACTCTCCCTGCTGGCAAACACATGCATGTGTATTTCAACTTTGGGGTGCACACCTTAATGCAATAGGCTGCGCACACCTATGGGCGGTGTAGGTGGAAGCGGCGGTGGAGGAGGACCAGGGCCGGATTAACAGCATCATGGGCTTGGTGCTGAGGATTTTGAAGGGCCTTAAGGGCCGTGCCTTGCCATGCACCCAGAGGAGGAAGGGTGCAGCCATGCATGCCTAATTCAACATGGGATGCTGTCTCTGAAGCCCATAAACACATCCATGCATCGCCAACTGTCCCTCCTTGTCCGGCCTTCACGCTGTGTGGGGAGGTTCTGAGGGTGCTGCCTGGGGAAGCGAGCATAGAAGCCAGACTTCTGTGTTTACAAGTGACAGAAGAGCGGTAACAGTGAATATGGCCAACCCGGGGCCTATATAAAAGGTAGGGGCCTGGAGCTGCAGCTCCAATAGCCCCTACATTAATCTGGCCCTGAGGAGGAGGACGAGGTAGCCAACACTGCTTCTTTTCAAAAATTTTAAATGAGGGTACACCCCAAAAGAGTGAGAAAGAGCAAAAATGGAACAATGGGTGGGTAAGGTCGGTATCCATTGCTATTCTGCATAAGGTACGGAAAAGTCCCGTGGGATCCATGCCTGGTTCATTTTAATGAACGTGAGCTTGTCCACATTGTCTCTGGACAGGCGGCTGCGCTTGTCTGTTATAACGCCCCCAGCCGTGCTAAATACCCGTTCAGATAATACACTGGCTGCAGGGCACGCCAGCACCTCCAAGGCGTAAAGGGCAAGCTCAGGCCATGTGCCCAATTTGGAGACCCAGAAGTTGAAGGGGGCAGACCCGTCATTCACTACATGTAGGCGTGTGCACACATACTGCTCCACCATGTTGGTAAAATGCTGCCTCCTGCTAAGACGTTCCATCTGAGCTGCTGGTGCTGCTGTTTGTTGTGGCGTGCTGACAAAGCTTTTCCACATTTCGGCCATGCTAACCCTGCCTTCTGAGGTGCTGGCGGTGCCCTGGTTGCGTTGGCGACCTCCTCCTCCTCCTCCTCTGCCTTGTGCTTCCACTGTGGCCCCGCTGTCAGATGGGAATGCCAGCAGCATGGCGTCTACCAGCGTGCGCTTGTACTCGCGCATCTTGCGATCGCGCTCCAGTGAGTGAATTAAGGACGGTACGTTGTCCTTGTAACGGGGATCCAGCAGCGTGGCCACCCAGTAATCAGCACAAGTTAGAATGTGGGCAACTCGGCGGTCGTTGTGGAGACACTGCAGCATGTAATCGCTCATGTGTGCCAGGCTGCCCAGAGGCAACGAAAGGCTGTCCTCTGTGGGAGGTGTATCGTCCGTGTCCTCTGTATCCCCCCAGCCACGCACCAGTGATGGCCATGAGCTGGCCTGGGTGCCACCCTGCTGTGAACATGGTTCCATCTCCTCCTCCAGCTCCTCCTCCTCCTCATCCTCCTCATCCTCCAGAACTGTGCCCCTGCTGGACAATTGCGTCCCTGGCGTTTGCGTGTGCAGGAACCCACCCTCGGAGCCCCTTGCGAATGACTGCCCTGAAAGCCTTGGAAATGTTACCTCTTCATCCTCCTCCTCCTCCTCCTCATCCTGTGCCACATCCTCTTCCATCATCGCCCGAATTGTTTTTTCAAGGAGGCATAGAAGTGGGATAGTTAAGCTGAGAACGGCGTCATTGCCACTGGCCATGTTGGTGGAGTACTCAAAACAGCGCAACAAGGCACACAGGTCTCGCATGGAGGCCCAGTTAAATTAAATAGCGGAATAGAAAATATGATCCAAAAAAAGTGTATGTATATCACACGTACACAACCACACTGGGCCCCAATTACTATTGTTTGTACCCCTAAAAGGCTAGATGAGGAGTAGGGGGGGTATGGAACAGGCAGCACCCTCAAACCTTCAGAAGTATGAGATGAACCCCAACAACTTGGAAAGGTGGATCTCTCTCACACGTACCAACACAGACTATCCCCCAATTTAACTGATCCCCAAAGGTTTTTGATTAAATAGCGGAATAGAAAATATGATCCAAAAAAAGTGTATGTATATCACACGTACACAACCACACTAGGCCCCAATTACTATTGTTTGTACCCCTAAAAGGCTAGATGAGGAGTAGGGGGGGTATGGAACAGGCAGCACCCTCAAACCTTCAGAAGTATGAGATGAACCCCAACAACTTGGAAAGGTGGATCTCTCTCACACGTACCAACACAGACTATCCCCCAATTTAACTGATCCCCAAAGGTTTTTGATTAAATAGCGGAATAGAAAATATGATCCAAAAAAAGTGTATGTATATCACACGTACACAACCACACTAGGCCCCAATTACTATTGTTTGTACCCCTAAAAGGCTAGATGAGGAGTAGGGGGGGTATGGAACAGGCAGCACCCTCAAACCTTCAGAAGTATGAGATGAACCCCAACAACTTGGAAAGGTGGATCTCTCTCACACGTACCAACACAGACTATCCCCCAATTTAACTGATCCCCAAAGGTTTTTGATTAAATAGCGGAATAGAAAATATGATCCAAAAAAAGTGTATGTATATCACACGTACACAACCACACTAGGCCCCAATTACTATTGTTTGTACCCCTAAAAGGCTAGATGAGGAGTAGGGGGGGTATGGAACAGGCAGCACCCTCAAACCTTCAGAAGTATGAGATGAACCCCAACAACTTGGAAAGGTGGATCTCTCTCACACGTACCAACACAGACTATCCCCCAATTTAACTGATCCCCAAAGGTTTTTGATTAAATAGCGGAATAGAAAATATGATCCAAAAAAAGTGTATGTATATCACACGTACACAACCACACTAGGCCCCAATTACTATTGTTTGTACCCCTAAAAGGCTAGGAGTAGGGGGAGTATGGAACAGGCAGCACCCTCAAACCTTCAGAAGTATGAGATGAACCCCAACAACTTGGAAAGGTGGATCTCTCTCACACGTACCAACACAGACTATCCCCCAATTTAACTGATCCCCAAAGGTTTTTGATTAAATAGCGGAATAGAAAATATGATCCAAAAAAAGTGTATGTATATCACACGTACACAACCACACTAGGCCCCAATTACTATTGTTTGTACCCCTAAAAGGCTAGGAGTAGGGGGAGTATGGAACAGGCAGCACCCTCAAACCTTCAGAAGTATGAGATGAACCCCAACAACTTGGAAAGGTGGATCTCTCTCACACGTACCAACACAGACTATCCCCCAATTTAACTGATCCCCAAAGGTTTTTGATTAAATAGCGGAATAGAAAATATGATCCAAAAAAAGTGTATGTATATCACACGTACACAACCACACTGGGCCCCAATTACTATTGTTTGTACCCCTAAAAGGCTAGATGAGGAGTAGGGGGAGTATGGAACAGGCAGCACCCTCAAACCTTCAGAAGTATGAGATGAACCCCAACAACTTGGAAAGGTGGATCTCTCTCACACGTACCAACACAGACTATCCCCCAATTTAACTGATCCCCAAAGGTTTTTGATTAAATAGCGGAATAGAAAATATGATCCAAAAAAAGTGTATGTATATCACACGTACACAACCACACTAGGCCCCAATTACTATTGTTTGTACCCCTAAAAGGCTAGATGAGGAGTAGGGGGGGTATGGAACAGGCAGCACCCTCAAACCTTCAGAAGTATGAGATGAACCCCAACAACTTGGAAAGGTGGATCTCTCTCACACGTACCAACACAGACTATCCCCCAATTTAACTGATCCCCAAAGGTTTTTGATTAAATAGCGGAATAGAAAATATGATCCAAAAAAAGTGTATGTATATCACACGTACACAACCACACTAGGCCCCAATTACTATTGTTTGTACCCCTAAAAGGCTAGATGAGGAGTAGGGGGGGTATGGAACAGGCAGCACCCTCAAACCTTCAGAAGTATGAGATGAACCCCAACAACTTGGAAAGGTGGATCTCTCTCACACGTACCAACACAGACTATCCCCCAATTTAACTGATCCCCAAAGGTTTTTGATTAAATAGCGGAATAGAAAATATGATCCAAAAAAAGTGTATGTATATCACACGTACACAACCACACTAGGCCCCAATTACTATTGTTTGTACCCCTAAAAGGCTAGATGAGGAGTAGGGGGGGTATGGAACAGGCAGCACCCTCAAACCTTCAGAAGTATGAGATGAACCCCAACAACTTGGAAAGGTGGATCTCTCTCACACGTACCAACACAGACTATCCCCCAATTTAACTGATCCCCAAAGGTTTTTGATTAAATAGCGGAATAGAAAATATGATCCAAAAAAAGTGTATGTATATCACACGTACACAACCACACTAGGCCCCAATTACTATTGTTTGTACCCCTAAAAGGCTAGATGAGGAGTAGGGGGGGGTATGGAACAGGCAGCACCCTCAAACCTTCAGAAGTATGAGATGAACCCCAACAACTTGGAAAGGTGGATCTCTCTCACACGTACCAACACAGACTATCCCCCAATTTAACTGATCCCCAAAGGTTTTTGATTAAATAGCGGAATAGAAAATATGATCCAAAAAAAGTGTATGTATATCACACGTACACAACCACACTAGGCCCCAATTACTATTGTTTGTACCCCTAAAAGGCTAGGAGTAGGGGGAGTATGGAACAGGCAGCACCCTCAAACCTTCAGAAGTATGAGATGAACCCCAACAACTTGGAAAGGTGGATCTCTCTCACACGTACCAACACAGACTATCCCCGAATTTAACTGATCCCCAAAGGTTTTTGATTAAATAGCGGAATAGAAAATATGATCCAAAAAAAGTGTATGTATATCACACGTACACAACCACACTAGGCCCCAATTACTATTGTTTGTACCCCTAAAAGGCTAGATGAGGAGTAGGGGGAGTATGGAACAGGCAGCACCCTCAAATCTTCAGAAGTATGAGATTGTGTTCACTGTACCCCACAAAGATTGAGTTCACTGCACCCCACAATGATTGTGTTCACTGCACCCCACAAAGATTGTGTTCACTGCACCTCACAAAGATTGTGTTCACTGTACCCCCCAAAGATTGTGTTCACTGCACCCCACAAAGATTCTGTTCACTGTACCCCACAAAGATTGTGTTCACTGCACCCTAAAAGGATGTTGTTCACTGCACCCCACAAAGATTGTGTTCACTGCACCCTAAAAGGATGTTGTTCACTGCACCCCAAAAAGATTGTGTTCACTGTACCCCCCCAAAGATTGTGTTCACTGCACCCCACAAAGATTGTGTTCACTGCACCCCAAAAAGATTGTGTTCACTGTACCCCCCAAAGATTGTGTTCACTGCACCCCAAAAAGATTGTGTTCACTGCACCCCCCAAAGATTGTGTTCACTGCACCCCACAAAGATTCTGTTCACTGTACCCCACAAAGATTGTGTTCACTGCACCCCAAAAAGATTGTGTTCACTGTACCCCCCCAAAGATTGTGTTCACTGCACCCCACAAAGATTCTGTTCACTGCACCCCACAAAGGATTTTGTTCACTGCACCCCAAAAAGATTGTGTTCACTGCACCCCAAAAAGGATTTTGATCACTGCACCCCAAAAAGGATGTTGTTCACTGCACCCCAAAAATGATTTTGTTCACTCCACCCCAAAAAGATTGTGTTCACTGCACCCCACAAAGATTGTGTTCACTGCACCCCAAAAAGATTGTGTTCACTGTACCCCCCAAAGATTGTGTTCACTGCACCCCACAAAGATTCTGTTCACTGTACCCCACAAAGATTGTGTTCACTGCACCCCAAAAAGATTGTGTTCACTGCACCCCAAAAAGGATGTTGTTCACTGCACCCCAAAAAGGATGTTGTTCACTCCACCCCAAAAAGATTGTGTTCACTGCACCCCACAAAGATTGTGTTCACTGCACCCCAAAAAGATTGTGTTCACTGCACCCCAAAAATGATTTTGTTCACTGCACCCCAAAAAGGATTTTGTTCACTGCACCCCAAAAAGGATGTTGTTCACTCCACCCCAAAAAGATTGTGTTCACTGCACCCCAAAAAGATTGTGTTCACTGCACCCCACAAAGGATTTTGTTCACTGCACCCCAAAAAGATTGTGTTCACTGCACCCCAAAAAGGATGTTGTTCACTGCACCCCAAAAAGGATTTTGTTCACTGCACCCCAAAAAGATTGTGTTCACTGCACCCCACAAAGGATTTTGTTCACTGCACCCCACAAAGATTGTGTTCACTGCACACCAAAAAGGATTGTGTTCACTGCACCCCAAAAAGATTTTGTTCACTGCACCCCAAAAAGATTGTGTTCACTGCAGCCCAAAAAGATTGTGTTCACTGCAGCCCAAAAAGATTGTGTTCACTGCAGCCCAAAAAGATTGTGTTCACTGCAGCTCACACACAGAAAAATGGATGTGGATCACTGACACCTGCCTATCTCCAATCCCACACCACACAGCAATATCGATTGTAGTTTGTAGAACACAGTTTCCCTAAAATTCAGCAGACTCTGTCCCTAACAGGATTGAGAAGAGATCGTAGATCAGGATTGAGTGCAGATTCACCCCACCCCCCACACAGCAATATCGATTGTAGTTTGTAGAAGACACTGACCCTATAATTCAGCAGACTCTATCCCTAAAATGCCTACAACTCGCCCTGCCTAAACACTCCGACCTGTCCCTCAATTCTATCCGGACACAAATGGTTTTTTCCTGCCTATCTTTCCCTAATCAGCAGCCAGCACATTGATGTGTGCTCTGTCCCTTAGCTAAGCAGCAGAATGACGCTGCTGCGGCGGCTGCCTCGAACTTATAAAGACTTGGTCACATGCTTCAGACGGCCAATCACAGCTACTAAGACATTTGCAGGCATGGCTGGGATGGCTTAAGGCACACCAGTTAAACGATTGTTGATTGGCTGTTGAAAGCCCGCCATGAAAAGAGCGCCAAAGCATGCAAAACCCGGAAATAAAACGACCGAACACGGATTTTTACCCGAACATACAGTAAAGTGTCCGTGTCCGTGTTCGGGTAAAAAAAATCCAATTATTCGGTACGAACACGAATAATACAGTCCGTGTTCGCTCAACACTAGTGAGGAGGCAACATGTCACCTTCCCACTGCCTGTCAAATGCCTCTGAAAGTGATCTCCATGCATCCCTTTTTGGAGGAGCAGCAAGTGTGAACAAGCCTTAACATTGGAAGTGTCCACTCCTGGGCTGACTATACATCTTTTGACCACTCCCCTCTGGAGAGTTCTTACACATGTGCAGTCCTGAGTCTACTTCCCCTCAACAGTTTTAGCAAGTTAAAAAAAAAAGTACAATACAAACGTGTGCGTGTGTGCACATTATTGGAGATTTCCTAACAGATCCAAAAAGCAAATATGAAATAGAGGAAATAAAATTAGGAATGTTTACCAGTGTAGTCCAATGGATGGCCAAGGGTCCTGTGAATCAGACCATCACATAAGGTGACTTCCTGAAAGTGTACAATTGCTGGAAAACTACAGAGTTGCTGCTGCCCCAAATATGGTTGAGAAAGAAAAGAAATACTGAATCAGAAAAATCAAAAGTACAGAGCCTATAGATATATATGGAATAAATAAATAGTTAGTATTGTGCTCACAATTATAATCAGACAAGTCATCATAAGATCTAAAGTAGCCATTCCTCTGCTCCCTTGCCAATCTTTCACCCAAACGTCAGTCTCAGCACAAAAGGTAAAAGCGTTGCTTGGGAACAGATGATGCACACCGCCTAACTAAATTACAATGTATTCACAGACATGATTATTACAAATGCTTAACAGAACAGAGGGCCCAGACTGTAAAACAAACGGCAGTCACTTGTCCTTGTCCATGACCAGAGTAGTGGTGCTTTAAATTCTTTTAGCTTTCTTTAATATATGCATTCATTGAGCCTTGAGCAGATCATGGGTGGGGTGCTTTAACACATTTCAAATCAGCTCTAAAAGAGCATCCAGACTGTTTTCCTTCCTGTTTTTGCCTGCAAAGGTTCCGTATTTATCTCAATACAAGTTTCATTTAAAGGACACCTGTCATGAGAGTGTAGTAGAGTGCCTGTTTACTCACCAGGCCCATTTAACTCCTTTTTACACAACTCCGTGGGTTCCTCAACACAGCTAAAGAACATAAGTTCCTCAGCCCCTCCCCCCCTCAGCAGCTTAGAGAAGCCACACTTGATGAGACAAAGATAGCTGAGCAAGTGATCTGAAGCCAGGTGAGTGGCCCTCCACTATTAAAACCGACACTGGAGTGGCCCTTTGTCCTTGGGCCCAAGATCCTTTTAGCTGTTCACCTGTGTTACATTGGACATTACTGAGAGGGTTGCTGTTTATAAGGATAATTACAGGTAGCTGTTTGTGTTGTGAACTATTTTAATGAAGTAGTGATTCTCAGCTTGACTTTCTCTTGTTATAAAAGCTTATAGTGGCTATTCTATGCAGCCACATAATAGGCCCCTTTCACATGGGCGGTGCACCCGACGGACTTCGTTTTGCTTAGCGGAGATCAGTCCGCTGATTCCCACTGAGCAGGCGGATGACAGCTCCGCCTCTGCTTACTTTGCAGAGACGGACTTATCAGATCCCTGCTCTCCTCTATGGAAGATTGGATGAAAATGGATCGCCTGTCTGTTTTCATCCGATCTTATCTGATTCGATCCTCCAGACGGATGGAAAATAGGGTTTCCATCCGCCCGGATTTCACGGACAGGATCAGATAGCAGCGGGTGTCAGCGGAGATGTCTCCCCTGACATCCGCTGCTCCATAGGGAGCATGGATCATCCAATCAGGTCTGTCTGAAAAACTGACAGCCCGTGTGAAAGGGGCCTTACTCTAATTGAAACAAGGAAACATTGCCATGTAAAGTGCATGCTTTTCAGCTTTCATAATCTGTTTCATATTATTCTTTTTTTTTTTTTTTCACAAAAAAGTGCTTTATTGAGGTAATAAAGAATGAACAATAAAACATAAGGGTTCAGTAAAGACTGTAACATATCAAAAAATATATAAAAAAATATTGTCTCACACTTCTACACAAAGAGAATAAGAAAAGATAAAAATTACAGTATATTCCGCAGTTGTGGGTCTTATGTTGCAGGTAACTTGCCAAAGTGGCCTAACAAATTGCAATCTGCAAATATGTAGATCTGGTCAATCTTAAAGAGAAGTGTAAATACGTAACATTATTAAGTAATTATCCTTAATCGAAAATGCAACAGTTGTAGATCTATGAGTGGTCACCTTAGGATAGGAGTAGAAAGGTGACAAATTTGAAAGGAAAAAGAAAGAGAAAAAGAGAAGTGAAGAGAAGAAAGTTGGGGGTGGGGGAGAAGGAGAGGGGGGGGGGAGGGATGGCATGGGGACATGGGGGGTGGGAAAAAGGGTTGCTATCTCCAGAATGGTGCTGCAGGCACCCTTGGGGTGTGCAGTGTCAGGGGTTAGCTCTTTATGTGGTTGATTTCAAAGTATCATATTCCTGAGAAACAGAAAAAAGTGTCCAGTTAGCCCAAAGTTTACGGAATGACTCGTGGCGTTCCATTTTCAGAGCTATGGATTTTTCCATCTCGTAAATTTGGTCTATTTTCCCTATCCAGTCCCGAATTTGGGGGATTTCAAGGGAGTTCCATTTCAATGGGATTAAACTCTTGGCCATGTTTAATAGGTGTCGGGCGAGAGACTGCTTATAGGCTTTATAAGTCATTTGGTTTATGTGCAGTAAGAAGGTTGGGGCATCAAATGTCAGACCAGTCCCAGTAATGTGTTCCGTCCAGTGTGCAACTGCTCTCCAGAACGGGATCAGTTTGGGGCAAGACCACCAGATGTGGAGGAATGTGCCCTGTGCTTTCCCACATCTCCAGCAAGAATCTGTGAGTCCAGGGTACCAATGTTTCAATTTGACCGGGGTTCTGTACCACCTTGTACGAATTTTATATGCAGTCTCCTGTGCTTTAGTGCTAAGGGAGCACTTGTGTGAAAAGATGCACGACTTCCTCCATTGAGCAGCCGAAAATTGTAGACCTAGGTCTTTCTCCCATATTAATTGATAGGGATCCGTTTGGGATTGGGGGGGCGTGCATAGCCATTTGTACGCCAATGAGGTCACTTTCCTCATCGGGGTCCCCGATAGGCAGCATTTCTCAAAGTCTGAGAGGTCCCTAGTAAATTGGGATTTATGCTTGTTATTTTGGAGGAAGTCGTGCATCTGCAGGTGGTTCCAAGAATTTAGTGGTTTTTCAGTGGAGCATATATTTCTCAATTCCTCGTATCCAAGGAGTTTACGGTTACGAAAGCAATGGAGTGCAAGTAGTGGTCTATTCTTGTATTTATTAGCCGATGTGAGGAAGGTTTTGTTGGCCATCCCTGGTGGGAAGGCAGGATTGTTATAGAGAGACGTAAGCGGACTCGGAGAGGAGGAGAGTTCAGACCGAGCTAAGGTTTTATGGAGTATGTTCAGAGTCGTGCCAATCAGGGGATGAGACCTGATCTCTGGGGGGATCATAGAGCGATCAGACCAAGGTAGAAAATGTGTATCGCATTTAGACCAGTTCCTTTCTATATCTACCCAAGCTTTGGATGAGCCATGGCAGTGCCAATCTATCATCCTAGTTAGATGCGTGGCGTAGTAGTAGTTCAGGATGTTGGGAATGCCCATGTTCTCTAGTGCGCTGTAGGTATTGGAAACTGATCCTGGGATGTTTATCATATTATTCTGCAGTATATGCATGCTTTTTGCTATTTTGACCTGCTTTTGCATTATTGCTTCTAAATTAGCACCTGTCTTAGAGTTAAGCCCCGTACACACGTACCGATTGTCGGCCGTAAATATTCGGCCGACGACCGTTCAGCCGATTGTAGGCTTGTTAGTATGATGCTTCCGACAGCCGACAGCACATTTTCAGCCAAACAGAATCGGGTGTGCAGGCATTAAAATTTTTGTTGGCCGTCACCAGAACGGCCGATTGTTCGCCAGTCAGTACAGATTTCGGCCAACAGACAGCAGATTAGCAAGACTGGGCATGCTCAGAAAAGAAAAAAGACAAGGGATGTTAACCATCACATGACATCACTTCTGCAGTCGGCTGTTGTTGGCCGACAAAATTCGTGTGCAGTCATTTGCAGTTTTCAGCAGACACGACAGCCCTGGACAAAAGACGGCCGATCGTTCGGCCGACGATCAGTACGTGTATATGGGGCTTTACTCTCTATTAGATTACATTGTCAATTATTTATCCTGTTGTAAGCTTTGACTTTCCCCTGACTTTATTGATGTGCATGCTTGTTCCAGATCAGTGACTCAAAGGGGTTGACTTAGTAAAGGAAAACAAGCTGCTCAATTTGCAAGGTGAAGTTGCAAATTGCAATGGAACTTTCTCTAGAGCTTAGTGAATGTGTTAAATATAATTTTCCCAAACAATCCAGTCATGTGCAAGGAAAAATTAAAAAAACAGCATTTAGCTTGCACATGATTGGATGATGGAAATTAGCAGAGCTTTACCTCATTCGCTAATCTCTGGGGTAAATTCCCTTGCAGAGTGCAATTACCCTTGCAAAGTGAACAGTCTATTTGCCTTTGGTAAATCAGTTTTAAAGCTGGTTAACTTTAAAATAAAGGTTGTTGAATGCAGACACTCATCTTACATAAACCCGCTTAAAAGAGAAGCGCTGCCATATGGGCAATATGAGCCTGCAGGGAAAAAAAAACCTCACAACCACCAAGCTCCTGTAATACAGCAATCCATTTCTGTGGGGTTCTTCATACTTCTCAAACAGTAGCAGCTCATCAAGGAGGTCTATCATGTTTTGGGGTCCCTGGGATAAATCCACCAAGTTTGTCAGCAGAGGCAAGTTTGGTGTTAACTATGTCACCACTCTCATTTGTAGGAGACAGCACTCACCTTGCTCATGGAATGGTACCCGGGTTTGTTTTAAGGTACAACTCTCCTCTGGCTTGCTGCACGAAGATGTGCAAGAAGAGGTGGAGGGAAACAAGGGGAGTTCTAAACATGATATTATCTTACACAGGAAACAGGGAGAGAGCATGATGAAAACCCAGTAGTTTGTGACCTGGAATCAAATGCCAGTTTACTTAAAGGCTTCTTTTTTTCTGGTAGCTTCACTTTACAATTAAAGACTATAATGCCCTTTGCATTTTTTTGGCTTAGAAAAGTACATTTTTCAAACATAAATGCATACATTACATATATTTTAAAAGAAAGCATATAACATTAGCAGACCTCCCACTGTATGTTGGCATTTCACAGTCAGTAGCTAAGAATAGAACAGCTTTGTGAAAAAAAAAATATTTCAAATCTAGTTTCTATTACAATGGCAGTAGATAAAAGCACAATGCAAACAAAGGAGGCTTCCAGAATGTATTTATAACTAAAGCAAGCTCTTTACTTTATTCAGGTTGTTAAATGTTACACCTGTACTTTATACAGTTACGCTATATATATATATATATATAGAATATATGAAATGACATTTAAATAAACAAACCTTGAAGGATGAATCAGTTTCCATCATTTCCTGACTCGCCCATTAAGCATCTCTGACAAAATATCATCCCTGTCATATTTTAAAGATGCTTTGCAGGATGATTCATACAGTAGCACAATAGCCTTCAAATGAAAATTCACCACAGACCCACTGAGCTTAAGTTCTCTTATTTGCTTCCTTTTGGTCAATTAATTCCACTATTCTATTTTTTAATCAGTGTTTATCTATTTGATAAGTGTAAAAAATATATGTTGGTCATGTATATCTGCCCTGTGCACTATCCATACTTTTTCTGGTATTGCATGGAGAGCAATTATGCTTCCTAGTCCTCATCTTAGTGTCAGGGCCAGTACTTGAACGTGGAACCTCTGCTGTAGCAGGCAATGTATCTTCTTGCTGAGCTACCTGGAATGCTGAATAGCTCCCTGGACAATTCCTTGAATGATCTTGAGCCTTGCTTGACTTGATCCCTGAACTCTTTGTTCCCAAGAACTTTCTGACTTAAGCCATGTCTTTGCACTTCATGTTCGCCAGATTATTGTGCTCTTTCCAGCCAGTATCTCGCTCCTATCTTCCCTGCTGCCGTCCATATTTTGCTACCATTCATTATCAACCCTTGGCTTGTTCCTCGACTACACTTCTGCCTGATCCCAACCTGTACCTACTCGTTACTGACCTTTTGACTTGTTTACTGACTACGCCTCTGTTTGATCCCTACCTGCTTATCTGCTGCTGTACCCCAGCTTGCCTAACTCTTGGTGGGGCAATGCTGAGGACCACGACCTGGTACCAACACACATCAAAATCCATCAGGAACTCTGGTGAACACCAGTAAGTACTTCGGACTCCGCACGTCAGGTGAGCCATGTTATTTACCAGAGAGCCTCTGTAACTATCCTTCTGGTGGTAGTTCCACTACTGTTATAGCAACCAGTCTGTGAGAATAGCCCCTGATCGTGACACTTAGGATTACCAAATGCTTACTATCTACTGTATGCTGAAAAGATAAAATAGTGCTCACACTTTCCTGTGTCTACAACCATTAATATTAACCATTTGGTAATTCCAACATATACCTGTGTTGTGGAGAGTTTCTTGTTGTCACGCACCTTCTGGTAGAGCCTGATGAGCAGAGGAAGGACTCTCGTACTGCCCCAGTTCAAGGACCACTGAGGTTTGTTTGTCGGCAGAAAAGAGAAGCAGATGGCAGCAGTGGTAAAGGGTGCTGGTCTGCTGCAGATGCAGGCACGTTGCGGATGCAGGTATGCTGCAGATGCAGGTATGCTGCAGATGCTGGAAGCTGTGAGGATGGGTGCCGAGTGATACAAGGTTATACACAGGAGATCCGAAACATCTGAGACATCAAGCAAAGGATGGTCAAAGTTCAGGCAGAGATTTGGCAACAGATAATCCGGTAGATACAGATAAATCAAGGTCAAAAGGCAAGCCAAGGTCAGGACTAGAGAGAATCAGGATGATCAGAAAATCCGGGTAAAATAAGACCAAGGACAGATACAGGCAGTGGCGTAGCGTGGGTTGTCAGCACCCAGGGCAAGGCAAGTAATTTGCGCCCCCTAACCCGCGGGACTTTAGCACTCGAGTCTCTTCCACTAGATTAGTTAAATAAACCCCTACCCCCTAAGCACATGTATTGTTTGTTATGAAAATACTGATGTAATTTAAGTAAAATGCATCTAAATACAAGTTTGAATGACCAGCGTGCCCCCTTTCAATGCAGAGAGACCAGCATACCCCCTTTCAATGCAGAATGACCAGCGTGCCCCCTTTCAATGCAGAATGACCAGCGTGCCCCCTTTCAGTGCAGAATGACCAGCGTGCCCCCTTTCAATGCAGAATGACCAACGTGCCCCCTTTCAATGCAGACAGACCAGCGTGCCCCCCTTCAATGCAGAGAGACCAGCGTGCCCCCTTTCATTGCAGAGAGACTTACCTGCAGCGGCGGCTTCTCCTCAGTTCCCCACATCTTCTTGAGTCCTCCGCGTCTCCTTGAGTCCTCCCGCCTCCTCCTCGGCCAATGGCATGTGTTCGCCTTTTGGCCAATCAGGAAGCGGGTCTCGGATCCGCTTCCTGATTGGCCAGGAGGAGGATCCGTGTGACAATAGCGAATTTTCATTCGCTATTGTCACACAATGGGTGGGCTCGTGGCGCACTGCTCTGCGCCCTGGGTCCACCATTTTTTGAAGCCTATTAGAGCCTCTGGCTCTAATCAGGCGATTAAAAAAAAACCCACTCTGTGACAGCGCCAGGCTGCTTACTCACTCGCTGCTAAACTGACTGAGCAGTGAGGAGAGGGGGCATAGGCGGGGCTTGGCTTTGCTTGCAACGCCACCCCACCCTACACCAATGGACAGGTGAGGCACAGTCCAGCCCTGTCCCGACCTGCCATTTTCATCC
The DNA here is from genome assembly GCF_965119305.1 of Pelophylax lessonae. Classification (NCBI taxonomy): domain Eukaryota; kingdom Metazoa; phylum Chordata; class Amphibia; order Anura; family Ranidae; genus Pelophylax; species Pelophylax lessonae. The sequence goes on from NC_138769.1 coordinate 511,917,136, forward strand.
ATAGGGCGGCCGCGCTGGACATCTCCCAGCCTAAAGATGGAGGCAGCCGCAGACTGTGTGTGAACTGTGTATGTCAGAGTAAGACAGACATAGTGACACTGCAGATGCGCCCCCCCAAATGTTGCGCCCGGTGCGGCTGGCCCCCCATGCACCCCCCACGCTATGCCACTGGATACAGGCACTTCTGTGGGGATACGTCAGATCAGGCAGCGCTGCCCTAGTGCAGTTGGCAACCTTTTATATGCATAAAGGCACCAAGAACACTCAATGCACGCTCTTGTGCGCATGCGCATGTCTTTGGCGAACATTGCGCACATCTGCGTGCTTGTGCCCATTCTAGTGGGTAGCTCCGGGATCGCGTCTGGTCATGCACCCACGCAGCTGTCTGGTTGCTGAGTGTTCATGACAACATGTTTTAAAGCATTTCTTTTTTTTATATTAAAAGTTTGGGATTATACATATAGACCACTGTAGGTTGCAATATTTCACCCAGTTAGCCACAACAAAGGCTAAATGTTCTATCTCTCTACTCTTCACCATTATATCAAAAATACACTTTTAGCCTGCGGTCACACGGGGTATGATCTAAAGTAGTGCGATTTAAAGTCCGACTTAAACACTACTGCTTCTGTGAGGTTTGTAATGATTTGATAAGACTTCAATGCTACTTCAGTGAGAGGGGCTGTGCATGTCACATTGAGGAACAGTGATGTTATGAACAAAAGTATAACTAGCAAAGGGTTATCAATCATGGAACTTCTCAAGTAGTGCTGCTATAGTACAATTTGCAGCACGATTTGCATTATAGTCTATGGCAGTGAAATTGTGCTGAAGTCCTAATAAGTAATACATGAACTACTTCTCAAATCGTACTACTTGAAATCGTATCTATTAAGACACTGCCATAGAAACACATTAGATGCTACTTTAGGTTTGTTTTTTTAATCATTTGTCGTGCCTGAAGTTGTACTGGTGTGTTTGAGGGCTTAAACTTGCAAGCCCTTTTTTTGTAAATCACAAAAAAAAAAAAACAGTATCCAAAATCTTACCAGCAATTGTATCTTTTCATATCAGTAGGCTGGTTATCCATAACACATCTACATCTGTTAAATGTGTTGAGTAGACAGCTGAAACAGTTATTTAAGTCACATTTCCACTGTTTTCAAAACAATAATTTCTCCTAAGGCAAACCATTTTGAATTTAAAGGGATGATTGTGATTATTATGATTATTAGTGTAGCACTACTCCCAAGGGAGCTTCTGAGTGTGGGTCCCCCTGAGTTACCGCTAGCAACAACAGTACCATTAAGCACGTTTTTCAAGTGTGAGCACCTCAGACAAGAACCAGTCCAGTTTCTTTGGTTTTTAGGGTTTATTGGAAAACTTGGATGGGAGAAGGGAAAAGTGGGATACTCCAACAACTGAACTATGCACAATTAGGCAGGGACACTGAAAAATGCTGCTTGACGCTGATTAGCACTTCACTGAGGCTGGTTAATGCTTCACTGACACTGGTTAACATTTCACTGACACTGGTTAACGCTGACTGATGCTGGCCTCGGCTAGGCCAGTTACTAGAACTTCATCTCTGTCTGTGGAAAAGTCTCTTCGAGCTCCCCAGAGTACTCCTTTCTGAGGTAGCTGACTTTAATGCAAACTGTATTGCTGAACACTTCAGGGCCCTTCCTGGCACCCCCTTTTACTCCCCAAACCTCAGGGCTTTACTACTTGGCACCCCCCTTTACTGTACAGGCCTGGTTAGCTGGTTCCTGAATCCCCTTTGACCTCTCTGGAGTGGTCCCCTCTCCTAGGCAGACCCCTGAGCAGATCTTGAGTACTCACCACACTGTTTTTCCTGAATATCTCTGCCTGGCAGCTCCTCTCGTCAGCAACTCTGGATCCCTTGCAGCCCAGCTCAACCTCCGGTCCCTAGGCTGACTGCCTGGACCACCTTCTCACTTTTACAGGAAGAGAGACAGCCGTCACCTCCTCCTGGGACTGATGCTTCCACCAAAAGACACTCGCTCCCCACAGATTTATTTCCAATCCCAGGGTGCACTGCAGCTAACCCCGCCCACTGGGACAGTCATAAACCCTGGTGTGCTATTGGCTAGGTTTCCTCCACTGTCCAACAAGATCCCTCATTGGATACAGTGGAGAGACTCCCCAGACTCAACAGGCCACACCTGGAGGCATGTGATAGAACAGCTAACAGATGCAACCCCCCTGATAAGCAGACAGGGCCAATATATGCTTTTTCCTAGCACCTACCTAGGAGGTTGCTACATCAGGAAAATAGGATATGTTATAAATGATTGCAAAATAAAATGACTTACACTCAAATACTGTATTGCACTTTAAACAAAGTGGAGAAAGCCACTGCAAATATGTACAGTAGGGATGGGCCAAACGATCCCCTGTTTGGTTCACACTAGAACCTTCGAACATCGCAAAAGTTCGGAACCAAATAACAAACCACATTGAAGTCTATGGGACCCAAACTGGAAAAATCAAAAGTGCCCATTTTGAAGGCTTATATGCAATGGTTATGGGGGGCTGGGTACTGCCCTGGGGGACGTGCATCAATGACAAAAAGGGTTGAAAAAAAAATCATTTTTAATTGAGCAGTGATTTACTGATGCTTAAAGTGAAAGCATAAAAATTAGAGAGAACAATAAAAATTAAAATCTTATTTCAACATAGTGCCTGGGCGTTCCCTTAGTCTGCCTGTAAAGTGGCACATCTGTACTGTGTATAGAAGCTGCTGCAGCAATAATTACATTTATAAAGCCCCCAAAAAATGTAATTTTTCCTGCAAGCTTTCTTCATTTTGGAAATAACGGTTTGGGAAGCCAGTCTGTATGATGAGGCCACGATGTAGTACACTGGGAGCAAGATTAGAGATTTTTGGGATACATTCTGGTGTCTCTTTCACAATCTTTGGAAAGAAGTAACAGATACAGAAAAAAATCAATCTTTTGGTGTTGGTGGTGCCTTCACACCGTAACCCTATAGAGGTATATTGATGAATCAAGTAATGGCTGTTCATTGTCATAGAGCAAGTGGCTGACCTTGTGTTCAAATAACTCATCTGACTCCTCCATGCCTGATGCTAGGGCTATGACCGGAAAAGCTGTGGACAAGGAGGAAAAATAAGCCACTCTGGCAGCTGCAATGGACAGTGCACTAGTCTGAGCTTGGGTGACGGAGGATGGGAAGGATGAGGATGGTTTAATAAGCCACTCCACAACCTCCTCTGCTTGCTGTGGCTGGATAGCACAGGTAACATAACTAGAGGAAATAATGTCCTGCCTGAGGACTGACCATGTCCACCTTTACCTGTGGACACATATGCTGCTAGTCCCCTCACAGTGCCATTGGAACCTCTGCCTCCCCTTGTTGGCCTCCCAGACATGATGGGGGGGGGGGGGCTTATCAACAAAATGTAATAAAAATGTGGAAATGTGTACATGGATGATGCACTTTAGCCTGAGAACTCACTACACAGATACACTCCACTGATACAGTACAATATACTGCAGTAAAACTGCACTGACACACTGCAATATACTGCATTAAACGTGCAGTAATGCACAGAAATATACTGCCTTAAACGTGCAGTATTTCACTAGAATGTATCGCGTTAAAGTGCAGTAACGAACAGAAATATGCTGTGTTAAACGTGCAGTAACGCACAGAAATATACTGCATTAAATGTGCACTAATGCACAAATATACTGTGTTAAACGTGCACTAATGCACTGAAATATACTGCATTAAACGGCATGTAACACACTAAAATATGCTGCTTTAAACGACATGTAATGCACTGAAATGTACTGCGTTAAACGCATGTAACACAATGAAATATACTTCGTTAAACATGCACTAATGCACTGAACTATACTGCAGAAAACCTGCCCTGACAAAATAAACTGACACTAATGTAAAAATGAATAGTAAATACACTCACACTGACCGAACTATCACTAGATTCACACTAAAGTGACCCTAAAGAAAAGTTTAATGTTTACTACACTCACACTGACTGAACTATCACAGGATTCACACTAAACTGATATTCTACACTGACAATAGAATCAGAATAGCACACTATAGCACACTAACTCTCTAGTAGCACTGAACAGAGCCCTGTTCTATCTCTACCACGCTAAATTTCACACTACAAATGACCGCTATTGGAAAAATACTTTGAGTGTGGGGTGGGACTAAGAACAATGAGCTATGATTGGATAGAGTCATCATTACTTTCTCCAATCATGGTTCTGACAGTGCTCTGTGCCCTGATTGGACAAAGCTTTCATTGATTCAGCCAATCAGGGCTTCCAATGCACTGCGCGGCTGCACAGTGCATTGTGGTCATTCAGTGGGCCATACAAACAGTCGAACTCCCCAATAATTCGGGTGTTCACTGAATGGGTGAACAGCCAATGTTCGACCCAAACTCATGTGTAGAGTTATGGATATGAGAAAAAGTCCACATACAGTATATATTGAAAACGTGAATCCTAATTTTAATCTGTGACATATGTATCTGTGATACTAACTTATACCATCCCTTTATTTTGGACCAGCTAAAACTAAAATTAGTGAGCTTTATCATGCACTGGATTCCAGCATCTTATAGGAAGTGTTAGAGCCTCGTTCAGGTAATCTACTCATCTATCTGTGTCCCTGTAGGTGAGATATCCCCTCACTTCCTGTCAGGATAGGGAGTAAAGGAAAATATCTTCAATGGGGATACAAAGACAACATCACATTTTAAGCAGAGAAATGAAGGTTTGAATTTCTGACAATGTTTTTAATGCCTTGTTGTCCTGGAAATGCCCACACTTCCAATTTCCTTATGATGGGATTAGGTTTGAGGGTCTTAACCAGTTTGTGGCTGCAATGCTCCTTTTTACTCCTTCAAAAACAATACCCAGTACCAATAATTAAAGTGTCACTAAACTCTCATCACATTGAAGTTTAAAAGAAAAAACTCACATCACAAAAATCGATCAATAAATGTTGTATTACATGCTGTTCATACTCACTCTGGTCATGTCCCCAATTCAGCTAAGGATTTTGCAGCTGTGGTGGCAATTCTGCACATGCTCAGTTTTCAGTGAGTTTCTATGCTAAGAAAGAGCTGGGTCACGTGACATCTCTATATATTGTTTCGGAAAAAGGTACTTTGATTTCTTTATAATTATTACAGTGCCATCATCCATATACAGAAATAGAAGGGACAATGCAAAATAAACAGTGTGTGTTTAGTATCACTTTAACATTGCAGAAAAGAACAATCACTGTCAAACCAACAAATTAGTCATAGAGTTATAGTCAGGGTAACTGACGCAAATTGATACTTCTAAATTTCATCTGGGCTTCTAAAGTTAGTTGACCACTGGTCATGAAGGGTTAAACCCCATGTCTGAGAATTGAATTCTACAGGCAATGAACAAAAAGGTTTTCAGGGAAAGAGGAAGAGAAGAGATGAGTCAATGTTGTGACTGAATCATGTGCCAAAAAATAAATACATAAATAAATGCCTTAGATGCTGCAAAAATGTATGTGAGGATATTCGTAAAATAAATTAATAACAAAACACATAAGTAATAAACCAGAGATCCACAATATAAAATGCATAACCATCAAGTGAAAAAAGACCATAAAAACTCCCAGAGTATAGTTCTTATCAGTGCAGTAATTTAATTCCACAGTTTATTTCATACTTTTGACCGTGTGAATTTTAGCTTGAGCTATTGAGCTCTCTAAGCAAAATGCATTGGAAAAAAAATTAAATAAACACCTGAGCCAAATACAAAGTAAATACAGTACAAAGGTAAAACAATATGTGCAGATGCTATAAACCAACACCGCAAAATGTCACAAAAATTAGGCTATCATCAAACATGCAATGATCAATCATCAATTGCGCTTGCAATTATTACAAAAGTGACTAAAATAAAATGAGAAAAATACAAATCAGAATGAGAAATCAAAAAACAAGTGTCAAAAATAATGTCCCAAAAGGTAAACAGTATATTCAATATTTTATGTGGTCTTTCACTCACATCTCCTTTAAATTAGTGAGATCTAGTGCTCCAAAATCCACTGTGCCCACACCAAGCACTTAAAGAGGTTGTAAACCCATAAAAAAAAATGTTTTTTCAACCTGAAAGAGAAACACATAATGAGCTAGTATGCATCGCATACTAGCTCATTATGAAATACTTACCTTAGAACGAGCCCCCGCCGTGCTGCCCGCTTAGCTGTATGACGAGCGACATGTTCAGTCGCCCGTCTTCCGGGATCGCAGCATCCGGCCATCTGATTGGCCAGAGCCGCGGTGACGTCACTCCCGCGCATGTGTGCGGTAGCCGACGGTCACGGCACGGGGCTCTGAAGGAACGGCACCATTCCTTCAGAGCGCATGCGCCAGTGATGTCACTGGCTGCATGTAAGGTAAATATCTCCTAAACAGTACATGTTTAGGAGATATTTACAGTATCTATAGGTAAGCCTTATCATTAGCTTACCTATAGGTACAAGTTACAGAGGAGGGTTTACTTCCTCTTTAACCACTTAAGCCCCAGGCCTATTTCGGACACTTTTTGTTTACAAGTTAAAATCAGTATTTTTTCCTAGAAAACTACTTAGAACCCCCAAACATTATATATATTTTTTTAGCAAAGACTCTGGAGAATAAAATCGTGGTCATTGCATTATTTTTTGTCACGCGGTATTCGCGCAGCGGTCTTTAAAACGCCATTTTTTTGGAAAAATTATGAAAAATCACATTTCACTCCATTTAAAAAAACTTAACAGTAAAGTTAGCCCATTTTTTTTGTATATTGTGAAAGATGATGTCACGCCGAGTAAATAGATACCCAATATGTTACGGTTTAAAATTGCGCACACCAGTGGCGACAAACTACGGTCAATACAAATCTCAATAGGCGACGCTTTAAAAATTTTTAATGGTTACCAGTTTAGAGTTAGAGTGTAGCTCTTTTTTTTAATTATTTCTCACTCTCTGGCAATCGTGGCGATACCTCACATGTGTGGTTTGAACAGCGATTTAATTTGCGGTTCGACTTCCATATCCGTTTTCTTTTGTGCGCGAGCTAACGGCTACGGGGGTGGCTAAAATTTACTTTTTTTTTCCCATTTATTTTTATTTTTTTATCTTTATCACAGGTTTTTAAAAAGCAATGTAAACATCCCTTGTGACAGCAATATGCAGTGACAGGTACTCTTTATGGAGGGATCGAGGGTCTAAAAGACTCTAGACCCCTCCACTACACTTCCATGTATTCAAAACGCCGCAAATGGCATTTTTGAATACATTAGTTTTTTAAATTTGCCGCCTTTAGCAGCAGAGTAACCCGGACGTGACGTCATGGACGCCGCCTCCGGGTTACGTCATCAGAGACCGGATCAAAGCCACTTCCGGCTTTGATCGGGACTCCATCCAGCCGGCGGATGTGCCGGCTGGGTGCTCGGGTCTCCCGGTGGGACTGAAGACCCGGGCAAAGCCGTGGAAGGCGGCGGGAGGGGGGGTGTCCCCTCCCGCTCACTGGGGTAACGACCGAGTGGCTCCCGAGCCGCATTGGTCATTATCACTGGAAAGCCGACCGCCGGCTCTAAACAATGGTACTGGCGTGATGTCTCTAGCTAGAGCCATCACCCTGGTACAACACCGCAAAGTTTGCCGACGTAGCCCTACTTCACTTTGCGGTAAGTGGTTAAAGAATATGTAAACCCAACATTTCATATTCCTGATATGTGCTGGCTGTACCATGTACTTGTATGAAAAGTATCCTGCTCTCTTTGTATGGTTTCCTTTGTGTGAAATCCCTGGTGCTTCTGCCAGTTCCTCTGCTTTCCTATTAAAACAATTACCACACTAAGCATGAGAACACACCATGGTTAGTTCTCTAGCTATGCTGGGAACCTAGCCTGCTCTCCTCCAATGATCTGTCCTCTTATGCAGCTAAGAACAAAGGGTATGTAATCACTTTTTAAAAAAGGGAAAAAGGTATTTATAATGTTTTTTTTCATATCTATACACAAAAGTTTTGCGTTTCATTTCCATTTTAAACTGAATGGGTTGTTTGGGGGTATATAATCACTTTAATCCACACTCACCAGACCAATGTGACAACTTTTTTTAACAAAAGAAAGTGATTATTGATTTTCCTGTGTAAACAAGGGGTCAGATTGGTCTGGTGTGTAATGATTAGGTTCTTGGTGTGGGCACAGTGGATTTTGGAGCACCAGGTTTCACTCATTTATAAGAGACACGTGGGTGAGTGAGGACATGGAATATTGAATATACTGTATACATTTTGGGATTTTGTTTTGGACACTTGTTTTTTTATTTCTAATTCTGATTTGTATTTTTCTCATTTACTCCTTTAATTTTAGTCACTTTTGAAATAATTGCAAGCCCTATTTGATGATAGCTTCATTTAACAAAATGCATTGTTTAACAGAAGAGCTAGGAAGAGTATAGGAAATATATGAAAAGCACTAAATGGCCACAACTCTATTTAACTGACTGACCATTTTTAAAATATACTTTTAGGCTGAATAAAGAGAAAATAAATGCTGAGCCACTATACATCCCCTTTGTTTGGATCAGCCTATGGCTCAGGGTAGGGTTGAAGGTAAGGGTTGTGGTGTATCACTTTTTTATTGTTTGCTTTCACATCAAAAAACACATCTGAAAGCTGTCTGGTAGCAGGTTCTTATTGCCAAAAAACATATACCTCTAAAATCTGATGAATGGTTGTTAATGTAATTTTAGTATATCCTTAAATCTGATGTATGGTTGTTTATGTAATTTTTAGTATACACCTGAAATCTGTTGTATGGCTGTTAATGTAATTTTTAGCAACATCTACAATCTGATGTATGGTTGTTTATGTAATCTTTAGTATGCACCTAAAATCTGATGTATGGTTGTTTAGGTAATTTTTAGTATACACCTAAAATCTGACGTATGGTTGTTTAGGTAATTTTTAGTATACACCTAAAATTTGATGTATGGTTGTTTATGTAATTTTTAGTATACACCTTAAATCTGATGTATGGTTGTTTAGGTACATTTTTAGTATACACCTGAAATCTGTTGTATGGTTGTTTATGTAATTTTTAGTATACATCTAAAATCTGATGTATGGTTCTTTATGTCATTTTTAGTATACACCTAAAAGCTGATGTATGGTTGTTAAAGTAATTTTAAGTCCTCTATTACATCAATAGAATTACCATTATAACGTGTTCATCAATTCAAATTTTCTTTTACGCTTCTAATATTTTTTATGAAGCGTTGGCTAACATTGCTTTTCAGGTACAATTGGCATCTTTACCCTGGGTGCTGGATGACCTTGTCCCGGCATTGGTGTGGAGCCATGTTTTTAAATCTTCTTTCAGTCAAGGCACCCTTGAAAAGTATTTTTTGTCTCAAGGCACCCCAGTCTAGGGCTTGGTTCACATTACTGTATGTTGGAAATGCATGCCGCATTATGCGCGTTCCGTTCATGTAGACAAATGAGCTGCACTTTATCAGACATGAAGAGATGCCATTAATTCCTAATAGTACCCACACGCATTGGCAAACATGGTGCGTTTTAGCATGCACCAAATCAGAGCAGTGTGATTTTAAAAGAATGGTGGAAACTTCTTTCCCTGTATTCCTGTGGATAGGACAGCCCATTGAAATTAATGGGCTGCCCTACACGCAGCACACAACTGCACAGATGGGGGATGGTAAAAGCACGTTGCTTATCCACCTTTTTTACCACCTCTCAACTGTTCCAACTTTAGCTGCAAAGGCAGCAGCCAGGGACGTACACATACTGTGGCAGCAGCAGGACTTACACCCCCAGGTGAATAGGACCACCGCACCACTGTGTGCATTGCACATGGTTGCGACAAGTTGGTGCTGCATTTAGGGAGTTAAACCAGGCTGTGAGGAGGTGGCATATTGCCTCTTCACTGCCTATCAAATGCCTCTGAAAAGAAATTTGAGCATCGATTATTTTTTAGAACTGCATTCCTAGCTGCTATTGTGAGCAAGCCCTAAAAAAAAAAATTCTGATTGTACAGGATTAGGGGTCAAGATTGAAAGTAATGTACATACAAACATACGCACACACATGCACACACACGCACGTACACGCACGCACACACATATAGACATACATATACACATACATACATACATACAGTACATGTAGTACATATGTGTATGTGTAGGTGGTTCCTGCGCTATCCGAGGTGATTTTAATCCCTTCCTAGTGCTGCACCACGATACTGGTACTATAAACCAGTCTACACGACAATTTAAAAAACAAGGGGGTGATGGTGCGCTTCAGAAGTGAATTAAACTCGAAAAATTAAAATACTTTGTTACAATCTGTTTCAGTGCCGTGCTTGTGAATATGGGGTGTTTTATTTATTAAATCACTACCTAATATCCCTTAAATGTGTGACTGTGCTTCAATAAACTTTGTGATCAAATTTTTTATCGTGAGAAAAAAATAATCTCTAAAGTGCTAGGTGCTTCAAATCATATGTAAATTCAGAAGATTCAAAAAATATTACAAAGAAATTTAAAAAAATCAAAAAATGTGATTTAAGAAAAAATGTCAGTTTTTCCAAATCACCACAAACAATACAATCAGGTGTGTGACTTCAATCTTGATCTTAAACCACAAGGTGCTTCCGTGCAATTAAGGTGTCGTGACATTCTCCTCCACCAGGTGTCACTTCTAGGTGCTCTAAATTCTCACCTCAACAATATGAATAAATCGCCTGTGTTTTTGTGTCTGTTCCCACGGTGTCGTCCTTTACGGCTCCCGGGTCCTTCCTACAAGGTCCTATGTATGGTGCCGATGTACCTCTAGGGCTCCGTATTGGGGCGCTTTATGTTGTGGTTTCTTTATCTGCTACCACGACCTCAGGGGCTCATCAAATAAAGAGGGCCATCATGGTGCAGTATTAAAAACGATTTATTTCACACAAAATAAATACACTTACATTCGGTTTGCTTGTTTCTCGGCATAAAACACTCTGAATACCGCTATGGGGACTTCGCTCCGATTTTCAACGTCACTTCCGGTTTCTGGGGCTCCTCCCTCCCATTGTGTACTGGTCCAAATTATTTGGTGGAGGGGGGATTATGGTGTGGGGTTGTTTTTCAGTGGTTGGGCTTGGCCCCTTAGTTCCAGTGAAGGGAGACGTTATCATACCAAGACATTTTGGACAATTTCATGCTCCCAACTTTGTGGGAACAGTTTGGGGATGGCCCCTTCCTGTTCCAACATGACTACGCACCAGTGCACAAACAAGGTCCATAAAGGAACTTGATTGGCCTGCACAGAGTCCTGACCTCAACCCGATAGAACACCTTTGGGATGAATTAGAGCGGAGACTGTGAGCCAGGCCTTCTTGTCCACATCAGTGCCTGACCTCACAAATGTGCTTCTGGTAGAATGGTCAAATATTCCCATAGACACACCCCTAAACCTTGTGGACAGCCTTCCCAGAAGAGGTGAAGCTGTTATAGCTGCAAAGGGTGGGCCAACTCGATATTGAACCCTACGGACTAAAACTAAGATACCATTAAAGTTCATGTGCATGTAAAGGCAGGTAATATAGTATATATACACTTACATACATACATACACACACTTACACACATATACATACACATAGCCATTTTAAAAATTGCAGTAATGTACCTTCACCCACACAGAAGGGTACTGCACTTCACACTACTGTCATGTAGGGGGAGGTGGAGAGCATAGGACTCAGGAAGACACCTCCCTCTTCCCTGCTTAGCTCTGCCCTTTTGGAGCTTCTGCTGTGCTGATGTACAGTTCAGAGCAGGAGCGGGAGCTCGAACAGCCTTTCTCAAGCAGGATGCCACGGCATCCCTGATGACGTCATATAGCACCCCAGGGTGCCACAGCCCCAGGTTGAGAAAAGCTGGTGTGGAGAACAGCATATTCGGAGATCAGGTCTAAGAACAACAAGGAAGGCATTACTCACAGTTTTGTTAAATATAACTCATCAAGAGTTCTATGACATAAAGGTGTTTCCATCTACACTGTGAAACACAGGCCTTTTTGTGAATATACTATCTATTATATATTCTATTGATGTAAATGTTAGTCATAATTGACTTTGACAACACAGACAATGCACCTACAAAACATATTAGTAGCCTGCCAAATGGTGTTAATGATGGCTTCTAAATATAGAGCTTGATGTTAGTGATATTATGCAAATGAAAAGTCTTTATGCATGGCGTTACATTATGCCAACATTCAAAGCCGTAGTTTTATTTGTTGTTACTTTATTAGTGAATTTAGGTTTCTATTGTTTATTCCACCTGTTATTTACCTAAATTTGAACATGTTAACTATTTAATTTTATTTTTTTTAAGAAAACCCAAGCAAAGCTGCTTTTCCCAGCCGTTTAGAATGTAAAAGAAGAACATATTTGTAACCTTTTTCCCTTTGTTTATGTCCTTTGTATTTCTTGGCAGAGCAATCACTCTACCTGAACAGGCAAATTAGCAAGGTCTTATCTACATACAAATAAGGTTGTTATGTGTGAGCAACCTCCCCAATGTGCTATAGAAGGATTGACAGCAAGCTTATGTAAGCATTCACAGTCATCTGTGCCTGCTGTTTATGGTTGAGAACAGCCAGTTCCACAGTATCACTCTGTTCCTAGGTAGTGCTCTCTGCTGTAAACATTCTGGCTTTGGGTGTATGCTTCCCTGGGTCTGTCATCAACCATGGTAATCAATCACTGCATAAGCTACACAATGGTGTTTAATGCACTAAAATCTACTTAGTTGACAGAGAACACTCCACCCAGCTTCGTCTTCTAAGGCCGACCATACGTTATACAATTTTCTTGCACAATTTTCCTTTAGATTTACCAAAACTATGTAATATGAAGTCAAACCTAAACACTTTCAATTTGTATGCAGTCAGGCAGGCCCTTGCAATACATATATGACAGAAAGACAGAAAACAATTGATACTTTTTATATTTGCACTAACATACAATTTTTCAGAACAAGCTTTCAGGGCATCTCCCCTTCTTCAAGGTCCAAACAGTACTAATTCACAAAGTTTTAGAAGAATGTTAGAAAAAAGACATTCTCTGAGAAAAAAGCAGGGTAAATGTAAAGGAAATTTAATAAGAAAATTGTATAATGTATGGCCAGCTTGAGTTCCACAGTTGGCCTGAAGCTGGCCCTACACAGTTAGATTTTTGTACAATTGTAATTAGAAAAATCGTTCACCAGAACATTATTTGTTGCCATCATTGAGTCAACTAGTTTCACTCAAAAGCCATTGTAATTTGGTCCAGACCTGAATTTTTGAATGGAATCCCAGACATTAAATGGTTTTCATTATAATATGTACTGTCTTTTCTGAACAGAAACCACATTCACGGTTAGAATTTTGTTCATTCTAGAAAAAAATTGCATCTTGATCCTCCAAATTTTCTCATCACTATGGTCAAAAACAAACATTAATCTGACCCCACTAACCATTACAAGACTCATTCGGGTCCACTTCCATGCACTTCTCACCATAAAGGGGTGGATTAGATTAAAAGCAAGTGCTCTTGGATCAACAAAGCACTTCCTATTAGAATGATACATCTCTATAGCAATCTAACTTAGTTGTGAGGTTTGCATATGCTTAAAAAACTGGCTCTAGAAATATACCCCCGGATTTTCAAGGGCCAGCGAGAGCTCACCGGACGCCGCCGGAACCGCAACGCTTTCCAAGGCTCGGGCCCCTCTCTCGGGGCGAACCCATTCCAGGGCGCCCTGCCCTTCACAAAGAAAAGAGAACTCTCGCCGGGGCTCCCACCAGCTTCTCCGGGATCGGTCGCGTTGCCGCACTGGACACCGCGAGTCGCCCGTCTCCGCCGCTCCGGGTTCGGGGATCTGAACCCGACTCCCTTTCGATCGGCCGAGGGCGACGGAGGCCATCGCCCGTCCCTTCCGAATGGCGCTCGCCTATCTCTCAGGACCGACTGACCCATGTTCAACTGCTGTTCACATGGAACCCTTCTCCACTTCGGCCTTCAAAGTTCTCGTTTGAATATTTGCTACTACCACCAAGATCTGCACCATAGTATCTTCCTTGCTCCAGGCACTTTTGAAATTTATCTCCAAAGCTAAACCTTTGAAAAATATAAAGGCTACTTTTGAAAAATATAATGACGCCTCATTTTTATTTGCACTTAATGTAGCAAATGCCACCAAAACACCCATGAAACATTATCGTAGATACAAAATGTTGGCTGTATTCTATAAAAAATCAGTACTTTTCCAAACCTTAGCAGAGAAAAAATGTTACATATCCAGGAAATCACTGCGCTATCATAATAGAGGTTAGCTGCTAGCACAACAACTGATACAATTGTCCATAAGAATCCTGATACAAAGTGCAGCGCTTAAATGTAAACAACAAATATAAAATTCATGTATGTGAAAAAATCCATATAGTGACTAATCACAGAAATTCTTAGAATAAACCACGTGAAGCTTATGATATTAAAATCCAAAGTGATCAGTAGAAAGGAGACCCAACACCAACAGGATAAATGATGTATGCGCTCACCAGAAAACATGGACCCAAGTGCTATATAGCAAATGAGTAAACCAGGCTTAATAATCCTCTTGGAGTGATCCTATGATAGGGCACTATCCTATGAGTATGTCATGTATGACGAAACGCGTCAAAACCGCTATATTTGCCATCTGTATCTCTCTACTGCTTATATGCTTGATACCCATGGATATTTGTAAGTGTTCTTGATCCCTTTTTTATAATAAACTCCAACTTTAGCGGATTTACACTATGTGTTTGCCATTTGGTTTGTCTCCACATGTGGATGCACTCTTGGGGCATCAAGCCAATCTAGTCCAGGAACCCACAATAACCATGGATTTATCATCCCACACAAGTGGATCTTTACACTCCAAGAGGATTATCAAGCCTGGTTGAATCATTTGCTATATAGCACTTGGGTCCATGTTTTCTGGTGAGCGCTTACATCATGTATCCTGTTGGTGTTGAGTCTCCTTCCTACTGATCACTTTGGATTTTATTATCATAGGATAAAATATTATCTTAAAAGTGCATAATACCCTAAACTGAAAAAAATAAATAAATAACTTATATATGTTTGGTAATCACATACTAGTTAGTATTTGCAGCTTGCTGCTGTATACCTGGTGATCCAGCCAGTTCCCTTTGGTTCCTATTTACATTGTCCCTGTCAAGCACTGTGGCAGATGTGTGGTCAGTTTGGGTGCCTGGGATTCCTGCTAGGAAATACAGAATGCTGTGCAGATGTACAGTGTGCCTGTATCTCCCATACTCAGTTTTGCACCACATGTCCTGTTGTTAGGGGATACTGGATTGCCATGTGTTACCTTGCACCAGTGGGGAGTCAGGAAGGAGCAGGAAGCTGGAATGAGTTTGTATGAGATGGAGGAAAGCTGGTACCAGGACCTAAAGGCAGAAGCCAGCTAGCAGAAAATTGGAGATGGGAGAGGACTGCAGGCTGGCCAGACCTTCAACTGACATCAGTGCAAGTTGTTGCAATGTTTGAGGAGGAGGAAATCTGCCAGGACTTTAGAAAGGAGAGAAGCTAGTTAGCAGGAGATTAGAAATGGGAAAGCGCTACAGACTGCCAACATACTGTGACACATCAGGGATGAAGAGAAGGGACAACACTACACACAGATGGTGTAATGGTGCTGGTGGCTGAGCCTGACGTGCAGAGGTAGCCTCGTGGGATCTGGTACAACAGGAACACGGACGGGTCACACTGGTGGTAGACACGGGCTAGTCTGAGGTGCAGAGTCTAAGTGCTAGCTGGTTTTCACTAGAGCCCCTGATGGTGGGGATAGACTGTGCTGCAAGCTAACACCAGGTCGCGGTCCCCAGGGTGGCCCCACCAGGAGGTGAACACGTCCAGAATCGGAAGCAGATAAGCCGACAAGGATAAGGCAGGAGAGTGGTCACAGGAACAAGCCATGGTCAGGGCGGGCAGCAAGCAGACGAAGTAGTGGACAACCCGGGAGGTCGATCAGGAAGTCAACAGGAAACAGCAGGTTCAGGATCAGGAAGTACAGGTAAAGCTGCAGACAAGACAGCAAAGGCTCAGTGCTGCTGTGGTGTTTAAATAGGCCAGCCATTTGCCAATTAGTGCAATTAGTCTGCACTAAGTTAACTCTTAACTGGCAGATTCATGACAGCACTTTAGTGTACACAGGGAGTGTTCCTAACAGATGGGGAATTTACTTCCTCCATTCATGTGACACCAGCCGGCCCACTTTCTGATCAGGCATACCCCCACTTTAAGGAAGAAGGATTTTAAAGGAGAAACAGAAGAATAAAACAGTGCAAAAAGGTACTTAACACAACTAAATGTGATCATGATTACTAAATAGTTTAATATTTTCTATATTAAAAAGGCTTTTGTTGTAGTCTGTTCACACGTTCTATAAAGTCCTTAGACCCTACATTCAAACATTTTAAGCTACATGTAGGTCACAACAACACATACACAACTAATTCTGAAATCCTCTCTGAATTGAGAAAGCATATGGCCAAACTCTATAATTCTCATACCAAATTTCGCTACACTGATGCAGACAATACCTCCCCACCTTATCTTCAACTCTAAGAACTGCACTTGAACAGCGAGTTACTGTCCTAAAATCCTTCTAGCAATAAAACAACTTAAACTAAATAAAAATCCAGGATCTGATGGCTTCACCTCTGCTTATTATAAAAAATACTCTGTAGTTTTAGCTTATATGCTTGTGAACATGTTTAACTCTTTGCTGAAATCAGATGATTGTAACCCTGCCAGTTTATTTGCTATTATCTGCTTGAGTTCCAAACCAGGAATAGACTCTTTGTATTAGAACCAATCTCTCTGCTTAACCAAGACATCAAGCCCTTAACTGAACATTTGGCCACTAGCATAAATACTGGTATTGTTCACGTTACAGTATACACAAGAACCACATAGGTTTTATTCCAACACAACAGGCTACAGCATATGTAAACTGACATTACCTTCCCATGCTGCAAAACAAACATTCCTTGCAGGCACCCACTATAAGGTAAAGTCCAACTCCAGGTCCATTTTTTTTTCCCATGCAGTGAGGCTGTGCTCGCACTGCGTGGGTTAACTGCTCATTTTATCTAGGGGGGAACTGAGTGCCTATGCTCACCCTATCCTTCAATCCTTAGGAAAACAGCTCTACCCCCCCCCCCTACATCCAGCAGTAGGCTGTTCCTGATGTCCTCCCATCCAGAGCCTGTCTATAGACCTGACATCAGGGGAACAGTCCACTGCACAAGACCGCTGGATAGTGGTGGGGGGGGGGGCTGAAGAGACTGGTCTTGTGCTAGAGGATTAGGTAAGTATATCTCAGCTCTCCCCTCCCCTACATCCAGCAGTAGGCTGTTCCTGATGTCCTCCCATGCAGAGCCTGTCTATAGACCTGACATCAGGGGAACAGTCCACTGCACAAGACCGCTGGATAGTGGTGGGGGGGGGCTGAAGAGACTGGTCTTGCGCTAGAGGATTAGGTAAGTATATCTCAGCTCTCCGAACCCATAGACCAAAATGAACAGTTAACACAAGCACAGCATTGTAAAAAATAAATAAATGCCCGGAGTTCTGCTTTAAGTATTAAATAGGACTTTTTAGGTACCATTTCAATTGTTCCATAACACAACCAAATCAAAAATTCTTAAAACATAATACTGCTTTTATTATTGCTGCATAGATAGATACTGTAGACAGACAGACAGACAGACAGACAGACGTAAATAACAATTTACTATGAAATTCCATGAGTTACAGTATTTCTCACACATTTTTAAACATAAAAAATAATTCATACACACATCCATAAAACATTATATAAATAATAAACAACCCAAAGATAGCAAAAAAACTAACCCTGGCCAGTTGGCTACCTAACATTTTTTTCACATTTATGGCCTCAACAGCCCTCAGAAAAAAAGATTTCTCTATATCTATTTGTTCTGAATTTAAAACACTAAATATTTCCTTACCTGCCCCCATTATAAACCTCCAGAAAAAATCTTTCAACTTTCACTGATTTCCTCTTTACAACATTTTTTGATCACTTTTATTCCTATTACAAGGAATGTAAACATCCCTTGTAGTAGAAACAAGCTTGACAGGACCTCTTTAATGTGAGATCTGGGGGCCAAAAAAAAAACCCAGGTCTCACATCTACACTAAAAAGCAAAAAATAAAAAATATAAAAGTCATTTTTTTTCATGATGAAAAAAAAAATGGGCTTCTTAAGGCCGTTGGGAGGAAGCGAGGTATGACGTTGCTCCATTCCTCTAAGGCCATAGAGTCGAGGGGGGGCCATCTTGCCCTCACTCGACTTCCTGCCTGAGAGGAGAGCAGACCGGATAGTTTTCCCCGCTACTGGCGGCTCCAGTAAGCGGGGAAAATGACCGGGAAGCGGCGGGGTGGGGACACCTCTCCTGATGCCCATAAAGGTGATCCAGCAACTAATCCGCCACTTGGACCACCCTTATGTAAAAGCTGACTGCCCGCCATTTAAGAAAATACCGGGGTTATGGCAGCTATCTGCTGCCGTAACCCTGGTATTTAACTTCAAAGTACCGAAGTAAATACGCAGTGGGCTGTGATCGTGCTGTTAAAGCGGAACTAGATCCTCTTATCCTTTACAAACAAGGATGCTGCCATCTTAGCTTCTGTTGGATCTGCAGTTGCCATGATGTTGCTCACATGATCAGTTATGACACTGGCCATTGAATGGCTTGGCAGTTGAGCGCATAAGCAACTGTGACAGTTATTATTCATTATGAAGGGTATTGAAAAGAATGCCTTGAAATGATATTCCCTATGCTCCATGGGTAACTAAAGACATTAAAGAGACAGAGATAAAGAGACAGACCATAAAACCTCATACTTATCTCATACTTATCCCTGCTGTGATGACTCCTTCCAGTTCCATAAACAGGCTTTTTTTTTCTGCACAGATAAATTAGCTAATTATGTGAAAAGGAGACTAGAGTATAATCTGCTGACTGGATAGGAGGACTTCAGGCCACCCTCTGCTGAAAACAGGTCACAAGAGTGCAAAATGAACTGTGCTCCTGTGATCCATAGGAGAAGTACAGCCAAACGAGCTTTGGCTGTACTTCTCTTTTTAAGTTGAATTTGTATGTAAGTTGGAACAGGTATGTAGCACCCTACAGGTAGGTGCTAGGCAAATGTATAGTGGGCCTTGTCTGCCTAACAGCAAGGCCATGAATTATTTTTGTCAGCGTGTCATGGCTTCCAGGTGTGCCTGCTGAGAGGGGGGTCTCCCCACTGGTCCCTGTGAGAGGCTTCTCATAGGGCAGTGGAGGAAACCCAATCAGGAGACACATTCAGGCTTGTAACTACCCTAGAAGGCAGATTATGCCGCAAGGGATTCTGGGAGTGGGTATACATTTGTGGGAAATGCGTGACTGGGTGTCTTTGGCGGGAGCAGAGTCCCAGGAGAGAGAGAACGGCTGTCTCTTCT
Source organism: Pelophylax lessonae (assembly GCF_965119305.1). NCBI lineage: Eukaryota > Metazoa > Chordata > Amphibia > Anura > Ranidae > Pelophylax > Pelophylax lessonae. The sequence continues at coordinate 511,936,796 of NC_138769.1, forward strand.
CCTGTTTGCAGGAAGAGGATGTCTCGGGTGCTGCCTGAGAATCCAGAGAATGCGGAGTTTAGCTGAAGGGGATCCGGTGTGCCGAGAACCAGCGGAGAGCGAGAGGGGTTCAGTTCCAGGAAAGCCTACACTCAGTGAGCGTTGGCTAGCGTCGGCTGGCGTCCAGACAGCATTGACAGACATTTCCTAAGAAAGTCATAAGTTGTACTTAGTTGAGCCTAAAAGGAGTATCCCACTCATTCCCTTCTCCCATCCACTTAATTACAGTAAAACAACAAAACAAAGATGCCGGAGTTGTCAATGTCTCAGTTCTCACATCCAGGGTCGCAATGCCTGGAAAACCTGCTACATGTACAATTTTAAAGTGTAAGTCTTTGGCATAGCACAGGGAAGGGTTAACACCCCTGTAATGTTTGTTTTGCTGTCTGTGCCCCTGGTGAGAGAATTTCACCTCACTTTCTGTTCTTGTGACAATTACAATTTTGGGTTGTTGTGGAAACAAGGTTTGCTGATATAGCTTCAGTGGAGACAGCTTTTTCCTATGATATCTCTTACAGGAGTGAATTTCCTTTCCTAGGGGTTGATATCCTCTCACTTTCTGTTGTCTCCCTCCGTTTGTAAGTATGAGTCATATGTAAGTCGGATGTTTGTAACTCGGGGACAAGGGTTGTTGAAAATAATCGTGTTAAATGTATGCATCACAATTCAGCCTTAAACGATTCTGCATCGATACAGAGAACGGCTTAATCTCAATTCCATCAATTATCATCCTCCCCTCACTCCTCCTCACTATGTCTAAATCTGTATGTCACACAGGGCGGGGATCTTGTGCTGTGAAAAAAAAAAATTGAACCAGTGTGACGTGTATTATAGGATCCAGTCTAGGAGGTGGGAATTTGTTGACAGTGGCCAACCAGGAAATTCAAATCTAAGCTCACACACATCACAGCAGGAGATCCCGGGTCTGTGTGATCAGGGCACTGATGAGGCTGCATTGATGGGCACTGGTAGGCTGCATTTATAGGGACTGATGGGGCTGCATTTATGGGCACTGGTAGGCTGCATTGATGGGCACAGATAGGCTGCATTTATGGGCACTGGTAGGCTGCATTGATTGGCAATGATGAGGCTGCATTGATGGGCACTGATAAGCTGCATTGATTGGCACTGGTAGGCTGCATTAAGGGACACTGAGGCTGCATTGATGGGCACTGGTAGGCTGTATTGATGGGAACTGGTAGGCTGCATAGATGGACACTGATGAGGCTGCATTAATGGTCACTAATAGGCTGCATTGATGGGCACTGATAAGCTGCATTGGTGGGCACTGATGAAGCTGCATTGATGGGCACTGATAGGCTGCACTGATAGTGCTGCACTGATGGGCACATATAAGGCTGCACTGATTGGTTTTTGATGAAAACCATGGGCAGTAATGGTGATGCATCGTGAAATCGAATCATTGACAGGATTATCGTAATCGAATTGTTAGACCAGTGAGGATAGGTACACCTGGCTGTATGTGTATATATATATACTGTATATATATATTTATATATATATATATATATACTGTATGTATGCATATATACACTATATTTTGAAAAGAATTGTGACGCCTGCCTTTACACACACATTAACTTTATTGGCATCCCAGTCTTATTCCTTAGGATTCAATATTGACTTGGCCCACCCTTTGCAGCTATAACAGCTTCAACTCTTCTGGGAAGTCTGTCCACAAGGTTTAGGAGTGTTTCTATGGGAATGTTTGACCATTCTTCCAGAAGCGCATTTCTGAGGTCAGGCACTGATGTTGGATGAGAAGACCTGGCTCGCAGTCACTCACTCATCTGTGTCTTTATGGACTTTGCTTTGTGCACTGGTGCGCAGTCATGTTGGAACAGGAAGGGGACATTCCCAAACTATTCCCACAAAGTTGGGAGCATGAATTCATCCAATATGTCTTACTATGCTGACATTTTAAGAGCCCTTCACTGGAACTAAGGGGCCAGACCCAACCCCTGAAAAACAACCCCATGCCATAATCCTTCCTCCATCAAATGATCTGGACCAATGCACAAAGCAAGGTCCATAAAGACATAATTGAGCAAGTTTAGGGTGGAGGAACTTGACTGGCCTGCACTGACTGACCTCAACCCTATAGAACACCTTTAGAATGAATTAGAGCGCAGACTGCGAGCCAGGCCTTAAAATCCACCATTAGTACCTGACCTCACTAATGCGCTTCTGGGAAAATATATATACAATATCTCACAAAAGTGAGTACACCCCTCACATTTTTGTAAATATTTTATTATATCTTTTCATGAGCCAACACTGAAGAAATGACACTTTGGTACAATGTAAAGTAGTGAGTGTACAGCTTGTATAACAGTGTAAATTTGCTGTCCCCTCAATACACAGCCATTAATGTCTAAACTTCTGGCAACAAAAGTGAGTACACCCCTAAGTGAAAATGTCCATATTTGGCCCAAAGTGTCAATATATTGTGTGGCCACCATTATTTCCAGCACTGACTTAACCCTCTTGGGCATGGAGTTCATTAGAGCTTCACCAGTTGCCACTGGAGTCCTCTTCCACTCCTGCATGATGACATCACGGAGCTAGTGAATGTTAGAGACCTTAAGCTCATCCACCTTCTGTTTGAGAATGCCCCAGAGATGCTGAATAGGGTTTAGGCCTGGGTATATAATTGGCCAGTCCATCACCTTTACCCTCAGCTTCTTTAGCAAGGCAGTGGTCCTCTTGAGGTCATTTGGGGTCGTTATCGTGTTGGAATACTGCCCTGGGGCCCAGTCTCCGAAAGGAGAGATCATGCTCTTCTTCACTATGTTGTTCACTATGTACATGTTAGCATTCATGGTTCCCTTCAATGAATTGTAGCTCCCCAGTTCTGGCAGCACTTATGCAGCCCCAGACCATGACACTCCCACCACCATGCTTGACTGTAGTCAAGACACACTGGTCTTTGTACTCCTCACCTGGTTGCCACCACACACGCTTGACACCATCTGATCAAAATTTGTTTATCTTGGTCTCATCAGACCACAGGATATGGTTCCAGTAATCCATGTCCTTTGTCTGCTTATCTTTAGCAAACTGCTTACGGGCTTTCTTGTGCATCATCTTTAGAAGAGGCTTCCTTCTGGGACGACAGTCATGCAGATCAATTTGATGCAGTGTGCGGCATATGGTCTGAGCACTGACAGGCTGACCCCCCACCCTTCAATCTCTGCAGCAATGCTGGCAGCACTGACATATCTATTTCCCAAAGACAACCTCTGGATATGATGCTGAGCACGTGCACTCAACTTCTTTGGTCAACCTTGGCGAGGCCTTTTCTGAGTGGAACCTGTCCTGTTAAATCACTGTATGATCTTGGCCAACACACTGCAGCTCAGTTTCAGGGTCTTGGCAATCTTCTTAATAGCCTAGGCCATCTTTACGTAGAGAAATTCTTTTTTTTTTAGATCCTCAGAGAGCTCTTTGCCATGAGGTGCCATGTTGAACTTTCAGTGACCAGTATGGGAGAGTGAGAGCGATAACACCAAATTTAACGCACCTGCTCCCCATTCACATCTTAGACCTTTTAACACTAACCAGTCACAAGACACCGGGGAGGGAAAATGGCTAATTGGGTCCAATTTGGCTGCGTGTTAAGTTATTTTGAGGGGACAGCAAATTTACACTGTTATACAAGCTGTACACTCACTACTTTACATTGTAGCAAAGTGTCATTTCTTCAGTGTTGTCACATGAAAAGACATAATAAAATATTTTCAAAAATGTGAGGGGTGTACTCACTTTTGTGAGATACTGTATATATATTCACAATAAATAATATAATTCTTGAGCATAAAACATGTTTAAACCATGATACATAGAAATTTTAAGACATTAAATTGTTAATTTGGTTTCTCTTTAAGTTCTGCAATCATTAAAATGCCAAATATCATCTGCTGTAATTTCTTTTTATTTAATGGTTCTCAAGGGCAGCTTTAAATTTCATTCATAAATATTAATTTGCTTATTACACTGCTTAATTTCAATTCCCAGTTTGTTTTAGCACTTCCAAAGGCTATGTCTGTAAAATCCTAGGGAAAACATTATCTTTTGTACATATTTTTTATGCATTGCATTTTAATGCATTGCCTAAGGTCCCCCATATCTCTAGTAGGTACTGCACACAGAGGTATTAAAGTAGAACTAAAGGCAAAACTTTTTTTTTTCAATTTTGGTTAGAGTAAGGGAGGTTTAAGACCCCTGTAAGGTTTATTTTTGCCACCTGAGTCCTATTGGAGAGATTTTCTTGTCCCATAGCCAAAATAGGAAGTGAGGGGAAATCCCTGCAAATTAAGGGGATCTCTTAGGGACCCCCGGGTCACCAGAACTAGTGTTCCCTTCAAAGATTTCCCTTATTTTACTTTTCTGGGGACAACCCAAAATTTGGGATTTTCTTTTACTTTCTTTTTTATTGAAAATGGTAAAAATAACTATTAGAGAGGGTGAATCTCAATAACAGGGGCACGGACAGCAAAAAAACGGACAGGTATACTTTAACACTTTTGTGATACTTCAATGCACAAACTAATTTTAGCAGTGTTATTGTGTATTAGTTAACATGACAATACTGTAACTGTGACTAATTTTCCTGTTTGACAGTGGGTCTAAAAACAAGGAACAGGCATTGTTACACATTTCATGTTCCCTGATGCCACATTAATTAGTATTCTCCCAGCAAGGTGCATTTTACATTTGGATTTATTATCAGTGTTATAGTTGTTTGCACCAATAACAAATGTACAGTGTCAGTGAGAAAGGAACAGACGCACAGACAGGGCTAGCCAACTATTTTAAGCATCAGCTCTTTCTCTTCCATCTTGTTTTTTAAACAGCAAAAGCATGCAATCAATTACTAATATGTTACCATAAGCTTGTCATTTCAATGGGAAGTGGCATGCTTTTTACTTCCAAAAGATATTTTTTCTGTTCCCTAAACTAAAAAGGAACAATCACCTTTGCTATATAAAATACAGTTTTTGAAGACTTCTTTATGTTCTACGAAAGATTCTTTTAACCACTTCTGGACCAGAAGGTTTTACCCCCATAATGACCAGGCCATTTTTTTTGCAATTTGGCACTGTATGAATTTAACTGGTAATTGCACGGTCATTCAATGCTGTAAGTTAACAAAATGTATGTCATTTTTTCCCCACAAATAGAGCTTTCTTTTGGTGGTATTTGATCACCTCTGCGGTTTTTATTTTTTGTGATATAAATGAAAAAAGACCGAAGATTTTGAGAAAAAAACTCAATTTTTGTCATACATTTAGGCCAAAATGCATTTAGCTATATGTTTTTAATAAAAAAATATCAATAAACGTATATTTATTGGTTTGCGCAAAAGTTGTAGCATCTACAAACTATGGTGTATATACTGAAATTTACGCATCTTTTACTTTCTGACTGCCTATCTTGTTTCTTGAAGTGCTAAAATGGCGGGACAGTACAAACCCCACCCCCCCCCCCCCCAATTATCCTTTTTTGGAAAGTAGACACCCCAAGGAATTTCCTGAGAGGCATGTTGAGCCCATTGAATATTACATTTTTTTGTCACAGGTGTTTAAAAATTGACAAACCTAGATGGATACCTAACTGTACGCAAGGCCATCACCGATGAGAGCTGGAGGAAGTCCCAATTCAAATTGATTCATGCATGTTTCATCCCCCTCATCGCAAAACCCACGTCCCCCCCCCTTCCTCATGCCCCCAATGCAGCGCCCATAAACCAACATTAGCGCACAGGTTCTGGCACTGCCAACTGATTGCCTCCTTCTGGGACCAAGTTCTTGATTTCGATTGACTTTACCAAAATCCCTTCACATCCTGCTGTTTAGCATCTGCCAACCAGACATCCTCCCGCCAGATGGACAGAATCCCTCATTAGGTGCATATTTGCCTATTGGCAAGTAAAACAATCCTAAAAACGTGGACTGTCTCAACACCACCAACAATCTCTACAGTGCAAAAGGACCTTACAACACTTCTCTATAGAGAGAAAATGACCACTATCCTGCAAAATTTCAGCACCACTAACAAATTAGAGATGGCATAAATACATTGAGTACGCTTTCTCACCAACAGAATTATCAACAATAATGTCCTCTTTCCAGTACACTGAATGGTATCTACAGGCATCTATCATTTAAACGCTGGGCAAACTGAAAGTCCAACCCTTATAGGACGGTCTATGAGATCTTCTCACCTTACATTTGATCAAGTTATCTTGACAATTCATCTTCCCCCCTCTTTTAGCTTAAGCAATGGTTTTCAAAGGACTCATTGTTCCGTCATATGTTTAGATTGATAATTTTACTGTCACATACACCGGTATACAGTAGAGTCATCCGACCCATAGGGTGGTTCTCTCTTCACGTTCCATGCGAGACAACCTACCCATGTAAAGGCATCAATAGTCGTTCTGTTTTGATAACTAAGTTATTTTCATCCTCTTGTGCTGTATCCAATATTTGCATATTCATAATATGAATCTTGTCATGTTTATTCTTTGCACAATTTTTTTTTAATATAAATTTTTAAAAAAATTGACAAAAAAATATATATATATTTTTTTGTCACAAAGTTGTCATTCAAATGATATATTGCTCACGCATGCCTTGGGTATTTGTGGAATTACACCCCAAAATACATTCTGATGCTTCTCCTGAGTATGCGGATATCACATGTGTGAGACTTTTTGGCAGTCTAGCTGTGTACAGGATCCCGAAAACCAATCACTGCCATCAGGCTTTCTAAAAAACATAAATTGTTGATTTCACTCCTCACCACCTGTCACAGTTTCAGAGGCCATGAAATGCAAAGATAGCACAACCCCCCCCCCCCCCAAATGTCCCCTTTTCAGAAAGTAGAAATCCAAATCTGAAGCTTTTTGCTGAGAGGCATGCTGAGTCCATGGAATATGTTATATTTTGCCACAAGTTTTGGGATAATGACAACCTTTTTTTTTACACAAAGCTGTTAAATGATATATTGCTCAAATATGCCATGGCTATATGTGAAATGACATGCCAAAATACATTCTGCTGCTTCTCCTGAGTATGGAGATACCACATGTGTGAAACTTTTTGGCAGTCTAGCCGCATACAGGACCCTGAAAACCAATCAACGCCTTCAAACAAAAAAATTTTAATTTTCCCGAAACTTGTGGCAAAATATAAAATGTTCCATGAACTCATCATGCCTCTCAGAAAATTGCTTGGGGTGTCTACTTTCCAAAAAGGGGTAATTTGGGGGGATGTTTGAACTGTCCTGGCATTTCTTGCCCAATATTGGAAAATGTATGCCACACATCACCCACTCTTCTAATCACTTGAAGACCAAGCCTTTTCTGACACTTTTTGTTTACATGAAAAAATCATTTTTTTTACTAGAAAATTACTTTGAACCCCCAAACATTATATATTTCCTTAAAGCAGAGGTCCTACAGAAAAAAGTGGTGTGTGTTGCAATTTTTTTTTGTCATACATTATTTGCGCAAAGATTTTCCAAACGCAATTTTTTGGGAGAATAAACACTTTTTAAAATTTAATGCACAAATACACTATATATTGTCCAATCGTTTAGTAACATATAAAAGATGATCTTATGCCGAGTACATAGATACCAAACATGGCATGCTTTAAAATTGTGCACGTCCGTGCATCAGCAACAAACTATGTACATTTTTAAAAGCCTTTAAAAGCTTGTACAGGTTACCACTTTAGATTTACAGAGGAGTTCTACTGAAATAATTACCGTCCTTGATATGACGTTTGTGGCCATACCTCACATGCGTGCTTCAATTGCTGTTTACATATGACACCAGACCAATGCTTGCATTCGCCTTTGCGCGCAAACATGGGGGAACAGGGGGGCTTGAATTTTATTTTATTTACTGTGCTTTTATATTTTATTGTGACACCTTCCCTTTCATTTTTTTTTTATAATTTTTTTTTAATCATTTTTATTGTTATCACAGGGAAGTTAAATATCCCCTATGATAACAATAAGTAGTGACAGGTACTCTTTTTTTAAAAAAAATTGGGGTCCATTAGGCTCTAGATCTCTCCTCTGCCCTTAAAGCATCTGACCACATCAAGATTGGTGTGATAAGATGCTTTCCCAATTTCCCAATGGCGCTATTAATAACTGGCGAAACCGAAGTTATGAAATGCTCGTAGCTTCGGGTATCTTAGGCCATAAAGATAATTGGAGCCATTCTGGTATCTAGTCAGCTCTATGGTCAGCTAACGGAACCACTGACTGCAGTCTCAGGTTATCCGGGGGGACAGGAGAGCCCAAGAAAACCATGGAAGGTGGCAGGAGGGGGGGGGGAGTCGAATACCACTGCTTGTAAAAGCAGTCATGCAGCTAATTATCTGCTAGGATTGCATTTACATGAAAGCTGACCACTGGTTGTAAAAAACGATACCAGAAAGTGTGTGGTATGCCCACCATTAGACCTCCCAGCATCCACCCACTTCTAATGATGGGCATACATGCAATGTTATTTTTTTTTTTCATTCAGCCAATGGGCTAAACAAAAAAAAAAACATAGGAGATTCACATTGATCGATGTGGATGAAGAAATTGCTGCCAAGAAAAGTGTTAAAAAATAAATGGCAAATCATGGGAGAGATCTGCCCTCTATGTCCACCTCATCCCCTTTGCTTCGCCATATATGCTCTATTTTTTTTAACTGCAGTGGTGAAATCACCTTCCTCAGCAGTGCAATCATTGATTTACGTATATGCTGAGAGAAAACGCTATTGCTGTCAGAATAAACAAATCAGTGCTGCAGCTGATGGGCGTACCTGCAAAGCAAACAATGGTTAACAATAAAACACAGCAACAATAAAACATTACATTATAATAGCATACAGTACAGTAGAATGGTGGTATCTGCAAAGAAAAGTATGGTTAACAATGTAAAATAGTAACAATAAAACATTACAGTATAACAGTATATTATAAAGTACAGTAATAGTAGAAAGAGTAGAAAAGTAGAGTAAGAACAGAAAATTAACTCAATAAAACAACAACTATTTGTGTCTTTTTTTATTTTATTTTATTTTTTTTTTTACATTTTACTTTCTTTGTTTTTTTGTAACTTTTTTTGTAACTGTAAAAAAAAACGGTCCAGGCTAGGGTCTCTCAAAATGCGATACCCAACATCTTTCCAAACCCTGTGTAAAAGTGTGCCCTAGACTGTGCCGTGCTGTACCCTATACTAATACTCTACTAGTGTGTGGTGGCAACAGAAACAGTCCCCAATGCAGACACCAGATTGACCAGGACATAAGCGAAAAAAAAAAGTGGATGTCAACCCTATATCTGCGCTTTCTACAGACACGACATCTTCTTTGGGGTGCTCTTTAGCTAGGGGTACTAGAGAGGACATCTGGAAAATGCCTCTTATGCAGCCGGCTCACTGTATCTGTATTGTAAATTTGAGCCACAGCACCTTCTGGATACAGAAGGGCTGTGATGATCTCTTCCTTGAATTTTAGGAAGGATCCACTTCTTCTTGACACGTTGTATAGCACATACCGTAAGCGTTCAACAGAGCCAATTGGAATAAGTATACAGACACTTTTTTGTACCAGCAATTGGTCTCACGTGCAATTAAGTATTGTGTCATCATCTGGTCATTTAAGTCCACCCCTCCCATGTTAAGGTTGTATTGGTGGACACAGAGGGGCTTCTCACCAACACCAATCGCTGTTGCAATTTGGACTTTTGTATCTGCGTGAATTGAGGACAGAACAAAAACATTCTGTGTGTCCCTCCACTTCACTGTAAGCAATTTATTACACTTCAAGCAGGCTCTTTCCCCTGTCTAAGTTAGGAATCTACAAACTGTTGGGGGAAGCCCTGGCGATTAGGTCGCACAGTGCCACATGCGCCAATTCCAAAATCAAAAAGGTAACTAAAAAGTGGCTACGCTTGTGTAATAATTGCCCACGTATAAATGGTACCCCTTTCCGAATAAGGGTGACACCAAGTCCAAAATAATCTTCCCACCGCTCCCCATGTAGTCTGGGCAGTTGGAGGGCTCCACATTGCTATCTTTTCCCTCGTGAATCCCGAAACTACTATACATGTATAGCCTATTACACTGACGCAGAGCCTTTACATATTGACCCCATATCTGGCATGCTTGCTGGCGAGAAACTGCTTGAAACCAAGGCAGCCAGAAAATTTAATCAGGGACTCGTCATCAACACAGACATCTTGTTGGGGAGTATACAAGGCTGCAAACTTCTGGTTGAAGTGATTTACGGGGGGCCGAATTTTGTGGAGCCAATTATATAAGCACGATAGAGTTTATTATCAGTGAAGTGCATGAACTGCAAGATTTGCTCATATCTAGTCCTGGCCATGGCAGCAGAGAAAACAGCATATGATGAATTGGGTCAGTGGACCAATATGACTACAACTCAGTCTTTTTAGTAATGGCCATGAGGAGGGAAGGCCCAGAAAGGTTTAAAATTCGGAAACAGTGATACGTTGCTATGCAAATTCTCTGGCAAGGGTCAAATTTGGATTTGGGGCAATGCATTGATTGGTATATAAATTGCTTTGGTCCAGAATAGATCTGTAAAGATCTTCCATGAAAAACAGCTCATAAAAACCAAGGGGAGTAAAATTGGCTCTTTCCTCCTGGATTCTGGGTTGGCCAGTGAATGGGGTAAGTACGAGAGCTGCAGAAGTGGTGGGTTTACAATCAGGATTTGCAAGTGCATCGGGAGGGACACTATGGGCTCTATGGGCCTGTCTTCGAATTCAAATTATTGGTGGCTGCGGGACACTACTTGTGCTAGCTACTGCACCAGCTTGAACTGCACTCATGGGACTTGACACGTCATCAAGTGTTACTGCAGTGCTGCTTTGACTATGACCAGGATGTACTAGGCCGCTGGTGCTTGCCAGTTCACCAGAAGGTTGAGCGGCACTAGTACCGACACTCTGCTGTATATGAGAACCCTGCACCACAGCAACAGAAGAACAGGGTCGGGTACACCTGACCTTAGCAGGGACCACTACTCCATCGTCAGAGCTATCTGTCAGGGTGCCGCTGCTCTCTACAGGTTTGAATACTGAGCCTGATCCTGACAGAGAGACTTCCCCATCGCTCTCATCTGTCATGCTTAGCATAGTGTAGGCCTTGTCAGTCTTCACTAGTGTACCTCTGTTTGGACATTTTGTCCAATAAATGTATAGGTACTGTACCGAGTACGAATCACAAATAAAAAAGCACCTGGTTGTCAAGGACTGTTTGAACCGCTACCAAAAAATGTAACTGCTAGTGCTAGCAGAGATCAGGCCTGACTCTGCTAATGCTGCGGTTTAGTGTGCTGTGTATTGGAAGTGACAGTAATCTGCTGATTTTGCAATTCATGGGGGGGGGGGGGTGGCGGAGGGGAAAAATGCAGGTGCGGGCAGGTGTCAGGGCTGATCTTGCTAACGCTGCATTTTGGGAACACTATACTAAACTATTGGGAACGTTAGCATATTTCTGATCGGATCAAAGATATTGATCTGTTCAGACACTATACTAGTAATGGAGGTGTTTAGTGCGTGTGTGTCACTGACAATCAAAGGGTTAAAATTTGTTACTAAATATGCAGGGGGCAATCTGATGCTATCCTGTATTGACACTAACTAATGTTAACGCTAACTAATGTCACTTGTGACACCAAGGCCGTATATAATTTTTTGTTCTGGGGGGGTGTTCAGCAGCAGGTACTAAGTAAAAGTCTTTTTAAATTAAACAAATTGCACAAAATTCTAGAAAAGACTAGAAAAAGGAAAAACAATGTTTTGCTCATAGTAAGCAATCACATCCTTAATTCTATTTTCTCAAATCCTCCAAAAAATGTAACCTGATTTCAGTTTTTCCTTTTTCCAGTTTTTATGAACATTGCCCAGTGAGGTTGGATATTGTCCAGTCTAAGGCCTGGTGCACACTGTCAGACATGCAGTTTTAGTACAGTTATCTCCCGCACTGTGCTATTGTGTTTTGACAGGGGGGTGCCCCCCACCAGAAACACGCGCTCTTAGTCATTGGAGTGTCTATCACAGGGTGGTGCACTCGAATAGCCAATCTTACTGGGCAGGTGCAAAGGGCACCATCTTGTGGAAGGAAGCTCACTAACTGATTTTTAATTAACCCAGCACACCAGACAAGAGAAGTGGTACTGTACATACAGAAGATACCTCTGAACTCTTAAACTTGAGACTGAGGGGTATGCCAGAGAGGTAACGACCACAAAAGCGCACCACAAAAAATGGGTGTGGCCAAACATGATTGTGGGAGGGGCTTAAGGGGAGAGACTGCGGATGGATTACAGAAGATACCCAGAGACTGCGGTTAGATTACAGGAGATAATCAGTGACTGTGGATGGATTACAGAAGATAATCAGTGACTGTGGACAGATTACAGGAAATAACCAGAGACTACGGACTGATTACAGGAGATAACCAGAGACTGTGGATGGAATACAGGAGATAACCAGAGACTGTGGATGGATTACAGGAGATAACCAGAGACTGTGGATGGATTACAGGGGATAATCAGAGACTGCAGACGGATTACAGGGGATAACCAGAGACTGCGGACGGATTACAGGAGATAATCAGAGACTGCGGACGGATTACAGGAGATAACCAGAGACTGCGGATGGATTACAAGAGATAATCAGAAACTGCAGATGGACCACCCTTCATTTAGGGTTCCTACTCCCATCTTACATCAGTGACCCCCTGCAGATTCCTTCAGCAGATGGCAGGGCAGTCTGTCTTTGGTGTGGAGCTGTCATACACTGACCTAATTTTCTTGTGCAGTCCAGGGCGCTGAGAGTAGAAATTGATCCTCTGTTCGCTGTTAAAGTTATTACAGGGTTAAAGTTATTATAGGGATCTCGAATCTCTGCAAGACAGTCAGGCTGCCTAGCTTTGTAGGTGTTGATTTTAACTTGAAGTCATTTTTTGGTATAGGTTTCATAGGTACAATTAACACTCAAGGACCATTTTTTCTGCAACTGTTTGACAGGTTCATCAAATTTCAAATTTTTACAGCAAGGCCAATTCTTGCTTTAACCACTTGCCGACCGCTCACATTGAGCGTACTGCGGCAAAGTGGCTCGTTCCCGTCCAGCGGCGTAGACCTACGTCGCTGGACTCCTCCCCCTGTAGGCGGCACTCGCGCACCGCCGGAGGCGCGCTCCCGCTGTTTTCATTCACATCGGGAGTCGGGCCAGGGGAGGAGCGGCGGCGATCGCCGCTGCTCTGCCCCGATCGTTGGGGAATCGAGTGAGGAGATCCGCCCGCCTGTGTAAACAGAGCGGGCGGATCTCCTAAGTGACAGGGACTGACAGATCGGAGTGTTCAGCATAGCTGAACATCTGATCTGTCCTTCTGTCACTCAGTCACCACCCCCTCCCCCACACGTCAGTAAGCACCAGGCATACATTAACCCCTCCCTCTCCAATAAAATTAACCCCTTCACTGCCAGTGTCATTTTTACAGTAACAGTGCATATGTATAGCACTGATTACTGCAGTAATGTCACTGGTACCCCCAAAAGTGTCAAAAATGTCAGTCAAGGGTCCGATCTGTCCGCCGCAATGTCGCAGTCCCGCAAAAAAAATCGCAGATCACCGCCATTACGTGTTAAAAAAACACCAAAAATGACAGAAATCTTTCCCGCAGTTAGTAAACGCAATAACTTTTGCGCAAACCAATCAAAATACGCTTATCGTGATTTGTTTTACCAAACATAGGTAGCAAAAAACAAATTGGCCAAAAATTTAAAAAAAATTTGATTTTTACATTTTTTTGGGGGGAATTTCATATGAAAAAATGTTAAAAATATTGTTATTTTTTCAAAATAAACGCTATTTTTTTGTTTATAGCACAAAAAGTAAAAATCGCACAAGTGATCAAATACCACCAAAAGAAAGCTCTGTTCATGGGAAAAAAAGGACGTAAATTTCGTTTGGGTATGGCGTCGCACGACCGCGCAATTGTCAGTTAAAGTCGCACAGCGCCGAATCGCAAAAAGTGGCCTGGACGTAAGACAGCAAAATCCTCCGGTGGTAAAGTGGTTAATCATGAATACCTATAGAAGGTTACAGGGTGAGGGCACCAACAACACCCAAAGACCAATTTTTCCACACCTGGTTTTATTTTAACTAAAGTCTGTGAATAAGACAACAGAACAGACCTTATTTTAAAAAAAATGTTTTTTTACTATAGGCTTACCTAAAAAGTAGGTGCGAACAATCAATAGAAGTTTACTTCCATGTTAAAGATCATTTTTTCTTTCTAGATGTCAGTTTTGCTGCAGCAAGTTCTGTACGTGGTACACAGATGCACCACTTTACAGGCAGACAAAGGGGAATCCCTAGGCACTATATTTAGTAATTTTCCATTTTTATTGTTTCACTTTAACTTTTATTAAAATCACTGCTCCTTTTAAAAATGATCTTTTTTTAAAGTTTTTTTGCATTGGTACATATCTCCCAGGGCAGTACCCGGCCCCATTTTTATAGCTGATAACTTGCATATAAGCCATCAGAATGAAGCCCATAAACTTCAATGGGGTTCATTGTTTGGGTCCGAACTTATGCGATGTTTGAGAATTCTGGCACAAACCGAACCGGGGGATGTTCGCGCATCTCTGCTGTCAAAGTAGGGAGAATGTGTGAATTTTTCCAACTCATAGAAATTATGTTGGAACTGTTTGGGTGTCTATTTCTGGGCAAGGGTTGCGGTGATGAGGTCCTTGTCCTCATTAATAAAGAGACAAGGAGTTTTACCAGTGGGCATGGGGCCTGGTGTGGTTCAGGAGGGAGCCGTATAGGACAGAATAAGGAAGCCAGACAGAGTAAGGATCTGGTATAGAATATTAGTGGGACCGCACTTTTTTTGTTTTCTACATAGAGTTCCCCTTAAAATACACACCAGACCCAAAGGGTTGTTTATATATTTCCTGGAGGAACTCGGGCATTCTTTTATTTTATTTTATTTTTGTTTTTTGTGAGGTGCCTACTTAAAATCTTTTCAAGACTTGAGGAGACACATTTTTTTTTTTTTCATTTTTGCTATAGCACATTTACAAAGAAAATAAATTACAGTTTTAATTGCCAACAAAAAGGGGTCTGGGTGCCATTTTTTTTTTATAAAAGAAGACAGGAGAGCGATGTCATTTTCCAGAAGTCTAAAACTCTTTTTTCCGTAATAAATTTCAGTCCTTAAAAAAAATCACCATCCCAACTGCATTGAATTTAAAAAAAGATGTTTTACATTGGTACATGTTCCCCAGGGTAGTGCCCTCCCCCCCTAATACTTTTTTAAACCTCCTCTTCCCTATTAGCCAAGCATTTTTTTCTTGACTGATTTGGCTCTCGGTGATGTAATTGGGGTTCGGCATCAGTGGGGTTTCTTTGCCCCATACCAAGCGCAGTTTGGCTTATCACTAATCACTACAGTCAGCAAGATTTCACTAACAGAAGGGATCTGTTGCTGCAGAGCTGCACAGGAGGTGTGGATAAGGTTTCCACTGACCAGATTCAGACCCCCTCCTAAGAAGAAAAAGTGTAAAAAAAACTATCAAAAGAAATATAGAGTGTGTATGTCTAAGTGTGTATGCCACATAAACGATTCTCTAATGTGATATCAGTTTATTCAGCATACATTGTTGATTTTATTTTGAGTAATTATATAGGGGTGTGCAAACTATGTTAAAGTTTTGTTGGGAAAAATTACAGGAGAATTCCAGAAGTGAAGCTGCAGTACCAAATACAATAGGTACTGTGGTTCAATGCAATACACAAAGAAAAAAATGTTGGAACTGTCGATGAGTGATATTTATTTTTGTTGACAGCCCCCATAGCTATAGCTGCCAGCAGTAATCACATGTAAAAGATCAGACAGGTTGGTTTTACCCAAGTCGATTGATGGATTGACTTGGGTACAGCCTGCCCATAAATTTAAAAAATATCAGCCGGTCTCTGCTGAACCAGTGGAGATTCGATCCATCTATTGCCGGCTTAAGATTTCTGATTTACAAAAGGCACAACAATGCAGGAAAGTCACTGCTTATAATCTATATACTTTTTAATTTTAAGTGATTGTAAAGTCTGTTTTTTTTTTTTTTTTTAAAACAACAAACATTTCATACTTACCTCCTCTGTGTAATGGTTTTGCCCAGATCCTCCTCTTCTCAGGTCCCTCTTTGCATCACCTGTCACCTCCCTTCTATCGAGTGCCCCCACAGCAAGCAGCTTGCTATGGGGGCACCAGAGCTGCAGCTCTGTCTGTCCATTTAGACACAGAGCTGCCGTTCGGACCGACCCCCTCTTTCTCCTGATTGGCTGACTGACTTTGATTGACAGCCACGGGAGCCAATGGCGCCGCTGCTGTGTCTCAGCCAATCAGGAGGGAGAGCCCTGGACTGCCCAGGGACTCGTGGACATAGCTGGACAGAGATCGGAATCATGTGAGTATTAAGAGGTGCTGGGGAGGCTGCTTCACACAGAAGGTTTTTTTTATCTCTTAATGCATATAACTGACTTTACAACTCCTGTAAGGAATATCAGCCTCTGCTGTAAATTACTAATGAAAATCTGACTCAGGAAATTACATGGGTTCTTCATGCTATCAAATGGCTAACTCCCCCATATCTAATTAGATAATACTAAGTCCTCTGTGAATAGCACAGCTTTGACAAAGGTTGAATTTCATGGAGAAGAAAAGTGTGACAGCAATTACCTACTTTCTGTCTTAAATCACATAATCTAACAACTCTAAAAATAAATGAAAAACAAACACAAGGCCATGCCCTTGGCAAATCTGAAAAAGTATTTAATTATTCTGTTTGACTTGTCCCAGTAATCAGAGAAAGGGCATGTACTCGTAAATTGTTATTATTTTACTTCTAGTGAAACTTGATCATTCTAAGAATATTATCTTCTATGTCTCACAAATTATCTTTAAACCCATATATAAAATATTTGTTTTTCCTAAAATACCTTATTCTGTTTTTGTACCTATTATGATTCCTGTTTTTGCGAAGTTTATTAGTAAACAATATTTGATGCCTTTAGAAGCAATTGTTAAGCTCTCCCAAAATCTCTAAATTCCACTATTTTAGTAATTTTTCTATATTCTCAAGCTAGTACCAAACTGTATTGCTTTGGTACACATGTTATTAAACAGCACTCTACCTAGGTACTGCCAGCACCAACATAGTCAGCTGCAATGCTAAAGTCACATTTTTTTTTTAATTTTGGGTAGAATTAGGCATAGTTGTAACCCCATCAGTTTGTTTGTTTGTTTTTTGCCATGTGTGTCCCATTGGGGAAATGTATCTTCCCTTCCTGTTCCATAGCCCTTACAAGAGAGGAAAACCCTCCAAAGTCAGAGAAACCTAGGGTGTCACCAGGGTCACCAGGACTAGTGTCCCCATTGGAAGATTTCCCCTCTATTACTGTTCTAGTGTCAACCCAAAATGTAGTATTTTGTTTTACTTTCACTCTCAATTATAATTGCTTACAGGAAAACTAGACAAGGTACGTAAATCTCCCTAACGGGTACACAGACAGCAGAAAAAAATGACACATGTTCTAATCTTTCTCCACTCTGTCCAAAAAAAAAAGTTTTGCCTTTAGTTACACTTTAAGGTGCTTAAAGACACCACATGGCAGCTGTTTGTACCTAAGGAGAGGGGAGGGGAGTGCCGTGGGTGCTAGATCACTAGCTCGCCTTGGGGAAAAAGGCCATGACTGAAGCCCCGTACACACGCGTCGAAAATTGGCAGGGAATTTTCATCCAACGTCCGATCTGCCGATTTTCGGCTTGTTAGTATGATGCTTCCGACAACCGACTCCGAATTTTCGGCCAAAAAAAATCTGGTGTGCAGGCTATAAAATGTTTGTCCGCCGTCAAAACACGGCCAATTTCCATGCAGTCAGTACAGATTTCGACAGGGAAAAATCTTATGCGCAAGACTGGGCATGCTCAGAGAAGAAAGAACACAAAGAAAGCAATCCAACACATGACGTCACTTCTGAAGTAGATTTTTGTTGGGCGAGAAAATTCGTGTGCAGTCTAGGCACATTCCAACCAACAAAACACCACTCTGGACAAAAGACGGACGATCGGTCGGCCGATAATCGTTGCTTGTGTACGGGGCTTTACCCTTTCCTTTTGCAACTAGAATTGGCCGTGAAGCATTGTGCAACTGCTATAGATATACAGTAGAATTATCCCCGGAGCTACACCTTTAACCACTTAAGGACCGGAAGGTTTTATCCCCTTAATGACCAGGCCATTTTTTGTGATACAGCACTGCGTTACTTTACTTGACAATTGCGTAGTTGTGCAAATAAAATGTATTTCTTTTTTTCCCACAAATAGAGCTTTCTTTTGATGGTATTTGATCAGCTCTGAGGTTTTAATTTTTTGCGCTATAAACAAAAAAAGAGCGACAATTTTGAAAAAAAAAAAAACAATATTTTTTACTTTCTGCTATAAAACATTCTTTTCATCAATTTAGGCCAATATGTATCCTGCCACATATTTTTGGTAAAAAATAAAAACCCCAATAAGTCTATATTGATTGGTTTGCGCAAAAATTATCGCGTCTACAAACTAAGCGACAGATTTATGTCATTTTTATTTATTTATGTATATTTTTACTAGTGATGGCAACGATCAGTGATTTTTTGTGGGACCGTGACATTGCAGCGGACAGATCGAACACCTAACTGACACTTTTGACACTTTTAAGGGACCAGTGACATTACTACAGTAATGAGTGCTAAAAATGTGCACTGTTACTGTACTAATGACACTGACAGGGAAGGGGTTAACACCAGGGGGGATCAATGGTTAAGTGGGCTCCTAGGAAGTTCTTTCTAACTGTATGGGGGTGTTACTCACTGGATGAACACAGAGACCTTTACATCGGCAGACCGTCATTTTGTCTCCATGGGAAGCGATTGCGGGTGCCCGACAGACATCACATTCCCCATACCCGCTTATTGGCTCCGCCTCTGGCCAATCGGTGCACACGCCCCCCACTGCCTGTTACACAAAGCGACATACAGGTACCTCATTTCGCGTAACAGAGCCGACCTGCCGCTGTAAAACTACGGCGGCTGGTCGGCAAGTGGTTAAAGAGACCTTGTCACCTTGCCCATGTGAAGTGACAGTGTCTGTGCAAAGGGCCCCCTGAACTCGCTATACTCGCCTCCCTTGCACTCCCTTGCTGCTCATTGTTCATCAGCATTAGACCTGTGTGGTTAATTTCGTTAATCTCTGACAGAACAGCGGTCTGCCTTGTTTACATTGGCAGACCTCCGTTCTGTCTCCATGGGGAGCGGCCGTGGGTGGCCGGCGTACATCACATCCACCGAACCCACTGATTGGCTCCCCCTCTGGCCAATTGGGCGATCTCCAATCCCATCTGTTTCCCATCCATCTATAAGCAGCATGTCCTTCCTTTTGTGAAGACACTTAGACACTCAGGTTGAGCAGTATTATGTAGTGTTAGGTTCTGCAAGATACGCAGGATGCCTTGTTGTTGGCCTTGCAGCTTCCGCATGCATTTGCAAATGTGTGTTAACTAAACTCCTGTTTTTAACCTATATTGTTAGACAGGTTTATTTGGTTTGTTAGCAGACTGGTGGGTAAGTATTTCAAACTAGGGACCGGCTGTTTTTCACACACCTTCATTTATCCCCCTTGCTTTTCAATTGACTATTTACAGGGATGGAGACACTGAGCAGTGCTCGCCAGTTCTCACATAAAGTCCCAAAATTGCCCATTTCTTGTATCTATAAGCGCTTGTTTGGCCGCCTGGACCAGAGTAGGTACCACTGGGCCTTGTGGTGCCCCAGGGCTCCGGATTGCCCTCTCCTGGATGTCCTCCTTCCGCGGGGTCCGGTCAGGGTACAAAGAATAAAATGCTCCAGATAGTTGCCATCATCCCAACATGAACTGCAAATTAAGAGTGGGTGATTGGGAAAACATCCTCGTCACCTGAACTTTCCAGAATCAATACCCAGCAGGGTGCCAGTAGAAGACCTGCCAATGCTGGTGTTCAATGGCAAATGCCAATCGAGCTTCACAATGCCGGGCAGTGAGCACAGGGCCCACTAGAGGACGTCAGGCCCTCAGGCCATCCTTATAAAGTCTGTTTCTGATTGTTTGGTCAGAGTTATTCACACCTGTGGCCTGCTGGAGGTCAATTTGTAGGGCTCTGGCAGTGCTCATCCTGTTCCTCCTTGAACAAAGGAGCAGATACCGGTACTGCTGATGGGTTAAGGACCTTCTACGACCCTGTCTAGCTCTCCTAGAGTAACTACCTGTCTCCTGGAATCTCCTCCTTGCTCTTGAGACTGTGCTGGGAGACACAGCAAACCTTCTGGCAATGGCACATAATAATTAATATGCCATCCTGGAGGAGTTGGACTTCCTGTGAAACCTGTATAGGGCCCGTGTATCGCTTCATGCTACCAGTAGTGACACTGACCCTAGCCAAATGCAAAACTACTGAAAAACAGTCAGAAAAGAGGAGTGGGGAAAACAAATGTCAGTGGCCTCTACCTGTAAAACCATTCCTGTTTTGAAGGATGTCTCATTGTTGCCCATCTAGTACACCTGTTGTTAATTTTATTAACACCAAAGTAGCTGAAACTGATTGCCAACCCCCTCTGCTACTTAACTGACCAGATCAATATCCCAGTAGTTTAATTGACTTGATGTTATACTCTGTTTAAAATGTTTTTCCTTTAATTTTTTTGAGCAGTGTATATACACTGAACAAAACTATAAACACAACACTTTTGTTTTTGTCCCTATTTTTCACGAGCTGATTTGTGAATAGGGTTGAGCGAACACCTAGATGTCCGTGTTCGACGGGTTCGGCCGAACTTTAAAAAAAAGTCCGGGTCCGTGTCCCGGACTTTTACCGAACTTTTCCCGGACACCGAACCCCATTGAAGTCAATGGGGACCCGAACTTTAAGGCACTAAAATGGCTCTAAAACACCAAAGGAAAGGGCTAGAGTGCTGCAAATGGCAGCAAAACGTAATTAAGAGCATGGCAAGTGCTCTGCAAACAAATGTGGATAGGGAAATAACTTAAAACAACAAAAAAAAAACAGAAAAATAAAACAATGTTCTTCTTCATCTCTGAAGGACGAGGCCCATATGGAGTAGGAGGGAGGTTGAGGTGGTGGTGGATGTGGCGGTGACATAGGCGTGCGCACAGGGTGTGCTGGGTGTGCCTGGGCACACCCTAATCACCTAGGGCACATAGCATTGCCAGTGAGGAGATGGGAAAGATCTCCCTGGGACCTGCTCTGCTCTATTTCTCCTTGCCTACAGGTACATGGCCCCGATACATTACTCTCCCTGCTGGCAAACACATGCATGTGTATTTCAACTTTGGGGTGCACACCTTAATGCAATTGGCTGCGCACACCTATGGGCGGTGTAGGTGGAAGCGGCGGTGGAGGAGGACCAGGGCCGGATTAACAGCATCATGGGCTTGGTGCTGAGGATTTTAAAAGGGCCTTAAGGGCCGTGCCTTGCCATGCACCCAGAGGAGGAAGGGTGCAGCCATGCATGCCTAATTCAACATGGGATGCTGTCTCTGAAGCCCATAAACACATCCATGCATCGCCAACTGTCCCTCCTTGTCCGGCCTTCACGCTGTGTGGGGAGGTTCTGAGGGTGCTGCCTGGGGAAGCGAGCATAGAAGCCAGACTTCTGTGTTTACAAGTGACAGAAGAGCGGTAACAGTGAATATGGCCAACCCGGGGCCTATATAAAAGGTAGGGGCCTGGAGCTGCAGCTCCAATAGCCCCTACATTAATCTGGCCCTGAGGAGGAGGACGAGGTAGCCAACACTGCTTCTTTTCAAAAATTTTAAATGAGGGTACACCCCAAAAGAGTGAGAAAGAGCAAAAATGGAACAATGGGTGGGTAAGGTCGGTATCCATTGCTATTCTGCATAAAGTACAGAAAAGTCCCGTGGGATCCATGCCTGGTTCATTTTAATGAACGTGAGCTTGTCCACATTGTCTCTGGACAGGCGGCTGCGCTTGTCTGTTATAACGCCCCCAGCCGTGCTAAATACCCGTTCAGATAATACACTGGCTGCAGGGCACGCCAGCACCTCCAAGGCGTAAAGGGCAAGCTCAGGCCATGTGCCCAATTTGGAGACCCAGAAGTTGAAGGGGGCAGACCCGTCATTCACTACATGTAGGCGTGTGCACACATACTGCTCCACCATGTTGGTAAAATGCTGCCTCCTGCTAAGACGTTCCATCTGAGCTGCTGGTGCTGCTGTTTGTTGTGGCGTGCTGACAAAGCTTTTCCACATTTCGGCCATGCTAACCCTGCCTTCTGAGATGCTGGCGGTGCCCTGGTTGCGTTGGCGACCTCCTCCTCCTCCTCCTCTGCCTTGTGCTTCCACTGTGGCCCCGCTGTCAGATGGGAATGCCAGCAGCATGGCGTCTACCAGCGTGCGCTTGTACTCGCGCATCTTGCGATCGCGCTCCAGTGAGTGAATTAAGGACGGTACGTTGTCCTTGTAACGGGGATCCAGCAGCGTGGCCACCCAGTAATCAGCACAAGTTAGAATGTGGGCAACTCGGCGGTCGTTGTGGAGACACTGCAGCATGTAATCGCTCATGTGTGCCAGGCTGCCCAGAGGCGACGAAAGGCTGTCCTCTGTGGGAGGTGTATCGTCCGTGTCCTCTGTATCCCCCCAGCCACGCACCAGTGATGGCCATGAGCTGGCCTGGGTGCCACCCTGCTGTGAACATGGTTCCATCTCCTCCTCCAGCTCCTCCTCCTCCTCATCCTCCTCATCCTCCAGAACTGTGCCCCTGCTGGACAATTGCGTCCCTGGCGTTTGCGTGTGCAGGAACCCACCCTCGGAGCCCCTTGCGAATGACTGCCCTGAAAGCCTTGGAAATGTTACCTCTTCATCCTCCTCCTCCTCCTCATCCTGTGCCACATCCTCTTCCATCATCGCCCGAATTGTTTTTTCAAGGAGGCATAGAAGTGGGATAGTTAAGCTGAGAACGGCGTCATTGCCACTGGCCATGTTGGTGGAGTACTCAAAACAGCGCAACAAGGCACACAGGTCTCGCATGGAGGCCCAGTTATTGGTGGTGAAGTGGTGCTGTTCCGCAGAGCGACTCACGCGTGCGTGCTGCAGCTGAAACTCCACTATGGCCTGCTGCTGCTCGCACAGTCTTTCCAGCATGTGCAAGGTGGAGTTCCACCTTGTGGGCACGTCACATATGAGGCGGTGAGCGGGAAGGCCGAAGTTACGCTGCAGCGCTGCCAGGCGAGCAGCAGCAGGGTGAGAACGCCGAAAGTGCGCACAAACGGCCCGCACTTTCTGCAGCAGCTCTGACATATCGGGGTAGTTTTTAAGGAACCTCTGCACCACCAAATTCAGCACATGCGCCAGGCAAGGGATGTGCGTCAAACCGGCTAGGCCCAGAGCTGCTATGAGATTTCGCCCGTTATCACACACCACCAGGCCGGGCTTGAGGCTCGCTGGCAGCAACCACTCATTTGTCATGCTCCTCCACAACTCCTGCGCGGTGTGTGGTTTGTCCCCCAAACAGGCAAGTTGTAAAACTGCCTGCTGTCGTTTACCCCTGGCCGTGCTGAAGTTGGTGGTGAAGGTGTTACGCTGTCCGGATGAGGAGGCGGTAGAGGATGAGGAAGCGGAGTAGGAGGAGTTACGAACAGGAGGCAAACTGAAGCGCCCTGCAATCCTCGGTGGTGGAAGGACATGCGCCAAATTGCTATCCGCCTCAGGCCCATCCGCCACTGCATTTACCCAGTGTGCCGTTAGGGAGATATAACGCCCCTGACCGTGCTTACTGGTCCACGTATCCGTAGTTAGGTGGACCTTGGCACAGATGGCGTTGCGCAGTGCACACCTGATATTTTCCCCCACTTGGTTGTGCAGGGAAGGGATGGCTTGCCTGGAAAAGTAGTGGCGGCTGGGCACGACGTACTGTGGGACAGCCACCGACATAAGGTTTTTAAAACTGTGCGTCTCCACCAGACGGAATGACAGCATTTCAAAGGCCAATAATTTTGAAATGCTGGCATTCAGGGCCAGGGATCGCGGGTGGGTAGGGGGGTACTTCCTCTTCCTCTCAAGTGTTTGGGAGATGGAAAGCTGAACGCTTCCACGGGACATTGTGGAGATGGTTGTTGGTGACCCAGGTGGTGGTGTTGCTGACAGATCGTCTGTTTGCGGGGTGGCAGGTGCCGGTATCACTACAGATGTGGCTGGAGCGGCCGAGACTGCAGCAGAAGAGGAAGCAGGATGAGCCAGAGACGTTTCTTGGTTTTGAAGGTGTGTACTCCACTGCAGCTCGTGCTTTGCACTTAGATGCCTGATCATGCAGGTTGTGCTCAGGTTGAGAAGGTTCATGCCTCGCTTCAAGCTCTGATTGCACAGGGTGCAAACCACTCGTGTCCTGTCATCAGCACATTTTCTAAAGAACTTCCACGCTAGAGAACTCCTTTGAGCTGACTTTGGTGCGCTCGTTCCCTTGCTGCGTTGGGCAGTAGCGGGCGTAGTGTCTAGGGCACGGCCGCTCCGCTTCTGCACCCTGCTCCCTCTTCTGCTGTGCTGGTGGCTCTGTGCGACCACCGCCTCTTCCTCCAAACTACTCAGGTCACCTGCATGACGTTCATTCCATGTGGGGTCGAGGACCTCATCGTCCTCCACATCATCTTCCACCCAGTCTTCACCCCTGCCCTCCTTGTCGGTCTCCACAATGCTGAACGCCGCAGCAGTTGGCACCTGCGTTTCGTCATCATCGGAGACGTGCTGCGATGATCCTTGCATGTACTCATCTTGAGAAATAAGTGGTTGGGCATCGCTGCACTCAATCTCTTCCACTTCTGGGGCAGGGCTAGGTGGATGGCCCTGGGAAACCCTGCTGACAGAGTCCTCAAAAAGAATAAGAGACTGCTGTATGGCTTGGGGCTCAGACTGCTGGCCTGATTTGCAAGGGGGTGAGGTGAAAGACGGTTGGACATTGGCTGCAGGTGCCAACTCTGACCTTTCTGCAGTAGACTGGGTGGGAGACAATGTGAAGGAACTGGAGGCACTGTCAGCAGCAAACCAATCTACTATCGCCTCAACTTGTTCTGGCCTCATCACTTCTAGGGGCGTTTGATGCCCTACCAAATACTGATGCAGGTTCTGTCGCCTACTCACACTTGAGGAAGGTGTTTCACTTGTGCGTGTAGCTGGCACAGATCGACCATGTCCTCTCCTTGCAACAGGAGCTCTACCAGCAGCACCACGACCCAGGCCACGGCCCTTATTTGACGGTCTCCTCATATTTCTGTAATTTAAGATCTTGCCCTAGAAAGGTTTTTATTGAATAGCGGAATAGAAAATATGATCCAAAAAAAGTGTATGTATATCACACGTACACAACCACACTAGGCCCCAATTACTATTGTTTGTACCCCTAAAAGGCTAGATGAGGAGTAGGGGGAGTATGGAACAGGCAGCACCCTCAAACCTTCAGAAGTATGAGATGAACCCCAACAACTTGGAAAGGTGGATCTCTCTCACACGTACCGACACAGACTATCCCGCAATTCAATTGATCCTCAAAGGTTTTTATTGAATAGCGGAATAGGAAATATGATAAAAAAAAGTGTATGTATCTCGCACGTACACAACCACACTAGGCCCCAATTACTATTGTTTGTACCCCTAAAAGGCTAGATGAGGAGTAGGGGGGGTATGGAACAGGCAGCACCCTCAAACCTTCAGAAGTATGAGATGAACCCCAACAACTTGGAAAGGTGGATCTCTCTCACACGTACCGACACAGACTATCCCGCAATTCAATTGATCCTCAAAGGTTTTTATTGAATAGCGGAATAGGAAATATGATCAAAAAAAGTGTATGTATCTCGCACGTACACAACCACACTAGGCCCCAATTACTATTGTTTGTACCCCTAAAAGGCTAGATGAGGAGTAGGGGGGGTATGGAACAGGCAGCACCCTCAAACCTTCAGAAGTATGAGATGAACCCCAACAACTTGGAAAGGTGGATCTCTCTCAC
This sequence comes from Pelophylax lessonae, assembly GCF_965119305.1. Lineage (NCBI taxonomy): Eukaryota > Metazoa > Chordata > Amphibia > Anura > Ranidae > Pelophylax > Pelophylax lessonae. Next base: position 511,963,024 of record NC_138769.1, read on the forward strand.
ACGTACCGACACAGACTATCCCGCAATTCAATTGATCCTCAAAGGTTTTTATTGAATAGCGGAATAGGAAATATGATCAAAAAAAGTGTATGTATCTCGCACGTACACAACCACACTAGGCCCCAATTACTATTGTTTGTACCCCTAAAAGGCTAGATGAGGAGTAGGGGGGGTATGGAACAGGCAGCACCCTCAAACCTTCAGAAGTATGAGATGAACCCCAACAACTTGGAAAGGTGGATCTCTCTCACACGTACCAACACAGACTATCCCCCAATTTAACTGATCCCCAAAGGTTTTTGATTAAATAGCGGAATAGAAAATATGATCCAAAAAAAGTGTATGTATATCACACGTACACAACCACACTAGGCCCCAATTACTATTGTTTGTACCCCTAAAAGGCTAGATGAGGAGTAGGGGGAGTATGGAACAGGCAGCACCCTCAAACCTTCAGAAGTATGAGATGAACCCCAACAACTTGGAAAGGTGGATCTCTCTCACACGTACCGACACAGACTATCCCGCAATTCAATTGATCCTCAAAGGTTTTTATTGAATAGCGGAATAGGAAATATGATCAAAAAAAGTGTATGTATCTCGCACGTACACAACCACACTAGGCCCCAATTACTATTGTTTGTACCCCTAAAAGGCTAGATGAGGAGTAGGGGGAGTATGGAACAGGCAGCACCCTCAAACCTTCAGAAGTATGAGATGAACCCCAACAACTTGGAAAGGTGGATCTCTCTCACACGTACCAACACAGACTATCCCCCAATTTAACTGATCCCCAAAGGTTTTTGATTAAATAGCGGAATAGAAAATATGATCCCAAAAAAGTGTATGTATATCACACGTACACAACCACACTAGGCCCCAATTACTATTGTTTGTACCCCTAAAAGGCTAGGAGTAGGGGGAGTATGGAACAGGCAGCACCCTCAAACCTTCAGAAGTATGAGATGAACCCCAACAACTTGGAAAGGTGGATCTCTCTCACACGTACCAACACAGACTATCCCCCAATTTAACTGATCCCCAGAGGTTTTTGATTAAATAGCGGAATAGAAAATATGATCCCAAAAAAGTGTATGTATATCACACGTACACAACCACACTAGGCCCCAATTACTATTGTTTGTACCCCTAAAAGGCTAGGAGTAGGGGGAGTATGGAACAGGCAGCACCCTCAAACCTTCAGAAGTATGAGATGAACCCCAACAACTTGGAAAGGTGGATCTCTCTCACACGTACCAACACAGACTATCCCCCAATTTAACTGATCCCCAGAGGTTTTTGATTAAATAGCGGAATAGAAAATATGATCCCAAAAAAGTGTATGTATATCACACGTACACAACCACACTAGGCCCCAATTACTATTGTTTGTACCCCTAAAAGGCTAGGAGTAGGGGGAGTATGGAACAGGCAGCACCCTCAAACCTTCAGAAGTATGAGATGAACCCCAACAACTTGGAAAGGTGGATCTCTCTCACACGTACCAACACAGACTATCCCCCAATTTAACTGATCCCCAAAGGTTTTTGATTAAATAGCGGAATAGAAAATATGATCCCAAAAAAGTGTATGTATATCACACGTACACAACCACACTAGGCCCCAATTACTATTGTTTGTACCCCTAAAAGGCTAGGAGTAGGGGGAGTATGGAACAGGCAGCACCCTCAAACCTTCAGAAGTATGAGATGAACCCCAACAACTTGGAAAGGTGGATCTCTCTCACACGTACCAACACAGACTATCCCCCAATTTAACTGATCCCCAAAGGTTTTTGATTAAATAGCGGAATAGAAAATATGATCCCAAAAAAGTGTATGTATATCACACGTACACAACCACACTAGGCCCCAATTACTATTGTTTGTACCCCTAAAAGGCTAGGAGTAGGGGGAGTATGGAACAGGCAGCACCCTCAAACCTTCAGAAGTATGAGATGAACCCCAACAACTTGGAAAGGTGGATCTCTCTCACACGTACCAACACAGACTATCCCCCAATTTAACTGATCCCCAAAGGTTTTTGATTAAATAGCGGAATAGAAAATATGATCCCAAAAAAGTGTATGTATATCACACGTACACAACCACACTAGGCCCCAATTACTATTGTTTGTACCCCTAAAAGGCTAGGAGTAGGGGGAGTATGGAACAGGCAGCACCCTCAAACCTTCAGAAGTATGAGATGAACCCCAACAACTTGGAAAGGTGGATCTCTCTCACACGTACCAACACAGACTATCCCCCAATTTAACTGATCCCCAAAGGTTTTTGATTAAATAGCGGAATAGAAAATATGATCCCAAAAAAGTGTATGTATATCACACGTACACAACCACACTAGGCCCCAATTACTATTGTTTGTACCCCTAAAAGGCTAGGAGTAGGGGGAGTATGGAACAGGCAGCACCCTCAAACCTTCAGAAGTATGAGATGAACCCCAACAACTTGGAAAGGTGGATCTCTCTCACACGTACCAACACAGACTATCCCCCAATTTAACTGATCCCCAAAGGTTTTTGATTAAATAGCGGAATAGAAAATATGATCCCAAAAAAGTGTATGTATATCACACGTACACAACCACACTAGGCCCCAATTACTATTGTTTGTACCCCTAAAAGGCTAGGAGTAGGGGGAGTATGGAACAGGCAGCACCCTCAAACCTTCAGAAGTATGAGATGAACCCCAACAACTTGGAAAGGTGGATCTCTCTCACACGTACCAACACAGACTATCCCCCAATTTAACTGATCCCCAAAGGTTTTTGATTAAATAGCGGAATAGAAAATATGATCCCAAAAAAGTGTATGTATATCACACGTACACAACCACACTAGGCCCCAATTACTATTGTTTGTACCCCTAAAAGGCTAGGAGTAGGGGGAGTATGGAACAGGCAGCACCCTCAAACCTTCAGAAGTATGAGATGAACCCCAACAACTTGGAAAGGTGGATCTCTCTCACACGTACCAACACAGACTATCCCCCAATTTAACTGATCCCCAGAGGTTTTTGATTAAATAGCGGAATAGAAAATATGATCCCAAAAAAGTGTATGTATATCACACGTACACAACCACACTAGGCCCCAATTACTATTGTTTGTACCCCTAAAAGGCTAGGAGTAGGGGGAGTATGGAACAGGCAGCACCCTCAAACCTTCAGAAGTATGAGATGAACCCCAACAACTTGGAAAGGTGGATCTCTCTCACACGTACCAACACAGACTATCCCCCAATTTAACTGATCCCCAAAGGTTTTTGATTAAATAGCGGAATAGAAAATATGATCCCAAAAAAGTGTATGTATATCACACGTACACAACCACACTAGGCCCCAATTACTATTGTTTGTACCCCTAAAAGGCTAGGAGTAGGGGGAGTATGGAACAGGCAGCACCCTCAAACCTTCAGAAGTATGAGATGAACCCCAACAACTTGGAAAGGTGGATCTCTCTCACACGTACCAACACAGACTATCCCCCAATTTAACTGATCCCCAAAGGTTTTTGATTAAATAGCGGAATAGAAAATATGATCCCAAAAAAGTGTATGTATATCACACGTACACAACCACACTAGGCCCCAATTACTATTGTTTGTACCCCTAAAAGGCTAGGAGTAGGGGGAGTATGGAACAGGCAGCACCCTCAAACCTTCAGAAGTATGAGATGAACCCCAACAACTTGGAAAGGTGGATCTCTCTCACACGTACCAACACAGACTATCCCCCAATTTAACTGATCCCCAAAGGTTTTTGATTAAATAGCGGAATAGAAAATATGATCCCAAAAAAGTGTATGTATATCACACGTACACAACCACACTAGGCCCCAATTACTATTGTTTGTACCCCTAAAAGGCTAGGAGTAGGGGGAGTATGGAACAGGCAGCACCCTCAAACCTTCAGAAGTATGAGATGAACCCCAACAACTTGGAAAGGTGGATCTCTCTCACACGTACCAACACAGACTATCCCCCAATTTAACTGATCCCCAAAGGTTTTTGATTAAATAGCGGAATAGAAAATATGATCCCAAAAAAGTGTATGTATATCACACGTACACAACCACACTAGGCCCCAATTACTATTGTTTGTACCCCTAAAAGGCTAGGAGTAGGGGGAGTATGGAACAGGCAGCACCCTCAAACCTTCAGAAGTATGAGATGAACCCCAACAACTTGGAAAGGTGGATCTCTCTCACACGTACCAACACAGACTATCCCCCAATTTAACTGATCCCCAAAGGTTTTTGATTAAATAGCGGAATAGAAAATATGATCCCAAAAAAGTGTATGTATATCACACGTACACAACCACACTAGGCCCCAATTACTATTGTTTGTACCCCTAAAAGGCTAGGAGTAGGGGGAGTATGGAACAGGCAGCACCCTCAAACCTTCAGAAGTATGAGATGAACCCCAACAACTTGGAAAGGTGGATCTCTCTCACACGTACCAACACAGACTATCCCCCAATTTAACTGATCCCCAAAGGTTTTTGATTAAATAGCGGAATAGAAAATATGATCCCAAAAAAGTGTATGTATATCACACGTACACAACCACACTAGGCCCCAATTACTATTGTTTGTACCCCTAAAAGGCTAGGAGTAGGGGGAGTATGGAACAGGCAGCACCCTCAAACCTTCAGAAGTATGAGATGAACCCCAACAACTTGGAAAGGTGGATCTCTCTCACACGTACCAACACAGACTATCCCCCAATTTAACTGATCCCCAAAGGTTTTTGATTAAATAGCGGAATAGAAAATATGATCCCAAAAAAGTGTATGTATATCACACGTACACAACCACACTAGGCCCCAATTACTATTGTTTGTACCCCTAAAAGGCTAGGAGTAGGGGGAGTATGGAACAGGCAGCACCCTCAAACCTTCAGAAGTATGAGATGAACCCCAACAACTTGGAAAGGTGGATCTCTCTCACACGTACCAACACAGACTATCCCCCAATTTAACTGATCCCCAAAGGTTTTTTTTTTTTTAACAAACAAGGAGTGCTTTATTGAAAAAAAAAACATGTGTACAGAAGACAGGCCAGAAATAACAGTCAACATAATACATGTGCGATTCGACATACCACAAAATCTCAGTATCATATAGCAACTAAACCGAAAAATGGCAAGAGGCACAGATCTAAGAGTCACGGAATACAAGGGGGGGGGGGGGGAGGGGGAAAGGCGGGGGGGGGGGGGGAATAAAAAGAGGAAAAAAAAAAAAAAAGAGGGTAGGGGGGGAGGGACAGAGCAGGCAACATCAATCCGCAGTCCATGGTGCCCAGACCTTATCATATTTCCAAGGGCATCCCCTATTCATATACGTTAGCTTGTACAAGGGCAAGTCCGCATCCACCAGTTTAAGCCAAAACGGCACATCCGGAGGAGACGGAGTCGACCAGCGGAGGAGTATACCCTTCTTTGCATAGAAAAGAAGAAACGAGATGAGGAGCTTGGAGTGGTGAGAGCGCTGATCATCCTCATGAATACCCAGGAGTGCGAGTTCGGGGGAGGGCAGGAGAGTCAAACCCAGCTTAGCATTAATAGCCCCGAAAACTGCCGACCAATAACTAGCAATCACAGGACAGTCCCAAAACATATGAAGGTAGGACCCCGGGTGGGAGCGACAGCGCTGGCACGTGGCCTCCCTGTCAGGATAGATACGATGCAACCTCTCAGGAGTGTAGTACACTCTATGCAGAAATTTTACCTGAATCAATTTGTCACGGGAGGGGATAACCAACTTAGGACCCGCCTCTAGGCATTCCTCCCAGCCCTCCCTGTCCAACGAGGGGAGATCAGACTGCCACCGGCTCCAGAGGCGTTCAAGTTTGGGAGACTCAGAACCCAGGAGAGAGGCATAGAGGGTAGACAAGGGTTTTAACAAGTCCCCAGGGGCCAAGATCTTTTCGATGGGATCGGGCTGGAGGAGAGGAGGCACCCTGAATTGTGATCGGAGGGCATGACGGAGCTGGAAGTACCTAAACCTCATCCACAAAGGCAGGCCAAACCCGTCCCTCAACTGCGCAAATGACAGGACCCCATCCGAGGCCATGACATCCCCCAGGGTCGTCACCCCATATCTCGCCCAGACCTGCGGGTCCGGAAGCATACGCAGGTGAGGGAGAGAGGGGTTCCCCCAAAGAGGCTGGTCGGGAGACCACTGATTAGGCTGCGCAAATCTTTTCCGGGCCACCACCCAAACACGCCATGTAATACGAGAGGGGCCGGGGACAGAATCATAAGCCCTAGGGCCACGGTACACAAAGTTACGCAAGTCTGCCAGGGAGCCCAGATGGGCCGCCTCCAAGCACGTAGCAGCATTCATAGTGGAACCCTGAAACCACCAGTGCACAGTGACCAAGACCGCCGCCCAGTAATACACCTGAAAGTTGGGAAGAGCCAGGCCCCCCAAGTCAGGCGGAAGCCACATAGTGGATCTAGCCAGACGTGGGACCGAGCCCCCCCAAATGAAGGACCCCACACAGGCATCAACCTCACGAAAAAACCTACCAGGGACCCAGCACGGGGAATTACGAAAAACATAGGTGAACTTGGGCAGAATCATCATTTTCAGAAGGTTAATTTTCCCCAAGAGATTTAACGGCAGACTGGCCCACGCGGCGCAGCGCGCCTTCAGGTCAGACAAGAGAGGTAGCAGATTCTTTTCCATAAAGGACTCAAGGGGTTTGGACACCTGGACCCCAAGATACCTAAACTCAGTCACCCAACGGAGGGGGGTCTGCGGAGCCAGCTGCCGTGCCGAATCATCAAGCGGGAAAAGCACCGATTTGGACCAGTTAATGCGAATACCAGAATACACCCCAAAGGTATCAAAAATGGTGAGTGCCGCCGCAAGAGAAGAGCCCGCATTCCGGAGATACAAAAGGGTGTCGTCCGCATAAAGAGAAATTTTCTCCTCCAGTGCCCCCACCCGCAGACCCTCCACCGCGTCAGCCGCCCGGAGTAAAATAGCGAGAGGCTCCAGAGCCAGAGCGAAGAGGCTGGGGGACAAAGGACACCCCTGACGAGTGCCCCGGTGGAGAGGAAACGGCCCAGAGAGGTCACCATTCGTGCGAACACACGCTTTAGGTGCCTTATACAGCAGCTGCAGGCCATGAATAAACTTGGGACCAAAGCCGAATCTGCGTAGGACCTCCCAGAGGTAGCCCCACTCCACCGAGTCAAACGCCTTCTCGGCATCTAAAGAAGCAATAACCCTGGAGCCCGCGTTATCGTGGGTGATAGACATATTGAGAAAAAGACGCCTAATATTAATATCGGTCCCCCGCCCAGGCATAAAGCCCGTCTGGTCGACGTTAATCAACTCCTCAATAACCGTGGACAAACGAGAGGCCAAGATCTTAGCAAAGACCTTGGCATCCACATTCAGCAAGGAAATGGGGCGATAGGACGCACATTCCAGGGGGTCCTTGCCCGGCTTGGGAATAAGGACCACCACCGCCTCCTCCATCGAGGCAGGGAGGGAGTCCAGAGAGGCAAACTCCGCGAGCAGGGACAAGAGGCGCGGGGCAAGCAAGTCCACATGCATGGAGTAAAATTCGCCCGGAAGCCCATCCGCACCCGGCGTCTTACCCTTCTGCAACCCAGAGATCGCCGCCCGAACCTCCCCCAGAGTAATCACATCCTCCAACCGATCCCTGGCCGTTGTCTCCAGAACAGGAAAGGAGACCCCGTCCAGATAGGCGGACAGATCAGACAAGGAGTACTCAGCCCTAGAAGAGTAGACAGATTCAAAAAACTCCGCAAATCGAGCATTAACCCGGTCTGGAGAGGAGACAAGGTCTCCCCCCTCCAACCTAATAGATCCCACCGGCGTGGTCGGCGACTGACTCCTCGCCAACCAAGCCAAGAGTCTGCCATTTTTACCCCCATACTCAAAGATACGCTGAGCAGAGTGCACCATGGCCTTGGTAGAAGCCTCCATTCTGAACACCGAAAGAGCACGGAGAGCCCGCTGAAACTCCGCATGCCTCTCAGGCGAAGGGTCCGAGGCATAGGCCTCCTCCAGGGCAGCCGTCCTCTCCTCCAACTCCCGCAGGGATCCCAGGGCCCTCCTCTGAATATGGGAAATGCGGGAAATGTACTCCCCCCTAATCCAAGCCTTAAAGGAGTCCCACACAACCGGAGGCGCAGCAGAGTCAACATTAGAGTCCCAGTGGGCAGCCATCACCCCGGTCATCTGAGCCTGCAGTCGTTCATCCTGAGCCCAGTACCCTGATAGTCTCCAGAGCCTGGAACCCACAGCACGTGAAAGTTCAATATGCAAACAGACAGGTGCGTGGTCCGATATGCCGCGGGAAAGGATCTCCGCCCCCGTTATCAGGCGTAAAAAAGAGGCAGAAGCAAAGGCCAGATCTATACGAGACAGAGCCCGATACGAGGCAGAATGACACGTATAGGTCCTAGCCGTCGGATGCAGAAAGCGCCAGACCTCCGTTAAGGCAAACGCCTCGGCCCAGCGCGGGAGGTCCGGGGAGTCCCGCCCCGCAGCATGCAGCCGATCCAGGCCAGGGGAGAGCACCAGGTTAAAATCCCCCAACAGCAGAACATTAGGAGTGTCAAATTGCAAAAGCGTCTCCATAAGGGAGTAGAGAAGTTGGACGGAGGCAGGGGGGGGTAAATACAGCCCCACTAGAACTAAAGGAACATCATAGATCCTAGCATGAATCATCACATACCTACCACTCGTGTCAGTTTTAACCTCCAGGACATGGAAAGGAAGGGACTTACGTACCAGAATACTAACCCCTCTAGCATAGGATGAGTAGGTTGCATGGTATTGGGGTCCCACCCAGGGTCTACCAAGGCTGCGCACCCTCGAACCGTGTAAGTGTGTCTCCTGCAATACACAAATATGAGGAGAATGCTGCTGCAGAAACCGAAAAACCAGAGATCTCTTAACAGCAGCATTGAGCCCCCTAACATTCCACGAAATAACCTTTATAGAGGACATCGCATGGTCACAACATTATGTGGAAGTGGCGGCGCCCGGCCCCAGACGGTCCCCCCAGCAGAGAGACAAGCTCCCCGCCACGGGGACCCACCGCCGACGGGCACCCCCACCGGATAGATCACCACACACATGCATACAGCCAACAACTCCCACCACCTGCAAATCCGTACAGTAGCACTCCCAACATAAGTAAACAAAAGAAAAAGAAAAAAACAAAAGCAACAAACCCCCAAAACTTGCATAGGACATAAAAACAACCCCCCACCCCCCACCCCGCAACACCAACCCAATCTTGGTGAGCATAGTTCCCCAAACCGTGCAACCGCACAACCATCGGGAGGGGCGATCACCATATGAGATCTTTCCCGAAGGAGCAGCGGTCCATGCAGCAGAGATGCTGAAAAAGTAGGATCACCAATCAAGTCAGCAGCAAAGTCCCCCCGCCAAAATGTACCAGTACCAAAAATGGGGAGAGACCACCCCTCCATCCCGCTCAAGGGTGCAGAAGAAGGCCCAGGATAAAATAAAACATAAAAAAAAGGGGGGAAAAAAATAATAACCCAATAGTCCACGCGGGGTCCTGTACAGAAAAATGTTCCAGCAATTCCGGGGTAGCCAGACATTCCAACCCCGAGACAGCAAATGTACTGGGGTACCGCAGCAGGAGCCAGACAGGAATGCATAGGATAGGAACAAATAGCAGCAGCACAGTCTCCTGGAGTCCCAGGGGCACACACTTAGAGAAACATTGCAAACAACCGTAGGTAAGAACTCTTTTCCCTCCCCAAGGTCCAAATGGCAGGACTCTCAGGGAGAACCACCGGGCTGATCATCCAGGACAGCACCAGAGGCCATCAACGCTGCGGTGGCAGGGTATCCATCCAGGCAGACACATCCGAAGGGTTCACAAAGAAACGGACCGCCTCCCCATCTTGGACTCGGAGGCGAGCGGGAAACAGCACACTATATTTGATGCCGCGGGTCCGGAGAGCGGCTTTAACAGAGTCAAAGGATTTCCGGAGCTTCTGAGTCTCAACGGAGTAGTCCGGGAAGATGAGGAGCTTGGTATTCTGGTAGGATAAGGCCCCCTTCAATCTAGCAGCCCGGATCACCTCATCCCTGTCCCGGAAATTAAGCAGGCGCAGGATCAGTGTGCGAGGGGGCGCCCCGGGGGGGCCCGGCTTGGGTGGGACACGATGGGCTCTCTCCACAGTATAGAAGGGGGAGAAGCGGGCTTCAGGGAGCAGGGACCGGAACAGTTCCTCAACAAAGAGCGTCGGGTTAGCCCCCTCCACCCCCTCAGGCAGCCCCACAATGCGAAGGTTGTTGCGCCTGTTACGGTTCTCCGCATCCTCCGCCTTATACTCCAGCGCCTTCACTCTGGTCTGCAGGGAGCGGATGGCTCCGGTATGATCCCCAACCAGATCCTCGGTCTGGCCCAGGCGCTGCTCCGCCGTGGACAGGCGTGAGCGCAGTTTGTCCATGTCCTGCCGAATGATCCCCACATCCAGCTGCACCGCCTCGATTTTAGAGGTGAGGGCAGACTGGCAGGTAGCAATAGCGGCCATGACATCCTCCAGTCGCAGCTGCGAGGAGGAAGCCTGCATGTCCGGATCAGTCTGTGACGCCATATTGGAGCGAGGGAGCAGCCTTCCCGCCACTGACCTGCTTGGAGCCGTCGGGGGAGAATCCTCCAAAATGGTCGGAAACTTCAACTTTTTTCCCCTCCCCGTGGTCCCCGCAGACCTCCGGCGCATGGATGGTGGGACAGTACGGGTCCGGGAGCTGCAGGAGAAGAATAGCCGGCAGAAGGGACAGAAGGTTCAGCAGAGCTCCGGCAAGTGCAACCGCTCAGGTCTCCATCTTGGCCACGCCCCCCATCCCCAAAGGTTTTTGATTAAATAGCGGAATAGAAAATATGATCCCAAAAAAGTGTATGTATATCACATGTACACAACCACACTAGGCCCCAATTACTATTGTTTGTACCCCTAAAAGGCTAGGAGTAGGGGGAGTATGGAACAGGCAGCACCCTCAAACCTTCAGAAGTATGAGATGAACCCCAACAACTTGGAAAGGTGGATCTCTCTCACACGTACCAACACAGACTATCCCCCAATTTAACTGATCCCCAAAGGTTTTTGATTAAATAGCGGAATAGAAAATATGATCCCAAAAAAGTGTATGTATATCACACGTACACAACCACACTAGGCCCCAATTACTATTGTTTGTACCCCTAAAAGGCTAGGAGTAGGGGGAGTATGGAACAGGCAGCACCCTCAAACCTTCAGAAGTATGAGATGAACCCCAACAACTTGGAAAGGTGGATCTCTCTCACACGTACCAACACAGACTATCCCCCAATTTAACTGATCCCCAGAGGTTTTTGATTAAATAGCGGAATAGAAAATATGATCCCAAAAAAGTGTATGTATATCACACGTACACAACCACACTAGGCCCCAATTACTATTGTTTGTACCCCTAAAAGGCTAGGAGTAGGGGGAGTATGGAACAGGCAGCACCCTCAAACCTTCAGAAGTATGAGATGAACCCCATCAACTTGGAAAGGTGGATCTCTCTCACACGTACCAACACAGACTATCCCCCAATTTAACTGATCCCCAAAGGTTTTTGATTAAATAGCGGAATAGAAAATATGATCCCAAAAAAGTGTATGTATATCACACGTACACAACCACACTAGGCCCCAATTACTATTGTTTGTACCCCTAAAAGGCTAGGAGTAGGGGGAGTATGGAACAGGCAGCACCCTCAAACCTTCAGAAGTATGAGATGAACCCCAACAACTTGGAAAGGTGGATCTCTCTCACACGTACCAACACAGACTATCCCCCAATTTAACTGATCCCCAGAGGTTTTTGATTAAATAGCGGAATAGAAAATATGATCCCAAAAAAGTGTATGTATATCACACGTACACAACCACACTAGGCCCCAATTACTATTGTTTGTACCCCTAAAAGGCTAGGAGTAGGGGGAGTATGGAACAGGCAGCACCCTCAAACCTTCAGAAGTATGAGATGAACCCCAACAACTTGGAAAGGTGGATCTCTCTCACACGTACCAACACAGACTATCCCCCAATTTAACTGATCCCCAAAGGTTTTTGATTAAATAGCGGAATAGAAAATATGATCCCAAAAAAGTGTATGTATATCACACGTACACAACCACACTAGGCCCCAATTACTATTGTTTGTACCCCTAAAAGGCTAGGAGTAGGGGGAGTATGGAACAGGCAGCACCCTCAAACCTTCAGAAGTATGAGATGAACCCCAACAACTTGGAAAGGTGGATCTCTCTCACACGTACCAACACAGACTATCCCCCAATTTAACTGATCCCCAAAGGTTTTTGATTAAATAGCGGAATAGAAAATATGATCCCAAAAAAGTGTATGTATATCACACGTACACAACCACACTAGGCCCCAATTACTATTGTTTGTACCCCTAAAAGGCTAGGAGTAGGGGGAGTATGGAACAGGCAGCACCCTCAAACCTTCAGAAGTATGAGATGAACCCCAACAACTTGGAAAGGTGGATCTCTCTCACACGTACCAACACAGACTATCCCCCAATTTAACTGATCCCCAAAGGTTTTTGATTAAATAGCGGAATAGAAAATATGATCCCAAAAAAGTGTATGTATATCACACGTACACAACCACACTAGGCCCCAATTACTATTGTTTGTACCCCTAAAAGGCTAGGAGTAGGGGGAGTATGGAACAGGCAGCACCCTCAAACCTTCAGAAGTATGAGATGAACCCCAACAACTTGGAAAGGTGGATCTCTCTCACACGTACCAACACAGACTATCCCCCAATTTAACTGATCCCCAAAGGTTTTTGATTAAATAGCGGAATAGAAAATATGATCCCAAAAAAGTGTATGTATATCACACGTACACAACCACACTAGGCCCCAATTACTATTGTTTGTACCCCTAAAAGGCTAGATGAGGAGTAGGGGGAGTATGGAACAGGCAGCACCCTCAAACCTTCAGAAGTATGAGATTGTGTTCACTGTACCCCACAAAGATTGAGTTCACTGCACCCCACAATGATTGTGTTCACTGCACCCCACAAAGATTGTGTTCACTGCACCTCACAAAGATTGTGTTCACTGTACCCCCCAAAGATTGTGTTCACTGCACCCCACAAAGATTCTGTTCACTGTACCCCACAAAGATTGTGTTCACTGCACCCCAAAAAGATTGTGTTCACTGCACCCCAAAAAGGATGTTGTTCACTGCACCCCAAAAAGGATGTTGTTCACTCCACCCCAAAAAGATTGTGTTCACTGCACCCCACAAAGATTGTGTTCACTGCACCCCAAAAAGATTGTGTTCACTGCACCCCAAAAATGATTTTGTTCACTGCACCCCAAAAAGGATTTTGTTCACTGCACCCCAAAAAGGATGTTGTTCACTCCACCCCAAAAAGATTGTGTTCACTGCACCCCAAAAAGATTGTGTTCACTGCACCCCACAAAGGATTTTGTTCACTGCACCCCAAAAAGATTGTGTTCACTGCACCCCAAAAAGGATGTTGTTCACTGCACCCCAAAAAGGATTTTGTTCACTGCACCCCAAAAAGATTGTGTTCACTGCACCCCACAAAGGATTTTGTTCACTGCACCCCACAAAGATTGTGTTCACTGCACACCAAAAAGGATTGTGTTCACTGCACCCCAAAAAGATTTTGTTCACTGCACCCCAAAAAGATTGTGTTCACTGCAGCCCAAAAAGATTGTGTTCACTGCAGCCCAAAAAGATTGTGTTCACTGCAGCCCAAAAAGATTGTGTTCACTGCAGCCCAAAAAGATTGTGTTCACTGCAGCTCACACACAGAAAAATGGATGTGGATCACTGACACCTGCCTATCTCCAATCCCACACCACACAGCAATATCGATTGTAGTTTGTAGAACACAGTTTCCCTAAAATTCAGCAGACTCTGTCCCTAACAGGATTGAGAAGAGATCGTAGATCAGGATTGAGTGCAGACCCCACCCCCCACACAGCAATATCGATTGTAGTTTGTAGAAGACACTGACCCTATAATTCAGCAGACTCTATCCCTAAAATGCCTACAACTCGCCCTGCCTAAACACTCCGACCTGTCCCTCAATTCTATCCGGACACAAATGGTTTTTTCCTGCCTATCTTTCCCTAATCAGCAGCCAGCACGTTGATGTGTGCTCTGTCCCTGAATCTAAGCAGCATAATGACGCCGCTGCGGCTGCCTCGAACTTATAAAGACTTGGTCACATGCTTCAGACGGCCAATCACAGCTACTGAGACATTTGCAGGCATGGCTGGGATGGCTTAAGGCACACCAGTTAAACGATTGTTGATTGGCTGTTGAAAGCCCGCCATGAAAAGAGCGCCAAAGCATGCAAAACCCGGAAATAAAACGACCGAACACGGATTTTTACCCGAACATACAGTAAAGTGTCCGTGTCCGTGTTCGGGTACAAAAAATCCAATTATTCGGTACGAACACGAATAATACAGTCCGTGTTCGCTCAACACTATTTGTGAACAAGATTTGTGAACAAGATTTGAGAGAAATAGGCCTTTTGTGAACATAGAAAAAATAGGGGCAAAAAAAATAGCGTTGCGTTTAAAATGTTATTCAGTGTAATATATATATATATATATATATATATATATATATATATATATATATATGGATAATTTATATATATATATATATATATATATATATATATATATATATATATATGTATATAGTAACTCACAAAAGTGAGTACACCCCTCACATTTTTGTAAATATTTTTATATCTTTTCATGTGACAACACTGAAGAAATTACACTTTGCTACAATGTAAAGTAGTGAGTGTACAGCTTGTATAACAGTGTAAATATGCTGTCCCCTCAAAATAATTCTGCACATAGCCATTAATGTCTAAACCGCTGGCAATAAAAGTGGGTATACCCCTAAGGGAAAATGTCCAAACTGGGCCCAATTAGCCATTTTCCCTCCCCGGTGTCATGTGACTCGTTAGTGTTACAAGGTCTCAGGTGTGAATAGGGAGCAGGTGTGTTAAATTTGGTGTAATCGCTCTCATTCTCTCATACTGGTCATTGGAAGTTCAACATGGCACCTCATGGCAAAGAATTCTCTGAGGATCTGAAAAGAAGAATTGTTGCTCTACATAAATATGGCCTGGGCTATAAGAAGGTTGCCAAGACCCTAAAACTGAGCTGCAGCATGGTGGCCAAGACCATACAGTGGTATAACAGGACAGGTTCCACTCAAAACAGGCCTTTCAATATTCAACCAAAGAAGTTGAGTGCATGTGCTCAGCGCCACATCCAGAGGTTGTCTTTGGGAAATAGACGTATGAGGGATGCCAGCATTGCTGCAGAAGTTGAAAGGGTGCATCAAATTGGTCTGCATGGCTATCGTCCCAGAAAAAATATACACTTATTTGGGTTACTTTCCCCAAAGAAATGTAGCAGAATACATTTTGGCCTAATGGACTGATGAGACACTGGCTAGTATCAGAGCCTGTATCACAAAATTGTATCACAGAAATTAAGAAAAACACTTATATAGCGTTGCAGGGTGAGGCCATCCCACTGTGTAAAATGGCAGTCTATGCCAGGATTTGTAGAAAACAGGCACACTGATGGCACAGATTTGTGCTGGGTTTATAGTAGTGTCAGAATTGAAGTTCAGGGGGCTCCACTCTCCTGGGAATCAGTGTGTGTCTGCAAGGGAGCAGAGAAAGGTATAATGTCTGGGACAGAACAGAAATAGCCCCAAGCCTGAAAGACAGAGCAGCAGGGAGCTGCAGGAAAAGGAAAAAGATAAGCTGACAGAGTATGTGTGTTTGATGGTTAGGAGGACCAAGGCATGAGGCCTGAGTGGCAGGATTTCCAAAGAGTGAGCCACAAGGCTAAAGTATTTTTGTTGCGCAAGTTACAACGATGGTGGAAACCCCTGCATGGGCAACTGATGTCTTTTGTTGAACTTTTCTTTGCTGTGTTAAATAAAAGTGGGCAGAAAAAGCCCTGAAAAGTGTTTCTGAAGTGGACTGGACTCACTGTTATGCGTTACCATTGAGTTAAAGAACCCCCAAGTTGTCACAATAGGTAGTGGGTGCAGAGTAGTTAAGCTCAGAAACTGTTGTCTCGGGTGTTTAATTGTCAATTTTGCGCTTGAATAAAGAGATGATAATGTGCCATGTACAAAAACCCATAGAGACTAGCCAATCAATTTTTAGTTTACTGTAGCCAAAACTTTGAAATATTAATTCTAATTGGCTACTAAGGATTACTTCACTTTGTTTGTTCATCTATTACCTATTGAATAAGTCTGTTGAGGTTTCAGAATTCAATTTGCTCTCCACGACAAAGGGATTAAATTATTCAGTTACTCAATAAGGCAAGTGCAAAGAACAATTATGCTGTGCAAAGCCAGTAAGCCATGGTACCAATCATAGGTCTGATCAGTGAAAGGTTAATACATTGTTTTTTTTCTTACTGATTGGCCTATAAAAGTACGTACATATACTGTGTACACAAATAAAGATAAATGAAGGGAAACGGCACTTTTTAAATGTAATTAAATAATCACACAGCAATATGTTGCCACGGTTCCACAATCCTACTCATGCTGCCTTGGAAAAAGTCAAGTGCAGCCTGCAAAAGTTCCACTAAACCCTGCTCATGTTGTAGGAAAAGATGGTCACACGCCAATGACAGGTTTATAAACCTAATTCAATAAGCCTTTTTAATGCAACTAAAGACTTTGCAGACATAAAAGTCATTGGTGGTATTTTTTATATTCTTTATTCTAGAATTTTAATTTATACCATATAAAAGTCAAGGCTTAAATCATATTAATAAATCTCCATCTAAATACACTGATAATAAATGTAATAATGTATTGAGTTAAGTGCTTTATACTTTTTCATTATGCATACAAAATGAAAAACCCAACATACAAAAGCACAGAAATACAGTAACTGGGGTGGGAGGGTTAAGCCTGATACACACAATAAGATTATCGGAGGATCGTCTGTTTTTTTTTTTTTGGCATGCTAATCTCCATATCAAAATGAAGAGGTTACTAAAGTTACGAAAATTCTCGTATGACAGAATAAAAATTCAGAAGTGATGTAATGTATTGTATTGCATTTGTTTTGCATTTTCGGACGAAAACTGTACTGATTGAATGAAAATCATACAATCTGGTATTTACAAGAAAGATTTTAGTGTTTGTCTCTTCGATTATTTTTGGATGAACTATCATGATCGGCTTTTCAAAGCTGTGTACTAACGATCAGATTATTGTATGATCGCTTAGAAAGCGGTATTTTTCATACAATTTTCTGATCATGTGTACTAGGCTTTAGTTCACATGAGTGTTTATTATCAGAGCTGTAATCAGAGGTAACTAAACACTCCATGAGTTTACCAGATGCTGATATTTGACATATTTTGCTTTAACCAGGAACTGATGTTTGTGACACATTTACTTTACAGGGTTTTGACAATTGACAAAAGGTAACTTTTTTAGCCATTGCTTTGAAAATAGCAGGAAATGACTACCAGACACTGTTTAAAACTTCCCAAACACTCCCTAACACATACATAATGTTTTAGAAGCCTTTGAAACAAATTCCCATTTATTGTCATTGCAAGTGTTAGAGGTGTACACAGGCTTCAACACCTCCTGAATATTGTTAGCATGTTTCAAATCAAAGCCCAGTACTCAGAACCATGAAAACAGTTGCCTTGCGCTCTTTAGTTCTAGTATACAATTGTTCATTTTTTGATACTGTTTTTGATACTGTTTTATTATGATTCATTATTTTTAATAATGAATATTATGATTATTCTTCATTTTTAAATAATTATCTTTAACTATTTGTTTATTATTCTTTATCCTTTTTTTGTATTTTGTCATCATTAGTTACATTTTTGGTCTTTTTTGTTTTTTCTATTATATAATTTTCATTACTTTTTTTGTGTTTGCTTATATATTTTTTAATCTTCATTGTGTGTGTGTATATATATATATATATATATATATATATATATATATATCCTAGCCTTTGATATTTCTGACATCTTTTACTTTGTATATTTTGTCTATTCAAATGGCGGCATATATATATATATATATATATATACAGGTGCATCTCATAAAATTAGAATATCATCAAAAAGATTATTTATTTTAGTAATTCAATTAAAAAAGTGAATCATATATATTTTATAGAGTGATATATTTCAAGCATGTCTTTCTTTTAATTTTGATGATTATGGCTTACAGCTAGTGAAAAACCAAAATTCAGTATCTCAGAAAAGTAGAATATTACATAAGACCAATAAAAAAAAAGGATTTTTATTACAGAAATGTTGGCTAACTGAAAAGTATGTCCATGTACAGTATAATATGCACTCAATACCTGGCCGGGGCTCCATTTCTATGAATTACTGCATCAATGCAGCATGGCATGGAGGCAATCAGCCTATGGCACTGCTGAGGTGTTATTGAAGCCCAGGTTGCTTTGATAGTGGCCTTCAGCTCATCTGCATTGTTGGGTCTGGTGTCTTTCATCTTCCTCTTGACAATACCCCACAAATTCTCTATGGCAGGGGTAGTGAATTAAAATTCAAGGAGGTCCAGTCACTATAATTTGTTTCTGGCCGAGGTCCGGATCAGAAGTCTTTCCTTTTTTGGCGCAAACTGCGCTCTATGGCGCTTTTCTTACTGTGCCTTTTTACATCAGGTGTCCTCATCACATCAGGTGTGCCCATGAGAGTGCCCCTTTCCATTAGGTGTGCCCATCAGAGTGCCCCTTTTCATCAGGTGTCCCCATCAGAGTGCCCCTTTACATCAGGTATTCCTGTCAGAGTGCCCACAGATGTATATCTGATGTCTCCCATCAGAATGCCCCCTTACATAATTTTTCCCTATCAGAGTGCCCCTGTACATCAGGTGTCCCCATCACATTAGCTGTGCCCATCAGAGTGCCCCTTTTCATCAGGTGTGCCAATCAGAGTGCCCCTTTACATTAGGTGTGCCCATCAGAGTGCCTCTTTATATTATTTGTCTCCATCAGAGTGCCCGTTTACATCAGGTGACCCCATCACATTAGGTATGCCCATCAGAGCGCTCCTTTTCCTTTGGTGTGCCCATCAGAGTGCTCCTTTAACGTTAGGTATGCCCATTTGAGTGCTCCTTTACATCAGGTGTCCCCATCAGCATGCTACCTTAACATAAAATGTACCCATCAGCATGCCACTTATTTTACGTTAAGGGGCATATTTTATGTTAAGGGTGAAGTTGATGGGCCCATTTTGTTGTGCCCATCAGAGTGGCCCTTAACATAAAAAATGTGCCCCATCAGCATTCCCCTTAACATAAAATGTGCCTATCAGAGTGAACCTTAACATAAAATAAGGGACATGCTAATGGGCGTGCCCTTTAACCACTTAAGCCCCGGAAGATTTTACCCCCTTCCTGACCAGGGGGTATTTTGCGATTCGGCACTGCGTGACTTTAACGGACAATGGCGCGGTCGTGCGACGCTGTACCTAAACGAATTTGACTTTTTTTCCCACAAACAGAGCTTTCTTTTGGTGGTATTTGATCACCTGTGCGATTTTTTGATCACGCGCTATAAACAAAAAAAGAGCGTCAATTTTGCAAAAATAACAATATTTTTCACATTTTTTTATATGAAATTCCCAAAAAAAAAAAGTAAAAATCAAAATTTTTTAACATTTTCGGCCAATTTGTTTTATGCTACATATGTTTGGTAAAAAAAAAAATCGCAAAAAGCGTATTTTGATTGGTTTGCGCAAAAGTTATCGCGTTTACTAACAAAGGGAAAGATTTTTGTCATTTTTGTTGTTTTTTTTTTTAACGCGTAACGGCGGCGATCTGCGATTTTTTTGCGGTACTGCGACATTGCGGCGGACAGATCGGACCCTTGACTGATATTTTTGACACTTTTGGGGTTACCAGTGACATTTCTACAGTAATCAGTGCTATATATATGCACTGTTACTGTAAAAATACACTGGCAGTGAAGGGGTTAACTTTATTTGAGAGGGAGGGGCTGTGTGTGTCCCTAGGGGCGTGATTCTAACTGTGATTGGCTGTGGCTTGAGGTGTAGTTACACTGATCAACGGTTCTACATAGTAGAACCGTATGATCAGTGTCTCTACACAGGGAGAACTGACAGGCAGCTTGTTTACACAAGCTGCCTGCCTTTCTCCCTCTCCCCCGACGATCGCAGAGTGACCGGCGGACATCGGGTCCGCTGGTCACACGCCCGGGGGGGGTGCGTGACCACGCGGGAGTGGGAGCGCACTGCCGGCGGCACGCGCTCGCTCCCCAGACCCTCCCAGGCTAGTGACGTACCGATACGTCACTCTGCCTGTGAGGGGCTGACCGCCGCAGTATATAGTCGTGCGGCGGTCGGCAATGTGCCTATCAGTGTGGCCCTTAACATAAAATGTGCCTATCAGTATACCCCTTAATATAACATGTGCCCTTCAGTGTTCCCCTTAAGAGAAAATGTGCCCATCAGTGTGCCCTTGTAATTCTCACACCCCACATACCTTAAGGCAAGCAAGGAGCTGGAGCCAGCAGAGGTAACAAGCTGCAGGGTGCGAGAGCTGCTCCGGGAGTCTTGCTGTATGGGGAGGGGCACACATATCACATCCCGGCCAGTGAAGTGAGAGCCAGAAGCAGCAAGATAACAAGCAGCAGGGGGCAGCGGGCAGGGGGCAGGGGCACGCATGTGATGTCACATCTTACCTCGCAGCCCGGCCCAGAAGCCATGAGATAGTAAGTAGCAGGGGGCGGGGCGCACACACAACATCATTGGTTGCAGAGATGCCCGCAGTCCAAGCAACCAATGACTGCTGAGCGGCAGAGTAGGGATGTGGCACTGTAGGCTGGCGGCCTGACGGTTAACACAGGAGCGTCGCTCGGTCCGTGTTTGGACCACGGGCCGTCATTTAATGATGTCTGCTCTATGGGGTTTGGGTCAGGCGAGTTTTCTGGCCAATCTAGCACAGTGATACCATGATCTATAAACCAGGAATTGGTACTATTGTTAGTGTGCGCAGGTGCCACGACTTGCTGGAAAATGAAATCAGCATCTCCATAAAGCTGGTCAGCATAGGGAAGCATGAAGTGCTCTAGAATTTCCTGGTAGAGGGCTGTGCTCACTTGGGGTACAATGGTGTATTTGCAATAAAATACCTCCATTGTGTGGTTTATGAGCAAAATCCTAATGATTGATTATTCATCATTGTATGGTACTGTTAGCTGCCATGCAATATATACTGTATTTAATATTGTCATCTTGTGTTATTATATTTCGGTTTCAGTGTTACAATTGGCTCTGGTCATCTCAGCACAGGTCTCATTTTGAGCTGCTTTGTTGCTAAATATATAGGGCATATCAAGAGTATGGGTTTTTGGAAGTATATACTGTATATGATTTTAGAGTGGAAGTAAAGGCTATGTATAATTCTGCTTAAAAACACTGCTTTCCCCCTCCTCCTGAATAATGCTGGCAAAAACTTGTTTCAATCCACTCTGGTGCAGATACATGATGCAGAAGCTCCGGCTTCCCTGTGTCATAGATTGCTCGACAATGGGTTCCTCCACAGGCTTTCCTTCACACATCTGTTGTTGGTGCTCTCCCTCCTCTCCCCTGCAGCTGCTGTTTCATGGCACAGGGAAGCCAGTGCTTCTGCATTACATGACTGCATCGTGGAGGATTGAAAAAAGGTATTTACACACTTTTTATCAGCAGTATATATCAAAGGTAGGAGGAGAGGGAAAGCAGTGTTTTTATAGTGGTTGTAAACCCACTTTAATTACTTTTACTTATAGGTAAGCCTATATTAAGGCTTACCTACAGGTGCTGTAAATATCTCCTAAACTTGTAACGTTTAGGAGATATTTGCAGTGCATGCAGCCGATGACGTCATCGGCACATGCGCTCTGAAGAAACAGCAAGGGCGGCACATCACACGGCTCCAGGCCAGTAATACTGCTGGAGTCCACAGACCCAGAAGAAGATGGGTGAACATGGATGCAGCCAGCAGCGTGGACATCGTGGGCTTCTTTGGGGGTAAGTGTCACATAATGTGCTAGTATGCGATGCACACTAGCACATTATGCATTTACTTTGCAGGGAAGAAAAAAAGAAAAAAAATTTGAGGAGTTTACTTCCTCTTTAAGAAGACATATATGTAGCCTTTACTTCCACTTTGATTGTTTTAAAATCTAAACAGAATCTAAAATCTAAACAAATTCAAACAGAATTTAAAATCTAAACAAAATCTAAACATGTGCTCTTTTGTATATTTGTGCTGTTATTTACATGTTTTGCTACAGGTCTTATAAAGTCATTTGCATTATCTCTATTAGATTTTGGCCTTACTTATTTTTTTGTTTTGTTTTAATGCCTGGCACACTCAGGGGTTGATTTACTAAAACTGGACAGTGCAAAATCTGGTGCAGCTGTGTATGGTAACCAATCAACTTCTAACTTGAGCCTGTTCAATTAAAGTGATTGCAAAGTCTCTCTCTTTTTTTTTTTTTTATACTTACCTCCTCTGTGTAGTGATTTTGCACAGAGCAGCTCAGATCCTTCTCTTCTCGTCTCCCTTGTTGCTGCTCCTGGCCCTTCCCTCCCATTGGGTGCCCTCACAGCAAGCAGCTTGCTATGGGGGCACCCGAGCCGAGCTACAGCTCCGTATCTTCATTCAGACATGGAGCTGCCATCCGGCCCCGCCCCTCTCTCTCTTGTTAGGCTAACTGACTTTGCTTGACAGCCGCGGAAGCCAATGGCAATGCGGCTATGTCTCAGCCAATCAGAAGAGAGAGTCCCGGATGGCCAAGGGACTCGTGGACATGGCTGGACAGAGATAGAGCTCAGGTAAGTATGAGGGGGTGCTGGGGAGGCTGCTACACCCAGAAGGTTTTTTTTTTTTATCTTATTGAATCCTTCTGACTTTACAACTCCTTTAAGCTTTGACAAAATAAAACGAAAGCTGATTGGCTTCTGTGCAGAGCTGCACAAAATTTTGCACTCTCTAGTTTTAGTAAATCAACCCCTCAGGGTTCTGGGTTTACATGCGTTGTTTGGTATACAGATGAGATGACATGAAAGACAGGAAACCTTTTTGCTGTTGGATTTAACTGGAAAAACAACATATTTTACAGATTATGTTATAGGGCAGCATGTTACTGTACCATTACATTATGTTTAGCATTGCTGAGAGCCATTATTGTTTCATTGAACTTCAAAGGTTTTTATTGTAAATTTACCATACACGCGTGTGGGTAATATACATTAGAAGAATATATCTTGCTGAATAATATCTAAAAAGGATATGTTAGTAAGTTATAATAATGTATGTGAAATAACTTACAAAAAGGCTTACAAAAGTATTTTTGCTTCAATTACCAGCCCATCAAGTAATTGCTAAACAATGTATGAAGATAATTTGAAGCATTATCATTTAAGCCTGAGAAATTCAAAATTGGAGTGTAATTTCTGCATATCATAATGACCAAAGATATGTTTTTTTAAGATCTGCCAGCATTCATTGATAGTCTTTGAATATATTGGTTAGAAATTTAATAAAATCCTTGTGTATGCACAAGTGTCCATACATTATACAGTGCCTTGCAAAAGTATTCGGCCCCCTTGAACTTTTCGACCTTTTGCCACATTTCAGGCTTCAAACATAAAGATATAAAACTGTAATTTTTTGTGAAGAATCAACAACAAGTGGGACACAATCATGAAGTGGAACGAAATTTATTGGATATTTCAAACTTTGTTAACCAATAAAAAACTGAAAAATTTGGCGTGCAAAATTATTCAGCCCCTTTACTTTCAGTGCAGCAAACTCTCTCCAGAAGTTCAGTGAGGATCTCTGAATGATCCAATGTTGACCTAAATGACTAATGATGATAAACAGAATCCACCTGTGTGTAATCAAGTCTCCGTATAAATGCACCTACACTGTGATAGTCTCAGAGGTCCGTTTAAAGCGCAGAGAGCATCATGAAGAACAAGGAACACACCAGGCAGGTCTGAGGTACTGTTGTGGAGAAGTTTAAAGCCGGATTTGGATACAAAAAGATTTCCCAAGCTTTAAACATCCCAAGGAGCACTGTGCAAGCGATAATATTGAAATGGAAGGAGTATCAGACCACTGCAAATCTACGAAGACCTGGCCATCCCTCTAAACTTTCAGCTCATACAAGGAGAAGACTGATCAGAGATGCAGCCAAGAGGCCCATGATCACTCTGGATGAACTGCAGAGATCTACAGCTGAGGTGGGAGACTCTGTCCATAGGACAACAATCCGTCGTATACTGCACAAATCTGGCCTTTATAGAAGAGTGGCAAGAAGAAAGCCATTTCTAAAAGATATCCATAAAAAGTGTCCTTTAAAGTTTGCCACAAGCCACCTGGGAGACACACCAAACATGTGGAAGAAGGTGCTCTGGTCAGATGAAACCAAAATCGAACTTTTTGGCAACAATGCAAAACGTTATGTTTGGCGTAAAAGCAACACAGCTCATCACCCTGAACACACTATCCCCACTGTCAAACATGGTGGTGGCAGCATCATGGTTGGGGCCTGCTTTTCTTCAGCAGGGACAGGGAAGATGGTTAAAATTGATGGGAAGATGGATGGAGCCAAATACAGGACCATTCTGGAAGAAAACCTGATGGAGTCTGCAAAAGACCTGAGACTGGGACGGAGATTTGTCTTCCAACAAGACAATGATCCAAAACATAAAGCAAAATCTACAATGGAATGGTTCACAAATAAACATATCCAGGTGTTAGAATGGTCAAGTCAAAGTCCAGACCTGAATCCAATCGAGAATCTGTGGAAAGAACTGAAAACTGCTGTTCACAAATGCTCTCCATCCAACCTCACTGAGCACGAGCTGTTTTGTAAGGAGGAATGGGCAAAAATGTCAGTCTTTCGATGTGCAAAACTGATAGAGACATACCCCAAGCGACTTACAGCTGTAATCGCAGCAAAAGGTGGCACTACAAAGGCACTACAAAGTATTACCTTAAGGGGGCTGAATAATTTTGCATGCCCAATTTTTCAGTTTTTTCTTTGTTAAAAAAGTTTGAAATATCCAATAAATTTCGTTCCACTTCATGATTGTGTCCCACTTGTTGTTGATTCTTCACAAAAAAATTACAGTTTTATATCTTTATGTTTGAAGCCTGAAATGTGGCAAAAGGTCAAAAAGTTCAAGGGGGACAAATACTTTCGCAAGGCACTGTATATATATAGTGTCTAAGCTATGCAATTTTGATACCTGTAGGAATAACAATAGAATAACCTCTTGGAAGGACTTGATTACAGGTTTTGAAAACATAGGATTACAATATGGGGGCAGTGCTTTGAGACCACTTGAAGAAGATTCAAATATTTAATGTTTGCAGATATCATATGTAGCCCTCTTTGGGGGGGGGGGGTATTAGAAATGGCCCTCCCCAAACAGCATTAGGGACTAAACCTGTAGGTAAATAAGGGAACCAGAACGTTCTCCAAGTGGAAGAGCAGAGGGGATTCCCTTCCTGGGAAATTAATTAGTAATCTGAGAGCAGTAGAACTACTGCAACCAGCATATAACATTAACCATAAGTGTATAGGTACACACCAGTATTGAAATAATACAAGCTTTATATAAGAAGAGATTAGTAACAGTACATACATCTGATGTACAAACAGGTATTATCAGCAGAGGGCCTAATAGGAGTCCTGGTTGAATTTTGCACCCATTCACAGGTATATATACTGTAGTTATTAATAGAGATACCTCCACATTAATGTTGCAGCAAAGTTCAGTTGCAGGGCCCCCTGAGGATGATGTGGCATCTGTTTTTGTGTCAGAAGGCCACATCTGTGATCATGGGGAGATCTTCCAACGGTTGTCCAAACAGCCTGGAACAGAACCTCTCACTGGTGTGAGTGGTGTGGTGTGGAACTGGAACTATGACACTAGAACTCTGTGTTTTTGTCCCTCCCAAATTGTTTCTAATCTGACATACAATCAGATCTCTCAGCTAATGATCCCTATGTGGCCACCGGAAGCCTAACCTGGCTCTAGCCTATGCTGATTATTGAGCTCTAAGCTAAAACTAGCTGCAGAAACCCAGACCAGAGGGGGCATGGTTAATTAGAATAACAGGAGCTGCATATAAACTATACTGCAATAAACAGGTTCACCTACCACAACACATACAGTAGCACAGACCTAGCTCTCTGGCACTGTGTATGTGAAATAATAACAAGGACAGGACAGAGATTCTCTGTTTGTCAAAAGAAATGTAGCTATACAATCAGCAGCTGAAGTTAAACTATTACTGTAGATCATAGGAATACTTGCATAATAGTCCCTTGTGGCTTGGGGTTTAGCAGCATGGACAGGACACGAGCCTGAGACATTTTTCTCTCCCCCTCCACTTCCTCCTTTTGGGGTTTCAAAGCCAACAACAGGGAAAACTTTGTTTTAACTTAAAGGAGTTGTAAAGGCAGAAGGCTTTTTTTTTAGTGCTTCCCACAGAAGGCTTTTTATCTTAATGCATAAAATGCATTAAGATAAAAAGCCTTCTGTGGGAAGCACTAGGACACATTACCAGTTCATGCGCTGATCCTAAACTTGAACGTCCAGACTGGTGATACCTTTAAAAATGAACACACTGTGATGAAAAATGATGGGGCGTTGCAGCTCTCCTAACTCTCAACTCTGGACAATCACTGCACAAGAAAAAAAGGAAAAGAGCACACGACCGCCCTAGCATAACACCGTTTATTGCAGATAAAAATAAGACTGTAGATGATACACTCACATTTAGAACCTGAATGTCAAACACATCATAGACATCGATAAACCCCAGAAAGTCAGCGGCTCTCTCCTGTGGATGACTGCACTCCTGCTCACCATCCGTCCACACTTAATCTCCTGGGAACCGAGACTCCCAGAGGTGATGATATCCATCTCAGGGTCAGCAGCACAGAGCGTGCATGCGCCTGAACCAGCCGGAGCTGCGCATGCGCCAGATGATGGGAAGGAAAGCTGAGTCATAGCAACCTAGAAGCATGATGTGATGTTGGGAGGTTTTCCTCTCTGAAGCCTGTCTGCCTGTGGTTACCGATAGCTTTTCTTCCTGTAATCTGGCGCATGCGTGGCGCCGGCTCAGGTGCCCCCATAGCAAGCTGCTTACTGTGGGGGCACTCAACAGGAGGGATGGGCTAGGAGCAGTGAAAAGGGACCCAAGAAGAGGAGGAACCGGGCTGCTCTGTGCAAAACCACTGTACAGAGGAGGAAAGTATAATATATTTGTTATTTAAAAAAAAAAAAAACGAAGACTTTACAATCACTTTAGTATACACAAAATGCAAAAACACCTTTTTGCTGTCTCCGCCTATTTTGACATATACTGCACAATTGTTTTTTCTTTTTCCAGCAAACTAGAGATTTATCTGATTATCCATTTTACCAAGTCTGCCTATGTCTTGGTAAAGTTCAATGAGCCAGTTGAAGGGGGAGTTTTGTGAGCCCCCCAAAATATTTTGGCTGTTTTATGTGATTATATGATAAACATTTCTTTGCTCTATAATGGCAAAAAAAGCTTTGGATTTAGTTATATTTTAAACATACTGGTGTTTTATAATGGCTTTATAAATTACAATATTTTTAAATGAATCAATAACCCCTTATGACAGTTGTTTAGTACATGAAGCAAGAGTAACTTAACTTTTTTTTTAACAAAATATTGTATCGAGCAGGATCAAAAGATTTGAAATCTAAATGTAATAAACATAGAAATATATATAAAAAAAATGGCAAACGAAATGTTTTACATGCAGGATTCAAAGAAGTAGAAAACAGTATGTCTAATGTACAAAATTGTTCCAGTAAGGAAGTTGAAAGCTTAACGGATACGGTCTCCCTCGGAACCCATGCAGAAAATGGTCCGAATCTCATACAGTGACACTCCCTTGGTGCTCTGGTTACTGGAGCACCGAGGGAGTGTCCCTGTGTGAGATATTCTGTGGTCAGACCATTTGCCGGTTGGGTTCCGAGGGAGACCGTATCCGTTAACCTTTCATCTTCCTTGGAGAAACAAAAGGCCCTGGCTGGGTTCAAGCCAAAAGCGCTACTGACTTCTCTCTGTAAGAGGTCCAGTTAATCTGGTAAGCAGGCATTTTTGCTATGGTGGAGGTCACATCACACTCTCTGTGGTAGAAGGTGCTATTACCACGTAGAAGATCCCTCTGTAATATTGTTGAACTTTATTCAGTTGGATTTATTTTTGCACTGGTGTCATATCACCTTTGTGGACGGACTCTCTCTCTCTCTCTTTTTATTATTGTTTTCACTGCACAGTCCTTTATTGGTTCACTGTTTATAGATATTTTTTATTTAGCATCTGTATAGCGCAGCTCCATTTTTAATATTATTTGCCTTTTGTGTCTATCTCACAGTTGAGTTGCTGCTCTTCTAATATTTTATATCTTTACTATTTCATTTAGGCGCAGTTTTTCCGCTTTTTTCATCTGTTCAGACATGGGATAGAAGGATGCACCTTTCCATATAATAAGCAAAAAACTACATATAAACTCTAAATAAAATAAAGACTCTGACAGAATATTAGTTGCATAGAAATGGCCGCGGTACTTTATTGGTTTAAATAAGTGAATTAATAAAATTCATTAAATCCAGTAAAACATCAAATAGATAAATTAATTAATTAATTAATACCAAACACAGCTTAGTCAAAGGACTCAAGCAAAATTTAATGAAAGAAATTATCAACAAAAGTCCCCCCTTGCATCAAGGGTGACAAACCACATAAGAGTGCCTGCGACAGGGTGGGAGGGAGGGGAGCTCGCCAATGGTCCAGTCAGGTGTGAGGACCCTCTGACTGAACACCCCCTTATATAGGGGAGCCCGGAAGCTTTTGGAAAGGCGCAAGTGCATCTAGCCCTCCCTCCATAACTGCACGCTATTCTCTTAAAGGGGCCACAACCTTTTATACCACAAATAGCGATCTGCATAAATTCTCACCAAATTCCGAATTTATCTTCTGGCAGCCACTATCCCATGCGTGTGAGCCCTGAAATTGTGCCCCCTTTCATTCTACGATGTTTAATGTGCCCATGTTGTGAGAGTAACATTTCATATTAACTTGTGCATGTACAGAGACTAGTAATTTTTTCTTGGAATTTTTATCACTTTTTGTACAATAAAACGTACCTTTAATAATTATTGTTACATCTATGCTTTACTGCTTGCAAAAAAGTCCCATGGGAAATGTCTTTGGTTGTCCATCCCCTGTAATTGTTCCTTTCCTTTAAGAAAGTAGAATGATGTTTTCATTGCACATGTGGTGGATATACGCAAGTCAGCAGTTATATTTGTGGTGGGTATCGGTTCCCACTACCTCATCAAAGGATATGTTATGGGTCTGTGAGGTCATTTACTGTTTATATAATTGATTAATTTTTATTCACAGAAAGCAGGTGTGATGAAGAGATTACTCTTTCCCACAGACACCTTTTTAAATGTGTAAGTTAGCCGTAGTGTCATCTGTACATTAATATGTCCTTTGTATCATTGTGTTATACTTGCTCTTTTGCAGCAGTGCTTTGCAAGAAATGTAACAGCTGTGATTCCATCTGGTTTTCATTCATTTGGAAATCTTCCCTTGTAAATCACAACCCGCTTTTCTTACCTGCCATAAAATATTAATTATATATCCGTTGAAGTAAGCAAGTCCTTGTGGAAAAGTGAATCTGATACTGTAAAGTGATGTTCCATAATAAAGTCTGATGTTCTCTTGCTTGACGTGTGGATTAACAGGCCCGTAGGAGATGAGGTTAATATGTCTTGATCCCAACTAAACAGCTCTTTGAACTATGGCTGTTTCACAATTTCCTGAAATAAAGAAAAATGAATGTAAAATGTTGAGTGTTTCTAAGTGATCAGGGGATTAAACTTTGCTAAATGTCCATCCTTTTCCTCTTTTCCAGTTCTCATGGAAAAGGTTTTCATCCTTCGTCATAAACTGACAAGTGAGTGTGCTATTTTCCACAAAGTGTCTGATGTTTGTGCAGCTCATTCAGAAACGAAGCCAAACGATATAAATATTTGTATTATTGAACTTACAACACTAGAAAAGAAATAGTACAGAGTAATAGGAACTAGAGAAGATCCTGGGTAGCTAGTGAATCTGTCATTTATAGCATTAACCATTTTACACCAAAACATACCTCACTAGCAAATTGGGGTGCAAGCATTGCTTAACGTGTTTTTATTTTTTTAGGAAGTGAAAAAGTCCACACGGCAGTATGCTTTGCAAATGTGCATTGCACTCTGCTTGTTTTGAGACTTTAATGCAATTGAGGCAGGCAGGCAGGCTGTGGCGTGGAACTTTAAATTGGCCCCCTAGTATTTCTAGACTAGTTTTTAGACATGTCCTGAATAACCCCTGGTTCAGTTCGCGGCAGAACTTTCAAACATCACAAAACTTCGGAAGCGAATAACGAACCCTATTGAAGTTTATGGGACCAGAACTGGAAAAATCAAAAGAGCCCATTTTGAAGGCTTATATGCAAGTAATTAGGCATACAATAAAATAAAAAAGTTTGTAAAAAAACATAATTTTTAAATGTGAAACCATCAAAATGAGAAATAATGATAAAAATGAAAAATTATTTTAAATATAGTGTCTGGGGGGGAGTCCCTTTAGTCTGCCTGTAAAGTGGCAAATCTGTACCTTGTATAGAACTTGCTGCAGAAATAATGACATTTCTAGTGCCAAAAAATTTACATTTTCACTGCAAGCTTTCTTTATTTTGTAACAGGCGGCTTGGGGAGCCAGTCGGTATGATGAGGCCACAATTTAGTGCACTCAGAACAAGATTAGAGATTTTTTTGGTAGAATTCTGGTGTGTTTCGCAGACTTTGGATAGAATTAACAGGTGCGAAAAAATTAGGCTATAATTGAGTCATCAAGAATACCCTATAGAGGTATTCTTGATGACTCAATTAATGCATCATCAGGAGAAAGTGGTTGATGCTGTGTTCAACCACTTCTGGACCGGAAGGTTTTACCCCCTTAATGGCCAGGCACTCGGATCGCCTAGGTGGGAGCGGGTACCCATCAAATCTAGCTACCCCCCCCCCCAATTACATGCCAAATGTGGTAGAGGAGGGGGGGGAAGGCCTAAAGTGAAATTTCCCTTTTTGGGTGAAGTTACGCATTAAGCTGTAGAAGTATCAGCAAGCTGAAGGGTAATTTTTTTTTATAAAAAAAAAATGTGATCAATATGTCATGGGTGACATAGTAATTACTAATTTTGACATAGTTAGGGACCAGAACTGTCATTGGCAAATTACCTCCTTATAAATTTTGTTGCCCATCTCTATTTCAAAACATCCATTATGTAAAGAGCCCAAAAAGGAGCCACATATGGTAAGACAGTGCAAATGTTAAATATTTTTCTGGCAATCATTATTACCTCTTTAAATACAAAAATGTATTCTCCTAACTTTAGAAGCTACAGACTGATATTGCTTTAGAAGCTACAGACTGATATTGCTTGCTATTATTAAATATAAACAGCCAAACAATTGGGCTCATACAAAAATCTGATTGGGTATTTTGGAAATGTGTAGTTACTGCAAAAGGCAAAACTCTGTACAGAACAAACCAGAATTATTGTGCACAGACGAAATAGACAGATCATCAAGTTATTATGTTTTTTTACATGTACCTGCAATAAATTATGGACCAGAAAAATGCAGCTATAGAGATACGGGTTTGCCTCTAAAAAAAAGGCAAATGAAAGTAGGTTACTATAACTACAAAGGACATATTTTTTGAAGGTACCATGTTATTTATACTAAAATTATAATTTTTTGTTCCATTACTGAAAGAACGTTCTGTCTTCACGGGGAGCAATCGCGGATGCCCAACTGACATCACGGCAGACGCGCGCACCCTCACTAGCTGTCCCGCGAAACTATGTACATGTACGTTGTTTCTCGGGACAGAGCCGACCTGCCGCAGTACAAGTACGGTGGCTTTTCAGCAAGTGGTTAAAGGACACTCTCCCCTATATCTCCAGCTGAGGTTATGACACAGTGGTTTTTATCATTTTCTTTATATATACAGTAAACCCCACTCCATTGCGGGGGTTACGTTCCGGACCCAGCCGCGAAAAGTGAAATTCCGCGAAATAGAAAAACCCTATTAAAATGCATTGTAGGCATGATTTTTTTTACTGTCACTGTACGTGCAAAAGCATTTTAAGGTCTTTAAACACACTTTTAAAACAATAGAAACTAATTTAAACACATAAAAGATACTAAGAGACAGAGCAAGAGCTATGAAAAACACAAAAATCTTTCATTTTTAATGATTTATATAGTAAAATAACATTACAAAAAAAAACGCGAATTACCGGGACCGCAAAAACTGAACCGCGATGTAGCGGGGGATTACTGTACTCTGTTCTAATATTAGCAGGGTTATTATGGAACCTGTTCAAGCAAGATGACTTTTCTTCTATATTGTTAGTATCAATTTGTTAGAACTGTCATGGTAAGGGTCTCCAAATCTAGATTTTCACATCAGAGATTTGAAATACCTATCTTACCACTGTGTTACTATATGTGTTGAACCACAAAAATTTATTCTAATTATTGCCAAAAAGAGGTCTTTAGCAACCAAAAGCAGAAAGGGCTTTTTCCTCTTAGGTTTAATCTGCTCTCCCTATTGGCACACATGTAATAATCCATTTCCTTGTTGTCATTATGTTTTTTCTATTCTCAGGTGTACTCAATTTCTTGATTCTTTCTAAAGGAAAGATTTAAACCGGTGTTCCAGTCATTTTTTTTTCTTTATTAAAAGTCAGCAGCTACACAAAGTGTAGCTGCTGACTTTTAATAAATAGCCACTCACCTGTCCTACAATCCAGCAGTGTACTCACCCCAGCCGTGTTTGCCCTGTGTCCTCCCTCAGCGGCGCTGGCATCTCTACTATGGGTACCCTACTGTGACAGCTTGCGGCTTCACAGCCGGGTGCCCATTGCCCATGCACGATCGGCGTTGCGCTCTGTGACTGGTCCTGAAGTCTTCTGGGACCTGTCATGTGTCCCAGAAGACTTTGGGTAGGTGAACTTCTGCTTCCGATCGCCCAAGGCGACTGGAACTGAAGTGGGAGCAGGTACCAGTCAAAATAGGGTACCTGCTCTCCCCTTCTCCCCAAAAGCTCAGTTTCACAAACAGGAGTCGGGGAGGAGACATTAAAGCAGAAGTTCCACTTTTGGGTGCAACTCTGCTTTAAGTAAGTGATTTTTGCTAAATCCTATTAGTCAGTCAGTGTTTCAATTTATCCAGGTCATGTTATTTCTAGTAGTAGTTAGCAGCATGCATCTGGATTTCTTTTGTACTCAAACAGTATGCACTGCTCCAGGCTCACTGAACGGCTTTACACCACCTTGCACAGTGAGTGACCATATCTTTTATTTACATAATGATATACATTTGGAAATTGTACTCTGATGCAATCCAACCGAGTAGCATAACATCTACAGCATTATAGAACAAGTTCAAAGTATACCAAAAGCTAACATCTGGCCAGCATTCCTCTTTGGCGCAGTAGAAAAACATCTGCAACATTACAGAAGTCCGAAGTACATAAACAGAAATTCACACTCCATACAGATATAGTTATTTAAGCATGTAGACAGCCACGCACTGCCAGCATTTCTCCTAGATGCACTTCAACTTAGAGGATGCTGGTGGGATACACTGCAGTGAAAGTAAAATATTTAAACTTAACTTCTAAAGTAGCATTAAGGAAATAAAACTAGAACCCTTAACATCTAGAATCCACAATTACCTGTCTCAAAACAAACCTGGATCCTCTAACAAGAGGGTGCCTTCTGTGGTCTTATTTGCTTTTAGACTTTCTTCCTCTTTTCTCTTCTCTCTTTCTTTGATTACATTATTTTCCTGTATGTCCACTAAATTGTAAAACAATCTTTCAAAGACCAACGATAACAAATATATACTGCAGATAATCACATAAGCATGAATGGAGACTACGAAGATACTCCTAGCTTTATGAACAGAATTTTTTGGTTATAAAAATAAGTAGACGTGATTATCCCTTCCAACTTTCTGCACTGTTTTCTTTGATTTGCAGCACTTACTCAGGAGCATTGCACATGGGATCATAAAGGTCATTGCTATAATGAATGTAACAAAAAGGTTTCAATGGCACTTTAGGTTTTAACCCAGTTACTGAATCATGATGTTACAATCTGATCCTGTCATTGTTCCAAAACTGAAACTAAATAAAATTACATTGAATAAAAAAAAGCATTTCATTTTACATGGTTTCAAATAGTAAAACAAGAATCCATGGGTCTGTATAAGCTATTGATCGGTAGATTTATGGTGGATTTAAAAATAATTGCAAAACACCTATAGGCTTACTATGGGGCATTCGTTGTCAGCCAACCCTCCTCTACATTGAAGCCAACAGTGGGACCTGATCATGTGACCACGACAGAGTGGCTTCAGAATAGGTAGTTATAGGCATCTTTTCTTTTAAAGGGTAGATAGAATAGTCTTAGAATAGGGGTGGGAGTAGATTAAGGTTTAGTTAGAATTTGACTGGAGTTCCAATTTAAGCCTCAAGTGCAAAGTATGGGAAAATGGTAGAAACCTAAGTCATTCAGCAAACATAGATATACTCTTGGAGGAAAGGCAGGACATTTCCCCCAGTAAAGAAATATATTATGTTGTCCTGAAATCTGTATTTAATATTGTCTTCATAGAGAACTGTGATCAAGCTTTGGACAATCAAGTATTCACATATTCTTATGTCATTCTTATTGAGCTTTAACATGATCCTGCCACTTCTTACAGGGGACACAGGAGATCAACAGTATCAGTTTCAGGAGAAACTTTCCCTAGTTATTCATCTTAATCGAGTGGCGTTCTGTAGCATTGGCAACAGGAGTGGTAAGTATTTGCTTCTTGTTTTACAGGAAAATATTTATTATTTATTGATTTAGTTTGGTGACAGGGGTACTTTATAACTTCAGCACTGAGCACTGTAGCAGTAGGCACTGTGAATTATTTTATCCTCAAAGTGTACAGCAGAAAACTAACAATAGGGTTACAATAGTGACTTAGCAGTTTGCCAGCCTTCTATTCTCTCTTGCAAACATAGAGAAATGCACAGGAAGAGGGGAAAAGCACAGTTTTAATACCTTACTTGAACAGCTTCACTAAACTTCTTTTAAATGTTGAGGATGGATTTTTGTACAGTGCCTGTAGCTGCAGAGGAAGCCCTAATTTAAAGCCTTGTATTAAAATGAGGTTACCCATTGGGTTACTAAAACTCTTTTAATAGCTAGTTTGGCAATCAGGGCACATCAAAAATCTGCTGCTCTTAAATAAACAAGTAAGAGGGTGCTGCATCTTATACAATTTTATGTGCCTTAAGCCAGAAGAAGGTACACAGGAGGAGGCACTGTAGTGATGCATATTACATGTAAGGAGTCATATGTCTAGTTTAAGCTGAAAAGGGCTTAAAATCCTACAAACAAAAGTCTGGGCTACCTTGTTCGGGTTGTGCTCCCTACGCAGTTGCTTACTGAGTATCAACATAGAAAAAGTTATTTTCAGAAATGAAAAAATTGTTGACAGGCTCATAGAAGTCTTCATGTTAAGCCTTTGGAACACTCAAATCAAAAACTACTTTAAAGCAATAGTTATTGCCTTCTTAATATACCATAGCACCATGGCCAAATTTTCTTACTGGCACTTGGCTACTTCTAAGAGATTTTAGATCTATATGAACAAGAAATAACAAAGTAAACAAGTATAACATCAACAAATGCACTGGTCTTACAGTACTGACTGAGCTGAACTCACATGCCATTAGATTAGCACCACTCAGTCAATGGAGTAAGAACTTCTGACCACCATTACCAGAAGTGGAAAGACCCATGATGTCAGCAGACTAACCAGAACACTGTAAGATTAAATGCATGTTAAAGCAACTTTGAACATTTGGCAGAAAGTGCTTTATACAGTAGACAGAAGATAGTGGGAATTGACAGGAAAGATGTATTTTTCACATAAATGATCACAAAAATTTAAATTTACATTAACAAAAGCTGTGCTTTTTAATAAAATTATTATAAATCTATTGTTACATCCATAGATACTTATATAATCCTGAAAATATGGCTACTCCAAAAAACATGTTTGGGTAACTGTTTAAAAACATAGACAAATTATTCATTTTTTAATTAGGACTCAACTTTCATTTGAACATGAAAAAGAACATTCTTGAATGACCTTTAGAAAGACCTTTATAATACTTCCTTACATAGGCTGAAACATCGATTAGAAAGTTTTAGGCGTTGAAAGACATTATAGAAAAAAAGTTTATAGGATGTAATTTCATTCATTCACACTACACTAGGGGAATAAAGGGCAAAACTGACTGGCAGTTATGAGATGCGTAGATATTGCTCTTTCTCTGTGAAATTGATTGAAGTAAAAAATTGTAGACAGTTTTGAAAATATTTTCATTAGCAAACATATTTTAGTTTAGCATACAAAAAAGAAAGATAAGATACACTGCCTGACCAGAAAAAAAAAGTTGTCACCTGGAATTAACTAAGCAACTAACTAAACTAAGCATGCAATCCTATTGGATAGTTACTGCATGCGCCCAAAGAATAAGTATAGAGGTCAGCTGACTACCTGACTATACTGAATGACCAGGTTATTCCATCAATGGATTTTTTCTTCCCTGATGGTACAGGCATATTCCAAGATGACAATATCAGGATTCATCGGGTTCAGGGAGAATGAGACATCATTTTCACACATGGATTGGCCACCACAGAGTCCAGAACCTAACCCCATTGAGAATCTTTGGGATGTGCTGGAGAAGGCTTTGCGCAGTAGTCCAGCTCTTCCTTCATCAGTACAAATCTTGGTGAAAAGTTAATGCAACACTGGATGGAAATAAATCTTGTGACATTGCAGAAGCTGATTGAAACAATGCCACAGCGAATGCATGCCGCAATCAAAGCCAACAAAATATTAGAGTGTGTGACTTTTTTTTTGGGGGGAAACTTTTTTTTCTTGGCCAGGCAGTGTATAATGTTATTAAGAGTATGACTAGGGGTGTGTTCAAGCTTCAGTTCGAACACATTGTCATATTTAAACAATGACAATGGCCAAATATGATTATGGTCATATTTAATCAGTGATATCATCAGGGAGACCCTGCCCCTTTGTTACGTTTTAACGGTGGGGCTCAGGAGACTTCAGTCGGCCCTGGTCAGTGATGGGACCATACAAATCCATCAGTTAGCAGAATTGTTTTCTTTCAGCGAGCATCAGGTTTCATTTATTGTGATTGGCATGGACCTACATCACCAAACCACCTAATTGACGATAGATGTATATCGATGTACATTTGTTTTTTCATTTTCTTATTAAAAAAACTTGTCAAAAAGTATGGTGTCATTATTTAGAGTTTACATTTTTTCTGCAAATGGACAAAAGTGCTATATTGTTAAAGGGTGACACTCAGATATCACCCCCCTGGCAAGGTAACCCCTCTTGTTGCAGGCTTGTTGCCTGGGGTGGTTTAGAGAAGGGGTGCATACTTGCCCCCCACCCTCCCATTCCTGGTCTGCCAGCCTGCATGCTTAGATTAGGGTCTGGTATGGATTATTGGGGGGTGACCACACACTTGTTTTTTGGATGACGCTCTTTCCAAAAATGCATACAGACCACAAGAGACATTTGGAGGACCCTAGGTTTCTTTTGAATTAGCTTCATACAAAACCCTCATCAAGTGTAAAGGTCTAGCATTTATTTTTAGAGGGAACTCCACACAATTATTTTTTGTGGTGTCCCTAATTAACATCTATATCAGAATTTCATTTAGGATAAAGGTGTTGTATAGATGAAGGTAATCCCCTGCCACATTGCTTACAAATAGAAATAAAGCGGCCAAAGCTATCATTTGCCGGCAATGTTTACAGCATCTTTTTTTCTTTGTAAATATCAGATTTGCTGTAGAAGGTTGTATACATTATACAGATGTGCCATTTTACAGGACGGTTAAGGGCACCCCAGGCATGTTATTTAACCACTTAAGGACCAGGCCTATTTCTGACACTTGTTGTTTACAAGTTAAAATCAGTATTTTTTGCTATAAAATTACTTAGAAGCCCCAAACACTATATATATATATTTTTTTAGCAGAGACCCTAGAGAATAAAGTGGAGATTATTGCAATACTTTATGTCACACCGTGTTTACGCAGCGCTCTTACAAATGCAATTTTTTGGGAAAAAATACTACACTTTTTTTAATTAAAAAGTAAGAAAACAGTACGTTTAGCCCAATTTTTTCTATAATGTAAAAGATAATGTTAAGCTGCATAAATAGATACCCAACATGTCATGCTTCAAAGTTGCGCACGCTTGTGGAATGGCGACAAACATTGGTACTTAAAAATCTCCATAGGCAACATTTTAAAAATGTCTACAGGTTACCAGTTTAGAGTTACAGAGGAGGTTCGGGGCTAGAATTATTTCTCTCACTCTAACGATCGTGTGTTACCTCACATGTGTGGTTTGAACACTGTTTACATATGTTGGCGTGTTTTTTTTACACTGTCCCTTTTAAAAAACAATTTATCACTTTTTTCCTATTACATTTATTTATTTATTTATTTAGAAATATTTATTTATTTAGACATAAACAGGACAGGTCCTCTTTAACGTGAGATCTGGGGTCAAAAAGACCTATCAAAAAGAATGTAATTTTTTTTCAACAAGAAGAAAAATGGGCCCTTTAAGGGCGATGGGAGGAAGCGACGTATGACATCTCTCCGGGCCTCTGAGGCTATAGAGTCGAGTGGGGGCCATCTTGCCCTCAGTTGACTTCCTGCACAGCACCTGAGAAGACCGGATAGTTTTCCCCACTACTGTTGGCTCTGGTAAGCAGGGAAAAGAAACGGGAAGCGGCGTCACCTCTCCCACCACCCATAAAAGTCATCCCACGGCGAATACTCCACTAGGACCACTTTTATGTGAAAACGGACCGCCCGCCCTGTGAGAAAATACTGGGGCTATGGCTATGGCGGGTGGTCCAGAAATGGTTAAAGGAATCTTGCATTTTTAATGTTGACTGTAAAGCATTATTACATGTTCTGCTCCCCACCAAACATAATTTTAATTTATTTATTTATTTTTGTTTTAGATCATATTCACTAGAGCAATGTCCTGTCCTCTATGGAATTTGCTTGGCAATTCCTTGTCTATAAGCCTATAAAATTGCCATGACATTTCTTTTAACATTTACCTCCAACTGATTTCAATGAGGTTTGGATTTAGCACCAGAACTTTAGTAATGTTCTGTGAATTAAACCCAGGTAAACACAGCTAGAGGACCTTCTCTAACAGTATGCAAAGGGACAATACAATAGATAATACATGGTTGATATTTCGTAAACTACAGTCCTAAGAACTGCTGCTGCATGCCCATATTATGGAACAATTGGCTTCAATAAAAGTGCAATGCTAACCCTACAGGGGTCGCTAATATTAACTGTTTCTCCCCCAAACAGTGCAGAGGCCACCATCCACCCAAGCAGCAGCCCATTCACTTTGGCTCCAATAAAGAGTCTAGGGGTTTGTTTTTTTTGTAATGTTTTGCTTGTGGAACCTGTAACAGGAGAAGGATTATGGTATGAGATACTTCAAAATGGTTAGCAACATCAATGAGAGGACAGTCTAAACCTTCACAGCTAGGAACCATGAGGTATCTTTCTGAACAGCCTTTGAGCCTCACAGCTGTTGACCATGAGACAAGTCTCTTTTACAGCTGGTTACCCTGCACGGTTGCACATGTGTAGGTGAGCAGAGCAACTTCAAGAACCATGCACAATATAAGAAAGCACTCTTCACAAAGCTCACAGTCCAGGACGCTGCTGAGGACAGAAAATGGCCAGTATCTGAGACCCTATAAAAGCAATCTCAGTCAGAACAATGTCTGGCACTTATATGCCAGCACACAGTCACCAGTAATCTGTACAGGATCATACTCACAGGTCCCCTGTGCAGCTGCCTCCTCCCAGCTTCCTCTGGACACCACCCAGTGAGTGAGAAAAATCCTACTTAAAACCAGATCCATTTGGTGAATTACTGAAGCAAGTTCCAGGTCCCTTCCAAGTCTCCAGCCCTGAGACCTCTCAAAAAAGCAGCACAATCCAAGCACCTAAGCCTGAGACTTTCACTGCCGGAGAAGATAATCTCTCCAGGGTTTCCAGACTATTTATCAGCTTCCTCAGCCGCCATCTGTGCTCAGGGATTGGCTAGGCCAAGCATCACTAAATATCAGACTGTGGTCTAGATATGGATGAGTCACTGTCCCATCCGAACTGCCTCGGTTGTACAATTTAGGAGCCAGTTCTTCCCCCAGCCATCACTGTCACCGCTGTCATCCTCACAGAGCTGCCAGCTGAAGGCAAAACAGTTCTGGGCAGAGGGCGGGAGCTGCCCACGTTAACAAGCAAGTAATTGGTTTCTAGTATGTAGGGTGGCCCTAACAAAAAATTGTTACCTTGTAGCTCCTGCTCTCCATCCAGACCTATTGTGCTTTCGCTCTCTGATCTGTCTGTGTAAGGTAGGACAGTGAAGGGGAAATGTGAAGGGGGCTAAGGTCAAAAGTATGAAGGGAGGCTGAGGAGTGTAATGTTGGGGAATTGAGGACTGTAATGCAGGGGGCTGAGGACTGTAATTTTGGGATGGGTGGAGGACAGTAATATAAGGGGGGCTGAGGAGTGTATTGTGAGATGGCTGAAGACGGTAATGTAGAAGGGCTGGGGACTGTAATGTGGGGGGCATGAGAAGTGTAATGTGGGGGGTTGTGGACTGTAATTTTGGAGGACTGAGGACTGTAATGTGGGGGCCTAAGAACAGTAAAGTGGGGGGGGACTGTAATGTGGGAGGGTTGAGGATTGTAATGTGGGGAGGCTGATGACCATAATGTAGGGGAATGTGGACTGTAATGTGAGGGAGTGAGAACCGTAATGTGGGGGGGGGGGGGTTGAGGACTGTAATATGGGGGGGAGGGCTGTGGATATTAATAAGGGGATCTGAGAACTGTAAAGTAGGGTGCTGAGAACCGTAATGAGAAGGGCTGAAGACAAGTATCTGTGGGGCTGAGGACTGTAAAGTAGGGGGCTAAGGACAGTAATGTAGGGGCTGATGACTGTAATGCGAAGGTGGGGGT
The DNA here is from genome assembly GCF_965119305.1 of Pelophylax lessonae. Lineage (NCBI taxonomy): Eukaryota > Metazoa > Chordata > Amphibia > Anura > Ranidae > Pelophylax > Pelophylax lessonae. The sequence goes on from NC_138769.1 coordinate 512,004,494, forward strand.
GCGGCTAAGGACAGTAATGTGGGGGGGGGGAACTGAGGACTGTAAGGAATGGCTGAGGACTGTAAAGTAGGGTGATGATGTCTAATAAGAAGGGCTGAAGACAAGTATGTGGGGGGCTGAGGACTGTAAAGTAGGGGGTGGGAGTGGGGCTTAGGACAGTAATGAGGGGGGGACTGTCTGTAGTGGGGGGCAAGAAAACTGTAATTTAGGAGGGCTAGGGAAAGTAATGTGGGGGCTGAGAATTGTAATGTTGGGGGAGCTGAGGACTGTAAATAAATGCTACCATGGTGATGTCTCTAGCTGCAGGCATCACCCCGGTACAACCACTTCTTCAAGACGACGTACAGGAACGTCGGTTTGCGGGAAGTGGTTAAATGTTGTTAACAGATTATAAATAAATGTCTATGTTTTTAACTAAGAGTGGTTCCTGTAAATTCCATGTTTGTAGTCACTCACATATTTCAGGATTTGTCAGGATGTGGCACCTTAGGTACCTATGAGCACCCACTGTTGCCATCCTGTGATGGTGCGCTATTTCTAATTATTCCCTTTACTTTAATGGGTTGCACTTCCCAAATGCTGCGGCAACATGTGGTTTGGCATGTGTGAAAATGTGCCACAGGTGCCGATGTGTGGGGGTACTATTAAGAATTAACTACACCACTGTGCATCTGCTAAAGTGCAGCATGTTCCTCTGCAGGTCAGAAACATGTGCGAGTTAGAGGGCATTCCCCAGCTGCAGAGAGGAGAACCTAGCCTAAAAGGCTGTGATGTGAAGGAATCAGGTTGCTGCACAAACATGCGATTCGGACCTCTGCTGGAAGGAAAGTTTATTGATCGGACCTCCATGAATTTTAATTCAATACCCCTGAGCTAGGCCCTGATCAAAATTCAGGCTGATTATTTGAATTCTTTCTCCCTAAGCTCTGGAAACTTCTTCTAGAGGCAGGGGAAGCAATCATATTCCTAGCCTGTGAAACCCTGAACAGACCAGACCAAACAATCTCTGCTCCCTTGATTACAGAAGGTGCCAAAAACTCAATTTCACTAGCAGCCAAACTTGGAGGGCCCTACATAAAGATCATAAATCGCTGCAGTTCTTCTGTTACACCGTATCTAAATATTTATGATTCGCTGTGTATATTGAAAGTAATGTATAGGACTGCAGAATTAGAATTTGTTAGCACAATTCTTTACATAGCATAAAAAGCTGACCGTGTCAACATGAAATGTGTTGTCTAAAACCACCAGATTTTATTAAACATCATCATAATCAAATACAGTAGCTCGATATATACAGCTTCGACTAGCGTACAACATTGGAACTTTTAAATATTCTGAATCCAACTGAGACAGTAGATACTAAACCCTCAACACCATGCAATCGTGTTAGAAAATGTATAACCTTTCCAAAGAAAACCTACTTGGCATTCTATCCATACTCTACAAACGCACAAAAATTAGGGAAAAGCTCTACAGCTACCAGGGTAATAAGTCACCCCTTTTGAAGCAATTGATTCCAGTATGCAAGTCATACATTCTGGTAGCCTTCCTGTTATACATCCTTTAAATATTTATGTTTTGCAGTATGCATCACAACACAAGTAATTTAAAAGGTTTGTTAGCACTTAATTGAATACAGCATAAACAGCTAACTATACCACCTCCCTTACTCATGAAGCTTAAAAGAATGTAAGAAAGATGTTTACTATTTCAAGATAACTAAATATGGCCTTGAGTTTGGTATCTGTAAGCCCCCGTCCACACTAAGGCGACCTGTGAGGCGACCTGGTCGCCTCACAGGTCGCCGTAGGTCGCCTCCCATAGGGAAGCTGCGGACCCATTCTAATAGGAGCGACACAAGTCGCTCTGACTTAGAAAAAGGGTCCGGAGCTTCTTTGGAGCGACCAGGAGGCGACCACCATAGACTTCAATGTTATGAAGTCCATGGCGGCCGCTCCGAGGTCGCGTCGCGCTGCTCGCATCGTGACCTCGGAGGTCGCCACCCGAAGTCGGATCGCTTGCATGTGAACGGAGGCTTAACATCTGATGAAGCCCAGATAAAACCTTGTTTTGATACATGGCTTTTGTTTTATGTGCAATAAATGAATACACTTCTTTTTATTGCCCACTGTTTTGAACTGTTTATTCCGAAAACAGACACAAATTTTTATTATGAATATAGCATTCTTTAATATGCTGACTTGTAACAGCTGTCATAAATTCACCTTTTCTAAAATAACAGAAAGTCATAATCATTATACCTTAGTATATTATTATCCATTTTTCTATTTTATGCAAGCCAATATTGTTTTGCAGCTATTAATATTCGTGTTCTTTTCTCTTTCAGATCATTGAATTTGCTGCTGCTAAAGTAACATAAACAATGGAAATATATAGAAGTTTCTGTTATTTCATTGCTTTTGCTATCCAAGCTATCCAGTATGTGACTGAACAAGAAATAAGCTGATCCATGTTTCCTAATCAATATATATGCTTACATATGACAATGTTGGTGAGGTATGTCCCTCCAATTCCCCCAGTGGTCTAAAGGCACGCTTTCTTGCGTCACCACTTCTTCCTAAGGTGGGCATCTATTGGCTGGCAATAATCACAGTGTTATCCGTGTTTTTATATGCAGTCTACTATACGTGTGCCATGGTAGACTGCATATAACATGTGCACACATTTCTTGGAAAACATATATTGTACTAATCACATATATTATACCCCTGAAAAAGATTGTAGAACAAACAATATCGAAATGCGTTGGGTGTTTCCTCCGTCATTGTAGCAACTTCTTATAACAGAAATTAATGTGATTATTGCTTACAGTGTGCTTTTATACAAGACTGCAAAAGATTGTGTTAAATTTTTTTTGTTATGTTATTCTTTACTGTTCTATTCATGATTTTAACCTTGAGACAATAAATAAATTGTTAATTTTACGATTTCCACTTTCTGACAAGTCTTGCCCTTTAAAGTTCTGCCTGGAGGGTTCTTCTTTGTTGTTTTAGCTATCAACAGGGATGTAGGCAACCCCTAGCCCCTGATCCCCAAAAGTTGTTCCCACAATACATTGTTTTGATACACAGCTTTTGTTTTATGTGCAATAAATTATACAAATCAATAAAGTAATACACTTCTTTTTATTGCCCACTGTTTTGAACTGTTTATTCTGAAAATAGACACACATTTTTATTATGAATATTGTTTTCTTTAATGTGCTGATTCGTACCAGCTGTCATAAATTCACCTTTTCTAAAATCACAGAAAGTCATAATCATTATACTTTAGTATATTATTATCCATTTTTCTATTTTATGCAAGCCGATATTGTTTTGCAGCTATTAATATTCTTTGTTCTTTTCTCTTTCAGATCATTGAATTTGCTGCTGCTAAAGTAACATAAACAATGGAAATATATAGAAGTTTCATACATATGTAACAGAATGAGTCCAACTTTTATGTAAGTCAACATAACAATAAGTTTACTAAGGACAAAATGTCAGAATAAAATTTCAGCAACTTTAAGTTTTAGGCTAAACCCCAGGGGAATAAAGGTGGAAAACCACATTCAGCCTTGATAAGTATCAAAGTGTAGCCGAATGCAACTTCCCGGATAGTATTCACATTGCTATGTTTTCTACACAGTAACGTTCCTGTCACATTCTGCTTCCATGGCATTAAAACACAATTTAGACACATTTACCAGCAAACTCAGGGGCACAGTAATCAAAGACAGGATCAAGCAGGATACACCTTGGATGATCTTTCATTAGGCAGTTTTAATGCTACAGCAACAAGGGCCCCCAGATCATGTCACCTGTGTTAAAGAGCACTGCTTCATCTCAGTAGGAAGATGCAAGGAGATAAGTGGATTATTGTGGGTATTGCTTAGCCACAATTGACTTTACTGGATGTTCCATATAAGACAGTCAATCCTCATATTTTTAGCATAAATCAATATTTAGGGTTTAATGGTTGGAACGAAAAGCAATGTGGCCATTTTTTGTTAATGGCGCAATTATACAGTATGTAAGCATTAATTCAGCAGTAGATGGTCTTCACACTAATGGACCTCAACAGGAGACATTCATATTGAATATTCAAAAATGCACCTAGGCTGTGCTAACATAATCTCCTCCAAAGGAGTTTACTATTGTTTAAAGTGTAACTAAAGGCAAAAAGTTTTCTCTCTAGCTTAAGAAGAGTGGAAAGCAGGGTTGCCAAACATCAGTAAATTTATGGACAGTTTGTAAAAATCAGTGATTTTTGCAACTGTCTATAAAATATCAGGGGCTGATAATCTGTCATGCTGTGTTGACTCTTGTAAGAGTAGATCAGTCAAATTACTTGCTATGGGTATTCTCAATGTCTCCATATTGTGTTTATACTGTTTAAATATTGATTGTCTTAGTTTTTTTTGTAATTTTTCAGGTTGTACATTTTCCTTGTCAGTAAAAAATGCTGCTGGAGGTCGGCTACACTGGGGAGAGGGAATAGAACACCTATCAAGTTTTTATTGCTGTCTGTGTCCCCATTATCACTGAAAGTAAAAGAAAATCCCAGATGTTGGGTTGTCACCAGAACAGAAATAGAGGAGACATCTTCCAATGGGGTAACTAGTTCTAGTGAGCCTGGTAACAACTAGGGATTTTCTCACTTTGGATGGAGTTCTTCTCACTTCCTGTTTTGGCTGTAGGACAGAAAGTGAAGGGAAATCTCCCCAGTAGGGCATAGATATAAAAATAAAGAAAGCTGACAGGGCTTATAACCCTGTCTTACTCCATCCAAAATGAAAAAAAGGAGTGACATTAGTTCTAAGAACTTTAACTGTAGAATAAAAAAACAGCATCCAATACCAAGGAGTAGCTGTAAAAGCAAACAGAAACTTAGGATACCTAAAATGGGAGATCGAAAATGATAATGCTGAAATAGTTTTGATGTTTTATAAGTCACTTGTATGGTCCCATCTTGAATATAATTTTGAGATATAATTTTAGACATAACATAAGTAATGGGACATACTGTATGCCATTCAGAAGATGCCCAAAGACAGACAAATGAATAAATGGAAAATATTATTATTACAAAAAAGGGTTAGCAAAACTGGGCATGTTCAGGTTAGAAAAAAATATTTTTTAAGATGTAAAAACACATCTAAGTCAGTGGCATACAATTGTTTAACCCCAAAGACTGTACAGAGGACAAGTAGCCATGAGATGCTCATGGAGAAAACAGGATTTTACTATTTATTAATGAGTTATCGAGGTTGAAACTAAAAAGTACTTTTTTGTTTTAGGTAGTAATGGCAAAATCAGTTGAAATTTATTTTGATTTAGGGGACTGAACTGACTATATCATGAAGGATTTCCCCCCAAAAGGTGAAATTGGCCTGGGCTTGCCAGGAGGCCTTGGTTTGCCTCTGCTGGATTTGGAAAGGTTGAATTTGATGGACAAAACTCTTTTTCTAACAATGTTTTTTAAAAATGATTTATCCAGACTGCAGCGGATAGCTCTTTCAGTTCAACTACCTTTTATAAAATCTATAAATCTTCTGTAAATCAGAACTGGTGTAATTGTCGGATTGTGGCAGGATATGCTCAGCAGTGAGGAAAAGCACAGCAAACATAAAGATTACTTGTAATGTTTCGTCAATAAATAGCAATTTTCCTCAGATACAGTGACTGACTGCAATGTCAGACAAAGGCTTAAAGGATAAAAGTGTATCATTCTCAAGAAAGAACTGATCACTTTACCAGTCATTGAGGAAACTAACTAACTATACTATTCCTGTGGTGAAGAATGCTTATTAGGCTATTGATGCAGCATATCTACCAGGCAGGACACAGACTCATTTCCAGGGCAAGTAATGCAAAACAAAATCATATATGATTTATCAATTAAAACAATAAATATACAGTATATGCAAATAAAGTGTTTCAAATGTATTTTAAACTTTACTGTATCTCTTACTTTCTACTTTCATTTTGACGATTTCCCAAACTGTCCAACACTTTTCAGTATTTGCTTGGATGTATGCTTAAAGTGACCCAGTACCCCATTTTAATACTTTCCAAAGTAGACCAGCCAAAGAGCAGACACCATAAAATGCCTTCTATTACCTGTATTAGCCAGAAAAAAAATTATTTTCTTTTGTCTGCTTCTGCTTCTAGTTTCTCGTTGTTACTTGGGTCTGACTTTCTGTGACTTTACAGCTAAACCAAGTAGTGCCTGTAAAGGCTCTCTCATAGAAGGTAAAATCAGTCAATAATTCAAAGAAAGTAGTGTAGCACCCTCCTAGTCAGGTGCTAGATAGAAGATATAGTTTGCCATTTTCTGCTTAACAGGAAAGCAGCAGGAAAACCATAATTGCTTTCTCTGCTTATCAGAGGAGTTCCTGCCTATTGTGCATAGTTCTATTCCGTTGGAGTATCCCCCTCACCCCTTCTCCTATCCAAGTTCCTAATAAAAACCTAAAAATCAAAGAAACTGGACTGATCCTTGTCTGAGGTAAAACACTCGGAAACATGTCAGATTGTTCTAAGGTTGCTAATGGTAACCCAGGGGAACCCGTATTCAGCAGCTCCCTTGGGAGTAGTGCTACAGTAGGATCCCAGAAATAAAGGGAAACTAAGTGAAAAAGGAACAAAGTGAAAGCATTTTATAGCTCATAAAGGTAATCGTAATTTGGGTTAATTTAATCAACTTTAAAGAATAAGTTCACCTTTGGAAACATGTTACATGTTATGCCTGTTTTTAGGGTGAGACATTTAACATGTTTCCACTCCTGCTACCTCTCACCTATCCTCTTATAATTGTTGGGATCTTCTCCCCCCCACATGACCATGTCATTCATTCACAGAGCTCTGTGAACGAATGAACTACAAGTACCGACAGCCTTTGCAGGTGACATCTTGTAGTTCTCAATGAACTACCATGGCTCTGCTGAGCACTCTAGGTAGTTCATTGATGTTTCCTTTCATTCAGTAACTGCCTGTACGAGGTATGGGCAGACAGCTACACTGACAGTCAGCAGGAGCCTGAGTTTGCCCCCATAATCTGCTGATCACGGGTGCAATGCTTTGCAGGCTTCTAATAGAAAAATCTAAAAAATTGCACTTTTTTTTTTTACCTGTTAAAAGATGTGCATTTATTATTTTTTTTTAATAAAGGGGAACTTATCCTTTAATGAAAATAGCCCATTTATATATGTTGAACCTGGTGGCAGCCCCTTTAAGCAGATCATTTATCTACTTAGACTGCTGTTTCCTCCCTGCTTGTGACAGGGCAGTGGGGGATTAAGACAGCAGCGACTTTCCGCTGTCAAACTACACTGATCTGTGTCTTCAGCCCAACAGTTGTACCCACTGATTAAGAAATATTAAAAAACAAAAGTCTTTGCTTTGGTACATGTTTCCCAGGGCAGTGGCAACCCCCATGCCATTTGTTTGCCAATTCCTTGCCTATTATCCTAGAAAACGGCCATTACTGTTTTTTTAACATTTGGCTTCCTTAGATTTCAAAAGGTTTCAAATCATATCTCTCTCTTAGTGGCTGAAAGGCACAATGGGGGGAACAAAATTAAGTGATTGAGGTTCTGGCATTAAAGTCAGTGGGTTGCTTTGCCCTGCATGAGGAAAAGCACAGGTTTACTTTAAAGGATTACCTTCTCTTTTTCCCCCTGTACATTTCACTATCTCTGAACATTGTTTGAAATCAAATATCATTTTTATCATGGTATTATTTCTCCACTCTTCTGATGCCTCCTCCACCTGGTTACAGAAATTATTAACCTAACAGAGCAACATTATACAGTCTTTTTCATCCCTGTTTTTGCATTAGAATTGTGCAGTGCTTAAAGGATCTTCTTCAGGACTCAAAGACACTGACCCCGAACAAATGTATTTTCCAATCTGGTCTGAGTGATGATTATTCAGGCAGCCCTGATTAGAAGCTTCACTCAAGTCTTTGGACAGGTCAGTGTAAATCAACATGCATCCATTTACATCTGCCTACCTCCAAGTCCATCCCAGGTCTGGAAAAAAAATGGAAATTGTTTTTCCAGGTCTGGAAAAAAATGGAAAAATGCATAGATTGGATGATAGAAAATAGAAGAGCTTTCCCTCATTTTAGAGCTTCCCTTCAGTTCTAGCGCAACTGCACTTGAAGTAAATCAGCCTCTAAAATTCTACTAGTAATTATTAAACTTGTTTTTCTGTTTACAATAACCATTTCTCTTTCCACCTCCTGGTTGTCTATTATTAGTAATTGTCTAACTTACCATGTCATGGGATTTTTATGAGTGTCACAAGAATTAGGTATGAGCTGTTCTCATATATTCAGCAAAACCAACACTTAAGGGTGCACTCTGAATGTAATGTAAGACAAATTTGTAATTTATATAAAAAGGTAAGGTATAAAGCATATATTCTATAGTTCATTATAATTTGTACAGTCAATGGTACTTTCAAGAATGCAAGTTAAAATGGTTAGGTGCAAACAGTGTGAAATGGCTTCAGTGGCAGTAATTCTCATGCTTCGTTTACAATCAGTTAATACAAATTTCATTGTAATTCACTCTCCCATGAAATTTACTGGATTTGTTTCCAATATCATCCGCACATCATTAAGGCACAAGGTGAAATTAAAAGGAAACGTTTTAATATTCCACAAATAAAGGTTATACCTTCAGCTTGTTTCTTTCAGATTTTAATTGCTTGGCCAGAAGAAGTCCCCTATCATCAGGCGTATTTAATTTAGCAGTGTAAAAAGCAACAAAAAAGTGCAATTAATAGTAACTAATGGTAACCAGACATCAGATAAATCCAGAGTGCCAGCTATTGGTTACCGCACACTGAACTTTGGATAACTGAATATGACCATGTATAATATTTAATGCAATCATAAGTCTATTATGTCAGGTTTTCAATTCAAATGTGTCTAAATAACTATGATTTGTTTGATTTGTTAAAAAAACATTTTTTTTAAGAATAAAACTTCTAAAACAAACTGCTTTGCAGCTGAAAGGAAAACATTAGATTCCAGTTGTATTATTTTGACTTGAATTCATTAAAATTCTGTAAATGTATTTTTTTTTATACTTCTAGCATATCTACTTAAATCTGTATTGACAGCTTGAGAAAGGATGACCAGCATTCAGAGACATTAAAGTATACAGAATGTAAAGTCAATACTTTTTTTTCAATTTGGATAATGAATGGAAAGGTGAAACTCCCTATTGACCTCTGTAGTTATTGTTGTCTATTTCCAGATGTTGTTGGGATATGTTGCTTCCTATTTCCTATTCTGAAAACGTAACTGGAAAAGCAAAAAAATACTCTGCCTATAGTTCTACTTTATAAGATACAAGGAGTCGCGCTAAAAAAGGCAAATTGCATCAGAAGATTGGCTTATTTCAAACAAAACCTCTTGAATAGAGACGCATAGCACAAATCAAACATGCGGCATCCACAATAAAATAGGTAATATAGTCCACTTTAAACCCTCAAAGTTAACAACAGTTAGGGTTTAAAGTGGACTATATTACCTATTGCCCTATGAGGGTTTAAAGTGGACTATATTACCTATTTTATTGTGGATGCCGCATGTTTGATTTGTGCTATGCATCTCTATTCAAGAGGTTTTGTTTGAAATAAGCCAATCTTCTGATGCAATTTGCCTTTTTTAGCGCGACTCCTTGTATCTTATATTTCTACTATACATTCCAGGTGTTTTTGAGTTCGCTGCTCTTTATAAGGGCGCAGGTATATTTTCTCTTTTATATAGTTCTACTTTATTCCAAAATGTTTCTGCCCCATGCTACATGGAGTTCTCACTACCCAATTTTCTGAGCAACTGATCTTTTACCAATAGAAACAAATATATAAACAGCCCTTATGACCTATCTACACATATTTAAACATGCACAAACATACTCATATTGATTTGTGTGTGGGAAGATGTATCCATGATCACCAGCATAATTTTATTACCTTACAAAATACACAGCCTTATTAACACGATTATAACATATACTTGACTGCTAAGTATATTGTATAACTTTTAATAAGTAAACATTTATATAAATACAATTAAGTACACTTTGTCATATAAGTCAGCCGTTTTGATTGAATTATAAAAGCATGCTGCCCCTAATCCCTGCAACCAGCAGCAGCCAAGCAAACACCGATTTAGATAGAGAAGTAAAATATGTTCTTACTGGTCTTTAGAGATTCCACATAGACCAGGTTTAAGCTGCACTGATTTCACAAAAGACTGATATGAAACTATTATTTTCCTGGAGATGGATAGCATGGAAGGTCCCTGAGCTGCAGACCTTTCAAAGTACAGGAAGAACTGTGTGTACTTCTGCACTCTGCAGAGACCTTCAATTACAAGCCAACGGAGAAAGCTGCTTCTGCTTACAGATGAAATTTCACATATATCATAGTGAAAGACCATCTGAATTTTATATCCAGATTTTTTTTTGTGAACACAGATGAGTCTATATAACATGTTTTAGACTTTAGCAGAATAATAGAATAGGTAAACATTATTTTTGTTATTTGGAGGCCTTGATTGAAGGCCAATCAAGGCCTCAAAAATTCAAATTGAACAACAAGTTGCAAAAGAGAGTAGGATAAACCTCATGGTAAAAAGGTTAGGTCTGAGCATGTAGGCCCTTTACAAGATAAGTTAGAGTTGCTGAGTGGGGACAAAGAGAAAGCAGATGTATTAAATACCTTTTTCAGCTTTGTGTATGCAAAGGAAAATGGGGGAGCTCAAGACTATGATGAGGATAGTAATGACATAGCCCCAAAAGAAACTCAGAATTGATATGGCCCAGAAACATTTAGGCTAAAAGATGACATTCAGAGATTAGTGATTAATGATTCATACTCAGAATGGTCTAATGTTATTAGTGGTGTACACCAAGGTTCAGTGTTGGGAACCCTACCTTTTAATATATTTATAAATGATTTAGAGTTTGGGATTAAAAGTACCATTTCAGTGTTTGCAGGTGATATTGAGCTATGTAATGGAATTATGTTGTTACGGATGTCTCCAATTTACAAGCAGAGATCAATGCACAATTTAACCACTTGCCGACCGCTCACTGTGCTGCTACTGCAGCACTGTGGCTCTCCTGTGTCCAACGACATAGACCTATGTCGGGCGCATTCACGGCTCCAGAGCACGCTCCCGCGCGCCCTGCGAGCCTGATCCTGATCTGATTCGACTCAGAACCGATCATTCACCAGATGCAGACCAATGATTTTTGGTCTGGATCTGGTGATCGGTTCTAGCCAATAGCATCATGTCCACTGCCTGTGTAATGTAAACACAGGCAGGGGAAGTGATGTAATTTTCCCTCCTGGAGCCCTTTCGGTTCCAGGAAAAGAAGAAGAAGCATCTAAAACTTGAGTTCCACAACACTACACTGACACTACCACACATAGGTACACTTTTAACCCATTAATCACCCCTGATGACCCCCCCAAACCCCTCACAGTGTACACTATATACAGTGGTATACAGATCTTTTACTGATCACTGTATTTAGTGTCGCTTGTGACCCTAAATCGCGCTTGTGCTAGGCCCAAATAGGTTTAGGGCACCCGCCATCTATCCCCTAATAAAGTTTTAACCCCTTGATCTCCCCCAGTTAACCCCTTCACTCTCTATCACACTGTGCACTTATATAGAGTATATTAGCTAACTACTGATCACTGTATTAGTGTCACTTGTGACCCTAAATTGCGCTTGCGCTAGGTCCAAATAGGTTTAGAGCACCCGCCATCTATCCCCTAATAAAGTTTTAACCCCTTGATCTCCCCCAGTTAACCCCTTCACTCCCTATCACACTGTGCACTAATATACAGTATATTAGCTAACTACTGATCACTGTATTAGTGTCACTTGTGACCGCAGTTTGCGCTTGCGCTAAGCCCAGATAGGTTTAGGCCACCGGCCATACATCTCCTATAAAGGTTTAACCCCTTGATCTCCCCCAGTTAACCCCTTCACTGCCCTGTCACAGTGTTCACTATATACAGTGATTACTGATCACTGTATTAGTGTCATGGGTGACGCTAGCTAGTTAGCATCAGGGTCCCGCCACATTTTTTAACAGTTATTTAGCATCAATTAGAATCAATTACAGATTGCCAGTAACACTAACACACATACATACACACACACACACACACACACACTATACCCCTCCATTACTAGTATAGTGTTTAAACAGCTCAATATCTGATATGATCAAAACTATACTAGCGTCCCCATAGTTTAGTGTTCCCAAAATGCAGTGTTTGCACGATCAGCACTGATTCCTGCCAGCACCTGCGTTTAGCCCCTCTGCCCAGCCCACCCCACCCAGGCCAGTGCAGTAATCAATAGATTACTGTCACTTCCAAAAAACACAACACACAATACCGCTGCATTAGCAGAGTCAGGCATGATCTCTGCTAGCACTAGCAGTTTTTTTTGTAGCGACCAAATAGTCCTCGACAACCACTGTACCTGTAAATTTAGTTGCTAAAATGTCCAAACAGTGGTACAGTAGTGAAGAGCCCTACAGTATACTGACCATGTCAGATGAGAGTGATGGGGAAACCTCACTGGCAGAATCAGGGTCTGTATATGAACCTATAGAGAGCAGTGGCTCCCTGACAGATAGGTCCGACGACAGAGGGGTCCCTGCTAAGGTCAGGCGTACCCGACCCCATTCTGGAGTTGCTGAGATGCAAGCGGTTTTTCACTGAAGATCTTTACAGATCTATTGTGGGTCAAAGTAGTTTGTATGTTAACCAATTTTTCACCGCCAATCCAAATTCGTCCCTTGCCAGACCATTCGGCTGGAAACCTGTAATGGTTTCCGAATTTAAGACCTTTCTGGGCCTATCCTTCAACATGGGCATTACTAAAAAGAGTGAGTTGTGGTCATATTGGTCCCCTGACCCAATTCACCAAATGCACATGTTCTCTGCTGCTATGTCCAGGACTCAATACGAACAAATATTTCAGTTCATGCATTTCAATGACAATGAACTCTGTCATCCTCGGGGAGACCCTGGACATGACCGGCTCCACAAAATTCGGCCCCTCGTAAACCACTTCAGTCAGCAATTTGCAGCTTTGTTTATCCCCCAACAAGATTTCTGCATTGACAAATCCCTGATTAAGTTTACTGGCCGCCTTGCTATCAAGCAGTATCTCCCCAGCAAATGTGCCAGATACGGGGTCAAGCTGTATAAGCTGTGTGACAGGGCCACAGGCTATACAGTTAATTTCCATGTTTACGAGGGAAAAGATAGCACTGTGGAGCCCCCCAACTGCCCAGACTACATAGGGAGCAGCGGCAAGATAGTTTGGGACTTGGTGTCACCCTTATTCGGACAGGGGTACCACTTGTACGTGGACAGTTTTTATTCAAGCGTGCAACTTTTTAGACACCTCTTTCAAATAAAAATTGGCACATGTCGCACGTGCGACCTAATCACTGGGGCTTCCCCCAACGGCTTGTAAATGCCCCACTTAGTCAGGGGGAGAGAGCCTGCTTGAGGTGTGATGAATTGCTCGCAGTTAAGTGTAGGGACAAACAGAACGTTTTCTTTCTGTCCTCCATTCACCCAGACACGACAGTCTAAATTACTATGGTCCCTGGTGTTGTTGAGAAGCCCCTCTGTGTCCACCACTATAACTGTAAAATGGGAGGGCTGGACTTCAATGACCAGATTACCCTCCATTCACCCAGACACGACAGTCTAAATTACTACGGTCCCTGGTGTTGTTGAGAAGCCCCTCTGTATCCACCACTATAACTGTAAAATGGGAGGGGTGGACTTCAATGACCAGATGATGGGACCATACTTAATTGCCTGTAAGGCCAGACGCTGGTACAAAAAAGTGTCCGTATACTTATTCCAATTGGCTTTTTACAACGCTTATGTCTTATACAAAGCGTCTGCCGGAACATTATCCAGTCCCAGCAGGTGCCTAGTAAGGAGAAACGTGCCAGGGGAGCCGCCAAGCCATTACGCCACGTGGCCCCGCTGCAGGCAGCCACATTCTGCTACAGGAACCTATTGTCTTATCCATTTGATGCCATGTAAGTGCAATATTGCATTTAAATAAAGTGTTTTAATAAGGGTAATGCACTATTGGCCATTTTTTTTCTTTTCACTTTGGGGAGCTTCATTTGAGACAGCTATATCCAGCCTCAGTCCTTAAATGAGAGTGATACACCCCTGGGAAGGGATAAACACCTTTACCTTATGGTCGGAAGCTGACTTTGGATACTGTCCACACTACCCATATACCAACAGAGGTTCCAGGCCTACCCTCTTTAGAATTCTGGTAAGAAGCCACGCATACCACTTGGGTGACACCAGACAAGTTTTGTGCACAAGTGGAGGTTATATTTTACTGCACCTGGCTCTTGTTACCAGTCGGTAAGGGGCCATCTTATTCACGTTTGTGTCAGGGAAATTACAATTTGTTTTTTTTTTGTTTGTTTTTTTACACAAAGTTGTCACTAAATGATATATTGCTCACGCATGCCATGGGTATATGTGAAATTACACCCCAAAATACATTCTGCTGCTTCTCCTGAGTACAGGAATACCACATGTGTGAGTCTTTTTGGGAGCCTAGCTGTGTACGGGACCCCGAAAACCAATCACCACCTTCAGGTTTTCTAATGGCATAAATTGCTTATTTTACTTCCTCACTACCTGTCACAGTTTCGGGGGCCCTGAAATTTCAAGATAGAATAACCCCCCCCCCCCCAAATTACCCCATTTTGCAAAGTAGACACTCCGAACTATTTGCTGAGAGGCATGGTGAGTCCATGGAATATCTTATATTTTGCCACAAGTTTCGGGAAAATTATTATTATTATTTTTTTTTTACACAAAGTTGTCACTAAATGATATATTGCTCACACATGCCATGAGTATATGTGAAATGACACCCCAAAATACATTCTGCTGCTTCTCCTGAGTATGGGGATAACCCATATGTGAGACTTTTTGGCAGTCTAGCCACGTACAGGACCCCGAAAACCAATCACCGCCTTCAGGCTTTCTAAGGGTGGAAATTGTTGATTTCACTCCTCACTACCTATCACAGTTTTGTAGGTCATGGAATGCCAAGATAGCACAACCCCCCCCCCCCCCAAAATGACTCCTTTTCGAAAAGTAGACACCCCCGGGTATTTGCTAAGATGCATGGTGAGTATTTTGCAGCTCTCATTTATGTTGGAAAATGAAGGAAAAAAAAGGAAAATGCATTTTCTTTCCTCTTTTTTCAATTTTCACAACTTTTTGACAAAAAGTGAGATCTGCAAAACACTCAACATGACTCTCAGCAAATAGCTTAGGGTGTCTGTATGTGCTCTGGGTTTGTGCTGTATTGGCATTTCATGGCCTCCGAAACTGTGATAGGTAGTGAGGAGTGAAATCAACAATTTACGCCCTTTGAGAGCCTAAAGGCAGTGATTGGATTTCGGGGGTCCTGTACGCGGCTAGACTTCCAGAAAATCTCACACATGGGGTATCCCCATACTCAGGAGAAGCAGCAGAATTTATTTTGGGGTGTCATTTCACATATACCCATGGAATGTGTGAGAAAAATATCATTTACTGACAACTTTGTGTTAAAAAAATAAATTAAAAAAATGTAATTTTCCCAAAACCTGTGGCAAAATATAAAATATTCCATGGACTCAACATGCCTCTCAGCATGGATCTCAGCAATGGGGTCATTTGGGGGGGTTTTGTGCTATCTTGAAATTTCAGGTTCTCTGAAACTGTGATAGGCAGTGAGAAAGTGCAATGAGAAATTTACGCCCTTTGAAATTCTGAAGGTGGTGATAGTTTTTTTTTTTTTTTTTTTAGTCATTTTTTAAACACCTGTGACAAAAAAATTAAATATTCAATGGCTCAACATGCCTCTCAGGACATTCCTTAGGAAGTCTACTTTCCAAAAAGTGGTAATTTTGAGGGGGGGGGGGGTTGTACTGCCCTGCCATTTTAACACTTTAAGAATTGAGATAGGCAGTCAGAAATAAAAGCTGCATAAATTCCAGTATTTACACCATAATTTGTAGACGCTATAACTTTTGCGCAAACCAATAAAAATATGCTCATTGAGAATGTTTTTGTCAAAAACATGTAGCTAAATACATTTTGGCCTAAATATATGACAAAAATTGAATATATTGGATATTTTTTAACAGTCAAAGTAGAAAATGTAAATTTTTCGCAAAATTTTCGCTATTTTTTTTATTAATATTGCAAAAAATAAAAAGCACAGAGGTAATCAAATACCACCAAAAGAAAGCTATGTTTGTGGGGAAAAAAAGGACGTACATTTTGTTTGGGTACAGCATTGCATGGCTACGTAATTGTCATTTAAAATCACGCAGTGCCAAGTTGAAAAAAGTGGCATGTTCATTGAGCAGCAAAATCCTCCGGTCTTAAAGTGGTTAAACTATGAGGCAAATGAGGTTTAATATTGATAAATGTAAAGGTATGCACCTAAGGCTAAAAACATGCATGCGTCATGCTCTTTAGGAAGATAACAGTTGGGGGAGTCAATGATCGAGAAGGATCTGGGTGTTCTGATTGGTCATAGAATAAACTAGCATGCAATGCCAAGTTGCAGTTTCTGAGCAAGAAAATAGTTATTGTATTAAAAGAGGTATAGACCACAGAGAGAGATACCTAATTGTGGCCATTTACAAATCATCAGTAAGACTTCATCTGGAATATGCAGTTCAGTTGTGGGCACCAGTTCACACAAACGATATTGGGAAACTGGAGAAAGTGCAGAGAAGGGCAACCAAACTGATAAGAGGAATAAAGGAGTTCATCTATGAGGAGATTACTGATTTTATTCTCTCTTGAGAAGAGGTGATTAAGGGGGGATTTGATTACTATGTATACGTAAATGCATAAATGGTCCATATAGTGAACTTGGTGTACAGTTACAGTGCATCCAGAAAGTTTTCACAGTGCTTCGCTTTTTCCACATTTTGTTATGTTACGGCCTGATTCCAAAATAATTATTTTCCTCAAAATTCTACAAACAATATCCCATAATGACAACATGAAAGAAGTTTGTTTGAAATCTTTGCAAATTTAAAAAAAAAAAACATCACATGTACGTAAGTATTCACGCCCTTTGATGCTACAAGCTTGGCAGACCTAATTTTGAGCAGTTTCTCCCATTCTTCTTTGCAGGACCTCTCAAACTCCATCAGGTTGGAGGGAGAGCGTTGGTGCACAGATGTGTTTAGATCTCTCCAGAAATGTTCAATCAGGTTCAAGTCTGGGCTCTGGCTGGGCCACTCATGGACATTCACAGAGTTGTCCCATAGCAACTCCTTTTTATTTTGGCTGTGTGCTTAGGGTCGTTTTTCTGTTGGAAGATGAAGCTTCGCCCCAACCTGAGGTCCAGAGCGCTCTGGAGCAGGTTTTCATCAAGGATGTCTCTGTATATTGCAGCATTCATCTTTCCCTTAATCCTGACTAGTGTCCCAGTTCCTGCTACGGAAAAACATCCCCATAGCATAATGCCACCACCATGCTTCACTGTAGGGATGGTATTGGCCAGATGATGAGCGGTGTTTAGTTTCCTCTAGAAACAACGCTTGCCATTCAGGTCAAAGAGTTCAATCTATATTTAATCAGACATGAGAGTTTTGTTTCTCATGGTCTGAGAGTCCTTTAGGTGCCTTTTGGCAAACTCCAGGTGGGCAGTCATGTGCCTTTTACTGAGGAGTGACTTCTATCTGGCCACTCTACCGTAAAGGCCTGATTGGTTGAGTGCTGCAGAGATGGTTGTTCTCTGTAAGGTTGTCCTCTCTCCACAGAGAAATGCTGGAGCTCTGTCAGAGCGACCATTGGGTTCTTGGTGTAATGTTCTGGTACCTCTGGTACCCTTGTCTCCATATTTCTCCTCTCCTAATTGCGTCCCATCTTGTGTAACAAGGGACGCATATACCTTTAAGACCGGATGACATCATTGCCAAGCGCCGCTATGAGCGGCTATTTCAATCGCCGGTTTGCTCTCACTCATCGCTCGTTCAAACCGCATGTTCACTGCACCTACTCCTGTGAAGTCGGAGCTGCTGACATTCTCCCTTGCTGAACTGAAGCCGGAAACCTCGCTGGTGATCCGTATCTCGCTACGGGATCACCCCTCTCCAATGGACACTGTTACTCCTAAACCTATCTAAGTGATAAGTGCCCCGCAGGGGATTCTTACTAACCAATCTCCTACTGTCATCTACTGCAATTACCAAGACTATCTGTATCTATCTATTCACTATCATCTGCATAGACTGTTAGCTCTTGGGACTACCTTCAACTATCCTTGCACTAGGTTACTCTGTCTAAGTATACTCCATCTGTGTCCTCTTACCATCTGCACTATACTTGACATCAGAACCTATCTGCTTTACCATCACCTGCAACTCTCCTAATACTACTTCTAGTGTTCACCATATAATAGCCTGTCTCTCATCTATATATCCTCATATATTCTATCCCTCCATTAACATCTATTAATATATATGGTATATAACAGGCTGTACACGGTGATGAAGTCCTGAGAGTTGGATATGTTTGTTCAACAGATTCTCTACAAGGCTACTGAGTGTAATAATTCTGCAGCTGTAAATCCATCCACTAACAAAAACGCATGAACGTTACAGATTGAACGAGCCTTTAAAAAAAATATGGATTCAGCAGAATTATCCACTCATGTACTACAATTAAAACAGCAAGTAGATGCATTGATTCTTGCGCTTACAGAGGTACAAAATGAAAATCAGACCTTGAGACAGCAGCTTGGCCGTCTCACACAGCCTCCTGCTGCTCAGCCCCGTGAGCCTAAGATAAACCCTCCTATAGTGTTTTCTGGTGATCGGAGCAAATTCCGTGAATTTAAAAACGCATGTCGATTGTTTTTTTTGTTAAAACCTCTAACCTACACCACTGACCAAATTAAGGTTTGTACCATCATCTCCTATTTAACGGGTGAACCCCGGGCCTGGGCAGATGCTCTCTTTGAAAAGGATGATCCCCTCCTTAATTCTTATCCCTTATTTCTAGCACAACTTGCTAGTTTATATGAAGACCCCAACAAGCAGAGTACCGCTGACACCCAGTTACGGGCCTTAAAACAAGGAAGGAGACCTGTTGAAGATTTCGTGGCGAATTTTAAAAGATGGTCCCCTGATTCAGGGTGGAACGACACATCTTTGCGAACGCAGTTTAGACTCGGCCTATCTGAGGCCGTTAAAGACGAGCTCGCCCGAGCGGATTTACCTGGCACTCTAGAGGGACTGATACAGACCAGTATCAATATTGACAGACGACTACGAGAAAGAAAGGCTGAGAAGATGGGCTCACCATTTTCCAGTCCTTCTCGGATGTTGCCTGCTGACCCTACTCCTATGGAAGTAGGAATGATACGTCCACCTCTGACCCTTTCTGAATGTGCCAGGAGGAAAACCGAACATCTTTGCATGTACTGCGCATCCCCGAATCATTTGGTAAACGGCTGTCCTCTTGTCCGCAGAAAAGAGGGTGAGTGTTCAAATGTCTTGCTAGGGGGACTCACAACTTCCTTTTCTAATCCTTATCTTTTTGTTCAATTAACATTGCAGTGGGACCAAACTAGGATCACCACCAAGGCTATGATTGACACCGGATCTTGTGGAAACTACATTGACATTTGTTTTGTCTCCCTTAATAAAATACCTATTGTTTCAAAACCCAAACCTGTCTCCGTTAGTTTTATTAACGGTACCCCTTTATCCTCTGGTCCTATCACCAGTCAGACACAGGCACTTCTTGTAACTGCTGACGAGTCTCATGTGGAGACCACCACCTTTGATGTATTAACTTCACCACATTTTCCAATCATTTTGGGACTTCCCTGGTTACACATACATCAACCAATCATCCATTGGAAAACAAGAACGTTAGCCTTCTCTTCTCACTATTGTGAGACGACGTGTAACCTCCCCACACATGATAGGATCCTGTCTGTACTGCCGGATGACATTATTCCTAAGTGTTATCAGGATTTATCGGAGGTTTTCCTTGAGAAAAACGCTCAAATGCTACCTCCCCATAGGGACTATGATTGTTGTATCGATCTACTCCCTAATAGCAAGTTGCCTTTCGGACATGTTTATCCTCTCTCACAGGATGAACTCTCTCATCTTAAGGAGTATCTGGATGAGAACTTGGCAAAAGGATTCATCCGACCTTCTACTTCCTCCACTGCTGCTGGGCTCTTCTTCGTCCGCAATAAGGACTCCAGCCTTAGGCCTATCATTGATTTCAGACAATTAAATGCCATCACAATAAAGGATCATTATCCTTTACCCCTTATTCCTGAACTTATCGAACAGGTGCGTGGGGCTTCTTTCTTTTCAGAACCAGATACGGACTGTTTGAGTACCTTGTAATGCCATTTGGGCTATGTAATGCTCCCGCAGCCTTCCAACGGTTTATAAATGATATATTTTCCGAGACTTGCTTGATGTTTGTGTGGTAGTATATTTGGACGATATACTTATCTATTCTCATTCCTTACCTGAACACATAAAACATGTGAGACTTGTGTTGTCAAGACTACTTACACTTAACTTATATGTTAAATCAAAGAAATGTTTGTTTCATAAAGAGGAAGTACTATTCCTAGGGTATATTATATCTAAAAGTGGAATCAAAATGGACATGAGCAAAATATCCTGCATTCTGGATTGGCCTGTGCCAACCACTCGCAAAGCATTACAAAGGTTCCTAGGATTCTCTAATTACTATAGGAAATTCATTAAGAACTTCTCTGCGATTGTGAAACCTCTCACACAACTTACAAGCACGAAGAAACCATTTAATTGGTCAAAAGAAGCAAATGGAGCATTCTCTCTGCTGAAATCAAGCTTTACTACTGCCCCCATACTATGCCATCCAGACCCATCCCTTCAATACATCTTGGAGGTAGATGCGTCTAATATGGCAGTAGGAGCAGTTCTCTCACAACGACCAACAAACACCTCACCTCTTCACCCAGTTGCTTTCTTTTCAAAGTCATTAAGTAGCCCCGAGGTGAACTACCCAGTAGGTGAGAAGGAGTTATTAGCAATAAAACTGGCGTTAGAGAATTGGCGACATCTACTTGAGGGCACTCAATTGCCAATTCTGATATATACTGATCACAAAAACCTTCAATACCTTCAGACTAATAGAACTCTTTCCCACCGGCAGGTACGGTGGTCGTTATTCTTTCTGAGATTTAATTTTTTAGTGACTTACACGCCCGCAGACAAAAATAAAAAAGCGGATGCACTCTCACGACTA
The DNA here is from genome assembly GCF_965119305.1 of Pelophylax lessonae. Lineage (NCBI taxonomy): Eukaryota > Metazoa > Chordata > Amphibia > Anura > Ranidae > Pelophylax > Pelophylax lessonae. The sequence goes on from NC_138769.1 coordinate 512,025,889, forward strand.
GCCGAGAAAGATTGTACTGAGGTTCCCTCAGTTCCTATAATACCACTTGAACGTATTATCGGAGTCGTTCGCTCCCTGAAGGAGGAGATTTTGCACAGCATAGGATTGGATTCACCTCCACCACAACTAACTACTGACGCAGAAGGCTTCCTCTACTACAACAATAAATTATACATACCCCCTACTATGCGAACCAAGATCTTAGAATTGTCGCATGATGTACCTATGGCAGGACATATGGGTATGACTAAAACTCTCAATCTACTCACTAGGCAATTTTGGTGGCCAGACATGAAGACAACCGTAAAAAAGTTCGTTTCATCTTGTGATATCTGTGCAAGGTCTAAAATTGACAACACGAAACCATCGGGGTTACTTTGTAGTTTACCGATACCCCAGGTTCCGTGGGAAGTGGTATCCTTAGACTTCATAGTGGAACTACCACCTTCCAAAGGATTCAACACCATCTTGGTGTCAGTGGACCATCTGACCAAGATGGCACATTTCACTCCTATCCGAAAACTACCTTCATCCAAACAAACAGCGGAATTACTTGTGAAACATGTCTTTAAGTTACACGGTATTCCAAAAACACTGCTGTCTGACCGTGGTTCACAATTCATCTCAAAGTTTTGGCTAGCTCTATGTCAGATACTGCGAATAGAGCGTAACCTTACTTCTCCCTACCACCCTCAGACCAACGGACAGACAGAGAGAGTTAACCAGTGCATTGAACAGTACCTGCGTTGCTATACTTCGTATCTACAGGACGATTGGGCAGATCTCCTCCCGCTGGCGGAATTCGCCTATAACAACGCTACTCATAGCACTACTAAGCAAAGTCCGTTTTACCTGAATTATGGGTTTCATCCCACACTCCTTCCTCCACGTATCTTGCCATCAAGTAATCCAGTGGCATCTGATTATCTTGCCCAGATAAAGGATTCTCTGGGATTACTCAACAATACCATATCCCATGCTCATAGCCAACAAAAAAAGTACTACGACCTCCGTAGGAAACCCTCTCCCCAATATGCCATTGGGGATCTTGTTTGGCTTTCTACAAAAAATCTGAGACTAAAAATCCCTAGTAAAAAACTTGGACCTCTATTTCTGGGACCTTTTCCAATAGAGAAGCTTATTGGAAAAGCTGCAGTACAACTCACATTGCCAGTAGACCTCAAGATACATCCTGTCTTCCATGTGTCTCTACTGAAGCCCCATGTTCCTAACCAAGGAATAAGGCCTACTATCTCACCTCCACCTCCTGTACAAGTGGAAGGCGGAGAAGAATTTGAGATAAAAGAAATTTTGGATTCCCGTTTCAATAGAAGAAGACTCCAGTATCTTGTACGATGGAAGAACTATGGGCCCCAAGATGACACCTGGCTGGATACCTCCGATATACATGCCCCTAGACTGATTCGCAATTTCCACTCGAAATATCCGGAAAAACCAGTTCTAGAGGCCTTCCGGAGCCGGCCTTAAGGGGGGGTACTGTAATGTTCTGGTACCTCTGGTACCCTTGTCTCCTAATTTCTCCTCTCCTAATTGCGTCCCATCTTGTGTAACAAGGGAGTACCTTTAAGACCGGATGACATCATTGCCGAGCGCCGCTATGAGCGGCTATTCCAATCGCCGGTTTGCTCTCACTCATCGCTCGTTCAAACCGCATGTTCACCGCACCTACTCCTGTGAAGTCGGAGCTGCTGACATTCTCCCTTGCTGAACTGAAGCCGGAACCCTCGCTGGTGATCCGTATCTCGCTACGGGATCACCCCTCTCAAATGGACACTGTTACTCCTAAACCTATCTAAGTGATAAGTACCCCGCAGGGGATTCTTACTAACCAATCTCCTACTGTCATCTACTGCAATTACCAAGACTATCTGTATCTATCTATTCACTATCATCTGCATAGACTGTTAGCTCTTGGGACTACCTTCAACTATCCTTGCACTAGGTTACTCTGTCTAAGTATACTCCATCTGTGTCCTCTTACCATCTGCACTATACTTGACATCAGAACCTATCTGCTTTACCATCACCTGCAACTCTCCTAATACTACTTCTAGTGCTCACCATATAATAGCCTGTCTCTCATCTATATATCCTCATATATTCTATCCCTCCATTAACATCTATTAATATATATGGTATATAACAGGCTGTACACGGTGATGAAGTCCTGAGAGTTGGATATGTTTGTTCAACAGATTCTCTACAAGGCTACTGAGTGTAATAATTCTGCAGCTGTAAATCCATCCACTAACAAAAACGCATGAACGTTACACTTGGTCACCTCCCTGACTAAGGTCTTTCTCCCCCAATTGCTCAGTTTGGCAGGAGTCTTGATGGTTCCAAACTTCTTCAATGTATGGATGATGGAGGCCACTGTGCTCATTGGGACCTTTAATGCTGCAGACAATTTTCTGTACCCTTCCCCAGATCTGTGCCTCAATACAATCCTGCCTTGGAGGTCTACAGACCATTCCTTGGACTTTATGGCTTGGTTTGTGCTCTGACATGCACTGTTAACTGTGGGACTTTATATAGACCGGTGTGTGCCATTCCAAATCATGTCCAACCAACCGAATTACCACAGGTGGACTCCAATCAAGTTGCAGAAACATCTCAAGGATGATCAGTGGAAACAGGATGCACTTGAGCTCAATTTTGAGTGTCATGGCAAAGGGTGTGAATATTTATGCACATGTGACTTTTTCGTTTTTTATTTTTAATAAATTTGCAAAGATTTCAAGCAAACTTCTTTCATGTTGTCATTATGGGGTATTGTTTGTAGTTTGTAATTTTGAGGAAAATAATGCATTCAATCAGTTTTGGAATAAGGCTGTAACATAACAAAATGTGGAAAAAGTAAAGTGCCATGAATATTTTCCGGATGCTCTTTTTTTAACTTTCAGGTCACTAAAAAAGACAGGGGGGCACTCTTTACATCTAGAGGAAAAGAGTTTTAACCTCCATGTAGTGCAGAGAAGGGCAACCAAACTGATAAGAAGCACAATGAACCTCAGCTATGAGGAAAGATTTGTTTTTTCACAGTACAAGCTGTGAAAATTTAGAATAGACTCCCTCAAGAACTAGTTCTGGGCAGCTCAGTAGATTGATTTTTAAAAAGAGCTAGATGCATTCCTAAATGCACAAAATATACCTGGATATTAACATTCATAACTAATAACACTTGGCTGTTGATCCAGGTAATATCTAATTGCCCCCTGGGGGATCAGGAAGGATCTCCAGGCTCACCTGCCCCCTATCTATCCATTAGCTTGCATGTGCTTCCACTGTGAAGACTCTTATAAATTCATTAGAGTTAGGACTGCAGGTATACAGGGAGCCGTGAAGTGGCCCTGCAGCTTTCACATGCGTTTTCAAATGTGTGCTAGCTAAACCCCTGTTTTGACGCAAACTGTTAGACAGGTTAATCTGGTTGGTAAGCAAACTGGCTAGCAAATTGAACTGGGAATTTTACTTGTTTTTTTCATGTGCGTTGCCCTTCCATGTGTTCTTTGCTATGAAGGTCAGTAATAGGTGGGGGCAGAGGCCATTTTTTTTGTTGTTAATGTGAACTGGTGAGTGGACATACTGGATGTCTTTGCTGTAATACCATCAGCTGGGCATCCATTATGCCCCCAATTACCTTTAGGAGGGATGGGCCACCTCCAGGTTCACCTGCCCCCTATCTATCCATTAGCTTGCATGTGCTTCCACTGTGAAGACTCTTATAAATTCATTAGAGTTAGGACTGCAGGTATACAGGGAGCCGTGAAGTGGCCCTGCAGCTTTCACATGCGTTTGCAAATGTGTGCTAACTAAACCCCTGTTTTGACGCAAACTGTTAGACAGGTTAATCTGGTTGGGAAGCAAACTGGCTAGCAAATTGAACTGGGAATTTTACTTTTGTTTGTTTCATGTGCGTTGCCCTTCCATATGTTCTTTGCTATGAAGGCCAGTAATAGGTGGGGACAGAGGCCATTTTTTTTGTTGTTAATGTGAACTGGTGAGTGGACATACTGGATGCCTTTGCTGTAATACCATCAGCTGGGCATCCATTATGCCCCCAATTACCTTTAGGAGGGATGGGCCACCTCCAGGCTCACCTGCCCCCTATCTAGCCATTAGCTTGCATGTGCTTCCACTGTGAAGACTCTTATAAATTCATTAGAGTTAGGACTGCAGGTATACAGGGAGCCGTGAAGTGGCCCTGCAGCTTTCACATGCGTTTGCAAATGTGTGCTAACTAAACCCCTGTTTTGACGCAAACTGTTAGACAGGTTAATCTGGTTGGTAAGCAAACTGGCTAGCAAATTGAACTGGGAATTTTACTTTTGTTTGTTTCAATATCTAATTGCCCCCTGGGGGATCAGGAAGGATTGTTTTCCCCTGCTAGATTAAATTGGAGCATGCGTCTTTGAAGGGGGGGGGGGTGCTGTTCTCTGGATCAACTGTTGTTTTTGTTTTTTCTATTGGTTGAACTAGATGGACTGTGTCTTTTCTTCAATGTGATGATGTAACTATGTTATCAGTGATGTAGAAATGTCTTGGTTGTTATTTATATGAAGACAATTCTTTAGTTTAGCCCTCACCACCTACCTACTTATGTATTCGAACTATCCAAACCACTTTCATGTTGCTAAAATCAGAAAGTCCATAGAATTAAGCTTACTCCACGCTTTATATCAGGCATGTCCAACATGCGGCCCTCCTGCCGCGGAACTCCAGACAGTCTCCCGCTAACATATATTCAAAACGGCTGCTGTCTGTTAACATTTTTTTTTTTTTGGAGGAAGTGGGCCGCCGCGGCCGCTGCTTGGCTGAGTTGCTGCTGCACTGCATTCCAGGAGTTGTAGTCCGGGCGGTGCTCAAGTTCCTGGTGGCGGTTGGTGGAGAGAATAGAGCAGCAGGAAACTACAACTCCCTAAGACAGAGTCTTGAGGCAGGCAGAGGCGGGGCACGTGGCGACAGGTCATGCATGTCGTGACCAGCTGGGGCTGGGGCTGGGCGCTGGATGGCTGCAGCAGTGAAGCCTGAAGAAACCCTGAGAACAGCATACTTTTATGCAACTCCCGGTGTCTTTGGACGGGAGGCAGGCAGAGGCAGGGCATGCCAGCCTGCAAGGGGACACATGTGACTGGCTTGGACTTGGCGCTGGCTGCTACTAAAAGATGTCATCACCCCCCAGGAGGCTGTGCAAGGAGTTGCAATCGGCATCACTTAGGTGAGAGACCCTGACCCCCACATCCCATCTCCCCCTCCCCATACATCCCATTTACCCTGTCCCAGTGCCCTGCCCACCCAGTAACCTTAAAATAGTTAATAGCCTTCAATTCTGCCTGGTGCTGGCCATGCCCTGTGGGTCCTACTGGCCATTGCCTGTGGGTCCTGCTGGGAGCTGGCCATGGCCTGTGGTTCCTGCTGGCAGTTGGCCATGGCCTGTGGGTCCTGCTGGCCATTGCCTGTGGGTCCTGCTGGCCATTAACTGCTGGGAGCTGGCCATGGCCTGTGGGTCCTGCTGGCAGTTGGCCATGGCCTGTGGGTCCTACTTGCCATTGCCTGTGGGTCCTGCTGGGAGCTGGCCATGGCCTGTGGTTCCTGCTGGCAGTTGGCCATGCCCTGTGGGTCCTGCTGGCCATTGCCTGTGGGTCCTGCTGGGAGCTGGCCATGGCCTGTGGGTCCTGCTGGCAGATAGCCATGGCCTGTGGGTTCTACTTGCCATTGCCTGTGGGTCCTGCTGGGAGCTGGCCATGGCCTGTGGGTCCTGCTGGCAGTTGGCCATGGCCAGTGGGTCCTGCTGGCCATTGCTTGTGGGTCCTGCTGGGAGCTGGCCATGGCCTGTGGGTCCTGCTGGCAGTCGGCCATGGCCTGTGGGTCCTATTGGCCATTACCTGTGCGTCCTGCTGGCCATGGCCTGTGGGTCCTCCTGGCCATGACCTGTGGGTCCTGCTGGCCATTGCCTGTGGGTCCTGCTGGGAGCGGGCCATGGCCTGTGGGCCCGGCTGGCAGTAGGCCATGGCCTGTGGGTCCTGCTGGGCATTTCCTGTGGGTCCTGCTGGGAGCTGGCCATGGCCTGTGGGTCCTGCTGGTAGTCAGCCATGGCCTGTGGGTCCTATTGGCCATTACCTGTGTGTCCTGCTGGCCATGGCCTGTGTGTCCTGCTGGCCATTGCCTGTGGGTCCTGATGGGAGCGGGCAATGGACTGTGGGTCCTGCAGGCCACGGCCTGTGGGTCCTTCTGGCCATTGCCTGTGGGTCCTGCTGGGAGCGCACCATGGCCTGTGGGTCCTGTTGGCAGTTGGCCATGGCCTGTGGGTCCTGCTGGCCATTGCCTGTGGGTCCAGCATTACCCACCAGCAGTAATCGCCAGAAGTACCCGCCAGCAGTAACCGCCAGCATTACCCACCAACACTACCTGCCAGCAGTACCCACCAGCAGTAACCACCAGCACTACCCGCCAGCAGTATCCACCAGCAGTAATCACCAGCAGTAACTGCCAGAATTACCCACCAGCAGTAACCACCAGCAGTACCCACCAGCACTACCTGCCAGCAGTACCCACCAGTAGTACCCGCTAGCATTACCCACCAGCAGTAACCACCAGCAGTAACCGCCAGCAGTAACCATACTAGCAGTACCTGCCAGTAGGGATGATCGAAAAGGTTCGGGTCGACCATCGGTTCGACCCGAACATTGACTGTTCGAGGTTCGGCCGAATTTAGAACTTTTTGCTGAAAAAGTTCGTAATTCGGCAACCAGAACCGACCAAAATGCAATGGGACAGGAAATGGGCTTTAAAAGCCCATGATTGGACCAGAATCATTGGTAAAAGCAAATTGAGGGGGCAGGAGAATGTGATTGGAGTGACTAGGGGGTCCAGAGGCCAATCATTAGTGAATACGCCCCCCAATATATAAGATAGCCCCGCCAAATTCCTAGCATTGTAATACAGGGCTGTGGAAGAGAGTGGAAGCAGTTCTGTTACTTCTGCTTCAAAAGTGTCATTTAGCAATTATTAGTGTGAGGAAAGGGATATCTAGTGTAGTTAGGGTGCTATTTTCCACTTTAGTTAGCTTCAAAAATCTAGTTTCTGTAGGGAAAGTGTTAAGTGCCAGGGTGACCGTAGTGTAGTGTAGGGTGAACTGACACTGACTGCTATGGCAGGGTGACCAAACCCTTCCATTTCAGGGTGACCGCTATAGAGAAAAGATCGTTTCTCTTAGGTGACTTATAGAACAGCGATATGGCTTCTCGCCGGTCAGCCTGCTTTTTGCTGCAGGCGTTTACAGGACTTTTTTGAGGACATGTTTGGAGTCAGGCATGACATCTGAACTTGTGTATAGGGGTATATATACACACACACATGTATGTATATATACACCTACACATATATAGGTGTGAAAATAGCAGAACACTATACTTGCGCTAATGAAATAATTAACAGGCATATGGCTCCGCTCCTATCACACCTATATGTGTGTATGTGTATAATACATATAAGTGTGTGTGTATATATATATACCCCTATACAGAAGTTCAGATGTTTTGCCTGCCTCCAAAGACCCCAAAAAAATGCCCAAAAAAACACCTGCGCCAAAAAAAAAAATGCCCAGGGGTGTTATTGCAGGCGTTTTTTTGGGCATTTTTTTGGGGTCTTTGGAGGCAGGCAAAACATCTGAACTTCTGTATAGGGGTATATATACACACACATGTATGTATATATACACATACACATATATAGGTGTGATAGGAGCGGAGCCATATGCCTGTTAATTATTTCATTAGCGCAAGCGTAGTGTTCTGCTACTTTCACACCTATATATGTGTATGTGTATATATAAATACATGTGTGTGTGTATATATACCCCTATACAGAAGTTCAGATGTTTTACCTGCCTCCAAAGACCCCAAAAAAATGCCCAAAAAAATGCCTGCACCAAAAAAAAAAAACGCCCAGGTGTGTTATTGCAGGCGTTTTTTGGGCATTTTTTTGGGGTCTTTGGAGTCAGGCATGACATCTGAACTTGTGTATAGGGGTATATATACACACACATGTATGTATATATACACCTACACATATATAGGTGTGAAAATAGCAGAACACTATGCTTGCGCTAATGAAATAATTAACAGGCATATGGCTCCGCTCCTATCACACCTATATGTGTGTATGTGTATAATACATATAAGTGTGTGTGTATATATACCCCTATGCAGAAGTTCAGATGTTTTGCCTGCCTCCAAAGACCCCAAAAAAATGCCCAAAAAAACGCCTGCAATAACACACCTGGGCGTTTTTTTTTTCGGTGCAGGCGTTTTTTTGGGCATTTTTTGGGGGTCTTTGGAGGCAGGCAAAACATCTGAACTTCTGTATAGGGGTATAGGAGCGGAGCCATATGCCTGTTAATTATTTCATTAGCGCAAGCATAGTGTTCTGCTATTTTCACACCTATATATGTGTAGGTGTATATATACATACATGTGTGTGTATATATACCCCTTTACACAAGTTCAGATGTCATGCCTGACTCCAAAGACCCCAAAAAAATGCCCCAAAAAAATGCCTGCAATAACACACCTGGGCGGTTTTTTTTGGCGCAGGCGTTTTTTTGGGGTCTTTGGTGGCAGGCAAAACATCTGAACTTCTGTTCATGTATGTATATATACACATACACATATATAGGTGTGAAAGTAGCAGAACACTATGCTTGCGCTAATGAAATAATTAACAGGCATATGGCTCTGCTCCTATCACACCTATATATGTGTATGTGTATAAATACATATAAGTGTGTGTGTGTATATATACCCCTATACAGAAGTTCAGATGTTTTGCCTGCCTCCAAAGACCCACAAAAAATGCCCAAAAAAACGCTTGCACCAAAAAAATGCCCAGGTGTGTTATTGCAGGCGTTTTTTTTGGGCATACACACACACTTATATGTATATATACACATACACATATATAGGTGTGAAAGGAGAGAAACCATATGGGTGTTAATTATTTCATTAGCGCAAGCATAGTGTTCTGCTACTTTCACATCTATATATGTGTATGTGTATATATACATATAAGTGTGTGTGTATATATACCCCTACACAGAAGTTCTGATGTCATGCCTGCCTCCAATAACCCCCAAAAAATGCCCAAAAAACGCTTGCTACAAAACCGGCAAGGTGTGAAAATAGCGGAGCCATATCCCTGTTCTATATGTGTTCTAATACAAACAATCTTTTTTTTTTCTGGTTCTAGATATGCTACAGAGCTGAAACTTCACAGGTACACTTTTAGACCCCCCAGACACTAAATCGAAAGAAATCTCTTTCTTTTTTTTTCAATAATTTTTTCAATAATTGGCTCTCTAGTTTTAAGAACTTTTTTTTGTGTCATTAATAGTCTCTGGGGCATGACCCAGAACCCTTTTTAGGGGCATTTATTGGGTTTTAGGGCTTCAAAATGGGTTTTTTTGATTACCGAAGTTCGGGTCCCATTGATTTCAATGGGGTTCTGAAATCCGGGCCAAACTTTCTGAAAGTTCTGGTGTTCTGGTCGAATCGAACTTTTGAAAAGTTCCATCATCCCTACCTGCCAGCAGTAATCGCCAGCAGTCTGCAAAATAAGTAGAAAAGGTATGTGCATTAGCGTGTGTAAATTGTTGCAATATGTTTTTTAATAACTAGTTGTGTTTTGTCATAATATGTCATGTCCTTGTTCATACATGGATGAATAAGGACATGACATTTTCTGGCTACCTAAGTCATATGTGCTAGGGGTGCAACTAGCCCCCCGCACATAACTGTAAATATCCCAGCATGTGCAGTGTTTCTGACTCACTGAAGTGGTCATGGTGGTTAGAGTGTTCCTTTAATATCTCTCAGAAGAAGTAAATCTCTGTATACTGATTCTATTTAATTTCATCATCCTCTAGTTGTGTTAAATTAGTGCGGGCTGGGGTCGCGGTGGCACAGGAAGGGCGCGGCGGCGTTTTATTACTTATATGCCTTAACTATATTATATATTTTATATGCGGCCCAAGAACATTTTTGTACACTCAATGCGGCCCAGAGAAGCCAAAAGGTTGGACACCCATGCTTTATATCATCTGGCCTATAATTCCAAGCAGCAATATCGATCAGGGCTTTGGGAGCATCTCTTGCTGATCCTGCTATAGCATTCCTAATAGTTGCAGACCTTTAATCTTCTATATTGGTGTATATCTGGTGGTATAAATAATCTTTTCATAGCAAAAAAAAAAGGTCATGCTTGTTGCTTGAACAGTAAAGGCTTGGTGCTCCCTTCTCAGACAAAGCCTAATGTAAAAAAAAAAAAAAAAAAACACGTTCTCACAGTCACCGATCATACTCAGTTTTGCCTTAAGTGTCTGAATGTGAATGGTAATTGAGGAAGCAGAAAGGGAAGATATATGCTTGGTAATTATTTAGGATATAGCATATTTTGACTTAAGCATAACCACTTGATGGATAGGCTCACCAATTGATTTTACTTTACCAGGAATTGCTCTCTAAATCTCAACTCCAACCAAACATTTTCAAGTTTACAATAGAGTGGATGGGGGTCGGAACTTTGGTCAAGTTTTAATTGCCGTCCAATTCTTCGAAAACCTCACAGAGCTACTAACTTTTTTCTTGGCCAATATTCTTTAAAAAGAAAAAGAAAAGAGAAATAGCTGTAAGGGCACAGGCAGGATATAGTACAAACTACAGCCTTAAATAAATAGAAGATGCTCTTATTGAGACTGACAAAAACGGAACTTAATGAAGAGAAATAAAAATCCTAAAATCGGAACAAGTATAAAAAAGAGGCTTGATGTAAAAACAGTGTGCACTCTTATAATCTCATAATCCCAGAAGTTCTGGTTGTGTTGCTAATTTGTGAAAGTTGTTGGTTATCCTTGTGTTTTATCACCAAATTCACTTCAACTAAGCTTTGTACCTTCGTAGACAATGATTTCCTCACATACACAATATTGTCAAAAGTATTAGGACACCTGCCTTTACATGCACACGACCTTTAATAGCATCCCAGTCTTATGCCCCATACACACGTGCAGATTATCTGCAGACTTTTGTCTGCAGACTTACCTTTTCTATGTAGTGCAAGGGCCTGCCGGATTGCATACAAATTGAAAGTGTTTAGGTTTGACCTCATATTATATGGTTTTGGTAAGTCTGCAGACAAAAGTCTGCAGATAATCTGCACGTGTGTATGGGGCATAAGACGTAGCGTTCAACATTGAGTTGGCCCACCCTTTGCAGCTATAACAGCTTCAACTCTTCTGGGAAGGCTGTCCACAAGGTTTAGGAGTGTGTCTATGGGAATGTTTGATCATTCTTCCAGAAGTGTATTTGTGAGGTCAGGCACTGATGTTGAACGAGAAAGCACACGAGTCTCCGCACAAATTCATTCCAAAGGTTCCCTTTTTGGAAAGTAGACATTCCAAGGTATTTAGTAAGAGGCATGGTGCGTTTTTTGAAGTTGTAATTTTTTTCTCACAATTCTGAAAATTAAGAAATTATTATTATTTTTTTTTTGTTTACACAAAAATGTCATAATAACAAATTATTTCTCACACACAGCATTTGCATACTTGCAATCACACTCCAAAATACATTCTGCTACTCCTCCTGAGTATGGCAATAGCACATGTGTGATACTTTTTCACAGCCTGGCCACATACAGAGGCCCAACATGCAGGGAGCACCGTCAGGTGTTCTAGGAGCATAAATTACATATCTCATTTTCTGATGACCTATCACACTATTGAGGGCCCTGGAGCACCAGGACAATAGAATTACCCACAAAATGACTTCATTTTGGAAAGCAAACACCCCAAAATATAATCTATGAGGCATAATAAGTCTTTTGAACATGTCATTTTTTTCCACAAGGTTTTTGGAAAATGTGGGAAAAAAACGTAAACGTATTTTTTTTTTTTTATACAAAATTGTCAATTTAGAGGGTATTTCTAACACATAGCATGTAAAAAGCAAAAATTACACCCAAAATACATTCTGCTACTCCTCTTTAGTATGGCAATACCACATGTGTGAGACTTTTACACAGCCTGGCCACATACAGAGGCCTGACATGCAGGGAGCACCACCAGGCGTTCTAGGAGCATAAATTACACATCTAATTGTATTCCTACCTATCATATTTTTGAAAGTCCTGGAGCCCCAGGACAAGGGAATTACTCACAAAATGACCCTATTTTGCAAAGAAAACACCCCAACCTATAATCTATGAGGCAGGGGCTGCAGATAGGTAGTCAGGTATTCTAAAGGGCTGCAGATAGATACTCTGGTACTCTGATGGGCTCCAGATAGGTAATCGGATACTCTGATAGGCTGGAGAGAGGTTCTCAGGTACTCTGATGGGCTGCAGATAGGTACTCAGGTACTCTGATGGGCTGTAGACAGGTACTCCGGTACTCTGATGGACTGCCGGTAGGTACTCGGGTACTCTAATGGACTGGAGACAGATACTCAGGTACGCTGACGGGCTGGAGACAGGTAATCGGGTACCCTAATGGGCTGCAGATAGGTACTAGGGTGCTCTGATGGGCTGAATACAGGTACAGTGCCTTGCAAAAGTATTCGGCCCCCTTGAACTTTTCGACCTTTTGCCACATTTCAGGCTTCAAACATAAAGATATAAAACTATAATCTCTTGTGAAGAATCAACAACAATCATGAAGTGGAACAAAATTTATTGGATATTTCAAACTTTGTTAACAAATAAAAAACTGAAAAATTGGGCGTGCAAAATTATTCAGCCCCCTTAAGTTAATACTTTACTTTCAGTGCAGCAAACTCTCTCCAGAAGTTCAGTGAGGATCTCTAAATGATCCAATGTTGACCTAAATGACTAATGATGATAAATAGAATCCACCTGTGTGTAATCAAGTCTCCGTATAAATGCACCTGCACTGTGATAGTCTCAGAGGTCCGTTTAAAGCGCAGAGAGCATCATGAAGAACAAGGAACACACCAGGCAGGTCCCAGATACTGTTGTGGAGAAGTTTAAAGCCGGATTTGAATACAAAAAGATTTCCCAAGCTTTAAACATCCCAAGGAGCATCAGACCACTGCAAATCTACGAAGACCTGGCCGTCCCTCTAAACTTTAAGCTCATACAAGGAGAAGACTGATCAGAGATGCAGCCAAGAGGCCCATGATCACTCTGGATGAACTGCAGAGATCTACAGCTGAGGTGGGAGACTCTGTCCATAAGACAACAATCATTTGTATACTGCACAAATCTGGCCTTTATGGAAGAGTGGCAAGAAGAAAGCCATTTCTTAAAGATATCCATAAAAAGTGTCGTTTAAAGTTTGCCACAAGCCACCTGGGAGACACACCAAACATGTGGAACAAGGTGCTCTGGTCAGATGAAACCAAAACCGAACTTTATGGCAACAACGCAAAACGTTATGTTTGGCGTAAAAGCAACACAGCTCATCACCCTGAAAAAACCATCCCCACTGTCAAACATGATGGTGGCAGCATCCTGGTTTGGGCCTGCGTTTCTTCAGCAGGGACAGGGAAGATGGTTAAAATTGATGGGAAGATGGATGGAGCCAAATACAGGACCATTCTGGAAGAAAACCTCTGCAAAAGACCTGAGACTGGGACGGAGATTTGTCTTCCAACAAGACAATGATCCAAAACATAAAGCAAAATCTACAATGGAATGGTTCACAAATAAACATATCCAGGTGTTAGAATGGCCAAGTCAAAGTCCAGACCTGAATCCAATCGAGAATCTGTGGAAAGAACTGAAAACTGCTGTTCACAAACGCTCTCCATCCAACCTCACTGAGCTCGAGCTGTTTTGCAAGGAGGAATGGGCAAAAATCTTTTGATGTGCAAAACTGATGGAGACATACCCCAAGCGACTTACAGCTGTAATCGCAGCAAAAGGTGGCGCTACAAAGTATTAACTTAAGGGGGCTGAATAATTTTGCACGCCCAATTTTTCCGTTTTTTATTTGTTAAAAAAGTTTGAAATATCCAATAAATTTCATTCCACTTCATGATTGTGTCCCACTTGTTGTTGATTCTTCACAAAAAATTACAGTTTTATATCTTTATGTTTGAAGCCTGAAATGTGGCAAAAGGTCGAAAAGTTCAAGGGGGCCGAATACTTTTGCAAGGCACTGTACTTGGGTACTCTTAAGGGTGATGGGCTGCAGATAGGTACTCGGGTACTCTGGGCTGGAGACAGGTACTCAGGTACTCTGATGGGCTAGTGATAGGGACTCAGGTACTCTGTTTAGGAATTACTCACAAAATGACCCTATTTTTGAAAGAAAACACCCCAATGTATAATCTATGAGGCAGGGACTGCAGATAGGTACTTAGTTATTCTAAAGGGCTACAGATACATACTCTGGTACTCTGATGGGCTTTAGATAGGTACTCGGGTACTTTGATGGGCTGTAGATAAGTACTTGGGTACTCTAATAGCCTGGGGACAGATACTCGGGTACTCTGATGGACTTCAGATAGGTACTCAGGTATTCTGGGCTGGAGACAGGTACTCAGGTCCTCTGATGGGCTGCAGATAGGTACTCAGGTCCTCTGGGCTGGAGACAGATACTCAGGTACTCTGATGGGCTTCAGTTAGGTACTCAGGTACTCTGGGCTGAAGACAGGTACTCGTGTACTCTGAACTGAGACAGGTACTCGGGTACTCTGATGGGCTGTAGATAGGTACTCTGGTACTCTGACGGGCTGGTGACAGGTACTCGGGTACTCTGATGAGCTGGTGATAGGTACTCGGTACTCTGGGCTGGAGACAAGTACTCAGGTACTCTGATGGGCTGGTGAAAGGGACTCAGGTACTCTCATTAGGAATTACTCACAAAATGACCCTATTTTGGAAAGAAAACACCCCGATGTATAATCTATGAGGCAGGGGCTGCAGATAGGTACTTAGTTATTCTAAAGGGCTGCAGATAGGTACTCTGGTACTCCAATGGGCTGTAGATAGGTACTCAGGTACTCTAATGGGCTGGAGACAGATACTTGGGTACTCTGATGGGCTGCAGATAAGTACTTGGGTACTAAGGGCGATGGGCTGCAGATAGGTACTCAGGTACTCTGGGCTGGAGACAGGTTCTCAGGTACCCTGATGGGCTGGTGACAGAGACTTAGGTACTCTGATTAGGTGGTGACAGATACTCCAGTATTCTGATGGGCTGGTGACAGGTACTCGGGTACTCTGATGGGCTGAAGATAAGTACTTGGGTACTCTAAAAGCCTGGGGAAAGATACACGGGTACTCTGATGGGCTTCAGATAGGTACTCAGGTATTCTGGGCTAGAGACAGGTCCTCGAGTACTCTGATGGGCTGAAGATAAGTACTTGGGTACTCTAAAAGCCTGGGGACAGATACACGGGTACTCTGATGGGCTTCAGATAGGTACTCAGGTATTCTGGGCTGGAGACAGGTCCTCGGGTACTCTGATGGTCTGCAGATAGGTACTCGGGTCCTCTGGGCTGGAGACAGATACTCAGGTATTCTGATGGGCTGCAGATAGGAACTCAGGTACTCTGGGCTGGAAACAGGTACTCAGGTACTCTGATGGGCTTCAGATAGGTACTCAGGTACTCTGGACTGAAGACAGGTACTTGGGTACTCTGAACTGAGACAGGTACTCGGGTACTCTGATGGGCTGTAGATCGGTACTCTGGTACTCTGACGGGCTGGGGACAGGTACTCGGGTACTCTAAAGGGCTGGGGATAGGTACTCAGGTACTCTGATGAGCTAGAGACAGGTACTCGGGTACTCTGATGGGCTGGTGACAGGTGTCCAGGTACTCAGATGGGCTGGTGACAGGTACTCGGGTATTCTAATGGGCTGGTGACAAGTACTCTGATGGGCTGGTGACAGGTACTCTGATTAGCTGGTGACAGGGACTTTGATGGGCTTGTGACAGGGGTGCAATTGGTCACTTTTGCATTGGCTCTTTACCCTGATCGGGAATGGGCTGTGTCCTATGGACATGCCTCATCCCCGAGCACCACACCCGGGGGTGTGCACGAGTGGCGAGAACAACCCATGTGTCAGGCTGTGATTGGACACAGCCGATCATGTAGTAAAGAGCCATTTTGATTGGCTCTTTACCCTGATCTGGGATGGGCTGTGTCCCAAGAGACATGCCTCATCCCCGATCGCTGTGCTGTGCTACCCCCTGGGCGTGCAGGAGCGGCGAGAACAGGTGGGCATCATATGATGCCTGCCCGGAGGGAGGGAGTGTACCTTCCAGCGTCATTTTGCTATGTGCTGGTAGGGAACTGGTTAAAGTTTGTGTGCAGTAAAGGCAGGTGATCCAATACTTTTGACAATTTAGTGTATGTTAGGTGATGACCTAATTGCACAACACTTGGTGTAATCAGGCCTGCCTTCTATTAATTGTGTCTGTATATTGCTAGTTAGAAAATGCTGATGATTCCGTAAACTGGACTACGTAAGTCTAGAAAAATTTACCCAGGAAAAATAAGAATGAAAAAACTTTCAGCTGGCAAAAGGAGAGCCAAAGATGCTTACAATGTGAATAGCACTGCTGAGTTAAAGCCTGGGACTACAAGCTCTGGGCAACCTCCAGTGTTGTTCCGATTATTTGAAATGCCTTTGTACTATTATCATTGTGAAGAAATACTGCAGAGTACAGTCTCCTCAAGCTATATCCTGACCTTTATTCCTTCTGTAATTCCATCACCTTCACCATGCTGTATAGAGGAAGGAACTGTCCAAACTAATTTTATTTGTGTGAGAAGTATTCTTCAGAGTCTATAAAAATTGGAAACCTTTAACACATCTCCAGACAACCAGCCAAAGTGACATTTTAGCCTAAGAATATTCTAAGTTCTCTAAGAACAAACATTCTGCAATGGTGTTAACTAACTCTGTACACTGTTTGGAGTGTGTCATTATGGCAGTGGGCAGATATAAGAGTGCTATAATGAGACACTATGTTGAGTTTAGCATGTCATTAACTAATATTGTTCTGTTGTGTGGCTCTTTTACTATAATGAGAATGTTATTCAAAGCCTCAGACAATCATGAAAAAATATTAAAGGCAGTTAGCACACCATTTACTGTTCACTGGACTGAAAATAAAATTACCAAAC
This sequence comes from Pelophylax lessonae, assembly GCF_965119305.1. Lineage (NCBI taxonomy): Eukaryota > Metazoa > Chordata > Amphibia > Anura > Ranidae > Pelophylax > Pelophylax lessonae. The sequence continues at coordinate 512,043,064 of NC_138769.1, forward strand.
CAGACTTTAGTCTTTAGTATTCAGCCTTGCATAATAGTCATGCCATTAAAAACATGTACATTTTCAGAAATATGTATTATTTTGCTTATTTTAGCAGTTGTGTAATCTATGTTGACATATAAAGTTCTATTGAACTTTCTTGAAAAAGAACAAACTGTATATGGGAAAAATAAGATATGGGAGTTAAGATGTATTTCTGAAAATGTACATACTACTATAATTATTGGCAGGTAGCCTTGACAGACCTCATGGTGTTTTGATAAACCACTTAATGACCAGAAGGTTTTACCCCCTTAATGACCAGGCCGTTTCTTGCAATACAGCACTGCGTTACTTTAACTGACAATTGTGCGGTCGTGTGATGCTGCACCCAAATAACATTTATGTCCTATTTTTCCCACAAATAGAGCTTTCTTTTGGTGGTATTTGATCACCTCTGCGGTTTTTATTTTTTGCGCTATAAACAAAAGAAGAGTGTCAATTCTTAAAAAAATACAATATTTTTTCCTTTCTGTTAGAAAACATTCCGAATGAAAAAATAATCATCAATTTAGGCCAATATGTATTCTGCTACATATTTTTGTTAAACAAAAAGCCCAATAAGTGTATATTGATTGGTTTGCGCAAAAGTTATGGCATCTACAAACTAGGGGAAAGATTTATGTAATTTTTATATTTTTTAATAGCAATAGCCGCGATCAACGATTTTTAGTGGGACTGCTACATTGCGACAGACAGATCAGACACCTAACTAACACTTTTGAGGGACCAGTGACATTACTACAGTAATCAGTGCTAAAAATATGCACTGTTACTGTACTAATGACACTGGCAGAGAAGGGGTTAACACCAGGGGTGATCAAAGGGTTAAATGTGAGCCTAGGGGGTGCTTTCTAACTGTGTGGTAGATTTACTCATTGGATGAACACAGAAACCTGTGTTCCTAAATAGTAGAAAAACAGGATCCCTGTGTTCATCACCAACAGAACAGCGATCTGCCTTGTTTCCATCGGCAGACCGCTGTTCTGTCTCCATGGGGAGCGATCGCGGGTGCCAGTGGACATCGCGTCTGCCCACTAATTGGCTCCCCCTCTAGCCAATCGGTGCGTGCGTGCGCCCCCCCCCCTCCATCTGCCACGCAAAGCAACATACGGATACGTCATGTCGCGTAACAGAGCCGACCTGCCGCAGTAAAACTACAGCGGCTGGTCAGCAAGTGGTTAAATGCTACTTAAAAATATTTATGACACCAAGAAGTCCTATGCAGGCATTCAGAATGAAAATCTATTGGACTATCATTTTTAATTTTAATCTGAAAGTTAGCTTAGATTCCAATTCCAAAGCAGTGATTTCAGAGTTCTACAGTCTTTGACTTGACCACCAAAACTTCTTATTTTGTCCCTGAAAATGCAACAACTTAACATGTACTGTTAGTGGTATTTTGTTGTCTTTTACTTTATTTCTCTCAACTGCTTGGTACTTTATTGCCACTTGCCTTCAAAATCTCTGTTTACCTTTAATATTAATTTCCATGATTTGCTTGCTTGACTCTGTCCCGCTTGTTAGGCTTTTTATTTATGTATTTTAATGGTGTCATTGTGCAGTAGAGATGGGCCAAACAACCCCCCGATTCAGTTCGTTCCAGAACTCTCGAACATAGAAAAAGTTTAGACCCAAACTGCAAACCCTATTAAAGTCTGACCTGAATTTTAAAAATCAAAAGTCCCAATTTTAAAGGCTTTAAAGTGGCAGTGATTTTAATGATGTCTAAAGTGAAACAATTAAATTAGAAATTCCTTTAAATATAGTGCCTGGGGGGTCCCCTTAGTCTACCTGTAAAGTGGGGCATCTGTACTGTGTATAGAACCCGCTGCAGTAAAACTGACATTTATTAAGAAAAAAAAATGACATTTAAATTGATTTTCCCTGCAAGTTTTATTTATTTTGTAAACAATGGCTTGGAGAGCCAGTCTGTATGATGAGACCACAATTTAGTGCACTTGGAACAAGTTTAGAGATTTTTTTGGATAAACTCTGATGCCTCTTTGGCAGATTTTGGATGAAAATAACAACATTTTGCACCACAGTGAGCAAGCCTTATGTGAAGAAGTCAAATTATAGTACACTCAGGCCAAGATTAACAATTTTTTTTTAGATAAAGTCTGGTGTCTCTTTTACAGACTTTGGATAGAAGTTACAAATGCAGACAAATTGGTCTTTGGCTGCTATTGGTGCCTTTACACCGTTACCTTATAGAGGTACACTTGATGAAAGCAAGAATTGGCCTTGCTGTGAAAAAAAATTTAATTATTTGCACCTGTCAAACAGGTAGTGAAAAATTGGTTCTTGGATGTTAATCGTGCCCATGAAAAATTTACCAAAAAATGATATAAGATAAAATCAACACCCACAAAGCTAGGCAGCCTACACAGTCTTGCAGGAATTCGAGATCCCAAAAACACTTAATAGGTGAAATCAGCATCAGGGGCTTGATAGCTACTGCTAATCCAGGACTGATTCATTTTGACAAATGTCAGCCGGTCAACAGAGTCTGTGGACAGAAGCGGTCTTTTATTTGTCACAAAACATCCGGCAACACTGAATGCTCATTCTGAATGCACACTGGATGTAGGGCAGCCCAGCTGCTCTATTGCATACTGGACAAGTTCTGGCCAGTGGTGTATTCTCATGACCCAGTAACCCAGTGGATCGTCTACTGGAAAGCTCTCCATGTCTGTCTTCGCCCCTTGATAATCTTCCACCATATGATGCAAAGGCTGCCAAAGAGATTTGTAAGCTGACAGCTCTGGGTGCTGAGGACTAAAAAAAGTTTGAAATGCATCACTTAGGTGGCCCCATCTCCACCGCTCCTTCTTTGAACAACAGAAGCCACACAACTACCTTTTCTACGAGACTGTAACCTACCAAAATCGGGAAAGGTGTTACATAAACTCCTTCTTAAGGTGTCCTTAAAAGGCAGGATGAGGTATGAAATTTACCCCTTGTAACGGTGGTCAAGGAGGGTTGCCAACCAATAATAATCCTTCTCCGTGATGCCATGAATTCTGGGGTCCTTTTGCAGGCTTTAAAAAAAAAAGGGAGCCCATGCAAGGCAAGTTTGCAGAGGCATGAGGAGAGTCCTCAGGGTCGCTGAGGATTACAGTATCTGGAACTGCCTCCTCCCAGCCACGTACTACTCCCAAGGTTTCTGGGGACTGAGAACCATGTCCTAAGGTTTGACATATGTCTTCCTCTGCTTCAATGCCTTCAAACCTGCCAGAATCCTGCTTCTCATCCTTCCTCTCCTCTTGTGTGTTCTGTGGCATTGCAAGAATGGTGTCTGCATATAGGGGGTCTTGAGAGGAAAGGAAGTCCTCCTCTTCCTCTGGCTGCTCTGCCTTGAGTGCCTTGAGTGCACTGTAAATAATAACACACACAGTATGCTCCAGTAGGAATGGGATTGTGTCACTGATGCATGCATTGTCACGGCTCACCATCCTTGTTGCCTCCTCAATTGGTGACAGTACAGTGCATGCATCCTTTAAAAAAAAAACTGGAGGTGCCCTGAGCCTGTCCTTGTGCAATGTTCACACAGGTACTTGTTGATGGTCCTCTGCTGCATGTGCAGCCACTGAACAATTACCAAAGTTGAGTTCCACCTGGTGGGCATGTCACAAATCAGGCGGTTTATGGGCAGGTGCAATTCCCACTGAATTTTAGCCAACCCGAACACTGGCTGTGTATGACCGCCTGAAATGCCTACAGACTCTTCTGGCCTTAGAAAATCTTGCAACTCTGGGTACCTATTTAAGAAATGCTGCACCTCCAAATTGAGGACATGGCCAGGCATGGTACTTGTGGCCTAGTACCATTGCCAGGCATGGTACTTGTGTCAACTTTCCCTGACATAGGGCAGACAGAAGGTTAGTGCCATTATCACACAACACCATTCCTGGCTCAAGCTGCCGTGGTGTAAACCACCTCTGGGCCTGTACATGAAGAAACCTCTGCTCCGGTATGGCTCCTGTCCCCTAGACAGACCAGCTGAAGTACTGCATGGCATCTTTTAGCCTGACTTATTGAATAGCGCCTTGAACGCTTAGAGGTATTGGTGGTTCATAATACAGATCAGCAGAGCAGGGCATGGAGGAGGAGGAAGAGGAGGAGGGGGTGGAACTGACAGATCTCGCATCATCACCACCAGCTGTATGGAGACAAGGCTACTAAACGAGCTGCAGCACTGAGCCCTGTCCTGCATTCTTCCTAGTTGCAAGCAGAGTTACCCAGAGTGCTGTAAACAAAATATATCGTCCCTGACAATGCTTGCTGGGCCACGTGTCAGCAGTAATGTGGACCTTCCTGCAGACTGCCTTTCCCAACAATGCCAAAACATTTCCTTCCACGTGATGGTAGAGAGCTGGAATGGCATTACGTGCAAAGAAATGGCAACTGGGAAACTGCCATTGTGGTACAGCACATTCTGCAAATTAACAAAGAGGGGCAGAATCCACCAGATGCAGTTGAAAAGCCAGTAAATTGGACAAGCTGGAATTTAAACGCTGGGCATGTGGGTGGCAGGGAGTGTATTTTTTTTTTCAATGCAGAAAATTTGCCTGTTATACTCTACAGCTGGTGGTGTGCTGCTAACAGACAGGTTGCAAGGACCTGTGACACCCTTTGCTGCACATGTGCTAAAAAAGGCACACACAGCTGAGCTGTGGGAAATGGGCCGGGAGATAACAGCTCCATAATCTGATGGAATAGGGTGGCTGCTCTCTACTCTTCCATGATGACTGCCTCTGGAGGACATCCTGTCTTGTTGGGGTTGTTCCTCGCCCTCACTTTCCTTCTCTGCAAGCACACATGTCATGTCAGTGACCTCATCATTATCATCTCTTCCATCCTCATCATCACTGGAGCCAACTTGGCACTATGCTGCAGCTGGGGTAACATGACTGCCAATTTGTTGTTTATCAGTGTTCCCCCCTCTCTGTAGGCTCATGTTCCTCCCTTCCTCTACCTCAGAACCAACATCAGAATCAAGTAATGCCTGCGCATCCTCAATAAGCAAGTGGCTGACCCTGTGTTCAAATAATTCAGTTGACTCCTCCATGCGTGATGCTGGGGCTATGGCAGGCATAGCTGTGGACAAGGAGGCAGAATAAGCCGCTCTGCAGCTGCAGTGGATTGCGCACTAGTGTTAGCTTGGGTGAATGAGTATGAGGAGGATGAGGATGGTTTAGTAAGCCAGTCTACCACCTCCTGTGTATGCTGTGGCTGGATAGCACAGGCAACATCATTAAACAGTGACAAACAAGCCCTGCCTGAGGACGGACCACATTCACCTTTGCCTGTGGACACAGACACTGCTGGCCCCCTCATAGTGCCATGGGAATGTCTGCCTCTCCTTGTTGGCCTGCCAGACATGATGGGGGGGGGGGGGTTATTGCCCAAATTTATTAGAGACTGGGAAATGTGTAATTGGATGCACTTTGTTGAATGAAAAGTGGAGTTTGGTGCATTTTAAATTGAGGACTGCCGCTGACAGAAATGTAAAAATGAATAAAAAAAAATGGTAATAAAAAAGGGGGAAAACCATCATCGCAGTCAGAAAAACTGTGGCTGACCTTTTTTAAAAAAAAGTGGGCAGGCAAGGGACAAACTAAGAAAACATGCAGCAACCACAAAGAAAAAAAGGGGTATACAGCACTTTATACAGAATTTAATGTTATGTAATGCTGTGTTAAACACTACACTACACTAACACAATACACTGACACTACACTATACTGACACACTATACTCACACTATACTGAAACACTATACTGACACTACACTATACTGACACACTATACCCACACTATATTAAAACACCATACTGACACTACACTATACTTGCACTATACTGACATACTACACTCACACTATACTTACACTATACTGACACACTACACTATACTCACACTCTACTGAAACACTATACTGACACTACAGTATACTGACACACTATGCTCACACTATACTAACACCACACTGACACTTTGAGCCACAATAACACACTAACTCACTAGTAGCAAACTGAGCCCTGCTCTAGCTATCCCAACAATACACTGCAAAAGGTTCCCGTGGGATGGAATCTTTTATAGTTTGGGGTGGGACTATGAGCACTGAGCCATGATTGGGCAAAGTCATTGATACTTTTTCCAATCATGGCTCTGACAGTGCTCTGTGCCCTGATTGGGCAAACCCCAGGACCTGACCAGTGGCCCTAGAATGCACTGTGCATCCTGCCAAGCACCCTGTAAATTTGGGTGTTTGCTGAACGGGTGAACAGGTGATGTTCAGGCTAAATTATTGCTCAGCTTGAACTGCTCACCCAACTCTATTCTGAAGATCAATCTGCTTCAGGCTACATCAGCAGACATTATTCAACACCATCTGTAAGCCCCCCCAACAACCACCACCCACTCCCCTGGCACAATGTTCCATGCTGGCTTCCCACAAAGTGATGTCTACCCTGGGGTGCAGCAGAGAACCACACTTGCCCTAGCAGAGAAAAGCCTTCTCCTAGACACCAACAATTTCCACTACTGACAGCATATTACATCAAATGTTAGAAGATGGATGGAGACCACATCTAGGAAGTACATGCAGATTGTTTCAGTTATGTTATACCATTAAAGGGGGCATCTGATTAGATCACACTCCATCCTGAAGCATGACAATGACCCACAAAAACATGTTCAAAATCATTAAAGAAAACTATCTTTAGCAAAAGAGGAGTATGGGACCATGCAGCAGATGGTGTGGCCCTGACATCAACATTACTAAGCCAAAGAAGTGATTACTTGAAGTATCAGAAGCAAATAATACAGGCAAAGACTGCAGTGGAATTGTGACAAGTTCCCCAGGATACTTGGGACAACTTTGCAATAGAGTACCAAAAGAAAATGCAAATGTGCCTATGAGAATTAAGGCTCCTGTCACAAGGGGCAGACTCCGTCAAGCGAATCTGCCTGCTAAGCGGAGGATCTGTCCACTGATCCCAGCTGAGCAGGCAGATGACAGGTCCGTGTCCACTCCGCTTTTGCAGAGTGGACATGGGCACAGCCCGCTTTTCTCTATGGGGCGGTCAGATGGAAACGGACAATCTGTCCATTTCAATCTGATCCAATCCACTAGTTAGATGGGGAATGGATCCCCATCTGTCTGTTTTTGTCGACCCGGATAAGATTGGATACAGGTGGGTGAAAACTGACACATGTCCATTTACATCTGCCTCCCCCATAGAGAACAATGAAAAATGGACAGGCAGACCCGATCAGTGCACTTGTGTGAAAGGGGCCTAAATCAACTATATAAATGTATCTTGCCAGTTCATGTATCCTGCAGCACAATCAATTGGCTCCTATGTTCCCACTCTCAGTGTTGCTCAGTGTGGGGTATTCAAGAGGCTGATACAAAGTCAAAATTAACAGCATTTTAAAATACATTTCATATTTTTTAAAACAGTAATTCTAACTTCAGCCATGCTTTTTTTTCCAATTTGGATAGAGTTGGGAAGTGTTAACATTTTTGTCAGTTTTTCTTTGTACATTTTATGATCCTTATGCCTTTTTATTAGGAGGGGGAAGTGTACAGTTTAAGACTAGTTAGGAGGCAGCTGGAATTCCACCTAAAACATTATGGGCTATGATAATGCAGCTTGTTATAAGGCATAGAAAAAATGTGTTGCAACATTGCAACATTACAACTTTTTGCATTATTACAAAGTAATATAGTGTGAACAGGCCTTGAGTGAAGTGGAATCTCCCCTACTAGCACACAGACAGCATAAAGTGCCTAACAGGGGGTCCTAAACCTTGCAATTTCTAATCAAAACAAAACTAAGTTTTGGCTGGAGATATGCTTTATTTCTGCTTTTGTAAAAAAAAAACAGATTTTTATTTGTGTTTTTGAGGTTCACATATAATATTCAGAGAAGGTCAGACACAAATATTGACTGTATACAAAAAGCTAAGGCTTGTATCAGATAAGTACCAGATGAACATACTGTACAGCCATAAATCATGGGCAAATGAGTACAGTAAGGGTCAATGCACACTGGCTTAAAAAACGCTGCTTCTACATGAGTTTTGAGTTTAGCCTGTAGAAGCAGCTCAATGTTATTCTATGTGTCCATGCATATTAGGATGTTTAGAGGCATAGTTTAAGCTCAGCGTTTATAGGCAGGAAAAAAAAGCCTTTGGGTTTGCCTTTTGATTTGAGCTTCCTGGCAGAAAAAACGTAAAATACTCCTAAACATGTCTAAACGTGTACAAAAACGCTCTGTATGAACATTTTTTTTGTTCAGCCCAGTGTGCATGGAACCTAATAATGGCTTATGTAGGAAACAAGGTGTCCTTTGCAAAGTGGTAGAAAAGCAAGAAGAAAAAATAAAGAGGTAAGTAGGTGAGTAAGGAAAGATAAGAAGGGATGGGTTCCTGGGAGAGTGGGGGTGGAGGCTATGTTATATTGCGAAGGCTACTAAGGCAGCAAAAGTCTGGAGCATATTATTATGGTCCAAGCAATGTGGAATCAGAGTCATCAGAGAGAAATGTATGTTTCCACAGCTGCCACATTTTGATATATTTGGGTATACGATCATGTAGGCTGGCATCAATCTTGCCATGGATCATGACTCCTGTAACTTGATTTTTGACTTACAGTAGAGTGAAAGTTTTCCAGGCAGCTGCCACTGTATTCTTAGCAGCTGTTGTATATTGTAGCAGTGGTAATATCTGGAGGGCACTGATATAGAAAAGCTATAGCGGGGTCCAGAGCAATCGATTTACCCAGCACTGTGGTGAAAAAATAAAATCTCAGTCCAAAACCTGTGGGCTGCAGGGCACATCCACCAGACATGTATGTGCATTTTGGTAACCTTGTAGCTCTAAAGCACTCTGAAGGAAGGTTGGGTATGGATTAAAAAAAAAAACACTACTTCTGTGTTTTTTTTTTCTATCCAGAAAACGCTCCTGTCATAAACTGCTGATAACAGCCTATGTGTGCATGGACACATAGCATAACATGCTGGGAAGTTTACTGGCTGCAGGAAAAAAACATCTGAAGCCAAAAACAGCAGCTGTAAAAACAACCAATGTGGATGAGGCCTTAGAGTTGTGCACCGAAACCAGGTACCAGCGTGAGAGAACCTTGTATGAGGCCTCCTGCATACCAACAGTCACGGAGCAGGACTTAGTGACCAGCTATATAGCACTGTGTCCAAACTTCAAAAAGAAGCTTTTAAGAAGAGTGTGTCACATTGTAGGAAAAAACAAACAGCAAGAACCAACAGAAGTCTGTTCTGTTTCTTATACCATACAAAAAACCACCATGGTCACAGCATAGGTACTCAAACACATTGATTCTCAGCTGGTAGTCACTTTCATTTGACAATGACCACCTGACAACACAGTAGTGCCTGAATGTTTCTTTGTTATAAAAGAAATCTGTCTCCTTTTGTCCCTGTCTGCCATGGAGCAGAGAGACACTACTACTATACTATGTCTGAGATTTTTCGTATTACTCGAAGAAAATCAAATAAAAAGCTTACAAGATCAGAATCATTCTAGTCACAAAAGCACAAAATACAAAGGTATTTCCAAAAAAATATATATGCATTCAGACAGTAGTTACTTTTTTTCACTCATCCCAACCCTTTCTTTGCTTGTATTTCTTTTTGTTATTTTATAACTGCACGTATGGTGAGACCAGTACTGCCATTATTAATTAATATTTTAATTACAAGAAAAAAATTCTTCCCAAATTAGAATCTACTGAGCAATTCTAATAATATCAATAACATTTATGTTGGCTTCATTTAATACCACACAGTAATATCATTAGAGAGACACAGAGTCCCCTTAAAAGCATTCTGTTATATGAATTTTAAACATCACAGTAAAAAAAAAAAAAAAACACAGGAAAAAAATGAAAAAGAATACATACGTTCAGAATTACACCAAAATACCATCCTTTCATATGTCAAATAAACTGAAAATCTAATGAAAACCTATAACAGTACAATTTAACTGAGAACAGGTTGACAGGTCACAGTAATAATATGATGATCAATATTTGTAATTCCATCTAAACAAGAAAATTGACATTTCCTGCTGTGCCTACCTGACTGAGCAGTGTGGTAATTAACCAGTGTGATATGGAGTACTGTTATCTTAAACTTGTCTAACTGGGTAAACACACTTAATTGAAAGCTGCTGAATAAGGCACTGAACGAACTGATTTTCCTATGAAATTCTGCATTTGCAATGTAAATTATCAGTGAAAACAGGAAACCTAACCTGTTTCATCCAGGTGTATGTCTTAATTAAATAGACCAGGGACCTAGTTTTAAATCAGCATTAAGCCCAAAAACAAACATGTAATATTTTGCAACTTACCAGTCTTTAGATGTGGGTGGCTGCAGTTTAACCTTTATTTTTACTTGGTGATCAGGCCAATAACACTGTTCTTGTCTTAAAGTAGTTGTTAAGCCACTTACAGTACATCCAGAAAGTATTCACAGCGTTTCACTTTTTCCACAATTTGTTATGTTACAGCCTTATTCCAAAATGTATTCAATTCATTATTTTCCTTAAAATTCTACAAACAATACCCCATAATGACAATGTGAAAGAAGTTTGTTTGAAATCTTTGCAAATTTATTCAAAATAAAAAATGAAAAAAATCACATGTACATAAGTATTCACAGCCTTTGCCATGACACTCAAAATTGAGCTCAGGTGCATCCTGTTTCCACTGATCATCCTTGAGATGTTTCGATAACTTGATTGGCCTGACTCACAAGCATCATGTCTGGAGGAAACAAGGCAGTGCTTATCATGTGGCCCATACCATCCCTACAGTGAAGCATGGTGGTGGCAGCATCATGCTGTGGGGATGTTTTTCAGCAGCAGGAAATAGGATACTAGTCAGGATCGAAGGAAAGATGAATGCAGCAATGTACAGAGACATCCTTGATGAAAACCTACTCCAGAGCTGCCTGTAAATACTTATGTACATGTGATTTTTTTGTATATTATTTTTAATATATTTGCAAAGATTTCAAACAAACTTCTTATACGTTGTCATTTTGGGGTATTGTTTGTAGAATTTTAAGGAAAATAATGAATTGAATCCATTTTGGAATAATGAATACTTTCCGGATGCACTGTATATAAAATTATCTAATCCTTTCTGTAATAGAACAATAAGTGTCCCTGTGCCTGTCTTATAGAAAAAATATGTAGATCTGTACTTAAATCAGCTGTCTCCTCGGCTCTCTTCTCTGCTCCAGTGGCCAGGGCCGAGCACTGCCGCTGACGTCAGCCAGGGAAGAGAGGAGAGAGAGAGAGCCCAGCCTTCATGTGATTGCCGGGAGTCGCTCTGGTTTTGGTACAGATCGCATATTTTGTCTATAACACAGACACAGTAACACTTATTGTTATATTACAGAGGGGATGGGATGATTTTAAAGTAAATATTAGAGCAGCAGGAGGGGAGGGGGTGGGCACTGACAAGCAGACAGGCAGTGAGGGGAGGGGGAGAAGGAGAAGAGCAGAGAGAAGGACAGTGCAGGACTGTGGATGATGGAGGCACGTACACTGACCATGGTGTCAGGGCTCAGCAGCCATGATACACTGTGGTCAGTAAATAGGGAGGAGGGTAGAAACTGTCAGGATCAGCCAGGTTTTTTTAGGTGTTATAAGGGGCCAAATGACACAGCACAAGCACTGTGCTGTATAACATGCTTTAAGGGAACAGGATCTATTCTTTTTTTTTTTTTGCAGAGTAACAAACGCTTTAAGGTGTCTTCACCTTAGAAGAGCAACAGAGACACCTTTGGACAGCAACATTGTCAGTCTGGGGAGAGGGTAGTGTTAAGTTGCCCATAAATGGTTCCACTTTATTTTCATTCGGTGAGGATGTGGAAATCCTGCTGTGTCATTTTCATTTTATTCTTAAAACGGGGAGACTCTCCCTCCCCCCGCTGGGAGAATATACCAATCGAACTAAAATTTTACAGCAGTCCCATTCGTAAGAAGTTGATCAATTAATTGACTTCTCAAAAAAAAAGGAACGGCCATACATGAGCTGAGAATTCACCCAGTTTAGCAGACTAGCAGATTTAGATGGGCTTGACTAACAAAGTAACCACTTAAGGACTGGGCCTATTTCTGACACTTGTTGTTTACAAGTTAAAATCTGTATTTTTTTGCTAGAAAATTACTTATAACCCCCAAACATATATATATATATATATATATATATATATATATATATATATATATATATATATATATTTTAGCAGAGACCCTAGAGAATAAAATAAGATCATTGCAATAATTTATATCTCTTAGGTCTTTTTCTGGAATTCATGCACTCAACTCTTGGTTCTCCATGTGTGATGTATCCTTATATAGTATCTATTCTTAGATGCACCGCTCCATGCGGTTTTACTGTGTTTAATCAATAAACTTGTAACATTTTTACAATTTTGTAGTATATTTTGTTGGATGTTTTGTTGCCCTTTAAAGTCCCACCACCAGGGGAATTTCTTTCTTTTGATTGCAATAATTTATGTCACACCATATTTGCGCAGCGGTCTTACAAACGCAATTTTTTTTGTAAAAAATACCGTTTTTTTAATTAAAAAATAAGAAAACAGTAAAGTTAGCCCAATTTGTTTCTATAATGTGAAAGATGTCACGCTGAGTAAATAGATACCCAACATGTCATGCTTCAAAATTGTGCACGCTCATGAAATGGCGAGAAACATTGGTACTTAAAAATCTCCATAGGTGACACTTTAAAAATTTCTACACTTTACCAGTTTAGAGTTACAGAGGTGGTCTAGGGCTAGAATTATTGCTCTTGGTCTAACAAACGCGTTTATACCTCACATGTGTAGTTTGAACACTGTTTACATATGGACAAAGAGCAAATGACTCCTGCGCTTAAGGGGTGACCTTGCGGCTGGTATCCGGAAAATGCGATTCAGGTCAAATTGTAGTAAATTCAGGCTGTGCTGCCACTCTCAACGGGTCGTGGTAACCCAAAGAAGATACTGGAAAAGAGAAATGGACAGAGGGCGCACCAGCCTAGCGCATTATCTTTAAAACAATTTATTGTAATAGACATGTATACACATTACACTCACAAAACGATTATGAAACACGGGCAATAAGCAATGAGGGACCACCAGGGGTTTCCACTGGGCATCCTCAGCTGCCGCAGGCCGTGTAAGGATGTAGACCTCCAAAAAAACGCTTACGCGTTTCGGGGTGTTCCCCCTTCATCAGAGCTAGTTGGGGGAATGAGTGATAGGGCTTTTGTATATTCCAAAAGGTCACATGATCAAGTCCCAAAGCCCCACCCTTTGTGGGTGGGTCAAGAACAATATAAATGTAAAGAAGTATATTACTGACAATAAAAGCATAAGCATATAAATATATATAAAACCAATGCATATGCAAAGAAATCAATAAAAGATGATTACCACAATACATGACAATATGACCATGGAAGAGCCAGCCATGCAGAGTTGCCTGACATGGAACAAACATCAGACCCTATTACCTTGTGCGATCATGAATGAAATCCAAATGCAGCCACAGACTTAGTGTATGGTAGAAGAAATCTATCGAAATTCCCTGCTATATAATATGTTATAGTACATGTCAAAGCTGCATATGCCACAGCTTTCATATAGATTGGAGCCAGAGTGTCATAAGGAAGGGACCGACTGAAATGTAAACCATCAGTGCAGATACTGAGAACAGGATTGTGTTGCTATTAGAATCATTACCGGAGCATCCCTGTGTCTGGGGTCTTTGTGTCTCCATTTCCGCTGGTGTCCTATTGTGGATATCCTGTGTCATCCTGAATACTTCCTGTATACATCACTTCCAGTTCCTGTAAGGCATGTGAAAGTGACATAGAATAGTCTGTCAAGACGAATCTCGCAATGCATGCTGCGCCATCTACCTGGCCCCAGCATGAATTGCATGCAGAGCTTTGTAGCTGGAAATTTGGTTAGTTTCTACATTGGTTTCAATTTTCAATATGCTGCATTGGGAACGGCATGATCGCACTTACACTCATAGGATGGCCAGATGGACTCAACTAAAAATGAGTAATAAAACAGTACAATATATACATATATATATATATATATATATATATATATATATATATATATATATATATATATATATATAAAAACACATATATATATATATAAAAAGACACATATTTTTTACGCATATAGAATGCATATGCATCCATAGATGCAGGGCCGTCTTTTCCAATGGGCATACCCGGCGGTTGCCCGGGGGCCCCACTTGCCAAGGGGCCCCACACACATGGTGGCAATTACTGTCCCCCAACAGGCCAGATTACAGATTATAGTGTAGCCAGGGCTGCTTCTCGTCACCTCTCCCGCCTCCTTTACTGTACAGCCTGTACTGAGTGTGGAGGCACCGCGGCTGTAGAAATACACTGCCCGACTCATCTGTCCTGACTGACAGTAGTGAGTCACTCTCTCTCTCCTCCTCTCCTTCCAGTGAAAGAGGCAGCCCACACCTCTATGATCAGATACACTGACAGACAGGTCACAGTTTGTGACCTGTCTGTCTCTCCCAGACTCTGTGGTGCCTGCCTGGTCCCTCCCACGATCATCCATGCTGCAAGTTAAACGGACAGCCTGAGCCAGCATACCTGCTGTCCTGAAGTGGTGTGTCATGTCAGACAGTGACACTGACAGCATGGATAGGAGACACCGCTGAGGCAGGGCTTGTTGTGCCTCCCTGGAGAGTGGAGACAGAGAGAGAGAGAGAGCCATTGGGAGCAGAGCCCTGGTGCTGTGCCTGGAGGTAAGTGAACACACAAAAACATATTGAGTTTAAGTGACTGTGTATATACTCTGTGTGTGTAACTGCATATAGACTTGTCCGTAAACTCCTCAAATCTATGATGGCATCCCCTCCTCGGTCCTCCACCTTCTCCTCCCCCCTCCTCCACCCCCTCCTGCCCCCCTCCTCCACCCCCTCCTGCCCCCCTCCTCCTTACCCCCTCTTCCACCCAGGCTGCTTGATTTACTTTGTTTTTGTCACTCTCTCTCCATCGACACAAGAGACAACTACCTGGAGGATATACCTTACTATATATTGGTCCCTGTAATATGTATATAGTAAGGTATATACTCCAGGTAGTTGTACTCTCTTGTAGTATAGTGTTCCCTGTAATATGTATATAGACTATATACTACAAGAGAGTACAACTACTACCTGGAGGATATATACCTTACTATATACATATTACAGGGACCAATATATAGTAAGGTATATACTCCAGCCTAGTTGTACTCTCTTGTACTATATATTGGTCCCTGTAATATGTATATAGACTATATACTACAAGAGAGTACAACTAGGCTGGAGTATATACCTTACTATATATTGGTCCCTGGCCTATATGTATATAGTAAGGTATATATTATCCTCCAGGTAAGTAGTTGTACTCTCTTGTAGTATATAGTCTATATACATATTACAGGGACCAATATATAGTACAAGAGAGTACAACTACCTGGAGTATATACCTTACTATATACATATTACAGGGAACACTATATACTACAAGAGACTCTTGTAGTATATAGTGTTCCCTGTAATATGTATATAGTAAGGTATATACTCCAGGTAGTTGTACTCTCTTGTAGTATATTCTCGTGCGTGATTGTGTAGGCAGGGGGCCCCGGTGCACTGCATTGCCCAGGGGCCTATAAGGCTCTTAAGGTGGCACTGCATAGATGATCAATATTTCTGTATGTAAATACCTGTAGCGAGGTTGACCACCACCTTTTGGTGTCAAATAGTAAAGGATGTTATATATATTGTATACAAACTTGTTATAATACAATAAAATATAATAAAAAATAAACATGAAAGTATATATATATATATATATATATATATATATAAATGTATATAAAAAACATGCCCAAGGATGGATTAAGATTATGTAACAGGAGAATTCCATAGAAAAATTACTAAAATAGAATTCCACTAGGAATCAGATGTAAGGTGTGCACAATGTAACTGCGTATGTGGAAAAGTGCGCGTATGAAAGTAATCATAATAATTACAATGGTAATGTTAACTGCATACGCATGAAGAATGCACACAAAAAGAAGTATATATAAGATGTAAAAAATAAATGCATGTGTGTAAGCACACCTACACCCATATACTCACGGCTATATAATTGTCTGTGATAAATTTGATATACCAGTGTAACTGGCTGAACCCTGTGCATTTATTTGCACACTAATGGGCACACATGGACACCTGACTTTATGTGCATATATGGAAGAGGCGAAGAAAAGGAAGGGAGAGAAGGGGGGAAAGAACCAGAAGCACTGGTTCAGACTGCTAAACTAGGTTGTAAACCTCAATGTCCTCATTCAGCCCTTTGGGCACCAAGCTGCCAAGGGTGAAGATCCAGAAGTTCTCACGCTTGCAAAGCCTCTGGAATCTTCTTCCCTTATCAAGTTCATCGGAAATGGCCTCAACACCAAAGACTTTCATGCATGTGGGATCCCCATTATGCTTAGTCTTAAAATGTCGGGGGACTGAATATTTGTCTTTCCCATGGATGATATTACACTTGTGTTCACCAATGCGGACTCTCAAGGGGCGGGTTGTGCGGCCAACATAAAGTAACCCGCAAGGGCACAAAATGCCATAAATGACAAAAGAAGTCCCACAATTGATGGATTGTTTGATTTTATGGGAACTGCCATCCGAGCCTACTATGTCCTGTTTCCGATGCCACATGAACTGGCACGTGCCACAATTTCTTACCCCACACGTGTAGTTCCCCTTTTGATCAAAAAAGGAAGACCACTGGTGAGAAGTATTACCCAGAAATTTTCTTGTTTTTGATATTTTACTGGGGGCAATGAGGCTATATAGGAAACCATGTGACCTTAGAAGCCTCATTGCCCCCAGTAAAATATCAAAAACAAGAACATTTCTGGGTAATACTTCTCACCAGTGGTCTTCCTTTATTGATCAAAAGGGGAACTACAGGTGTGGGGTAAGAAATTGTGGCACGTTCCAGTTCACGTTTTAAAGATAATGCGCTAGGCTGGTGCGCCCTCTGTCCATTTCTCTTTTCCAGTACCGTTTACATATGGGCATGACTTGAGTATTCGTTCATTTCTGCATGCAAGCTCGGAGGGACGGGACGCTTTACATTTTTTTTTTTCTTATTTATTTTACCTTTTATTTTTTATTTTTACACTGTCCTTTTAAAAAACATGTTTTTGATAATTTTTATTCTAATTCCTTTATTCTTTTATTTCTAAACATCCCTTGTAATAGAAATAAACAGGACAGGTCCTATTTAATGTGAGATCTGGGGTCAAAAAGATCTCACATTTACCCTTAAAAGCGAAAAAAAAAAAATTGGCATTTTTCTTCAGCAAGAAAAAAAATGGGCTCCTTAAGGCCGTTGGGCGGAAGCAACTTATGACATTGCTTCGATCCTCCAAGACCACAGAGTCAAGTTGGGGCCATCTTGCCCTCATTTGATTTCCTACCTGGGACTGCAATGACTGGATCGTTTTCCCTGCTACTGATGGCTATGGTAAGCGGGCACCTCTTCTGCTACCCATAAAAGTAGTAGACAAATTGAGGGGGGGGGGAAGGGATACCCTCCTGGAATGGTTGCAAAGAAGGGGCTCACAGGGATACTGGTGCAGACATAAACTTTATTGGTGATAATGCACACAAAAAAATGGAAATCACAAAATTAAAATGTGTGAAGACTCGTCAATGTAGACTGAATGACCCTGAAGACCCCTTCGGGTGTCAGGATGAACATAGACAGCAACAACACACGCTTCTGTCCCCACCCATCAAATCCTGCTCTAAGGCACAATTGGTACAGGCTTGGTGTGATATGTCTGAATCAGACCTCAAATCACTATCAAAGGCCTGGACAATAGTGCATATGGCCAACAGTAAACAAACTGGGGGCCCAAAGAGTAACTAACTGGGGATACCCATTGTATCAAGTAAAGAACTGAATGGTAGATTACTGTGTGTGAAAACAAAGTCACCAGAGAATCACTTAATGTACGGTAGATACATCACCATGGTGTCATAGTTCCATAAGATTGAAGGCAAACAGTAAGTCTTCCTGTGGTGTTTGTCTAATCTCCTGGCGGGGTACTTCCAGAAGGACCTGACCACATTAAGCATTTCAAGGAATAATGTACTGAAAGGGTAGCGGCTTAAACAGCCGGGTCGCTTAAACAGCAATGTATTAAAAAAAAAAAAAAGTATAATAGTCTCCAAAGTGAGACCCCCAGAATTTGGGGAGGGGATATTAGGTTTCCCCTACAACGGCAAATTGCCGGAGATATTGCTTGCTGGCTTAATAGTCTGGATGTGGCAACACTGAAACATCACCTGATAGGGTTAGGATGCAGTGTATCTGCATGTATAATGTCCAGTTCTCTGCTACCCATAAAAGTAATCTATCTACTGCCATAACACCGGTATTTATCTGGTATTTAAGATTTTCCCCCTTAATGACCAGGCCATATTTTGCGATTTGGCCCTGCGTTACTTTAACTGACAATTTCACAGTTGTGCGACGCTGTACCCAAATAAAATTGATGTCTTTTTTTTCCCACAAATAGTGCTTTTTTTGGTGTTATTTGATCACCTGTGCGACTTTGATTTTTTGTGCTATAAACAAAAAAAGAGCGACAATTCTGAAAAAAAAAATATTTTTCACATTCTGTTGTATAATATTCTCAAAAAAAAAAAAAGATCTAAATTTTTTAAATTTTTTAGGCCAATTTGTTTTCTGCTACATATTTTTGGTAAAAAAAATTGCATTAAGCGTATTTTGATTGATTTGCTTCCCCGGTGCCGAATGGGGGCAGGAGCACTCGCCTCCCAGCTCCCTGCTCGCCACTGACGTAGCCCTATGTCGGTTTGCGCAGGAGAGCCACATTGCCGCAGTAAATAGGTGGCGGCCGGTCGGGAACTGGTTAATGTCAAAGTACCGACATAAAACTCAGGCGGGCGGTCCGGAAGTGGTTAAAGCTGAACTTCAGTTACCATTTTTTAAGCAGTTACAGCAACAGTTTTTTTTTTCTTTTGGGATGAAGGTTTCACATAAATGAACAAAAAGCTGACCATTGTAAGAACCCCTGTCAGTGGTAAATGGCTTGTCTTAAGCTAGCCATAGATCAGCCTACTAGCTGATCAAAAGAAACCAAAAACAATTTTCCTATACTGATCACCAGTCCAACTCTTCTCAAAGGGGAATGTCCATATATGGATCAAAATTCGGCCAGTTCCTGCTGAACCAGTCAAATTTATATTTATGTTTGGCCAGCTTTAATCCCCAACTGCAACTGCTGTTTGACAGCTTTTGCCCCGTACACACGCGTCGATAGTTGGCCGTGAATTTTCGGCCAACGTCCGATCGGCCGATTTTCGGCTTGTTAGTATGATGCTTTCGACAACCGACTCAGACTTTTTGGCCGAATAAAATCTGGTGTGCAGGCTATAAAATTTTTGTTGGCCGTCAACACAACGGCCGATTTTCCGTCAGTCAGTACAGATTTCGGCAGACAAAAATCTGAAGAGCAAGACTGGGCATGCTCAGAGAAGAAAAAACACACGGAAAGTAAACCATCACATGACATCATTTCTGAAGTTGATTTTTGTTGGCCGAGAAAATTCGTGTGCAGTCTAGGCACATTCCAACCAACAAAACACCACTCTGGACAAAAGATGGACAACCGGTCAGCCGATAATCGTTGCGTGTGTACGAGGCATTTGTCTGTTAAAGGAATTCGAAAAACAGACTTATTGGCCAGATCACCAGGTGGCAATAGGAAAAAAAGCCTACAAAATAAAACAATGAATCTTATAATTTGTAAGCTGCAATATGATACATTTTTCTGTTTTTGTGTTTAATACCGCCTTTCTATGTAGACAACCAATAGGCGCCCAGTTTTCTCTATTCTGTAACTGGGTGGGTTACAATGGTGAAGATAAGTTTGTTTTGTCTGATACACAGTCTACCAACTGACATGTTTTAAAAGAATGTGTCTTGCTAATAATAAGCTTGTGTATTCATATCTTTGATATTATTTATACTCATACTGCAAAGTTACTAAAAACAAATATTGGAGAGCCCTTAGTGTAGGGCTACTAAGTTTAGTATGTAAGGTACTGATCTGAACACACCACTGCTTTTTCATGCGATTGTTCATTTAGACTAATTAAAAGATTGACCACTTTTTTTTTTTGCAAAGTGGGTCAACTCATTAACCAGCCATAGGGATTTTCAGGCATGGTTCAAATCCGCTGCAGCCAATACTGTAGATGTAAAAACCAATTTCTCATTACAACTTTTTGCTCGAATAGTGCACTTCTCCGTGTAGTCATTTATCTATTACACAGTGAAGTCCATGACAAGAGACTACAGACTGGAAATGAAAAAGGAAGAATGATTCTGCTTTATCTACTGGCCCAAATATTGTTTTGTCAGGAAGAGGCCATATTATTGGGACATATACAGATATGTACAATGTTTGAAAATCATTGAAGACCAAACGGGATTTATGGCTTCAAAAAGACTGCAGCTTTGCTATCCCAGTATAAAATCCACTTGTTCACTTTATCGTATATTTATAGCCTTCCTTAACCCATTTGGATTAAAAGGTGTTATAACAAATGAACTCATTTGACAATGGCCCCTGTGATCTAATTGTTTTAGTTGCTCCAGGTTTATCATTTTAATTAGCTGACATGAGCTCACATGAACTTTATTCAAAAGCAGTGACATGCAGTTTAAAATAAAGTGTACTAACGAAGGCTTTACACTTAGGGCTCTTTCACACAGGCGGACCGTTCAGATCCGCCTGTCTGTTTTTTTTGTGGATCTGAATGGTCCCCCCACATTGCATCCCTATAGGGCATCGGATGTCAGCGGAGACATGTCCGCTGACATCCGATCCGATCCGTCAAATCTGGATGGATGGAAACCCTATTTTCCATCCGCCCAGTGGATCGGATCGGATGGGACAGATGAGAACGGAGCGATGGTCTGTTCCCATCCAATTCCCCCATAGAGATGTATGGGGAACTGACAGCTGTGTCTCCGCACACAGTGCGGAGAACAGCTGTCATCCTTCTGCTCAGCGGGGGATTGGCGGATCGATCCCCCGCTGAGATAAACGGAGTCCGTTTATTCTTTGATAACCTATTCTTTGATACCTACCTAAATGAGACCAAAATTATTTTTAAGCGAAGATTAAAGTGGTTGTAAACCCCATCCATGAAAAGTGAGCTAAGCACATATATTTGCAGTGTTTACTTATCTCTCTCCATAGCTCTAAGTGTCACTTCTATCTGGTGTAAATGTGAGAGTCAGCATTGCCTTCAGTGAGAATAATCCTTTCAATAAATATGTATAAATACAAATCAATAAATAAACCAATGAATAGCACAATAATAGTCAAAAAATACTTAAAAGAGTGCTAGGTGCCAACCGTGCTTGAACTTGCGTGATTAAATAAATAAATAAATGAATAAATGTCCTCAAATTTCACTGCATGAAATAGGCAAATGTCCTTCAATAAGGTGCACACATTTGATGAAGTGACTGTGCTGAAAAGTGCTCCAGTGCTCCACTCCTGTACAAAGTGCTGGTGCTCCCCTTAATTATCCCTACTCACCGGGACCCAATGTGTAAAGAGCCTTATGCACAGATGTATGGTATTTCGATCCTGGAGGTCCACTGCTCACAAAGTATCCCACTGCAGGAGGCTGCTGGCATGTATTGCTGTCTGGCTGGCTGTATTCTCACAAGGAAGTTAAAGCGGAGTTCCACCCGAAATTTATACTTACCTCCATCTTCTCGCTCCTGGTCACCTGAAAAACAAATGGATAATCGCAATTTTTTTTTTTTTTCCACTTACCTTTTAGAGAAAATATACTCACCTTACTTCCTTCTTCCTCCCCTCGGCGGCCACGGCGATTCGTCACTTCCTGGCTTTTGCAATGATTCCTGGGAGCTGAACGTCATAGCTCCCAGGAATCATTGCGCCTGCATCGGCCCCGACGTCAGTTCCGAGGCGCACGTGTCATTCCCTTCTAAACAGCTTCTGGGCATGCCCAGAAGCTGTGGAGGGATGACGCGCGCGACCCGGAAGTGACGTCGGGGCCGGTGCAGTGCATCGTGGGACCAAAGAAGAAGGAAGAGGACCGAAGAGGACGCGGAAGAGGATCGCGCTGGCTTCAAGCTGCCCACACATGAGATGGCAGCGCTGGACAAGACAATTTCAAGGTAAGTATTTCTCCTGAAAGGTAAGTGCAACCCGGGACAGATCAGAGGCTAGCCATTGTGGAATGTGCTAGCCCTGACTGTCCCGGGGGTATTTTTATAAAAAAATGTATAACGAGGGTGGAACTCCGCTTTAAAAACAGGCTCTGCTCGATTCGGTGGTTGCTGCTCCCCCAGCGTGCCTTCCACCGACCGGAAATGACGTCAAGGTTGCGCACTCACTGTCCTGCTAGACGCTGCGTTTCGCCCTCCGTCTTGACGTTTTCAATAGCTTTCTCTCTGGTGCTTCGTTCCTCAATATTAGTCACTTCTGACAAGTTCTTGGATACATGAGATAACATGAGCTCAAAATTTGTGTCGGGGAGGGAGCTTAGAGGGAGATTTGCAGGGAGCTTGTCTATTCAGAATACAGCTCTGCATGTTCCTTGGTTCCTCTGCCTATGTGGAGGGGGGTGTGTCCCTTTGCTCCAATCAGCTCCCACACAGAGTAAGTGCAGTCTCCTCACCCACCCCTTTGTTCTGCTTGAAGATATATGATTTTTAACACAATCTGCACTTTTCAAAGGGTGTAGAAAGGGAAAGACAGCAGATATACAAGTAAACCCTATGTAGGAGCATTTGTCTCATCTTTGGGTATCAACTGAGGCTATTCACCATACTGGGTATATCCACTTTAAGACACTTCTGGTCCAGCATATTATAATGACAAATGATGGTCTGTATTATAGGTTTAAGCATAGTGGCAATGTAGAAATAAGTACACCACACTATTAAATAATCCACAACCAATAACAATTTAAACAAAAGCAAATTCCAGGCAGAAATGTGGAAATGTCTGTCAAGTAAATTTTGTGCGGCAGCACTCAGGTCACAGTTGTCAATTCTGCTAGAGGGAAGTTCCAACATCAGCATTAATTAGCATTTGCCTACAAAGCATAAAGTGCTAAGGGCAATTGAAATAAATATTGAGGTAAATAAACACCTGGTCCACATGTCATTTCTCCATGTGCTGTAAAAAGGCTCGGCATCAGTTCAGTACAATGTTATTCACAGCTCTCATCCATCCACCGAGAACAACTCTAGATTGCTTCTGGGTGCTGAATAGTATTCATTTAGATTTCTAAGGCTTTTATTAATACACAGGAGGCTTTCATGGAATATAATGGAAATGGGAAAGCAAACAATCGTGGCAGGATTTAAATAAAATGAAAGATTGCTGCAATATTTTTTAGCAGACACTAATTCTCTTCTCCAACGAATGGCTCTCATTTTAATCACTCACTGCATATGCATGTTTCTGTAATGGAAGTGTTCAGTATTGTAGCTCCAGAATGCCGTACTGCATATAAATGACAAGTGATACACTGTAACAAATCTGTTAAACAAAGGAAACAAACCTGGCTGATAGGAAATATGGTGTGGTGTCATAGCAACCATACAGATTCTGACTTTCACTTTGTAACCTTCACTTACAAATATACGTCGTTGTGAGCCGTAGCGCCAAGTAATTACTGAACTTTGCACATCACTAATTGTTAACTCACCTTAATAATTAATAATACTTTAGTGTGTAGACCTCAGCAATGTATATGGCACCCTAAATATTTTTTTCTATGTGTGTTTACATACTGTATGTGTATTTTAGAAATCATAGTCTCTATCATTTTCATTTCATTCTTCCATCTAAAGAACCTAAAGAAGGATATCAGTCCTTGCAGACATATATGACACAACACATATGTACTCTTTTTCAGATATACAAATGGAATATGATATACCACACACCTCATTATATAGATACTTACAGTTGCGACATGCGTTACAAGCGCAATTTGGAGTCTTAGGACCTGAGATCTCTAGATATCCAATGATTGGTATTCTTAGGTCCCAGGGCCCTAAAGGATTAATCTCTAAAATATATGCACATTTAACCAGGGTCAATTCAGGAATGAATCCCTTGGCAATAGGAACAAAATGGCAGGAAATAATTCCCAATTTAACTGATGAAGATTGGGAAGAAGCTTGCTCTTCCCATTTATACTGTATGTATCGCCAGCAGCAAACAATAGGTTAATACAATTATATATGCTACATCAATCATATCTCTCTCCAAGTAGACTTTATGCAATGCAAAGCATTGCATCTTCTAAATGCTTGAGATGCAGTGCTAAGCGGGCAGACTTTATACATATTATGTGGTTTTGTCCAGTGCTATCAAGATTCTGGCAGGAAATAATTCAAATATTATCCTCTGTCCTGAATATGCCTGTACATTTGACCCCAGAAACCTGTTTGCTGGGTATACTAGACAAAATAACATGGTCTAGATATCATAAGATAATGCTTAGAGAAACACTGTTTATGGCAAGGAAAACAATCACAGTTAAGTGGATTCAAGTGAAGCCCCCTGCTGTTAAGAACTGGATAAGAGCGGTAAATCAGATTTTACCATTTGAAAAAGTATTGTATATGCATAGAGGATGCTCAACTAAATATTATAAAATTTGGGATAATTGGTGTCAATCAACATTAACCAATGGTTGAATATAAGGAGATAACCAAGAGGATATAGAGGGATGCACATAGTATGATGAGGTAACAAATTTATGATTGCAATGGAGCAAGGGGTCAGGGCACACCAGGACAACGGCGATCAATTAAGTTAAATGGATATATATTAGCATAAAGAGATTATGAATATTAAGTAAATAAGATAATTATTTGGATATTGCATCATTTTTATTATTTAATATTGTTTTGTCCTTTTGTTGAAAGGACGTTTGGAATGTTCGTTTTTATGCACATATTGAAATAAAAAGAATTAAAAAAAAAAAAGAACCTGTTGATCCTGTCACCTATCTTCCTTATTCTAAACCAGCGGTCTCCAAACTTTCTAAGCAAAGGACCGGTGTTCTATCAGAATACCGCTACCTAACAGATTCTGCCACCGGAAGTGATGCTCGGACGAGAACAACTTACTGCGCAGGCGTCGTTCGTTCCAATATGGCCGCTTTGCGTTCCAATAGGTTTCCTAATGTGACAGAACATGAAGCAGCGACGAACATCTTCTTACACCCACACAAGTCCGGAACTTATTTTAGCAGTACACTCACCTTATATACTGAAATAGACTATTTCACCGCGACTGAGTAAAATAGTCTATTTCCCTATATAATCAGTTTTTTGCTGAGCAGTGCCAAGATGGTCTTCGCCACCTTCTGCCTGCAGGTTTCTCGCTATACTTACTAGAATACAATAATAATACAAATGCAATACTGTGATTCAGTATATAAGGTGAGTTTTCTGCTAAAATAAATGTTATATTCAATACTTGCATGGGTGTAAGAAGATGTCCACCTCTGCTTTGTGTTCTGTCACATTAGGAAACCTATTGGAATGCATAGCGACCATGTTGGAACGCATGACGCATGCGCAGTAAGTTGTTCTAGTCCCTATGTCACTTCCAGTAGCAGAATCTGAAAGGTAGCGGTATTCTGACAGAACACCGGTGACCATTTTGTTGGAGTTTTTGCTGTTGTAAATGCCTTATACTGCAGTGCACCTGTTCTTTTTAAGTTAAAGTGTTACTAAACCCACAACAGTAAAATCAGTCTGTGTATGCAGTAAAGCATGCTTGTTATACTCACTATGGAACATAAGGGGTTAATCCTCTGCACTGTGTAAAAAGGCTGTTTGAGAGAGATTTTTTGGGGGGAGGGTACACAGGACCAATCAGCACTGTCCAGACCAGTGGCGGCCTGTACATAGGGGGTGCCAGGGCGCCGCCCCCCCTAAAAGAAATAAAAAAAAAGAAAAGGAAAAATAAAAAAAATTACAAAAAGAGCAATAAAGTTAAAAAAAATTGCGTTCGCCGGCCTATGTGGTGGCTATGGGGGGGTGGGGTTTATGACCCAGAAGAGGCGCCAATTGGCTGCCTTCTGGGGGCGTAACCTGGGCACAGGTCATGGCGCTAGGACACCCCCCCTTTCGAGATATCCTGGCTGTGATTGGTCCAGTCTCCAGCCTGGACCAATCATCATCCAGGACATCCGATGCTGACGTCGCATGCGTCAGTCACGCAACGTCACCGGTAACGACTGCAGTGGACGGACGGGAGAGACGGCGGCACCGGCGGCACTGCAGAGTGGAGAGGAGAGTGAGACCGTCACCGGAATTGGTCCTGGATCCAGTCACTAGGCCGCGCAGCATCTCGAGCGGAGGGTCATCATCTCACACAGTGGAAGGAAGTAGGCACGAGTACCAGTCAGTCGGGGCCGGGGTCACCACCGGTAAGTGAGTCCTCCTCAGTCCTCTCCTGTCAGTCCTCCTCTCCTCCAGTCTTCTCCTCAGGCCTCCGGCGTGACCGTAAAAAATGCTGGGCAGTGGGCAGCACTGTGGGCACTGGGCACTGCAGCCATTGCCATGCCAAATTAGATTGCCATGCCTAAGCCTTGCCAATTTGCCATCACCAATGCCATCCATGCCTGTACCTACCTGTTCTGCCATGGGCTGGGTCCATCCATCCATCATGGATGGTTGGATGGACCCAGGCCAGGCCAGAACAGGTAGGTACAGGCAGGTCATGGTGCATTGGGGGACATGTACACTGTCAATGCATTGAAGGGGGCACGCATACTAAACTCTGCATTGGGGACATGTACACTGATCAATGCATTGAAGGGGGCACGCACGCTAAACTCTGCATTGGGGACATGTACACTGATCAATGCATTGAAGGGGGCACGCACGCTAAACTCTGCATTGGGGGACATGTACACTGATCAATGCATTGAAGGGGGCACGCACGCTAAACTCTGCATTGGGGGACATGTACACTGTCAATGCATTGAAGGGGGCACGCACGCTAAACTCTGCATTGGGGGACATGTACACTGTCAATGCATTGAAGGGGGCACGCACGCTAAACTCTGCATTGGGGGACATGTACACTGTCAATGCATTGAAGGGGGCACGCACGCTAAACTCTGCATTGGGGGACATGTACACTGTTCAATGCATTGAAGGGGGCACGCACGCTGGTCACTGCATTGGGGACATGTACGCTGGTCACTGCATTGGGGGCATGTTATGCTGGTCACTGCATTGGGAGCATGGTATGCTGGTCACTGCATTGGGGGCATGTATGCTGGTCACTGCATTGGGGGCATGTACGCTGGTCACTGCATTGGGGGCATGTACGCTGGTCACTGCATTGTGGGCATGTACGCTGGTCACTGCATTGAAAGGGGCATGTACGCTGGTCACTGCATTGAAAGGGGCATGTATACTGGTCACTACTACGCTAAACTCTGCATTGGGGGACATGTACACTGTTCAATGCATTGAAGGGGGCACGCACGCTGGTCACTGCATTGGGGGCATGTATGCTGGTCACTGCATTGGGGGCATGTACGCTGGTCACTGCATTGGGGGCATGTACGCTGGTCACTGCATTGAAAGGGGCATGTACGCTGGTCACTGCATTGAAAGGGGCATGTATACTGGTCACTACATTGAAAGGGGTCATGTATGCTGGTCACTACATTGAAAAGGGGCATTTATACTGGTCACAACATTGAAAGGGGCATGTATACTGGTCACTACATTGAAAGGGGGCATTTATACTGGTCACTACATTGAAAGGGGCATGTATACTGGTCACTACATTGAAAGGGGGCTTGTACGCTGGTCACTGCATTGAAAGGGGGCCTGTACTGTTGGGTTTGTGCTAGGGGGCCTGTACTGTGGGGTTTGTGCTAGGGGGCCTGCACTGTTGGATTAGTGCTAGGGGGCCTGTACTGCTGGGTTTGTGCTAGGGGGTCTGTACTGTGGGGTTTGTGCCACTTTCAGTCAGTGTATCCCATAATAGGGTGTCTCTCACAGTATATCCCATAATAGGGCCCCTGCTCCCTATTATAGGATATACTAGTACTGAGAGACCCCTTAATATGTGATATATTGGGAGAATTTGTTCACGCAAGCAAAATACAGGGGACAAAATGGGTGGAGTCTATAAGGGGTGTGGCTTCTGAGAAATGGGAGGAGTCAAAATAGAAGGGCGGGGTCTTGCGCCCCCCCAACTTAAAACTTCACCAGCCGCCACTGGTCCAGACAGAGGGTCAGGGGATATGAACACTTTATAAGACAGTCAGTGGAGAATGAAAAATCACATTACAAGCTTTAACCAGTGCTCAACAGGACAATCATAGAAGTCACAAGACTGCTATATACTACTGATGAGAAAAGATATTTAGCAGTTTATATTTACTAAAATATTTGCATTTCCGTGTTCTGTGTACTGTGGCAGACCAGATATAGTGAATACAGGGTCCTGGGTTTAGTAACACAGTAAGTACTAGAAGTTTTAAATAAAAATAATATTTTTAGCAGAGAGCACTGTATATTCGTCTTCTTTTTAAGCTTTTTTTCACCCTGGGTCTAAACATCATAGAGGATGGAAGTGGATTGTGGAGCCACTAAACACTGGAGTGGAAATTGCTGTTAGAACTTATATGAACCCCATTTAAAGTGGAAGGCACATATGACCTAATGACCTGAAGACAGTTAGGGCTGACTATAAGGTGAGAGGCTTGGCACTAGTGGATGCTCTATATATTTAAAGGTACGGTGGAATTATGAAGCATTTTTGAAGAATTTTCAACTTCTTGGATAAAGCAAGCGGTACATATGGACAATACTGAGTACACATGGATACATTTTTGTTTTTATTTTTTATAAGAGACTATGAGGATTTAAAAAGGGCACATATGAACATTTTGGTTTGTACATCATCATTTATTTAACCACTTGATGACCACGCTATAGCTAAATGATGGCTACAGTGCGGCTGGCCAGTTCTGGGAGGCTGTCAAATGACATCCTCCCGTGATCCTGGCGCTGCGCACCTGCTGTGGCACATGGACGGTGTGCTCTGTGATCAGCAGTGTCCTCGAGACACTGCTGATCACAGATTGGGGTAAAGAGCCAGTCAGTGTCTCTTTACCACGTGATCAGCTGTGTCCAATTACAGCTGATCATGATGCAAATAGAAGTTGGTTATTGGCTCTCCTTGCTGAAAGCGTGAGAAGAGGAGAAGAGATCCGCTAACCGGCTTGTGTAAAATGGACATCTACACTGATAATCAGGGCACTGATTATCAGTGCAGTCTCAACATTGCCCACCAGTGCTGCCAATCAGTTCCCACCAGTGCTGCCTAACAGTGCCTACCAGTTCTGCCAACCAGTGCCCACCAGTGCTGTCAATCAGTGCCCACCAGTGCTGTCAATCAGTGCCCATTAGTGCTGTCAATCAGTGCCCATCAGTGCCTCCTCACCAGTGTCAACTATCAGTGCTGCTTACCAGTGTCCATAAGTGCCACCAACCAGTGCCCAGAAGTCCTGCCTATTAGTGCCACCTATCAGTGCAGCCTCCTCAGTGCCTCCTCATCAGTGCCCACCAGTGCCGTCTCATCAGTGCAGCCTATCAGTGCCCATCAATGCCCATCAGTGCCACTTCATCAGTTCTGCCTCATGAGCGCACATCAATGAAAACGAAAAATTACCTGTTTGAAAAATGTGTGTGAAAAAAATGATAAAAAATGTCATTCAAAGTGTGACAGCGCTGGAAGCTGAAAATTGGTCTGGGCAGGAAGGAGATAAAAGTACCCAGTAGGCAAGTGGTTAAAGGAACACACACAAACATTTTGTCATTTATTTTTTAAGAAAAATATGGTTATTTTGCTGTTTGGTAATTTTTAAAGGAACACACACGAACAATTTTCTTTTTTCATTATTTTGCTTTATTCATGTTCATGTTTTTGATTTTTTTTTTAAATAATTTATAATACTTGTGCACATATTTATAAGGAACACTATTATTCAATACTGTGTGCCACTAATGTATATAATTTAGAGGAAGCACGCTATATTTCTAGCACATCGACAGTTATTTTCCTGTACTTACAAAATGTTTATGCTCTTCCATGCCAGCCACATAATGCAGGTGTGCACTGGCAAGCAGGATGGACGTTTACGACCATGGCAGGCAAAGTTTCTATGCTGAGACCACACTCACAGCACAGTGACTAAGCTGTTACGGACAATTCCCAGTCTCTGGTTATGATCCGGAGATGGTGGGACTGAATTCTGATCATTTGACCACTGTGACAACCAATACTGACCATGTGATCAGGGTGTTTGTCCCACTCCTTACCGTAAAGGCCCAGTGAAACGGTAGGAGGGAGCTAAAGGTAAAAAACATGGAGAAATGTGAATGTATTCCAGAAATGTATAAAATACGTTTTTTTATTTACTTTTTTATTTTGCCTTGAAATTCTGCAATAACCTTATTTTTGTAGTGACCAAATAATAATCAATTTACAAGCATAGCACAAATATACAGCGGCGGCTACAGAGAAGGGGGAGCATTGGAAGATTTTATTTTAATATACTTAGCACACAATTCCATTACTCAATTAAAATAAGTCAATATGCCATTGTTTTCAGCAAATTGTCTTACAATCTGTCTATAAACTGACAGCAGTTAAAAATTAGTCCACTTACAGAACATTTGTATTTGTACTGAACCATAAAGGCGTCCTGCGAATAAATATATAAAAAAAACAAAAGAGCAAACATTTATTTTCCATCCGTCTGAACTAAAGTAACATCCCAGCAGTAATGAAGCTTAAATGAATCTTTGGATTAATTCAGACGATGCACCCCAGGGCTGTCAGAACAGCATGAAGATTTGGTGCCAGTGGGTGACTAATCTTCTGAGATCCTGTTGTAGAGGTATCAAGCAGCTGTATCCTTGCTTACTGTCACTTCCACAATGCTAGGTTCCATATGGGTAGAAGCTCAAACACTGAGAGATGTACTTAACGGTGGAATTCAATGCATATACTGTAATTTATCCTCAGTGGGAATCAAATGGCAGTAGTCAACTTACTATTGGAATAATGGTATTGTGTATTCCAACTCAGTATGGGGTATGATTTGGAAGTGAAATATATTTGCTAAACCTAATTGCAACTGCTGTTTTGTGAGTGAACACAGGGGAAGTGTGAATAACCATGAGGTAGTGCAAGTAGGAAGTGGTTCTACTAACTTTCAGCTAGTGGACTTCAGCCCATTAATTCAGCATGCTATTTGAAATAGCCTGCCAGCAGTCAGACAGCAATCACTGAAAAAGATGTAGATTTACTCAAGGAAATGTTGGCATTATCTAATAGCCTTGAACACTGAACACACTGTAAATGTATATAGTATAGCAGAGAGCCAGGCTTAACTCAGGCTTCTTTCTTATACATTCTAAAGCCTTTGATCAATCCCAAGAAAGTACCTGTCCCTGGTTGCAAATTGGCAGCCAGGTGAACTACTGTAGGCCAGGGTCAGCAACATGGAGATCGCGATCTACCAGTAGATAGCAGACAGGTGACTGGTAGATCATGGACTTCGCTTGCTGACATTCCAGAGCATCAAACAGAGAGTAATGCAGAGGGACTACTTGTAAAATTAGAGCTGTAGTAGGGAGCAAGAGCCGTATAAGCCATTGCCTCCTCTGTAGTGCTGGCTCCTGTCCCATGCATAGTAATATCAACTGCTCTCTATCTCTAAGGCCCTGTTCACACCTGAGCATTTTTCAGCTCATAAAACTCTCATATCTGAAGTCTCAAAACGCCCAACAAGCAAAACCCCATTCATTTTAATAGCCCCTGTTCACATATGAGCGTTTTGTTGCCTGAAGCAAAACTCCTGAAGCTCAAAAAAGTACATGAGCTTCTTTTTTGGCAGATTACAGGCGTTTTTGTTAGATGTCAATGCATGCCTCAAAAAAAACCTGCAAAAAATTCCTGCAAAAACAACTGAAAAATGCCTGGAAAAATGCCTGGAAAACGCCCAAAAAAAAGCCTGAAAAACACCCAAAGAAAAGCCTGAAAAGGATACGCTCAGGTTTGAATGGAGCCTTATCCCGAGTAGCGGTCTCCAGAGTGGTGCCAGCAGCATAAAAGAGGAGATATTCAGGTCAGTGTGAAGCAATATACTGGGCATAATAGTATAAGGCTACTTTCACACTGATGTGCTGCGGTTTATCCACTCTGCAGGTGCAGAGCTCTGTACCTGCAGCTTTCCTGTGGATTTACTGCGCTTAGCTATCGACTTCAAATATATCCTGCGGATTTGGATCCCATCTGAATGAAGGAGTTTTGGTGCGCTTTCAGAAAATGCACCACACCTGCAGGATATAATAGAAGTCTATGGGAAAGCACAGCTAACCCAGGAAAGTTGCAGATGCACTGCGCTGCCCCCGCGGTGCTGGTAAACCGCTGCACATCAGTGTGAAAGCAGCCTAATGGAGGGCTCAGAAAAGTAAGGGTTTTTTTACATTTTCAGTTTGGGGGGTGGTAAAACCCCATAGTTAAGATGTGTTTTTATCAACCTCACCTCAACCCCACCCTCTTTAGCTGCAGTGGCCTCCTTTTTCAGGCAGGGCCTCGAAAACGCTTTGCAGCCCGTTCCCTCCCCAGCTTGTGTGCCCTGTCTTGTTGCAGCCTGTAGTGGTGTGTGACAGCCTGTGACGCCACTGTCCTGCTCTCTCATGCGGCTTGTGCGAGCGACTGTCTCTCAATCAGGCAGTTTCACCTTCGATCACTTAGGAGCCTTGGAGTTTGCCAATGCGGTTATCCCCAGTTGTCATTTTCAGGGGTCCGGACACTTTTAGCAGCCCTCCAGCCTACCCTTTGTACCGTCTTGGATTACCACACACGATACCACAGCACCTCTACATGCAGTCTGCAAATCATTCAGATGTAAGTGGATATTGGAATAAAGTGTTATTGTTTTTACTCGCACTGACCTGGTACCCTGTTCTCTCCTTTTATTTCTGTTTTCGAGGGAATACCACATCTCAACAAGGAGCTGCCGTCTTGTGTGTATTCTGTCCAGTCACCACTTGCCCTTTTTCCCATTGGCCTTGGTATCCCGTGGTTCTCACCTATTTATGAACTACATGGACTTTAAACACCATAATATTATTTCATTATTATTTTTCTCTGTTCTTATCAGTCTGCATATTTTTACATTTATTTCCATTTAATTACACACAGATCTTATCCAATGTCAGTGAGCGCTGACTCACTTACTTTCAGCTGGTAAATTGTTTGTATAATTAGTAAATAGAGTCTACCTGTGTGAAATGTAATCTCCGTATAAAAAACAGCTCTTCTTTAAAGCCCCCAGAGGTTTGTAAGAGAACCTTAGTGAAAAAACAGAACCATGAAGGCTGAGGAGCACACCAGACAGGTCAGGGATAAAGTTGTGGAGAAGTTTAAAGTAGGATTCGATTATATAAAAAATATCCCAATCTTTGAACATCTCACGGAGCACTGTTCAATCCATCATCCCAAAATAGAAAGAGTATGGCACAACTGCAAACCTACCAAGACATGGCAGTCCACCTAAACTGATAGGCTGGGCAAGGTGTGCATTAATCAGAGAAGCAGCCAAGAGATCCATGATAACTCTGGAGGAGCTGCAGAGATCCACAGCTCAGGTGGAAGAATTTGTCTGCAGGACAACTATTATTCATTCACTCCACGGATCTGGACTTTATGGAAGAGTGGCAAGAAGAAAGCCATTGTTGAAAGAAAGCCATAAGAAGTCCCGTTTGCAGTTGGAGAGAAACCATGTGGAGGACACAGCAAACATGTTTAAGAAGGTGCTCTGGTCAGATGAGACCAAAATTTAACTTTTTGGTCTAAAAGCAAATGATATGTATGGCGGAAAAATACCACTGCACATCACCCTGAACACACCATTCCCACAGTGAAACATGGTGGTGGCAGCATCATGTTGTGTGGATGCTTTTCTTCAGCAGGGACAGGGAAGCTGGTCAGAGTTGATGGGAAGATGGATGGAGCCAAATACAGGGAAATCCTAGAAGAAAATCTGTTAGAGTCTGCAAAAGACTACAGAATGGGATGAAGGTTCACCTTCCAGCAGGACAACTACTGTCAGAAAAGCACTAGGCATTCCCCTTCGGCCTATTTAATGGTAGCAGGCTGCAGCTTCTCCTGTACTCCTGATCCTGAAACCTGCTGTATCCCTGGTTGACCTTCCAGCTTGTCCCTTACTTCGCTTGTCTGCTGCCCGCCCTGACCTCGGCTTGTCCTGTGACCATCCTCCTGCCTTATCCTTGTCTGTTTATCCGCCATCGGATCTGGACTTGCTCAACTCCTGGTGGGGCGACCTTGAGGACCCCGACCTGGTGCTATACACGCAGCAAAGTCTATCCACACCAACTGAGGCTCTAGTGAAATCCGGTTGGCACTTAGATTCCGCACCTCAGGCTAGCCTGTGTCTTCCACCAAGGTGACTTGTCTGTGTCCCTTCCTCTGGATCCTGTGAGGCCACCCTCTGCATGTCAGGCTTGCCACCAGCTCCCTGACAACAACCTTAAACATACAGCCAGAGCTACAATGGAATGGTTTAGATCAAAGAATATTCTTGTGTTAGAATGGCCCAGTCAAAGTCCAGACCTAAATCCAATTGAGAATCTGTGGCAAGACTTGAAAATTGCTGTTCACGGATTCTCCCCATCCAATCTGACATAGCTTGAGCTATTTTTCAAAGAAGAATGGGCGAAAATGTTACTCTCTAGATGTGCAAAGCTGGTAGAGACATGCCCAAAAAGATTTGCAGCTGTAATTGCAGCGAAGGGTGGTTCTACAAAGTATTGACTCGGGGGGGCTGAATACAAATGCATGCCATACTTTTCAGATATTTATTTGTAAAAAATTTTGAAAACCATTTATCATTTTCCTTCCACTCCACAATTATGTGCCACTTTGTGTTGGTCTATCGCACAAAAACCCAATAAAATCCGTTTACGTTATTGGTTGTAATATGACAAAATGTGGAAAATTTCAAGGGTTATGAATACTTTTTCAATACTTTTTTCAAGCCTATTTGTCATGTCTGTTCAGTGATGATGTTTGTGCTTTGTTGTGTCTCGTATATTGTGTGAGCACCAGGAAAGGTTAAAGGACTTTAACATGTATAGCTTGGAAGAAAGAAGAGACAGAGGGGATATGATAGAAACTTTTAAATACATAAAGGGAATCAACTCGGTAAAGGAGGAGAGCATATTTAAAAGAAGAAAAACTACCACAAAAGGACACCGTTTTAAACTAGAGGGGCAAAGGTTTAAAAGTAATATGAGGAAGTATTACTTTACTGCGAGAGTAGTGGATGCATGGAATAACCTTCCTGCAGAAGTGGTAGCTGCAAATACAGTGAAGGAGTTTAAGCATGCATGGGATAGGCATAAGGCTATCCTTCATATAAGATAGGGCCAGGGACTATTCATAGGATTCAGATATATTTGGCAGACTAGATGGGCCAAATGGTTCTTATCTGCCGACACATTCTATGTCTATGTTTCTATAATGTATGTGTAAAGTGCTGCGTAAATTGATAGCACTATATAAGTTCCTGTGATAAATAAATATATAGAAACCCACTTGTTTTTTTAGAAACCCACCTGTTTTTCAATGTAAACCTTTCATACACCTAAACTGGTCAGCAGTCAGCATAATAAGACACTGATAGGTGCCTTTACATAAACATTTCTTTATGTTGTTTTGAAAGCTCAGACCCTCATTCCCACTTTGTGGCCTTTCTATAGGATAGGTAAGAATGGTTCAGTTCACTGAAGGTTATACGTGCTAGAACTCTGTTCAGTTCCAAGGTAGGGATGACTGCCTGTTTGGACTGGATTTCCTTGTTTGGAGGTTTGTCCCTTGAAGATGTTCCTTGGCAACAAAACACAGTGGGAGGAGCCTATTTGTCATGTCTGTTCAGTGATGATGTTTGTGCTTTGTTGTGTCTCGTATATTGTGAGCACCCTATTGTGAACAAATAAAGTGTTTTTTTTTTTTTTTTTTTTATACTTAGTGGTTTTACACACTGTAGCACATTTATGTTCTCTCTTCATGGTGGTAACACTGGGATTGATGGGATTGAAAGAGTGCAGGTCATTTTTGAATGAACTGTTGATGAGTGGTGGAAAGCAGAGATAGGTGACAATAAATGCATAGGTGACCTTCTATAATATAGAGGTCTATTGCTTCTGGTAAGACACCTGTGCACCTTGAGGTGTGAGAGCACTTGGGGGCAACACCAGATTGTAGTGGTTGGGTCACAGTACCACCTTGGCTGTTTTGGCATGAACGTTTTTGCAAGAACATTTCAGCATGAACTTTTATCTATTTTTTTTATTATTTAACTTATTATATGCACTATTATTTATTCATTTTTATATACTTTATTTATCACTTGTGATATTGATTCAAGTATTTGAGCACTATTATGGACATAATTTGATATTTTTTGCATTGGATTGTAAGTATTTAAAGGCACAGCACACCTATTCTGTGCTTATGGTTTGCTTAACTTGTATTTGAAAATTAGAGTGCTGCTGTACAGTTACAAGACAATAGAATACAAGAGGGTTAAGAGGGCCCTGTTAATAAGAGCTTACAATCTATTAGCATTATTAACATTGCTAAATAGGACACCTTCCCCCAAGCCAGCATCTTAACAGCTATGACTCATCCCCATCTGGCCTATTCAGCTGTCTACTGGGGATTCCTGAATCATCGTCGTACAAATCTCTGTGATGTTATTGACCAAACATGGACATGTCCATTTTTGGTCAATAATGTTACCTAGGAGACCCTGTTCATTTTTTACTTTAGCGGCGAGGCGGTGTTATTTAGTGTAAGAGGAGTGATGGGATCAGACATATCCATTGTTTAGAAGGGGTTTTTTTTATACCTGTAGGTCTACAGGCATCGTTCTTTGTAAGTGACATGGATCTGCATAGCAGAACAATGTAATTAACAATAAATTTGTGGGACTTTTTTTAATAAATAACTTGTCAAAGCGTGTTCATTTACTAATTACATGTTTTTTTTTACTGAGTAGAGGTACTATGTTACACACATGGGGACAATGTGCTTTGCAAGGATGTCTTCCCATGCAAGTTACCCTTCACATGTTGAAGTCATGTGATGTGGTATGGTATGATTCAGGAAGAAGAAGGCAAGATACAGCCTTATGTGAGGGGGCTTCTAGAGTTCATTAAGTCCCCCCCACTAACCCTCACAACAACATAGTTGCCAACATTTGAAAAAAATTTCCAGGGACACTTTGCAGCACAGCTATCAATTACTTACCACACCCACTTCCCTGAAGCTCTGCCTACTCTGCATAATTAATCTCCGCCTACTTATCAGATTAGGGTCTACTTCATAAAGAGAGAATTACAGGAAATTGAAAAGGGAATTGAAAACTTGAGGCCAAATTAGCAGAGTTGGAATAATTCTCCCATTCAGCTGCACTATTTCTGCCTAAAGTTTCACATTCTCATCACAATTCCCTGCAATTCTAAAGTGTGAAATGTGCTCAGGTGTGACCATACAAAAAATGTAATATGTAAATATAAATAAAGTGCAAGGTGTAAATAAGTATGATTATACTTATACTATCTGGTATAATTAGGTTTTATTGTACTTATTTACACCTAACACTTTATTTATATTTACATATTCCATTTTTTGTATGGTCACACCTGAGCACATTTCACACTTTATTCACCTGTCTTTGAATTCAGCCCTCTGTAGGGTGATAATTTACATTTACATAAAACAATGTGGCATCCTTTCCTTCCTAACACATTACCCAGTCCATACCAGTATAGATTCTAACACATTACCCAGTCCATACCAGTATAGATCCTAACACATTACCCAGTCCATACCAGTATAGATCCTAACACATTACCCAGTCCATACCAGTATAGATCCTAACCCATTACCCAGTCCATATCAGTATAGATCCTAACACATTACCCAGTCCATACCAGTATAGATCCTAACACATTACCCAGTCCATACCAGTATAGATCCTAACACATTACCCAGTCCATACCAGTATAGATCCTAACACATTACCCAGTCCATACCAGTATAGATCCTAACACATTCCCCAGTCCATACCAGTATAGATCCTAACACATTACCCAGTCCATACCAGTATAGATTCTAACACATTACCCAGTCCATACAAGTATAGATCCTAACACATTACCCAGTCCATACCATCCTAACACATAACAAGTCCATACCAGTATAGATATCCAGCATGAGATTTTTCCCATTGAGGATTGAGGTCTGTTTTCATTTTTTTGAGCAATACACATACACATACACGGATATGTACACACATTTATCTAGAGCTAGAAAACTATATATATGTATCAATTAACAGGTGTATAAATTATATCTATAAAAAAACATTATTGATAGTAGTAATTAATGGAGTGTGAGGCCTCCAGCTTGTCGGAAGGTGCTCTGCCTCCCCCTGCTGGCGGATTTTGGAAAGTGCACCATGCTGACACCCTGCCTTCGGTGGCACGTTTAATTTGCGACAGGCGGGAAGAGTGACACAGAGAGAGATAGACAACCTTCTGCCAGTACTACAACTCCTAGCTGGGGTGAGAGCGACACTGTGTGGCACAAAATTAAAAAAAAAAAAAAAAAAAATTTTTTTTTTTTTAAATGATTTACAATGTCCCTGATTAACAGGGACACTGTAAAATACCCGGGACAGGCTCCTATTTGTCCCGGGAAAAACGGGACAGTTGGCAGGTATGCAATAACTGGGTTGTGGGGAAGAGGAGCCAGGGTGCTGTGGAAGAGGTCCTTGTTCCCATGAACATGATGCCTTACCAGTGGGGGCCCTGACAAGAAACCCTTCCTTTGTTGAGGGCATGTGACCTGTTATGGTTCAAGAGGGGCACAAGCCCACCTCCCCCCTTTCCTGTCCTGCCAGATATGGGTATGGTAGGAAATTTGGCAGGGCCCACACTTTTTTTATGGGGTCTCCGTTGACAGCTGGCATAAAAGAAGGTAATGTGCAGCTGTATGTTTAGAAACAGAAGTGTGACCAAAGCTGTCAGTTTTGCTGCAGTAAGTTGTATACATCATAAAGATCTGCAGACAGGTTAAAGTCAATCTTCACTCTCTAATTCATCATTCCTCCTCTCCTCCACCGGTCCCCTGCACGATTAGGGCTCTTTATTTTTCCTTTTTTTCTTTTGTCAGGTCCTGCTCCCCTATGCAAGTCAAACCACGTTAAAGTCCTCCCCAGGCATGGTATTTAAAGGAATTTTTAAAAAAAAAGTGTTACTAAACCCGCAACAGTAAAAATCAGGCTGTATATGTAGTAAATCGTGCATGTTATACTCACTGTGGAACATAAGGGGTTATTCCACCACATTGTGTAAAAAGGCTGTTTGAGCCTGTCTTCTCTGTCCTACCTTTCTTCCACTGACCCTAATAATCTCCTGATAAGACAGAGCCTTTAGAGTCATTCTGCACATGCTCAGTTTGATGTATATTGCTAGAGAGTTTTTTTTTTGTTTTGTTTTTTTGCTTAGGAGGGTGCATGTGATCAGCACAGGGCCATTTAGAACTGTCCAAACAGAGGGTTAGGAGTCATGCATCCTCATAGGACAGTCATCGGAGAATGAAAACTCCTCCTACAAGCTTTTAACCAGACACTGATAGAAGTCACAAGACTGCTATATACTGCTGATGAGAAACGATATTTAGCAGTTTATATATACTAAAATAATTGTATTTCCATGTTCTGTGTACTGTGGGAGACCAGATATAGGGAATGCAGGGTCCTGGTTTAGTAACACTTTAATGTTGCCCTGAAAACATTAATAAAATCTGTGCTCCAATCAAAACAAAATTGTTGTAAAAAATCTGCATCCTCTCAGTGGGTGGACTTTAACACCGAGTGGCTACATATTTTCGGCCCTATGTAAACATGTAACTGTAAAGTTGGGGGGAGTACCGCGCTTTAAAAGTGCTTAAATAACATAAATCAAATATATAAATATGTAAATACGTGAAAAAGTGCCAAAGTGCTTCTTAAATAATATTAAAATTGATGTGTCTTAATGTATACAATAATATAATCCGATATGCTTTATACAATAAATATAATAGGTGATGAAATATTCATTAAAAAAATATAAATC
The DNA here is from genome assembly GCF_965119305.1 of Pelophylax lessonae. Taxonomy (NCBI): domain Eukaryota; kingdom Metazoa; phylum Chordata; class Amphibia; order Anura; family Ranidae; genus Pelophylax; species Pelophylax lessonae. The sequence goes on from NC_138769.1 coordinate 512,083,601, forward strand.
TTATTGAAACCAACTATATCAATCCATTATACAGTGAAAAATTTATATAAAATTAAAATCGGTGACTTATTTAAATATAAAAAGTGCTCTAAATAAGTGATAACCAATAAAGTGCTGAAGTGTCCTTTTAAAATTATTTTTATAAATATATAATGTGATGAACGCAATCTTCTTAATCCAAATTTCACATGCAGGTGCTTCGTGCGGTGCCCACTAGGTGTCCTAAGCGCTCACCTCACTGCTCCTTTAAAAGAGCCTTGGGTTGTATTTCCCAGTATGCTGTTCCTTCCTCCTTATTGTGCCATTATAAATCCTTGGTTATATCTCCCTTGTAAATGCAGCTATCTTTCAGGGGATATAAGCGGTTCTTTGTATCTCCAAAAAAATCAAATTGGGGCCAACATAGTGAAGTACGTCCCATAAATTTTATTTAAAAAAGATAGAGTAACACTCACATTGCTTTTCGTCTTGTTTCAAGCATAACATACGATCCTTTGCCGATACGTCACTTCCGGTTGAGCTTCCGGTTCCAGGGATCCCTGGAAGAAGCTGCGTGATGACGCAGCGTAACGCGTAGGATAGCTCAACCGGAAGTGACGTATCGGCAAAGGATCGTATGTTATGCTTGAAACAAGACGAAAAGCAATGTGAGTGTTACTCTATCTTTTTTAAATAAAATTTATGGGACGTACTTCACTATGTTGGCCCCAATTTGATTTTTTTGGAGATACAAAGAACCGCTTATATCCCCTGAAAGATAGCTGCATTTACAAGGGAGATATAACCAAGGATTTATAATGGCACAATAAGGAGGAAGGAACAGCATACTGGGAAATACAACCCAAGGCTCTTTTAAAGGAGCAGTGAGGTGAGCGCTTAGGACACCTAGTGGGCACCGCACGAAGCACCTGCATGTGAAATTTGGATTAAGAAGATTGCGTTCATCACATTATATATTTATAAAAATAATTTTAAAAGGACACTTCAGCACTTTATTGGTTATCACTTATTTAGAGCACTTTTTATATTTAAATAAGTCACCGATTTTAATTTTATATAAATTTTTCACTGTATAATGGATTGATATAGTTGGTTTCAATAAGATTTATATTTTTTTAATGAATATTTCATCACCTATTATATTTATTGTATAAAGCATATCGGATTATATTATTGTATACATTAAGACACATCAATTTTAATATTATTTAAGAAGCACTTTGGCACTTTTTCACGTATTTACATATTTATATATTTGATTTATGTTATTTAAGCACTTTTAAAGCGCGGTACTCCCCCCAACTTTATTTATCTTTATTGTGTAGGTTACCAATTTTAGTACCTGCAGCATTAAAGGTGCCTATTTTGTAGACAATAATTAGAGAAGACAGCGCGAGAATTTCACCAACCCTCTATAAACATGTAACTGTGCTGAGTGTGCCCTCCATGTGATCACTGTTACTGCTATACTGCGGCGGTCAGCCCCGGCCAGGCAGAGTGACGTATCGGTACGTCACTCGCCTGTCACTGACTTGCGAGCCTATCGCGGGCGGGCGCGCGCCCGCCGAGGCGCGCGCCCGCCGCGGCTCGTTCACAGGCAAGTCAGTGCGTGTGACCGGCGGACTCGATGTCCGCCAGTCACACTGCGATCGCTCCTGTGAAGGGAGAAAGACAGAGCGGCTTGTGTAAACAAGCTGCCTGTCAGTTCTCCCTGTGTAAAAGTGAAGATCTGTCCGTTCTACTATGTAGAACGGTTGATCTTTGCTTTTACACCAATAGCAATGTCCCTGCACAGTTAGAATCACGCCCCTAGGACACACTTAACCCCTCCCTGTCCAATAAAGTTAACCCCTTCCCTGCCAGTGTCATTTTTGCAGTAACAGTGCATATGTATAGCACTGATTACTGCAGTAATGTCACTGGTAACCCCAAAAGTGTCAAAAATGTCAGTCAAGGGTCCGATCTGTCCGCCGCAATGTCGCAGTACCAAAAAAAAAATCGCAGATCGCCGCCATTACGCGTTAAAAAAAAAAAAACAAAAATGACAAAAATCTTTCCCTTTGTTAGTAAACGCGATAACTTTTGCGCAAACCAATCAAAATACGCTTTTTGCGATTTTTTTTACCAAACATAGGTAGCATAAAACAAATTGGCCGAAAAATGTTAAAAAATTTTGATTTTTACTTTTTTTTTTGGGGAATTTCATATAAAAAAATGTGAAAAATATTGTTATTTTTGCAAAATTTACGCTCTTTTTTTGTTTATATCGCGTGATCAAAAAATCGCACAGGTGATCAAATACCACCAAAAGAAAGCTCTGTTTTTGGGAAAAAAAGGACGTCAAATTTGTTTAGGTACAGCGTCGCACGACCGCGCAATTGTCCGTTAAAGTCACGCAGTAAAAAAGCGCAAAAAAAAACCTGGTCCTTTAGCAGCCTAATCCTCCGGGGCTTAAGTGGTTAAGGGCCAGGAGGCGGTGGCAGGAAGGGGTTAACATTCAGTTCCTATTGACTTTAATGGGATTTGGAATCCCCACATGAACTTTACCCATGTTCTGTAAAACTACCTCAAACTAAACCCAGGTATATTAAACTCATCCCCAATTATATGTTTCTATTCATTTACAAAGTATTCAAATGTGCAATATATTTTCTTGCTCCCAGAGCAATACTTAGCCCCCACCACTCCAGGTTATTATATACACTCTTCTCCTCCAATATATGTAAACATCCTCCTTCCGCAGCAGTATACTTACCTCTCCCCAACTATATACATCCTTTTTATCCACCCCTGCAGAGCAATATATAGACCATTTTCTGACCCTCCTCATTACATGTATTCCTCCACCCAACACATATCCCCAACACCTTTTTCCTAGTCCAAGCAGGAGGAGTTTATTCACTAGTGCATTTGCATTTTGCAGAGCAGAGTAGGGACTGGCTATTGAGGAATTACTTTTATACAGTTGGCCGGCTCAAACACATATTGCAATATACAGTATGGGAACTAGGAATCCCTGTTTTGTTTTTTGATTTTTTGCAAAGTTTGCTAGAAAAGGTATATAGCAGTGTGCAGATAGTTCATCCTGAATTCTTAGTGCTAACATGTGGTCACCCTCTAGCACTTGATAGATTATATAAATGTAGAAGCTAGTGGGGCTTGAGTACAGGTGCATCTTACTTCGATTGCATTGCAGGTCTACGGCCAGACCTGAACCTCTACTAAGCTCAAATAAAACTTGTATCTATCTGCTCCATATTGGCACTATATCCACTGGAGCATTTGCATTTTACAGAGCAGAATAGGAACTGGCCATTGAGGGATTATTTTGATGCAGTTTGCCAGTTTAAATATGTATTGCAATATATGTGAAAAAATCCCCCTTTTTTTTACAAAGTTTGCCAGAAAGGGTATATATCAGTGTGCATGTAGGCAGGTGCAGTCTATTTTCTCCACTGCAGGTGGCAGTCAACCATAGTGGCAGTGCAGAGGGAGAGGAAGTCCCAATTGCTTCTGGACTTAGTGTGTGTTATTTCCACCACACCACATTGCATTAACTACATGCAGAGGGTTTATCCAGAATTTTTAGCACACCAAGGAGGAGAGAAAACAGGGACATGGGTATGCTCACTGAAAGTGTAAAGCTGAATGGGTGCTAAACCCTCCAATGTTTCTGAAGGAAAACAGGAAATGCTCATTCTGTTATCTTGCTCATTCTGTTATCTTTTTATACCATATATGATGCACATTTATTTAAAAATAATGTTAAGAAATAGTTCAAGGGGTGGGTCACCTTATGTTAAGTACCCTGTGACATGTACATTTGTTATTAGAACCATTTGTTTTTAGATTAAAGTGGTTGTAAAAGCTAAAGGTTTTTTACCTTAGTGTATTTTTTGCAGTATGGTAAAAAAAAAACTTTTTAGGTGCAGTTGCTCCCCGGCCTCCATGCCTATCTAAGCCTGATTCCTGTCCACTGGTGTACCCAAGAGCAGCAGTGATGATCTCTCTCTCCCTCCTCACTGGACTCAGTCATTGCCATTGGTGTCAGCTGCTGCCAATCAAAACCAGTGACGAGGGAGCAGAGGCGGGAATGAGCCACACTGTGTGTGTCAATAGATGCAAACAGTGCGGCTCGGTATCAAGCCTGCATGTGTACTCCCTAGTACGTGGCTTGCTAGGGGGGGTACTTGGAAGTCAGGAGGAGCCAGGTACACCAGCGGGGGACCCCAGAAGAGAAGGATCGGAGCTCATCTGCACAAAACCGTTGTACTGAGCAGGTAAGTATAACATGTTTGTTATTTTACAAAAAAATCCTTTACAATCACTTTAATCATTTTGAAAACAATAACTTGTTAAAGGAATTGTTACAGCAGAAGGTTTATTATCTCAATGCATTCTATGCATTAGGATAAAAAAAATTCATCTTTATCCAGCGATGTTTTAGGAGTGTCTCATCTGCCCGGGACTCCCCTCCTCATTGGCTAAGACAGCAGCATGGAGCGATTGCCTCCCACTGCTGTCAAAGTCAGTCAGCCAATCAGGAGAGTAAGGGGGCGGAGGGCGGGTCGCAGTGACCGGTCTGAATGGACACAGGGAGCTGTGACTCGGCTCTGGTGCCCCTACAGCAAGCTGCTTTCTGTGGGGGCACTCAACTGGAGGGAGGGGCCAGGAGCACCGAAGAGGGACCCAAGAAGAGGAGGACCTGGCCTGCTCTGTGCAAAACCAACTGCACAGAGGAGGAAAGTATAACATGTTTGTTATTTTTTATTTTTTTTAACTAGACTTTACAATCACTTTAAGTGCCTATAAAAGTACCTACTCAGCTCTGATTGTAAGCTCCTTGAGGGCAGGGACTGATGTGTAATGTACAATGTATATGTAAAGCGCTGCGTAAATTGACAGCGCTATATAAGTACCTGAAATTAAATAATAATAAAATAATATGTGATTATTACTTGATAAAATGTCTAACTGTTACAAAAATTGACTTTAACAAGTAGAAGTATCCCCCAAACTTGTCAGGATTGCCCTCGGTAGAACACACACCACTGACATACAACCTTGCATTTTGTGTAATGAGTAATACTGAGGTAATAGGATTAGATACCTAGTTTCGCATGAATATAAATATTTGCATTTTTAAGACTGTGGCACTCCAGAAGTAATTTTTTAACTGGATTCTTTCTTTCTACATCATATTTGATTGATTGTTTTCTCCATTCATTTGTTAATAACAAAAGAGAACGGTTCTGCCATTTTTTGTGCACTCAGTGGCACCATACCCCTTGCTAGGAGCACATTGTGTGTCTGAGATCTACGTGTCTATATTTGGTTTGTTTTTCAATGTAGTTAATTGTCTTCCTTTCCTTTCGATGTTTTCTCCTCCTCACTCCCACACAACCTTTCTAGGCAATAGGCACACAGGCGTACTGAGGGCTATGAGAAGAATATGGAAAACATAAAGAACTTTTTTAGCAACAAAGAAAATATTTTGTGAACTCTGTAACAAGGCACGAGTTTTAAACACTGCAGTTAGCAAGTGAACTGTAATCCATAGCAATCATACAATAATTTCCACCCTCAGTTTTGCTTACTCTTGGATCAGTCTAAAGTGATCTGACGTTAGCATATATCAGTGATGTCTGAGATTCTAAATTACTAATTTCAAGTAAATTCTTAAAATGAGCATAAAAAAATAAATGGTTGACCATAGAATTTGTGATTTACTGAATTCTATAATGATATAAATAAATGATCAGCATTTACATAGAATGTATTGGATATCTTGTGCCTAGTGGTCAATCAAATTTGATATAGAATCTATAGGGACATTTGTGCCTAAAAACTACATCTTTATCTGCAGCTAATAGCTGTCAGCTAGCTAAAACACATTGGGGTTGATTAATAAAGGTAAACAGACTGTTCATTTGGGGAAGTTGCACTTCCCCATCCTATTGGATAGTTACTGCATGTGCCCAAAGAATGAGGTCAGCTGACTACCTGAATATACTGAATGACCAGGTTATTCCAGCAATGGATTTTTTCTCCCCTTATGGCATGAGCATATTCCAAGATGACAATGCCAAGATTCATCGGGCTCAAATTGTGAAAGAGTGATTCAGGGAGCATGAGACATCATTTTCACACATGGATTGGCCACCAAAGATTCCAGAACTTAACCCCATTGAGAATCTTTGGGATGTGCTGGAGAAGGCTTTGCGCAGTGGTCCGACTCTCCCATCATCAATACAAGATTTTGGTGAAAAAAAAATGCAACACTGGACGGAAATGAATCTTGTGACATTGCAGAAGCTTATCAAAACAATACCACAGCGAATGCCAAAAACAAAGCTAAAGGCGGTCCAACGTGTGTGAACTTTTTTTTTTTGGTGGCAACTTTTTGTTTGGGCAGACAGTGTATGTGTATGAAATACACATACACTGGTCTCTGAACTGCGGCTCTTTGCCTGCCTTTATCTGGCCCTTGAGGCATTATTCCTGCCACTGACACTAACAATGGGGAATAATTCCTGCCACTGGCACCAACAATGGGGCATTATTTCTTCCACTGACACCAACGATGTGGCATAATTTTTTCCACTGACAACAAAAATGGGGCCTATTCCTCCCAGTGACACCAACTATTTCTCCCCCTAATACCAAAAATCTGTATTGTTTACTCCCACTGGGCACAGTCCACACTCCCTAAAGTCGGAAGGACAGTAAAATGCCCCTGTCTTTAGAAAGTTTTTACATGTTCATATAATTTATTTGCACAGCATATTTACATTACATATTTACAAAGTGAACAGCCTGTTTGCCATTAGTAAATCAACCCCATCATGTTATACAGTATATCATAGTCTATAGTCAAAAACATAAATACATCAAACATAAACAATATCTTTTAGTAATAGAGGGCCCTATAGGAGTCTGCATATTGGTCTGAACAAGCCATAAACCCTAAACTGAAAAAAAGATTCTAAAAAAGTCTCACAGGGGCTGTGATTTATAAATAGGAAGCCACAACATGTATTTATGATGCTCATACACCAGCCACATTAAAGCCAAACTATCTAAAACAGAAAAAAGCCTATTTTTTTTCTCTTGTGTGAAGCTGTTTAATATTTCCATAAACTTAACATGGATGTCCAAGTAGCAAAAAACAAAATTAGTAAACTTGTAGCTTCTTATTGGGATGATAGCAAACTTTATTTTTTTTTAAATTTGTGAATCTGAAATGTCACAAGAATAAATTCACTATGTGAAATTTGCAGTACCATAATCAAGCATTCAAACAATAGATGAAACTGATACTGAACAGATTACTTATCTCATTAGGGTAGACTTATCTAATGTCAGGCGAAATCCAGGTTGTATGCCTTTCCACTTCAGTTAAGTAAGATGAATACAAGAAACAGTAGTAAGATATAAAGCAGGAGATATCGATCTTGCTGTAGATCAATCATAACAAACTGCACAGTATTGGTATAGAAATATAACTGTCAAAGTGTTCAGTACAATTTACCTTGGATTAAACATTGAAAATCTATTAAGGTTTGGATAGCCATGTGTAGCTGGGTACTTACTAGAATGTTGCTACCTCACTGTTCCATATTCTTTGTGGATATGTTGTGTATAGTAATTGCCTTGTAACTGTAACTGCTCCAATAGCTGGTACCCTCTTAAGGCTGGTTTCAAAATGGTTTTGTTCTTCTGCTTGTGGCAGCTGACTTCCTTGTGTTCATGATACCACCCCTTGCAGTGGCTTTTAAATACCAAGGGAAGTCTGCCTGAATACAAAATGTGTCTGTCTACTGGAAATGCTAGGAGGACCTGTGTCAGAATGTAATAGGACTTTGTCTCAAGCTGCCCCTTTCCAGGAACCCAGTCAGGGCTCCAGAAAATGTACTTTTGATGGACTTAACTATCCAAGGTATGGAATGAATAACAAAGCAGGGCACCAGGGGCAGCACCACCAGCTTGTGTTAATGTGGAGTTGCAATATGCTGTATTTATTGGAAGAAGTTCTACAGTAAAAAATGCAGTTGACAAAGAATCTTTGCCTGGCCTGCACTTATTTTATGCCACACAGTGGTGTATGCACAGTGTATTTTAAATCCCATGAATGAGGGAAGCATTGCAACAATTCTGTGGATGAAAAACAAACAGCGTACACAAATGGAAGCTAAATGTAACCTTACAGGTGGTGTCCTAGCTAAAGACTTTCATGGGTTTGTGGTTCAATAAGATAGCAATGAGCCGGCTTGGAGCAGGATATGGAGTATGGATATCTATACTGACATGGACTGGGCAATGTGTTGGGATCAAAAAGATGCCACATTGTTTTATAGAAATGAAAATGATCAACCGTCAGAAGGCTGAATTCGAAGACACCCCAAAAATCAAAGCGCAGAAATTATGCAGCAGGCTAGTCCATTTTGCTGAAATTTCATTGCAGCAACTTAAAATGCTACTTAGTAGTTTGTATGGCCTCCCCACGTGCTTGTATGCATGCCTGATAACGTAGAGAATGGCTCCTAATGAGAAGACGAATGGTGTCCTGTGGTATTTCCTCCCAGATCTGGACCAGGGCATCACTAAGCTCCTGAACAGGCTGAGGTGCAACCTGCTGGCGTCAGATGGACCGAAACATAATGTCCCAAAGGTGTTCCATTGGATTAAGGTCAGGCAAGTGTGGGGGCCATTTAATGGTATCAATTCCCTGTGCATCTCTCCAGACCATCACTGACCCACCACAAACTGGCAATGCTGAACGATTTACAGGCAGCATAACGTTCTCCATGGCTTCTCTAGGCCCTTTCACGTCTGTCACATGTGCTCAGGGTGAACCTGCTCTCATCTGTGAAAAGCAAAGGCGCCAGTGGCGGATCTGCCAATTCTGGTGTTCAATGGCAAATTCTCATTGAGCTCCATGGTGCAGGGCAGTGAGCAAATGGCTCACTAGAGGATGTCAGGCCCTCAGGCGACCCTCATAAAGTCTGTTTCTGATTGTTTGGTCAGAGACATTTACACCAGTGACCTGCTGGAGGTAATTTTGTAGGGCTCTGGCAGTGCTCATCCTGTTCCTCCTTGCACAAAGGAGCTTATACCAGTCCTGCTGATGGTTTAAGGACCTTCTATGGCCCTGTCCATCTCTCCTAGAGTAACTGCCTGTCTCCTGGAATCTCCTCCATGCTCTTGAGACTGTGCTGGGAGACACAGAAAACCTCCTGGAAATGACACATATTGATTTGCCATACTGGAGGAGTTGGACTGCCTGTGTAACCTCTATAGGGTCCAGGTATTGCCTCATGCTACCAGTAGTGGCACTGACCCAAGCCAAATGCAAAACTAGTGAAAAAGTGAGAAAAGATGAGTAGAGGAAAAATGTCAGTGGCCTCCACCTGTAAATTATTTTTGTTTTTGGAGGAGGTTGTCTCATTATTGCCCATCTAGTGCACCGGTTGTTAATTTCATTAACACCAATCTTAACTGACTAGATTATTAACTTAGGAGTTTAATTGAATTGATTCTATACTCTGATTAAAAATTGTTCCTTTCATGTTTTTGAGCAATATATATATATATATATATATATATATATATATAGTATATATATACAGGGAGTGCAGAATTATTAGGCAAATGAGTATTTTTGAGGATTAATTTTATTATTGAACAACAACCATGTTCTCAATGAACCCAAAAAACTCATTAACATCAAAGCTGACTATTTTTGGAAGTAGTTTTTAGTTTGTTTTTAGTTTTAGCTATTTTAGGGGGATATCTGTGTGTGCAGGTGACTATTACTGTGCATAATTATTAGGCAACTTAACAAAAATCAAATATACAGTATACCCATTTCAATTATTTTTTTTACCAGTGAAACCAATATAACATCTCAACATTGACAAATATACATTTCTGACATTCAAAAACAAAACAAAAACAAATCAGTGACCAATATAGCCACCTTTCTTTGCAAGGACACTTAAAAGCCTGCCATCCATGGATTCTGTCAGTGTTTTGATCTGTTCACCATCAACATTGCGTGCAGCAGCAACCACAGCCTCCCAGACACTGTTCAGAGAGGTGTACTGTTTTCCCTCCTTGTAAATCTCACATTTGATGATGGACCACAGGTTCTCAATGGGGTTCAGATCAGGTGAACAAGGAGGCCATGTCATTAGCTTTTCTTCTTTTATACCCTTTCTTGCCAGCCACGCTGTGGAGTACTTGGACGCGTGTGATGGAGCATTGTCCTGCATGAAAATCATGTTTTTCTTGAAGGATGCAGACTTCTTCCTGTACCACTGCTTGAAGAAGGTGTCTTCCAGAAACTGGCAGTAGGACTGGGAGTTGAGCTTGACTCCATCCTCAACTCGAAAAGGCCCCACAAGCTCATCTTTGATGATACCAGCCCAAACCAGTACTCCACCTCCACCTTGCTGGCGTCTGAGTCGGACTGGAGCTCTCTGCCCTTTACCAATCCAGCCACGGGCCCATCCCTCTGGCCCATCAAGACTCACTCTCATTTCATCAGTCTGAAAAATCAGTCTTGAGATATTTCTTGGCCCAGTCTTGACGTTTCAGCTTGTGTGTCTTGTTCAGTGGTGGTCGTCTTTCAGCCTTTCTTACCTTGGCCATGTCTCTGAGTATTGCACGCCTTGTGCTTTTGGGCACTCCAGTGATGTTGCAGCTCTGAAATATGGCCAAACTGGTGGCAAGTGGCATCTTGGCAGCTGCACGCTTGACTTTTCTCAGTTCATGGGCTGTTATTTTGCGCCTTGGTTTTTCCACACGCTTCTTGCGACCCTGTTGACTATTTTGAATGAAATGCTTGATTGTTCGATGATCACGCTTCAGAAGCTTTGCAATTTTAAGAGTGCTGCATCCCTCTGCAAGATATCTCACTATTTTTGACTTTTCTGAGCCCCTCTTTTGACCCATTTTGCCCAAGGAAAGGAAGTTGCCTAATAATTATGCACACCTGATATAGGGTGTTGATGCCATTAGACCACACCCCTTCTCATTACAGAGATGCACATCACCTAATATGCTTAATTGGTAGTAGGCTTTCGAGCCTATACAGCTTGGAGTAAGACAACATGCATAAAGAGGATGATGTGGTCAAAATACTCATTTGCCTAATAATTCTGCACTCCCTGTATATATATAGTATATATACAGAGTCTCACAAAAGTGAATACACCCCTCACAATTTGGGGGGAAAAAAATTATATCTTTTCAAGTGACAACACTGAAGAGATGACTGACACTTTGCTACAATGTAAAGTAGTGAGTTTACAGCTTGTATAACAGTGTAAATTTGCTGTCCCCTCAAAATAATTCAACACACAGCCATTACTGTCTAAACTGCTGGCAACAAAAGTGAGTGCACCCCTAATTTAAAATGTCCAAATTGGGCCCAAAGTGTCAATATTTTGTGTGGCCAACATTATTTTCCAACACAGCCTTAATTCTCTTGGGCATGGAGTTCACCAGAGCTTCACAGGCTGCCACCTGGAGTCCTCTTCCACTCCTCCATGACAACATCATGGAGCTGATGGATGTTAGACACCTTGCGCTCCTCCACCTTCCATTTGAGGATGCCCCACAGATGCTCAATAGGGTTTAGGTATGGAGACATGCTTGGCCAGTCCATCACCTTTACCCTCAGCTTTTTTTTAGCAAGGTAGTGGTCGTCTTGGAAGTGTGTTTGGGGTCGTTATCATGTTGAAATACTACCCTGCAGCCCAGTCTCCGAAGAGAGGGGATCAAGCTCTGCTTCAATATGTCACAGTACATGTTAGCATTCAGGGTTCCCTCAATGAACTGTAGCTCCCCAGTGCCAACAGCACTCATGTAGCCCCAGACCATGACACTCCCACCACCATGCTTGACTGTAGGTAAGACACACAACCTCACATGGTTGCCGTGACACGCACTTGACACCATCTGAACCAAATAAGTTTATATTGGTCTCAGACCACAGGACATGGTTCCAGTAATCAATGTCCTTAGTCTGCTTGTCTTCAGTAAACTGTTTGCAGGCTTTCTTGTGCAACATCTTTAGAAGAGGCTTCCTTCTGGGATGACAGCAATGCAGACCAATTTGATACAGCGTGTAGTGTATATTGTCTGAGCGCTGACCGGCTGTCCCCCCACCCCTTCAACCTCTGCAGCAATACTGGAAGAACTTATACATCTATTTTCCAAAGACAACCTCTGGATAGGACGCTGAGCACGTGCACTCAACTTCTTTGGTCGACCATGGCGTGGCCTGTTCTGAGTGGAACCTATCCTGTTAAACCTCTGTATAGTCTTGGCCACCATGCTGCAACTAAGTTTCAGGGTCTTGGCAATCTTCTTATAGCCTAGGTCATCTCTATGTAGAGCAACAATTCTTTGCTCATTCAATTCTCATCGGGTTCTTAGCCATGAGGTGTCATGTTGAACTTCCAGTGACCAGTATGAGATAGTGAGAGCGATAACACCGAATTTAACATACCTGCTCACCTATTCACACATGAGACCTTGTAACACTAACGAGTCACATGACACCAGGTGAGGGAAAATGACTAATTGGGTCCAATTTGGACATTTTAACTTAGGTGTGTACTGACGTTTGTTGCCAGCGGTTTAAACATTAATGGTTGAGTTATTTTAAGGGGACAGCAAAGTTACACTGTTATACAAGCTGTACACTCACTACTTTGCATTGTAGCAAAGTGTCATTTCTTCAGTGTTGTCACATGAAAAGATATAATAAAATATTTACAAAAATGTGAGGGGTGTACTCACTTTTGTGAGATACTGTATACAGTATATAGTCACCTATGTTTAGGTTTGGGCTCAAATATGAAAAAATTGCCATAACAATCCTTTCTTTGGACATAAAAAGGACAGGAGGGAAGAATAGGGGTTTAAGGTAAGCAACGGGTAACATGGCCAAAAGTGAACTATAACATTTATTTACAATTCATGGATAATGCTAATGTCCATAATTATACTCCTTATTGACATTGAAATAGTGTCTGGCAGTACCTCCAGCATATAGCATTCCCTAAACAATAGCTATGGCAGTATAAGAAAGAGCAATATACTCCAAAATAATTACACTTTCTGGATGTAATGGGTGTAGCAATCAGCAGTGCAGTAGTAACTCTTATTGCATCATCTGCTAGGATGGGGTTTATACATAATTCAAACCATCCAACTGGGAAAGACCTTGTGTAATGCAGTATAATCTGATCCACTGCTACCAGGGTCCCCATGTTCATAAAGTTGTTTACAATATTAGCTCAGTCCACTAAAGAGAGTTCACTATCTCTTCACTGGTAAAATGGCCAAACAGCCGGCACTTAGAATAGTTACATTTGTAGCTAGGTGAAAAAGACACATCTATCATATCGCCTGAGACAGAAACAGATAGACATTCACAGATGCAAGGGCTCACCGATGCAACTATAAGATTTTTATTTGCTAGCACTCCCACAATTGTGATGTGACACGAAACATTGGACACTATGGGGTTGATTTACTAAAACTGGAGAATGCATAATCTGGTGCAGCTGAGCATGGTAGCCAGTCATCTTCTAACTTCAGCTCGTTCAATTAAGCTTTGACAAAAAAAAAACTTGGAAGCTGATCGGTTTCATTGCAGAGCTGCACCAGCTTTTGCACTCCTCAGCTTCAGTAAATCAGCCCCTATGTGATTCAGAACAGGAAGTTGTTATATCCCTTTAGGACAAGCTAGGTGAATGAATACATGGACATAGAGAAATCAGCCATGATATCACAAATTACAGCCACAACATGTGAGCCCGTCATTTTAAGGTAAGGCCAAAAAACAACACAGGGAATATAACTAAGCTAATATATATAGTTAAAACAACAAAAACATTTGAACATATACAATACCTTTTAATAGAGGAGAAAAATATCTTCATAGGCAAACAGCTAAATAAACAGTTGAAAAACATATATGGGATTTGATAAATTACCTTCCACATCATTTTTATTTTTTTCCCAGCCAATCCTGATATATATAAGGCCCTGCTGGTATCAGGACAATATCCCCCGGACAATATTCCCCCGGACAATATCCCCCCGGAAAACATCCCCCTGGACATAATCCCCCTGGACAACATCCCCCTGGATAATATCCCCCCGGGACAACATCTCCCGGGCAATATACCCTGGGACAATATCCCCCCGGAAAACATCCCCCTGGACATAGGGATAGGGTTAGAGGGGGGATATTGTCCGGGGGGATATTGTCCAGGGAGGATATTGTCCGGGGGGATGTTGTCCAGGGGGGATATTGTCCAGGGGGATAATGTCCAGGGGATATTGTCCGGGGGGATATTGTCCTAGAATCGCCCTGCTAGATAGCGCAGACTGGTGGATGATCCAACTTTACTCTACAGGAGTTAAGCAATATAATGTAGACAATTACTTGTCCCAGCTTGTAATTAGACAAAGAATAAGCAATAGCAGACTGATGAGGTCATAACGTTCTCCTCCATATGCTCCTAGTCAGCAAATGTGCATGCAACAGAACTTGGTTGGCTCAAAATCCTTCTCTCAATCTAAAATGTAAAATGAATTACAAGGAGCTGATGTGAAGAAAACTTCTAGTAGTTTACATATAGTGATATTTAAGGTGTACTGCATTAAATGGTGTTTTTCAATATCTGCTTGCATCCTGCTTTCATCTGGAACTAATGTGTTACTGGGGAAAGTTTATGACTTCATACCTATAAGGGTGCGTATCTGTCTCCTGACAAAATCTAATAAGAGGATTAATCAAATATATTTTCCAATCAAGGTTTAATTTCACACTTTGACCTTGAACATGTCATCTGTTTTCATTCCTTGTGTAGCATAAGCAATTTCTTTTCCAACAGCCTCAGCACTATAATCTGGCAATTTAGATTTTCAATAGACAGAGCAGGAAATCGATTTATTTATAGAAATACTACTATCTATGAATGGTCCAGAACATAAAAAGTGAATATTTTTCTGCCTTGGCTAAATACAACCACAAGAACCATTTACTCACTTTCTTATGTGTTTTTTTTTTTTTTTCATTTTGATGCATGCAGCTTAGGGTTATTGTTCACATTGGTGTATAAAAATGTTTAGATTTTCACTGACATTATCACTTCTCAAAACACAAAAGAGCTGTCTACTCTATTTTATATTAATTTAATGGACACAGGTCCTATAGTCAGTCTATGTAATTATGTATTTTCTTTAATTGCCAATGTAGAGAGTATTGATATGAGTCATGATGTAAAAGGTTCAGTAACCAGTAGCACCCGGACCACACCACTTTTCCAACATTTAGATTTGGCAAAATAAAGTAAAATGCTTGGTGGTTGCCTTTGTACAAGTACAAAGGTTTTTCTCTGTGAAGCGTAAGATAGATGAACATTAGGAAATAAGATACAAATTATGTCCAATTAAAAAAAATAAATAAATAAAAGTATATATGTATATACACACACATTTTGTTTTCTCCTTTTTCATATAAAAGTAAATGCAATTAAATCTTCCACATACAGTCAAATAAAGTATTAAAGTTGAAAAGTATTGAATGGTAACAAGCTGCTTATGCTTTGCATGTGCTCGCGTCATGCCATAGGGTACATTTCACATTTCATATGAAAATATTTTTAGCAGTACAGTCAATATAATAGATTGGTCATTGATTTAGAACATGAAGGAAAACCATCAGTGGAGAATTCAATGGGATACCATGGGATATGTATATATTGAGAGGCACTATAGGACTGATATAGAGAAAACATACTTTGCTGTTTTTCATCACATCTTAACTACTTGGGTCCTAAGGCCTTTTTCTCACTTAACCCATTTGTAGACTCAACTCACCGGGTTTATTGGAATCTTAAAGTTCCCTTTATTAATAAAGATAGTGGCCCCCAAATACAAAATACCAAAAGTGGCCCCCAAATATTACCCCTGCGCATTCACAAAATATGTGAGTAGTAAATAAACAAACACACTTAAAAGAAAAATAAAGAAAATAAAATAAAAAACCCTATGATGTAAATCCAGCATGAGTCACGTTGAATGATGCCTGATGCTCATCAAAACAAAAACAGGCATTCGTAACCACTCAGATATTCATAGGCTCAGATGTGGCACTCCACCCACAAATGTGCGCTATTTGCGGATGATATTCTACTCTTCATCACCTCCCCTATATATGCCAAATGTCCATAAACTTTTACAAGATTTCAGTCTAGTCTCCAGTTTACGGGTCAACATGACTAAATCCACAGCCCCCAACATAAACCTCCCCCACCCTCTAATTGACCGACTCAAAGAACATTTCACTTTCACAAATGTCATCTTTTACCTGGGAATTCCGTTAACTTCCTCAATCGATCAACTCTATGAAACCAACCATACCACCCTGATCAAAAAACTCACCTCAGACCTAACTAAATGGGCCAATCAGGAATTATCCTGGATCGGCAGAATTAACGCAATCAAGATGACACTCCTCCCACGAATACTATACTTATTTAGTTCACTTCCTATTCCAATTATTAAATCACATATATCCAAATTACAGTCCAGCATAATTAAACTCATCTGGGGGAAAAAAGGACATCGCCTAAATAAAAAAACTTTGTAGGTCTAAAAAACAAGGGGAACTAGGTCTTCCTGACCTATGGTATTATTACCAAGCTGCACAACTGGCCCAGATATCCATAGTTTATGCCAAAGGAAATAAACCAGACTTGGTAAACATGGAAAGACAAGCCATCTCTCAATATACCATTGATTACCTTATCTGGAGACACCCAAATCCCGACCTCCTATTCTATCACCTACTCTTTCTCACTCCTTAGCCCTTTGTGACTCCATCCATAGCTCCAATAAATTAACTGCACACTGGCATCCCCTGGCCCATCTTCCACAATCTCAAATTCCCCACCGGAGAAAATATACAGGCCTTTAAGTGGTGGACGGACAGGGGTCTATACAGAATTGGTCAATTTTTTTTCTCAAACGGCCCTCTATTGTACACTCACTGTGTTAACAAACTGAAGATGCCACCTTCGGAGCGATTCAGATTTACAAATCTACCAGTTTCTGAACCAAATTTCTGTGGATAAATCTAAATCCTTGCAGGTTACCCCATATGAACAATGGTGCTCAAGACTCCAGGAGATGAGGGGAAGGATTTTGTTAATTTACACATCCTTAATGGAAGCCTCAGAGAAAACCGCTTACAGTATATGCTAAATTGGGAACAAGATCTTGGCATTAAGTGGGACCTAAATACCTGTAACCAATGCTCCGAACGCTCTATTAAGGGGATCCTGAATGACTCACTGTTGGAGGCAAGCATAAAAGTCTACACCAGATGGTACTTAGTACCTTAGTACCTTATTGCCTGGCCAAACTCTATCCCAACACCTCACCTTTATGTTTTAGAGGCTGTTCTCATGCAGACTCAAAAGTTCACACGTTCTGGCAGTGCCCTAAAATTAGAGGGTTCTGGAACCACATTTTCCATCTCATATGTAAGATCACGGGAACCATGGTTTAACAGTCCCCAGAATTAGCACTCTTGAACCAGCGGATTCCCCAAATCTCCAAACATACCCAATCTCTGATATTCTACATTCTCCTGGGAGCTAAAATCACATAAGCTTGACAATGGAAGAAACCCACAGTATCTATAACCACAGCCAAACGCAAGATCTCCTGGATCATGGCCCAAGAGAAAATTGTCAGTATCCTTCTAAAAGTTTGAGAAAACATGGGAACCCTGGGCGACCTACATGAAAGTTCCCATTTGAACCCAAAACTCATCCCCAAAATTACTCCTCTCTGATCGTGGATCGCAGGACCAGTATTGTAGATATCTACTTCCTTCCCTGTCCCCACCTTCTTCACCCTTTTCCTTTTTACTCCTCCTTTTCCTTCTACTATTTTAATTCAGTTACCTTTTGTTGTAAGTGTTTTAATACTTCACCTCTTTGGAGGCCAAGAACAACCTGATTCCTCAGGAATATTAGCAGGACACTCTTCCTTTTTACTTAGATATTACCCGATTATAACTCTTGAGTGAAGTTTTCTCCTAATTAATAGGGATGATGGAACGGTTCGGGTCGACCATCGGTTCGACCCGAACATTGGCTGTTCGAAATTCGTCAGAATTCCGAACTTTTTGCGGTAAAAGTTCGGAATTCGTCAACCAGAACCGCCCAAAATGCAATGGGACAGGAACTGGGCTTTAAAAGCCCGTGATTGGACCAGAAACATAAGGAAAAGCCAATTGAGGGGGCAGGAGTATGCTAGGAATGTGATTGGAGTGACTAGGGGGTCCAGAGGCCAATCAGTAGTGAATATGCCCCCCAGTATATAACATAGCCCCGCCAAATCTCTAGCACTGTAATACAGGGGCTGTGGAAGAGAGTGGAAGCAGTTCTGTTACTCCTGCTGCAAAAGTATCATTTAGCAATTATTAGTGTGAGGAAAGGGATATCTAGTGTAGTTAGGGTACTATATACCACTATAGTTAGATTCAAAAATCTAGTTTCTGTAGGGAAAGTGTTACGTGTCAGGGTGACCGTAATGTAGTTTAGGGTGAACTGACTCTAACTGCTATGCCAGGGTAACCGAACTCATCCATGTCAGGGTGACCGCCAGAAGAAAAAGATCATTTTTCTTAGAATTATTAATAGAGCAGGGTTGTGGCTCCACTCCTTTCACACCTGGGCGTTTTTGTTTCAGGCGTTTATTGGGCTTTTTTGTGGACGTCTTTGGAGGCAGGCATGACATCTGAACTTCTGTGTAGGGGTATATACACACACACACTTATATGTATATATACACATACACACATATAGGTGTGAAAGGAGCGGAACACCATCCATGCGCTAATTAAATAATTTGCAGGGATAGGGTTCTGCTCCTTTCACACCTATATGTGTGTATGTGTATATAGACATATATGTGTGTGTATATATACCCCTACACAGAAGTTCAGATGTCATGCCTGCCTCCAAAGATGCCCAAAAAATGCCCAATAAACGCCTAAAAAAACAATCCTGGGCGTTTTTGTTGCAGGCGTTTATTGGCCATTTTTTGGGCGTTTTTGGATGCAGGCATGACATCTGGACTTCTGTGTAGGGGTATATATACACACACACATATATGTATATATACACATACATACATATAGGTGTGAAAGAAGCGGAATACCATCCATGCGCTAATTAAATAATTTGCAGGGATAGGGTTCCGCTCCTTTCACACCTATATGTGTGTATGTGTATATATACATATATGTGTGTGTGTATATATATACCCCTACACAGAAGTTCACATGTCATGCCTGCCTCCAAAGACGCCCAAAAAATGGCCAATAAACGCCTGCAACAAAAACACCCAGGTGTGTTTTTTCAGGCATTTATTGGGCATTTTTTGGGCGTCTTTCGGGAAGTTCGGGTGTTCTGGCCGAACCGAACTTTTCAAAAGTTCGATCATCCCTACTAATTAATAGGAACACTCTAGACCTCACTCTCTGAGAATAATCATACGACCCTAATCCACAAATACCTTCCAAATTCAGCATAAGTTCCCACCGATCCTCAGAAATAACAATAAGAGAGAGTCCCCAGCAATGTCCTTGATAATTTATTTTTGTATTCTGTACCATTGTGTATTGTAACTCTTCAATGTGCATAAATGATTCACAATGGCACTCTGTTTGACATGTTTATATGGAAAATCAATAAAAATGATTGAAAGATAAAACAAAAACAGGCTGAAACCCGCACCCCTTGTCTGTTCCCCATCTCTACACTCGCTGAATGACAATTTTTCCAGCTGAGGGGCAGGAATGGTTGCTGATTTCACTGACTAAATAAAGTAGTGAACTCAACACACAACTCTGTGGAGAGCCAGTACCTAGCATAAGAGTAGAGGAATAATGAGGGCCCACTTTAACCTTATGCATGCTGAGTAAACTAGCTTTAATATACTTGTCTTTCCAGACATTTCATAATCACAGTAAATGCAATTGGCTAATTATCATTTAAACTTTCAATCACTAACTTTTTTGGGACAGGAATAATAATTGTTTGCTTTAAAGCCCAACTCCAGGAAACTTACAAAGTATAATTTGGCAGTGGGGCTGCGCTGCAAGGATTAATTGCTCTTTTGTTTTTTTATTTACTTACCCAATACCCTGGCGTCATCAATACCTATATTGCCCTGTATTGCACATGATGACGCCCAGGGACACTCCACCATTGGGGAATAAGGGAGTGTCATCTGTTCAGGGAACTTGGGGTTAGATAAGTTAAAGTGCTTCTCCTCTACTCTAGACTAAATGACTAGTTAACCCTTGCTGTGCAGGCGCAGCCCAACTGCAAGGCTATTTTTCTTATTCACATAATAAATGGCAACCACCCCAACCTATAACTAGCCTTTACAGCAAGGTGCACAAAGAAGGGCAACGCACATCACAAACAAACATTTGCACACATTTGCAAATATATACTTAAGCTGCAGTGGCCACAACAAGGGGCCTTTGTATATACTGTCGTCCCAACTCTAAAATTTCCAGAGCCTCCCTAGTACAAGCACATATAAAAATAGGTTGTCATATGTGCTTCTAGATTCATAGAGGTAGGCTTTAAACAAGATGGAAAACTGACTTGTATTAGGGAAAGATTAAACATCTTTGTAATAACCTCAGTTAAGGTGGGTATGCACACTGTGGTTTCTTTTTTCTTCTCAACCAGCAGGTTGAACAAAAAAAAAAACACCTCACAGATCCAGCTTTAGTTGGTCAGCGCAGGCTTTAACTACTCTCCCCAGGGCCACTGAAAAGGCAGCACAACCAGTCCTGTTGTACTGGGCCCGGGGCCCATCAGTAAGACAGGGGGGCCTGGGCAGCTTTATTGTTCATTCCTACCTAAATTAATAAATTATTTTACTAGCCCACCACCCCCCCCCCCCACTCCTAATTGCTACTCAGGACCTAAATTACATTTCCCTGGGCCCCTTTAGGTCAACAGAGTGGCCCAGGGGGCTGGAGCAGAGGAGGAACTTTTTGGGGTGTAGGTGCAGGAAGTCCGGCTGCATGTCCCACTGCACATTATAGTTTCTGGCGGCAACCACTCCCTATGCTATGGCTTTCCTGGCAGCAGGGGCGGACTGACCATTCAGGCTCTTGGGCACTGCCAGAGGGCCCAGGGCCAGTAGGGGGCCCCATTCAGTGTTGTCTCTAAAAGTACTGAAGTTGGCTTTCCACTGTAGCTTTAGGAGTCTCTCGTGTCCCGACTCCTGCTGCTGCTTCCCACTTTTGTGTGCTGTGTGAACACTGGTGCATGCAGAGCGGCCCCCGGCAGAGCAGAACTGGCTGCTGTCTGGACCAGGAGTCTAGTTCCCTGTTATGACTGTTTATCTTCAGTCTGCTACCCTTTACTGACAAGAGGACAGCTTTAACAGTCACCACATTCCCTGGATGAGGCACAGGAAGACGTCTTCTTTCAGGTGGGGTAAGCTGCTCACGTAAGGGAGGGGGTCCCTTACATGAAGACAGATAGCCAACCAGCCTGTCATCCTTAAAGTGTATCATATGGTGGGTGTAAAGGAGCCGCACATCCCCCACCTCTGCTGCACTTTCCTATCCAGTCTGTGCCTATCACACTCGGCACTGCACACTTTTGTGCTATTTAATTTCTTCCTGAGATCCTTATGTAGGAATCTTTCCTCTCTGGAGACTTTTCACTTCTCTGAAAGCAGTATACTCCTTTCTGATTGCTGATTGTAATGCTATCCTCTTTTTTAGTGTTTTGGCAATGAGCCAAGTGATAATAAAAGGGTTTTATTTTTTTCTTTAACCACTTGCCAACTGCCGCACGACTATTTACGGCGGCAGTCAGCCCCTCACAGGCAAAGTGACGCAGGGCTACGTCGCTAGCCTGTGAGGCTCTAGGGGGCGAGCGTGCGCCGCCGGAGGCGCGCTCCCGCACCAGCTCGCTCCCTAACATCCCCGCGCGTGTGACCGGCGGACCCGATGTCCGCCGGTCACTCGCGATCGTCCGGTACAGAGGGAGAAAGGCAGGCGGCTAATGTAAACAAAGCCGCCTGTCATTCTCCCCTGTGTAAGTGCAGAGATCATACCGTCCTGCTATGTAGGATCGTAAATCTCTGTAGTTACACAAATAGCCACATTCCTTTACAGTTAGAAGCATGCCCCTAGGGACACACTTAACCCCTCCTTCTCCAATAAAGTTAAACCCTTCCCTGCCAGTGTCATTTTTACAGTAACAGTGCATATGTATAGCACTGATTACTGTAGTAATGTCACTGGTACCCCCAAAAGTGACAAAAATGTCAGTCAAGGGTCCGATCTATCCGCCGCAATGTCGCAGTCCCGCAAAAAAATTCGCAGATCACCGCCATTACTCGTTAAAAAAAAAACAATAAAAATGACAAATCTTTCCCTTAGTTAGTAAACGAAATAACTTTTGCACAAACCAATCAAAATACGCTTATTGCGATTTTTTTTTACCAAACATATGTAGCAGAAAACAAATTGGCCTAAAATGTTAAAAAATTTAAATTTTTACATTTTTTTGGTTGGGAATTTCATATAAAAAAAATGTGAAAATGTTGTTATTTTTGCAAAATTGTTGCTCTTTTTTTGTTTATAGCGCATGATCTAAAAATCGCACAAATGATCAAATACCACCAAAAGAAAGCTCTGTTTGTGGGGAAAAAAGGACGTCAATTTAATTTGGGTACAGCGTCGCACGACCTCGCATTTGTTCGTTAAAGTCACGCAGTGCCGAATCGCAAAATAGGCCCTGGTCAGGAAGGGGGTAAAATCTTCCGGGGCTTAAGTGGTTAATTAAAAACATAGATTTACCTGCTGACTGTCTCCTGTATAGATCTGCAGTCTCTGATCCTCTGCATCTCCTCTGATGTCTGCAGTCTCTGGCTGTCTCCTGTAGCATGTCTGTAGTCTCTGACCATCTCCTGTAGTATGTCTTCAGTCTCTGACCGTCTCCTGTAGTAATTCCACAGTCTCTGACTGTCTCCTGTATCATGTCTGCAATCTCTGACCATCTCCTGTAGTAGGTCTGCAGTCTCCAGCATCTCCTGTAGTAGGTCAGCAGTCTCTGACCGTCTCCTGTGGTAGGTCGGCAGTCTCGGACCATCTCCTGTGGTAGGTTGGCAGCCTCTAAATGTCTCCTGTGGTAGGTCGGCAGTTTCTGACCATCTCCTGTGGTATATCTAGTACTAAATAATATGCATATCCTTTTAGTGTTTCAGGGGCTGCAGCTGAGGCCCCCGAAATCTCATCAATTGACCATAACAGCAATGTGTACACACCCAAACAGCTGCTCTGTTCATTTAGAGGTAGGTGGCCAAGAGACGGTTCTCTTTTGAGCCACTCTTAGACCCCTTTCACATTGGCTATCTTATCAGGTCTGCCTGTCAGTTTTTCAGGTGTACCTGATCGGACATTGCACTCTCCCCATGTCCACTGTGACATGTCCATTGACCGATGTCCGATCCAATCCTGTCCGCCAAATCCAGAGGCATGATAGTCCTATTTTCCAACCATCCAGTGGGTCAGATCGGATATGATCGCATGAAAACGGACAGGCTGTCCGTTGTTACCCGATCTCCCCATAGAGGAGAGTGGGACTCTGACATCTCTGTCTCTGCACAGTGAGTGGAAACACATTCCTGTTCAACTGTTATCAGGGTTTTTAAGTGGCTAAAACTGGTGGTGAGGAGGGGTTGCAACATCTCCTCACTCCCTGCCAAATGTCCCTTGAAGAGCAATCCAGATTCAGATCACTTTTCAGGGAGCAATAGTGTGAACTAGCCCATAAAGACCAGGTGGGGGGGTGGAGGTAGACTGGTGTTGACAATGTGTAGATTCCATCAGGACGGCTGTACGGGGCCCCGTGACTTTTAACAGTGATGCTGACTCTTCTAGAAACTCCACCAGGACCAATAGTCCTCCCTACAATCACTGCCCTAAGCACTGTCTTATCTCTTCCTTTAAAGTAATTGTATCACTGCTGGAGGTTAGAAGAAACAATGTATCTTTGTTATTATTTATGACTTTGCAATGAGCAAAATACCAATTCAGTCAATACAGTTATAATTTTACTGTTCTTAAAATTTGTAACATGTGGTATGCCCTTTCACCTCTGCCTAGAGTCATTATCTCTAAAATCCTCTTCAATTCTTTTGTAAGCTCATTTTGCCTCTTTATTGCCTTTCCTTAAACTTGCTCTCTTTTTATTGAGCGTGTACATGTATGTGGGTGTATGTGTGTGTGTATTAGTGTGAAGATGTGAGTGTGTTTACATACCTGAGTGTACAGTATGTATGTGTGTGTGTTGTTGAAATGCCTCATAGGGGGTTCTTCTTCGGTGCTATGCTATGAATAAATAGAGTGAAATTAATCATAGGGGTGCTGAGCACTAGGGTGTATACACTCATGACCTCTGCATTATGCATTATGTATGCTACATACTCCTGACTCCTACACTGTTCATTGGATCATACATTATGTTTACTCCTGACCCCTGTACTTTGTATGTTACACACTCTAGACACCTGCAGGTTGTATGTTACTTTTACTCCTGACCCCAGCACTCTGTATGTAACACACTTCAGACAACTCCATTCTGTATGTTACACACTCCAGACGACTGTATTCTGGATGTTACACACTCCAGACGACTGCATTCTGTATGTTACATACTTCAGACCACTGTATTCTGTATGTAACACACTCCAGACCCCTGCCCTCTGTATGTAACACACTCCAGACCACTGCATTCTGTATGTAACACACTCCAGACCACTGCATTCTGTATGTTATACACTCAAGACCCCTATATTCTGTATTTTACACACCCCAGACCACTGCCTTCTATATCTAACACACTCCAGACGACTGCATTCTGTATGTTACACACTCCAATCCACTGCATTCTGTATGTTACACACTCCAGACCACTTAATTCTGTATGTAACACACTCCAGGCCACTGCATTCTGTATGTTACACACTTCAGACCACTGTATTCTGTATGTTACACACTCCAGACCCCTGCACTCTGTATGAAACACACTCCAGACCACTGCATTCTGTATGTAACACACTCCAGACCACTGCATTCTGTATGCAACACACTCCAGATCACTGCATTCTGTATGTTAGACACTCAAGATTTCTGCATTCTGTATGTTACACGCTCCAGACCCCTGCATTCTGTAGGTTACACACTCCAGACCACTGCATTCTGTATGTTACACACTCCAGACCCCTGCATTCTGTATGTTACACACTCCAGACCCCTGCATTCGGTATGTTACAAACTCCAGACCCCTGTACTCTGTATGTAACATACTCCAGACCCCTGCATTCTGTATGTTACACACTCCAGACCCCTGCATTCGGTATGTTACAAACTCCAGACCCCTGTACTCTGTATGTAACATACTCCAGACCACCTGCATTCTGCATGTTACACACTCCAGACCCCTGTACTCTGTATGTAACACACTCCAGACCCCCGCATTCTGTATGTTACACACTCCAGGCCCCTGCATTCCGTATGTTACAAACTCCAGACCCCTGTACTCTGTTTGTAACACACTCCAGACCCCCGCATTCTGTATGTTACACACTCTAGGCCCCTGCATTCCATATGTTACACACTCCAGGCCCCTGCATTCTGTATGTTACACACTCCAGTCCCCTGCATTCTGTACATGGGTATGATGATTGCGCATGCACATTGCAGAGGAGGGGGGTGAAGTTTGGCACCTTCACCCTGGGCACTTGATGACCTTACTCTGTCACTATATATTAGTTCCTACTTTGTTTTTTTGAAGTGCAACAGATCCTTAAAAGATTTTCTCTTTGCAGCAACAGTATCATCCAGATTTTTTAATAGCAAAGAAAATAAAAAAATCTCTTTAACTGCATCCATTAAAATATGTACAAAAAAATAAAATAAACGTACATTTTTTTTTCTAGAAGGTGTATTAAATACACAATAATGTGGGTACGTTTTTTATATTTAACCTGAATGTATTTTGTTTTTATTTATGAAGGAATTGCACAGAGTGTTTCTGCATAATGTTTGCATCTTTTACATCAGATCTTATATTTACTGGTATTTTTCCTTAGGTTATCTTGTAACTCAGTTTTGACACACAATTTCATGCTGAATGTATTATGGTAAACCGAGCATTGCTTCAACTTCAGATGCCTTGAAATCTTTCTTGCCTAAACAGTGGCATCCAGTGGTTGTTATATGACAAGCAAAATATTACCAATCTGTGTTTCTTGCTCGTCGCTTCAGTAAAATAATGTATATCTGTTGCATACAGGCTGAATTTAAACCAGAGCTTTAAGCTTTGCTAAATATTTCTTCTTCATTAGGTGCAGAGAAAACACAATGTAGGATGGCATACAAGCTACAAAATAGATCTAGCAGCAGATAGAATTATCTTTGCTGCATTTCTGGTATAAGGAAAGACAGTTGGCAGATTAGAAAAAAAAAGCATGACATTTCAAATGCAGCCAATAATTGAGCAGAACGCCCAATGTATTTAATGCTGTTAAAAAAAAATACAATAAAAATTACAATTTGTATACAGACTTTATAGGGGAAATATACTTTAACAATTAAAAGAGGATGACTCAGAGATTAATCTGATGGCTTAGTCTGAGTTGTTTTCAATCAGACAGTGCACGCTGAAAAGCAAGTGTTAACTTTTTAGCAAGCCTATAGTATTTGTAAAAATTAAGATTGTATGCATAGTACAGCAAATTCTGTGGAAACAAATAAAAAAAAACAACCAAAAAACTAGCATTTTAAAAACGAATACACATATACACTATATTGTCAAAAGTATTGGGACTGCCTTTACACACATAAAACCTTTAATGGCATCCCAGTCTTAGTCCGTAGGGTTCAATATTGAGTTGGCCTACCTTTTGTAGCTTTAGCGGGTTCAACCCTTCTGGGAAGGCTGTCCACAAGTTTTAGGAGTGGGTCTATGGGAATGTTTGACCAGTTGTCCAGAAGCTCTGATGTTGGACAGGAAGGCCTGACTTGCAGTCTCTGCTCTAATTTATCCCAAAGGTGTTCTATTGGATTGAGGTCAGGACTCTGTGCAGGCCTGTCAAGTTCCTCCACCTCAAACTCGCTTATCCATGTCTTTATGGACCTTGCTTTGTGCACTGGTCTAAACCATTTGGTGGAGGGGGGATTATGGTGTGGGGTTGTTTTTCAGGGGTTGAGTTTGGTCCCTTAGTTCCAATGAACGGAACTCTTAAGGCGTCAGCATACTAAGACATTTTGGACAATTTCATGCTCCCAACAGTTTGCAGAAGGCCCCTTTCTATTCCAACATGACTGTGCTTGAGTGCACAAAGCAAGGTCCATGTCATTAAAGTTCATGAGCGTGTAAAGGCAGGTGTCCCAATATTTTTAACAATATAGTGTACTTTGACACTGAAAGCAGCACCGCTGTGCTAGGGTGGCCTATTTCACACAACTTTTTCTTGTTGTATCTATCCTAGCCTGGCTTAGAAAATTGTGACTGTGTAAATAAGCTAAAATGACATGACTATGTTTTTACTGATAATTGGAAACAAATTTGTGGAGGACAACTGAACAGGTAAAATGTATTTGCCTCTCTCATCTATAGGCACAAGCCTCTTGAGTCCAAAGGTAAATCCAACCCTGGAGAAATGCCTTTAAGAAATATGTGCCTCATTCTTTATTGAATCCAAAAGAAGAACAGCTATTTTTCCCATTTACATGTCAAATTCTACATTTTGTTCTACCATAAATTTCTGAAAACATGAGAACAAATCTAATTATCTGCAGCTGGCAACAAAAAAAATAGTTTTTCCATCACACATTTTTTGCCCACAGGAACCAATTAAAATCCCATTTTTAAATAAAAACTGATAAATGGAATCAAAAACATCAGCATGGTTGCTGACTATGAGGTAACATTTTTTAAGACACCTTATAAATTAAAGCTTTGTATTCCCTAAATGGGTGCTCTATCAATGCATGCACATAGGGGGAATATGTATAAAGCGATAAAAGTGATGTTCACCAAACGTTCACTGCAGGTAAATCACTAATCCCCGGAAGATACACCTGCAGTGAATGTTCAGTAAATGTCACATTCGTTGTTTTCTAAATATACACCATGGTGTAGTTTAGAAATTGATCAATAAATTCAGGATAGTTGTGTTTGATATTACTGTCAGGTTGCCATGGAAACCTCAACGTCACAGTGCTTATTTAAATCTTGGCTGCTTGTCAGTAAAGGGGGTTAATTCTGAACTAAACAGTATGGATCATGTTTAGGTTCAGCCCAATGGAGTGTTCAACCCAAACTTTTAATGCTTGGCATTCATAGCTCAGCCAACGTTTTGGCCAATTCAGCTCGCACATCTGGCATCCTTGGAGATGTCATTGACCAAATGTGACCAAGAAAGGGGGAGACTCTTATAACAAACCTTATCAAAGGAAACCTGCTAATTCAGTTGCCACACTTTCTGATGGGCTTGATATAATACATTTTTACACAACCTTTTCTAACTGAGGTTTCCTTAAAGTATCAATAAGTGGTAATGGATCGCCTAAGTAAATTAATCCATACCATGCAAGGGACCACCCTGGCAAAACACCTTGTTCCCATGTTGATAAGGATAAGGATCTCTTCCCCACAACTCTGGCCTAGTGGTTAAGGGTGACTTCAAGGGGGTATGGACATGACTTTATTTACATTCTGCTGCTGGCTGGACAATTGTCATTTGCAGAGAGTCTCGATCAGGAATGGATGTGTTAGGAGGTTGTTAGGTGTTTTTTTTTTCCCATCACAGTCAATCCATCCAGACTTGGATGGATTGACTGGACAATGTAACTTACATAGCTTTTTTAACTAAGGAGTTTTACAAAGGTGTGGGGAAGAGGCTCCTCATTAACATAGGGACAAGGTGCTTTGCCAAGGGGATCCTTCCTAGCAAGACACACTCCCAATGTTGAGGACACGTTGGCTTGTACAGTTCAGGAGAGAAAGTATGCTGCTTCTCTTTCTTGGCCAGTGTTGGAATACATTGTTCATGTATTTTGTGCAACAACTACATCAGCCAGTAGATGGCAGTGTTTATATGTTTGTAGCTGCTCAATGGTAAACCCTATGTCTCTGTTTTATTACAGCTTTCTGTTTCCTGTCGGCAGTTAAGCAACAACGCCCATGTGGAGAGAGGGGTCTGGCTGCAGACTGGAGCTCCACTCTCAACAGGAAACGTGATCTGCACTAAAATTTTTTACTTTTAATCAATTACCTTTCATGTAACAAACAACCAATAAACACAACTCGAGACTGGAGTTCCACTCCCGACAGGAAACATGTGACCTCCAATCAAAGTTTGTTTTTTTAATCAACTGTATGTAACAAACACTCAAAGCCTTCTTCACATCTTTCAGGCAGACATGTTCCACCTTCCTATGGGGTGCAAAATGCCCCAGAATAGGTTTTGACAGGTTATAAATCCCTAAATAGAAGGGTGCAATTGGCCTCCCAGATATCACCTGCTACCACTGGGCATGCCACTTATCACGAGTAGTGGATTGGAATGTACAACCCCCATGTCAAGGCGTGGGTTAACCTAGAACACGTATTCTCATCTATCCCTCTACACCAACTCCCGTGGATCGCACGACACTGCATCCCTCAGGAATGTCAGCTCCACCTACTAATTGGCCCCTCTATACAAATCTTCCACAATACAAGTCAGAAATACGGCCTCTCATCCTGTCCAGGCCCGCTAACCCCCATCAAACATAAACCAGACTTTCCACCCGGTCTTTCAGACACTTTCCTTGCAGGCATCTGGCCTTATGCTCACATCCGAGCAGAGCACTTTTTCGATAACAGCACATTTAGGACTCACCCCTCCCTAGCTTCCCACATGCCAACTGAATCTTTCCCTTTTTGGTCCTACTTACAAATCAGACACTTTCTGAACAACCCAACTATAACTTCTTTATGGTCAAGACAGCACTTATCCTTTGAAACCCTATACACACGCAACAAGCCACAAAGGCATCTCATCTCAGACATCTATATGATGCTCTTCTCTGAAGAATCACCCATTCATATCAAGGCTAGAGATGGCCCTGCGGTTCGCCTGGCGGTCGGTTTGTGGAAAATTTTGCTTGTTCGCTACCCGTCAAATTTGCGAACGCATGGCGTTGTTCGCGGCGGCCATATTAGTTTACATTGGGCAGAACTTTGACCCATGACACAGCCGTCAGGTGGAACGGGACAGCCAATTAAAACATTCAGCACATGGACATGCCCCCTACCCTATAAATAGACCTGAGCTGTCGGCCATTTCACATTCTGCTTTTTGCGAGCGTAAGGAGAGGTCTGCTGTGTTCATGAGGGAGAGATTGCCAGACACAAATAGCTCTGTGAAGATCCACAAAAGTCCTTTTCAGGGCTGGTATTTCAGGATAGGTCTACTAATATCTTTTCAGGTTAGGGGCAGGTATCCAGTTGGTGCTTTAGGGGCAGTTAGAGATCGGCAGCAGTCACACAAATCGCTCTGTTAATGTCCACAAAAGTAATTTTCAGGGCTGGTATTTCGGTATAGGTCCAGTCTCTTTTCAGGTTAGGGACAGGTATCCAGTCTGTGCTTTAGGGGCAGTTAGAGAGATCGGCTGCAGTCACACAAATCGCTCTGTTAATGTCCACAAAAGTCATTTAAAGGGCTGCAATTTTTAGTATAGGTCCAGTCTCTTTTCAGGTTTCTTTTCAGGTTAGGGGCAGGTATCCAGTCTGTGCTTTAGGGGCAGTTAGAGAGATCAGCTGCAGCCACACAAATCGCTCTGTTAATGTCCACAAAAGTCATTTAAAGGGCTGCAATTTTTGGTATAGGTCCAGTCTCTTTTCAGGTTAGGGGCAGGTATCCAGTCTGTGCTTTAGGGGCAGTTAGAGATCGGGAGCAGTCACATAAATCGCTCTGTTAATGTCCAAAAAAGTCCTTTTCAGGGATGGTATTTCGGTATAGGACCAGTCTCTTTTCAGGTTAGGGACAGGTATCCAGTCTGTGCTTTAGGGGCAGTTAGAGAGATCGGCTGCAGTCACACAAATCGCTCTGTTAATGTCCACAAAAGTCATTTAAAGGGCTGCAATTTTTAGTATAGGTCCAGTCTCTTTTCAGGTTAGGGGCAGGTATCCAGTCTGTGCTTTAGGGGCAGTTAGAGAGATCAGCTGCAGCCACACAAATCGCTCTGTTAATGTCCACAAAAGTCATTTAAAGGGATGCAATTTTTGGTATAGGTCCAGTCTCTTTTCAGGTTAGGGGAAGGTATCCAGTCTGTGCTTTAGGGGCAGTTAGAGAGATCGGCTGCAGTCACACAAATCGCTCTATTAATGTCCACAAAAGTCATTTAAAGGGCTGCAATTTTTGGTATAGGTCCAGTCTCTTTTCAGGTTAGGGGCAGGTATCCAGTCTGTGCTTTAGGGGCAGTTAGAGATCGGCAGCAGTCACACAAATCGCTCTGTTAATCTCCACAAAAGTCATTTAAAGGGCTGAAAATTTTTTGGTATGGCTGTGCAGTGCACTAAAAAAGGGGGGGGGGGGGGTAATCCACAGTATAATATACTTTGTAGAAAGCATATTATAGTGGATTAGTAGTATTATTGTGCACTGTGCAGCATTGTGACAGGTGTGGTGACTGAGCGTTGCTGCAGCAATACTACAAACAGTGACAAGAGCCCTTAATTTATTATAACTGGTGTGATAGACCAATGGCCCCCCCAATACCACATATTGAAGTGGGGTGTTATCTGAGTATACTTTTATAAGTGTATTTGTGTCCTGCAACAATATTGCCTCTTTTGCTGAGTTAAGTCTGATACACACAGTGCCAAACTCACTGGCCAATTTTTTGAACTGTGTGATAGACCAGTGGCCCCCCAATACCACTTATTGAAGTGGGGTGTTATTTAACAGTATACTTTTCTAAGAGTGTATTTTAGTCCTGCAAAAATTTGGCCTCTCTTGCTGTGTTAACTGTGCTACACACAGTGACAACAGTTACTGGCCAATTATTTGTAGAACTGGTGTGATAAAACTGTGCCCCCCAATACCACAGATTGAAGTGAGGTGTTATTTAACAGTATACTTTTCTAAGATTGTATTTTAGTCCTGCAAAAATTGGCCTCTTTTGCTGTGTTAACTGTGCTACACACAGTGACAACAGTTACTGGCCAATTATTTGTAGAACTGACGGACCGGCAGATAGGGAGGAGAGGCAGGCAGAACTTGCATTGCACAAGAGGTACAAAGCAGACTGCTAATGTATCAGGAGCGAGCCATCAACCATGTACAGTCACATCTGGCACTCCCAGGATGCCGGCACATGGCTCCGCAGTGTGGGCTTTTTTTAATGTGTCCGTTGCTGACAACAGTGTTGCCATCTGCAGCCTTTGCAGTCAACGCATAAGTCGCGGTAAGCCCAACACTCACTAGGGACAACCGCCTTAAGAAGGCACCTGAAATCCCATCACCGAGCCCAGTGGGAGCAACACCGTCAGTACCCACAAAGCCACACTCCAGGCTCTCACCGTCCAGCCTCTTCTCCTTCTACTTCTCCTTCTCTTTCTCCTCTCTCCTCACATTTGTCCTCCACTCCACCTTCCATGATGCTGTCGTCACGTTGTTCTGAAAAAAGGCAGGCTTCTGTGGCTCAAATGTTGGAGCCTAAAAAAGGTGTCCGACAGGTGTCCGACTACATCGGGTTAACGGCCGATGTGGACGCTCTGAGGAGTGATGAACCCCTGGACTACGGGGTGGGCAGGCTTGACCTCTGGCTTGCACAATTTGCAATGCAACTTTTGGCTTTCCCCCCTGTCCAGTGTCCTGTCCGAAAGGACGTTCAGCGCAGCAGGGGAGATCGTAACCGATAAGCGCACTCGCCTAGCTCATGATTGTGTAGACTACCTCACATTTATAAAAAAGAATGAGGCATGGATCTCTGAGGAATTCAACACATGTGACCAGTTTCATTGAAATTCCTCATGCCAGGCCACAAATATCCGCCAGACCGCCATCCACCCACAGCAATTCCTGCTCCTTGGCTTCGCTACATACTGCAGCATAAAAGGCATTTCATGTCCATGGAATGGCTAATTTTTGGAGCCTATACAGGCCGACACTTAATTCTGTTTACTGTGTGAATGCCTAATGTACCTCTAGCCATCAAATACTACGTTCTTTGCTGTCAGTTCAACCCATGTGGGCCAATTTTTGGGGCCTATACAGGCCGACACTTACTTCTAAATCCTGTGAATGCCTAATGTACCTCCAGCCATCAAATACACTACATTCTTTGCTGTCAGTTAAACCCATGTGGGCTAATTTTTGGGGCCTATACAGGCCGACACTTACTTCTGTATCCTGTGAATGCCTAATGTACCTCCAGCCATCAAATACACTACGTTCTTTGCTGTCAGTTAAACCCATGTGAGCTAATTTTTGGAGCCTATACAGGCCGACACTTACTTCTGTATACTGTGTGAATGCTTAATGTACCTCTAGTCATCAAATACACTACGTTCTTGGCTGTCAGTTAAACCCATGTGGGATAATTATTGGGGCCTATACAGGCTGACACTTACTTCTGTATACTGTGTGAATGCCTAATGTACCTTTAGCCATCAAATACACTACGTTCTTAGCTGTCAGTTAAACCCATGTGAGCTAATTTTTGGAGCCTATACTGGCCGACACTTACTTCTGTATACTGTGTGAATGTCTAATGTACCTCTAGCCATCAAATACACTACGTTGTTTGCTGTCAGTTAAACCCATGTGGGCTAATTTTTGGGGCCTATACAGGCCGACACTTACTTCTGTATACTGTGTGAATGCCTAATGTACCTCCAGCCACCAAATACTATGTTCTTAGCTGTCAGGTAAACCCACGTGGGCTAATTCTTGGGGCCTATACTGGCCGACACTTACTTTTTTATCCTGTGAATGCCTAATGTACCTCCAGCCATCAAATACTACGTTCTTAGCTGTCAGGTAAACCCATGTGGGCTAATTTTTGGGGCCTATACTGGCCGACACTTACTTCTGTATCCTGTGAATGCCTAATGTACCTTCAGCCACAGAATACTACGTTCTTAGCTGTCAGGTAAACCCATGTGGGCTAATTTTTGGGGCCTTTTATGGCCGACATTTACTTCTGTATCCTGTGAATGCCTAATGTACCTTCAGCCACAGAATACTACGTTCTTAGCTGTCAGGTAAACCCATATGGGCTAATTTTTGGGGCCTTTTATGGCCGACACTTACTTCTGTATCCTGTGAATGCCTAATGTACCTTCAGCCACAGAATACTACATTC
Organism: Pelophylax lessonae; assembly: GCF_965119305.1. Classification (NCBI taxonomy): domain Eukaryota; kingdom Metazoa; phylum Chordata; class Amphibia; order Anura; family Ranidae; genus Pelophylax; species Pelophylax lessonae. The sequence continues at coordinate 512,118,108 of NC_138769.1, forward strand.
TTAGCTGTCAGGTAAACCCATGTGGGCAAATTTTTGGGGCCAATAACGGCCGACACTTACTTCTGTATCCTGTGAATGCCTAATGTACAGTACCTTCAGCCACAGAATACTACATTCTTAGCTGTCAGGTAAACACATGTGGGCTAATTTTTGGGGCCTTTAATGGCCGACACTTACTTCTTTATCCTGTGAATGCCTAATTTTTCAGACTGGAATTGAAAATCAATGGGTCTGTAAAGGTTCCGCCAAATTGTGTGGAATGGATGCGGACCCATTTTACAGATTTGTTAATGGACGCTATATGTATTAGACATGTATATACCGGCTGCTGTCAGTTCTGGCTGATTTATGAAAAAAATAAAAAAAATTTTGCTGTAAAAAAAAAAAAATTAAAAATTTAGGGCAACTTTTCCAATTGCAATACTTCTGTTATGACATTGTCCATGTGCTAGGACTATTTGTGCACAGCTAGTACGTCTTTTGTGGCTGCAAATATGACCTAAAGGTTTTTAAAGTTCGCCTCACATTAAAGTCAATGGGGCCCGGCGGACTTTTGAGAAAATTTGGGGCTGACGTTCGCGAACCGCCCCGGCCAATGTTCGTCCATCTCTAATCAAGGCCTGTCAACAATAGCAAAAAGATCTAGATGTTTCCCTCTCAACAGAAGACTGAGAACATATGTTCCTTCACATACACAAAGGCTCGGTTAATGTCTCAGCACAAGAAAGTGGTTTCAAACTCTTGTCACGCTGGTAACTTCATAAGATATCACCCACCATTCCACCTACATGTTGGAGATATAACAACGACATAGGCTCCCTCCTACACATTTGGTGATCGTGCCCCTCAATCCAAACATACTGGAAAGAAGTTAATCGTATCATTACACAGATAATGACATATAACTTATATTTTTCTCCAGCCCAATGTCTGCTTCACCACACCTCCCTCTCTTGAACAGCTTACCACAGATCATTGGCTATGCACCTAGTCAATGTGGCCAAAATGTTTATCCCGGTACTATGGAACTCCACCACTCCTCCAACAATCTCGGACTGGTTTAGTCGGATAGGAAGAGTAGGCAAAATGGAGGAATTTGTCCATCAGGCAAGGGGGACACCTGCTAAATTCACAAAGACCTGGGCATGCTGGTTTCATTTTAGGGAAATGGCAAACTACGCACAAGCCACGAATCCCCCATAACTTCGCTCATACTGAGACCGAGGGGAGTGGGATGGATAGAAAATCTCCCCTTCTCCCTTACTTTCTATAACCAGCAACATCCTCCTTCCCTCTCTTTTTTTTCTCTTCTCCCTCTATCTTACTTCTCTTCTCCTCCCCTCCTCTCCTCACACCTTCTCTTTCTGCTCCTTTCCACTACCTACCCCTTCCATCCCACCCCCCCCCCTTTTTTTCTTTCTTTTAACTTCTCTTCCTACTGCCATTCTACCAAACAAACGTACGGTACGAAACTCATATACTCTACTTTAGCCAAGCCAGATTACTAACAGACGAACGTGGCTTTCAACTTCGACAATCCAGATACAGCTCTCCTCACCACTGTTAACTTCTAAACACCATACACAGTCAGTCAGCATCACAGCATAGATCTTTACATGTCCTTCCCTGCCCCTGACCTAAGGTCATAGGGGTACTCGTTCTGACGCAGTTGACACACATCATAGGTGTGCACAGCCTATTGCATTAGAGTGTGCACTCCTAAACTCAACCCAATTTGCATGTATATATACAGTATACTGACGGTGTCAGCAGAGCAATAGACAGTGTCAGTAGTTTTTATTTATTTATTTATTTTTTTAATTTTTAGGGGTCTAAACAGGGGGAATCTGCACCACACAGGGCAATTAGGGTGTGCGCAGCCACACCTTGCACATGCCTATGACACACATCTACAGTATATATGCACATCATCTGTGCTATATATTATGCTAATTCACTAACCTGCCAATAGGACATAAGTTTGCTACGCAGGTATATGACCTATTGCTTCACTGTGTCCATGAGACAGATGATGAGAAATTACCAAATTCTTTATTTTAGTATGAATGTGCCTTATTATTCTTTCGCACTTTTAGCTTTGGGTTTCTGTTCCCATTGAGTTGAAAGGAAAGTTCCATTACACGACTCTCTGTCTGTCCTACAGATTGATTATGATATTGTTCTGTTATTCTTTGAAACCAAATTAAAAATGTTTGGAATAAACGCAACAAACAACCAATAGACACAACCTGAATAAGTGGAGGTCACATGTTACCTGACTAGAGTGGAGCACCAGTAGCTCCAGTCTGCAGCCAGATACTGTTGCATGCAAGAAGTGATGAGACAGCAGTGAGGGGGTTAATTTTGTGTAAAAATATAAGGGGGAGCTAAAGGGGCTTTTATTACTGATAATACCCCCTTCACTGCTGTCTGATCACAGCTTGCATGCAACAGGATCTGGCTTCAGACTGGAGCTACTGGAGTTTTACTCTAGACAGGAATCCTGTGACTTTCACTTACTCAAGTTGTGTTTATTGATTACCTCTAAAAAAAACTTTGAGTGGAGGTTACATGTTTCCTGTCGAGATTGGAGCTCCAGTCTTCAGCTAGATACTCTTGCATTTGGACTGTGCACTGTCTGTTCTGTAGGGCTATATAACAAATTTCAAGAGGTTATGGGCCCAGAGATAGCCCAGACACCCCCCCCCCCCCTCACACCCAGACACCCACCCAGACAAAAGCTGAGAACCCAGTCATAGCCCAGTCATACCCTACTACAGCAACAGGGCAAGATACAGAAGCAGAAAGAAGACTGCAAAAGTATAAAAGAAAATGGCCAGTAACACAGCTGCAACAATGCTTTCTTTTGAAAATCTAACAAACCCGAACTACCAGACAGTAAATATCTCCTAAACGGTGCATGTTTAGGAGATATTTACAGTACCTATAGGTAAGCCATAATATAGGCTTACCTATAGTTAAAATTAATGTATGGGAGTTTACACCCCATCTAAAAAATGTTGGAATTAAAGCCTGTGTGCACATCCCAAAAGAAAAACATACAAAATGGGATGCTTGCGCAAAGGCGGACTTGTGGGGTACAGTGAATCTCAAAAGGGATACAGAATTCTACACCAAGACACAAGCAAGGTAACCATTAATAGAAGTATAATTGTTGATGAAACTTCAGTGTGTTTAAAATTTTATAAACTAACGCAAACACTTCAAACTAAGGAAAACTCCACATCAGTGTCACATAAAGATAAGCAACAAAGAGACACAGAAATATAAATTAACACAGACAATCCAAATGCTGTAAAAGAAGAAACCAGGCCATAAAAGGATTCAATCAGGAAATCCACCAGAAGCAAATATGGAATTCCTGCTAAACGTCTGTCCTATGTTGCTCGTGCAGCATGAAACCAGAGCCAGATCTATGGGATGAGATGCAAAGACTCTCAACTCATGAGAAACAAAAGTGGATCAGAGCATTTGATTAAACCGATTACAAGAATCAGATTGATAGAACTGAGATCTGAAATGGTACTAATATATAAAAGAGTAGTTGTGAATGGGGGAGTTGGAATACATTGTTCATGTATTTTTTGCCACAACTACCAGCCTATCAACCAGTAGATGGCAGTGTGTTTAGGTTTGTAGCTGCTCTATAGAAAACACTGTGTTTTTTCTCTGCATAATAAAAGCTTCCTGTCTTCTGTCTGCAGTTAGGCAGCAAAGCCCATGTAGACTGTGCGCTATCTGTCTGTTCTGTAGGTCTATATACAGAATTTCAACAGGCAACAAGGCTGCTTGCTATGATTAGGGCTTGGTGTGTATTTTGGTGAGGGATCACATTTTTTTCTTATGTTTTTGAGTGGAATTCCTCCTTGAAATCCATACAAGACCCTTATCAAAAAGAAGGGACTAGTATGTACCTTTAGACGGAACCCCACGCCATGCACAGGGCGCCCCCTTAATAGTTAAACCCGACCCTTATATAAGATAGGAGTCTAGTATAGATTTCCCTGCTGCTATCTATCAAAAATAGTGCAGGAACCTTTTTCCCTCATGCAACACAGGCACAGCAGCCGCCTCACAGCTGCCCATTGAAATGGATAGGCTGCTCTGCCCACGTAAACGCAGCAGCAGAGCCGCAAAAGTGTGAACCAGGTTTTAGGAGATCCCCAGAGACCTTGTTTACAAATGCCTGTGAAATGTTATTTATCAGTAATTAAATTTGTCATTCTTTCTTTGCAAATGTCAGTTTTGCTGTACTAAATTGTATATGTCATATAGGTGTACAGCATGCCAATAGGCAAATTTTCTTTTTACTTTTTAAATATTAAATTAAATGAATTTAAAAATTGTAATGTTTCACTTTAAAGTGGTTGTAAAGGCACAATGTTTTTTACCTTCATGCATTCAATACATGAGGGTAAAAAACCTTCTGTGTGCAGCAGCCCCCCAGGCCTCCCATTACTTACCTAGGCCCTCTCTCGATCCAGCGATATCCGCAAGAGCCTTGCCGCTGTGGAGACTCACACTCCTGATTGGCTTTTGGCAGCAACAGGAGCCATTCCGGAGATGGAGGGGGCGGGGCTGAACCGCGGCTCCATGTGTGAGTGGACACACAGAGCCACGTGTCATGAGCGCGCCTGCCCGGGTGCCCCTAGAGCAACCTGCTTGCTGTGGGGGCACCCGGCATGAGAGAGGAGCCAGGAGCACCGGCGTGGGACCCAAGAAGAGGAATATCAGGGTTGCTCTGTGCAAAACAACTGCACAGAGCAGGTAAGTATAATATGTTTGTTATTTAAAAAAACAAAAAAAACAAGGCTTTATTATCACTTTAAGCAATAATAAAAGAACTGCTCCCCGCTGAACAGAATTTTCAAATGTTTTATTTGTATTGGTACATGTCCCCAGAGGACTGCATGCTGTTTTTCTTTTACTGTCAATTCTTTTGTGTACATTCTGACAGCAGGGATGAGTCATGGTTGTTAGGATACTGGCAGGTGACAGCTCCTTAACAACCAGAATCCCTGAGTTGAACTGTCACATTTGCTAAATGTTTCAATTCCCGCTGCACCTGGAGGTCCAGTCTGCAGTAAACTAAAGTGGTTATTAAGCCTTAACAAGTTTTACCATAATCCATTGCTTGCATTAAGGTAAAAAGTGTTTAGGTAGCAGTATCCTCCCTCCCCCCCCCCCCCCTAACCACACACGTATTGAATGAGCCCTAATTCGATCCAGCGCTGTGCCCGTCTGCAGTGGCTTAGTCCCCTCACTTTCAGGTCTCACGGGCTTTGCTAAGGCAATGGGAGCCGTCAGTCAAATCCTGTGACAAGGGGCAGGGGTGGGGCCAAGCCATGCTGACTGTGTCTATAAATTCAAGCACATGTACTGTATACCAGTGGTGTATTTTGGTTGTGTGCTGCCCTAGGCAAGACTAAAATCTGGCTCCCCCCCCTCATGAAAATATTCCCCACCTCTTCCAGTTTAAGATCCACCCTATCCTCTTTAGGCTTAACCTCTTCCTATTAGAGTGCCACTTCTTCCTCTTTGTACATTAAAAGCGGATAACGAGTGCATATACAGGTGCATCTCAAAAAATTTGAATATCATCAAAAAGTTAATTTATTTCAGTAATTCAATTCAAAAAGTGAAACTCATTTATTATAAAGATTCATTACACACAGTGATATATTTCAAGCATTTATTTCTTTTAATTTAGATGATTATGGCTTACAGCTTGTAAAAATGCAAAATGCAGTATCTCAGGAAATTAGAATATTACATAAGACCAATAAAAAAATAAATTTTTAGCACAGAATTGTTGGCTTACTGAAATGTATGTCTATGTACAGTATAGTATCCACTTAATACTTGGTGGGGGTGATAAGCCTGTGGCACTGCTGAGGTGTTATGGAAGTCCAAGTTGCTTTGATAGTGGCCCTCAGCTTGTCTGCATTGTTAAGTCTGGTGTCTCTCATCTTCCTCTTGACAACACCCACAGATTCTCTATGGGGTTTAGGTCAGGCGAGTTTGCTAACCAATTAAGCAGAGTGATACCATGATCATTAAACCAGGTATTGGTACTTTTGGCAGTGTGGGCAGGTGCCAAGTCCTGGGGAAATTAAATCAGCATCCCCATTAAGCAGAGGGAAGCATGAAGTGCTCTAGAATTTCCTGGTAGAGGGCTGCGCTGACTTTGGACTCGATAAAACACAGTGGACCAACACCAGCAGATGAAATGGCTCCCCAAATCATCACTGACTGTGGAAACTTTACACTTGACCTCATGCAACTTGGATTCTGTGCCTCTCCACTATTCCTCCAGACTCTGGGACCTTGATTTCCAAATGAAATGCAAAATTTACTTTCATCCGAAAATAACTTTCAGACCACTGAGCAACTGTTCAGTCCTTTTTCTCCTTAGCCCAGGTAAGATGCTTCTGTCATTGTCTGTTGTTCAGGAGTGGTTTGACACATGGCATGCGACAGTTGTAGCCTATGTCCTGATACATCTGTGTGTGGTGGCTCTTGAAGCACTGACACCAATTCTTGAATAGCCTTTGCTTCACAATCCTCTCAAGGCTGCGGTTATCCCTAATGCTTGTGCACCTTTTTCTACCACACTTTTTCCTTCCACTCAACTTTCCATTAATATGCTTGGATACAGCACTCTGTGAACAGTCAGTTTCTTTAGCAATGACCTTTTGTGACTTACCCTCCTTGTGGAAGGTGTCAATGACTGTTTTCCCATGATTGTTTAACCTGCTAAACCAGACTGAGAGACCATTTAAAGGCTCAGGAAACCTTTAAAGGTGTTTTTAAGTTTATTAGCTGGTTGGAGTGTGACACTATGAGTCTACAATATATATATACTGAATTGTAATGAATCTATATATTCCCTTTTGAATTGAATTACTGAAATATCTTTTTGATGATATTCTATTTTCTTTTCGTACATCACGGGACACAGAGCCCTAAATCATAACATATGGGTTATATAACCACCTTTAGGTGAAGAACACTGGCAACCAATCAGAAAGGATGCCTATATAGCCCCTCCCATACAAGAAGTACCTCAGTTTTTTCGCCAGTGTCTAAAGGTGAGGGTCACTGTGGAGTATGTCTCCACATTTTCTCTTCAAATGAAGACAGAAGATTATGCTATTTACCCCAAAGATCACTGAATCTAAGGGGTTAGCTATCAGATCCATCTTAAACAGTCAATGGACTAAAAAAAATGGTGCCTGAGCCTCTGGAAGCAGATACGAGGTTTTGCCTCTAATGCTTTCCTTTTTAGATGCTGGACCCTGGGATCCAGACCCTTGGAATACCAAATCCCAAAACAGAATCCTGTGGCAGGACTGGTGAGTCCATTTTAAAATATTTACTTACACAGCAAACCTTGAAGGTAAAGATTGCTGGCATAATTGCAAATTGTAAATATTTTATGCACTGTTCCTTTTTAAAAGAATAACAGAGATCATGTGCCCTGTGTATCCCTCCATGAGACTCGGGATGTTATGCTTGCAAGTTACATCTTGTTGAGGCGATTGTGGGATTGTTGCAAAATTGATTTGAATCATTATTTCTTTGTTTATTGTTATCTCATTGTTTTCTACCCTGAGCTGATCACCTGAAAAGTATCAACTGTGACAAACAATATTCAGCCTAAGCTGCTCTCACCCCATATGGTTGTTGTTTTCGCCTTGGCGCATAAGCCCCCGCAATTTGTCTCTGCCTTGATAGCGTGTCTATGGCGTAGGCCTATTTGCGCACGTGTGCGGGAGTCTTCGCCTTTAAGTACAGGCGTACACCGCTTGGAGGGTGTGTTCAAATACAATTAGCATGCACGTGGATGCCACGTACCATGCCACACATGCGCTATACAGCATAAACGGGTGCGTTCTGGAAGGAACTGTTTCCAACACACTAGCCTCTGTCAGAGGCTGAAGGGGACACAGAGCAGCAGCAGCTGGGTTGCATGAGTCACTGTGGGTGTATGTTACCGGCACAAACAGGTCCTGTATCTTGGGAAATTTCCGCCGACCTCCCGCGATCGTCAGAGAAACTGACAGAAGACCAGCCTGCTTTTGTAAACAAAAAATGCGAATCTTCTGTCAGACAGGCAGGGAGAGATCAGAAGTTTTAGCTAAGCTGAAACCGCGACCTCTTTGTGCCTGCCACAGAACCTCCCCCCCCCCCCACAGTGAGCAAGCATACATCAACCCCTTTGATCACCCCCAGTGTTAACCCTTTCCCTGCCAGTGTCATTTATACAGTAACAGTGCATAATATTTAGCACTGATTACTGTATTAATGTCACTGGTCCCCAAAAAGTGTCAAACATGTCTGTTAGGGGCCCGATCTGTCCGCTGTAATGTCCCACAAAAAAACGCTGATCGCCGCCATTACTAATAAAGACAAAAAAATAAATAAAAAGCCCAAAAATCTATCCCATAGTTTGTAAACGCTATAACTTTTGCGCAAACCAATTAATATACGCTTTTTGGGATTTTTTTTTACCAAAAATATGTACCAGAATACAAATTGGCCTAAACTGATAAAAAAATGTAATTTTTAACATTTTTTTATTGGTAATGTTTTATAGCAGAAAGTAAAAAATATGGCTTTTTTTTTTTTAAATTGTCGCTCTTTTTTTGTTTATAGCGCAAAATCTAAAGACCGCAGAGGTGATCAAATACCACCAAAAGAAAGCTCTATTTGTAGGAAAAAAAGGACATCAATTGTATTTGGGTACAGCATCACACGACCGCGCAATTTTTCATTAAAGTAACGCAGTGCCGAATCGCAAAAAATGGCCTGGTCATTAAGGGGGTAAAATCTTCTGGAGCTGAAGTGGTTAAAGCAATGTCTGCCTGAAAAAGGGCTGGGGGGCACAGTTGGAAGAGGCACTGTGATGCCACCGTCAGGCCTTGAAGGTCCTAGCCATGCTTCCACTGTGTCTACTCCTCCTGAAGAGCCAGAGGCAACTGAGCCGTTACGGTTGTCAGGCATAGTAGCTACTCCAAGTACTTCTGCCGCAACCTACGTCACTAAGGACGATTTGGCATCGGCCAAAATCAAAATGTTTGGTTGTTTTATGTACAATTACAAATGTTGTATATATTTTTTAGGAGATATTTATATAAAATAATGTGTGGGGTCTTGGGTGGCTTTGTGGGGTCTCTGATGGGCCGTGCCGCCTGTGTGGACTCTCAAGTGGCTATGTGGGGTCTCTGGTGGGCTGTGCCACCTGTGAAGACTCTCAGGTGGCTATGTGAGGTCTCTGGTGGCCTGTGCTGCCTGTGTGGACTCTCAAGTGGCTATGTGGGTTCTCTGGTGGGCTGTGTGGACTCTCAAGTGTCTATGTGGGGTCTCTGGGAGCTATGTTGGGTCTTCGGTGAACTGTGAGGGCTCTCAGATGGCTATTTGGGGTCTCTGGTGGATATGTGGGGTCTCTGGGAGCTATGTTGGGTCTCTGGTGGACTGTGTGGGGTCTTTGGTGGCTATGAAGGGTCTCTGGTGGCTATGCGGCAGGGCCGGACTGGCCTACCGGGATACCGGGAAATTTCCCGGTGGGCCGCCGGCCCTGGGGCCGCTTTAAAATTGTGGCCGCTTTAAGACGCAGCCGCTATTGTGGCCACTTTAAGACGTGGCCGCTATTGTGGCCGCTTTAAGACGCGGCCGCTTTAAGACGCGGCCGCTATTGTGGCCGCTTTAAGACGCGGCCGCTATTGGGACCGCCCCGCGGCCGCGCTGTGATGGCTGCTGCATCCCTGGTGAAGTCCGTACTATGTCAGCCGCTATGAGCGGCATGACGTCAGAGCGGCGGCGCCGGCCGGCGGTGGATCATGTGACTGAGTCTGTCAGCAAGACGGACGGTCACGGTGACGGCGCCGAGGGACCCACTACACGGACGCCAGCCCAGCAGCCCAGCACCCGGGGAATCGAGTCCGACTGTCACAGTCTGACCAAGTTAGTACTAAAAAAATCAGCAGAATTATTGATCCCATCCTCCGACCTCCACCAGACCACCACAGATCTTCTCCCTAATAGGATGGGGGGGAAGCAGTGGCGGTGGGGAGGATGGCACCCCCCATCACCACTGCCACCAATCTCCCCTCACCACCACCACTGCCAACGATTCCCACCCCCCTCACCACCACTGCCACCGATTCCCACCCCCCTCACCACCACTGCCACCGATTCCCACCCCCCTCACCACCACTGCCACCGATTCCCACCCCCCTCACCACCACTGCCACCGATTCCCACCCCCCTCACCACCTATTCCCACCCCCCTCACCACCACTGCCACCGATTCCCACCCCCCTCACCACCACTGCCACCGATTCCCACCCCCCTCACCACCACTGCCACCGATTCCCACCCCCCTCACCACCTATTCCCACCCCCCTCACCACCACTGCCACCGATTCCCACCCCCCTCACCACCACTGCCACCGATTCCCACCCCCCTCACCACCACTGCCACCGATTCCCACCCCCCTCACCACCTATTCCCACCCCCCTCACCACCACTGCCACCTATTCCCACCCCCCTCACCACCACTGCCACCGATTCCCACCCCCCTCACCACCTATTCCCACCCCCCTCACCACCACTGCCACCGATTCCCACCCCCCTCACCACCACTGCCACCGATTCCCACCCCCCTCACCACCACTGCCACCGATTCCCACCCCCCTCACCACCACTGCCACCTATTCCCACCCCACTCACCACCACTGCCACCGATTCCCACCCCCCTCACCACCTATTCCCACCCCCCTCACCACCACTGCCACCGATTCCCACCCCCCTCACCACCACTGCCACCGATTCCCACCCCCCTCACCACCTATTCCCACCCCCCTCACCACCACTGCCACCGATTCCCACCCCCCTCACCACCACTGCCACCGATTCCCACCCCCTCACCACCACTGCCACCGATTCCCACCTCCCTCACCACCACTGCCACCGATTCCCACCCCCCTCACCACCACTGCCACCGATTCCCACCCCCCTCACCACCACTGCCACCGATTCCCACCCCCCTCACCACCACTGCCACCTATTCCCACCCCCCTCACCACCACTGCCACCTATTCCCACCCCCCTCACCACCACTGCCACCGATTCCCACCCCCCTCACCACCACCACCGCCACCGATTCCCACCCCCCTCACCACCACCACCACTGCCACCGATTCCCACCCCCCTCACCACCACCACCACTGCCGATTCCCACCCCCCTCACCACTGCCACCGATTCCCACCCCCCTCACCACCACTGCCACCGATCCCACCCCCCTCATCACCACCCCCTCATCACCACCACCGCTGCCACTGATCCCACCCCCCTCATCACTACCCCTGCTGCCACCGATCCCAACCCCCTCACCACCACCCCTGATGCCACTGATCCCACCCCCCTCACCACCACCGCTCCCACCACCCCTGCTGCCACTTATCCCACCCCCTCACCATCACCACCGCTTCCACTGATTCCACCCCCCTCACCACCACCCCTGCTGCCACTCATCCCGCCCCCCTCATCATGTCTGCAACCTCTGACATCTCCTGTACCATGTCCGCACAGCCCCTGACATCTCCTGTACCATGTCCGCACAGCCCCTGACATCTCCTGTACCATGTCCGCACAGCCCCTGACATCTCCTGTACCATGTCCGCACAGCCCCTGACATCTCCTATACCATGTCTCCACAGCCCCTGACATGTCCTGTACCATGTCCACACAGCCCCTGACATCTCCTGTACCATGTCTCCACAGCCCCTGACATCTCCTGTACCATGTCCGCGCAGCCTCTGACATCTCCTGTATCATGTCCGCACAGCCCCTGACATCTCCTGTACCATGTCCGCACAGCCCCTGACATCTCCTGTACCATGTCCGCACAGCCCCTGACATCTCCTGTACCATGTCTCCACAGCCCCTGACATCTCCTGTACCATGTCTCCACAGCCCCTGACATCTCCCGTACCATGTCTCCACAGCCCCTGACATCTCCTGTACCATGTCTCCACAGCCCCTGACATCTCCTGTACCATGTCCGCACAGCCCCTGACATCTCCTGTACCATGTCTCCACAGCCCCTGACATCTCCTGTACCATGTCTCCACAGCCCCTGACATCTCCTGTACCATGTCTCCACAGCCTCTGACATCTCCTGTACCATGTCCACACAGCCCCTGACATCTCCTGTACCATGTCTCCACAGCCCCTGACATCTCCTGTACCATGTCTCCACAGCCTCTGACATCTCCTGTACCATGTCCACACAGCCCCTGACATCTCCTGTACCATGTCCGCACAGCCCCTGACATCTCCTGTACCATGTCCACACAGCCCCTGACATGTCCTGTACCATGTCCACACAGCCCCTGACATGACCTGTACCATGTCCGCACAGCCTATGACATCTCCTTTACCATGTCCGCACTTTTACCACTTTTAACTAGAATTTGTTTTTTTATATATAAAGCCCTATATGCTTTCATATCTATCTTATCTATGTATAATACACTCTTCAAATTTGCTTTAAAATGCATGGTTTTCCCTTTTATGAACAAGGAAATAATGGCGCTATGCTGTTGGGCCGGTATAATAATGCTATGGGGCTGGTATGACATTTTTTCCAGGGCTGAATTTTATTCCCAGTCCGGTGTTGCTATGCGGTCAAAGCATGAGTGAACCTTGGGCCCTGAGATCTAAGGGATCACATCCTTAGATCTCAGGACTCTCAGGACTTCATTCTTGGACTAGCAGTCCTTCACTAGTTGGGGGGGTGTTACGTCCTTAGCTCTGAGGGGTTCATGCTGGGACTTGCAGTCCTTCACTTTTGGGTGGGTCCCAGCATGAACCCCTGAGATCTAAGGCGGGGATGTGATGTCACTGGTTGCTAGATGCCAGGCATTGTGGCCCTAGCAACCAGTGGGCAGTAGAGCCAGCGGTGGTGCCAGCTACGAGTCTCGGCTGGGGATTAATACTGTTAGTAAGGAGGCACTGTCTGCGCCTCTGTGGCGGCTTTTTTTGAGGCATCAGATTGGCGGCCCAGTCTGCCCCTGTTCTCTGCAGTCCTTGGTGACAGGACTGCTCGCTAGTGTTCCCTCTGCCTGGGAAGCGCCACCATCCCCCTGTAAAATACCACACAAGGGAAACACCTTGTTTGCCTCACAGTAGATAAGCCCCTGCTGTATACTATGTATACTTATACAGAAACTGTACATATGGAGCTAAGAAGTGAAACCATTTTCTGGCTAAATTAAAACTGAAACAGGAAAGTTGCATCATATTGTGCATTTACTAAGACACATTCCCACACTCTGCTGTTGTATATAATGTAGAAAACCTCTGGTACAAAATGATCACTTGCACAAAACATTCCCTCTTTTCTAAAACACTTGTGGTGTTCCTTTTCCACTACCCACGCACGCTGCTGACAGAAAAGGGCATTTGTTTTTCAGCCAGCATTCACACACACACATGAAAAATCTGGACACTACAGTACATTAGTTCTTGGCATGGGGATTTCAGTACTGAAAACAAGTTATAAATAACTTGTGTCCCCAAACATCTCTGATATTCAACATATGGCTAACCTGACCATAACCCTAAAGGAGTACTAAGGTCATATTCATTACATTAAAAAGTAACTAGGCCCAAAAACATAAATGCTGAATGTAGCAATCATTGAATGTGGTGTCGGCATTAGTTTACATTTTTTTTTCAGTCTTTCAATCCTTTATTTTCAGCTGGTGATCAGCTAGTAGACACCTACTGTCTTAGGGTGACTACATTCCCTCCTCCACTGCATCTTTACCATAGCCATCCTTGCAGAGCAGCATTATCAATCAGTAGAGAGTATGGTGTTGGTGGCTTAGTAGGTTTAAATGGACTTTACGTTAGTGACAAACAATTTAGAAGTCCAGCTCCAGCTAACACTTTAGAAGCAGTTACAGCAACAGTTTTTTTTCATGTTTCTTAGAAAGTTTTCACATAAATGTGTAAAAGCTGACCATTGTAAGCACCCTGTCAGTGTTTTCCTGGCTCGCCTCACGTTAGTACACAATGGGTTAACAAAGCTCCCAACTGTCCCTGATTTCAAAGGACTGTCCCTGATTTGGAACAAAGTTCCTCTGTCCCTCGTTTCACCTCATTTGTCCCTCATTTAGGTCTGATCTATATAGTTGTAAATTTCTAAATTGCATCTATAAATTTCAAAAGCCAATATAAATAAATATCAGTGGTAAAAAAAAAAAAAAAAAAAAAGCACCTGTGGGTTTAACTAATAATTGTGTTTCTATAATTCCCCTTTAAGGGGGTGTGGCAGGGGGTGTGTCCCATGCCTACATACTTTTGCTAATAGATGTCCCTGGTTCCCATCTCAAAAAGTTGGAAGGTATGGGTTACTGCCTCCTCTGGAACCCACAGGACCTCCTCTTCCTAGCTAAATAAAAGACAGCTCTTTCCCAACTGAAGTGTTCTTCTAATTTGGTCATGCTTCAGACCACCTGTTAATTGCAGCTAAAAAGTTCTTTGTTTGCTGCAAGTATTCCCTCCCCTCCGCCCCCTCCACCCCCTCCGCCCCCTCCACCCCCTCCGCCACACTTACCCCTCTAGGTTCAGCATCTCCTGGTGCTGGAAGGCCCAAAATGTTGGAAGTAAACCTTCTTAAAAACTGTGTGCCCTGTGTGCCAAAGGGTTGCCACCTTTTTTTCAAGCCAAACACGAACACGTTAGCGGCGCGCTGCGAATATATATATTTTTTTACAGTATACAAAAAGAATCAAAATGTAGTACAGATAGATGTTAAACCTGTATAACTTTTTTAAAATTCGTGCTGCACCAAAACACATGGTATTTTGTTACCATATGTTTTGCTGCAAGTGAATGAGTGCAAACGCTCATTGTGGTGTGGTTGTGTCATTAAGACTTAATGGCACAACTGCATACCTGCAAAAGGGCTGTGTGTTTTTGTGCCTTACAGGAACGCACACAATTTTGCACACATTTCTGCAACACAAAAATGTCCACCTAGCGCAGGGGTAATAAATTAAAATTCAAGGAGGTCCGGTTGCTAAAAAATTTCTTCCAGCCGAGATCTGAATTGCTCTCTAATATTACTTAAAAGTAGGCCAATCACATCCATATTTCAAGCAAAAGAAAATAAAACCACTGTATAGAAGGTGTCCCCATCAGAGTGCCCCCTTACATCTGGTGTCCCCATCTGGGTCACTCCTTACATCAGGTGCCTCCATCAGAGTCCCCCTCTTACATCTGTTGTCATCATCAGTGTCCCCCTTGCATCTAGTGTCCCCATCAGAGTCCCCTCTTACATCTGGTGTCTCCATCAGCCCCCCCTTACATCTGGTGTCCCCATCACAGTCCCTCCTTGCATCTAGTGCCCCATCAAAGTCCCCCTATACATCTGGTGTCCCCCTTACATCCGGTGTCCCCATCAGAGTCCCCCTTTACATCTGGTGTCCCCATCAGAGTCCCTCCTTACATCAGTTGCCCCCATAAGAGTTCCTCCTTACATTTGGTGTCCCCATCAGAGTCCTCCTTACATCTGGTGTCCCCATCAGAGTCCCCCTTACATCTGGTGTCCCCATCAGAGTCCTTCTTACATCTGGTGTCCCCATCAGAGTCCTCCTTACTAGTGTTGAGCGAACACGGACTGTATTATTCGTGTTCGTACCGAATAATTGGATTTTTTGTACCCGAACACGGACACGGACACTTTACTGTATGTTCGGGTAAAAATCCGTGTTCGGTCGTTTTATTTCCGGGTTTTGCATGCTTTGGCGCTCTTTTCATGGCGGGCTTTCAACAGCCAATCAACAATCGTTTAACTGGTGTGCCTTAAGCCATCCCAGCCATGCCTGCAAATGTCTCAGTAGCTGTGATTGGCCGTCTGAAGCATGTGACCAAGTCTTTATAAGTTCGAGGCAGCCGCAGCGGCGTCATTATGCTGCTTAGATTCAGGGACAGAGCACACATCAACGTGCTGGCTGCTGATTAGGGAAAGATAGGCAGGAAAAAACCATTTGTGTCCGGATAGAATTGAGGGACAGGTCGGAGTGTTTAGGCAGGGCGAGTTGTAGGCATTTTAGGGATAGAGTCTGCTGAATTATATAGGGTCAGTGTCTTCTACAAACTACAATCGATATTGCTGTGTGGGGGGTGGGGTGAATCTGCACTCAATCCTGATCTACGATCTCTTCTCAATCCTGTTAGGGACAGAGTCTGCTGAATTTTAGGAAAACTGTGTTCTACAAACTACAATCGATATTGCTGTGTGGGGGGTGGGGTGAATCTGCACTCAATCCTGATCTACGATCTCTTCTCAATCCTGTTAGGGACAGAGTCTGCTGAATTTTAGGGAAACTGTGTTCTACAAACTACAATCGATATTGCTGTGTGGGGGGTGGGGTGAATCTGCACTCAATCCTGATCTACGATCTCTTCTCAATCCTGTTAGGGACAGAGTCTGCTGAATTTTAGGGAAACTGTGTTCTACAAACTACAATCGATATTGCTGTGTGGTGTGGGATTGGAGATAGGCAGGTGTCAGTGATCCACATCCATTTTTCTGTGTGTGAGCTGCAGTGAACACAATCTTTTTGGGCTGCAGTGAACACAATCTTTTTGGGCTGCAGTGAACACAATCTTTTTGGGCTGCAGTGAACACAATCTTTTTGGGCTGCAGTGAACACAATCTTTTTGGGGTGCAGTGAACAAAATCTTTTTGGGGTGCAGTGAACACAATCCTTTTTGGTGTGCAGTGAACACAATCTTTGTGGGGTGCAGTGAACAAAATCCTTTGTGGGGTGCAGTGAACACAATCTTTTTGGGGTGCAGTGAACAAAATCCTTTTTGGGGTGCAGTGAACAACATCCTTTTTGGGGTGCAGTGAACACAATCTTTTTGGGGTGCAGTGAACAAAATCCTTTGTGGGGTGCAGTGAACACAATCTTTTTGGGGTGCAGTGAACACAATCTTTTTGGGGTGGAGTGAACAACATCCTTTTTGGGGTGCAGTGAACAAAATCCTTTTTGGGGTGCAGTGAACAAAATCATTTTTGGGGTGCAGTGAACACAATCTTTTTGGGGTGCAGTGAACACAATCTTTGTGGGTGCAGTGAACACAATCTTTTTGGGGTGGAGTGAACAACATCCTTTTTGGGGTGCAGTGAACAACATCCTTTTTGGGGTGCAGTGAACACAATCTTTTTGGGGTGCAGTGAACACAATCTTTGTGGGGTACAGTGAACAGAATCTTTGTGGGGTGCAGTGAACACAATCTTTGGGGGGTACAGTGAACACAATCTTTGTGAGGTGCAGTGAACACAATCTTTGTGGGGTGCAGTGAACACAATCATTGTGGGGTGCAGTGAACTCAATCTTTGTGGGGTACAGTGAACACAATCTCATACTGAAGGTTTGAGGGTGCTGCCTGTTCCATACTCCCCCTACTCCTCATCTAGCCTTTTAGGGGTACAAACAATAGTAATTGGGGCCTAGTGTGGTTGTGTACGTGTGATATACATACACTTTTTTGGGATCATATTTTCTATTCCGCTATTTAATCAAAAACCTTTGGGGATCAGTTAAATTGGGGGATAGTCTGTGTTGGTACGTGTGAGAGAGATCCACCTTTCCAAGTTGTTGGGGTTCATCTCATACTTCTGAAGGTTTGAGGGTGCTGCCTGTTCCATACTCCCCCTACTCCTAGCCTTTTAGGGGTACAAACAATAGTAATTGGGGCCTAGTGTGGTTGTGTACGTGTGATATACATACACTTTTTTGGGATCATATTTTCTATTCCGCTATTTAATCAAAAACCTTTGGGGATCAGTTAAATTGGGGGATAGTCTGTGTTGGTACGTGTGAGAGAGATCCACCTTTCCAAGTTGTTGGGGTTCATCTCATACTTCTGAAGGTTTGAGGGTGCTGCCTGTTCCATACTCCCCCTACTCCTAGCCTTTTAGGGGTACAAACAATAGTAATTGGGGCCTAGTGTGGTTGTGTACGTGTGATATACATACACTTTTTTGGGATCATATTTTCTATTCCGCTATTTAATCAAAAACCTTTGGGGATCAGTTAAATTGGGGGATAGTCTGTGTTGGTACGTGTGAGAGAGATCCACCTTTCCAAGTTGTTGGGGTTCATCTCATACTTCTGAAGGTTTGAGGGTGCTGCCTGTTCCATACTCCCCCTACTCCTAGCCTTTTAGGGGTACAAACAATAGTAATTGGGGCCTAGTGTGGTTGTGTACGTGTGATATACATACACTTTTTTGGGATCATATTTTCTATTCCGCTATTTAATCAAAAACCTTTGGGGATCAGTTAAATTGGGGGATAGTCTGTGTTGGTACGTGTGAGAGAGATCCACCTTTCCAAGTTGTTGGGGTTCATCTCATACTTCTGAAGGTTTGAGGGTGCTGCCTGTTCCATACTCCCCCTACTCCTAGCCTTTTAGGGGTACAAACAATAGTAATTGGGGCCTAGTGTGGTTGTGTACGTGTGATATACATACACTTTTTTGGGATCATATTTTCTATTCCGCTATTTAATCAAAAACCTTTGGGGATCAGTTAAATTGGGGGATAGTCTGTGTTGGTACGTGTGAGAGAGATCCACCTTTCCAAGTTGTTGGGGTTCATCTCATACTTCTGAAGGTTTGAGGGTGCTGCCTGTTCCATACTCCCCCTACTCCTAGCCTTTTAGGGGTACAAACAATAGTAATTGGGGCCTAGTGTGGTTGTGTACGTGTGATATACATACACTTTTTTGGGATCATATTTTCTATTCCGCTATTTAATCAAAAACCTTTGGGGATCAGTTAAATTGGGGGATAGTCTGTGTTGGTACGTGTGAGAGAGATCCACCTTTCCAAGTTGTTGGGGTTCATCTCATACTTCTGAAGGTTTGAGGGTGCTGCCTGTTCCATACTCCCCCTACTCCTAGCCTTTTAGGGGTACAAACAATAGTAATTGGGGCCTAGTGTGGTTGTGTACGTGTGATATACATACACTTTTTTGGGATCATATTTTCTATTCCGCTATTTAATCAAAAACCTTTGGGGATCAGTTAAATTGGGGGATAGTCTGTGTTGGTACGTGTGAGAGAGATCCACCTTTCCAAGTTGTTGGGGTTCATCTCATACTTCTGAAGGTTTGAGGGTGCTGCCTGTTCCATACTCCCCCTACTCCTAGCCTTTTAGGGGTACAAACAATAGTAATTGGGGCCTAGTGTGGTTGTGTACGTGTGATATAAATACACTTTTTTGGGATCATATTTTCTATTCCGCTATTTAATCAAAAACCTCTGGGGATCAGTTAAATTGGGGGATAGTCTGTGTTGGTACGTGTGAGAGAGATCCACCTTTCCAAGTTGTTGGGGTTCATCTCATACTTCTGAAGGTTTGAGGGTGCTGCCTGTTCCATACTCCCCCTACTCCTAGCCTTTTAGGGGTACAAACAATAGTAATTGGGGCCTAGTGTGGTTGTGTACGTGTGATATACATACACTTTTTTGGGATCATATTTTCTATTCCGCTATTTAATCAAAAACCTTTGGGGATCAGTTAAATTGGGGGATAGTCTGTGTTGGTACGTGTGAGAGAGATCCACCTTTCCAAGTTGTTGGGGTTCATCTCATACTTCTGAAGGTTTGAGGGTGCTGCCTGTTCCATACTCCCCCTACTCCTAGCCTTTTAGGGGTACAAACAATAGTAATTGGGGCCTAGTGTGGTTGTGTACGTGTGATATACATACACTTTTTTGGGATCATATTTTCTATTCCGCTATTTAATCAAAAACCTTTGGGGATCAGTTAAATTGGGGGATAGTCTGTGTTGGTACGTGTGAGAGAGATCCACCTTTCCAAGTTGTTGGGGTTCATCTCATACTTCTGAAGGTTTGAGGGTGCTGCCTGTTCCATACTCCCCCTACTCCTAGCCTTTTAGGGGTACAAACAATAGTAATTGGGGCCTAGTGTGGTTGTGTACGTGTGATATACATACACTTTTTTGGGATCATATTTTCTATTCCGCTATTTAATCAAAAACCTCTGGGGATCAGTTAAATTGGGGGATAGTCTGTGTTGGTACGTGTGAGAGAGATCCACCTTTCCAAGTTGTTGGGGTTCATCTCATACTTCTGAAGGTTTGAGGGTGCTGCCTGTTCCATACTCCCCCTACTCCTAGCCTTTTAGGGGTACAAACAATAGTAATTGGGGCCTAGTGTGGTTGTGTACGTGTGATATACATACACTTTTTTGGGATCATATTTTCTATTCCGCTATTTAATCAAAAACCTTTGGGGATCAGTTAAATTGGGGGATAGTCTGTGTTGGTACGTGTGAGAGAGATCCACCTTTCCAAGTTGTTGGGGTTCATCTCATACTTCTGAAGGTTTGAGGGTGCTGCCTGTTCCATACTCCCCCTACTCCTAGCCTTTTAGGGGTACAAACAATAGTAATTGGGGCCTAGTGTGGTTGTGTACGTGTGATATACATACACTTTTTTGGGATCATATTTTCTATTCCGCTATTTAATCAAAAACCTTTGGGGATCAGTTAAATTGGGGGATAGTCTGTGTTGGTACGTGTGAGAGAGATCCACCTTTCCAAGTTGTTGGGGTTCATCTCATACTTCTGAAGGTTTGAGGGTGCTGCCTGTTCCATACTCCCCCTACTCCTAGCCTTTTAGGGGTACAAACAATAGTAATTGGGGCCTAGTGTGGTTGTGTACGTGTGATATACATACACTTTTTTGGGATCATATTTTCTATTCCGCTATTTAATCAAAAACCTTTGGGGATCAGTTAAATTGGGGGATAGTCTGTGTTGGTACGTGTGAGAGAGATCCACCTTTCCAAGTTGTTGGGGTTCATCTCATACTTCTGAAGGTTTGAGGGTGCTGCCTGTTCCATACTCCCCCTACTCCTAGCCTTTTAGGGGTACAAACAATAGTAATTGGGGCCTAGTGTGGTTGTGTACGTGTGATATACATACACTTTTTTGGGATCATATTTTCTATTCCGCTATTTAATCAAAAACCTCTGGGGATCAGTTAAATTGGGGGATAGTCTGTGTTGGTACGTGTGAGAGAGATCCACCTTTCCAAGTTGTTGGGGTTCATCTCATACTTCTGAAGGTTTGAGGGTGCTGCCTGTTCCATACTCCCCCTACTCCTAGCCTTTTAGGGGTACAAACAATAGTAATTGGGGCCTAGTGTGGTTGTGTACGTGTGATATACATACACTTTTTTGGGATCATATTTTCTATTCCGCTATTTAATCAAAAACCTTTGGGGATCAGTTAAATTGGGGGATAGTCTGTGTTGGTACGTGTGAGAGAGATCCACCTTTCCAAGTTGTTGGGGTTCATCTCATACTTCTGAAGGTTTGAGGGTGCTGCCTGTTCCATACTCCCCCTACTCCTAGCCTTTTAGGGGTACAAACAATAGTAATTGGGGCCTAGTGTGGTTGTGTACGTGTGATATACATACACTTTTTTGGGATCATATTTTCTATTCCGCTATTTAATCAAAAACCTTTGGGGATCAGTTAAATTGGGGGATAGTCTGTGTTGGTACGTGTGAGAGAGATCCACCTTTCCAAGTTGTTGGGGTTCATCTCATACTTCTGAAGGTTTGAGGGTGCTGCCTGTTCCATACTCCCCCTACTCCTCATCTAGCCTTTTAGGGGTACAAACAATAGTAATTGGGGCCTAGTGTGGTTGTGTACGTGCGAGATACATACACTTTTTTTGATCATATTTCCTATTCCGCTATTCAATAAAAACCTTTGAGGATCAATTGAATTGCGGGATAGTCTGTGTCGGTACGTGTGAGAGAGATCCACCTTTCCAAGTTGTTGGGGTTCATCTCATACTTCTGAAGGTTTGAGGGTGCTGCCTGTTCCATACCCCCCCTACTCCTCATCTAGCCTTTTAGGGGTACAAACAATAGTAATTGGGGCCTAGTGTGGTTGTGTACGTGCGAGATACATACACTTTTTTTGATCATATTTCCTATTCCGCTATTCAATAAAAACCTTTGAGGATCAATTGAATTGCGGGATAGTCTGTGTCGGTACGTGTGAGAGAGATCCACCTTTCCAAGTTGTTGGGGTTCATCTCATACTTCTGAAGGTTTGAGGGTGCTGCCTGTTCCATACCCCCCCTACTCCTCATCTAGCCTTTTAGGGGTACAAACAATAGTAATTGGGGCCTAGTGTGGTTGTGTACGTGCGAGATACATACACTTTTTTTGATCATATTTCCTATTCCGCTATTCAATAAAAACCTTTGAGGATCAATTGAATTGCGGGATAGTCTGTGTCGGTACGTGTGAGAGAGATCCACCTTTCCAAGTTGTTGGGGTTCATCTCATACTTCTGAAGGTTTGAGGGTGCTGCCTGTTCCATACCCCCCCTACTCCTCATCTAGCCTTTTAGGGGTACAAACAATAGTAATTGGGGCCTAGTGTGGTTGTGTACGTGCGAGATACATACACTTTTTTTGATCATATTTCCTATTCCGCTATTCAATAAAAACCTTTGAGGATCAATTGAATTGCGGGATAGTCTGTGTCGGTACGTGTGAGAGAGATCCACCTTTCCAAGTTGTTGGGGTTCATCTCATACTTCTGAAGGTTTGAGGGTGCTGCCTGTTCCATACTCCCCCTACTCCTCATCTAGCCTTTTAGGGGTACAAACAATAGTAATTGGGGCCTAGTGTGGTTGTGTACGTGCGAGATACATACACTTTTTTTGATCATATTTCCTATTCCGCTATTCAATAAAAACCTTTGAGGATCAATTGAATTGCGGGATAGTCTGTGTCGGTACGTGTGAGAGAGATCCACCTTTCCAAGTTGTTGGGGTTCATCTCATACTTCTGAAGGTTTGAGGGTGCTGCCTGTTCCATACCCCCCCTACTCCTCATCTAGCCTTTTAGGGGTACAAACAATAGTAATTGGGGCCTAGTGTGGTTGTGTACGTGCGAGATACATACACTTTTTTTGATCATATTTCCTATTCCGCTATTCAATAAAAACCTTTGAGGATCAATTGAATTGCGGGATAGTCTGTGTCGGTACGTGTGAGAGAGATCCACCTTTCCAAGTTGTTGGGGTTCATCTCATACTTCTGAAGGTTTGAGGGTGCTGCCTGTTCCATACTCCCCCTACTCCTCATCTAGCCTTTTAGGGGTACAAACAATAGTAATTGGGGCCTAGTGTGGTTGTGTACGTGCGAGATACATACACTTTTTTTGATCATATTTCCTATTCCGCTATTCAATAAAAACCTTTGAGGATCAATTGAATTGCGGGATAGTCTGTGTCGGTACGTGTGAGAGAGATCCACCTTTCCAAGTTGTTGGGGTTCATCTCATACTTCTGAAGGTTTGAGGGTGCTGCCTGTTCCATACCCCCCCTACTCCTCATCTAGCCTTTTAGGGGTACAAACAATAGTAATTGGGGCCTAGTGTGGTTGTGTACGTGCGAGATACATACACTTTTTTTGATCATATTTCCTATTCCGCTATTCAATAAAAACCTTTGAGGATCAATTGAATTGCGGGATAGTCTGTGTCGGTACGTGTGAGAGAGATCCACCTTTCCAAGTTGTTGGGGTTCATCTCATACTTCTGAAGGTTTGAGGGTGCTGCCTGTTCCATACCCCCCCTACTCCTCATCTAGCCTTTTAGGGGTACAAACAATAGTAATTGGGGCCTAGTGTGGTTGTGTACGTGCGAGATACATACACTTTTTTTGATCATATTTCCTATTCCGCTATTCAATAAAAACCTTTGAGGATCAATTGAATTGCGGGATAGTCTGTGTCGGTACGTGTGAGAGAGATCCACCTTTCCAAGTTGTTGGGGTTCATCTCATACTTCTGAAGGTTTGAGGGTGCTGCCTGTTCCATACTCCCCCTACTCCTCATCTAGCCTTTTAGGGGTACAAACAATAGTAATTGGGGCCTAGTGTGGTTGTGTACGTGTGATATACATACACTTTTTTTGGATCATATTTTCTATTCCGCTATTCAATAAAAACCTTTCTAGGGCAAGATCTTAAATTACAGAAATATGAGGAGACCGTCAAATAAGGGCCGTGGCCTGGGTCGTGGTGCTGCTGGTAGAGCTCCTGTTGCAAGGAGAGGACATGGTCGATCTGTGCCAGCTACACGCACAAGTGAAACACCTTCCTCAAGTGTGAGTAGGCGACAGAACCTGCATCAGTATTTGGTAGGGCATCAAACGCCCCTAGAAGTGATGAGGCCAGAACAAGTTGAGGCGATAGTAGATTGGTTTGCTGCTGACAGTGCCTCCAGTTCCTTCACATTGTCTCCCACCCAGTCTACTGCAGAAAGGTCAGAGTTGGCACCTGCAGCCAATGTCCAACCGTCTTTCACCTCACCCCCTTGCAAATCAGGCCAGCAGTCTGAGCCCCAAGCCATACAGCAGTCTCTTATTCTTTTTGAGGACTCTGTCAGCAGGGTTTCCCAGGGCCATCCACCTAGCCCTGCCCCAGAAGTGGAAGAGATTGAGTGCAGTGATGCCCAACCACTTATTCCTCAAGATGAGTACATGCAAGGATCATCGCAGCACGTCTCCGATGATGACGAAACGCAGGTGCCAACTGCTGCGGCGTTCAGCATTGTGGAGACCGACAAGGAGGGCAGGGGTGAAGACTGGGTGGAAGATGATGTGGAGGACGATGAGGTCCTCGACCCCACATGGAATGAACGTCATGCAGGTGAACTGAGTAGTTTGGAGGAAGAGGCGGTGGTCGCACAGAGCCACCAGCACAGCAGAAGAGGGAGCAGGGTGCAGAAGCGGAGCGGCCGTGCCCTAGACACTACGCCCGCTACTGCCCAACGCAGCAAGGGAACGAGCGCACCAAAGTCAGCTCAAAGGAGTTCTCTAGCGTGGAAGTTCTTTAGAAAATGTGCTGATGACAGGACACGAGTGGTTTGCACCCTGTGCAATCAGAGCTTGAAGCGAGGCATGAACCTTCTCAACCTGAGCACAACCTGCATGATCAGGCATCTAAGTGCAAAGCACGAGCTGCAGTGGAGTACACACCTTCAAAACCAAGAAACGTCTCTGGCTCATCCTGCTTCCTCTTCTGCTGCAGTCTCGGCCGCTCCAGCCACATCTGTAGTGATACCGGCACCTGCCACCCCGCAAACAGACGATCTGTCAGCAACACCACCACCTGGGTCACCAACAACCATCTCCACAATGTCCCGTGGAAGCGTTCAGCTTTCCATCTCCCAAACACTTGAGAGGAAGAGGAAGTACCCCCCTACCCACCCGCGATCCCTGGCCCTGAATGCCAGCATTTCAAAATTATTGGCCTTTGAAATGCTGTCATTCCGTCTGGTGGAGACGCACAGTTTTAAAAACCTTATGTCGGTGGCTGTCCCACAGTACGTCGTGCCCAGCCGCCACTACTTTTCCAGGCAAGCCATCCCTTCCCTGCACAACCAAGTGGGGGAAAAAATCAGGTGTGCACTGCGCAACGCCATCTGTGCCAAGGTCCACCTAACTACGGATACGTGGACCAGTAAGCACGGTCAGGGGCGTTATATCTCCCTAACGGCACACTGGGTAAATGCAGTGGCGGATGGGCCTGAGGCGGATAGCAATTTGGCGCATGTCCTTCCACCACCGAGGATTGCAGGGCGCTTCAGTTTGCCTCCTGTTCCTAACTCCTCCTACTCCGCTTCCTCATCCTCTACCGCCTCCTCATCCGGACAGCGTAACACCTTCACCACCAACTTCAGCACGGCCAGGGGTAAACGACAGCAGGCAGTTTTACAACTTGCCTGTTTGGGGGACAAACCACACACCGCGCAGGAGTTGTGGAGGAGCATGGAACAGCAGACAAATGAGTGGTTGCTGCCAGCGAGCCTCAAGCCCGGCCTGGTGGTGTGCGATAACGGGCGAAATCTCATAGCAGCTCTGGGCCTAGCCGGTTTGACGCACATCCCTTGCCTGGCGCATGTGCTGAATTTGGTGGTGCAGAGGTTCCTTAAAAACTACCCCGATATGTCAGAGCTGCTGCAGAAAGTGCGGGCCGTTTGTGCGCACTTTCGGCGTTCTCACCCTGCTGCTGCTCGCCTGGCAGCGCTGCAGCGTAACTTCGGCCTTCCCGCTCACCGCCTCATATGTGACGTGCCCACAAGGTGGAACTCCACCTTGCACATGCTGGAAAGACTGTGCGAGCAGCAGCAGGCCATAGTGGAGTTTCAGCTGCAGCACGCACGCGTGAGTCGCTCTGCGGAACAGCACCACTTCACCACCAATAACTGGGCCTCCATGCGAGACCTGTGTGCCTTGTTGCGCTGTTTTGAGTACTCCACCAACATGGCCAGTGGCAATGACGCCGTTCTCAGCTTAACTATCCCACTTCTATGCCTCCTTGAAAAAACAATTCGGGCGATGATGGAAGAGGATGTGGCACAGGATGAGGAGGAGGAGGAGGATGAAGAGGTAACATTTCCAAGGCTTTCAGGGCAGTCATTCGCAAGGGGCTCCGAGGGTGGGTTCCTGCACACGCAAACGCCAGGGACGCAATTGTCCAGCAGGGGCACAGTTCTGGAGGATGAGGAGGATGAGGAGGAGGAGGAGCTGGAGGAGGAGATGGAACCATGTTCACAGCAGGGTGGCACCCAGGCCAGCTCATGGCCATCACTGGTGCGTGGCTGGGGGGATACAGAGGACACGGACCATACACCTCCCACAGAGGACAGCCTTTCGTTGCCTCTGGGCAGCCTGGCACACATGAGCGATTACATGCTGCAGTGTCTCCACAACGACCGCCGAGTTGCCCACATTCTAACTTGTGCTGATTACTGGGTGGCCACGCTGCTGGATCCCCGTTACAAGGACAACGTACCGTCCTTAATTCACTCACTGGAGCGCGATCGCAAGATGCGCGAGTACAAGCGCACGCTGGTAGACGCCATGCTGCTGGCATTCCCATCTGACAGCGGGGCCACAGTGGAAGCACAAGGCAGAGGAGGAGGAGGAGGAGGTCGCCAACGCAACCAGGGCACCGCCAGCACCTCAGAAGGCAGGGTTAGCATGGCCGAAATGTGGAAAAGCTTTGTCAGCACGCCACAACAAACAGCAGCACCAGCAGCTCAGATGGAACGTCTTAGCAGGAGGCAGCATTTTACCAACATGGTGGAGCAGTATGTGTGCACACGCCTACATGTAGTGAATGACGGGTCTGCCCCCTTCAACTTCTGGGTCTCCAAATTGGGCACATGGCCTGAGCTTGCCCTTTACGCCTTGGAGGTGCTGGCGTGCCCTGCAGCCAGTGTATTATCTGAACGGGTATTTAGCACGGCTGGGGGCGTTATAACAGACAAGCGCAGCCGCCTGTCCAGAGACAATGTGGACAAGCTCACGTTCATTAAAATGAACCAGGCATGGATCCCACGGGACTTTTCCGTACCTTATGCAGAATAGCAATGGATACCGACCTTACCCACCCATTGTTCCATTTTTGCTCTTTCTCACTCTTTTGGGGTGTACCCTCATTTAAAATTTGTGAAAAGAAGCAGTGTTGGCTACCTCGTCCTCCTCCTCAGGGCCAGATTAATGTAGGGTCTATTGGAGCTGCAGCTCCAGGCCCCTACCTTTTATATAGGCCCCGGGTTGGCCATATTCACTGTTACCGCTCTTCTGTCACTTGTAAACACAGAAGTCTGGCTTCTATGCTCGCTTCCCCAGGCAGCACCCTCAGAACCTCCCCACACAGCGTGAAGGCCGGACAAGGAGGGACAGTTGGCGATGCATGGATGTGTTTATGGGCTTCAGAGACAGCATCCCATGTTGAATTAGGCATGCATGGCTGCACCCTTCCTCCTCTGGGTGCATGGCAAGGCACGGCCCTTAAGGCCCTTCAAAATCCTCAGCACCAAGCCCATGATGCTGTTAATCCGGCCCTGGTCCTCCTCCACCGCCGCTTCCACCTACACCGCCCATAGGTGTGCGCAGCCTATTGCATTAAGGTGTGCACCCCAAAGTTGAAATACACATGCATGTGTTTGCCAGCAGGGAGAGTAATGTATCGGGGCCATGTACCTGTAGGCAAGGAGAAATAGAGCAGAGCAGGTCCCAGGGAGATCTTTCCCATCTCCTCACTGGCAATGCTATGTGCCCTAGGTGATTAGGGTGTGCCCAGGCACACCCAGCACACCCTGTGCGCACGCCTATGTCACCGCCACATCCACCACCACCTCAACCTCCCTCCTACTCCATATGGGCCTCGTCCTTCAGAGATGAAGAAGAACATTGTTTTATTTTTCAGTTTTTTTTTGTTGTTTTAAGTTATTTCCCTATCCACATTTGTTTGCAGAGCACTTGCCATGCTCTTAATTACGTTTTGCTGCCATTTGCAGCACTCTAGCCCTTTCCTTTGGTGTTTTAGAGCCATTTTAGTGCCTTAAAGTTCGGGTCCCCATTGACTTCAATGGGGTTCGGTGTCCGGGAAAAGTTCGGT
The DNA here is from genome assembly GCF_965119305.1 of Pelophylax lessonae. Lineage (NCBI taxonomy): Eukaryota > Metazoa > Chordata > Amphibia > Anura > Ranidae > Pelophylax > Pelophylax lessonae. The sequence goes on from NC_138769.1 coordinate 512,146,687, forward strand.
AAAAGTCCGGGACACGGACCCGGACTTTTTTTTAAAGTTCGGCCGAACCCGTCGAACACGGACATCTAGGTGTCCGCTCAACCCTACTCCTTACATCTGGTGTCCCTATCAGAGTCCCTCTTACATCTAGTGTCTCCATCAGAGTCCCTTTTACATCAGTTGTCCCCAGTAGAGTGCCCCTTTACATCTCGTGTCCTCAGCAGAGTCCCATTATTCATCAGGTGTTCCCAGTAGAGTCCCCTTACATCAGGTGTCCCCAGTAGAGTGCCCCCTTACATCTGGTGTCCCCATCAGAGTCCCATTATTCATCAGGTGTTCCCAGTAGAGTCCCCTTACATCAGGTGTCCCCAGTAGAGTGCCCCCTTACATCTGGTGTCCCCATCAGAGTCCCATTATTCATCAGGTGTTCCCAGTAGAGTCCCCTTACATCAGGTGTCCCCAGTAGAGTGCCCCCTTACATCTGGTGTCCCCATCAGAGTCCCATTATTCATCAGGTGTTCCCAGTAGAGTCCCCTTACTTCAGGTGTCCCCAGTAGAGTGCCCCCTTACATCTGGTGTCCCCATCAGAGTCCCCCTATACATCAGGTGTCCCCTTGAGAGACCCTCCACACATTACAATCCCCCTACATCAGGTGCTCCCAGAAGTCCCTCTACTCATCAGAGTTGTCCCACCCTTTCCCTCTGTACTCACAGTTCACAAACTGCAAAGAAAGCAGCCCCCCCTTCCTCTCTACGGTCTCCAGAGAGTCTGTCTTCACTTCCCTGCAGTGCCGCAATGAGACACAGGTGAGTTCTCTGTGTCAGTGCCAGATCTTGTTTGGCTACTGATTGGGCTCACACAGCTCCCGGCATGGATGTTTTTGCCCTCTGGACCAATGCTCAGGATGTTCTTATATTATTGAATATTGACTCTACTGCTGAATCTTGTAAGATGCATTTGCTCTTGATAAAGTGGAATTGTCCACGAAACGCGTCAAGCCTACTATCGATGCATCCTTTACCATATCATATACTTGGATTTTATAATTGTTTACCAATAGCTACCTTTGTTCTTATGCACATCTTATCATCACAGTATGTTTTTGCATTTATCATGCCCTGTACTGTATCATGGATTTGAGTAATATATGTGTGTACCATGCAATTTAGGCAATGTTATACAAGTGTCACGTACCTGGTAGGTGAGCCTGACGTGCAGAGGAGGGCCTCTCGTACAACTCCGGCTCGTGGGCCTCTGATAGTGAGACAGCGGCCACAGAAGCACGGTGACGTAGGAGTGCCTGTAATCAGTCCAGTAGTGGCCGCAGTGAGCGGGCTGGTATGAGACTGCTGGAAGCGAGCTTGCTGGGCTGGAGTTGTAGCAGGCCGGATGAGCAGGGTGCAGGGTCAAACAAGCCGGGTAGGTAATGGTCGGGCAGGAAGGACATAGACGATAGGCAGCAGAGTAATCGGGTCACAAGCCGGGTCGGTACCAGGAGAGCAGCAATGCAGGATCAACAGGCAGAAGCGAAATCCAGAAGACAAGCCAGGGTCAGGGTAGGAAGCAGACAAGCACAGGTTAGAGACAACAAGCCGGATCAAGATCAGAGGTCACAGGAAGTCAGGAACAATACACAGGAAGCTGCAGACCAAACAGCAATGAATCCATGCAGAGAGTCAGTTTAAATAGCCAGCTTGGCGCCATCTAATGGCGGAAAGGTATAACTACCTTATGGACTTCTCTGACATTGCCCCCTCCCAATGGGCAACCTCCGGGTGCCCAACTGGCTCTTCTTCTGGGGATGGCTGCGAAAGAAGGCACGAATCAAATCTGTGGCGTGCACATTATGTGCAGGTTCCCAGGAATTTTCCTCTGGACCATACCCCTTCCATTTGATCAGATACTGTATCTGACCCCTTCTCTTCCTACAGTCTAGGATAGCCTCGATCTCAAATTCCTCATCCCCGTTAACAATTACAGGTGCAGGGGGTCCTGATCTGCGATCAGGAAAGGGATCTGGCACTGCAGGTTTTAACAACGATACATGGAACACTGGGTGTATTCTAAAGGACTCTGGTAAGGTTAGCTCATAGGAAACATCATTAATTTTTCTCCTTACCGGAAATGGTCCTACGAACTTCGGTGCCAGCTTCTTCGAGGGACATGCCAACTTCAGGTTTGTTGTAGCGAGCCATACTTGGTCTCCTGGCCGTAGGAGTAGCTCTCCCCTTCTTTTCTTATCAAACACCCTCTTGTTGTCCTCTTGTGCCTTTGCGATGGTTTCCTGTAACAACAAGTTATTAACGGAGAAAAAATCCAGCGTACTCTGGACAGCTGGAACAGAGGATTCTGGAACAAGATCAGGTAAGAAGGTAGGGTGAAATCCATAATTAGCGAAAAATGGGGACTGCTTGGTGGCGGAATGACTGGCATTGTTATAGGCAAACTCTGCTAGCGGCAACAGCGATACCCAGTCGTCTTGGACAAAGGATGTAAAGCATCTGATGTACTGCTCCAGAGTTTGGTTAGTCCGCTCTGTTTGTCCATTGGTCTGTGGGTGATAAGCTGAAGATAGGGAAAGTTCAATTTTTAAAGTTCCGCACAAAGCTTTCCAGAATCTGGATGTAAACTGGACACCCCGGTCTGATACAATGTTTGTAGGGACTCCATGGAGCCTGACAATTTCTTTGATAAAAACCCGAGCAGTCTCAGCAGCAGATGGAGTACTCTTCAGGGGTAAGAAATGAGCCATCTTTGATAGGCGATCCACTACCACAAAGATAGCGGTACAGCCTTCAGACGGTGGAAGTTCGACTATAAAATCCATGGAAATCATCTTCCAGGGCCTGTCAGGTACGGGCAAGGGTCTGAGTAACCCCCAGGCCTTATTACGAGTAGTCTTACTCCGGATGCAAGTTGTACATGCATTTACATAGGCCTTGCAATCTTTCTCTAATCCCGGCCACCAGAATGTGCGTTGCACCAACTCAGAAGTCTTGTGAATCCCGAAATGGCCCGCCAAAGGATGATCATGACAAATTCCTAGGACAACTACCCGAATTCTTTCTGGTACAAAAATCTGTTCCCCTTTCCATAACAGTCCATTCCTTGGCTGTAACGTGACCCCTGGAGGGCTGTGCGTTCCTGCAGAAGCCTGCTGTAGTTGTGACAGAAGGTCAGATTGCAACAAAAGAAAGTTCCCGGCTGGTAAAATAGTGTCTGGAACTGGTAAGTCTCTAGGGTCCTCAAACATGCGGGACAAGGCGTCGGGCTTGGTGTTCTTTGACCCTGGTCTATAAGTAATGTGGAATATAAATCTTGAAAAAAAAAGTGCCCAGCGGGCTTGGCGTGGCTTGAGGCGTTTTGCTGATCGCAGATACTCTAAGTTCTTATGGTCTGTGTAGATCAGTATCGGGTGGGTGGCTCCTTCCAGCAAATACCTCCATTCCTCCAAAGCGACTTTAATCGCAAGGAGCTCTCGATCTCCCACATCATAATTTCTTTCTGCTGGGGTGAGTTTCCTTGAAAAGAATGCAACTGGATGGACCACATCCTTGAGGCCTTGACGCTGTGATAGAACTGCTCCCACAGCGCTTTCTGATGCATCCACCTCCACGATAAACGGTAAGGATGAATCTGGATGACTTAGGACAGGAGCAGTGGTAAAACGTTTCTTTAATGTCTCAAAGGCGGCCTGTGCCTCAGTAGTCCAGCAAAAACGAATACCCTGCTTGGTGAGACATGTGATAGGAGAGATGATGGCTGAAAAGTTCCTGATGAATTTGCGGTAGAAATTGGCGAATCCTACAAATCGTTGTATCCCTTTCTTGTCCGCGGGAGCTGGCCAGTCAAGGATCGCTGAAACTTTCTGTGGGTCCATCTTGATTCCGTCAGTGGAAAGAATTAAGCCCAAAAACTGGATGCTTCGTTGCTCAAAGTCGCATTTTTCGGCTTTGGCATAGAGTCCATGCTGGCGCAGCCGACATAGCACATCTTTAACATGTCTACGGTGCACCTCTAGGGAAACAGAAAATATCAGGATGTCATCCAGGTAGACAACGACAAAGATATCAAGGAAGTCTCTAAAAATGTCATTGATGAAGTGCTGGAAAGTAGCTGGTGCGTTGCATAAACCGAAGGGCATAACTAAGTATTCAAAGTGCCCGAATCGAGTTCGGAATGCAGTCTTCCATTCATCCCCTTTCCGGATACGAACCAAGTTGTAGGCCCCCCTCAAGTCCAATTTTGTAAAGACCATGGCAGATTTTAGCCTTTGAAACAGTTCAGGAACCAAGGGAAGAGGATAGCGATTTTTCACTGTAATCTTGTTTAAGTCGCGGTAATCTATACATGGTCTCAAGGAATGATCTTTTTTCTCTACAAAGAATATACCTGCACCGGCCGGTGAGGTAGAAGGCCGGATAAACCCCTTCTGCAGGTTTTCATCAATGTAGTCCTTCAAGGCCCCTAGTTCCCGTTCGGACAAGGGGAAGATGCGTCCAAAAGGGATTTTGGCTCCAGGAAGCAGCTCGATGGGGCAATCATAGGGTCTGTGTGGAGGAAGAGCATCTGCTCCCCATTTGCTGAAAACATCTAAGTATTCATGGTAGGGCTTTGGAACCACTTGGCACAACTCTGCGTCTGAATCAACGCACAACAAGGTAGTTGATGATGGAATTGACGCTGTTATGCAATGTTCTTGGCAATATGGTGACAAAAACTGGACATTTCCAGAGTTCCAATCAATCTGAGGGTTGTGCGCCTGTAGCCAGGGTAGGCCCAAGATGACAGGAAATAACGGTGAAGAAATTGCGTCAAGACGCAGTAGTTCCTGATGGTTATTGGAAGTGATGGTCAGGATTGGTGGGGTCTCTTTGGTTACAAGTCCTGATTTAATGCAAGACCCATCAGCCAGGAACACGGTGAGGCCTTGTCCTCTGGTTTGCAGTGGAATGCGTTGTTGAGCTGCGAAGGACAGGTCTATGAAACAGCTACAAGCTCCTGAATCAATAATAGCGGTCACGGACACAGTCCTTCCAGGAAGCCGGAAAGAGATGGGCAGAGCTATGTGAGCTGAGCTGGCAGGTAACGGTGACTGGTTAACTGAAGAAACGGAGAGACACTTACGCCACTTAGCTGGGCAGGTGCGCACATAGTGACCGGCTTCTCCGCAGTACAAGCAAAGGTTATTTACACGTCGGCGTTGACGTTCTTCTGGAGTCAATGAAGGGCGGATCAGACCTGATTGCATGGGTTCAGGTGATTCTGGAGCAGGTGGAGCAGAATTTCCGAAGACCGGGTTGGAAGGGACAGAATTCCTATGTAACATCCATTCTGGGCGGAACTGTTGTGTAGATCTTTCAGATCTGCGTTCACGTAAACGGCGATCAATCTGAATTGAAAGAGTAATTAACCCTTCCAGGGAACTTGGCACTCCAACCCGGGCAAGCTCATCCTTAAGACTTTCTGAGAGACCCAAACGAAACTTGTGACGCAGGGCTGCATCGTTCCAAGCGGTATCTGCGCTCCAGCGTCGAAAGTCAGTGATGTAGTCTTCAACTGCTCTGCGGCCTTGCTGGAGAGCATGTAGAGCTGCCTCAGCGGTGGTGGACCGCTGTGGGTCGTCATATAGCCGTGACATGGCATCAAAGAATAATTGCATAGTATTGAGTTGTGCGTTATTCTCTTCTAACAACTGGTGGGCCCAGGACTGTGGTTCATCTTGAAGCAGAGAGATGATGAATCCTACCTTAGTGGATTCCAGGGAAAATGTCAGTGGCTGCAGAGCAAAGTAAAGTTGACATGCGTTTCGGAACGCTCTAAACTTACTCCGGTCACCGGAACACCTCTCAGGGGTTGGTACTTGAGGTTCAGGGGATAACATCATTACTGTAGGATTGGTTACAGTCCCAGCTTGAATACCAGATGCGGCAGAGGTGGGAACTGAGGCAGGGATAGTTGTTGGTGTAGTCCAGGACAGAACACGTTCCTCCAGATGAACATATCCTTCCTGTAGCGTCTTAACTGCTTGAGAAAGCGCAGCGAGGTGCTGACAGATTTCATCCACTGGAGAGGGTCCTCTTGCAGGCTCAGTCATGGCTGTTTGGTACTGTCACGTACCTGGTAGGTGAGCCTGACGTGCAGAGGAGGGCCTCTCGTACAACTCCGGCTCGTGGGCTTCTGATAGTGAGACAGCGGCCACAGAAGCACGGTGACGTAGGAGTGCCTGTAATCAGTCCAGTAGTGGCCGCAGTGAGCGGGCTGGTATGAGACTGCTGGAAGCGAGCTTGCTGGGCTGGAGTTGTAGCAGGCCGGATGAGCAGGGTGCAGGGTCAAACAAGCCGGGTAGGTAATGGTCGGGCAGGAAGGACATAGACGATAGGCAGCAGAGTAATCGGGTCACAAGCCGGGTCGGTACCAGGAGAGCAGCAATGCAGGATCAACAGGCAGAAGCGAAATCCAGAAGACAAGCCAGGGTCAGGGTAGGAAGCAGACAAGCACAGGTTAGAGACAACAAGCCGGATCAAGATCAGAGGTCACAGGAAGTTAGGAACAATACACAGGAAGCTGCAGACCAAACAGCAATGAATCCATGCAGAGAGTCAGTTTAAATAGCCAGCTTGGCGCCATCTAATGGCGGAAAGGTATAACTACCTTATGGACTTCTCTGACAACAAGTTTATATTTATTTTTAAACCGTTTCTTTCTTTTATCAATGACTTACCATTCTTATTGCCAACCGCTTGTTCACACACTTCACACAAAGTCCCATTTCCCCCCTTTTTTAATTGTTTCCCCTGTCAGATATGTTAGGTAATGGGCTGTTTGTACCAATTTATAATAATTTACTGTGAGTTTAACATTACATTATGATTTTACCAAATTATCTTTGTTACAAAGCCAATTGCCCGGTGTATCTTTTTTACCAATTTTATTTTTCCTTCCCCCTATATATACAGTGCCAGATCTTTATCGCCCCCTGCAGGCTGGAGGGAGGAGAGTGCCGAATCCTCTCTCCAGCTATCTTAGGGAGCCCCAGTCCAGTCTGAATAATGTGTCTGGTTTTCAGGCACATGATTCAGAACCCAGACTGTCTGGGTGATTCCCAGACAGGTGGCAACCCTAGTGTTCCGGGCCATGGGCAATAATGCTTAAACAGAATTGATATTGTACAGGTGTGGTATTAGAAACGCTCTGCAATGCAACCATTGCCTCTCCCTTGGGTTTTTTCCTGTCTTGTATAGGCAGCATGCCGCATCGCTCTCTGGGCTTTATTTTTAGTCTGAGAGTGGCTGTGGGTGATGTCACAGAGAGATGGGGCAGCGCAGATTAGTGACCACCCGTTGCCAAGCAATAGCGTAAATAGTCTTGAAAGTCTGGCTCCTGGTAACACGCTCGTGGAACGCGGAAGGAGTTTGTGAACCGGAGACCGTATTGATGTGATTATATGCTCTGTTTTTATCCATAAAATGTAAGTGCATCCATCTCTTATTAAACTCCTTTGTTTAAACGTACTTCACTATAGAGCCCATTCTTGTCTTTTCCCTGGTTACGTTGTTTGGAAGCCCATTTCCCGGGTTAACATATTGGGATCAGTGAATACGGGTAGAAGGTGCCTCCTTCTGATGTCTGGTGCCTGTGATTTTATCCGGGTGTATGACCCCCTATAATAAGGGGTCCACAGCTTCTGGTAAGCGCATATACACTCTGGGTGATTTGGTGGAGGTGTATAGTGCTATACAACACGTTTATCAAGTGTTTACTAATATCTGGATATCCGCTGCTACACAATATGCACTGCTTTATGGACATTTTGATATGATATGGTTTATTTTGATTTTGTCAGTTTTATTGATTGTGCACTTTTTATTGTATCACTACAAATGTTTTGCACTTTATTAATTACCACAGTGTTATTAGTCTAGCGCAATCATATATTTAGTAATAAGTATATTTTTTGTCATTTTTCACGTTTATGTGCTGATTGCTGCTTCTAATTTGGGATCACTCCCACACTGATAATTTACATTTGTTTTTTGTCACCATTTATTAATTTTGACACTTTTCACACATATTTGTTCCTTCATATATTTTTTACATCGCCTTATACAGTATATTTTCTAAACATCAAAGACCGGTGGGTCCAGAAGACAGGTGGAAGTACAACTGAGAATTCCAAAGTCAACCACTGAATCCATTTCATTCATGACCAACGAATCTCAGAAGAGAAAATTTTTGCAAGATTACATATGAAATATTTATTCTTACTTGAAAACGTGTACATATCCTTAAACCATCCCTGTAGCTGCAGCTGCTTTTTGTTAGTGTAGCACTACACCCATAGATAGGATGGGTTCTCTGTTCTTTACCTTGACCTTCTCAAGAACCTCAGCCCCTCTGACACACCAGGTTGAGTGTACAAACATAAAGAATGGGCCATTTCACACAGGCTGACCAATCCTGTCAGTTTTTCAGACGGACTCCATCGGATCATCTATTGCCCTCTATAGATCAGCAGGTATCAGCAGACATGTGTCCATTGATACCCGCCAACATCCTATCCTATACGGATGGGACAGCCATCCGGATAAGATCAGATGGCAGTCGGAGGTAAACGGACAGGCGATCCATTTACATCTGACCGCACAAAGAGCAGAGCAGACAATGGACCAACCATCCGCCTTCTCAGCAGGAATCAGCGGACAGTTGGTCCCGCTTAGTAGGCAGACTCCAACAGAGCCTGCCCCTTATATAAGGGAAAACACTGAAAATAACACTTAGTACCCAACTGTAGTGCTGTATCAAAGAAAACAGGCACCAAACTGGGTAATAAAGGCAAACTTAATATATTGTCACCCAATATGGTGGGTAACTAGGCGAACATAAAATGGATTAACAATGGTAAAAACACAATTTAGCATACAAGCATAGGATATGATTAAAGAATACGTAAACCCAACATATGTGCCTGCTGTACCATTTATTTGTATGAGAACGTATCCTGTTCTCTTTATATTGCTTCCTTTGTGTGAAATCCCTTGTGTTCCTGGCAGTCCTTCTGCTTTCCTATTAAAAACTGACCACGCTAAGCAGGAGAGCACAGCATGATCAGTTCTCTAGCTATGCTGGAAACTCAGCCTGCTCTCCTCCATTGATCAGACTTGTCCTGACACTCCCCACACACAGCCTTTCAATGGGAAGATTAGTGTACTGCTGTTTCTCCTCCCCTAGCTCTTATGCAGATGAGAACAGAGGGAATGTGATCACTTATATAAAGGGGAAAAGGGTATTTATAATTTTTTTTATATCTATACACAAATGTTTTGCCCGTCATTTTTATTTTACACTGAATGGGTTGTTTTACAAGGTTAGGGTTTACAATCACTTTAACAGTAAAGACTAGTCATATGGCCACTTCAAGTGCAGCAGTAAGCAGTAGTAAATCTACCAAGAGCTAAAATGATACTGCCAGAGTGCATTTATAGTGGCAATGCTAATCCTAGACTGACTGGATATGCACTGTCCAAAAGAAAAGGAGGATGGTAGTGGAGGGGGCACAGGAACAAAAGGGGCCTGCAGAATAATTATAATGGGAAGGGCAGTCCTTTGAGATGTTCTTATGCCAGCTATCATTGGGGCCCTTTAAGAGCTTCTTTGCACTTAACTACAGTCCCAGTTAACCTGCATGTAGCATAGGCACAGTATAAGTATGGTATAGTCTAGGCACAGGTGCAAGGTAGGTATGGTTCAGATGCGGTAAAGGTTGGCATAGGTGATGTCTAGGTTTGGAATAAGTGCGGTATAGAGTGCAATATGTGTGCAGTATGGATTTGGTACACTTTGTGTCCTGCTCTCAATTGCTCAGTCCCTGCTAGCAGTATCAGCAATGGGCCAATTGCCCTGTCACCAATCCCCTTGATGCTGCAGTGGCCTCTCGCTGTAGAGGGGGGCCCCCTCAGTCTCTCCCCGAAAGCCTCCAGTGATCAGCGGTGGAAGGCAGAGGGTGAGTGGGTGCTTCGGTCTCCCTTCTGCAGCAGTACAGGTGCTGTCATGTGAGCAATGCTGCGCTGTCCCCATTCCCAGTCTTAGGCTTGAAACTCTACTGGTATAGTCTCTTGCTGGCAGGCGAATATCAAAACAGAGGTGTTCTCTCTCTAATTCTAATAATGCAGTGCCAAATCGCAAAAAATGGCCTGGTCATTAAGGAGGCAAACCCTGCTGGTCCAGAAGTGGTTAACAATGATAACAACACAATTTACCATACGCAGTGATTAGTATTAAGTACTAGGCACAATATGACACTTTCTGTCCAGATCAGCATAAACTGTACCAATGTCTCCTAAAGTGCAGCAGTGGGTAGTAATAAAGCCTAATTCACCAAATACAGGAACAATGCTACCAAAGTGCATAAATAGCCACTATGCTAGGCTTGGACCAACTGGATGTGCACTGTCCATAGAAAAGAAGGAAAGGGGAGAAGGGAACAAAGGGGACTTACAGAATGGTTTTACGGGAGGGGCAGTCCTTATGTTGTTTCCTGGTGGCTATCGATGGGATCCTTTAGGAACCAAGGCACACTTCACAACAGTTTTGGTTAACCAGCCTGCAGTATAGGTGCAGTAAAAATGCAGTAAGGGTGCAATGTGGGTGTGGTACAGGTACAATATAGGTGCAGTTTCAGTTCAGTGATGTTAAAGTAAGGGTGTGGTATACTTAATGTCCTGCCTTCAGTAGCAGTGTGAACAGTGGGCTGTGAGCCCTCTTGCCAGTCTTTGTGGTGCAGCTGTGAATTCTCACTGTAGAAAGCAGGCACCCTTAGTCTCTCCACAGAATGCCTTCAGGAGATTAAGAGGTGGGAAGTAGAAAGTGAGAGGATGCCCTGGTCTCCCTGCGACAACAGTGCAGATGCAATCACTGGGGTCTTTGCTGCTTTGCTTCAGGTGTGTCCACTGTTCTTGCCTCTCAGCAGCCTGGTCAGTATGCAGCAGATGTGCTCTCGTCACTTCCCTCAGCGCCAAGAGAAAGAGTCTATCTGAACAGTCTCAGAAATGCAGCACTACTGCTCCTCCTTGCCCCAATTTCTCTTGAGAATTGTAGTGCAAAGGATCCATAAGCTCCACAATATGGCTTACTTCTTGGACCTAGAAACTCCATGATTCTCTGTTTTCTGAATAAGAATCCATAAGCTTTTCTGGCTATCCCTCTGCTGACTGGAGGGATAGTGCAACACAACATTCAACATAACAGCAGAATGTGAAAATAAACTGATTGTAAAGAGGGAAATGTCTCCTTCTCCATGTTTCTGTGATCAAGCACTTGGCTACACTGGTAACATACATACTGTAAACAAGAGTCAGAATTTCCTATATCTATTCTTGTTCCTAGGTCAGAGACGCCGAAAGCATTCAAGCCAAAAACGCCATCATGACAACCAGAGATTTTTAAATGGAGATGTTAGTAAAGGCAGCCGGAGATGTCAGTAAGGGCAACCTATGTCATTCTCCAAACTTAAAACCTCAGGTCGTAGGCATCTTCAGCAGCATTTCCTTTATTGTAGATTACTGACCTGTAGTAACTGTTTCTGAATTATAAATGGTGGATCTGCATATTGTTATGGTTATGGTGAAACAATGTTCAAAATAATTATGATTTCACTATATCAGTTGCCCGTATTTTGTGTAGGTAAAATACACATTTGTTAATCATTAAATAGTGTAACGCGCATTTTAAAGTTTTGGAAGACTGCAATGTGACATCATTTACACAATTGCTATCATTTCAATTCCAAATTTGCTTACAATCATCTATCTGATGAGCAGATGGTGATGAATATGTAACTCACTGCACTGATTAGAACATTAATATTGTCTCCGAGATATATGAAAAAAAATTTGCACTTCTCATACATTTATTTTGAAAAAGAGAATTAGTGCAGCTGCCACATATATTGGGAAGAGGTAAAGTATGAAAAGTACAATCCGGGCAAAGCAAATGTTTTTCTAAATTGAAGAGTTACATGAGTTCTTACATGAATCTTGGTGTCCTTTGTGTTTTTCTTAAAAAAAAAAGTGCTGTAATCCATAATGAAACAGCTTCTGCGCGTTACCTCTGTGTAGGAGTGCGCTGAAATACAGACCAGTCACAGCTGCTCTCCCTCCTTGTGCAGGGTGATTGGTCTTGTATCCGCCCCTTGTAGTGTTCTGCAGGCAGCCTGTAGTGAGAGGGCCTTCTAGGTCCCACCCACAGCTCTTCTCTCAGTACAGAGCAGTGATGATACCACTACTTTTACAAGATTAATTTTGGGTTTCTGAAGACATTGGTGTACAAAGAAACAGTTCATATTACATTGTAATTGTAGTTTTTAGGGAATACGTATATACAAATTAAAATCTTTGTGCCCAGAGTTCAGCTTTAATGAAAAAACCCATAGTGAGAGAATATCGAGTCTGCCATTGCTGACCTCTCCTCCTGAAATGCTAGTTGCCTGGTGGTCATGTACACTTTGTGTTTTTAGTACTTTCTGAGATACTCATCTGTAACGAGTATGCATTCAGGAGTTTCTGACATAAGCTGGTCATATACTAGTAGATTTTCAGACTAGATTTTCATACGAATATTCCTAGAAACGTACAAAAAAGTCTTAGTACATTGGTTGACTTCACGAATGCCATTCCAAAGTACTTTAAAATGTTGTTTGCCTCTAGCATTCGTTTTTGGAGCAAATGTAGTTTCCTAAATGACAAGTACATGCACTGTTTAAATTTAGTTTGAAAAAAAATGTACTATGCTGTTCCTTCAATCTTTATTGTTACCATTAATTGAAATCGAACATCAATTTGATTTTGACCCCACTAACAATTAGAAAGTCAAACAAATGTTCTTAAAGTGAAACATTTTGATGGAAACTCTACTAGCGTATGATCAGCTTTACTCTGACTTTCTAAGCTTCATTCTTCTTCTAGGTCAGTGATTCAGAAAGTACTGGCCCCAAAGACTACCAGGCAGCTTTTAATGTCCCAAGAATCCTAAACTATAAACATTTTAAATTCTTTCAACGTTCATATATCCTTTTTTCCCCCCTTAGCCACTAAGCTAACGTAACCCCTTCCCCAGCCTCTGGTGTTCGGTTAAATCCCAGGCTGCAGATCTACAGCGACCTGACAATGTCTGCCCAGTAGCCTCCCAAAGTAGAGAGGAGACACTCAGTAGATGGTCCAGTTGTATTTATGCCCGAAAGTGTTAACCACTGTGTGCTTTTGGAAGCATACTCATGTGTTAGGAAAAAGTCCAGAACAATTACAAAAGTGCTTTAAAACATGGATCTGATAAAAAAAAAAAAATTATTATAGACAGCAAAGCAGGGCTGCTGTTAGAAATCATAGATCCCTGTACAGCCTACCTGACAGAGCCCTCCTTTGTCGTTAAAAATACACTAAAATCATTATTAGCGCACACAAACACAACCTAACTTACAAAATTCCTACTAAATCTAAAAGATAAAACTGTACTGTGTTAAAAAAAATAAAGCTCTATGTGTGAATTAGGTTTTGGGGCTCATTCAAATGGGCGATGTAGCCTTTATTGTTTGAATAAGCATTTTCTTTTAATGTGGTTGGAGCTGTGCGCAAGTAGCCTTTGTTACATTATGGGGACGCAGAAGCTGTATGAACACAGCCGCAGGTCCTATATTGACCAGGCATGCTGGTGCAGGTGTACAGCCCCAAAAACAGTGTGCATTAGGGGCCACTCACCCACACCTGCACACATGTCAAACCAGGACCTCAATTACTGAACCCATGTGAATAAGCCCTTAGTTTTAGTTTTCATTATTTTTTACACTTTTTTTATTATTTTTTACATTTTTTTTTTCTCACAGTGCTATTTTGTGTGTATGTGTGGGGAGGTAGAGGGGCTTGGTGAAAAATCAGTGGTCTAAACAGGCCTCCCTATCCTTTTTTTGTAGCCTCTGTGGGGGGGGGGGGGGGCAATTAGGAGTGCCCAGACCCCACACTGCAGTGGGAAGTGGTTTCTGGACAGGAGGGAGTGATGGGAGTGGTGGGGTGCATTTACTAGAAATGATCCCCTATAGTTCCTCATTGCAGCAGCTGAAAGTCAACAGGATGGAGAGAAGGAGAAGTTGGCTTTCAGCTGCTGTAGAGGGAACTACAGGGGATCAGTTCCAGGAAATCCCCCCCTCCCCTGCATCGATCACCCCATTCTGTTCAGAATCACTTTACTACTGCTTGTCAGTTGCTCAGGCCCTCTGTTGAACTGATGGGGCCCATGCCCTGTACAAGAGGACTTGCTGTACCCTCATTGACGGTCATGCATCCAAAAACATCTTTACTTTGTCATGTGGGATGATAAAAGCCACATGCACAAAGGCAGTGCATGAAATCACAGCTTGTCAAAATCTTTGACAGGCTGAAATATGTGGTGGCTGGATGCATCTGGATGCTGTCCCCAGAAATACACGCATTACAGAATAGTTTGATATGCTGTGGTGGTTTAAGTATCTGCAGCATTCATATAATTTTTTGTTACTGTAAATATGAATGAAAACCAGATTTCTAAGAGTTTTGCTTGTATACAATCTACAGAATAATAATTGAACATTAAAAAATATTTATTTATAAAGTCATATTTAATTAAAGCTGAAGGTGCTGATTTGTAAGTATCTATAAGGACACTCATACATGTTGTGTGTAGCGAAAGACTGATTCTTGGACTGAGCATCCAGGCTCTGATGTATTTGATAAAGAGTTTTGAGTAAAGCAAGGGCTTCACATTCCACCTAAGTTTACAATAAGAAAAGCAAACATCCGCACACAGCTTTCCCTTAATATAAACCGCTCACGGCTATATCCTTAACAAAGCTTTAGTACCAACCAAACTAGTGCTGTTTGCATTCTTCACAGCACAGCAAAACATAGGCTTTGGAGGTGCATTGGAGTATCATTCACAATTATTGGCAATGAAGTCCACCAACAAATGTAAAGTATGGTGCTTTAACCTGGTGCAGGTGGTGTGCATGGGTTTATAGACTAAGACCCCATTCACATCTTTATGTTGTCATAATGTGCTTTAAAATGCATTTAATCATGCTACCACAGAAGGCACTGTAATGTGCCAACCAATTGGCACTCCAGCATACTATTGTAACCAGAACCAATTTTACTGAATTATGCAGAGCCTTACATTTACTATGGTGGAAATTCCTGAGTGCAGATCTTCTTTTCTGCCTATTATTGAACTCTAAACTTTACAACATTGGATGCTGTGAGATGTAGTCTGAGCCACAAGTGGTGCCATTACAATTGCTGGAAAAAGAACTACCAGATCAAATATACCTGGGGGTAGGAGGAGCAAGAGAAGGTGGGTAATTAAAAAGCCAGGGGAAGAATGGGGGCAGTTGGGAGATTGCCGCCGACCAGAGAGGAGTAGTTACCAAGAGTGAGGAGAGCTGATTGCGGTTTTACCGCTGAGAGTAGCTGGTGGGCTTGCACTTTATGGAGAGCCACTAATTCCCACTGCAGATCACTGGACTGAGCCTTTCAGGGTGTCTGCACTATCCTAGGGCTCTGGCTATAACCCAAACCTGTCCATCTGCCACTGGAGAATCTGCCTGTAGAGCACAGCATAGGAATCCGGTCTGCCTGCTCCAGGAATGCTGAAAGTATACTATTACTACAGCCTGGACCACCTTTTGCCAGACTGCTAAAGGTGACCATTCTGCATATTTATGCTCAATCATCCTAAAGCATTGCTTGTTCTGTTTGACCAGGCCTAAAACCCCAAGCTGACTTGCAACCTAGCCCTTTTTCATAGTGTTTTAAGGACTCCCAATACTCTGAAACTCATCGTACTGGGTGCAGGACCACAAAGATCTATATACATAGAATTATCTCCATTACGCGTGTCGTCTTCAAGGGCCCCAGCATAGCCCACAGAAGAGTAACTTTGAGAGCTCTATATGGTTTATCTGTTGTTGAGGGTAGCCAATGTATTAATCTATATTCTTAACCACATGCCTAGGCTTGGTCCCGTCATTGCAAGACAAATGACTTAAAATCAAACTCATATCCATCTGTGTCACTTGCTGTTGTTCATTTGGTGAGGAGGGTTATAGTTTATGCTGATCGGAGTCACAATCAATGTTCTGACTGAAAATCTGGGCAACAGTTGCTTGATGCCAAAAAAACCAGGAAGCAACCAAAGATTTTGTAGTGTGTGCTTTGACAGGGAAGGTTGGAACTCAGGGTTAGGTGCAATTTCCAGCCAGCCCCTACTCAGGAGACTTTTTTTGTCATCATATTTTTAACTGTTCTCTTGTGCCGTTTTTTGTTTTTTCTTGTCTCCATTTTATTTTTTCTGTAATATCTTCATGTGCACAGCTCCATTATGTTTCATGTTGTCTGTTTTGTGTGATACGCAGGGTGACTGGCTGATTGTCCTATATGTATACTGTGATTTGGTATACAGCCATTTTTTGGATTATTGGCTTTTTTAATACTTTATATTTTGCAATAGATTGGGCACCTTTAACATCATTACCTGTCTTACTTGTCAATACATTATATCGCAAAAAATAAAAAACCCAGTGGTGATTAAATACTACCAAAAGAAAACTCTATTTGTGTGAAAAAAATGATAAAGAATTTGATTGGGTACAGCGTTGCACGACTGAGTAATTATCATTCAAAGTGTGAGAGCGACGAAAGCTGAAAATCGGTCTGGGTAGGAAGGGGGTGTAACTGCTCTGTATGGAAGTGGTTAAAAGTGGATGGTGTCAGTCAGTAGGGCAGTGGATGATGTCAGTCAGTAGGGCAGTGGATGGTATTAGTAGGGCAATAGACAGTGTCAGTATGGCAGAGGTTGGTGTCAATAGAGCGGTGGAGTTTGTCAGAAGGGCAGTGGGTGGTGTCAGTAGTATTTATTTTTTCCTATTGTAATTATTTTTTTTCCAATTTTTATTATTATTATTTTTTTACAATTTCTTTCAGGAGCCCTGTTCGGAGGCTTTGGTGAAAGGTGAGCATACCGAGGGCCAAAAAGCAGAAAAAAAGAGGAACAAGGACACAAGGGGCAACGGGGAGGCATTTACTGGATCAGATCCCCTGGGTTTTCCTCCTACAGCAGCTGTACGCTGGTGGAAGGGAAAGGAGGAGAATCTGGCTTTCAGCTGCTGCAGGAGTAAAAAAAAGAGGATCGTCGCAAGACAGGTATTTTAAGAATCGGAATTCCCAGCAAGTGGCAGAGGATTTTGACTTTACTGCCCCCATCTACCCTGGGCGCCAGCATAAGGCTGCTTAGGCAGCCGCCCTGAGATGCCAAGGTAGGGGGATGGTAAAGAGGAAGGCAGAAGACACTGCTGGGAGGGGGGGGGGTCAGAGGTCACTGCTATGGGGTAAAAGGGGGGGTGAGGACACTACTGTGAGGGGTGATGTGAAGGGCGATAAAGGACACTGCTATGGGGGGGAAGAGGACACTACTGTGGGTGGGGGTGATGTTAACGATGGTAGAGAACACTGCTATGGGGGTGGCTCTGCCCATAGCAGTGTTCACTGCCCCCTTCACTTCTCAATGCTACATCCCCTAAGGCAGAGGTAATGAATTAAAACTCACAGAAGTCCAGTAAGTAACATTATCTTCCAGCATAGGTCTAAAGCCCCATACACACACGCAGATCGTCGTCATACAAACGTCGGCGGACGAAAGATCTGCCGATTGTATGCGTGTTAGTATGGTGCCTCCGACAGCTGTCTGCACACAATCCGCGGACAAGAGTCTTTCTTGCAAACATGAAAATTTTTGTCTGCGGACACCAGAACGGACAATTGTTTGCCTGTCAGTACAGAAATCAGCCGACAGACCGCAGATTTGCAAGACTGGGCATGCTCAGAAAATAAAAAACACAGGGAAAGTTAACCATTACATGACATCACTTCTGCAGTCAGCTGAAGTCTGCGGACAAAATTCTTGTGCTGTCCTTGTGCTGTCTTTGCACTTTTCAACAGACACCGACATCCCGGGGAGAAAAGACGAACATTTGTATGACGACGATCTGCGTGTGTGTATGGGGCTTACATCTCATGTTTGTGTTACGGCTCAAATCCTTCACATCATAGCCCCTATTTGCATCAGTGTCCTTATTGCCCTTACATTGCAGCCCCCCTCTACAACAAAAAGCACTCCCTTTTACTTTACAGCAGCCCACCTATATCACAGTCCCACCTTTTCATTGCAGTCCCCATTTACAATACTGCCTCCTTTACATCAGAGCCCCCTCCCCCCCTTTATATTGCAGTCCCCTCTTTACATCATATTGCTCACCTTTACATAGCAGCCCCCCCCCCCCTTAATGTACAACTCTTGTAACATTAAAATGCCAATTTTTACCTCACAGCCCCCCTTTACATTACCCCACCCACTTTTACATCACAGCCCCCCTCTCTATAATTCATACCTCCTTACATTTCAAGCTACCCCTTTACATTATAGCCCCCCTTACATAATAACCCCCCTCATTTAAATTACAGCCCCCTCTATAGATGACAATGCCCCCCTTTTTCCAGTCCTATATTATACAGCAGGGAAAAGGGTAGGAAGTGTGACAGGTCTAGATAGAGGACAGGAGCTTCCCAACTCTTCCTTATAATTATGGATGATTGGTTGCTAAACCACTCTGCATCGGAGTAGCCAATTACCACTTGTTAACTTGAAAAGTGGGGCTGCTCCCACCCTCCAACCAGACCTGCCACCCATTCTGGGCCCCTGCCCTGCTGTGAAGATGACAGAAGCAGCGTGGGGATGAAAAGACACCCAAGTAGCTGAATGGCATGACAACAATGATCTGGACAGGACTGTCACTGGGTCTGGGTCCAGACCGAGGTCTGCTATTTAGTGATGCCTGCTTTATGGACACAATCTGCACTTTATTGATACATAAGACTGCCAAATTAATGATGGGACTGGCTACCATTTTAGTAAAGGGCTCTTCAAACTGATAATAGGCAGTGAAACATTTTGGAGGTGTGATTAGTTTATCAGGAGTAGGGATGAGCTCAAAGTTTGGTCCAAACACAGATTCAGATTTAAAGCGGTAGTAAACTGCAGTTAAAGAAATAAAAATGTATACCCTACAAGGCAATGTCATAATGTGCTCATTTGCATCATATACCAGCACATTATAACAGACTTACCTTAAAACAAAGTCTTCTAGCAGCACGATGGCACCGCTGAGAGGGCTTCCATCTTCACCCAGTTTTCCTTCCATGTTTGCGACCTCCGGCTACATAAGTGGCTGGAGTGGAATGACCTCACTCCAGCGCATGCACGTGGGAGCCACCATTTACGACATGGGCTCTGATGGTCTGGCACCATAAGCTGGATCTTCAGAGTACATACGCCAGTGATGTCACGGGCTGCATGCACTCTGAATTTTAAAAGATATTCACAGTACCTACAGGTAAGCCCTATTATTAGCTTACCTGTAGGTATAAGTGATAGACGTGAGTTTACTACCACTTGAACTTTGGCTGTCGGGCTTTCATGCAAACTTTGGACTTTTTGCTTGTTCAGTGGGAGCTGAATGTCATCATATATAGGTATTTCCATGTGAATATATGTTTGTAAACATCACTTTTGTTGTAGTAGCTTGTATATATTGTACAGATGCACCACTTCATAGGCAGATTCATGACACCGCAAAAAATTGGTGTTAAGCACCAATAGTACCCGTGCAACAGTAAACAATATTTAAACACTCAAAAATTATTTTTAAAGTAAAAATAAAATAAAGTGCAGAAAAATAAGGAATAAATCCTGGGTGGGAGCCACAGCATAAACGTGGAAAAACGTGATATGTGATAAAAAAAAAATCATTCAGTAATGTATAACAGAGCTGCGCTCAACCTATATCGTGCACTAAATATAAGTATATAGTTACTCAAACTAAATGGCTCTAAGTGTGTGCAAACCTCTTAATATACTGAGACCAAAATTGGGTGCATAAATAAATACAACAAATTCAAAATGTAGTGCTCAAATACAGTGCAGAAAAATCACTATAATCAATAAAGTACTCCTAATGGTGAAATATAAATAAATCAATAATTGGTATAACAAATTCCAATATCCCCATCCACAATATAAATGAATAAATGGATAACTGAATAAAGGAGAGTCTCTGATGGGAATTTTTTCAAAAGCACTTCTAAAGTCTTCAATACCTCCACCAAGACACAGGACCACCGGGTGTGCACAAAAATGCTTACCGGAATGAACAGACCCCTTGATAATAGGGGGTCAGTTCAAGCAGGAAAAAGTTGTATACAGGGCAGGTAGTTCAATATCCAGTAAGTGACTGCAACCCGATATAAGCCTCCACCTGAAGTTTTCATCTCAGCCAGACTCTGTGTTCCTCAGTAGCGTAGTAAAAGAACAAGGGGGGCTCACATGGTGAAGTATGTATAAACGGGTTTATTAAATAAAAGCAAATGCACTTACATGGCAGAAAAATTAAAACAGCGTATACAGAGAATCACAAGCCATGGATTCCAAGGCGGACCGGGTGGTACGCAATTGGAACGCGGAAGCGGCGTCCGGTATACTTGTCTCAGTATATTAAGAGGTTTGCACCCACTTAGAGCCATTTGGTTTGAGTAACTATATCCTTATATTTAGTGCACGATATAGGTTGAGTGCAGTTCTGTTATACATTACTGTATTATTTTTTATCACAGATTCATGACACCCCCTAGGCATGTTATTTAAAGCAATTTTTTTTTAGGCATTTATGATAGTTCACTTAAAGCATTATTAAAATCCCCCTTTTTGTTTGCTTTAGTACATGTTCCCAAGGGCAGCGCATCCCCCACCCCTCAAATGCCACTGGCTTGGCAATTCCTTGCCGATTACCCTAGAAAATGGCTATTACTGTTTTATACCATTGATATTAATGGGGTTCATATTCAGCATCTGAACTTTAGTCATGTTCTACAAATTATCCTTGAACCAAACCCAGGTACTTTCAGAACACCAGGAGTTTCACAGTTTCTCTCAAGGACACCTTGGAAATGTTTTGAAGTCTTAAGGCATCTAAGGGATTACACACTAGCAATAGCAAAAATAGAATCTACTGGCTGTTCTTTCATTTTTAAGGTTACACGCACCACATCAATAAGGGCCAAAATGGTCTCTCTAAAAGCCTGAGATCTATGACTGATGTCTGTAACTCTTCAGTGGTATAATCATCTGGCAAGGATATTTGAGACTCTTCATCCGATAGAGCCTTCATAGCAGTAGGCTCAAAGGCCATTGAAGCTGCAGGCAGATCAGATAATCATTTTAGAGGGGAAGGCTTTGAATCTCTTGGGTAGAGTCAGCAATCAAAGCTGCAATTTTAGTTACATATAGTTTATAAGGTTAATAATAAATTTGCAGGTCTATCCAGTTCAACCTTTGCGTATTTATGTGAGTGTGTGATCTTCCAAGTTATCAGTGTCAGGCCCTTGAAAGAGAGCACTGAGGACCATCCCCAGAATTTCTGGTAAGTCATGAGCTTGAAGGATCCAGTATAGTGGGACAGCTTTGGTTGTGGTATACATTTGTTACCACATCACACAAGTGTAAATGGGCCCTAAATTGACAGCCCATCCGTAAACTTGTCATGAGGGATGGATGCTATTATTGATTTGTTTTTCCTGAAAACACTACTTGCTTTGATGTTTCTGGCTTCAATACTTTCTAAATCAAGAATCAACAAGTATGCAGCCAGTCAGAAATTATTTCAGAGGAGAGTATTAGCAATGCCACCAGCATATTCTCTTGGTGCAAAAAAAAGCAGAGCATTGAAAACAAATGCTGTAAAATCAGATATTTCTCTTTTTAGCAGAAGGCTTTGAATTGAAACCCTACATCAAGTGCCTATGAAGGTTCTCATTTATCCAGCTCACAGTAGAGCTAGTAGTATTTATCATCACATTCAACTGGAATTTTTCTACAATGATGAAATTTCACTACTTATCCGATTGCTTCCTCAGTTGTAATGAGTGTCAGACACATAACCTAGCATTTACAGCCACAAAGGTATAAAAGGGTAAATAAAAAGTTTGTGAAACACTCTTGTGTTGATTTACATTATTGGTGATAGTATTGTGTAAAAAGGTGGTTTCACAAGTTTTTAAAACCCGATCAAATTCTTGAACAATCAATATCTGTCTTGATTTATTTCATGCCACTATGGTAATTGGACTGAAGTTACTAAATTATCTGTGTGGCTATAAATGCTAGGATGTGTCCCTGGCAGAACTAACCTCTATTGGCTAGATCAATATTTTGTTAATCCCTATAAAGAATTATTAGTACAGTAAACCCCCGCTCCATCGCGGTTCAGTTCTTGCGGTCCCGGTATATTGCATTTTTTTCTGTAATGTTATTTTACTAATTAAATCATTGAAAATTTAATATTTTTGTGTTTTCCATAGCTCTTGCTATGTCTCTCAGTATCTTTTATGTGTTTAAAACGAGTTTCTATTGTTTTAAAAGTGTGTTTAAAGACCTTAAAATGCTTTTAAAAGTACAGTGATAGTAAAAAAACATGTCTACAGTGTATTTTAATAGGGTTTTCTATTTCGCGGATTTTCACTTTTCGCGGGTGGGTCCGGAAAGGAACCCCCGCGATAGAGGGTTTACTGTATACACTTCTTATTGGTAAAGATTGTTTAGGAGTTTGATTTCAAAGGTAAGTACAATCTATGACTTTATGAAAACAGACATTTTAGGCCAGGAAATGTACATCATGATAATTACAGGGGGGTGTAAAACACTATACAACTACTTTAGGTTTATAAACCTCTTAAATAGTTTATAATCTTAAAGCTGATCTCCATGTTTCCTGCAACTTTAAATAGTTTCTCCATTAACACCAGACACCATCAACCAGCTGATCTTATGGAAAGGTCTGCTGCTTCTTCTCATCAGTGATTTTGTAAAAATACAATATCATCCCTGAAATGACTAATACTTTGCGGGTTCGTTGGATATACATACATGCAAACATGTAGGGTACGACTATATAAATCTATGCAAGTGTTTAAATATTTAAAGTCAGAGGCTTTGGCATTTGTAAGCAATGCATTACACAATATGTTGTGTACATGGTCTGCTTTTGATGATTGGTTCCTTACTGTTCAAAGGTCAGTGATGTTAGGACAGAGCAATATACAGGTCCCTCTAAAAAAAATTAGCATATTGTGATAAAGTTCATTATTTTCTGTAATGTACTGATAAACATTAGACTTTCATATATTTTAGATTCATTACACACAACTGAAGTAGTGCAAGCCTTTTATTGTTTTAATATTAATGATTTTGGCATACAGCTCATGAAAAACCAAAATTCCTATCTCAAAAAATTAGCATATTTCATCCGACCAATAAAAAAAAAAGTGTTTTTAATACAAAAAAAGTCAACCTTCAAATAATTACATTCAGTTATGCACTCAATACTTGGTCGGGAATCCTTTTGCAGAAATGACTGCTTCAATGTGGCGTGGCATGGAGGCAATCAGCCTGTGGCACTGCTGAGGTGTTATGGAGGCCCAGGATGCTTCGATAGCGGCCTTGAGCTCATCCAGAGTGTTGGGTCTTGCGTCTCTCAACTTTCTCTTCACAACATCCCACAGATTCTCTATGGGGTTCAGGTCAGGAGAGTTGGCAGGCCAATTGAGCACAGTAATACCATGGTCAGTAAACCATTTACCAGTGGTTTTGGCACTGTGAGCAGGTGCCAGGTCGTGCTGAAAAATGAAATCTTCATCTCCATAAAGCTTTTCAGCAGATGGAAGCATGAAGTGCTCCAAAATCACCTGATAGCTAGCTGCATTGACCCTGCCCTTGATAAAACACAGTGGACCAACACCAGCAGCTGACATGGCACCCCAGACCATCACTGACTGTGGGTACTTGACACTGGACTTCAGGCATTTTGGCATTTCCCTCTCCCCAGTCTTCCGCCAGACTCTGGCAACTTGATATCCGAATGACATGCAAAATTTGCTTTCATCCGAAAAAAGTACTTTGGACTACTGAGCAACAGTCCAGTGCTGCTTCTCTGTAGCCCAGGTCAGGTGCTTCTGCCGCTGTTTCTGGTTCAAAAGTGGCTTGACCTGGGGAATGCGGCACCTGTAGCCCATTTCCTGCACACGCCTGTACACGGTGGCTCTAGATGTTTCTACTCCAGACTCAGTCCACTGCTTCCGCAGGTCCCCCAAGGTCTGGAATCGGTCCTTCTCCACAATCTTCCTCAGGGTCCGGTCACCACTTCTCGTTGTGCAGCGTTTTCTGCCACACTTTTTCCTTCCCACAGACTTCCCACTGAGGTGCCGTGATACAGCACTCTGGGAACAGCCTATTAATTCAGAAATTTCTTTCTGTGTCTTACCCTCTTGCTTGAGGGTGTCAATGATGGCCTTCTGGACAGCAGTCAGGTCGGCAGTCTTACCCATGATTGCAGTTTTGAGTAATGAACTAGTCTGGGAGTTTTTAAAAGCCTCAGGAATCTTTTGCAGGTGTTTAGAGTTAATTAGTTGATTCAGATGATTAGGTTAATAGCTCATTTAGAGAACCTTTTCATGATATGCTAATTTTTTGAGATAGGAATTTTGGTTTTTCATGAGCTGTATGCCAAAATCATCAATATTAAAACAATAAAAGGCTTGCACTACTTCAGTTGTGTGTAATGAATCTAAAATATATGAAAGTCTAATGTTTATCAGTACATTACAGAAAATAATGAACTTTATCACAATATGCTAATTTTTTTGAGAGGGACCTGTACTAAACCCTATAAATATTTCAGAAGGGAACATAGATAGAAAACTGCATGTCAGAGATTATATTTGCAGTACAGTGCAGTACAGGTTCGTTGGATGTACTGCGTAAAGTAGTGGTTCTCAACTCCGGTCCTCAGGACCCACTAACAAGCCAGATTTTAAGTATTACCTTGGGGAGATACAGATTAGAATACTGCAATCACCGAGCAGCAAATTATATCACCTGTGATGTATTTCAGTTATCTTGGTCTGTTGGTGGGTCCTGAGGACAGGAGTTGAGAACCACTGGCGTAATGTAACCCAAGTTAACCTAAACGCTCTTTTTAAAGTAAAAGAAAAAATCTCTAGTTTGCTATATTAGAAACTTTCTGAATAATTTTTCCTTATAAGTGTGAACATGTCATACAGAATATGGAAAGTTAAAAAAAAATTACAAATTTAGCAAAATCTATGTAGTGTTCATTACAATACATGATTGGTTATAATAACTTCTAGATGCAATATAGCTTTCTACACCTGTATATGCATAGTTATTAATTTATTACAATATTCCGTAGGCATCTGTCTAAGAACATCTGTTTGCACTTACTTGCTGTAATTTAAAATATGTTAGGCAATCATTTATCCTTAACTAATCAAAATGGAGATGTCATCATTGTAGAAAATAACAGTTAACCACCAGATAAAGCTGATTTTTGCTGGTTGACATTAGGATTTAAGAAAAAGTGCAAAATTAGATTTAAAACTGATTGAATAAAATTTAAATTTTTGTTCATAAAGTGGAACTTCAATCTAAACTTTTTGTTTTTAGATGGGGGAAAGGATTCAGATTTTAGATGGGGGGAAGGATAGAACATCTGCCAAGTTTTTTTTTGTAACTGCTGTTTGCATCCCTGAAGATTTTCCCTCATTTCCTGGCCTGTTGATACAAAAGAATTTAAGCCAACATCGATGGACAGACTACAATAAACACCCTAACCTAAGAGGCCCTAACCTCTTTCCTTTAATAATAATTTTACGCTTTTTGGATTCTGCTTTACAAATTAAATACATGAAAATCTAAGCCCCAATAGTAACCATGTATTGATACAATAATGTGGTTGGGGAAATAAACAGATATTAGGGAAAGAACTAGTAAGTGTCTCAATGTAACCCATGTTTCAAGGTTTAAAGCAAAAACTAGCTTGCCAATTCATTTTTTATATAAAACAGACAGGCCTGATATTCTGTTATTTCGGCCTAGCTCTCAAAAAAGGAGATTTTATGTGGAGAGGGAGTATAACGTCAACATAGAACACGGTATAGGATTCAGAAACAAGGGGTTTCTTTTTTTTTTGTAACCACTTGCCGACCAGCCGCCGTACTTATACTGTGGCAGGTGGCTCTGTCCCGCCAAATGACATATCTGTATGTCTTTTTGCGGGACATCTAGTGGAGACGTGCACGTGCCGATTGGCTACAGGGGGAGCCAATCAGCGGGTCCAGGGGCAGTGACGTCCATGGAGACAGAACGCAATGCCAAGCCGCTGCAAGCAAAGCCAACAGAATACTAGGATGTATAAAAAAGGGGATTCACTCCAGAAATAAAGAGATTATTCTCCCACTCTACAAGACTCTGGTCCGGCCACATCTGGAGTATGCTGTCCAGTTCTGGGCACCGGTCCTCAGGAGGATGTGCTGGAACTGGAGAAAGTCCAGAGAAGGGCAACAAAAATAATTAGGGGAATGGAGGACATCAGCTATGAGGAAAGACTACAAGCACTGAACTTATTCTCTCTGGAGAAAAGACAATTGAGGGGGATATGATATCAATGTACAAATACTGTACTGGCAACCCTAGCATATGGAAAAACCTATTCAGAGAAAGGGAATACAATAAGACACGTGGCCACTCACTAAAACTAGATGAAAGGTGGTTTAACCTTAAAATACGCAGGGGGTTCTTCACTGTAAGAGCAGTAAGGATGTGGAATTCTCTTCCGCAAATAGTCATATCAGCAGGGAGCATTGATAGTTTCAAAAAACTATTAGATGGGCACCTTAACCACTTGCCGACTGCCCACAGTATATTTACTGCGGCAGTCAGCCCCTCACAGGCAAAGTGACGTAGGTCTACGTTGCTAGCCTGTGAGGCACTGGAGAGCGAGCGCGCGCCGCCGAATGCACACTCCCGCTCGGTCACGGACCCCCCCCCCACGCGTGTGCCCGGCGGACCCGATGTCTGCCGGGCACTCGCGATTGTCCGTGACAGCGGGAGAAAGGCAGGCGGCTAGTGTAAACAAGCCGCCTGTCATTCTCCCCTGTGTAAGAATAGTGATCATACGGTTCTACTATGTAGGACCGTTGATCACTGTTCCTACACCTCAAGCCACAGCCAATCACAGTTAAAATCATGCCCCTAGGGACACACACCACCCCTCCCTCTCAAAAAAAGTTAACCCCTTCACTGCCAGTGTAATTTTACAGTAACAGTGCATATGTATAGCACTGATTACTGTAGTAATGTCACTGGTAACCCAAAAAGTGTCAAAAATGTCAGTCAAGGACCCAATGTCGCAGTCCTGCAAACAAAATCGCAGATCGCCGCGATTACACGTTAAAAAAAAACAACAAAAATGACAAATATCTTTCCCTTAGTTAGTAAAAGCAATAACTTTTGCGCAAACCAATCAAAATACGCTTTTTGCAATTTTTTTTACCAAAAATGTGCAGCAGAAAACAAATTGGCCTAAAATGTTAAAAAATTTTGATTTTTACATTTTTTTTGGGGAATGTCATATAAAAAAAATGTGAAAAATATTGTTATTTTTGCAAAATTTACGCTCTTTTTTTGTTTATAGCGCATGATCAAAAAAAATCGCACAGGTGATCAAATACCACCAAAAGAAAGCTCTGTTTGTGGGAAAAAAAGGACGTCAAATTCGTTTAGGTACAGCGTCACACGACCGCGCAATTGTCCGTTAAAGTCTCGCAGTGCCGAATCGCAAAATAGGCCCTGGTCAGGAGGGGGGTAAAATCTTCCGGGGCTTAAGTGGTTAAAGACCACAACATACAGGGGTATACAATGTACGGTTAACAGCAAACACACATCATAGGTTGAACTGGATGGACTGCTGTCTTTTTTCAACCTCACTAACTATGTAACTATGATGTAAACACAGCAGACTGCTGTTCTGTCAGTAATGAACACAGTGTTCCTCCTATTTAGAATCACAGGTCTCTGTGTTCATCCAGCAAGCCCACCCCCCACACAGTTAGAAAGCATCCCCTAGGGACACATTTAAACCTTTGATCGCCCCTGGCGTTATCCCCTTCCCTGCCACTGTCATTAGTACAGTAACCGTGCATATTTTTAGCACTGATTACTGTAGTAATGTCACTGGTCCCCCAAAAGTGTCACAAATGTCAGTTAGGTGTCTGATCTGTCTGCCGCAAAGTCGCAGTCCCGCTAAAAATTGCTGATCGCCGCAATTACCAAAAAAAAAAAATAACTTGAAAAAAAAAAAAAAAATAAATAAAAATGATATAAATCTTTCCACCACTTTGTAGACGAGATAACTTTTGCGCAAACCAATCAATATACACTTATTGGGATTTTTTTTTTACCAAAAAAATGTATCAGAATACATATTGGCCTAAAATTATGAAAAAATTTGATTTTTAATTTTTTATTATTGGGAATGTTTTATAGCAGAAGGTAAAAAAAATTGTGTTTTTTTTTTTTTTTTTCTCAAATTATCTCTGTTTTTTTGTTTATAGTACAAAAAATAAAAATCGCAGAGGTGATCAAATACCACCAAAACAAAAAGCTCTATTTCTGGGAAAAAAAGAACATCAATTTTATTTGGCTACAGTATTGCATGACCACGCAATTGTCAGGTAAAGTAACGCAGTGCCGTATTGCAAAAAATGGCCTGGTCATTAAGTGGCCAGAAGTGGTTAACATTTCTCTTTATTAATTGTCTCCAAAAGTTAACATACACTAATATATTAATAAAAACACAAATTAACCATACCTTCCCTTATTACACAGACATACCCCATCATTGGGGAAAAAAAACATATATTACACGCATGTGAATATCTCAACATTACTCCATTTTCCTAATGTCACCGAGACACTACCCATTGGGATAATCACAGTAAACCCCCAACCATTAATCACACTTTACCATTTTTAGGCTCTTACTCTTAGTTAACTAGCAGCCGATCTCACCCCCCTCAATCCTGCCAATTGGTTTAACCTCTCTTGTTTGAGCCTCTCAATGACATTCCATTAACAAAAGACCATATCTAATAAAATTTTATATAATTTGTATCATCACAGCTAAACCGAAGGCACAGTTCTCCTATCCTGTTCCCCTATCCTGTTGTTGGGATGTCACATGTACACCTCTGTTTTGGGATAAGCCCTTTAATTGCATTTAATAGGTGAGGAAATAGAGATCTCATACTACGCTACTGAAGTGTCCGTGTTATGAAACAGGCATGTCCGTGGTTCCATAAGCATGCTTGTTTCCATTCCATTTTGGATATTTTTTTTTTTTTTTGTGTTCCAGGACAACTCGACTATATACTGTATGTGCAATTGTGTGTGCAATTGTGCCTTGAAGTTTAGGGGTGACATTTCTAGTTGAAACTTATGAGCTTTTGTTGGTGTTACATAACAATTTAAGTTTTATGTCAGAGATCTATTGATGAGAAAGGTGATAAATTCAATATTTTTGTTCTTTGTCTCTCCTGTACCTTTCCATGTTACCTCCAGTTCTTGCTTCCATTTACTGGATAATGGTGGTACTTTGGGTTCTGTCTATAATATAAACATACAATATATTTGAGAAATACAATGGGTTGGGGTAACTTGGGAGTCAATCAAAACCTCTATGGGAAGTAGCTTTCTCGTTGACCAAAGTGGTTGAGGTAAAGAAGATATAAAATGACACATCTGCACATATTTCCATTCATCTAATAATGTGTGTCCCCATTTTTTAGGTGATTCTTGCAATGTACATCCCCAAATACCATTCAACACATCTTTTAATTTTAATGTGTCCCCTTCCTCCAGTGTAGAAAGCTATCTCCCCTTTTTTCCCTGGGACAAAATATTTGGTCCCTGTGAGAGGTAACAATAATCGGATTTTTGTAAGATCTTACCGTAAAATCCTTTTCTCTTAGCTCATTGACAGACGTAGTCTTCTTGATTCACAAGAACTGGGTAATGTTGTCTCCGCAGGAATAGGACTAGGCAGAAAAGAAAAAACGTTCTGGCTCCACCCTAGGGGCAGTCCCAGAGGGTATATCCTCCCTCTCTCTGCTACAAGGCATCAGTTCTGTCACAAAGCAGCAGCAGAGAATTTAACCGAACCCAACTCAATGATAGAGGGGCGGGTACTACGTCTGTCAATGAGCTAAGAGAAAAGGATTTTACGGTAAGATCTTACAAAAATCCGATTTTCTCTGTCGCTCATTGACAGACGTAGTCTTCTTGATTCACAAGAACTGAGACATCCAGAAGCAGTGCCACAAATGAGGGGTGGGATTGACAGAAATCAAAATCCAATCTAGAAGGCCCAACCGGTGCCAAACTAGAAGTTTTAAAGGCTCATTATAAACAAAGAATGAGACTCAAATAAAAATTCCAACGGAAAAAAACCCTCGAGGTAGACCACTGGTCTCCTCAAATGGCGGCCTGCAAAACCTTGCGGCCAAACGAGGCATCAGACGATGCTATTACATCAACTTTATAATGTTTTGTAAAGGTATGCACCGACGACCAGGTAGCCGCCTTGCACACCTGGACCACTGACGCCTGATGGCGAAAGGCCCATGACGCACTAAGTGCCCGAGTGGAGTGCGCCTTAACAGGGAACGGGGGCTCCCGACCCTTAATAGAATAAGCCTGTACCACCGTCTGTCTGATCCATTTGGAAATAGTCGCGGCAGATGCAGGCAACCCCTTTTTGGGTCCATCCGGGACCACAAAAAGTGAATCCGTCTTGCGAAACGAGTCTGTCGTTTTCAAGTATACCCTGATCGCCCGGACCACATCCAAGGAGTGCAAAGCAAACTCCCGAGGATGACTGGGCTTAGGACACAGGGAAGGTAATACAATTTCTTCATTCAGATGAAATTCTGAAACCTTTTTTGGTAGGAAGGATGGATTCGGACGAAGAACCACCTTATCTCTATGAACCACCAGATATGGGGAACGACAAGATAATGCGGCCAGTTCTGACACCCTGCGTGCAGAAGTGATAGCCACCAAGAAGGCCACCTTCTGGGACAACGTAGGTAGAGGAATCTCCCTAATATCTTCAAAGGGAGGTTTCTGAAGAACCAACAATACTAAATTAAGATCCCAGGGTGGTAACGGCGCGCGCACTGGCGGAGCCAGATGTCGCACCCCCTGGATGAAATTCCGCACCAAGGAATGAGTAGCCAAAGGCTTCTGAAAGAAGATAGCTAAGGCTGAGACCTGACCCTTGATAGTACTCAAGGCCAGTTTCTGCTCAACCCCTTGTTGCAGAAAAGCTAATATTCGACTAACCGAATAAGACCGTGGACGGAACCCCAGAGGTTCACACCATGCAATGTAGGACTTCCATGTGCGATGATAAATCTTTCTGGAAGTCGCTTTCCTTGCTTTAACTAGAGTAGGAATAACTGAAGCTGACAAACCCTTGTCCTTCAGCACCTGGGTCTCAATAGCCAGGCCGTTAAAGCCAGCGATCGTAAAGCAGGATGGAAGATCGGTCCCTGAGACAGTAGGTCCTTCCTGAGAGGAAGTCTCCACGGGACGTCCGCCACCAGTCTGACCAAGTCGGCGTACCACGCTCGGCGAGGCCAGTCCGGAGCTACCAGGATTACTGGAATTCCTTCCTCCTCTATCCTGCGAAGAAGTCTTGGCAGTAACCCGAGAGGAGGGAAGGCATACATTAGCTGGTATTGCCCCCACGGGGCGATCAGTGCGTCTGCGGTCTCTGCTAGAGGATCACGGGAGCGAGCCACGAATCTCTGTACTTTCCTGTTGAATCGTGATGCCAACAGATCCACATCCGGGGTGCCCCAACGTAGGCACAACTGGTGGAAAACTTCTGGATGGAGGGACCATTCCCCCTGATCCAGAGTCTGACGGCTGAGATAATCTGCCTGCCAATTTTCCACCCCCGGAATGAACACCGCAGAGATCGCTGGAACAAATCGTTCCGCCCAGCGAAGAATGCAAGCCACTTCCTTGGCCGCTCGGACACTCTTGGTGCCCCCCTGGTGATTGACATAAGCCACGGCCGTGGCGTTGTCCGACTGGATCCGAACCGGGCTGCCCTGGAGCTGCTCGGTCCAGTGAATCAGACAAAGTCTGATCGCTCTCAGTTCCAATACATTTATCGGCAACCTGGATTCTTCCGGGGACCAAAGTCCCTGGACAGATAACTGACCGAGAATTCCTCCCCATCCGGATAGGCTGGCATCCGTGGTCACTATCGTCCAATATATTGGCAGAAATGACTTTCCCTGGCTGAGCATCGGAGACCGAAGCCACCAGACCAGAGACTCTCTGGTCTGTTTGCTCAATCGGATCCGATTGTCCAGGGATTCCGGATTCCGATTCCATCTGAGAAGAATCTCTTGCTGAAGAATTCGGGTATGGGACTGGGCAAATGGGACTGCTTCGAAGGAAGCCACCATCAACCCCAGAACCCTCATGCAAGTTCGAAGAGAAGACCAGCTGTTGGATAGTAACAACTGGACTGCTGATTGAATCTTCCGGAGTTTCCCTACCGGAAGGAAAACTCTTGTCCTGACTGTGTCTAGAATTAGACCCAGATATTCGAGCCTCTGGGTGGGAACCAGAAATGACTTTTGCTGGTTCACCAGCCACCCGAATTCCTGTAAAGAAATTATAGTAATTTCTATGTTTTGTAGCAGGGTCTGAGGAGACTCTGCATGAAGCAGGAGATCGTCTAGGTAACCTAGAATCGATATGCCTCTTTGGCGCAGTAGTGCCAACATTGGGGCAAACACCTTCGTGAAGACCCGAGGAGCCGTGGCGAGACCGAAAGGTAACGCCACAAACTGATAGTGGTTCTCTTCTACGGAAAAGCGTAGAAACCGCTGATGTCCTGCGAAAATGGGAATGTGAAGATAGGCTTCCTTGATGTCTATGGACGCTAGGACATCCCCTGGATGCAGGAAGGCTGCTACTATGCGAATGGATTCCATCTTGAATTTTCTTATGTTGAGAAAGGAATTGAGTGCCCTTAAGTCCAGAATTGGACGCACTTTGCCCTCTTTCCTGGGTATTGTAAATAGGTTTGAATAAAACCCCTGAAAACGTTCTGTCCAAGGAACGTGGACTACCATTCCTTGTGAAACTCGATCTTGTACCCTGACCTTATGACTTCGCAAACCCACTTGTCCGGGATTCTGGAAAGCCATAGATCCGGGAACCGGCGAAGACGTCCCCCCACCCCAGTTATGGGTGGGGGCGCACCTTCAGGCTTTGGACGATTTAACTTCAGGTCTGGAGGGGGCGGGCTTTTGCTTGCCCGACCAACGTCCCCTGAAGCCTCCTGAAGGAGCTTTGGAGGACATAATTTTTTCACCCGCGGGACGAAAAAACTTTTTGTGAGCAGAGAAAGAAGGCCCTCGTCTTTGACGAGGTCCTTTACCTTTAACATTTTGCGGTAAAAAGGTGCTCTTTCCTCCCGTGAGATCCTTAATGATCTCATCTAAGTTGGCTCCAAATAGACGCTCTCCTAAAAAGGGGATATTAGCCAATGCTTTTTTGGAACCTTGGTCGGCTAACCAACCTTTTAGCCACAGTGTACGCCTGAGAACCACTGCTGAAACTGATGCTCGCGCCAATAATGGAGTGGCGTCTAACGCCGCATCACACACAAACTGTAACCCCTGTATCATTTGTTCCAACAAATCTGATACCGCCTGAGGGACTTCTTCTAAGTCCCGGCGCAACCACTTGGTCCATTCAGTTACAGTCTGCGAAACCAGTCCAATAGCAATTATTGGTCTGAAAGCTGATCCAATCAAGGAAAACATGGTGCGAGACATAGCTTCTATCTTGCGATCCACTGGATCTTTAAAAGACGGGGCGTCTTCTAAAGGAATAACCGTGGCTTTATTCAATCTAGCAATTGGTGAATCCACCACAGGTGGTTCTGTCCATTTCTTAATGAGGGTTTCCTCAAACGGATAACGCCTGTTAATGCGTTTAGAAATAGCAGAAGTGCGTTTTGGCAGACTCCATTCTTCTTTGATTGGATTGCCAAAACATTTGGGCAATGGAAAAACCTTTGCTACTTTGATGCGTTTTTTAGTCCCAAAGGGGATTTCAGTTTCAGCTATTTCCGACGGAATACCCTGTAATCTTAAGGTTTCTTGAACAGATACAATGAGTGCGTTTACCAACGCTTCCTCTCGGGCTATGGCTGATGCCGAAACATCCTCCTCACTGTCTGAAGAGACAGTACCCGAGACACCAATCCCAGATGAAGTACCTGCAACTGCAGAAATAGGCTCAGATTCTGAATCCGAAGTTTCAGATAATAAGGGGTTAGGCGGGGGTCGCTTTCTTGCGCCCTGTCCCTGACAAGCCACTTCCACCCGGGACACAAAAGTTTCCATAATAGCTGACAATGATTCAACCGTCAGTGGGGTGCTGGAGGATCCTGCAGACACCTCGAGGGGATCCGGTGGAGATACATGAGTGGCAGGGTCCATGTTAATTCAGGACACCTCTGCCAGAAAAAACAAAAACTTTTTTTTTAAATAAAAAATAATACCTCTTTTTTTTTTTTTTTTATGTGTATCCCCCTAGCGCAATAGCGCCCCTCAGAGTACCTGCTTCTCGATCACAGAGAGAGAGAGGGACCCTCAAGGCTCACCACCCGATGCAGAGAAGTTTCCAACCAACTGCAGTCAGCGTCTGTCTTTTACAGACTGGAAAGAGCTGTGTTAGTTTTCCAGGGTAGAAGGACGTGGCTCCGCCCCCTGTGTACGCCTTCCGGCGTTCCCAGCTCTCCACGAGGTAGCTGGGCTCATCAAACATGGCAGCCCCCATACAGGAGACAATAGACTCCAAAAACATGGCGGCCGGCGTGACCTGAGGACATTCATGCACCCGGTCTACGGCAAAATGGCGGCGGACTGCCGAAATCGTTTTTCCCAGCACATCCACCTGCATCTCTGCTAAATGGTGGTTTATCGATCTGCAGGAGGTACACTACAATTAAGGTAGGATTATACCTCCTATGTCTGCTGTAATACTACAGTCTGCTGGGTAGAGTGTTAGCTCTCAAACCAAGTCCACTTCCCACCAAACACATGCTGTATTTACAAGGGGGACTTTTAGTGTCAGACAGATACTGACCATTAGAGATGTATAGAACTGTTCGCCGGCGAACAGTTCCCGGCGAACTTAGCATGTTCGCGTTCGCCGCTGCCGGCGAACATATGCGATGTTCGGTCCGCCCCCCATAAGACATCATTGAGGCAAACTTTGACCCTGAACTTTACAGTCAGCAGACACATTTCCAGCCAATCAGCATACCTCCCTCCCACACCCTCCCACCTTCTATAAATAAGCAAGGGCAGCATCCATCTTAGATCATTCTGAAGCAGTGTGTGTAGTGAGAGTAGGGAGAGAGCTGCTGCTGCTGCTGCTGCTGCTGCTGCTGCTTGTGCTGCTGTTAAGCTAGGGACAGTTAGTCAGTGTTCCTGGTCTTGCAGTGTTCTTGGTCCACTACTGCTGTAATATCAGCACCCCAAAAAGCCCTTCTAAGGGCTGGTATTTGTGTTTTTTTTTTTTTTTTATATATATATATATATATATATACCTAGCGTCCCCAAAAGCCCTTTTAAGGGCTGGTAATTGAGTTGTTTCTTCTTATATATATATATATATCTATATCTATCTAGTGTCCCCAAAAGCCCTTTTAAGGGCTGGTAATTGAGGATTTTTTTTATTTATATATATACATATATATATATATATATATATATAGTGTCCCCAAAAGCCCTTTTAAGGGCTGGTAAGGTAATAAGAGTTTTTTCCTTATATATATATATCTATATATATCTATTGTACACTGCAGTTGCCTGCCCGCTGTGTGTGAGAGGCCACAGACCCACCACAGACTGTACTGTGTGCACACCACACTCATTTCGGGTGGCACAGGCACAGTACCTTGCATTTTAAAAAATATTTTTTTTTTCCTCTGTCATAATTGCAGTGAGTGCTGTGTCAGGTCCACAGAGTGCACTGTACCCACTGCAGTGCACTGCCCACCACTGATATATATACGGTGGCACAGCATCTTGTTGCAATAAATTGAAAAAAAAAATATTTTTTATTATTGCAGTTGCCTAGGCTGCCAGTTACTGTCAGGTCCACAGAGTGTACTGTGCCCACTGCAGTGCCACTGTGTGCCCGCCCACCCACCACTGATATATAAGGTGGCACAGCAGCTTGCAAAGTAAAAAAAAATATATATATTTTTTAATTGCAGTTGCCTGGGTGCCAGTGACTGCTGTCAGGTCCACAGAGAGTGTACTGTGCCACTGCCCACCCACCACTGATATATAAGGTGGCACAGCAGCTTGCAAAGTAAAAAAAAATATATATTTTTTTAAATTGCAGTTGCCTGGGTGCCAGTGACTGCTGTCAGGTCCACAGAGAGTGTACTGTGCCACTGCCCACCCACCACTGATATATAAAGTGGCACAGCAGCTTGCAAAGTAAAAAAATATATATATATTTTTTAAATTGCAGTTGCCTGGGTGCCAGTGACTGCTGTCAGGTCCACAGAGAGTGTACTGTGCCACTGCCCACCCACCACTGATATATAAAGTGGCACAGCAGCTTGCAAAGTAAAAAAATATATATATATTTTTTAAATTGCAGTTGCCTGGGTGCCAGTGACTGCTGTCAGGTCCACAGAGAGTGTACTGTGCCACTGCCCACCCACCACTGATATATATGCCTGCAAGAGAAAAAGCCAGCCGCAGAGAAGCCGTATTCCTGAAAATATAAGAAAAATGCTGTTTTTTAGGGGTTCTGGACATGCTACAGAGCTGAAACTTCACAGGTACACTTTTTAGACCCCCCAGACACTAAATACAAAAAATGACATGCCTGTCTAAAAAAATGCCCGCTAAATGCCTGCAAGAGAAAAAGCCAGCCGCAGAGAAGCCGTATTCCTGAAAATATAAGAAAAATGCTGTTTTTTAGGGGTTCTGGACATGCTACAGAGCTGAAACTTGACAGGTACACTTTTTAGACCCCCCAGACACTGAATACAAAAAATGACATGCCTGCCTAAAAAAATGCCCGCTAAATGCCTGCAAGAAAAAAAGCCAGCCGCAGAGAAGCCGTATTCCTGAAGATATAAGAAAAATGCTGTTTTTTAGGGGTTCTGGACATGCTACAGAGCTGAAACTTGACAGGTACACTTTTTAGACCCCCCAGACACTAAATACAAAAAATGACATGCCTGCCTAAAAAAATGCCTGATAAATGCCTGCAAGAGAAAAAGCCAGCCGCAGAGAAGCCATATTCCTGAAAATATAAGACAAATGCTGTTTTTTAGGGGTTCTGGACATGCTACAGAGCTGAAACTTCACAGGTACACTTTTTAGACCCCCCAGACACTAAATACAAAAAATTACATGCCTGCCTAAAAAAATGCCCGCTAAATGCCTGCAAGAGAAAAAGCCAGCCGCAGAGAAGCCATATTCCTGAAAATATAAGAAAAATGCTGTTTTTTAGGGGTTCTGGACATGCTACAGAGCTGAAACTTGACAGGTACACTTTTTAGACCCCCCAGACACTAAATACAAAAAATGACATGCCTGCCTAAAAAAATGCCCGATAAATGCCTGCAAGAGAAAAAGCCAGCCGCAGAGAAGCCATATTCCTGAAAATATAAGACAAATGCTGTTTTTTAGGGGTTCTGGACATGCTACAGAGCTGAAACTTCACAGGTACACTTTTTAGACCCCCCAGACACTAAATACAAAAAATGACATGCCTGCCTAAAAAAATGCCCGCTAAATGCCTGCAAGAGAAAAAGCCAGCCGCAGAGAAGCCGTATTCCTGAAAATATAAGAAAAATGCTGTTTTTTAGGGGTTCTGGACATGCTACAGAGCTGAAACTTGACAGGTACACTTTTTAGACCCCCCAGACACTAAATACAAAAAATGACATGCCTGCCTAAAAAAATGCCCGATAAATGCCTGCAAGAGAAAAAGCCAGCCGCAGAGAAGCCATATTCCTGAAAATATAAGACAAATGCTGTTTTTTAGGGGTTCTGGACATGCTACAGAGCTGAAACTTCACAGGTACACTTTTTAGACCCCCCAGATGCTAAATCCAAAGAAATTTTTTATTTTTATTTTTTTTTAATTTTTCCAATAATTGGCTCTCTATCAAAAAATTATAATTTTTAAGAACTTTTTTTTGCGTGATCCCTCTCCGGCATGCCACAGTCCAGGTGTTAGTCCCCTTGAAACAACTTTTCCATCACTATTGTGGCCAGAAAGAGTCCCTGTGTGTTTTAAAATTCGCCTGCCTATTGAAGTCTATGGCGGTTCGCCCGGTTCGCCGGTTCGCGAACATTTGCCGATGTTCGCGTTCGCCGTTCGCGAACGGCGAATTTTTAGGTTCGCGACATTACTACTGACCATGTATGGAGGGGCCCATAATTCATACTGCCTCATAACGAGGAAAAAAGGGAACGTTTACTCACCATACCGAACCGACAGGCACCCTCTC
The DNA here is from genome assembly GCF_965119305.1 of Pelophylax lessonae. Lineage (NCBI taxonomy): Eukaryota > Metazoa > Chordata > Amphibia > Anura > Ranidae > Pelophylax > Pelophylax lessonae. The sequence continues at coordinate 512,185,293 of NC_138769.1, forward strand.
TTCACAATACCCTCTCCACCGGGGTGGGGGGTTGTGGACCACTCCGGACGCCTCGACTCTCTGGTTCCTGGCGTCCAAGCGAGACTTTTAACTCGCAAGGTCAGTCCCTCCAATGGGACTCCGTTGCGGCCGACCCAGCGCGGAGCTCTGGTCTGCACGCGCTCATAGGCAGAAACCGGGGTGACCACTGGATCTCAACATCCAGCCGTCGCCCGGCCCCGCATACTTACTTGAATGTGTCGCGGCCGACCAAGCGCAATGCAATGGTCTGCGCGCGCTCGTAGGCCGGCTGGGGTGACCACTGGTGTCGCCCAGTCCGGCGTATTTGCTTGAAGATCTCACAGGAAAAAACACTGGAGAAAAAAATACCTAAAAAATATTTTTTCTAAAAAAAAATCTTGCCAGGACCAGAGATCCCAGCAAGGAACTTAGGTCCTTACTCCTGACTAGACAGAAAAAAACTGATGCCTTGTAGCAGAGAGAGGGAGGATATACCCTCTGGGACTGCCCCTAGGGTGGAGCCAGAACGTTTTTTCTTTTCTGCCTAGTCCTACTCCTGCGGAGACAACATAACCCAGTTCTTGTGAATCAAGAAGACTACGTCTGTCAATGAGCGACAGAGAAAACGAGTTTTGCAGACATTAAAATTACTCGTGTATTGTCTCTCAAACCTTAACCACTTGCCGACCGCCGCACGACTATCTACGGCGGCGGTCAGCCCCTCACAGGCAAAGTGACGTAGGTCTACGTCGCTCGCCTGTGAGGGTTTAGGGAGCGAGCGCGCGCCGCCGGAGGCGCGCTCCCGCTCCCGCGTGGTCACGGACCCCCCCGCGCGTGTGACCGGCGGACCCGATCGCCGCCGGCCACTCTGCGATCGGCGGGGGAGAGGGAGAAAGTCAGGCAGCTTGTGTAAACAAGCTGCCTGTCATTCTCCTCTCTGTATGAGAGCTGATCACATGGATCTACTATGTAGATCCATTGATCACTCTGCATACAGTTGAAGCCACAGCCAATCACAGTTAGAATCACGCCCCTAGGGACACACACAGCCCCTCCCTCTCAAATAAAGTTAACCCCTTCACTACCAGTGTATTTTTACAGTGACAGTGCATATATATAGCACTGATTACTGTAGAAATGTCACTGGTAACCCCAAAAGTGTCAAAAATGTCAGTCAAGGGTCCGATCTTTCCGCCGCAATGTCGCAGTACCGCAAAAAAATCGCAGATCGCCGCCATTATGCGTTAAATAAAAAAACAACAAAAATGACAAAAATCTTTCCCTTTGTTAGTAAACGCAATAACTTTTGCGCAAACCAATCAAAATGCGCTTTTTGCGATTTTTTTTACCAAACATAGGTAGCATAAAACAAATTGGCCGAAAATATTAAAAAATTTTGATTTTTACATTTTTTTTTGGGGGAATTTCATATAAAAAAAAGGAAAAAATATTGCTATTTTTGCAAAATTTACGCTCTTTTTTTGTTTATAGCGCGTGATCAAAAAATCGCACAGGTGATCAAATACCGCCAAAAGAAAGCTCTGTTTGTGGGAAAAAAAGGACGCCAAATTCGTTTAGGTACAGCGTCGCACGACCGCGCAATTGTCCGTTAAAGTCACGCAGTGCCGAATCGCAAAATACCCTCTGGTCGTTTAGCAGCCAAATCCTCCGGGGCTTAAGTGGTTAAATACATTTACCGTGAATGGATTAGTATCTTTATGGAGCCGATATGGTATCAAAAACCACCTTTTGTAACGAGGCCTTACTCATTTTTTTTCAATCCTGACCCTACTTCTAAGTTGCGTATGTGACAGGAGTCACTTTGGGTGGGGGGGCTTGTGGAACCCAGATTACTTTAGAGAGGTCGGGAAACTCCTTGTCCAGCTTCCCCGGCCCCTCTTATGTGTAAGTCACCCTGTGTCTATTAGGGGCACAGGGTGACCAAGAACCCCAGTCGGGTCTGCACTAATCAGACTCACTATACAACCACACCATACATTTCGTGTTACCCCAGTTATCCTGGGTTCTATATGTGTGGCTTGTGTTGAAAGAATAAAGGGCCTCTTTCTCTTTCACTTGGGACAATAATATTTCTGAACAATATCCCTCAAGAAATATATAAAGATCAACAATTTGACTTTTCAGATTGCTTGAATATTGTTGGAGTCTCTCATAGACCCTTGCTAGCTAGTGAGGTGGGGTTTGTTATTGTTAAGTACCTGTATCCCATTGTTCTATTGTTTCTGTCTGCCTTAAGATCAACCTATTATGGGATGTATATTTGTATGTGGATTGGCTGCTAAGGGGGAGGGGGGTTGTCCCACAATGTATATCTCTTTGTGCCTGTGTTTCAATAAACAGTTCTTATTCTGGTTTCCTCCAAAACTGGTACTATCTAGTTCTTGGGGTAACTATACATTCATGGATCTCGTGTCCGAGAGCTTAGGAAGCAGCTTCTTGGCTGAGATACCCAGTTGGGGTGTCCGGAGTCCGTCACATTAGTGGCATGCGGTGGGATGCTTCCTGCAGTCTGGGACATCCAAACCTCCACCAGGATCCAAGATTGGGATAGCAGACTTTGGTTGCCCCAATGGAGATATGGACCTAGCATCAGAGTTTGAGGTGGTGCTGCGGATTGCCCTTTCAGTATACCCCAGGACGGTGTCTGTGGATCAATACCTGGAGCTCAGGCAGCATATTCGAGTGGAGCTCTGGATTGGAGCCCTCCAGCTTGCTGGTATCTACCAGGGCAAGTGCCTTCAACCCCAGGGCAAAGGGCCAGTGACCAACAGGAGTTGCAGATGGCATTCCTGGGAGAGCGGCCCCAAGAGCAATGGGTATCCGAGTTGGACAGGCTGGTCCAGCAGGAGATAGAGCTGGAAAATCAGTATCGGGCTCTGCAATGGCATGCAGAGCAGAAATATTTAGGAGAGACATCAGAATGCTCTCCGGAAGGATAGGACTTTGGTGGCCCTGGTAGGCTGTGGAAGAGCCTTACAGAAGGGTTTGTGTTTGGTGATGAAGGGGAAGCTATCCTTGAGAACCTGCAAGAATACAGAGAGGCTATCCTCAGTCTTGCAGGGTCTCAGAGCTTAAACCTGATCTAGAACACTTGCTAAGGAAAGAACAGCATCTGGAAAGGGCATACAGGAAACTGCTAGAACATGTTCAGCAGCATGCCTTAGAATCGGCAGCGAAAACTCCGGAGATTGCTGTTCCCAAAGCTGAAGCGCTTTCAACAGGGCAGAGCTCTGCTAGCCTCTGCCCAGCACCGATAACATCTTCTGGGTTCCACAGACAGGAGATGGGGAATCTCAATCCCCAGACACCACCAGAGACTGAGGATTTAATAGACTTTTCTGCTGAGGAGGAACAACCCAGTGAGCCTTCAGTAGAGCTGACTTCAGTGCATTGTGTTGTTGACTCCTGCATACAAAAATCGGCAGCCCTGAAGGATTTGCGCAAGGCCACTGATGTTTCACTTTACTTCACAGTGGAACAGCTGGGCAGAATGCTTCTTGTCTCTGCACACAACAATCAACTCCGCAGGAGCTCCAGGGAGAGAATGCAATCAGCACTTCACAACGGCAGCTTGAGCTGATATAGGTGGATGGGACTTCGGTATTCACTGACAGCAACCCAGCAGAAGAGCTGGCAACAGGGCAGAGTGCTGCTGGCCTCTGCCCACAACTAACAGAAGATGGAGTGAGCCCAGCCACCCTGTCTTCTCTCCAGAGGCTTAAAGGACTCCAGGGAGAAGGGCCAGTCCACACTTCTCCCCAGCAGGGGTTATGGTCTACGAGAGAGGCAGAGTTTGGCTGGGTGAGTAACGCTCTGTTCTGGACAATTTGTTTGGGGTACTGTGTGGGTGCAGACATGGGTGACAGGAACTACAGACTAACTTTAAAGTCAACCCGTTTGGGGTCTCCTTCTGTGTTAGTCTCCTGCCGAAAGGGGAGATATGTGATAGGAGTCACTTTGGGTGCGGGGCTTGTGGAACCCAGATTACTTTAGAGAGGTCGGGAAACTCCTTATCCAGCTTCCCCGACCCCTCTTATGTGTAAGTCACCCTGTGTCCATTAGGGGCACAGGGTGACCAAAAACCCCAGTCGGGTCTGTACTAATCAGACTCGCTGTACAACCACATCATACTCAGCATTTCGTGTTACCCCAGTTATCCTGGGTTCTATATGTGTGGTTTGTGTTGAAAGAATAAAGGGCCTCTTTCACTTGGGACAATAATATTTCTGAACAATATCCCTCAAGAAATATGTAAAGAAACAATTTGACTTTTCAGATTGTTTGAATATTGTTGGAGTCTCTCATAGACCCTTGCTAGATAGGGAGGTGACCACAGTACATGCAGTAGAAGTATCGGGGACATTTGAAATTCACATAGTATCTTGGTTAAGATACCCATTTTTACAAAATATATTTTCTCCCCACCCATGAAAGTGTAACTCCACTTTTGTTGAGAAAAAAAAAAAAAAACCCTCTAGGTGATCTATGTACTGTTGTGTTCAAAATAGCAGCCCATCATCACTAACCAGCTCAATCACTGTTTTTTGGTATAAATTATATTTATACATGGCAAACGTTTACTAGTAGGTGTGGTAGAGTAATAGAAAACCAACAGACCAAACAGTGATGACATGCATGCTGCTGATTCTGTGTAATTAAATAATTAATTGAAAGAGGCTTTTAAAAAAAAAAAAAAATAGCAGTGTGGAGTTCAATTAGTGAGGTCATTGACACCTGTTTTTTCACAGACTGAAACAGGTGGCCCTTATTTAGGGACAAAGACAGCAAATGTTGTACATGCTGGATATAGTGCATTACTCTCCGAAAATCAAAGTGAAATGGGTCGTTTCAGACATTGTTCAGAACAGTGTACTTTGATTAAAACGTTGATTGGAGAGGGATAAAAATATTAAAAAAAAGTGCAGAAACTGACAGGCTGTTCAGCTGAAATTATCTAAAATGCTTTAAAATGGCAACCAAAACCAGAAAAAAGTGGAAGAAAATGGAAAACTACCATTTGAATGGATTAAAGAATAGCCAAAATGGCAGACTCAGCCAATGATCAGCTCCAGGGTGATCAAAGAAGGTGTAACGTTACCCATGAGTACTATAACAATAAGATGCCTATGTAAAGCCAAGCTATCGGCAAGAAGCCCCCGCAAAGTCCCATTGTTGACAAAACGACGTGCTGAAGAGGCTACAATTGGCCAAGCAACACATTGACTGGCCTAAAAATAAATGGCGCAACATTTTGTGGACTGATGAAAGCAAGATTGTTCTTTTTGGGTCAAGGTGCTGTAGACAGTTTGTCAGATGACCCCCAAACACTGAATTCAAGCCACAGTGCACTGTGAAGACAATTAAACATGGTGGCACAAGCATCATGATATGGGGATGTTTCTAATACTATGGTGTTAGGCCTATTTATCGCATACAAGCGATCATGGATCAGTTTGAATACATCAAAATACTTGAAGAGGTCATGTTGCCTTAAGTCAAAGAGGAAATGCTCTTATAATGGGTGTTTCAACAAGACAACGACCCCAAACACACCAGTCGGCGAGCAGCACCTTGGTTCCAGACCAACAGGATTAACGTTATGCAGTAGCCAGTCCAATCCCCGGACTTTAATCCAATAGAAAATGTGTGGAGCGACATCAAAAACGCTGTTTCTGAGGTAAAACGAAGAAATGCAGAGAAATGAAATGCAGTGCAATCGTCCTGGGCTGGAATACCTGAAGAAGTTGGTTGACTCCATGTAACAGCAGTTCTCAGAAACAGTGGTTATACAACTTATTAGTTCAGTGATCACAGGAAAGCTAAATCTTCAAGCATTTTTCAGTTTATATGGTAAATGTTTGAATGTGTAAAGAAAAATGCAGACACTTTTTTTTTTTTTTTTTTTGGAAAAGCCTAGTATTCCTTTTTCCTTGCTTTCTGTAAAGTCATAACAAATTAGAATTTTTTTTGTCATGTTTTGATTTGGAATAGACTGCTCATTGTTCCATGCATTTGCATGTATGCAAATAAAAGCTATTAAAAGGCAGGTATGAAGGGAGGTACGAACTACTCCTACTTACAAACGTCAAGGCCGGCTCCACGCTGGTCTCGGATTCCGCCCAGCAGCCATCTTGCAGCGCCAGACACATCGCACACTGCAGTACTGCATGGCCACAAGTGCCCCAGATAACATGACTGCATGCCCAGAAGCACCCTGAACATCCCACATCTCTGCACAGGCTGGAGTTGCACTTAAGTCAAATTTGTTTAAGTCAAACAGTACATTTTTAAGAACAAACCTGCAGTGCCTATAGTGTTCGTAACCTGGGGACCGCCTGTATAAGGATTTTGAGCTTTACTTGCTTTTTTTAAACACACTATTTTGAACACAACTGTACATCAAGGATTTTAACAAACCTTTTTTTGCAGATACCTACATTTTGTTATTCTGAAGTGATAGCCGTTTGCCAGTATCCATGTTCTAAATTAATGTGAATGGGATTTACTTCATAATTATCATACAGCTGCTATACTTGCAGGGTTCTAATGAAGAAAGTGGCAGGGTCTAAATCTGTGTAGACATAATTTCACTTTGGGAGTATCTCACCAAAAATAAAAAATTTTTGTTGCAGAAGTCGCATAAAAAAAAAAAAAATCGAAATTGTATATTAGTGCAGGCTTCTAGGAAAATCAGTAAGCCAATCAGTAAGCCAAATCAGTAAGCCAATCATATAAAATGATTGACTATGGGATAAATTCCATATATTTATAGAGTTTTATAAAAAATTACAGAATGGCAGATTTCACCAATATTGACACCATTTTTTTTATTATATGTTTATATAATCTGTATGTGACAACAATCATCTTGGCAGTGTATGGTTTGAGCATATATGATTATTTAGGCATTTATATATACACAGAGGGTGACACCACTATTTGCTGATTATTATTTTTGATAGAATCACATTTCTTGATATGGTAGTACGTTTATTGTTTAATGGCACAATATTGAAGATAATTGGAGACGAGACATTTAGGAACGCAGGGTGTCACCACCATTTCTCACTTATCAATTTTTGGTTCATCATTATGATAGTTTAGTGGGGCTTTATCTCCAAGCTATTCATAGTGTTATAGGTAGCACTGCATGTCAATGCTGGCAGCTACCCATATGTTTAATGAGTTCATTAGGGTGGTTGCGCAGTGTTTCCCCCCCCCCCCCCCCCCCACATGTTCTTATTTGCAGATATACATTGTTACACGTATAAGCAACATCAAAGAAAATCTCATCCACATTCAACCTCATTCCCAATGATGTTGCATCTCCTACTTTTGACCATTGTAAACAACAATGAAAGTCTTGCAAGTGGTAGTATTTTGCCACCTCTCATCAGTCAGGTGCTATTCTGTGTTAATGGAGTCCCCTCCAATCTGGCAGTGCAAAAGGCCTCTAGAACTTTTTTTACCTGATAAGCCATAATGGAACCCCGGAATTGCAGCAGTTAAGTTATTTTCTTGGTATTCCACCTTATATGGCATTGCTCTATGCGCACACCATAATTTTCTACTTAGTCTGGTTGAAAAAAAGACACAAGTCCATCTAGCTCAACCAACAAAAAGGAAAAAAAACTTCACTTAATCCAGTAGCTTAACCATATCATCAGTATGCCTATCCATTCTTCTTTGCATCTCCTCTAAAAAGTTAAGCAACTCTCCCAAATCTGTATGTATGGTTGCAATATCAGCTTTCAAGATTGCTCCAACTTATTAAACATTGTGGTCATCTCCTCCTCGGTTGGCATCAGCTGTGGAAATTAAGTGTCAGTAGCCAAGACACCTACCACTAAGTCCCTGTTATGCTCGAGTGTAAGTGCTACTGCTCGCCAGCCCCCCTCCCCCAAGATTCCCAGGTTTTTATAATGGTCACTGTGGAGCATGTGCCCCCATCCCTCTGCTACCTGCTGCATTGTGTTCAGGGGTAACTTTCTGAGAGGTATCCGCAGCCAAACCATCTGTTGAAGCATCCTGTGATAGATATCCATTCATTGTACCCAAGTTTGGTGTTTTTGCCCCTCCAGCTTTGGCTGGTTTATGCCTTATGACAGAGAAGACAGCAGGTGACCTAGGTATAAATGTATTCACCACATACAAGGGACCAAGTGCAAAGTGAAAATACCTTTTTACACAGACCAGTGATTCTCAACCTTTTTCCAGTCAGGGAACCCTTGAAAAGTATTTTCAGTCTTGAGGCACCCCTGTCCAAGGCTTGGTTCAAGTTACTGTATGTCATGGCACACACGCAAAATCTCGCTCATTCCCAACACACAGACGAATGCTCTGCCCTTTAGGAGGTGCAGTTAATTCTTAATAGTAGCCCACACATTGGAAAAAAATTGATTTTTGTAAGATCTTACCGTAAAATCCTTTTCTCTTAAGCTCATTGACAGACGTAGTCTTCTTGATTCTCAAGAGCTGGGTTATGTTGTCTCCGCAGGAGTAGGACTAGGCAGAAAGACAAAATGTTCTGGCTCCACCTTAGGGGCAGTCCCTGAGGGTATATCCTCCCTCTCTCTGCTACAGGGAATCAGTTCTGTTTAAAGCAGTACAGAGAATTTAACCCAACCCAACTCAATGATAGAGGGGCGGGTACTACGTCTGTCAATGAGCTTAAGAGAAAAGGATTTTACGGTAAGATCTTACAAAAATCCATTTTTCTCTATCGCTCATTGACAGACGTAGTCTTCTTGATTCTCAAGAGCTGGGACATCCAGAAGCAGTGCCACAAATGAGGGGTGGGATTGACAAAATCAAATCCAATCTAGAAGGCCCAACCGGTGCCAAACTAGAAGTTTTAAAGGCTCATTATAAACAAAGAATGAGACTAAAGAAAAAATTTTCCAACGGAAAAAAAAAAACCCTCGAGGTAGACCACTGGTCTCCTCAAATTGCGGCCTGCAAAACCTTGCGGCCAAACGAGGCATCAGACGATGCCATTACATCAACTTTATAATGTTTAGAAAAGGTATGCACCGACGACCAGGTGGCCGCCTTGCACACCTGGACCACTGACGCCTGATGGCGAAAGGCCCATGACGCACTAAGTGCCCGAGTGGAGTGCGCCTTAACAGGGAACGGGGGCTCCCGACCCTTAATAGAATAAGCCTGCACTACCGTCTGTCTGATCCATCTGGAAATGGTCGCGGCAGATGCAGGCAACCCCTTTTTGGGTCCATCTGGGATCACAAAAAGTGAATCCGTCTTGCGAAACGAGTCTGTCGTTTTCAAGTATACCCTGATCGCCCGGACCACATCCAAGGAGTGTAAAGCAAACTCCCGAGGATGACTGGGCTTAGGACACAGGGAAGGTAATACAATTTCTTCATTTAGATGAAATTCTGAAACCACTTTTGGTAGGAAGGATGGATTCGGACGAAGAACCACCTTATCTCTATGAACCACCAGATATGGTGAACGACAAGATAATGCGGCCAGTTCTGACACCCTGCGTGCAGAAGTAATAGCCACCAAGAAGGCCACCTTCTGGGACAACGTGGGTAGAGGAATCTCCCTAATATCTTCAAAGGGAGGTTTCTGAAGAACCGACAACACTAAATTAAGATCCCAGGGGGGTAACGGCGCGTGCACTGGCGGAGCCAGATGTCGCACCCCCTGGATGAAATTCCGCACCAAGGAATGAGTAGCCAAAGGCTTCTGAAAGAAGATGGCTAATGCTGAGACCTGACCCTTGATAGTACTCAAGGCCAGTTTCTGCTCAACCCCTTGTTGCAGAAAAGCCAATATTCGACTAATCGAATAAGACCGAGGACGGAACCCCAAAGGTTCACACCATGCAATGTAGGACTTCCATGTGCGATGATAAATCTTTCTGGAAGTCGCTTTCCTTGCTTCAACTAGAGTAGGAATAACTGAAGCTGACAAACCTTTGTCCTTCAGCACCTGGGTCTCAATAGCCAGGCCGTTAAAGCCAGCGATCGTAAAGCAGGATGGAAGATCGGTCCCTGAGACAGTAGATCCTCCCTGAGAGGAAGTCTCCACGGGACGTCCGCCACCAGTCTGACCATGTCGGCGTACCAAGCTCGACGAGGCCAGTCCGGAGCTACCAGGATTACTGGAATTCCTTCCTCCTCTATCCTGCGAAGAAGTCTTGGCAGTAACGCGAGAGGAGGGAAGGCATATATTAGCTGGTATTGCCCCCACGGGGCGATCAGTGCGTCTGCGGTTTCTGCTAGGCACAACTGGATGGAGGGACCATTCCCCCTGATCCAGGGTCTGACGGCTGAGATAATCTGCCTGCCAATTCTCCACCCCCGGAATGAACACCGCAGAGATTGCTGGAACAAATCGTTCCGCCCAGCGAAGAATGCAAGCCACTTCTTTGGCCGCTCGGACACTCTTGGTGCCCCCCTGGTGATTGACATAAGCCACGGCCGTGGTGTTGTCCGACTGGATCCGAACCGGGCTGCCCTGGAGCTGCTCGGTCCAGTGAATCAGACAAAGTCTGATCGCTCTCAGTTCCAACACATTTATCGGTAACCTGGATACTTCCGGGGACCAAAGTCCCTGGACAGATAACTGACCGAGAATTCCTCCCCATCCGGATAGACTGGCATCCGTGGTCACTATCGTCCAATATATTGGCAGAAATGACTTTCCCTGGCTGAGCATCGGAGACCGAAGCCACCAGACCAGAGACTCTCTGGTCTGTTTGCTCAATCGTATCTGATTGTCCAGGGATTCCGGATTCCGATTCCATCTGAGAAGAATCTCTTGCTGAAGAATTCGGGTATGGGACTGGGCAAATGGGACTGCTTCGAATGAAGCCACCATCAACCCCAGAACCCTCATGCAAGTCCGAAGGGAAGACCAGTTGTTGGACAGTAACAACTGGACTGCTGATTGAATCTTTCGGAGTTTCCCTACCGGAAGAAAAACTCTTGTCCTGACTGTGTCTAGGATTAGACCCAGATATTCGAGCCTCTGGGTGGGAACCAGAAATGACTTTTGCTGGTTCACCAGCCACCCGAATTCCTGTAAAGAAATCATAGTAATTTCTATGTTTTGTAGCAAGGTCTGAGGAGACTCTGCATGAAGCAGAAGATCGTCTAGGTAACCAAGAATCGATAAAGAAAAAGGGAATGACCCCCTGGAAGGGTGGGACTTTAAAGGTAACTAATGAGGATCTTTCGAAAAAGATAGAATTAATTAAAATATTTAAGAATTTATTGAAAAAAATGTGAATGAAAGAGATCAATCAAACAGTAATAATACATTCAATGTATAATACAATACAGTTGCAGATGCATGACAGAGTCCAACGCGTTTCGAAATTTGTATAGTACCAAAATCTTCCTCAGGGAATCTGTATGTTTTCCTGGAAAGCATAATCATATGCCAAAAGTGAAACCAAGAGAACAAAAGCAAAAATACAAAAACATACATTAGTGTGTTACATCAATCATATCAAGGTTTTGCATATGCGACAACATGTTGTTCCATCTCAAGAGGTAATATATCAAGGGGGAAGGAGAGAGGGGGGAAGGGGGAGGGGGGGGAAGGAAGAGGGAGTGGGGGAGGGGGAAAGGGAGAAGAGAGGATGGTAGGGGAGGGGGGGTTGTACACATACCGGAAAATGTCCGGAGCCGCTCATATTGTCCACGGGGAGATATGTATGGGTCCCGCAGGGTGGGAGCTAGAATCAGGTATTTATATTATTTTCTATAACCTGTAAATAATAATGCAGTGTCAGAAAAGTTCACTCCAAGGATGAATTCCCTTAAGTATATAGTTACGGATCACTTCACCTGTTGTAATGATCCAAAGGGGGAATAGGTGTGTAAAAAATACGGAAGAAAGGGATCATTCAAGTGACGGAGAGGATTCCAGTCACCTTTGGTTATCCCAAACTAAAGGTGCCTATTAGGACTTAATAGATGGTGACCCCTAAAAACGAGAAGAAGGGGGGGGGGGGAAGACATAAAACGAGGAAGTACTGGAGAGCAAGGAGCTCAAAATATAGATTATCCACAGTTGGAATTATTTTGTTATTTGGGGTATCTTACCTCCGTGTAGATAAAGAGTAAATAACAGCCAAATCCAATGCCACTTCAGCAGATGAAGTATCTACTTGGGGGTGTGCTTTTTGTCCCAGAGTGGTTGAATATAGATATTGGTATTATGCTTGTGTCTAAAATATAAAAAGTTTTATATTGCATCTATCTGGTTACCTATCCAGGATATTGTATATGGCAGGAGTGTCCCCAATAAAAGTATAAATATAAATACCGTAGGATGAAAAGAGGTGGCAGACACCCAATGACAATGTCTTCCAAGCGGGGACGGATGAAAACCCCCACGGCTGATTATACAGCTAGTGGGGTTCGCCCATAGAAATCGATATACCTCTTTGGCGCAGAAGTGCCAACATTGGGGCCAACACCTTTGTGAAGACCCGCGGAGCCGTGGCGAGACCAAAAGGTAACGCCACAAACTGATAGTGGTTCTCCTCTACGGAAAAGCGTAGAAACCGCTGATGTCCTGCGAAAATGGGAATGTGAAGATAGGCGTCCTTGATGTCTATGGACGCTAGGACATCCCCTGGATGCAGGAAGGCTGCTACCGTGCGAATGGACTCCATTCTGAATCTTCTTATGTTGACGAAAGAATTGAGTGCTCTTAAGTCCAGAATTGGACGTACTTTGCCCTCTTTCCTGGGTATTGTAAACAGGTTTGAATAAAACCCTTGAAACCGTTCTGTCCAAGGAACGTGGACTACCACTCCTTGTTGTAGTAGATCTGTGACTGCTCTCCGCAGATCTTCTAAACGATCTGAGGATAGTCGGATATTGGAAGGGAAGAATCGCGCCGGTGGGAGAGATCGAAACTCGATCTTGTACCCTGACCTTATGACTTCGCAAACCCATTTGTCCGGGATTCTGGAAAGCCATGGATCCGGGAACCGGCGAAGACGTCCCCCCACCCCAGTTATGGGTGGGGGCGCACCTTCAGGCTTTGGATGGTTTATCTTCAGGTCTGGAGGGGGCGGGCTTTTGCTTGCCCGACCAACGACCCCTGACGCCTCCTGCAGGAGCTTTGGAGGACTTAGTTTTTTCACCCGCTGGACGAAAAAACCTCTTGTGAGCAGAACAAAAATGGATTTTTGTAAGATCTTACCGTAAAATCCTTTTCTCTTAAGCTCATTGACAGACGTAGTCTTCTTGATTCTCAAGAGCTGGGTTATGTTGTCTCCGCAGGAGTAGGACTAGGCAGAAAGACAAAACGTTCTGGCTCCACCCTAGGGGCAGTCCCTGAGGGTATATCCTCCCTCTCTCTGCTACAGGGAATCAGTTCTGTTTAAAGCAGTACAGAGAATTTAACCCAACCCAACTAAATGATAGAGGGGCGGGTACTACGTCTGTCAATGAGCTTAAGAGAAAAGGATTTTACGGTAAGATCTTACAAAAATCCATTTTTCTCTATCGCTCATTGACAGACGTAGTCTTCTTGATTCTCAAGAGCTGGGACATCCAGAAGCAGTGCCACAAAATGAGGGGTGGGATTGACAGAATCAAAATCCAATCTAGAAGGCCCAACCGGAGCCAACCAGAAGTATCAAAGGACTCATCGAGTAAACAGATGAGACCTACCCCACAAATCCTCGAGGTAGACCAACAGTCTCCTCAAACAGTGGCCTGCAGGAACCTTGCAGCCAGAAGAGGCATCTGACGATGCCATCACATAAACCTTATACAATATTGTAAAGGTATGAACCGACTACTAAACAGTCGCCTTGAAAACCTGAACTACTGACGCCTGATGGCGGAAGGTCCAGGAAACTCTAAGCGCCCGAGTAGAATGCGCCTTAACAGGGAACGGGGGATCCCGACCCTTAGATAAAATAAGCCTATACCACCGTCTGTCTGATCCATCTAAAGATGGTCGCAGCAGAACAGGCAACCCCTTCTTAGGGCCATCCGTGATCACAAACAGTGAATCCGTCTTACAAATTGAATCCGTAGTATTCAAGTATATCCTGATCGCCCGAACTACATCCAAGGAACGCCATGCAAATTCTCGAGGATGATTGGGCTAAGGACATAGGAAGGACAATACACTGTCCTTAATCAATGAAACTTTGAAACCACCTTAGAAGGAAGGATGGATTCGGATGAAGAACAACCTTATCCCTATGAACCACCAGATCTGGGGAACAACAGGATAATGCAGCCAGTTCTGACACCCTGCGTGCAGAAGTGATAGCCACCAAGAAGACCACCTTCTGGGATAAAGTAAGCAAGGGAATCTCCCTGATATTTTCAAAGGGAGGTGTCTGAAGAACCGACAGCACCAAATTAAGATCCCAGGATGGTAACGGCGCGTGCACTGGCAGAGCCAGGTGTCGCACCCCCTGGATGAAATTCCGCACCAAGGAATGAGTAGACAAAAGCTTCTGAAAGAAGATAGCAAATGCTGAAACCAGACCCTTGATAACACTCAAGGCCAGCTTCTGCTCAACTCCCTGTTGCAGAAAGCCAATATTCGGACTACCGAATAAAGATGTAGATGGAAACCAAGGGATTCACATCACACAATATAAGACTTCCATGTACGATGATAATCTTTCTGGAAGTCGCTTTCCTTGTTTTAACTAGAGTAGGAATAACTGAAGCTGACAATCCCTTGTCCTTCAGCACCTGGGTCTCAATAACCAGGCCGTTAAAAACCAGCGATCGTAAAGCAGGATGGAAGATCGGTCCCTGAGACAGTAGATCCTCCCTGAGAGGAAGTCTCCAAGGGACGTCCGCCATCAGTCTGACCAAGTCGGCGTAACAAGCACGACGAGGCCAATCCGGAGCTGCCAGGATTACTGGAATTCCTTCCTCCTCTATCCTGCAAAGAAGTCTTGGCAGTAACTCAAGAGGAGGGAAGGCATACATTAGCTGGTATTGCCCCCACGGGGCGATCAGTGCGTCTGCGGTTTCTGCTAGAGGATCGCGGGAGCGAGCCACGAATCTCTGAACTTTCCTGTTGAATCCACAACTAGGTGGACTGCTGATTGAATCTTTCGGAGTTTCCCTACCGGAAGAAAAACTCTTGTCCTGACTGTGTCTAGAATTAGACCCATATATTCGAGCCTCTGGGTGGGAACCAGAAATGACTTTTGCTGGTTCACCAGCCACCCGAATTCCTGTAAAGAAATCATAGTAATTTCTACGTCTTGTAGCAAGGTCTGAGGAGACTCTGCATGAAGCAGAAGATCGTCTAGGTAACCTAGAATCGATATGCCTCTTTGGCGCAGAAGTGCCAACATTGGGGCCAACACCTTCGTGAAGACCCGCTGAGCCGTGGCGAGACCGAAAGGTAACGCCACAAACTGATAGTGGTTCTCTTCTACGGAAAAACGTAGAAACCGCTGATGTCCTGCGAAAATGGGAATGTGAAGATATGCGTCCTAGATGTCTATGGACGCTAGGACATCCCCTGGATGCAGAAAGGCTGCTACTGTGCGAATGGACTCCATTCTGAATCTTCTTATGAAGACAAAAGAATTGAGTGCCCTTAAGTCCAGAATTGGACGCACTTTGCCCTCTTTCCTGGGTATTGTAAATAGGTTTGAATAAAACCCTTGAAACCGTTCTGTCCAAGGAACGTGGACTACCACTCCTTGTTGTAGTAAATCTGTGACTGCTCTCCGCAGATCTTCTAAACGATCTGAGGATAGTCGGATATTGGAAGGGAAGAATCGCGCCGGTGGGAGAGATCGAAACTCGATCTTGTACCCTGACCTTATGACTTCGCAAACCCATTTGTCCGGGATTCTGGAAAGCCATGGATCCGGGACCCGGCGAAGACGTCCCCCCACCCCAGTTATGGGTGGGGGCGCACCTTCAGGCTTTGGACGGTTTATCTTCAGGTCTGGAGGGGGCGGGCTTTTGCTTGCCCGACCAACGACCCCTGACGCCTCCTGCAGGAGCTTTGGAGGACTTAGTTTTTTCACCTGCGGGACGAAAAAACCTCTTGTGAGCAGAAAAAGAAGGCCCTCGTCTTTGACGAGTTCCTCTACCTTTAAAATTTTGCGGTAAAAAGGTGCTCTTTCCACCCGTGAGATCTTTAATGATCTCATCTAAGTTGGCTCCAAATAGACGCTCTCCTAAAAAGGGGATATTAGCCAATGCTTTTTTGGAACCTTGGTCGGCTAACCAACCTTTTAGCCACAGTGTACGCCTGAGAACCACTGCTGAGACTGATGCTCGCGCCAATAATGGAGTGGCGTCTAACGCCGCATCACACACAAACTGTAACCCCTGTATCATTTGTTCCAACAAATCTGATACCGCCTGAGGGACCTCTTCTAAGTCCCGGCGTAACCACTTGGTCCATTCAGTTACAGCCTGCGAAACCAGACCAATAGCTATTATAGGTCTGAAAGCTGATCCAATCAAGGAAAACATGGTGCGAGACATAGCTTCTATCTTGCGATCCACTGGATCTTTAAAAGACGGAGCGTCTTCTAAAGGAATAACCGTGGCTTTATTCAATCTAGCAATTGGTGAATCCACCACAGGTGGTTCTGTCCATTTCTTAATGAGGGTTTCCTCAAACGGATAACGCCTGTTAATGCGTTTAGAAATAGTAGAAATGCGTTTTGGCAGACTCCATTCTTCTTTGATTGGATTGCCAAAACATTTGGGCAATGGAAAAACCTTCGCCACTAGATGCGTTTTTAGACCCAAAAGGGATCTCAGTTACAGCTATTTCTGACGGAATACCCTGTAATCTTAAGGTCTCTTGAACAGATACCATGAGTGCGTTTACCAACGCTTCCTCTCTGGCTATGGCTGATGCCGAAACATCCTCCTCACTGTCTGAAAAGACAGTACACGAGACACCAATACCAGATGAAGTACCTGCAACTGCAGAAATAGGCTCAGAGTCTGAATCCGAGGTTTCAGATAATAAGGGGTTAGACGGGGGTCGCTTACTTGCGCCCTGTCCCTGACAAGCCACTTCCACCCGGGACACAAGCTTCCATAATAGCGGACAATGATTTAATCGTCAGTGGGGTGCTGGAGGATCCCGCAGACCCCTTGAGGGGATCCGGAGGAGATACATGAGTGGCAGGGTCCATGATAATTCAGGACACCTTTGCCAGAAAACACAAAAAAACTTTTTTTTTTTTTTTTTTTAAATAAAAAATACCTTTTTTTTTTTTTTTTTTTTTAATTTTTTTTTTTTTTTTTTATGTGTCTCCCCCTAGCGCAATAGCGCCCCTCAGAGTACCTGCTTCTCGATCCCACAGAGAGAGAGAGGGACCCCCAAGGCTCACCAACCGATGCAGTGAAGTTTCCAACCAACTGCAGTCAGCGTCTGTCTTTACAGACTGGAAGGAGCTGTTTGCTTTTTCCCGGGTAGAAGGCGTGGCTCCGCCCCCTGTGTACGCCTTCCGGCGTTCCCAGCTCTCCACGAGGTAGCTGGGCTCACAAAACATGGCCGCCCCCATAGAAGAGACATAAGACTCCAAAAACATGGCGGCCGGCGTGACCTGAGGACATACATGCATTCGGTCTATGGCAAAATGGCGGCGGACCGCCAAAATCGTTTTCCCAGCACATCCACCTGCATCTCTGCTAAGAGGCGATATATGGATCTACAGAAGATACACTACACATAAGGTAGGATTATACCTCCTATGTCTGCTGTAATGTTACAGTCTGCTGGGTAGAGTGTTAGCTCTTAAACCAAGTCTACTTCCCACAAACACATGCTGTATTACAAGGGGGACTTGTAAGTATCAGATATATACTGACCATATATGGAGGGGCCCATAATATATACTGCCTCATAACGAGGGAAAAAAAAAAGGAACGTTTACTCCCCATACCGAACCGACAGGCACCCTCTCTTCACAATACCCTCTCCACCGGGGTGGGGGTTTGTGGACGCCTCGACTCTCTGGTACCTGGCGTCCAAGCGAGACTTTTAACTCGCAAAGTCAGTCCCTTCACTGGGACTCCGTCGCGGCCCACCCAGCGCGGAGCTCTGGTCTGCACGCGCTCATAGGCAGAAACCGGGGTGACCACTGGATCTCAACATCCAGCCCGTCGCCCGGCCCCGCATACTTACTTGAATATGTCGCGGCCGACCAAGCGCAATGCCATGGTCTGCGCGCGCTCGTAGGCCGGCTGGGGTGACCACAAGTGTCGCCCAGTCCGGCATTTTTGCTTGAAGATCTCACAGGAAAAAAACACTGGAGAAAACTACCTAAAAAATGTCTTTTTCTTAAAGAAAAAAAGTCTTGCCAGGACCAAAAGATCCCAGCAAGGAACTTAGGTCCTTACTCCTGACTAGACAGAAAAAAACTGATTCCCTGTAGCAGAGAGAGGGAGGATATACCCTCAGGGACTGCCCCTAGGGTGGAGCCAGAACGTTTTGTCTTTCTGCCTAGTCCTACTCCTGCGGAGACAACATAACCCAGCTCTTGAGAATCAAGAAGACTACGTCTGTCAATGAGCGATAGAGAAAGAAGGCCCTCGTCTTTGACGAGTTCCTCTACCTTTAAAATTTTGCGGTAAAAAGGTGCTCTTTCCACCGGTGAGATCCTTAATGATCTCATCTAAGTTGGCTCCAAATAGACGCTCTCCTGAAAAGGGGATATTAGCCAATGCTTTTTTGGAACCTTGGTCGGCTAACCAACCTTTTAGCCACAGTGTACGCCTGAGAACCACTGCTGAGACTGATGCTCGCGCCATTAATGGAGTGGCGTCTAACGCCGCATCACACACAAACTGTAACCCCTGTATCATTTGTTCCAACAAATCTGATACCGCCTGAGGGACCTCTTCTAAGTCCCGGCGTAACCACTTGGTCCATTCAGTTACAGCCTGCGAAACCAGACCAATAGCTATTATAGGTCTGAAAGCTGATCCAATCAAGGAAAACATGGTGCGAGACATAGCTTCTATCTTGCGATCCACTGGATCTTTAAAAGACGGAGCGTCTTCTAAAGGAATAACCGTGGCTTTATTCAATCTAGCAATTGGTGAATCCACCACAGGTGGTTCTGTCCATTTCTTAATGAGGGTTTCCTCAAACGGATAACGCCTGTTAATGCGTTTAGAAATAGTAGAAATGCGTTTTGGCAGACGCCATTCTTCTTTGATTGGATTGCCAAAACATTTGGGCAATGGAAAAACCTTCGCCACTAGATGCGTTTTTAGACCCAAAAGGGATCTCAGTTACAGCTATTTCTGACGGAATACCCTGTAATCTTAAGGTCTCTTGAACAGATACCATGAGTGCGTTTACCAACGCTTCCTCTCTGGCTATGGCTGATGCCGAAACATCCTCCTCACTGTCTGAAAAGACAGTACACGAGACACCAATACCAGATGAAGTACCTGCAACTGCAGAAATAGGCTCAGAGTCTGAATCCGAGGTTTCAGATAATAAGGGGTTAGACGGGGGTCGCTTACTTGCGCCCTGTCCCTGACAAGCCACTTCCACCCGGGACACAAGCTTCCATAATAGCGGACAATGATTTAATCGTCAGTGGGGTGCTGGAGGATCCCGCAGACCCCTTGAGGGGATCCGGAGGAGATACATGAGTGGCAGGGTCCATGATAATTCAGGACACCTTTGCCAGAAAACACAAAAAAACTTTTTTTTTTTTTTTTTTAAATAAAAAATACCTTTTTTTTTTTTTTTTTTTTTAATTTTTTTTTTTTTTTTTTTTATGTGTCTCCCCCTAGCGCAATAGCGCCCCTCAGAGTACCTGCTTCTCGATCCCACAGAGAGAGAGAGGGACCCCCAAGGCTCACCAACCGATGCAGTGAAGTTTCCAACCAACTGCAGTCAGCGTCTGTCTTTACAGACTGGAAGGAGCTGTTTGCTTTTTCCCGGGTAGAAGGCGTGGCTCCGCCCCCTGTGTACGCCTTCCGGCGTTCCCAGCTCTCCACGAGGTAGCTGGGCTCACAAAACATGGCCGCCCCCATAGAAGAGACATAAGACTCCAAAAACATGGCGGCCGGCGTGACCTGAGGACATACATGCATTCGGTCTATGGCAAAATGGCGGCGGACCGCCAAAATCGTTTTCCCAGCACATCCACCTGCATCTCTGCTAAGAGGTGATATATGGATCTACAGAGATACACTACACATAAGGTAGGATTATACCTCCTATGTCTGCTGTAATGTTACAGTCTGCTGGGTAGAGTGTTAGCTCTTAAACCAAGTCTACTTCCCACAAACACATGCTGTATTACAAGGGGGACTTGTAAGTATCAGATATATACTGACCATATATGGAGGGGCCCATAATACATACTGCCTCATAATGAGGAAAAAAGGGAACGTTTACTCACCATACCGAACCGACAGGCACCCTCTCTTCACAATACCCTCTCCACCGGGGTGGGGGTTTGTGGACGCCTCAACTCTCTGGTACCTGGCGTCCAAGCGAGACTTTTAACTCGCAAAGTTAGTCCCTTCACTGGGACTCCGTCGCGGCCGACCCAGCGCGGAGCTCTGGTCTGCACGCGCTCGTAGGCAGAAACCGGGGTGACCACTGGATCTCAACATCCAGCCCGTCGCCCGGCCCCGCATACTTACTTGAATATGTCGCGGCCGACCAAGCGCAATGCCATGGTCTGCGCGCGCTCGTAGGCCGGCTGGGGTGACCACAAGTGTCGCCCAGTCCGGCATTTTTGCTTGAAGATCTCACAGGAAAAAAACACTGGAGAAAACTACCTAAAAAATGTCTTTTTCTTAAAGAAAAAAAGTCTTGCCAGGACCAAAAGATCCCAGCAAGGAACTTAGGTCCTTACTCCTGACTAGACAGAAAAAAACTGATTCCCTGTAGCAGAGAGAGGGAGGATATACCCTCAGGGACTGCCCCTAAGGTGGAGCCAGAACGTTTTGTCTTTCTGCCTAGTCCTACTCCTGCGGAGACAACATAACCCAGCTCTTGAGAATCAAGAAGACTACGTCTGTCAATGAGCGATAGAGAAAGTGGGGTGCTTTTGGTGCGGCAAAATAAAAAAAAAATAAAAAAAAAAGGATCAGGGACTACTTTCCCTGCATTTTTGAGGGAAGCCCATTATAATAAATAAAAAGCATGCAGCCACACGGATGTGAACCAAGGGCTTGTTCACAGGTCAGGTTGAAGCGGTGGTAAAACCAGATTGTTGAGCTGTTTTTACCACCCCCAACTTCTCCCCCTTTAGCTGCAGAGGCAGCAGCTGGGGGTGTACACATTCTGTGGCTGCAGTTGGAGGTATACCCAGGGTGAATGGGGTTGCACTTCAACTATCCTGCAACTGTGATCATTGCACGGTTGCAGTGTAATGCTGCATTTAGGGGCTTAAAACAGGTGGTAGGGAGGAAACATTGCCTTACCGCCTGTCAAATGCCACTAAAAAGTGATCTGAGCATGGATTCCTTTTCAGAGCCTTGCTGCTATCACAAACAAGCCCTACAAAAGAAGTTCTGATGGTACAGGAATAGGGGGGGGGGTCAGGATTAAAAGTAAGGTAACATACATACACAAACACGTGTATATATATATATATATATGTATATATATATATATATATATATACACACACAGACACATGTACACAAATACAGAAACGTGTAAACACACGCACATGTACACACATGTACGTACACACTCACACAGACATGTCTAAAGCCCCTAAAGGTTCTAGCACAGTACCTTTCCTCATTCAGCCGGGTACTGCACTGTGGGGGGAAGCAGAGAGCACAGCACACCCCCCTCCCTTTTCTTTCACTTTGCTGAGGCTAACGGAGCTCCCTCACAGTGCCGATGTACAGTTCGGCAGAGGATTGGGCTCATCCGACAGCGCTTCTCTCCCATGATCCTGTGGCACATCTGTTGGGGACACTATAGACAAAATTGCTCTGTGTAGAGCTAGATTCCAACTAAGAGGCTGTGTGAATTAGATGGATAGACTTCAGGTAAATGGCTTTATACAGAACTAAATGCTGGCTGAGAGGCTGTGTGCATTGACTATTAAGGCCAGCCAGAGATGGATCTAAATTCAGCTGGGACAGGCCAAATTTCAATTTATCTACAAAGGCTGCTTTTACAAAGGTCGCCTTCTGTACAACAAGCCTTTTGAAACATTTTTTCTCCATCAGTGCTGAGTGTATCCTGTTGGGGAGAACCCTCCCTGCTGTCAGAATACAACAGCTTTGTAGAGGGGATTGGGGAATCCATGGTCATTTGTTCAACCTGCCGATTGAATAAATAAAAATGAATCATGTGTGGCCTACTATGGCTGCAGGCTGAATTACTCTATACATAACTAAATGCCGGCTCATAGACTATGTGCAGAAACTGGGGAAACTGCAGGCTGAATTGCTTTACACAGAGTTAAGATGCTGGCCATAGAGTAGTGTTGCAGGGTCTGGGGAGGTTGCAGGCTGAGTTGCTATCTACAGAGCTGAATGTTGGCTTCTAGACTGTATCTAGTGGCTGAGGAGCTGCAGACTGGATTCCTCTATTCCGAATTAGGTCCTGGCTAATATACTGTATGCAGTGGCTGAGAAAGAGCAGACTGGATTTCTCCCTACATAGATGCATTCCGGATGATAGGCTGTGTGCAGTAGCTGGAGAAATTGCAGGCTGTATTACTCTATGCAGAGCTAACTCTTGGCTGATAAGCTGTATGCAGTGATGAGAGGACTGCAGGCTGGATTGGTCTTGTACAAAGTGAAATGCTGGGAGATGGGTAGAGCAGCTATATACAGAATAGGAGAGTTTTATATGCTCAAGCTAGGTTCTGCACATCCATAGGAACGAGCAGTGGCTGAGGAGAATGCTGGCCTGCCATGAAAGTGAATAGCCATACTCTTGTAAACACAATGCTTCCAAGCAATGGTGTATACTATTGCAAGCGCACACAACATATTTCCCCATAGTTTCTCGTTCAGGAAATGTATTGCATGTGCATGCACGGGTAAGAGCTAATGGAAGCAACAGCAATTATAAGATTATGACCAAATACGGACATTCACTTGTACAGTAGGTTGTATGTGGCACATGCAGCTCTCCTTACGCGAAAGCACTGGGAAATTTACACTAGGCATATAAAATGCCTGAAAATGTTTATATATAAATCCTAAAAAATTACATTTAAAAATAATAGTTTTAATACATCCAAGTGACCACTATTTTTTTTTTCAACTTCTAAATTGGTTTTTAAAATGTGCTTTCAATGTAATGCCAAATGAAATGAAAATCATGGGCTTGTAAAACATAAAAACACATGGTATTATATAATCTATTTAGTTTGTAAAAAAATCTAATTTAGTGCTACCCACTATTATGTTTCCGAAGGAACAAACCGCTAATTGTCACCTAAACAGATTGCAGTCTATGACAAAATTAATGATAGCAAATAATGCCCAAAACAAACAATGGCCCTCAGGTACATCCGTAAAAACTAATCACATAAGTCTATCATCAGCCGTTAAGAATATACTGTACTGCATCCCTTAGCTAAATAACATGCCCTACATTTGTGAAGTATCCTTCAAGCTACCAATTTGAGGCCATTGCTAAAAGGTGGCGTGAAACAACACAACCTAAAATTTTGTAAAAATGTAATTGCCTGAATTATATAGAGTTTCAATATCTCTGTTTACTCTAAAATGCAACCACTGCACTGCAGCAATAAAACCGAATACGTGATACAGTGAAAGAAGTTGGAAATAAGAGAGCAGAGTGAAGTGGGGAAAATGTGGGATTCATCTAAAATAAAAGCCCAAGATGTCTTTGTTGAAAGTTGGAGCAAAAGCCAGTAGACGTGTAGACAAAAACTAGGGAAAAATACCCAAAATGTCGATTACCCAATAACCTGTGCATTCAAAACATCTTGTGTGTTTATAAGAGGATACAATTTAGTGTGTACTAGAGACCCAAGTAATGATCCAAAAAGACATGCATTGCCAGGAACCATAATGTAAAGCTACAGGGAAACCCTGCCCACATCACTGGTCCCTTCCATGGTCCACATTTTGCCTATTACAATAGCCATACCCCGAAGGGGTCCTCAGGGTCTGTGTGCCATAGGAATGAACAATGGCCTTAGCCCTGTAAAGCATCCCGGGCTAAATACACGCACATCAAGTGCCAAGGTGAGCGCCTATGGAAGGATCCAGTGCCCAAAGCAAACATTACAGGATGGCCTAGCTGCAGCAGGTCCCAGGTACAATTTCCAAGGCATACGCTAAGGGCAACCAACCCAGAAACTGCTACTGAGCCATAAGGCTCACTAGGCACACTGAAGTGCTGTTCCCAACAAAGCTTTTACCAATGTCCTTTCACTTGAAGATAAAATCATATAACCCATGGTACAACAAGCAGCATTGTCAACAAATTAAAGCATAACTACAGCAAGAATTTTTTATGTAGCTACAGAAAGTTTTTTTTTTTTTTTGGGGGTGGGGGGATGGGGCGGGGTTATTTTTGGATTTTAGGTAAATTAATGAAAACTGACCATTTAAGCACCCCTGTCAGTGTTTAATGGTTTGTCCAAAGTCTCTAACTGCCATTTTTGCTGCAAAGTTTGGACTGTTATAGGAAGTTGAAAAATGAGGCCTGCTGACAGAATAAACTGAAAAATATACAAAAAAAAGCCTGAACTGAAATAATTGCAGCATATCTAAGAATTGTTAAACTGCATATATAAAATATTTAACTTTGATACACTTTAAACATTTTATGTTGCAAAATGGTACAAATTTTGATAAGATTTGAGAAGAACCTATATTGACATTATCCTCTACATAACACAAATAATTGTTTAATAAATAAAGCAAATAAACTGATATCTGATTCAAATGCAGCCACAATTTTATTTACAAAAGTAAATCAGAAAATATTTTTAGATACAGAAAAGCATGTTTAGAAAATAAACATTTTTAACAAATAATTTCAAAGGAAAAAAAAAATAAAAGGAACAAGTGTTAAGGCACAATTCCTGCATAGAAATTTGAATGTCAGTTAATTAGAATTTGCAGCATTTCTACACATAACCACAAAATAGTGATATACCTCAAGGTGCATACAATACATTAAAAATGCATTTCAGTATTATTTTGTTCTTGAAAATATATTGCCAAAAGGTGGCGACAGCCATCTACTTTTAATTTGATACTGCATGTTAAATAGCATTTTAATGAATACCCTCTTCAGACACTGGCAATGAAATAGATGAAAGAAGGGCACAAAAATGTTTGGAAATTACACATAAAAGCGTACTTTTTACAAAGAGATTTCAGAACACTGAAAATACAACACGCCCCTTAGCTTTGATTATCCTTTCATAAATATGTCAACAAAATCTAATTTAAGAATAAAAGGCAACTGCAATGTCATATCTTACAGATAGCATATATAAACCACGAAGCACACATCCAGCTTGTGCTTATACATTTACATCATCGTCTAATTGGTACTCCTCAGCTTCTTCTAGAAGTGGCTCTGCAGTAACGGGACCATCACATGGAGGTGGGCTGCCCAGCTATTGATAAAGAAAATGCACAATGTACTTAGTCCTCTACTTTAAATAGGTTTCATCAAGGTAGTTTAGCTACTCCAAATGCATTAACAAGTTCCATTTAAAGCAATAAAAAAATGATGCTATGCATGTTAGACATTCATTTTTTTTTTTTTTTTTATGCCTACTTAAAAACATACAAAAAAAAAAATCAGCAGAAAAATAATAGCCAAGAGGGGAAGCTGAAGGAGGAGTTAATTTGGGCTGGTTAAAGAGTATTAAGGGTAATAAGGAGTACTATAATATAAAAATACATTTTATTAAACATTTCTAAACTTGTAAGGTTTCTTGAAATAATCTCATAGGCAGATCAAAAGTCACATCTTTGATCTTCCTATGAATGAAATAGTAAATTCAGTGCAACACAACATTGCTACACTCTATTACTCAATGACACTTGCAAACTATCTGTATGTATAATTTTAGGTGTTAGACACATTAGGCTTAGCAGCTCCTGTGTGCGGAGGTTTACAATCCCTCTGACTTCTACATTGGTGTTAACCCATGCACGCATATGCAGGGTTTCTCCCCCAAATGCAAAAGATATGCATTCACAGAGAAGCACTGCACACGCAAATAAGCGCCAATTAGGAAGCCACTGGCGTCTACCCATGCATGGCTATGTACGGCCATTACTTTGCATTGGCAGCTCCCCATCTGCCAGAAAGCTGAGAATTTTATGCCTCAGTACACAGCAGCTACTGAGCTTCCAGGAACACATGAGAAGCTGCATTAGAGAGAATGATGGTGATGGGGGAGAGAAGCTAAATGTAGGAGATAAGCTCTCAAAAATGTTTATAGAACATATCTACTGTGTTTAAAATTCTCAAGTGGGTAAAAAAAGCCTGCAGAAAAAAACAAAAACCCAAGCAACAGCTGATTTAAGACCTATAGGGCAATCTATATGTAAAACCTTAACATCTTTTGTACAATTTCCTTCAGATTTACCAAAAAAAAAAACCTTTGCAATATGAGAGCAAACTTAAATAATCTATTTAATTTGTGTCAAATCAGAAAGGCTCTTGCGCTACAGTTTTTAAGGTAGACCCAAAAGAGATTGTTCAGACTGAATATCTATGTACTATTTTTTTTATTTATTTAACTTTTTATTCTCCAGGAGCATACAGCAGCCAAATGTGTGGCTATGCTTAGTGCTGCAATACAAGATTTCCTTTCTTATGGTACAGAAGGAAATAGGTGATTTTAATATACGGTTGTGTTAATTAAAAAAAAGTTCCAAATATCATTGCATAATGCACAAGTGACATTAACATAGCCATGATACACAATTTAAGAGTGTATATTCCTCATATTTAAACTAAGAATTGCAATAATGTGCTCCTCTTCTCCCAAATATAAAATTGTAGCGAGACACTTATTTTGAAGGGTCCATATTTTAATGTACCAGCAACAGGAATACTACATATCAAGATGCAAAAAAAAAAAGATTCAACCATTTATTAAAATAGCCAATGGGAACAGGTTCTATTCTGACATGTTTTGCTCTATGCACAGCACTTTCTCAAAGATTGGGAGCCTGATCTCACCTGGAGCAGCAAGTGAAATATTTACCAAAAGAATCCACATGTTACTAAAATTGCGGTCTACTTGTAATTCACAATTTAAAGCAAAAACCCAAGATCGACTTATTAAACTGTATTACAGGCTGTATTAAAAATAATTTAGGCTGCTGCTCATACTATGTACTGCTAAAAAGGATTTGTTAAAGGTCCTTGGATCAAGTCATTTTTAAACTGATTACACACCACAATGTTTAGCCTTACTGGTAAGCCAAACATCCTGAACCTCTGGGGCACGGACTGGCATTTCAGATTACATTGGACAAGCATACTGTAATTAAGTTAGTTTTAAACTGGATTTTTGACTTACCGTAAAATCCTTTTCTCTTAAGCTCATTGACAGACGCAGGACTGATATCTTGATATCCGTAGGGTTATACTGCCCCCTACAGGAGTAGGACACTAGGCAGGAAAAAAGTTCTGGCCACACCTATGGGCAGTCCCAGGGGGTATACCCTCTCTCTCCCTGCATAGGATGTCAGTTATGTAACAAAGCAGTGTCAGAGACTCATACCAACCCAACTCAAAATAGAGGGGCGGGTACTGCGTCTGTCAATGAGCTTAAGAGAAAAGGATTTTACGGCAAGTCAAAAATCCAGTTTTCTCTGTCACTCATTGACAGACGCAGGACTGATATCTTGATAACCGTAGGGACGTCCCGAAGCAGTGCCATAAATGAGGGGTGGGATAATAGGAATAAAATCCAATCCAGAAGGCCAAAACAGAGCCAACCAGAAAAACAGAGGACTCATTGAACTAAGCAGATGAGACCCACCTGAAAAAACAAAACCCCCGAGGTAGACCAAAGGTCCCCTCAAACAGCGGCCTGCAAAACCTTGCGGCCAAAAGAGGCATCTGCCGATGCCAGCACATCAACCTTATAAAATTTTGTAAAGGTATGAACCGACGACCAGGTAGCCGCCTTGCAAACCTGAAGCACCGACGCCTGATGGCGGAAGGCCCAGGAAGCACTAAGAGCCCGAGTAGAGTGCGCCTTAACAGGGAATGGAGGAACCCGACCCTTAATAGAATAAGCCTGCACCACCGTCTGTCTGATCCATCTGGAGATAGTCGCGACAGACGCAGGCAACCCCTTTCTAGGGCCATCCGTGATCACAAAACGTGAATCAGCCTTACGAATAGAGTCAGTAGTAGCCAAGTACACCCTGATTGCCCGAACCACATCCAAGGTGTGTAACGCAAACTCCCGAGGATGACTGGGCTTAGGACACAGGGAAGGTAACACAATATCCTCATTCAAGTGAAAGTCTGAAACCACCTTAGGAAGGATGGATTCGGACGAAGAACCACCTTATCCCTATGAACCACCAGATAGGGGGAACGACAGGACAACGCAGCCAGTTCCGACACCCTGCATGCAGAAGTGATAGCCACCAAAAAGGCCACCTTCTGGGATAAGGTAAGCAAGGGAATCTCCCTAATATTTTCAAAGGGAGGTTTCTGGAGAACCGACAACACCAAATTAAGATCCCAGGGCGGCAAGGGCGCGCGCACCGGAGGAACCAGGTGCCGCACCCCCTGGATGAAGTTCCGCACCAAAGAATGAGTAGCCAGTGGCCTCTGGAAGAAGATCGCCAATGGTGAAACCGGACCCTTGCTAGTGCTCAAGGCCAGCTTCTGCTCAACCCCCTGTTGCAGGAAGGCCAATATCCGAGCCACCGAGTAAGAATATGGAGGAACCCCGAGGGACTCACACGCGATATAAGACTTCCATGCGTCAACAGCCAAGCCATCAAAGCCAGCGATCGTAAAGCAGTATGGAAGATCGGTCCCTGAGACCGCAGATCCTCCCTGAGAGGAAGTCGCCAAGGAGCGTCCGCGACCAGCCTGACCAAGTCGGCGTACCAGGCCCGACGAGGCCAGTCCGGAGCCACAAGGATGACTGGAATTCCCTCCGCCTCTATCCTGCAAAGAAGTTTTGGCAGCAACTTGAGAGGAGGAAAGGCATACAGCAGCTGATACTGCCCCCACGGAGCAACCAGCGCGCCTGCGGCGTCCGCCCGAGGATCGCGGGAGCGGGCTGCAAACCTCTGCACCTTCCTGTAGAGCCGAGATGCCAACAGATCCACGTCCGGGGTGCCCCAATGAAGGCACAACTGGTGAAACACCTCTGGATGAAGAGACCATTCCCCTTGATCCAAGGTCTGACGGCTGAGAAAGTCCGTCTGCCAATTTTCCATGCCCGGAATGTGAACTGCGGAGAGAGCTGGAACAAACCGTTCCGCCCAATGAAGGATGCCGGCCACTTCTACAGCCGCCAGAATACTCTTGGTGCCCCCCTGGTGATGGACATAAGCCACGGTTGTGGCATTGTCCGACTGAATCCGAACCGGGTAGCCCCGAAGATGCTCGATCCAGTGAACCAGACAAAACCTGATCGCTCTCAGTTCCAACACATTTATCGGCCACCTGGATTCTTCCAGGGACTAGAGCCCTTGAGCAGCCAGAGACTCCCTGGTCCGCTCGCTCAGCCGGATCCGATTGTCCAGGGAATCGGGATTCCGGTTCCATTTGAGAAGAATCTCCTTTTGGAGAGTCTGCGTATGAAACTGAGCCTGCGGAGACTCCGTACCAAGGAGGAGGTCGTCCAGGTAGCTCAGGACCGATATGCCCCGCAGCTGCAAAAGCACTAGAACTGGGGCCAAAACCTTTGTGAAAACCCGGGGAGCAGAAGCGAGACCAAAGGGTAACGCCACAAACTGATAATGGTCCTCTCCCACAGCAAAGCACAGAAACCGTTGGTGTCCTGCGTAAATGGGAACATGAAGATAGGCATCCTTGAAGTCTATGGACGCCAGAAAATCCCCCTGATGCAGGGAGGCCACCACTGTGCGAATGGACTCCACTCCTTGTTGCATCAAGTCCTGCACTGCCCCCAACAGAGCCGTTAGGCGATTCGGGGACAGTCGCATATTGGAAGGGAAGAACCGCACCGGTGGAAGCGATTGAAACTCGATCTTGTATCCCGACCGTATGACCTTGTGAACCCATTTGTCTTGAATCCTGGAGAGCCACGGGTCCAGGAACCGGCGAAGACATCCCCCCACCCCTGATATGGGTGGGGGCGCACCTTCAGGCTGAAGCGGTCTTATCCTCAGGTCTGGAAGGACCATATTTTTGCTTACCAGACCAGGGTCTCTTGAAACCCCCCGGGGGGGGGCTTTGGAGGGGCTTCGCCTTGTCGCCCGCCCCGGAAGAGCGAAAAAACTTCTTGTGAGCTGAAAAGGAAGGTCCCTGTCTGCGACGAGGTTCCTTACCCTTATTAGCCTGTGATAGAAAGGTGCTCTTGCCCCCAGTGAGATCCTTGATAATCTCATCCAAGGTAGCACCAAACAGGTGATCCCCCTGAAAAGATCAGTCAAGGCTTTTCTGGAAGCCTGATCCTCCAACCAGCACTTCAACCATAGCATGCGCCGGAGGACCACCGTCGAGATTGACACACGCCCCAGCAATGGAGCAACGTCCAGTGCGGCGTCACAAACTGTAGCCCATGCACCATTTGCTCCAGCAACTCCGCCACGGCAGGGGGGAGACTTCTCCCCTCCAGATCATGGCGTAACAGCTTGGCCCATTCCGTCAACGTCTGTGAAACCAGAGCAATGGTAGGAAACCAGCGGATCCACCGACGGTGGCACCGTCCATTTTTTAAGGAGGGACTCTTCAAACGGGTAGCGCCTAGCAATCCATTTAAGCATCCCTGGGGGTCGTTTTGGACGGACCCACTCCTTCTTAATGATATCGTCAAAGCATTTGGGAAAGGGAAACACCTTCGCCACCCTGGAGGGCTTGCGAGTGCCAAAGGCAACTTTCGTATGAGCTGCATCCGCAGGTGCAACCTCCAGTTTTAGGGTCTCCCGGACAGACACAATCAGTGCGTCCACTAGTGCCTTGTCTTGCGCTATGGCGGAGGCAGAGAGGTCATCCTCACTATCAGAGGAGACGGGGCGCAAGACAGCAGCCCCAGAGGAGGAACCCGCAGCAGCAGCGACTGGCTCAGGATCAGAATCTGAGGCATCAGACAAGACAGGGGTAGGCGGGGGTCACTTTTTAGCCCCCCGTCCCTGACAGGCCACCTCCACCCGGGACACAAATTACTCCAGGACCGCCGAAGCGCATCAATGGTGAGCGGAGAATCAGAGAGGCCTGCGGCCACCTCGAGGGGATCAGGTGGTGACATGTGCAGCAGGGTCCATGGTAACACCAGGGGAACCCGTCAGCAAAGTATGACAAAATTGAAAAAAAATTTAAAAAAAAATTTTTTTTTTCTTTTTTTTTTTAGAAATGTCACCCAGCACTACAGAGCCCCTCAATGAGACAGTGTGCCTCGAGACCCCCGCAGAGAGAGAGAGAGACCCCCAAAAGGCTCACCACACAATGCACCAGAGTCCAACAGGGCTGCTCTCAGCGTTGTCTACATGACAAGGAAGTCCTGTGGAGTGACCTTCACCAAGATGGCCACCACCATGAGCCACATGAGGGACTCCAAACAAATGGCAGCCCCACGTGCTGCGGTGGGAAGTGGGGTCCCCACATCTACTAACAGACGATCGATCGGCAGGTAGGCCCTGGGAAGCCAGGGAGGAAGCCCCCCGCACAACAGCCGTCCGCACTCGGGACCCCCCCCACCCCCTTAGCGGCTTGCATGAACGGCTAGCCACCCCACACACACACAAACACCCCCCCCCGTAGGGGGGAAGGGAGGGGGGAGAGGGATACCACAGCGGGAGGGTGCACAGGGGAACAGAGGGGAACCCAGATTAGTGTGGGTCCGACCGTCCCAGGGAAGGGCCCGGGTCCACCCGAGAGTCAGCCATGAGGAGCAGGGGGGAAACATTTTCTCACCATACCGGAACAGAGCGGGGGCGCCACTCCAGACAAAACCCCTCGCCACCCAGTGGGGGGGGGGGGCTGTCAGCCAAAGGAGAAGCTGCAACTCGGCCGTCGACCGGTCGTATGCGACTCGGCGGGACGTTTAACCCGCGGGTCAATCCCCGTCCAGCGGGACTATGTCGCGGCCGACCCAGCGCGGAGCTAGGGCCTGCATGTGCTCGTAGGCTGGCTGGGGGGACCACTGGATCTCAACATCCAGCCCGTCGCCCAGATCCGGCATAATTGCTTGAAGATCTCACAGGAACAACTGGAGAAAAAAGCCAACTAAAAAAAAGATCTAAAAAAGCTTGCCAGGACCAGAGATCCCAGCAAGGAACTTAGGTCCTTACTCCTGACTAGGCAGAAAAAAACTGACATCCTATGCAGGGAGAGAGAGGGTATACCCCCTGGGACTGTCCATAGGTGTGGCCAGAACTTTTTCCTGCCTAGTGTCCTACTCCTGTAGGGGGCAGTATAACCCTACGGATATCAAGATATCAGTCCTGCGTCTGTCAATGAGTGACAGAGAAATGATCTTGAATATTGATAATAAAGCTATTTAGCAACTATTTGCTTCATAAACTGAGGCATAAAGGCAGTTCAAATAGTGAAATTGTAGTGATTATTTTATACGGACATGACACAAACTGCACATACTTACATTTAAATTTAATGTAGCAGCTGTTGCAATACAAGTCATTATTCCTGATTCTAACTTCTGCTCCAGATTGGGATCCTCCGAGGTCAGTGTCACAAGCAATACACTGTTAAAAAAAACAAAAAGGGTCACAATAAGCACTGCGAGGGCTCTGCACACAACTCCAGTTTAGAAGACACATCCAGCAGAACCAGAAACCTCTAAACCCAAGTAGAAAAGCAACTGAAATCATTAGTGAATTAGCTGGCAGCCATGCATTGCAATTAGGTTTTGTTAGTGTATTATATAAAGGTGATCATGTCAAAGCCAGAATATCAGACACTCGGTGCCAGAAAAAGAGCAGAGATTTGGCACAAATTAAACATATGTGGCACAGACAATTTCCTTGAAACACTAGGTTTTCAAGACCATTCCAAGCTTGTATAAAAGATAATGATGCATAATTTTAGCTGAGTAATGACAATGACTTGATTAATGTAAACAAAAGACAAATCTATTCCTATTCTGTAGATGAAAATGTACATTCAAATAGATTTGTGCTATCATGGTTTTATTGCACCCTCAGAGAGGCCAGCTACAGATCAGCATTTTAAGTCATTAAAGGGATTGTAAAGGCAGGTGTTTTTTTTTTTATCTTCATGCATACTATGCATGAAGATAAAAAACCTTGTATGCAGCAGCCCTCCTCAGCCCCCCTAATACTTACTTGAGCCCGTCCATCCAGCGATGTTGCAGGTGTTTCTCAGCCGCCCAGGACTCCCCTACTTATGAGACAGCTGAGACAGCAGCGCAGCGAGATTGGCTCGTGCTGCAGTCAAAGTCAGTCAGCCAATCAGGAGAGAGGGGGGGCAGGGCCGGATCACAGCTCTGTATCTGAATGGAGACAGGGAGCTAGCTGTGATGCAGCTCGGGTGCCCCCATAGCAAGCTGCTTGCTGTGGGGACACTCAAATGGAGGTTAGGGGCTAGCAACACTGAAGAGGGACCCGAAAAGTGGACGATCGGGGCCACTCTTTGCAAAACCAATTTCACAGAGCAGGTAAGTATATTTGTTACTTTAAAAAAAAGCAAAAATTTACAATCACTTTAAAATATCTGCCTTTTTATGGAATGTTTGGCCTTCAACAAGTATTTCTTGCATGTTATAAAGCTTTACCAAATAGTCATCTGACCAGTATTTAGATTTAAAAGATGTGTGTGTGTGGTCACACCTCTCTAGCTTCCCTTTATAGCAGAGCATAAGGGCCAGTTCTGGGAAAATGACAACTAAAAATATAGAACAGTTGACTATATTTTTATGAACAATTTCTCCAATAGAAAGTCTGATTGCACATTTAAGTACTTTTCCTGAAAACAAACTTAGAACCTTCAGAAATATAGTTTTTGAAGACCGCCTTTTTTTTAAAAAATAAGATTCCTATATTTAGCAATTTGCAGCTGTTGGAAACAATGTAATACATTTTTTAAGGCATCATTTGTGGTGTATAAAATTGATTAGATGGTGGGAATAACTATATAGTTTTCAAACTCCTAAACACATTTTAGGGTCTATTTCTTAATATTTGCACTCAATATTTACACAAAATTCACCCTAGATTTTGAACATTTATAGATCTGAGTAAAAGCAACTTTTTCACAGACCTAAATATGGCTAAAGGTTTGAAGTCAAACTTCCTTTAACAAACCCCACTCTACTGGGAAGGCTTGCCACAAGATTATGGAATATCTGTGGCCATTTATGGTGTGGAAGTTATGGGCATTGATCAAAAAGAAAATTTGTGATGTTAGGTACTGATGATGAATAAGAGAATATGGCCTACAATCAGAATTTCAGTTCATCCTGAAGGTGTTCAGTAGGGTTGAGGCCATGGTTCTTTGTAGGCCACTCAGCTTCATCTACAATAGAAACCATTGCTTTATGGACCTGGCTTTGTGCCATGCTGAAATAGAAAAGAGTCCATCCCCAAACAGTTAGACACTGACCTGGAGCAAACATAGATCAAGAAGTCAAAATGAAGGCAGTGCTCTAATCTGCATACTTGATCAGGCCTGAACCTCAGAAACGACTGAATCCAGTGCATCAGCACCGCAGCCAGGAAACTGACTTTTTTTCCCCAGGGAGAAAAAGTCAAAAATGTTTTGCCTAGAGATACATCTAAAGCCTTCTTACAATACTACTGACAAAAAGGTTGAAATATAAATGGTATGTAATTTACAAGCTTTTCCATTGAAGACCTTCCAACATGCACAGGATTAATATTAGTACCAACAGAGATGTGGATTAGTTAAGCTGGCTGAGGATCGGCTGAAATCTCTTCATAGTCTCACCTTAAAACAATGTAAATGAAAACAAAGACCAAGAGATTCGATGATCATGGCAGCTCCTTTGCCCAAACTGTTATTACAGTAAGAGCACAATTTCTTCCCGCTCACTGACCTAGATGCAGAATAAGAAAATAACTCAGTCCTTGTTTTAATCCCGGAGCATGTACTGGAATGTAAAAGTCAAAAGAAGAACAAACAACTGGTTCCTTTGTGGACAAGCAGCATTAGAACACAATGGCGAACTCTGAAGCACCATCTGATGACACGAGGAATAAAGACATATTTAGTCATCAATCATGCAAAATTCAATATAATTATAGTGTAACTGTTAAATCTTAAGGAAAACATTAGTTTAATGACTCAGTTATATTAAATGAAACAAAAACAAAGCAGGCAAATCTTCTGGACACATTTTGTTCAGTCACTGCAAAATCAGAAACCACCGTAAGGTAACAGGTCAGCAAAAAGGTAAGCAAATGTTTAGCTTTAGTAAAATCCTGGACATTCACGAAGACCATACCAAGGTAATCAAGCCCTTACCTAGCATAAATTGCAGCTTAAACAAATTTATCAAAAGACGTGCAATGCTTTTTTGTGCTTTCACCAATATAAAGCCACTAAACCCACATAAGATGGATCACCTAATAATAATTCTCACAGTGGATGTACTGGATATGAATTAAGCTACAGAGAAACTTTCAAAGCTTCACAGTCCGGATTCCTGGTAAATTTTCCCATAGTCACAGAAGAAATACAGCTAAAAAAAACAAAATTCAAAACAAAAAGTTAATTTGTTACTACAACACAAATAGATTAAAAGTTGTTCTTACTTGTTGCGCTGCTGAGCAGATGTCTGTGTTGTAGATTGATTGTGAGGTAAAGTAGAGGACATGGATGTCTGGGAAAGGGAAGCACTCCGCACAGATCCTAAGGAAGACCCTGGGAGACTGGTGGTTGTTTCACGTAGGTAAGTGCGGTTAGATGTGGGAACAACTTGAGAAGGGTGACTAAAATCTTGACTGGATGACAAAGAGTTGTATGAAGATGAATGATTTGTCCAAGACAATGGTCTTTGGGAACCTGAGTTGGAGTCTAGATTATCCAATGACTCACCTCTGCAAAAGAAAAAATAGCACCACTCTGTATAATATAATCTTATAAAATCCAGTGGAGTCACTAACCTAGAAGCTAACACTCTATTCTAGTGTTTTCCAAACTTGTCCAAACTAGTCCACTAGATTCAGCAAGAGTGTTAGTTGCAGATAACCTCACACATACACAGGTGGATTAAAGAATATTTTACTAAAATGTATTTGCCACCTGTGTAGCACTCAA
Organism: Pelophylax lessonae; assembly: GCF_965119305.1. Lineage (NCBI taxonomy): Eukaryota > Metazoa > Chordata > Amphibia > Anura > Ranidae > Pelophylax > Pelophylax lessonae. The sequence continues at coordinate 512,221,707 of NC_138769.1, forward strand.
CATGTGCTGGTGGAACTTTCAAATGGAACTAATAAAATATCCCATAACAATTAGATTATATTCTAAGCAAACACAGTTTGACAAAAAATGTGCTACTATGTATACCGTTTATGGATGCCATCAAACTGCAACATACACATTCTGTGTTCCATGCCTGAGGCATCTGCACTCCCCATATGTCTGCACTATCAAACATGCATCCTCAGGTAAACTTTGAGAGTATGTCTGATTACCTTCAGACATCTATGGCTAGCTTTTTTATTTTCTATTCTTAAGCTACTGCATACCTTCTCATAAAATTTGGAACTGATGACGTGTCTTTTGTGATGCTAGAGCTACGTTGCCGGATCCAACTGTTGTCATTGTTCAGATTGGTTTTCTTCCTCATTTCGTGAATGATTTTCTGCCTTTCCAGCTCTGCAGAGACTTCCTTGCTTGGTCTTTGCTGTGAATCACCTGCTGTCCATGTAGTGCCAAAACCCCTGTTGCTGTCTAACAATAAAGATTAAAATAGCCATTCATCCTTCTGAAAAAGGTCCCTTGCATTTTCTTATTTAAAATATTCAAGCAAACATCTACAGAAGTAAAATACAATGCTCAAAAAAATTAAGGAACACTTTGAAAACACATAAGATCTCAATGGGGAAAAAGATCATGCTTGATGTCTATACCGATATGGACTGGGTAATAATGCATTAGGAATGAAAGGATGCCACATCATTTGATGGAAATTAAAATGTTCAACCTACAGAGGGCTGAATTCAAAGACACCCCGAAAATCAAAGTGAAAATGATGCAGCAGGCTAGTTCATTTTGCTGACATTTCAATGCAGCGACTCAAAATAGTATGGCCACCATGTGCTTGTATGTATGCCTGACCATGTCAAAGCATGCTCCTAATGAGACCACGGATGGTGTCCTGGGGTATTTCCTCCCAGATCTAGATCAGGGCATCACTGAGCTTCTGAACAGACTGATGTGCAACCTGGCGGCGTTGGATGGACCAAAACAAAATATCTCAGAGATGTTCTATTGGATTACGTCAGACGAGCATTGGGGCCATTCATAGGTGTCAATTCTTTCATCCTCCAGAAACTGGCTGCATACTCTAACCACATAAGGCCAGGAATTTTCATGCATCAGGAGAAATTCAGGACCCACTGCACCAGCGTAGGGTCTGACAATGGGTCCAAGGAGTTCATCCCGATACCATATTGGCAGCCAGGGTGCGATTGTGTAGCCTGTAGCGGTCTGTGCGTCCCTCTATGGATATGCCTCCCCCCAGACCATCACTGACCCACCACCAAACCGGTCAAGCTGATGTTACAGGCAGCATAACGATGGCTTCTCCAGACCCTTTCACATCCATCACATGTGCTCAAGGTGAATCTGCTATCATCTGTGAAAAGCACAAGGCACCAGTGGCAGACCTGCCAATTCTGGTGTTCAATGGCAAATGCCAATCGAACTCCACAGTGCCGTGCAGTAAGCACAGGGCCCACTAGAGAACATCGGGTCCTCAGGCCACCCTCATGAAATTTTTTTCTGATTATTTGGTCAGACATTCACACCAGTGGACTGCTAGAGGCCATTTTGTAAGGCTCTGGCAGTGCTCATCCTATTCCTCCTTGCACATAGGAGCAGATACCGGTCCTTCGGATGGGGATTAACCTTCTTTGGCCCTGTCCAGCTCTCCTAGAATCTTCTTTCTGCTCGAGACCCACAGCAAACCCTCCGGCAAGGGCACATATGGATGTGCCATTCTGGAGGAGTTGGACTGCCTGTGCAACCTCTATAGGGTCCGGGTATTGCCTCATGCTACCAGTAGTGACACTGACCCTAGCCAAACGCAAAACTAGTGAAAAACAGTCCGAAAAAATGAGTAGGTAAAAAAATGTCAGTGGCCTTCACCTGGATACAACTTTTACAGCCACAATATCACAGTACAATAAATCATTAATTTATAGAAACAAAAGGGACAAAGAGACGACTGTGTGTTCTGGGTTTAGATAGGACACAGAGGAAGCTTTGGGTTCAACCAGGACATAGAAAATGAGCTCTGGGTATTGCCTCATGCTACCAGTAGTGACGCCGACACTAGCCAAATGCAAAACTAGTGAAAAACAGTCAGAAAAAATGAGTAGATAAAAAAATGTCAGTGGCCTTCACCTGTAAAATCATTCCTGTTTGGAGGTTACCTCATTGTTGCCCATCTAGTGCATCTGTTAATTTAATTAACACCAATGCAGCTGAAACTGATTAGAAACCCTCTCTGCTAACTAAATGGCCAGATCAATATTCTAGGAGTTTAATTGACTTGAAGCTACATTATCATTAGAAAGTGTTCCTTTAATTTTTTTGAGCAGTGTATATAAATGTTGGTTATCAGCAAAACTTAAACCTGTTTGTATAGCGAACTTTGAAAAAAAAAAAAAAAACTGTTTAATCATAAGTACATTAAAAGAACAAGACAAGTCCCTAAAATAAAATACAACAAACTGAATTGCTAACTCTAACAAGCACGGAATGTGATTCTGCCCAAAATCAGCAGTTGTAACACACACAAGAAAAGAATCAGCTTCCAATTTAGGAACAAAGTCGTGAAAAACACAAATGTGATGGATGATTTAAAACTTAAAACACAAAATTTGAAATCCCAGGTGTGAGACACTCTGGAATAAGAGAAGACAGATCTGGCTTCAATGCCTGAATTATATTATACCATATACAATGCAATTGCAGCATGAAATAGGCTTGGGGCCCTTTCTTAGATCATAAGCCAGGAACATGTTCTATCTGGAACAAACAGTAGAATACAAATGTAAATAATGCCTGATGTGGTCTCTTTTTGCAGTTTCTTTGCATTTTGCCTTTTTAACCACTTTAGCCCCGGAAGATTTTGCTGCTCAATGGCCAGGCCACTTTTTTCAACTTGGCACTGCGCGACTAACTGACAATTGCGCGGTCATGCAATGCTGTACCCAAACAAAATTTATGTCCTTTTTTTCACACAAACAGAGCTTTCTTTTGGTGGTATTTGATCACCTCTGCGCTTTTTATTTTTTGCGATAATAAAAAAATAGCAAAAACTTTGTGAAAAATTGACATTTTCTACTTTGACTGTTAAATATCCAATATATTAAATTTTTGTCAAATATTTAGGCCAAAATGTATTTAGCTACATGTCTTTCACAAAAAAATTCTCAATGAGCAAATTTTTATCTACTTTAAGACCGGAAGATTTTACCCCCTTCCAGGCCATATTTTGCGATTCGGCACTGCGTTATTTTAACGGACGATTGCACGGTCGTGAAACGCTGTACTCAAATGAAAATTACGTCTTTTTTTTCCTCCACAAATAGAGCTTTCTTTTGGTGGTATTTGATCACCTGTGTGATTTTTAATTTTTGGAAAAAAAGCGACAATTTAAAAAAAATATATATTTTTCACATTCTGATAAAGAACATTCCCAGAAAAAAAATCATTTAAAAATCAAAAATTTTTAACATTTTAGGCAAATTTGTTTTCTGCTACATATTTTTGGTAAAAAAAAAAAAAAAAAAAAAAAAAAAAAATCGCAATAAGCATATTTTGATTAGTTTGCGCAAAAGTTATCGCGTTTACTGACTACGAGAAAGATTTATGTCATTTTTATTGTTTTTTTTATTTTTTTTCTAGTAATGGCGGCGATCTGCGATTTTTTGTGGGACTGTGACATTGCGGCGGACAGATTGGACCCCTAACTGACATTTGACACTTTTGGGGGGGACCAGTGACATTATTACAGTAATCAGTGCTATAAATATGCACTGTTACTGTAATATTGACACTGGAAGGGAAGGGGTTAACACTGTAGGTCTACCGTTTTTGTCCTGCACTCACAGTGTGTACCTGTATTTGCCATTTGATTGATGTGGAATAAAGACACTCCTTTTTCTGAATTTCATCGGAAGTGCGGTCATTCCTTTTTGCGTGATGTAACACTGTAGGTCATCAAGGGGTTAAATGTATGCCTCATGCTTACTGACGTGTGTGGGGGGAGGGGGTTCTGTGACACAGATAGAGATCGCAGGTTCAGCTATGCTGAATCCTGTGATCTCCCCCTGCCTGTCACACAGAAGATCCGCCTGCTTTGTTTACACACTTTCCCCAACAATCGGGGAAGAGAGGCGGCAATCGCCACCTCTCCTCCTCCGGCCTGACTCCTGCTGTGTCCAAACACAGCGGGAGCGAGCCTCCGGCAGCACAAGACCACTAGGAGTTCAGTGATGTAGGTCCATGTCGCTGGACCCAGGGGAGGCGCTGTGCTGTAGCAGCAGCACAGTGAGCGGTCGGCAAGTGGTTAATGTGAAGACAGAAACCAGAGCAGAAAACCAGCGGTTCCTAACATTTGTAAAATTTTGGAGTCCAGCCAACACCAGAAATGTTCTGCAGATTTACTGAACACTTGCAGATGATTACATTTGTTAAAATCTTCTTTGCATCCTATACTTCAAAAGCAGGTAGTATAATGATCTGATCAATATAAGCAGCAATTCTTGATTCTAAATCTCCAGCTTTGCAAAAAAAAAAAACTAAAAACATACCTAAAAGTATTTGGTAAACTGTATAATAAACTCATACTGCATAATATAAACTGTATAATAAACTCATACTTTATTATAAGCCCCACAGAATGCCTACAATTTTGAGAAACGGAATTGAATGGGAAATTCTGCCAAAAAAAATGAGGTTATGAGTTCGTAAAGCTAAGCCTATACTTTTTTATACAGCCTGAGACCAATTAAAATTAATATCCATCTTGCTTGCAATTCTATCTCTATTTAGGGCTTACAGTACAGAGCTTTTTAAAAAGTGTCACAAAACCCACATTATAAAAAACTATCAAATGGTGTATTACATGCTGTTAATACTCTGTCAGTCACTATGAGATTTGTTTTCTGTATTCGGCAAAACATTTGGTTGATCCTGCTGCTCCCTATCTCTATCTCCATTTCTGTTCATGTCCCCTATTCAGCTAGGGATTTTACAGCTGTAGTGGCAACTCTGCACATGCTCAGTTTTCAGTGAGTCTTTACGCTGAGCATTTCCTCCCTATCGCATCAGAGCAGCCAATGTGACTATAAAGTCACACATGTGGGCGTATACACAGTGGTAAATGACAGCCCACTACCCTCCTTCATGCCCACTAATCAGCTAAACACAATAGGGGCAGATAGCTACATGTAGATTAATGAAGGAATCACCTCCCTCTTATTCTAAGACACAGGCTGGAGGGGAGTTATGCCTTTGACTAGCAGAAATCTGCCTACATCATGGTATTTCCACAAAATAATAAAGATTAGATTTATAAAATATATATATTTTTATGCCAATTTAAAACCGCTTATTGATTTTATTTTTACTCTATTTCAAAGGCTGTTTTTATTTTTAATTTGAACATTTGACCAGCAACAGGGGACTAGAAGCTCCTCCTGCTTAGGTTTCCCTGCAGACAGGCTGGGAAAGAGCAGGCTCATGTGACAGCTGTATATCGATTAGGAGAAGGTACTTAAAGTCTGGTTACTTTAGAGCAGTGGTCCTCAACTCCGGTCCTCAGGGCCCACTAACAGGCCAGATTTTAAGTATTACCTTGGGGAGATGCAGACTAGAGTACTGCAATCACTGAGCAGCAAATTATTTCACCTGGGATGTATTTCAGTTATCTTGCAAACCTGGCCTGTTAGTGGGCCCTGAGGACCAGGGTTGAGGACCACTGCTATAGAGGACTCATACCAAAGGAAAGGGATTGTAAACTGACTACCTACAGAAGCCACCCCACTCTCCATTCGGGAATGTGCCCTATACCTTAGAAGGTCAGATTGCTTGCAGTGAGGGCGGGGGGGGGGGGGGGGGGTTGACCATTTCATGTACACAAGACCTATATACTACAGCTAGAACTTGTAGGTCTTGTCTCATCTCAGAACTGCATTATGCATACATCTGTCCTGATCCATGGAGCCATGCCATTTAATGGGGGGACCCATAGCAGAAACCGAATGTTTAGTGAAATATTCTTGTTCTATTTTTTAATACTTTCTGTATTGGTCATTACGTTTAATAAATGCTATACTTGTATGTATTTGTGTGATCTCTATTTGCACTTTCTCTGCTCACTTTGGCTTAAAATTGATGGGATTTTATAAAAAACTATAATCTGCAGGATGTCCTATTGAAAAGTGCACCTTGCATTTTGATTACAATAACCATTTAAGGACCGCCCCACCTACATTTACTTCAGCAGAGTGGCCCTTAAGCGCAAAATCACATACCTGTACGTGATTTTTTTACAAAGGCTCAGCAGGCGCGCTCCAGCTGCGATGGCCACCAGCGGGAGCCAATCAGCGAGTCCGGCAGCTGCGATGGCCACCAGCGATTGTTCAGAATTATGACAGAAAGGCAGTCTGCCTATGTAAACAAGGCAGACCATACTCCTGTCAGACAGGAAGACAGAGATCTTGTGTTCCTAATAATCAGGAACACAGATCTCTCTTCCTGCAGTCAGTTCACCCCCCCCCCCCCCACACACAGTTAGAAAAGCACTCCCTAGGAGCACATTTAACTCTTTGACCTCCCCCGATGTTAACCCCTTCCCTGCCAGTTTCATTTATACAGTGACAGTGCATTTCTTTTTTTAGCACTGATCACTGTATTGGTGTCACTGGTCCCCAAAAAGTGGCACTTCGTGTCAGATTTGCCTGTCGCAATGTCACAGTCCCGCAAAAAAAAAAAATCACTGATCGCCGCCATTTCTGATTAAAACAATAAAAAAAATACAAAGTCCATAAATCTATACCATAGTTTGTAGATGCTTTAAATTTTGCGCAAACCAATCCATATACATTTTTTGGAATTTTTTTTTACCAAAAATATGTAGCAGAACACAAATTGGCATACACTGCTGAACTAGATTTTTTTAAATGTTTTATTGGATAGGTTTTATACCAGAAAGTAAAAAACTTTTTTATTTTCCAAAATCTTTTTTTGTTTATAGCACAAAAAATAGAAAGCGCAGAGGTGATAAAATACCACCAAAAGAAAGGCCTATTTGTGGGACAAAGGACATCAATTTTATTTGGGTACAACTTCACACGACTGCGCAATTGCCAGTTAAAGCAATGCAGTACCGTATCACAAAAAAAATGGCCTGGTCATAAGGGGGTAAAATTTCTGGAGCTGAAGTGGTTAAAAAGGTACACATGTAATACTGAAACTCCAAAAAGAGTTATACAAGAGTTACTTGATGATAGTACTTTGTCTATTAGATGACAATATTATCGTTAAAATGTAAAGCGGTTCTTCACACTGAAAACAAAAAATTAAAAGTTAGCAGCTACAATTACTGTAGCTGCTGACTTTTAATAATGGGACACTTACCTGTCCAACGATCCAGCTGTGTCCTCACCTGAGCCGTGTATTTGGGGGTCTTCGGGTACAGGCACCAGCATGTTTACTTTGGGAAGCCGGTTCCCACTGCTTGTGGCTTCACAGCCAGGTTCCCACAACTCTTTGTGAATGGTTCTGCAGCTTTTTGGGACCTGTGACATGTCCCAGAAGGCTGCAGGGGAAGAAGAGGGGGCCGGACATATGCTCAGATCTCCACAGCAATCCAAATGGAAGCGGAAGCGGGTACCTGCCAAAATCAGGTCCCCCCACAAACAAAAGTGCCAAAACGAAGATGAGACAAACAAGCAGAACTTCCTCTTCGACTCCCATCAAATGGGTAGTAAAGGAGGAAACCCCCAAAAGGGAAGATAGACAGCAGAAATGTCTCCTTTTCATGAGAATATGCACACTCATAAGTTAGTATTGTGTTTGGTTTTGTGAGTAGGATGGTGAAGCTGCCAAACTGGACTTTTTTAAACATCACCATGCCATCTGACAATTAAGTGGGTTATTCTACAGACCTACAGATAGTATCAATAAAGACTCAATGTCCCACTGCCCTGTTTAAATAATTTCTCCATAAATATTTCAACAGGTGGTCTTTTGGTTTGCATACAGAAAGGATCATTCATCACCACTTACCATTATCTGAGTCTACATAATCAACTGAATCTGGAGAGCCGGTCCATGTGTTTCTAAAAGGAATAAAAACATTATAAAAAAATGACCCATAAAACATAATGTGAATGACTGAAACACCAGCCCCAGGTATGAACCTACCATTAAGGGCATGGAAGAAGGAACCCTTTAAATTCCAAGTGTAGTGATGTCACCACACTTGTTCTGAATTGAGATCTACAAGTACCTTTGCGTGTAGTGGCAGATGGGACTTGTATTGGGACAAAATATGGGTGTAACATAAAAAACACAGAGGTGAATGAACCATGCTGCTTATTAGTACATGTTGCCAAGTACCAAAATGGGGTCATACAAACATAAAAAGTAATGCTGCTACGTCAAGTCATTGCAATTGGATGGAAATTTCCAATAGAACACTCTGTAATATTTATGATTTTGATATGATTTGAATTTTAGGTTGCTAAATTGGTCAATTTTGCAGCCAAATTGGAAAAAAACCCCAACATTATATTTGTTACAGGTTGCCATTCACATAGCAGAACTTTAATATTTAAAAACTGCATTTTTACACGCTTTTTCCCAAAAAAAAAACCTACTTGGTTCTTCCTTTCTTTAGAATGTTTATAAGGAACCTGGGTAGCTGTGTTTGCTATAATTTAACTTGTCTGTACCGCTGTGCTTGCAGATATTATACAAGTTATATAACTTGTAAAACAAGATGTACAGGGCTGTCTGACCTAATAAGGGTTAACAAGGGGGGCTTTGTATGCTAATGAACTTTTAAAAACCCCTTCCCTGAGTGTGGCCCCCTTTTCTATGTTGCCATGCATTTAAAGCAATAAAACTATGTTTTGGTATGCTTTGTGAATGGGAGCACATAACATGGCAGGATCGTCTCAAATTTAACTGCGTATATATACATTCTCAGGAAGGAGCGGTGATCTCAGTCATCAGAAAATAACATATAATTATGTGCAAACATGAGTAATAAAATCCAATTATAAAAAAATCAATGTGACCATATGCGATTAGCAAAGGAAAAAAGGTTGCATGGTGCTAAAGTGCATAGTAATGGTATCTCCTTGTCACAAGTGATGTCAATGTCAATACATGTATCCAAAACACAAAAGTGCATAGTGCTAAAATGCATAATAATAACTCCGTGACACCAGTGCTGATATTGTATGACAGTGCATATATCTAAAACACAATAGGATTCAATCCGTCTAGCATATAAAAGTGCATAATGCTTAACGTCCCTGGCGGTATGATTATGTCAGGAAATATGTACCAAAAGCGGTACAATTTTTTGATATTTATAATTTATCATATAAATATATATAATTATATATTATATATATATATATATATATATATATATATATATATATATATATATATAAAATCGGATTTTTGTAAGATCTTACCGTAAAATCCTTTTCTCTTAAGCTCATTGACAGACGTAGTCTTCTTGATTCTCAAGAGCTGGGTTATGTTGTCTCCGCAGGAGTAGGACTAGGCAGAAAGACAAAACGTTCTGGCTCCACCTTAGGGGCAGTCCCTGAGGGTATATCCTCCCTCTCTCTGCTACAGGGAATCAGTTCTGTTTTAAAGCAGTACAGAGAATTTAACCCAACCCAACTCAATGATAGAGGGGCGGGTACTACGTCTGTCAATGAGCTTAAGAGAAAAGGATTTTACGGTAAGATCTTACAAAAATCCATTTTTCTCTATCGCTCATTGACAGACGTAGTCTTCTTGATTCTCAAGAGCTGGGACATCCAGAAGCAGTGCCACAAATGAAGGGTGGGATTGACAAAATCAAATCCAATCTAGAAGGCCCAACCGGAGCCAAACTAGAAGTTTTAAAGGCTCATTATAAACAAAGAATGAGACTAAAGAAAAATTTTCCAACGGAAAAAACCCTCGAGGTAGACCACTGGTCTCCTCAAATTGCGGCCTGCAAAACCTTGCGGCCAAACGAGGCATCAGACGATGCCATTACATCAACTTTATAATGTTTAGTAAAGGTATGCACCGACGACCAGGTAGCCGCCTTGCACACCTGGACCACTGACGCCTGATGGCGAAAGGCCCATGACGCACTAAGTGCCCGAGTGGAGTGCGCCTTAACAGGGAACGGGGGCTCTCGACCCTTAATAGAATAAGCCTGTACTACCGTCTGTGTGATCCATCTGGAAATGGTCGCGGCAGATGCAGGCAACCCCTTTTTGGGTCCATCTGGGATCACAAAAAGTGAATCCGTCTTGCGAAACGAGTCTGTCGTTTTCAAGTATACCCTGATCGCCCGGACCACATCCAAGGAGTGTAAAGCAAACTCTCGAGGATGACTGGGCTTAGGACACAGGGAAGGTAACACAATTTCTTCATTCAGATGAAATTCTGAAACCACTTTTGGTAGGAAGGATGGATTCGGACGGAGAACCACCTTATCTCTATGAACCACCAGATATGGTGAACGACAAGATAATGCGGCCAGTTCTGACACCCTGCGTGCAGAAGTAATAGCCACCAAGAAGGCCACCTTCTGGGACAACGTAGGTAGAGGAATCTCCCTAATATCTTCAAAGGGAGGTTTCTGAAGAACCGACAACACTAAATTAAGATCCCAGGGGGGTAACGGCGCGTGCACTGGCGGAGCCAGATGTCGCACCCCCTGGATGAAATTCCGCACCAAGGAATGAGTAGCCAAAGGCTTCTGAAAGAAGATGGCTAATGCTGAGACCTGACCCTTGATAGTACTCAAGGCCAGTTTCTGCTCAACCCCTTGTTGCAGAAAAGCCAATATTCGACTAATCGAATAAGACCGAGGACGGAACCCCAAAGGTTCACACCATGCAATGTAGGACTTCCATGTGCGATGATAAATCTTTCTGGAAGTCGCTTTCCTTGCTTCAACTAGAGTAGGAATAACTGAAGCTGACAAAACTTTGTCCTTCAGCACCTGGGTCTCAATAGCCAGGCTGTTAAAGCCAGCGATCGTAAAGCAGGATGGAAGATCGGTCCCTGAGACAGTAGATCCTCCCTGAGAGGAAGTCTCCACGGGACGTCCGCCACCAGTCTGACCATGTCGGCGTACCAAGCTCGACGAGGCCAGTCCGGAGCTACCAGGATTACTGGAATTCCTTCCTCCTCTATCCTGCGAAGAAGTCTTGGCAGTAACGCGAGAGGAGGGAAGGCATATATTAGCTGGTATTGCTCCCACGGGGCGATCAGTGCATCTGCGGTTTCTGCTAGAGGATCGCGGGAGCGAGCCACGAATCTCTGAACTTTCCTGTTGAATCGTGATGCCAACAGATCCACATCCGGGGTGCCCCACCGTAGGCACAACTGGTGGAAAATGTCTGGATGGAGGGCCGAACTGACAGGCACCCTCTCTTCACAATACCCTCTCCACCGGGGTGGGGGTTTGTGGACCACTCCGGACGCCTCGACTCTCTGGTTCCTGGCGTCCAAGCGAGACTTTTAACTCGCAAGGTCAGTCCCTCCACTGGGACTTCGTCGCGGCCGACCCAGCGCGGAGCTCTGGTCTGCACGCGCTCGTAGGCAGAAACCGGGGTGACCACTGGATCTCAACATCCAGCCCGTCGCCCGGCCCCGCATACTTACTTGAATGTGTCGCGGCCGACCAAGCGCAATGCCATGGTCTGCGCGCGCTCGTAGGCCGGCTGGGGTGACCACAAGTGTCGCCCAGTCCGGCATTTTTGCTTGAAGATCTCACAGGAAAAACACTGGAGAAAACTACCTAAAAAATGTCTTTTTCTTAAAGAAAAAAAGTCTTGCCAGGACCAAAAGATCCCAGCAAGGAACTTAGGTCCTTACTCCTGACTAGACAGAAAAAAACTGATTCCCTGTAGCAGAGAGAGGGAGGATATACCCTCAGGGACTGCCCCTAAGGTGGAGCCAGAACGTTTTGTCTTTCTGCCTAGTCCTACTCCTGCGGAGACAACATAACCCAGCTCTTGAGAATCAAGAAGACTACGTCTGTCAATGAGCGATAGAGAAATTATAATAATATAAATATAATATATATTCATAATTTTTTTTTAAGCTTTTTGAAAATCAGGCCTTTATATCTATGTTGGTAGAACCAGCATCTACACTGTTCTCGAGAAGTTCTTTCACTGCAGTTGCAAGATAGGCCGCAAGTCTGTCCATGAGATTTGTTCTGGTCAGGTAGTGCTGAGTCTTGCAACTGCACTGAAAGAACGTCTCAAGAACAGTGTAGATGCTGGTGCTACCAGCATAGATATAAAACTGAAGGAGTATGGAGCAGAACTCATAAAAGTCTCAGATAATGGCTACGGAGTTGAAGAACATAATTTTGAAGGCCTGATTTTCAAAACGGTCCAAGAACAGAAACAAATACACATTTAAGAACAGCCTGACCATCAGGCGATACTTAACAGACAAAATGTCTTCAGCACAAAGGCACACGCATAGCTCTAAGGCTAATACATTTTTGCAGTAACAGTTAATCGAGCAATCACTGGAGTACATTGGAGATTAATGCAGGATAGGGGAATTGCATGTCTATCTTCATTTGGATGTCCGTGTTTCGGTATCCCTTTCTGAGTAGTGGGTCGGTCTGAAACCACTGAACCGGAAGGTTTTTGTTCTTGGAAAGGATCTACCCTTACATTGGGGCCAATTTATCCTAAAGTGCTCCCGTTATTTATGCTGATTTAAACTCCTTTCTCTGGTAAGCTGCCACCTGATTTCTGTGTGTGGGCAACTGGGGGATGCATGCAGCACTGAACACCGTATGGGGTGCGATTCCATTCAACATTTATCCATTTGAGCCGTTACAAGATTCAACCCATTAAGGACTCAGACTTGTTTTGAATGCACTTATTATGCACTTTTATATGTTAGACAGATTGAATCCTACTGTGTTTTAGATATATGCACTGTCATACAATATCAGCACTGGTGTCACTGAGTTAATATGGTTTTGCACTTTAGCACTATGCACTTTTGTGTTTTGGATACATGTATGGTCATATAATTGACATCACTTGTGACAAGGAGATACCATTACTATGCACTTTAGCACCATGAAACCTTTTTTCCTTTGCTAATCGCATATGGTCACATTGATTTTTTATAATTAGATTTTATCACTCATGTTTGCACATAATTATGTTATTTTCTGATTAATTGAGCGCACTAGCACACATACACTTTATAATATACTCTCCCAGAGTTCAGGGAGTTCTAGGTGCTGCTGCTCTTATGTGAAGTTAGCGCATCCTTTATTTTTTTATTTCTATATCTCAGTCATCGCTGCAGCAGACAATTGGCTTTCTTGTAAAAGTGATCCAAGCAGATAAACAGCCACTTGATCACCTCTTTTAGGCGGCAAAAAGGGGTTCCCCCCTCCTCCTACTGCTCCACTAGTCGCATTGCTCCTCTGCCTCTGATGTCAGAAACCGGAAGTGACAAACATTTCACTTCCGGTATGGGTTTTCTTGTTTACAAGCCATTACTGGTTTGTAAAGCATTTTATCAATTTGATCTCTCCATAAAGAGAACCTGTCACAGACCATGCTATCATAAAAGTCATGTTGTTCATTACTTGTGATAACATCCTTTGTGATCGCAATGAAGTTGAATAAAAAAAGAAAAACCGTGGCAAAAATTAAATACATTTTAAGCGCCCCCTTGCAAATGCACACCCAGGTCTCACATGCATATGTAAATGGTGATCACACTACACATGTGGGGTATACTCACGAGTGGGGGGGGCAATAATTTTAGCACCAGACCTCCTATGTAACTCTAAATAGGTAACCAGTAAAAGCTTTTAAAGCATAGTCTTTGGAGATTTTTAGGTACCATAGTTTGCTGCTGTTTCACAGGCCTGTGCAATTTTCAAGAGTGACATGGTCGGTGGCTGTTTACTCAGAATAACATTGTACTTTGTATTTTGCCAAACAATTGGGTATTGTAATGTGCTTGTGTGTACCAAAAATCATTAAGGTGTATTTTTTCCTAAAAATTTGTGCTTGATCAAACACTGCACAAATATCTTGCAACATAGAAAACAGCAACAACTTTGTTTTCCAGGGCCTCCGTTTACAAAAATTTGTTTGGGGGTTGCAAGTGATTTTTTTAATTAAAAAAATACAGATTTTTACATGTAGGAAAAATATGTCAAAATTGGCCTGGACTGTAAGTGGTTAAAGTAGACTTCACTTGTAAAGGAGATGGCAAATTAAATCTGCAGATTGTTAGGTGTGGTGCTGGAATTGAGGTGAACTCCAAATCGTTCAGTCGTTTTAACAATTTCAACAAAACACTGAATTTTTGCCAGAACATGGTACTAATGTTAACCTGAATGTGAAACATCTCATTTATTTACTAAACCTTTATTTTGAATTTTTAAGTTTCACTACCATACCTGAGGTAATTGCGCTCAACTCTCTCATTCTCAGCTTTTAGCCGCTGCTGCTCTTCTTGATCTCTCTTTCTCTGCCATTCCTCTTCCCTAAGTCTCCTTTGCTCCTCTTCCTTCTGCCTTCTTTCTTCATCTTGCCTTTTCCTATCCATTTCTTCTTGCTGACGCCGATGGCTTTCTTCCTCTGCCCGGCGCCTCTGGGTTTCTAAGAAATTCCTCCTTTCTTCTTCTTCTTCTTTTCTCTTTCTCTCACGTTCTGCTTCCTTTCTCCTCTCTTGTTCTCTATAGTCATCTTCAATGCTCACTAAATTGGATGTTGCGGATCCTTCTGGCTTCATGTAGGAGGGCATATGTGAAGTTACCGAAGTGTTGAATTTTAGGACTGTTTCCTCCTATGGTAAATATAAGCTACTGATGAGTATCACTGTACATGCCTATTATAGGGTAAAAAGAAATAATGTATAAAAATGAAACCTGATTGATCTGCTGAGATCTTCCTTTCTCTGCTTCTTGTTGAGCTCGCTCCCATTCATCTCGAAGTTTTTCTTGTTCTCGATTGTACTTTTCCTGATGCACATGAGACACATTTATTTCCACAACTTAAGTGCAATGGATGAACAATGAGAATCAATGTCGAACGAGATCCTCGACTTGGTAAACACATGCTTTTTGTCTAGTATTTCTGAAGATTTCTTACTTCAATATTCTATATTTTTTTCATTGCAGGCTTACTCCACTAACAGTGACATTTTGCTCATAAGCTAAAAAGGCCCACTGGATATTAATCTATTTGTTCCTCCCATAAGGTCATAGTAAAGTTGTCTCCCTGTCAATGTTTATTTTCACAGAAACTTAAACACTCTACTGTACAACATGAAAAATCCACAACGGTGCCATTTCTTAATAAAAATCAATTTTCAAGCACCTGTATCTGCCATAGAAGTTTTCGTAGGACAACTTTTTTTATATTTTCCAAAACCAAACTGCACACAGAAAGTGGTTTTAGATCTATGTGGATACAAACTTTGTGTGTTCTTACACCCATTACCTGCAGAATTTGTTCTTGTTCTTGAAGCCATTTTTCCTGCCTCTTTCTTTCATCTTCAGGATCCCACGACCATCGTGTTGAGACGTTTAGTGGTGGAACTGGCATCTGTAATTGCAATATCAAGAACATCCTCAAAATACAAAATGCTTTTCTCAGGTCCTACACAAGTCCTTAAATAGAAATATAACATCCCTGTAGGATGCAAATAAATACTAACATACACTTGAAGGAATATTTGAACACTGAAGCATTCAGATTATGGAGCAATTGTGCATGGCAACCAATGTTTAGCTCTCATTTTCAAAGCTTAAAGGAGTTGTAAAGTCAGAAGGTTTTTTAATTTAATGCATTCTATGCATTAAGATAAAAAACCTTCTGGGTGTAGCAGCTTCCCCAGAACCCCCCAATACTTATCTGAACCCGATCTCTGTCCAGCGATGTCCACGAGTCCCTCGGCCGTCCGGGACTCCCCCTTCGGATTGACTGAGACACAGCTGCGGCGCCATTGGCTCCCGTGGCTGTCAAAGTAAGTCAGCCAATTGGGAGAGAGAGAGGGGGTGGGGCCGAATGGCAGCTCCATGTCTGAATGGATACACAGAGTTGCAGCTCAGCTGCAACCATAGCAAGCTGCTTGCTAACTGTACGTCGGGTGCGCGCAGGGCTAGGGGGTGCGAGAGCGCCGTCCCCGCGATGTCCTGATTCGGTTCAGAACCGATCAGTCTTCAGGTCCAGGCCAATGACCTAGGCCTGGACCTAGTGATCGGTTCTGACCAATTGCAGAATGTCCTGTGCAAGGTAAATACAGGCACAGGAAATGATACTGCCCTGGAGTCCGTTTCGGTTCCAGCATGAGAGGAGAAAGTATCAGACTGAGTACACAAACATTACACTGACCCCAGCACACATAGGCACACATTTAATCCCCTGATCACCCTCAATCACATTGTACACTATATACACAGTATACAGATAATTTACTGATCGCTGTATTTGTGTCATTTGTGACTTCAGTTAGTGTGAGAGACAGTTAGTGGTAGTTAGGTTTAGGGTACCTACCATCCATCCCCTAAGATTTAACCCCCTGATCACCCCCAGTCAACGCCTTCATTGCCCTGTCACAGTGTCACTTTTATAGTGTACAGATCTTTTTTCTGATCACTGTACTAAGTGTCACAGGTGACATCAGTTAGCGTTAACGTTCGTGTCAATCCAGAATAGCGTCAGACCCCTGCTGCATATTTAGAAATACATTTTAATCCTTTTGATTGCCAGTGACACCCACACTAAACACCTCCATCACTAGTATAGTGTCTGAACAGATCGATCATCTTGGGTCCTAATCAGAACTGTACTAGCATCCCCAGTAGTTTAGTGCTCCCAAAACGCAGCGTTAGCAGGATCAGCCCCGACACCTGCATTTAGCCCCTCCCCCCCCCCCCCTCACGAAGTGCAGAATCAGCAGATTACTGTCACTTCCAATACACAGCACACTAAACTGCAGTGTTCGCAGATTCAGGCCTGATCTCTGCTAGCACTAGCAGTTACATTTTTTGGTAGTGGTTCAAACAATCCTTGACAACCAGGTGCTTTTTTAACCTGCGAGTCACACTAGGTACCTAAAACTTTATTGGCCAAAATGTCCAAACAGAGGTACACTAGTAAAGAGACCTACATGATGCTGAGCATGACAGATGAGAGCGATGGGGAAGCCTCACTGTCAGAATCAGGCCGAGTATTCAAACCTGTAGAGAACAGCGGCACCCTGACAGATGGCTCTGACGACGGAGTAGTGGTCCCTGCTACGGTCAGACGTACCCAACCCTGTTCTGTTGCTGAGGTGCAACAACTGTAGGATTCTCGTATGCAGCAGAGTGTCCGTACTAGTGCCGCTCAACCTTCTGCAGAACTGTAAAGCACCAGCGGCCTAGTACATCCTGGTCATAGTCAAACTAGCACTGCAGTATCACTTGGTGACGTGGCGAGTCCCATAAGTGCAGTTCAAGCTGGTGGGGGGGCTAGCACAAGTAGTGTCCCGCAACCACCAAGAATTTGAAGACAGGCCCATAGAGCCCATAGTGTCCTTCCTGATGCGCTTGCAAATCCTGATTGGGAGCCCACCATTTCTGCACCACCCATACCTTCAGGTGGAAACAGTCAATTATACTTCCCTTGATTTTTATGAGCTGTTTTTCACTGAAGATCTGATGCTTTTAGACAGTTTCTCCTCAGCAAACGTGCCAGATATGGGGTCAAGATATAGAAGCTCTGTGACAGTGCAACAGGCTATACATGTAGTTTCCAGATTTACGAGGGAAAAGATAGCAATGTGGAGCCCCCCAACTGCTCAGACTACATGGGGAGCAGCGGCAAGATTGTTTGGGACTTGGTGTCACCCTTATGCGCAAAAGGGTACCATTTATACGTGAACAATTACACTTTTAGTCACCTTTTTGAATTTGGTATTCGCTCATGTGGCACTGTACGACCTAATCGCTGGGGCTTTGCCCAACGGCTTGCAGATTTCTAACTTAGACAGAGGGAGAGAGCCTGCTTGAAGTGTAACAAATTGCTTGAAGTGAAGTGGCGGGACACACTGAATGTTTTGGTTCTGTCCTCCATTCACGCAGATACGACAGTCCAAATTGCAACACCCGTTATTTTTGTCCCTCCTGTCCTGGCCAACCAGGTCTCTACATCAGGGACTGTTTCCGTTGCTACCACACACTACTAGAGTATTAGTATAGGGTTCAGCACGCACAGTCTAGGGCACACTTTTACACAGGGTCTTGAAAGGTGTTGGATGGCAATTCGATTTTGAGACCCCTAACCTGGAACGTTTTACAGTTACAAAAAAGCCCTTAGAAAGCCTGAAGGCGGTGATTGGTTTTCGGGTCCTGTATGCAGCTAGACTGCCAAAAAGTCTCACGCATGTGGTATCTCCATACTCAGAAGAAGTAGCAGAATGTATTTTGGGGTCTCATTTCACATATACCCATGGCATGTGTGAGCAATATATCATTTAGGTGACAACTTTGTGTACAATAAAAGAATTTGTCATTTTCCCAAAACTTGTGGCAAAATATAAAATATTCCATGGACTCAACATGCCTCCAGCCTCCGAATGTGATAGGTAGTGAGGAGTGAAATCAAAAATGTACATCCTTAGAAGGCGGTGATTAGTTTTCGGGGTCCTGTACGTGGCTAGACTGCCAAAAAGTCTCACACATGGGGTATCCCCATACTCAGGAGAAGCAGCAGAATGTATTTTGGGGTGTAATTTCACATATACCCATGGCATGTGTGAGCAATATATAATTTCAATGACAACTTTGTATTATAAAAATGATTATTTTTTGTAATTTTTTAAACACCTGTGACAAAAAAAATTAAATATTCAACATGCCCCTCAGGAAATTCCTTGGGGTGTCTACTGTCCAAAAAGGGGTAATTTTTTTTTGGGGGGGGGGGGGGGTCGTGCTGCCCTGCCATTTTAGCACTTCAAGAAATGAGATAGGCAGTCAAAAAGTAAAAGCTGCATAAATTCAAGTATATACACCATAGTTTGTAGACGGTATAACTTTTGCGCAAAATAATAAATATACGCTTATTGAAATTTTTTATCAAAGACATGTAGCTAAATACATTTTGGCCTAAAAGTATGGCAAAAATTGAGTTTATTGGATATTTTTTTTATAAGTAAAAGTACATTTTCTCAAAAATGTTGGTCTTTTTTCCTTTATATCGCAAAAAAAATGCAGAGGTGATCAAATACCACCAAAAGGAAGCTCTATATGTGGGAAAAAAATACATCAATTTAGTTTGGGTTCAGCATTGCATGACTGCGCAATTACCAGTTAAATTCAGGCAGTGCCATATTGCAAAAAATGGCCTGGTCATTAAGGGGGCAAAACCTTCAGGTCCAGAAGTGGTTAACTGAACAAGCTGAAGATAGAAGCTAATTGGTTGCCATGCACAGCTGCTCCAGATTAGGTCTTCTACAGTTTTAAAACATTACCCCTGCTGAATCCTAATCACCTTTGGGGTAAAACGAATTTAGATGATGGTAAGTTATTATCACATCCTATTTAAACTGGACAACAAACTACTACTAACGGAAGCAGCAAGAGGGACCATATTGGATCTTCAGACTGAAAACTGCACTGCTGGAATCAAGAAGGTGAACCATAATATGTTTATTTCATTTTGTTCCTGATTTAACACTAGGTTCCTAAATAATGCCTTGCAAATGGTTACTTACATCTGGTGCTGCAGAATCTGAACTTCCTATAAACAGAAAGAAAAAAGTAATTGGAAGACATTCATTCCCTAACATACCACAAATTTAAACACCTCAAAATAAGATTTGTGAAATGTAACTGCTTGCAGTTAACGTATTTTGATGAGAAAATACTTGCCATTAGATCCTGTTCTACAGATAAATAGCTGTTGCTGAAGTGGTGAAAAAGAAGAGCACCACTTGTCACCTAGCAGACCAGACTCTTGTACAGGTAGACATTGCAACAATTTTACTTAGCCATTAGCTGGGGTAGAGAGAGAGCCCTACTTAAAAAGGTACTTTAGACTCATTTTCCAGGAAAAAAAGAATTCAGCCTTGCAGTGCTCCAACCCTTACCTTACTCCTTGTAAGAATCCATCCTGGCAGTGCATCCATCCTTACCCTTTACCTCTTGCTCCGATGTATGTTTTCTTCATCACTACAACTGGTCCCTTGCAGCTGCTTGAGTAAGCAGCAACTGTCTCAAGCAGGGAGACAGCTAAGTGATGTATCCAAGTGGAAGTCCAAGGAGGATCAACCTGATGCTCAAGTAAGCAGCAGAGGAGATCCGATAAAATGACTCAGTGTGAAGGAACACCGATCCTGAACCAGTAAGAAGCTCTGAAAACAAAAACCCTCCAAATCAAGTGGAATACAGAAACTACTTGATTAAGAAAAAAAAAAGCCACCATATTATCCAAAAAAAAAAAAAAACTGGGGAACGTCCCCAGGAGACCAGGTTCCCACCTGGAAGCTAGGACAAAAACTAGGTCCACAAAAAATATTCTATCTAAAAGCAGGAAGGCCCAAACCTTACACCCCTAACCCTTAGAATTAAGGGAAGAAAAACTCCATGATAGAAAGGGAGTCGTCTAGCCAGACAACCAAGCCCACGAAACAAGACAAACCAAGAATGTGAAAACCTTTGCAGCACAAAAACCCATAGGGGTTAGGAAGTTATCTCTGGGACCGTAAGACCCCAAGAGTACAATCCCATGAAGTGACTGAAAGGGTAGTCTGCAAAAAAGGAACCCCACAATGCTAGGCAGGAGATAAAGGTTTACCAGTAGATTTAAAAATTCTACGCACCCATATAAAATTTCCAGGTTTTTTGAGAATGTGAAAAAAAAAAATCAGACCAAGATAAAATTACATCAGAATTTTATTTTTATTTTTATTTTTTTTTTTCACATTTAATGTAACCTTTAATCTGTGCAATTCAATTAAAAACTAAAAATCTTTAAAGGGGGAAAAACAAAATTAAAACACTTACAATAACACGGTTGCAACACCCTTAAGCTAATACTTTGACGCACCTTTAGTTTTTCTGGCAGCATTAAGTCTTAAGGGGTAAGGGTCTATAAGCATTGCACATCTTGCCTTGGGAATCTTTACCCACTCTTCTTTGTCAGACAGAGAGCATCTCCTGTGCACAGCCCTCGGCAGGTCACCCCACAGATTTGCATATAGATTCAGGTCCAGGCTCTGGCTGAACCCATACAAAAAATGTAATCTTAGCCTAGAATGCTGGGGAGCTCAAGCAGACAGAGGAAGTTTCATTGTCTTGTGCAGTAGTAAAACAGATATTTAGGAGCAACTGAGAGAGGGGCTGGAGACAAGGGGTAACTTATGGGCTAAAGGTGTCCCAAATGCTAAAAGGGCAAACTGCCAAACGACTCATTCAGATGCATAGTCAGCCTCCAATTTGTAGTACTGGGAACATACCTTCATGCAGAAGACATTTTACAGAGGTTTGCTGACCTCAGGCTTCAAACCATAGAGGCTGCATTGGAGCCAGGCTTCAAAGGCCTACAAGAACATACTGCTGAATTCTATTGAGATGACTGGTGTCTGGAAAAAAAAAACTGTCAGAAGTGACAGACAGGTTGTAGAGAAAGGACAGAGTAGACAGGATCCACATGATTGGTTGAGGAAAGTGCACTATATGAGGCTATGATTTGCTAATTTTTCATTTCAAAGGTTTACAACCATTAGAAGGAATGATTCTAGTTGCCTGTCACTGGAGTATCAAGAGGTGAGCTCACAGTCAACCAGTCTTAATGGTATTCCTGTTGAGGTCAATGAGAACCGACTACCAGCTTACAAATTGCATCTCAAATAGGAAACGTTAGGACACATTCCCAGGTGTAGCCCAGGGCCCTTCAGGGTGCTTCAATTCTGCACAGAGAAAGGTCTCAAACAGTGGAAAAATCTTTGCAGCTGCAGGAGCCCAAAAAGAAACAAAGCCTGGGACAGCAGGATGATCCTCCAGATGCAGTGTAGAATGCACTAAGGTCTGAAATAACCCATTGTAAATCTAAGGCTACAGCATGAGAATACAGTCTCTCAAAAATGGTCTTTTCTGACAGATTGCTAGGACTGAATTGAAGTTTATGACAAGCACCAAAGGAGGAGCCGGATCCAAGGCCCCGGGAAAGTCAGACACACTAACCAGTGGAAAGGCACAGGTCAATGCTTATATCCAATGTGGTCAGGGTGCTTCAATAACTAAGTACAGACAGCCAAAAAAAAACCTGAGTAGACATGGGGGAGATTTCTGATTACAGGTGTCAGTTTTTTTAGGATACCAAGTAAATGCCCCCAGAAACAGGAAAGTATGGTCTGAAGTCATGCATGGCAACAGGACTGTCTTCTCTGTGTCGTATCAAAGACATGCTGCATTCACATTGTGTTGGTGAGAAATGTGAAAGGCACCAAACAGTGTAAATAGTGTGCTGGCAACTGGTGCTTTAGCCAGAAATGCTTAAAAAGTGAGTTTTCAGAAACAGGCTCAAAACTGAGGCAGTGCCACAACTCTGGACCTAGAGAGTGCTCCTTGGCTAAAAAAAACCCAGTAGATTTAGATCTTCAGCCCAGTCGCTAAGGGTTCCATTCCTTGCTAGCCCCTAAACCAAAGCAAGGCTGAGCAAACACCAATAAAGATAGATGCTATATAGAGACCAGCTCAAGCAGCAGTGTAGCAAGGAACCTAAAAGTGAAGCAACTGAGGGAGAGAGCTACAAAGAGAAAGCTAACAAAAATCATTAAACTTATCAGCTGAGCCAAAAAAATAACACAATATCCTAGGACACTAGCAAAACAAAAACTGCTGTAGAAAAGGAGTTATTCGGGGGCTGGCATACAAGTTTGCCAGTATTCAAATATTATGCAGGCAGCTGTATAACCTAGCCAGATAAGGTGAGCTTCAAAAAGGGTGACAATGTAAAGTAAATTATTTTTTTTAAATTATATTTTACTAAAACTGTAGAATAGCATTGCTCTTTATAAGAAAAAAAATTTTTTTTAGAAAATCCAGGTAGTAGTCTACAATCTCCAAACCTGCTTTGTAACCACAAAGTACATATAAGCATCACAAATGGTAATGTAATGCTTTCAAATTATAAACTGTTATAACATTTTTAAATACAACAAAAAGCAGCACAAACACACACACACATGCGGTTAGAAACAGAAAAGCTTTAACATGCACAGAAAAAGCTATGCAACCTTCTCCTTAAACTGTCTGCACTGCAACAGTGGTAGAATGCATTTCCTAATTCAAACACAGCTGATGGTTACCAGAAAATTGGTCTTTGAAAAAAAAATGTTATTAAGTAATTCAGCATGAAATATGAACACACTTTTTAAAAAAACTTTCACTTCTGTGGAATTTTTGATCTAGAAAATATTGGTCGAGTCACTGACTGGCCAATACCAATCTATACTTTAAATGTTTATGCTACAGTAGCAACTTGCTTAAATGTTTTGGATTGATATAGCAGACAAAAATGTTTAACTACAAAATAAACCCACTATTATTTCTTTGAAAAATAAGCCAAACCAGTGGAGGAAGTGCCAATTCGAAAATGTGCAACGTGTATATATAACACAAAGCTGTCATAGGCTTTTTCTTCCAGAGAGTGGGTTATAGCAAAGGGGATGGGGGAATTTATCAAACCACAATAGAAATGCTAGAACACAAAAACACCCTTTACCACATAAGTAGACCAATGAGTTGTATGAAAAACCAGATGATCCTGAAGAGAAAACAAATGTATTATAGGTTTCTTTCAGCAGATGGCAGTAGAGGATCAGAACCCAGCACCATGGTTAGTACTAAAGGATCCCTTTGGACAGTCAGCAATAGCACAGCATCTATTTTACAAGGGTTACCTTGCTCAAAAAATTGTGAACGTCTTTTATAGTTTCTCAAAGAAATTGGCTCAAAGTCTAATTGAAAAATACAAAGGAAAACAATATTATAACCAATTAAACAGAAAAGATATTACGGCAACCGTAAAGATGAAGAACAAAGCAGGAGCAGACAAAATCTTGTTCAGTTGTGCATGGCAACCAATCAGCTTCTATCTTTTAGACCAAACGGAGACTAAAAGATCATTGGTTGCCATGAACGGCTGCTCCAGAATCTAGCTGCTCCAGTTTTGATGAATTCACCCAATTGTGCAGTTGCTAGCACAACATGTTTAAAACACATTTGACTTGTACATTGCACCAGTAAAGATTAGTCATATGATACATGAATCACAACCACACCATTGGATATAAGTATTTATGCAGTTCAGAGCTCTCTCAACTCTAAATTGAATAAATCCTGAAATTTCAGTCAGATTATTAGATGCAGATAAAGAAATGGAAGCAAGTATCCTCAGTCTGATAGGATAACGCTTGAAATTCCCATGCAGTATATATTTGCACTCTTAAGTGGCAAAGCAGTTTTAGTACAAAGGGTTATGCCCATCTTTTGAACAAATGCAGTACTAACATGATACATGTAAGCTGCACACATAGGTACCGAATCTGTTACCCAGAAATCCATAACTTAAAGGGTCTAAAAATCAAATAAAAACATGCTTGTAATCTTTAGACTACTGAATAGTCATACAGGAGAAAACAATTTTTTTGACTAAATTTAATGTTGCAAAAATTATGAAGACCTAATGTAAGGTGGGTAATAAAACATTAAATTATGGAACCAATCTCGGTAATAGACTCCATGCCAATGTTATGAAGCAGCAAAGTTTCAATCTATTCATGCTATCATTCAATTATATTTGTAAGCCTTGAATGAAGCATGGAACAGTTAGATTTACGGCAGTTGATTTCAAAACACTCATTTTGGGCGTTCCAGTTCATACAATAAGCCACACATGCATGTTTCTTTATTTAGTTGTAACGGTCTATAAACAAAAAAATTGAGGACAGGGGTGCTAAGAACCAGCATGGGCTCCAAGAGAGACAAACCCCACGTTGCACAGAAATTGTGCTCTTTGGCCCTCAAGAACACCCTTAAATGTTGCAGGCATAAACCTGGTTTGTAAGACAGGTATATTTTAAGACTCTTCTTTTTTTTTTCCTGGGAGGGTGTGGCTAACAGGCTTTAAGCACCCTTAAATCTTAAAGTTGTTTTAAAGCTAAAATAGTTTTTTACCTTAATGCATTCCCTGCATTAAGGTAAAAACATGTTTTACAACTTGCTATGCTTCCCTATCTCCCAAAATACTTACTCAAACCCTTGATCCTTCGCTGTGTATGGCTGCATCTCTTCTCTTCCTTTGCACGTGTGTATGGGGCATTAGTCCCTGTGTGTAGATTATCTGCAGACTTGTCTGCAGACTTACCAAAACCATATAATATGAGGTCAAACCTAAACACTTTCAATTTGTATGCAATCCGCCAGGCCCTTGCACTACATAGAAAAGGTAAAGTCTGCAGATAATCTGCACGTGTGTACGGGGCATAAGGGACACAAGTTGGAACGATTTGCTCCTTCTGTATCAATTAAATGCT
Organism: Pelophylax lessonae; assembly: GCF_965119305.1. Lineage (NCBI taxonomy): Eukaryota > Metazoa > Chordata > Amphibia > Anura > Ranidae > Pelophylax > Pelophylax lessonae. Next base: position 512,247,324 of record NC_138769.1, read on the forward strand.
GTGAGGGAGTAGGGAGCAGAGCCGAGCCACACCGTGTGGGTCTAAAAAATGTACACAGCCTGGCTTTGGATCGAGCCGTCAAGCGGTTTGCAATGGGGGGCAGACAAAGAAGAAGGGGAGCCAAGAGCACCAGGGGGGGACCAATTATGTACAGAGCAGATAAGTACAAGATGTTGATTTTATTTTTTTTTTAATTTGCCTCAAAAAAAAAAAAAAAAACTTTATTGCTGGGCTCACAAGCTCATTTAAATATATACCTCCATAGCTGCACAGAATATAAAACCACTTTGTGTGCATGCACCAAATGCTTTTCCAAACTCAGATGTTATCTTGTACATAGCCTGTGCAGCAAACAGAGCTGCGAGTGGGGCCAAGCAGGCTCCACCCACTACAGACTGCCTGCAGAAGACTACAGTAAGGGGCAGGTACAAGACCAGTCAACCCTGCACAAAGTCTTTTACAAGAAGGTCCTGCACAGAGGCAAGATTTGCACTGGATTACTGCACAGAACCGGAGGAAATAAAGCTGAAGAAGTAGTAAGTAGTAAGAATACACATGCTTCTTGCATTTAGACAATATTTGCTTATCCTGACATTCAGCTCTAAAATCTAATTCTAAAACAAATTCCTTAACCTCACCCTAAACTTTATTCTAAACTCAAAAGCACTTAAGCTTTGATAAAGTGGTTTTCAGTCACTTCCTTTTTAGTTTTGAATACATTGTGGAAGGGATCAAATTAAGTCAGTTATAATTCGTATTATTACTTATATCTAATCTCCTTGCCTTGTAGTCTTAAAGTGGTTGCAAACTCTTACATATACCCAGTGAAGTGACTAGGCTCAGGTGACACAGACAAAGCAAATCCTCCTAATAGGTTGTACCCATTTATCTGCAGCCCCATGTCCTCCAGTGTCTTCCAAAACACACATTTTGCACATCTCTCTGCAGCAGAAAGTGGGGGGGGGGGGGCAGGGATCAGATGTCACCAATACTGCAGAGCACAGCTCCATGAAATCAAATAGCTGTTTGGAGCTCGAACAGGCTAAAAAAAAAAGAAAACATGTAGAGCCAAGTCTGGGTCACATGCTGTGTGCTGGAGGTGGTCGGGCTGTCTGCTTACAGTTCTATCGGTGACTCATGCAGACAGCAGAGGGATCAGAGAGGAACCAAACTCTTGTTTTGGAGTCAGGTGAGAACATACTATATTGGGATGTGCTTTGTTCACTTTTCTTGTCTGAGGTTTACAACCACTTTAAGACTTAACAGAAAGCAAGGGATTGCTCACGTACTGTTCCAGTGACAACTGCAAAACTCTGGATGTAACAACACTTTTGGTCTCTGTGATAATGGTTATCAGGATAAAAACAGAAGATGATTCTCATCTGACAATAAAAAAAAATAAAATATTCTAACCACTTTCCCAAACCGTAAAAACCAGAAAATAGCAGCAAATCAATTCCCAAAAATCTAACTTAATTTTATCACTTCACTTGAACAGTATATTTATATATTACACACACACACCACATATACAGCACACACTTTATATCTACACTAACACATACATATAATGTTACAAGGAGCTCAATTATAGCACCTTACAAGGCTCAAGAGGAAAAAAAAAAAAACTCTGGCTGGAGTTTAGTGTAATTGATGCAGTATCCCTTGACTAGGCATCACCGACACTCTTGATTATTCATCACTACTCAGACACCATCAAAATATACGGGAAGGACTTAAGTGGTGTAATGTGAAGGTAATACTGTCCTTCAGAACTTCAACTTAGTGAGTCGATTATATAAATCACTTGTACCCATATGGCAGAAAGAAAAAAAAAAAAAACTTAACGTTCATATTCTAGAGAACACAGTTGTGCTTCAGAGGGTGAATTCAACCTCGCCATGCAACAAGATCTGTCTGATGGCTCTTAACAAAGAGTATCAGTTGTACTTTACACTCATGAGATATTTAAGCATGCCACATGGGCAAAACACTACTGCCATAAGAGTGAGAACAAGAAAAGAACTGAAAACAAAATACATATTTAAACGTATAGCCCACATGGGAAACCAAGTGTATGGCATGGTGTGCATGGTGGCATCTTATCCATTAGGTCATGAATTTATGGTCTATTTATAATGACAAGGAAAATGAGCACATACTTTTTTTCTTTTCAATTCAGCTAGAAACTGGTTCCACATTCAAATAATATTTGCTGTTAAAGTAATATACAGATGGACCAAATACAGTATCTCACAAAAGTGAGTACACTCTAGCATTTTTGTAAATATTTTTAGTAGATCTTTTCATGTGTTATACTTTGCTACAATGTAAAGTAGCAGGTGTACAGCTTGTATAACAGTTTAAATTTGCTGTCCCCTCAAAATAACTCAACACAACCATTAATGTCTAATCCACTGGCAACAAAAGTGAGTACACCCCTAAGTGAAAATGTGCAAATTGGGCCCAATTAGCCATTTTCCCTCCCTGGTGTCATGTGACTCAACAGTGTTACAAGGTCTGAGGTGTGAATGGGGAGCAGGTGTGTTAAAAATTGATTTTTTGGACACCTGGAAGGAGATCGCCGAGGGACATCAGCGATCAGCCATACCAGATCAGCGTACTAAGACCGGCGAGGCCAGTCTGGGGCCACAAGGATGTGGCACAAGGATGACCAGAATTCCTTCTGCCTTGATCCTTCATAGAAGTCTCGGCAGAAATTTGGGAGGGGGAAAGGCATATATCAGATGGTACTGGCCCCAAGGAGCCACCAGTGCGTCTGTGGCGCCGGCCAGAGGATCCCGACACCTTGCCACATATCTCTGCACCTTTCTGTTGAGATGAGAGGCCAACAGGTCTACCCTCGGGAGTTCCCATCGGAGACACATCTGATGAAACACCTCCGGATGAAGTGACCATTCTCCTTGGTCCAAGGCCTCTCGACTGAGGTAATCCGCTTGCCAATTTTCCACCCCTGGAATATGCACAGCATAGACAGCTGGAATGAAACGTTCCACCCACCTTAGAATGCCGGCTACTTCCCGAGCCGCTAGGACATTTTTCGTGCCCCCTTGGTGATTGCCACAGCTGTGGCATTGTCTGATTGAATCGTATGGACACCCCTGAAGACGAACCGTCCAATGGGCCAGACAAAGTGTGATTTCCCGAAGTTCCAGTACATTGATTGGTAGCCTGGACTCCTCCAGAGTCTAAACCCCCTGAACACAGTCCATGCCAAAAACACCTCCCCACCTGGACAGGCTGGCATCCGTGGTGATCACCATCCAGTACAGAGAAAGGAAAGATTTTGCCTGTCGAAGAGGCGGAGAGCGAAGCCACAAAATCAGGGACCCTTTCGTACCCCGGCTCAACAGGATCAGATTGTCTAGACACTGTGGATTCTTGTCCCACTTGGAAAGGATTTCTCTCAGCAGAGGTCTCATGTGTAACTGTGCACAATGGAACCACCTCAAAAAGGTAGACACCATCAGGCCGAGCACCCACACGCAAGTCCTGAGAGACGACCGACTGCTGGACATCAGAAGTCGAATGGCATTCTGCAGCTTCTGGAACGTGTCCAGCGGGAGAAACACCCTGGCTGAGGCCGAGTCCAGAGTCAGACCCAGATAGTCCAACTTGTTCGACGGAACCAGACTTCTGAAAATTCAGAGTCCACCCGAACTCCTGCAGAGACCACACAGCGATGTCTAGGTTTTCCCATAGAGTAGTCAGAGACTCTGCTCATAGAAAATCGTCCAGGTACCCCAGCACCGCAATCCCCTGCTGTCGCAACAATGCGAACACTGGGGCCAACATTTTTGTGAACACCCGAAGGAGCTAAAGTGAGACCAAAGGATAACGCCACAAATTGATAATGCTCCTCGCCCACGGCAAAGCGGAGAAAGTGCAGATGTCAAACATGTATCGGGATATGGAGGTAAGCGTCCTTGATATCGATAGAGGCCACAAGATCCCCTTGATGAAGGGGTGCCACTACCGAACGGATGGACTCCATCCGGAACTTGTGTGCCCGCACAAAGCAGTTAAGGGATCTGAGATCCAGAACTGGACGAACTTTGCCTTCCTTCCTGGGAACTGTCAAGAGGTTTGAATAAAAACCCTAAAAATGTTCTGAGTTTGGAACCAGCACAAGCACCCCTTGCAGTAAAATCTTGTACCGCCCCAAAGAGACCACGCAACCAGTCTGGGGACAAATGCGGGTTGGAAGAAAAAAACCTCTCTGGAGGAAAAGACCGAAATTTGATCTTGTAGCCGGACCGAATCAGCTCGTGGACCCACCTGTTTTGAATCAGAGAGGTCCATGGGTCCAGAAAAAAAAACAAAGACGTCCCCCCACCCCAGATATGGGTGAGGGCACCCCTTCAGGCAGAAGAGGGCTTGTCTGCAGGTCTGCAAGGACCTGCTCTCGACTTACAAGGCCAGGGCCTCTTGGAACCTCTGGAGATGTTCCGAACAGGTTTGGATCCTTTTTCTTGAGACCCTGAGTGATGAAAAAAACACTTATGACCCGTGAAAAAAGGACCACATCTGCGACGAGACTCCTTGCCCCTGGAAGCCTGTGGAAGGAGAGTACTCTTCCCTCCTGTGATTCCCTGAATGAAATTAAGAGAAGACCCAAACAGCCAATCCCCCATAGAGGGGAGATTCGCTAGGGCCTTCTTGGAAGCTTGGTCCGCAGACCAGCATATCAGCCATATCATAAGCCGAAGGACCACTGCTGTCACAGACAGCCTAGAAACGAAGGGAGCCGAATCCAGAGAGGCGTCGCAGAGAAACTGCAACCCCTGGACCAACTGGTCTGCCAGCTCCGCAAAGGCAGGGGGATCCCCCTCAAGATCCTGGAGCAAAAGCTTAGCCCACTCAGTCCAGGTCTGGGACACCAAGACAATGGTGAACACTGGCCTAAGGACTGAACTGGCCATAGTAAACATGTGCTGGCCCAAGGTCTCCGCTTTCCTATCAAAAGGGTCTTTAAAAGCCGCAGACTCCACCACAGGAATCAGGGTGGATTTGTTCAGCCTGGAAACCAGGGAATCTACCACAGGTGGAACCATCTACTTTTCTAGCAGGGACTCTTCAAAGGGGTATCTTCTAGCGAAACACTTAGGAACCATCACATTGCGTTTAGGGTAACCCCACTGATTCGCGACAATTTTGTCAAAATAGGCGGGAAAAGGAAAAACTTGCTGCTTTTGAGGATTTTCTGGTACCAAAGGCGACCGGTGCCTCCGATGCAGCCACATTCTTCATTTTTAAAGTTTCCCGCACATACAACCAGTGCCTCTACCAGCACTTTTTCATGTGCAGCTGTAGTGGAAGAGGAATCATCCTCACTATTAGAGCACTCATAGTGCGTGGACACAGACCCAGCAGGGTGACTCATGTCCGCAAGATCAGACTCATAATGTGAGGAGACAGAAGAGGCAGGACCAAATCAATCTTGGACACTATTAACTCCAGAGCCGCCACCATTGCAGAGTGGATTGGGACCCCAGAAGGGCCCGCCGCCTCTTAGATGGAATCAGGGAGTGAAATTTGCTACAGGGACTCCATGTTAACCAGAGAACCACACAGGCAATCTAGATGCCACCATGCTAGTGGCACTACAAGCCGCAGCACAGCTGAATTGCTGCTATAGCAGAGAAGGGGAGATCTACCTAGGGCACCAACAATAACTCATCACCACAGGTCAGTACAGAGCAGAGAGCTGGATGCTGTACATCATGCGGTGATCAGAGAGAAAGAGGAAGTTCAGGAGTCAGCACTAGGAAGGCCACCACCATAGTAACCGCCCTCAAGGCTCCAAAAACCTGGGCGATGTTCTATTCAATGGGAAACCACAGGAAAACGGCTGCCGGACTACACAAACATGGCCCTCGAATATACAGCATACAGCTAGCCATCCGCAGCAAAATGGCGGGCCCACGCAGCTCCCGGGTCCCACAGGGGACACGATGGGACATTTGTACAGTAAAGGGAGGCCCTGGCAGGGGCCCCCACCAGGACAACCCCCCCACCAACAGACTGCATGCTTGCCCCCCCGACCCCATGGCCCGCGACACCCCCAAAACACACCTGACAGGTATGGCCGCCCCTGGGGGGGAAAAGGAGGGGGGAGTTAAGTGTGGGCATGTGGGGGTGGACCACAGGGGACCCCAACACATGGGGGGTATGCTGTGTGGGAAAGAAGGGAACCCAGGGGTCCAACCATCCCCAAGAAGGGCCCACTTTCACCCGGAAAGGCCATCAGAAAAGGGGGGACCCTACTTACTATAACTTGCAGGCCAGCCCCCCCATCCAGTGGGGCTATGTCGCAGCCGACCTAGGAAGACCGTAAGGATTTAGAATATCCAGTTCGTCACCCAGTCTAGCAGTTGCTTGTAGTTCTCACAGGAACAGAAAATCAGAAAAAAAAATGTTAGGACCAGAGATCCCAGCAAGGAACTAGGTCCTTACTCCTGACTAGGCAGAAAAAAACTGAATGCATATAGCAGGAAGTGGGAGTATACCCCCTGGGCCTGCCCCATAGGTGTGGTAAGGCTTTTACCTGCCTAGTGTCCTACTCCTGTAGGGGGCAGTATAACCCAATGGTCAAGAAGATTCTGGAGCTGTGCCCGTCAAAGAACATCAAAGAAAAGGATTTTACGGTAAGACAAAAATGCAATTTTAACACACCTGCTCCCCATTCACGCCTGAGACCTTGTAACACTAATGAGTCACATGACACCGGGGGGGGGGGGGGGATTGCTAATTGGGCCCAATTTGCACATTTTCACTTAGCAGGGTACTCACTTTTGTTGCCAGTGGTTTAGACGCTAATGGCTGTGTGTGGAATTATTTTGAGGGGACAGCAAATTTACACTGTTCTACAAGCTGTACAATCACTACTTTACATTGTGGCAAAGTGTAATTTCTTCAGTGTTGTCACATGAAAAGATATACTAAAATATTTACAAAAACGTTAGGGGTGTACACTTTCGTGAGATATGATCCATCTGTATATAACTTTAACAGCAAAAATTTTGAATGTGGAACCAGTTTCTAGCTGAATTAAAAGAAAAAAAAGTCTGTGCTAATTTTCCTTGTCATCGTAAATAGACCATAAAGATACAATGCCACCATGCCATACACTTGGTTCCCCGTGTGGGCCATACATTTAAATATGGTTTTTGTTTTCAGTTCTTTTCTTGTTCTCACTCTTATGACAGAGGTGTTCTGCCAATGTGGCATGCTTAAATATCTCATGAGTGTAAAATACAAACTGATACTCTTTGTTAAAAGCCATCAGACAGATCTTGTTGCATGGCGAGGTTGAATTCACCCTCTGAAACATCAGCATAACCCAATGGTCAAGAAGATTCTGGAGCTGTGTCAGTCAATGAATGAATTAAATTTGGTGTTATCGCTCTCACTCTCTCATACTGGTCCCGAAGTTCAACATGGCACCCCATGGCAAAGAACTCTGAGGATCCGAAAAAAACGAATTGTTGCTCTACATAAAGATGGCCTAGGCTATAAGAAGATTGCCAAGACCATGAAACTGAGATGCAGCATGTGGCCAAAATCATACAGCGGTTTAACAGGACAGGTTCCACTCAGAACAGGCCTCGCCATGCTCGACAAAAAAAGTTGAGTGCATGTGCTCAGCATCCAATTCAGAGGTTGTCTGGGAAATAGACGAATGAGTACTGTCAGCATTGTTGCAGAGATTGAAGGGGTGGGGGGGTCAGCCTGTCAGTGCTCAGACCATCAAATTGGTCTGCATGGCTGTCGTCCTAGAAAGAAGCCTCTTCTAAAGATGATGCACAAGAAAGCCCGCAAACAGTTTGCTGAAGATAATCAGACTAAGGACATGGATTACTGGAACCATGCCCTGTGGTTTGACAAGACTAAGATAAATCTATTTGGTTCAGATGAGGTCAAGCATGTGTAGCGGTAACCAGATGAGGAGTACAAAGACAAGTGTGTCTTGCCTACAGTCAAGCATGGTGGTGGGAGTGTCATGGTCTGGGGTTGCACGAGTGCTGCCCGCACTGGGGAGCTGCAGTTCACTGAGGTAACCATAAATGCCAACATGTACAGTGACATAGTAAAGCAGAACTTTGGGCCAATTTTGAAATGTTCACTTAGGGGTGTACTCACTTTTGTTGTCAGCAGTTTACATTAATGCCTGCGTGTGGAGTTATTTTGAAAGGAACAGTGAACTTAATCTTACGCAAGCTGTGCACTTACTACTTTACATTGTAGCAAAGTATAATTTCTTTAGTGTGGTCACATGAAAAGATATAATAAAATATTTACAAAAATGTTAGGGATGTACACACTTGTGAGATACTGTATATTTAGGTCAATATCATGCCTGAAAACTAGTTCTAAGTAACAACTGTTTCTGCTGTAATATAAAGTACTTATTTTTAAGCTGCAACTATGAGTACAGTATTCAAAGCCCAAGTGTACAATAAAAAATACTACATAAAATAGGTCAGTTTTTTTACATTTCGTGTGATGTGTCCCTTGTGCTTCTGTCCTCGAATTTATTAGTAATATTCTTCCTCTGATGCCCCCCCAATCTTGGCCGCCAATATCTTCCACTGCAGGGGTTCAAAACATTGAGGACCTGTGACAGGCACTCATTAAGAATGCCTGACCATGCCTACCTTTTCCACCCAGCTCCTCAATTAATAGAAGCCAGTACTACAGCTTCTATGAATGAAACATGATCTATGAATGAATGATGCGGACCAATCTTCAACCCATCCACCATCTGTAGTTCACATTTCATTCAGAAAAGCTGTAGTACCAGCATCTATGAATAGAGGAGCTGGGTGAAAAGGGTGGGCAGAATCAGACACTCTTGATGAGTGCCTTGACAGCTCATGAAATCTATGAACCCCCCTAAGCACCTGAAAATTATGGCGGCGGGTGTCATCAGGGGACAAGATTATTACTGCACTAGATGACAGAAGAACAAGAAACACACATTACATTAAAGGGCCAGTTCACACCATAGACATGCAGTCGGAAAGCGTTTCAGATGCTTTTTTGCATGCGCGTTTGAGACGTGTTTTTAATGCTTTTTGGCACATTTTTGACGCATTTTGATGCATTTCTGTGCATTCCCCCCCACCCCTCTTTTATTCACGTTTAATAAGTACATGTGTTCCAGTGTGTTTTTGGTGCGCTCCAGTACGTTTTACAGCTTTCCAGTACAATAAAGTGCATAAAAATGCAACACAATCTACTTTTTTCTCTGGAACTGGAATGCACTGGAACTGATTGCACTGGTGTGAACTATGCCATTGAAAACTATATAACCTACTATCCATGCATTTTTGATGCAGAAAAAAAAAAACCCACTGGACTGCATGTGGTGTGTACTGGCCCTAAAAGGTAAGAAGTGTCCCTTGTGCATATTCGGTATTAAAATGTAACAAAATCAATGACCTTACACTGTAACTAAAATCTATAAGCTTACATTGTAACCAAAAACATTCTTATTTATCATCATACATGAAGTATAAAAATACAAAACAAAAAAAATGGATATAAAAGTTTGAACATAGGGAAAGTCTGCAAGAATCAGCTTTCCAAACAGCTTTGGGAGGACTGTTGCAAATAATCAAATCCAAAGAACCTTTACATACAATGAAACCCCTTTTGTACAACTTTAGCTCTAGGTTACATATCTACATTCAGCAACCCCTGTTCACTTGTCATGTGATTTGAAAGATCAAAGTTGCATGACAAGTCGCACCCTATATCTGGCTATGGAACTGTTCAAATCGGTGTCTCTCCAACTTGCACCAATTTTGAAAAGGTTCACTATTTTTGACGATTTCATGTGAACCTCGCAATGACATCTGTGCATGAAGTTGCACAGAGCTCGGCAAGCTGCACATGAAATCGGACTGACTGGCAGCTTTGAAATGTGTCAACTGGAGCTGAACCCGTAGCTGGGAACTCCATGAACCAAGCAAACAGCACAGTCCCAAATTAAATAACTATGAAACTAATGACTACTGTGAAAAAGAGAGAAAAAAATATAAGCTGAAACAGGTATTTGTAAAATATTTTACCTTTTGGCTTAGAATCAACATCATCTTTTAGTCCGTTCAGTTGTTTGATCTTATTAACCTAAAGTAAACAAAAGTGGTTACAGGTTAACCATTTTATATTTACCAGCTGCTGTATATAAATACATATTTGGTTAACAAATAATTTTTTTACTAATTCAGGGATAGCCAGGAAGAAGTGCATACATTGCATTCCATATACAAGGACTGAAATGCATACTTTACAAAAATGTAATCCTCAACACTGGAGAAAATATGCTACAGAAATACATGTGCATGTGCCATAATTTAACATTGTAAATTAAAACAACAGATAGGTGTCATAACACGCAATGTTGTTCAGTGAGACTAGTCAGATCTCTGTGGTGTGGTACACTTTAAAAACTAGGTATGTCTTTTTCTGTGCCTTTTCATGCACTGTGATTTCCAATAAAATGTGTAAAATGTGTAAAATGTGTAAAATGTGTAAAATGTGTAAAATGTGTAAAATGTGTAAAATGTGTAAAATGTGTAAAATGTGTAAAATGTGCCACAATGCATGTATTGGAAGAAAAAAATGAGAAAAAGCCAAAGCAAATAGATGTAAAGTTGGTCAAAGAGACAATATTATACGGTACAGTTAAAGTAGAAACTAAAGGCAAACCTTTAAGTTTTGGGTAATATGGAGATGGCTTAGAACACCTGTCTATTGTTATTGCTGTCTGTGTCTCAATTAGGGAGATTCACCCTCTCCATTTGTCATGTTTACCATTATAATTAAAAGTAAATTAAAGTCCCAAATTATGGGTTGTCCCCAGAAAAGTAATTGAGAGTAAATCTTCCCACGGAGACACTGATTTTCTTGACCTGGGGTCCCCAAGTGATTTCCCTAATTTTCAAGGATTTCCTTTTACTTCCTGTTTGGGTATGGGACAGGATGTGAAGGAAAATCTCCCCAATTTGTCAGAAATAGCAAAAATAAACCTTACAAGGGGTTATAACCCTACTCTTTATCTAAACTGAAAAGTTTTGTCTATATTTCTACTTGAATGTAAACTAGTCTATGCTGTCAGCTAGAAAGTAATTAAACAGGAGGACATGATATAGTCTAGCCTTTAAAGTGGAAAAGAAAACCTAAACGTAACTGTTCCTAAAAATGCTCCCTCTCCTCTTTTATCTATCCTATCTAACTTGAAAAATAAACAACCGTGTGTGCCCACTTGTTAATCCTCTCAAGTCACATGACCTTGCAGCTCCGGCACAGGGAGCACTGAACAGTTGGGAATTCTGGGAGCTGTGACCTCACCCAATGACACAGGGGAGCTAAAACTGTGGGTTGACATGACCCAAGTAAATTAAAAACAGGCAAGTACGCAGATCTTTTTTATACAGGTTAGGTGCAATGGACAGGAAGAGGGAGGAGGAACAATTTTAGGGATCGTTAGACTTGGGCTTTTCTTCCACTTTACATTTAACATCTTCCTTTAACTGAAGAAAATGATCATAAGAACATTAGGCACTTTATTAAAAATACAGGGCTACTCAAGTCCACTTAAAAGCTTTTTTTTTTTTAAGCTCACAGTGCTATATGGGTTTTACTTCCAATATGTATAACCTTAACAATTCCACATTAAATGTCTTCTATTAGAAAATCCATTTTTCAATATTTGATGTGGGTCTAAAACTGTGTTAGGGAGCAAACTGCTTTCTTTTCACTTGTACACAAAATGGTGATTGGAGGGGGAAAGGGTCTACTCTGACATTCACCAACTTTAAAACCAAGGATGAAAATACATGGCCCAAAAAGAAAGACACTTATTACTAAAGATTTGGCTATTTGAATGCAAAGATTTCATTTTGTTTAACTGGCAGCATATACAAGAGAAAAACATACAAATAACACAGATGATAAAATCTACTTACATTTCCAGAGTCTGCATCTTTGCCTCTCGGTGAGGAGTTTGGGGACCTACTTCCCCTTGAACTTGCATCAATCCACTTATTCTCTGTAGAACCTACAAGTTTGGTATCCATACTGGTCAGATTGAGGGTTTTATGGCTTTTGTATGGCAGGGAAGGTGGATCTATGCCCCAGTCTGATTGGTAAGTAATCAATGCAGCAACATAAGGTATGACAGTTAATGAAAACACATAAAAAAAGACATGTACACAGGACGGAACAAAGTGGTGAAGCAAGCAGAACAAGCAGTGTCACGGAGTGTTAGATTTCTGCAAAAAGACCACCTTCCCAGACATGCAAGTATACATGCACTAACATGTTAAACAATTTGCTGTATCTTAAAGAAACTCCAACTCAGTTTTTGCCATATAAATATTTAAAAATATCACTAACTTGTTGCATTGTAATTAGGATTTTACCATTTGCTACTAACATTTGCAAAGGGCAATTTTTTAATAAATGGACACTGCACATTACATAATTTTTCATCAAAGCCTACACGCCATTGTTATGTGCGACATCCTCGTTGAAACAATCAAGATTTTTTTATTTTTTTTAACCACTTTAGCCCCAGCCCTATTTCGGACACTTTTTGTTCACAAGTTAAAACCAGTATTTTTTCCTAGAAAACTACTTAGAACCCCCAAACATTATATATATTTTTTTAGCAAAGACTCTGGAGAATAAAATGTCGGTCATTGCAAAATTTTTTGTCACGCGGTATTTGCGCAGCGGTCTTTAAAACGCCATTTTTTTGGAAAAAATTTGAAAAATCACATTTCACTGCATTTAAAAAATACTAAACAGTAAAGTTAGCCCATTTTTTTTGTATATTGTGAAAGATGATGTCACGCCGAGTAAATAGATACCAAACATGTTACGGTTTAAAATTGCGCCCCCCCGTGGGATGGCGACAAACTACGGTCAATAGAGATCTCAATCTGCGACGCTTTAAATTTATTTAACGGTTACCAGTTTAGAGTTAGAGTGTAGCTCTTTTTTTTTAATTATTGCCCACGCTCTGGCGATCGCGGCGATACCTCACATGTGTGGTTTGAACAGCGATTTCATTTGCGGCTCGACTTGCGTATACGTTTTTTTTTGTGCGCGAGCTAACGGTGACGGGGACGGCTAAATTTTTTTTTTTTTTTTTTTTCCTATTTATTTTTTCTTTTTTTTTAAACTTTATTACAGGTTTTTAAAAAAAAAAAAATCTGATCACTTTTATTGCTGTCACAAGCAATGTAAACATCCCTGGTGACAGCAATATGTCGTGACAGGTACTCTTTATGGAGGGATCGAGGGTCTAAAAAACCCTAGACCCCTCCACTACACTTCCCTGTATGCAAAACGCCGAAAACGGCATTTTTGCATACAGCCGTTTTTCAAATCTGCCGCCTTTTGCAGCACAGTAACCCGGACGTGACGTCATGGACGCCGCCTCCGGGTTACGTCATCGGAGACCCGATTGATGCCGTTTCCGGCATTCATCGGGACTCCATCCAGCCGGCGGACATGCCGGCTGGGTGCTCGGGGCTCCCGGTGGGACGGTAGCCCCGAGCAAAGCCGCGGAAGGCGGCGGGAGGGGGGGGGGACGTCCCCTCCCGCCCCCCCGGGTAACGATCGAGCGGCTCCCGAGCCGCATCGATCGTTACCGACGGAAAGCCGACCGTCGGCTTCAAACAACGGTACCGGGATGATGCCTCTAGCTAGAGGCATCATCCCGGTATAACCCCGCAAATTCTGATGACGTAGAGGTTACGTGACTGGTAGTAAAGTGGTTAAACTTATGTACATTTTACCTGGTTTGAAGTTGGAGTACCTTTTATACAAACAATATATGAAACACTATACAACAAAAGTATAGATAAATAGGTATTATTGTATTTTAACAAAACCTAAAAAAAGGTTCATTAGCTACAATACAGCTTACAAAACTGCATGGTACGAAGACCAAAGCAGTTTTCTGGAATCAGTCGTGCTGTGAATCCCTACTAGCTTAGTTTGTACTATTTTGAAATAAACCCGATAAATAAAACTAATAACAAGGGATAACAGACTGTTCTCTTGTGCCAGTACTTGGGTCAACCGATTATAAAATAAGTATTCACATAATGTCCCTTTTTCGCTAACTTTCTTTGGGTGGTGTTTTATTAATTTTTTTCTAAATAAAACAGTACTTACTAATCCTCCTCTTTTCAGGTTCCCCATGGGTGCTCCTGGCTCCTCCTCTTCGGCAAGTGTCCCCATAGAAAGCAGTTTTCCATGGGGGCACTTGTGTGGGCTCGATCCTTAGTCACCCTGTCTGCATCTATTGACACAGATCTGGCAGATTGGCCAGGACCCCGTGATCCCTCATCACAGGATTTGATAGATAGCACCGAGAGCCGATGGCTCCCACTACTACCCTGTTTCCCTGAAAATAAGCCCTACCCTGAAAATAAGACCTAGCATTAATTTTGGGGATGGCTGCAATATAAGCCCTACCCCAAAAATAAGCCCTAGTTAAAGTCGTTCAAAAAACATTTAATCCATTTTGTAAAAAGATTATATAATGTGCAGTGTGTCTACTTTTGTAACTTTATTGTGGAAAATAGATTATTTACAGTGCGCTGGGCGCTCATATGACCTGAGGTAGATCTCTTCTCCTCCCGGGTTACGTCAGTGGCCCCTCACTCTGCAGTGCTGAAAGCGGGGAAGAAGAGCTCCGGTGGGTCATGTGAGCACCCAATGGCACTGTATATAAGGTATTTTCTACTATAAAGTTACAAAAAGAGACACACTGCACACTCTATAATCTTTTTACAAAACGGATTATATAATTTTATAATGTCTTTAATCAAGGTTTATTTTTGGGATTACTGAATGTCCTAATGCTGACTCCTGAGAAGACAGGGGACGCAGGAACTTTTTTAAAAACATTTTATTGTTTTATTCCAGGTTTTTTTTTAGAACAAAGAGAGGGGTAAATGACACAATACAAGCACTGTGCTGTCTATCATGCCTTAAAGAATCAGGATTTTTTTTTTTGTTAGGGTTACAACCACTTTAAGATCGTCATGGTGACATGACTGTTTTTGAATAAATGTAAATTATTGTACATGCCGTAAATAAATAAGACAGCATGGAATGCATTAGGGTAAAAAAAAAAAAAAAACCTTTAGGCATTACAACCACTTTAAACCCCTATACACTGCAATATTTTAACTCTTAGTGAGAAATTTTAACCGTTCACAGAAGGCAAAGCCTGTTATGCCCTTTAAAATATGGTATAGGTTTCTGAACATGCTCTCCTCAGTTGTTTCAACTGCCTACAAAACAGGCCAGGGTAATTCCTTGGCCTAGTGGACATATGCATAGCATTTTTTTCACTTGATAATGGACACTAGTAGGGTTAGCTAGGGATCACAACAACCATGACACCAAAGGCTACAGGAGATTGCTTTGTCAGCTGGATTAAGGATTATGATCTATTTTGTGCCTTTTTCTGCATAAGGAAAAAAAAATAAAAATCTTTACAAAATACCGTTTTTTTTTTTGTTTGTTTTTTTTTTTACATCCAACTAGTTTTTATAGAAATATACAGCCTCCTTATACCCATACACATTTTAAGTGTATAGACAGTGCAAATGGCTAAAGCAATAATCATAAATTAAATGCATAAAAGAGGAACTCCAGGTCTAATAAAGTACTAATGTATGGTTTTAAAAAAGCCAAATCACCAAATATAACTAATTCATGTTTTACACCCTTTTCATTGTGGAGCAGCTTACGTGCAATTCCAATAAACGGCCATTTCACAAACTGTATAGTTAAAGTGTATTTTCACTTTTGCAGCAGTGTTGAAATAACACCTATTTTATAATTGTTATATGTACATAGCGCCTTCTCTTCAAGTAAGGAGGGGGCTGGATAATAACAAACTCTGTACTGTGCTGGCAGATCTACATTACCAGTTGTAAACTAGATTTGAGCACTCTGTTTTAACAAAAATTTAGAGATCTTAAAGCTTGGGTCGTGCACTGTATGTTAAAAAACTTGATTATAGTCTACCCCTGTGTGTCCACACTCTGGATTTGTTCAGAACAGCTTGTAGTCCCAAAAACCTGCCCCAAAAACCAGCTAGAAATCAAAAAATATTTTTAGGAATGCGGTGTGACTGGAACACAAAACATACAGTGGGGGTTTCTCAAATTTGACTGGAAAATTGGAGAGAGACTTAAAGCTTACTGACAGCATAGCTGAGTTTCAAAAAAAAAAAAAAAAAGTCATGGGAATCAAGTTTACCTTGTTCAAATCCAGTCCACAATAACATAGGAGCTAAAGTGTAAATAATATTGGCATTATTTAATTACTCTGAATATTAGAAGCATGGAAAAAGGAGTTCAGGATGAAAATGCCCATAGTCCCTCTCAAGTTAAGTAAGTAATAAGTTAATGGAGTTCCACTTTAATGCCAACTTAAAAGGATTATTATGTTGTCTAACATGTTTATTCATGCTGTTAAATTAAAATTGCTGATCATAGTATAAATATGCTGAAAATGGTAAGGTTACAAAGGTTAATAACCAACCTGCAAGGCAATACCAACACCAATTTAATAAAACACATAAAATAAAAAGGTAAATGTTAAAGTGTTAATAGAAAAAAAGTAGATAAAAAGATCATGGCAAACTGGCAAAATGGGGATATCGGTTTTACTTTAAACACATTCAATAGCAGTACTGACATTGCTAGTGAAACTCACCATTCTTGCCATATCGTCTGACGTCTATTGCGAGGTTTCCAGTTTCCAGAGCATCGTCCATTGCTACCCTCCACTGATTATAGTCCATTGAAGCAACATAGACGCCGTTGAGAGATAGAATTTCATCATCTACTTGCAGTTGAGAAAATTCTGCTGGGCTTCCTGGAAAAAATATAAGTCCACTTGACATTAAACAGATAATCTACATAGCAAGTGTAACATAAAATTAAAACAAATATTTTTTAACCTTTAATGCAAACACACCATGTTTAATGTAAAACCTTCTTTAAAACAGGCTTATTTTCTGTTTACATAGGATGACCGGTTGCAACACTTACACGTTCGTTATGTCTTATATGAGTAATGTTTTTGGCTATGGTCAACCATGTTCTTGTTCGATCATTTGTACCTTATTTTGGCCATTAATAAACATGGAATTTAAAAAGAACAGGCTTATTTGTGATATGCAGTATCCTATAAACAGCTATCTTGCTTTGATCATTTTCTCTCTGTCCCTCCTTTTTAAATAATTTACTTAAATGGCATACAAAAAATGTTTATACATATACACACAAACATAAAAAAAAAAAAACTAGCATATACAGTATTTTAGAATAGCATTTGATTACACTTTCCCAAAGGAAATTTTTTTAGAAGAAATAAGGGTGCTTCCTATGTCTGTCTCTTTAGTAGTCAATTAATTCAGTTCTACAGTTATATTACATAGAATGAACGATAAAAAATAGAGCAGATACTCTACCTGCATCTACAGAGGTTACAAAAACCCCAGCACTATTCCAGTTGGTTTTAAACCCAAAGTCGTTGCTTCTTCCAGGCTTCTGGTTGATGCTGATTCTCATGTCGCTGTACTGGTACTGAAAAAAAAAAATTAAAGCATGGATATGCAGCGCTGGAGTATCCTGTGTCTGTGACCATGGCAAAGAGGACAGCCTATCCAGAGAAGAAGTCAGGCTGTACACAGTATACTCTGTAATTATCCTGTCACACTGAATGCATGAGGACACTCAGAATATGCTTTGTTCTGTTTGTCACATTAATCCCCCATTGGCTTTTAGACTGGTTGCTTTCTCAATTTTGGTGAGAATGAAACATGAGTAAAGTTTATCAATTCCCAGTAAAATTTGATTTTTTTTCCACTCTCTAATAGGGCAGAGTTCTGAAAGCAGAGAAAGTAAAACTGGAATAAATGTGCTGCTCCCACAAACTGAATGATAAAAAACTCAGCTGCTTCAGATTTTCTCTTGTTGCATTGCACCTTTTCCATAAACTGGCACCACTCAACAAACGTAAACTACTGCTACAACAAACTCCAAGCAGAGACATGGAGGGGAATATATCAAACTGGAGCAGTTGTGCACAGGAATCAGCTTCTATCTTTCATTTCAAAGTTTAACTGAGCAAGTGGAAGATAGAAACTGAATGTTTGCCATGCACAGCTGCTCCAGATTCAGTCTGTTCCAGTTTTGATAAAACTACCGATCCATTTCAATTAAAATGGTTCTAAAGGCAGAAGGGTTTTTCACCTTAATGCATTTCTATGCAGCTCCCAACCCAGCCCCCATCTCGATCCAGCGATGTGCATGGGTAGCAGCTCTCTTGGGTCTCTCCCTTCTCATTGGCTTACACAGCAGCAGAAGCCTTTGGCTACTGCTGCTGTCAATTACAGCCAATGAGGAGAGAGTGGGGGGCAGGGCCGTGCTGCATGCTTTGTGTGAATGAACGTCTATTCCCAGGAGCGCAGCTCAGGACCAAGCCTGCTTGAGTACCCCCATAGCAAGAGGCTTGCTATTGGAGGCACTCGGCAGATGGGGGGACCCAAGAGGAGGATCGGGGCTGCTCTGTGCAAAACAGCAGGTAAGTATATATTTTTTTTAGAACCTTTAAAATCACTTTAGCACTTTTTCATGCATATAACCTGCACACAGGTTAAACAATCAGCAGCAGCCTTTTTCAACCAGGGCTCTTCCAGAGGTTGATAAGGGTTCCCTGAGCAATGGTGCGTGGATTCCCTTCCTGGGGATGTGAGAATAATTCCCAGGCTGACACAGCCACAGAGCCAGCAGCTTAGGACTAGTAAAAGACTTCTCTTTTGTAGATAAGATAGCACTGACATCAATGATCCTCCTAGATGTATGTAAAAGGACACCTCATCAACTGACCACCAATGTAAGGAGCAACTTTAAACACCAATTTAAGAGGGGCACTCACTGGTTGTCAACCAATGTACAGGGGCACAGACCAGCTGTTTTGTGACACTTAGGTTTCACTCTGTATTAGGGATGTGGTTAACGGCTCCTGCATAAATAAAGCCTCCAAACAGTGCTCCTGATACAAACAGCAGGACCCAGCTGTAAATCTTACAGATTAGTCATGCTTTGTGCATTAGGACCACTAACAGCAGCTCTTCTATGAATGGTTCCAAGCTTCACTCATATATGCACTTTAACAATTTTTTTGTATTTCAATTACTTGAGCAATTCCATCGGAGCACAAGACAAAGATGGCAACAAACCTACCGTGCTGGATTTTAAAGAAACCAAAATGGGGTGACCCAACGGTTGGTAGACAAAAGTTGTAATTTTTGTGCCCTTTGCTAACCCAGCTACTCTGCGCATATGGCATATTCCTACAAATCTGGATCCCTCATAGTAATAGGCAGGGCAACATTGGTGTTCGGTTTCCAAGTACCAGATTACAATAAAGAGTTCATGTATGATGAGAAGTTCTGTATTTACCAAAGAGCTAGAATTAATGCTTACTGTCTGAGACACACTGGTCTTCTCAGGCTTCAGATCAAATGTTGTGGAGGAAATACTTTGGTTCACGTCTTTCTTCTCATCGTCTCCACTTCGAGCCTCATCTTCCTCACTATGGAATGCACTGCTGGGTTTATTTAACTCTGTCTTGTAATTGGAGCTGAATGTTGAACCATTATACCTTCGTGTATCATCCAACTGAAAAAAAGCACACTTCTGTTAACTGCATCATGCAAAAAAAAAAAAGTTTTAACATTTTGTCCTCAACTTTGTGTTGACTGATTTATATAATTAAAGTTACAATACAATAAAGCATGCTCTCAAGCGGTGTGTAGTACCTCTGTAAAACAATAACAGACTTTAGCCTATTCTATTGAACAGTGTTTAGCTGAAACCTTTAGTAGACAAATCTCAGTTCATTGTAGGTGGGGTTCCTTATTCCCCACCTTCAGAATCTTTTTAAGAGTGTTGGAGACTTTCTGTAGTGGGCATCACTAAGGTGACTGACAGCAGCAAATGAAAGCTGAACTAAACACACAGATTTAACATTTTCCCAAAAGAGTTACATTTAGGGTACAGTTTGTGCTATCAAACCGCTTATGTCATAACTGATGACACATGCAGCACCATGGCAACTGCAGATCAGACAGAAGCTAAGATGTCAGCTTTCCTGGCTGTAAAGGACATCATCAGTGACAGGAGGTCATTCCACTGCTTGGCACAGAGAAAACCCAGCCTAAACCTTGCTGTCAATCACATGGAGCTATTCTGAAGTGTCAGAGGGCAAAGAAAGCTACATCACGGTTACTGACAAAAAAACACAATGAATTGCTATTGCAGGGTAGCATCAGTAAGTGCCAACTGTAAAGATTTTTCTGAGTAGCCTGAAAAGTGTATCTTGATGAGAGTGTCTCTAATATTTTTGTGACCATTATAATGTATATCTGAAGGCATTCATATTGTACCAGCATATCCAAACCCTGTAATATTTCATGGCTGTTTTATGATTTTTATTCTATTTCTTTATGGACACTACAGATAAACATAAAACATGCTTAGAGTTTAAACCTTCCAAAAACCAAACAAGACCACTTCCTAACAGCCTGTAGACGCTACAGGTCCATCTGTATGACAACTGTGGGTCTAAATTGGGGAGCCCAAAATGATTACAGCTATGCCCAGTTGCTGTAAGACACAGCAATAACCCATTACCACTAACAATACTAATTGCCAGGGGTTATACCCTCACATGTCTGATCAATGCCATAGTTCCTGGATCCTAATTTCTGGGAAGATTTATCTAGGTCCAAAAAAAACTTGAGGCTCTTTAGTCTTCATTATTTACTAATCCTAAAAGTCCACATATAAATGGATTTTTGTAAAATCTTACCGTAAAATCCTTTTCTCTTAAGCTCACTGACAGACGTAGTCCTCGTTGATTCAACACAACTCAGGTTATGCTGCCCTCTACAGGAGTAGGACTAGACAGGAAAGAAAACATTCTGGCCACACCTTAGGGGCAGTCCCAGAGGGTATATCCTCTCTCTCTCTGCTACAGCAAATCAGTTATGTCACAAAGTAGTGTTTAGCGAATTTAACCCAACCCAACTCAAAAACAGAGGGGCGGGTACTACGTCTGTCAATGAGCTTAAGAGAAAAGGATTTTACGGTAAGATTTTACAAAAATCCATTTTTCTCTGTCGCTCATTGACAGACGTAGTCCTCGTTGATTCAACACAACTCGGGACGTCCCAAAGCAGTACCACAAATGAGGGGTGGGAAAATGGAAATCAAATCCAATCTAGAAGGCCCAACCGGTGCCAACTAGAAGTTTTCAATGCTCATCAAAGATGAGATTCAACAGAAAATTCCAACAGAAAAAAACCCTCGAGGTAGACCACCGGTCTCCTCAAATTGCGGCCTGCAAAACCTTGCGGCCAAATGAGGCATCCGCCGATGCCATCACATCAATCTTATAAAATTTTGCAAAGGTATGTACCGACGACCAGGTGGCCGCCTTACATACCTGGACCACTGACGCCTGATGGCGGAAGGCCCAGGAAGTACTGAGCGCTCGAGTGGAGTGCGCCTTAACAGGGAACGGAGGATTCCGACCCTTAATAGAATAAGCCTGTACCACCGTCTGTCTAATCCATTTGGAGATAGTCGCGGCAGATGCAGGCAACCCCTTTCTGGGGCCATCCGTGATCACAAAAAGTGAATCCATCTTACGGAACGATTCCGTAGCCTTCAGGTATACCCTGATTGCCCGAACCACATC
This sequence comes from Pelophylax lessonae, assembly GCF_965119305.1. Taxonomy (NCBI): domain Eukaryota; kingdom Metazoa; phylum Chordata; class Amphibia; order Anura; family Ranidae; genus Pelophylax; species Pelophylax lessonae. Next base: position 512,269,161 of record NC_138769.1, read on the forward strand.
CAAGGAATGCAACGCATGTTCCCGATGATGACTGGGCTGAGGACACAAGGAGGGTAATACAATATCTTCATTCAGATGAAAGTCTGAAACCACCTTTGGAAGAAAGGATGGCTTAGGATGAAGAACTACCTTATCCCTATGAATCACTAAATATGGGGCATAAATCATAAAGTCCTTAAAAACTGATTTCCAAAGTGAAAAACAGGAATATTTAAAACGACACTGCAAACGTGACTCCTCCACCACAGATAATACAGCCTCTCACCTCCTGTATACGACCACTAGGGGTCACAACACTTTGTATCATTAAGCCATAGGCAGCCAGAAGATCTGTATATCCAGGATCCAACAGGTTCACAGAAACTCGTGTATGGCAATCCGGAAAAGATAAATAAAACGATCTAATGCTCTCCGCTTAATTAAGGACATTTATTAAAGTAAAAAATAAAGCATCACTCACAAGCAAGGCACTGTCACAGTGCCAGATGAAAGCGAAAGTGCAGACATGTGTTCCAGGATCTCAGAGAGCTGCGGGTGACATCAGACTCCTTCCCCCGTATGCATTACGTCAATAAGCTGCTATCGTCGTTATATAGACGAACTGGTCTTGGTATGGAAGGGTGATATGTCCAGTTTGGAATGTTTTATGCAGAGGCTTGATGCCAATACCAAAAACATTAAGTTAACATGGAATGTTAGCGACTCAAAAATCGTGTTTTTGGATCTGGAGATATTGAAGGAAAATGGAGCCCTAAAAACTCGCACCTATTTCAAGCCGACGGACCGGAACTCCTACATACCTAAGAACAGCTGCCATCAGCATCTGTGGCTATGTAATATCCCGAGAGGGCAATTCATGCGCATTAAGCGCAACTGCTCCTCGGAAGAGGATTTCCGGTCTCAGTCGCAAGTACTTGCTAAGAGGTTTCTTGAGAAGGGTTATGATCCGGCACTTATTGATAATGAAATAGTGAAGGTCAGCTCAGTGACAGCTCAGGGAGGTAGTTCTTGCTGGAACGCAAAGGACACCTGCCAATAATGAATTCAGTCTGGTTCTGGACTATAATGTCCAGTTTAAAAAGTTTGAGGGCATTGTAGCTAAACATTGGCCCATATTAAAAAGCGATCGTATTTTAGGCCCCGCCCTTCCAGTACGACCTAAGTTCATCTATAGGAGGGCTCCGACTCTTAGGGATCGCTTAGCACCTGGGGTTGTTGACCCCCCGTCTAGAGCTGAGAACAGGTTGTTCCCAGATTTAAAGGGGTTTTACGCTTGTGGCAGATGTGCCGCTTGCAAGACTTCTAAAGCAAATCTAAAAAGGAGAAAGGAGTTTATTGCTACTGCCACTCATGAGACCCACGTAATAAAAGATTTTGTCACCTGCACCACACGGGGTGTAGTTTATATGCTCCAGTGTGGGTGTGGGTTGCAATACGTGGGTAGAACTACTAGACCGCTCCATGTACGCATAGGTGAGCATATGAGTAAGATCAGGAAAGGAAAGACTAATCATAGCGTGCCGAGACACTTTAAGAAACACCACAATTGCAACCCTACCAGTTTAAAATTTTGGGGCATTGAAAAAACAGCCCATCATTGGAGGGGTGGGAATTTCGTGCGACAATTGAGTCGCAGAGAATCCTTCTGGATTTATCGGACCCATGTGCTGTCACCAGGAGGTTTAAATGCCGATTTTGATTTGAATTGTTTTATCTCTAATAGTTAATAGATCTGTTTTATTTATTATTCAGTTTTTCTTTTGGAATTTTATTGCATGTATCATGTAGGTCATGCATATTGTATGTTTTATATTTATATTTATACATATATGTATTTCTCTATGCGCAGGTTTTATATGTATATGTTTTTAATCTGTATGATGTTCCAATTGGAGAGCTGCGGTTGTTGTCATATTCCGATTTTATATTGGTTTTAAATTGGATATTTATTTTAATACTTAATATTTTGCTCGACTGTCTATGTTAGGCAGTGAATTATTCGGGCATTTCCAATTATATTGCCATAATTTATTTAGTCACTGATGGTAAGCTGCAGCGGAGCTTCAGGGGTTAATCCGTGTTGTTTATTTCCTCTGACCACTGCTGTTCAGCTCTGTTATTCTTATTTCCTGTGTCTACAGGAAGTTGGGCTGGTCCTTGGTTGAAGGGGGTGGAGGATTTCCATTCCCCTTCACTTCCTGTTTTGTAATGACCTGGCTTCTGGTTGCTATGAGACGCCTTTATAATGAGCGGGTGCGGTCTCCCTCCTTACCCCTGCTGAGGAAGTCATGCTTATTGACGTAATGCATACGGGGGAAGGAGTCTGATGTCACCCGCAGCTCTCAGATCCTGGAACACGTCTGCACTTTCGCTTTCATCTGGCACTGTGACAGTGCCTTGCTTGTGAGTGATGCTTTATTTTTTACTTTAATAAATGTCCTTAATTAAGCGGAGAGCATTAGATCGTTTTATTTATCTTTTCCGGATTGCCATACACGAGTTTCTGTGAACCTGTTGGATCCTGGATATACAGATCTTCTGGCTGCCTATGGCTTAATGATACAAAGTGTTGTGACCCCTAGTGGTCGTATACAGGAGGTGAGAGGCTGTATTATCTGTGGTGGAGGAGTCACGTTTGCAGTGTCGTTTTAAATATTCCTGTTTTTCACTTTGGAAATCGGCTTTTAAGGACTTTATGATTTATGATCCACATGCTTTTTATTGTGCATTTTATACATTTTAATGTGAATGATTTTATGCACTATTTGTAATTTTATAGCGCTGCACTTTATTTTCTTTTACTGCATATTATAGGTTTTGGTAGGTTTGACCTATCCTGGTGTACAGCTGCTTACCCATCCATTTGATTTTAAGCGCTGAATTTTTATTTTTATTGTTCACTAAATATGGGGACTGGCATGACAATGCAGCCAGTTCCGACACCCTGCGTGCAGAAGTGATAGCCACCAAGAAGGCCACCTTCTGGGATAAAGTAAGCAAGGGAATCTCCCTGATGTTTTCAAAGGGAGGTTTCTGCAGAACCGACAAAACCAAATTAAGATCCCAGGGCGGTAAGGGCGCGCGGACTGGTGGGGCCAGGTGCCGCACCCCCTGGATGAAATTCCGCACCAAGGACTTAGTACCAAAGGCTTCTGAAAGAAGATTGCTAATGCTGAAACCTGACCCTTGATGGTGCTCAAGGCTAGTTTCTGCTCAACCCCCTTTTGCAGAAAGGCCAATATTCGGGTCACCGAATAGGTACGTGGAGGAAATCCTAAAGATTCGCACCACGCGATATAAGTCTTCCATGTGCGATAATAGACCTTGCTGGAAGTCGCTTTCCTTGCCTTAATTAGCGTAGGAATAACTGAAGCTGACAACCCTCTGTCCTTCAGTACCTGGGTCTCAATGGCCAGGCCATTAAACCCAGCGACTGTAAAGCACAATGGAAGATCGGTCCTTGAGACCGCAGACACTCCCTGAGAAGAAGTTCCCAAGGAGCGTTCGCGACCAGCATGTCCAAGTCAGCCAGACCGGCTTGACGAGGCCAGCCTAGAATTTCCAGGACAACTGGAGCTGACTGGATCCGAACCAGGCTGCCCTAGAGCTATCTGGCCCCGGCAATCCGACAAAGTCTGATCGTTCTCTGTTCCCACACATTTATCAGACACCTGATTCCTATCAGGAGTGGTGATTTCTCCTGGTTGAACATTAGGGACCGAAGTCACCCGGCTAGAGGCTCCTTGGTCTGTCTGTTCAACCGGATCCGATTCTTGTGGGGAACTGAGGCTAATCTTTGGAAAAGGTAAAGAAAATGATCTGTTCAGGGAACGGTAACTACCGCTCCCTGTAGTACTTAAATGTTGGAAGGGAAGAATCGCACCGGTAGCAGTGGTCGATGCTCGATCTAATGCTCTGAATACCGGTGAAGACGTCCCCCCACCCTCAAGCCGGGTGGGGGCGCACCTTCAGGGTGTGTAATCCTTTGCTTCAGGTTTGGCTGAGTCGGTCTTTTGTTTGTTCGACCAGCCCTTCTTGAACCCTCCTAGAGGAGTTTTGCCCTTCCCACTTGCTCCAGCAGAGCGAACGAACCCTTTATGGGTGGTAAAGAAAGGTCCCCGCTTTAGCAGCCTGTGACAAAAAAGTGCTCTTGCCCCCAGTGGCATCCTTAATGATCTCATCTAGGGTGGCCCCAAATAGGCGATTCCCCTGAAAGGGGAGATTCGCCAAGGTCTTTTTGGAACCTAGGTCCGCTGACCAGCATTTTAACCACAGCACACGTCTGAGGATTACCGCTGACATAGATGCATGCCCTAATAGGGGGGTAGCATCCAAGGCTGCGTCACAGACAAACTGTAATCCTTGTATAATCTGTTCCATTAAATCAGATGTTGCCTGGGGGATATCTTTCCCCTTCAGGTCCTGGCGCACCAATCTCGCCCATTCCGTTAATGTCTGAGAAACTAGACCAATGACAATTACTGGTCTAAAGGCTGACCCTATCAGGGAAAAGATAGTGCGGGACTCCGCTTCTACCTTCCGATCCACCGAATCCTTAAAGGATGAAGCGTCCTCCACTGGAATAACCATGGCTTTATTCAGTCTGGAAATAGGTGGATCCACCACTGGTGGTACCGTCCATTTCTTAATGAGGGATTCCTCAAACGGATAGCGTCTAGCAATGCGCTTGGAAATAGTAAAGGTACGCTTAGAATGCTCCTATTCCTCTTTAATCTTATTACCAAAGCACTTGAGTGAAGGAAAAACCTTCACCGTCTTGGTGGGTTTGCTAGTACCAAAGGGAATCTCTATTTCAGTTGCCTCTGCCGGTAAAACCTCAAGTCTTAAGGTTTCCCGAACCGCCACAACTAGTGAGTCCACCAATGCTTCTTCCTGAATTATGGCGGAAGCATGAACGTCCTCCTCACTGTCTGAGGGAACTTTACCTGAGACAACAGCCCCTGCAGAGGGACCTGCAGCTGCAATGACCATCTCAGAATCTGAATCTGAAGTATCAGATGATATAGGGGTAGGCGGGGGTCGCTTTCTTGACCCCCGTTCCTGACAGGCCATCTCAACCCGAGCCACCAAAGACTCCAAAACTGCTGTAAATGCATCCATACTCTGTGCACTGGCGGGTCCCGCGGCCCCCTCGAGGGAAACAGGTGGGGGTACCTGTGTGGCAGGGTCCATGATAATTCCAGATACTACCCGGAAAAAATCAATTTGCCAAAAAATAAAACTTTTTTTTTTTTCCAGACCCCCAGCGCCACAAAGCACCTCAGTGTTACCTGCTTAGGGACCCCTACAGAGCGAGAGAGAGAGAGAGAGAGATAGACCCCAAGGCTCACCACTTGATGCTCAGAGTTTCAAATGCAACTTGTCTCAGCGCTGTCTAGAACAGACAGGAAGTCTTTTGGCTGGCTTCCCGGGAAAAAAGGAGGCAGCTCCGCCCCTCTGTATGCCTTCCGGCGCCTTCCCTAGCTACACGAGGTGTTTGGGTCACCTCAAACATGGCCGCCCCCATGCTGGAGACATGAGGCTACGCCAAAATGGCGGCCTTGTGCGATCTACCAGACAATGGCGGCGGCCTGTACAGAATAACGGCATGTTTGCGGGAGTATCTCGGCCTCACAAACCTTCACACTCATGGTGATCAGCGTGGCCGGCGGTACCGGACCCTGGCGGGCCGTATGCGGTCCGTGGCCGTTGGGAGGCATCTGCTTAGCTGGAGGAATATGATCTGGAATGCAGTATACATGTATAGACATCGCCCTGTGGCTTCTGACAGGTAGGATACCTTATACTATCACAGTAATGTTCTAATACTGCCACTGACTACAATCATTTAAACATTTTTGCAATTAGATTGTCAGCTCCCAAACCAAGCCTCCTGGTTTATTGTTCACAAAAATCACACTCCAATAGGGGGATCTGTGACATGTTATGGGATAGAGGGGAGACCCGTCCTTACCATTACAGAGAGGGGCCCGCGTTCACCACAAGACCCGTCAGTGGGAAAGGGGGAACATACTACTCACCCTACCGGAACCAGGCGGGCGCCAACTCCTGACAGTACCCCTCTCCACCGGGGTGGGAGGGCTGTCGACCAATACGGACGCCGTGACTCATGGTCATTGCCGTTTAAGCGAGACGTTCAACTCGCAGGGTCAGTCCCCGTCCAGTGGGACTATGTCGCGGCCGACCCAGCGCGGAGCTATGGCCTGCACGCGCTCGTAGGCTGAACTGGGGTGACCACTGGATCTCAACATCCAGCCCGTCGCCCAGTTCCAGCTTTCTTGCTTGAAGATCTCACAGGAACACTGGAGAAAAAAGCTGTCTAAAAAATCTTTCTAAGAAAAAAATCCTGCCAGGACCGAAGATCCTAGCAAGGCATCTAGGTCCTTACTCCTAACTAGACAGAAAAAAACTGATTTGCTGTAGCAGAGAGAGAGAGGATATACCCTCTGGGACTGCCCCTAAGGTGTGGCCAGAATGTTTTCTTTCCTGTCTAGTCCTACTCCTGTAGAGGGCAGCATAACCCGAGTTGTGTTGAATCAACGAGGACTACGTCTGTCAATGAGCGACAGAGAAAAATGACTGTATTTATATTGAAGCAGTTCTGTTCATTCTACATATTTTGACTCCCTATTACAATTAATGTAATTGCATTATTACAATGTAATTCAAGTAATGTTTGAAAGGATTTTTAAATAAAATTTTTGTAGGAAGGGGACAGGATATTGGTAATACCATGTTACACGCTGACGTGTTACTAGTATAGGCAAAAAGAGGAAAGCTTCCTTAGGAAGGGGAGGAAGGGGGGAAAAAATAAAATAAAAAGGAAGAACAGCGCTACTAGCTTATCTTTTGCTTTACTAAGAAAAAGTATTTACTGCTGTTTGCATCTTTTGACATTCCCCATTAATTCTGGTCTTAAAAACAAGATGACAAAGTTGGGGGAAATAGAACTTCCCCTGCAGTTTTGAAAGAAAATAAAGTTTTGGCAGGAGCTGGTATGTCATTTTCTACATCGTTCACCTCATCCTTCCGGAGTTTCTCTTTCGCATCAGTTTGACTTTTTAATCTAATCAATTTAAATCGGATTGCATGGTCTTGTTACAGCAGCCTCAAAATAAGATTGTACTTCAGGAGAACAGAAGATTGAAAATAGGGCTGAGAGCCGAGTTGTCAGTGTGCTATTGCAAATCAGTATAATGTATACTAGTGAGAAGATATATGCTAGTAAGTACAGAAACTTATGTACACATACATAGGATTCCAGTATACCAACATCAAATGTGTTTATCATTGTTTTAAGCACACTAAAACCAATAAAAAAAAAAAAAAAAAAATGGAAGGAAGAAAGGAAGGGGAGCTTACTGTGTAAGATTTGGTTATTTGAGTGATTCCTTTAGATTGGGATCCAAAAGGCCTCGGTGTAACCACGGATGACAGCCGTTTAGTGTCCGTTTTCTGGAAACCCCTTGGCAGTGAAGAAGAAATTCCAGTGGGCTTGCTTTCGGTGTTCAGGGAGCTGGATGAAAAGTACTGGCTTTGCACACTATTGGTATCACTGGGCAATGAGTTTTCTTGCTTTACATAACTCTTTGTTGAATAGGTGGTGTTACTAATGTAAGGAGTGGAAACGTCAACAGACATTGTCTTGGCTAGGGGCTTTATCTCCTTCTGAGAGCTTTTCACAGTGACACTGACATCACTATTAACCTTGTTTCGAGGAACATCAACATCAGAACTGGTTTCATCAAACTGCATTAAATCTTCATTCTGTTTATTGGACATTTGCGTGATAGGCAAGGAAGCCTTTGCACTGCTTGTGTATGGGATGTCAATGGTGTAACTCTTTTCTAGTGCTGGTTTAGATTGTACAGTTGATTCACCGAACACATCATCATTTGAGGAATATAGTCGTCTGAGCTCTGATTTTTGCTGCCCACTGTTAGTGTCATTCGCTCTATTCTCCCTAAAAATAAAAGAAAACATTTTTCTAACAATTCTTTTTTTTAAAAATCAGTGATTGAATTGCAGGCACTTGAAATATGCAATGAAATAGTAATGCACATTATTAAATACACAGTTCTGCTTAACAAATGGTAAATTTAAGACAAAAACTCCTCTGTATTGCTCCTTAAAATTCAAGATGTGCAATAGGTGCTCCAAATCTTACCAGGGTCTGTGTTTTTCATTTTAGGTTTCAAATAGTGTTTATTCTGTGCAATGAGTCCTCTAGTCTTTAACAATCTACTTTATGTAGCCTTGGACAAGACACAGTAAGAAGTTTGGCTGTTTTGGGCATGTACACTGTCCTAATTAATTTTTCTTTTGTTCAACATTTTTATTAGAATTTTTGCATATATAGGAAGAGAAAGTCACACTTTAAAATACAGGAGTAGTAATAGCCAATAGCAATCGTAACACTCTAGCATGTGTGGATCAGTGGAACTAGCTAACGTGAGGCAAAAGAAAAACAGATGAAAAAAAAAAAAGGAACAGAAGAAAAAAAAAAAAAGAAGAGGGGGAGGGAGGAGAAGGTGGCGGGCGAGGCAGAGAGGAAAGGGAGGTGGGTAAAAGAATTTGGGGAGCTCTGAGAATGCAGATACCATCTCTCGAATGGTCCAATGAGTTCATGTTCTAGAAGACGGCGGTCAGGGTTCCCGGAAAGACAAGAGATCCAAAACCCATTTGAAATTTCTTCATAGTGCCATGTAATTTTACTATAAGCTTCTTGTAAAGAAATACCCAGTGCAAACTAGTTCAAACTTCGGTTATAGCGATTGTGTCAGACAGCCATACCTTTGCTATCCGTTAAGACGTGGACCAACAAGACCTGTTGATTTAACGTAATCTCTGCCAGTTTAAAACTAAGAAATGCCTCTAATCAATTTTTCTCATCTCAGTTTTTTTCTATAATTATTCCACAAAAAAAAAAAAATTTATGCAAGGGTGTCTGAGTGTCTGCTCAGGTGGCTGTATCAGGTAAGGAGTTTCAGAGAATGAACGGCATACAGTGCATCCAGAAAGTATTCACAGCGCTTTACTTATTCCACATTTTAGGTTACAAACTTGTTCCAAAATGGATTAAATTCATTATTTTCCTCAAAATTCTACAAACAATACCTCTCGACAAGGTATACTCGTGAAAGAAGTGGTTTGAAATCTTTGCAAATTTATTAAAAATAAATTAAAATAAAAAAATCACATGTATAGTACATAATGTAATGATATCCCTTACTGGACACAGGAAAATCTGCAGCAAGCGGCCATGTTGTTCAGTGATAGGTCAGCCATGAGTCTTGCAGAACAGTTATACACGCAGCGATATTATCCCCCTTTTCACCTCCTTTAACCACTTGCCGACTGCCGCACGACCATATACTGCGGCAGTCAGCCCCCTACAGGCAAAGTGACGTAGGGGTACGTCACTCGCCCACGAGCCTGTAGGGGCTAGCGTGCGCCACCGGCGGCTCTGATGTCCACCAGCCACTCGCGATCTCCCTCAGGAGAGGGAGAAAGACAGACGGCTGATGTAAACACAGCCGTCTGTCATTCTCCCTTAGATCACCACAGAGGCTATGTGATCCTGCTATGTAGACTCGTATGTCTCTGATGATCTAACAAGCCACACCCCCTGACAGTTAGAATCACGCCCCTAGGGACACACTTAACCCCTTGATCACCAATAAAGTTAACCCCTTCCCTGCCAGTGTCATTTTGACAGTAACAGTGCATATTTATAGCACTGATTACTGTAGTAATGCCACTGGTACTCCCAAAAGTGTCAAAAATGTCAGTCAGGGGTCCGATCTGTCTGCCGCAAGGTCGCAGTCCTGCATAAAAAAAAAAAAAAGGGAAATCGCCGCCATCACTAGTTAAAAATAAAAATGACAAATCTTTCCTGTAGTTATTAAACGCAATAACTTTTACGTAAACCAATCCAAAATACGCTTATTTTTACCAAAAATATGTAGCAGAAAACAAAAAAAATCTTAAAAAATTTTGATTTTTAAATTTTTTTGAGAATTTCATATATAAAAAAATGAAAAATATTGTTATTGTTTCAAAATTGTTGCTCTTTTTTCAGAGATATCAAAATCCAGCACTTAGGCCTGTGAAGAGCTGTAAATCGCTAATTGAGTGCTGGTAGGATGTCTGTTTCTTTAGGCCTATCGTAAAACTTTGACCAAATCCATTAAGAGTAACCAGAACGAATGGGGATCGTAAAAAACAATCAGAGCCCTGCCCATTTCAAAACTTAAATACACACACGATTCATAAACTCAGACAAGAACATGGCACATTAATAATAATAAGTATATATTTGGGTGAGAAATGTCATACTGAACGAATTAAGGTCATACATGATCACACTAGCACATATAGAAGGGAAGATAGTCAGATATTCCCTGGGTGACAAGTTTATATGAGGTATTCCGTGTCTAGTATCCCTGGATGCGAAATTACATGCTGAATGATAAACTATCAGTTTAAAGAATGTAACCAGTGCATATTGAAGGATATGAATAGTGGTATAAAACTGTCCAAAGAGGAGTGACCTGATATTGGCATAAACTCAGGACAGCCCGTGGAAACACCCTGTTTTATTGGTCAGGGGCATCTATCAACACCCCTTTGACCCCAGAGAAAAAGGGAGACCCCTAACCAGAGATCAGTTCTCATGGTAACATCAAAGCAGGACTATCTATAAAGTTAGAGATCCGATCACACCTGGCTCATCGACTGAACTCTGATAACACCAAGGACATTGACTTCAAGTATTCTTCCTCCACAATTCTACCTTATTTATCTATTAGGTCTCTATTTCTTTGAAACTCATTTTTTCTGTCAATATTTTATTTGCACCAACTTTGACCTTTTCATTAATAAAACCTTATCTGGAAAGTGTTAACCTTGTCCCTAAGCTCTTAATGCAAGCTAACAACGAACCTGTCTCTTGAAGAGTGCTACTGTATAGAATAAATCCTATGAACATACCCGTCTGTGGTGACCGTGTGTTACAGACGATTATTCTAAAATCATAAATGATACTGCTAGAATTACGAGCTTCCTCCTGCTCTTACAAAGCAGAGGTGGTGGCATTGAAGGGGTTAATTGCTTAATTAGCCCAGTGACAATCGCTCTCAGCCTGCTGGCACCTAGATTGTGGTCCCACAAGCTGGAAAATCTTTGTGCCGGGTGCAGCGGAGCGTGGCATTGTTACGTGACAGCAGGGTGTGAGAATGGCTTGTCCTTTGTCACGAGTTAATGAGAAAGACAGGGATCGGATACCCACGTCCGTCACACAAGTATTCACAGCCTTTGCCATGACACTCAAAATTCAGCTTAGTTGCAACCACTGATAATCTTTGAAATGTTTCTACAACTTGATTTGAGTCCACCTGTGGTAAACTTAGTTGATTGGACAGGATTTGGAAAGGCACAGACCTGTCTATACAAAATGTCCCACAGGAAACAGTGCATTTCAGAGCACAAACCAAGCCATAAAGTCCAACGAATTGTCTGTAGACCTCCTAGACAGGATTGTATTGAGGCACAGATCTGGGGAAGGGTACAGAAAAATGTCTGCAGCAATGATCACAGTGACCTCTATCATTTCCACTAGTGCAACGTATCATGTGACTTTGGACACAATCCCATGACCCGTCACAGCTCATTAATTTCAACGGCACGCGTTCCCATCTATGCGACTTTGAAAATCAGTGACTTTGAAAAGGTGACCGCACTACTTTGATGCAACTTTGTATGCGACTTTGATCCAGTGTGTGTAAAGTTGGATCAAAGTCACAATAGTGGAAACGTAGACTAGGCCCCTTTCACACTTGTGCAACTTATGCAATTTGGGACTGCAAAGTCGCATTACAAGTCGCACTCCATGATTTCCAATGAGTACCATTCATATCTGTGTGACTTGAAGTTGCAATGACCTCAAAGTAGTCCCTGCACTACTTTGGTCCAACTTTAATGCGTTTTGAGAGTCAAAGACATAGGCATTGCTTCAAGTCCAGTCCAAATCGCAGGAAAAAAATGCGGCAAAAATCGCACGACTTTTAGGTCACACAAGTGTGAAAAGGGCCTAAGCTCTGTTTTCACTAGTGCAACTAATCAATGACACCTGTTCCCCTCTATGCGACTTTGAAAAGGTGCCTGCACTATTTTGATCCAACTTTACACTCTGGATCAAAGTTGCATCAAAGTCGCAGCCAAGTTTCACTCCAAATCGCAATAGAGGAAACGTAGACTAAAACTCAGTTTCCACCAGTGTGACTTGCCATGCGACTTTGGGCACACAAAGTTGCTTGAAAAGTCAAAGTCCATTGATTTCAACTGCACCCTTCCCCATATATAGCCTTAACTCATTACTCACATGTAATGAGCAATAGAAATGGATCTGTATCCTTCTAAACTTTCACAAATGTTAATTTGTACCTTCTTTCATATAGTGTGACGGTCACGTGACCCCCCTCCCCCCCCCCCTTTCCCATGCACTTGTAATTCATTTCTATGGTATTCATTCACATCTATGGTAGTGTACGGCTCTCAGCACAACATTCCCCTCATGCTCTTCTAAACCTAATCCTATTTCTTTGTCCCAACTTTCTAGAAAAGGAAATGTCCTCATACCCGCCAGATCACTTAACATCTTATATACCCGAGACAAACTAGGTTTTATTTTTGTTAATAGATTACAGAGCTTTTCAACAAGGTTCAGCTCTTTTTCTGATCTGATGGGCTGAGGCAAAGATCCTACAAAATGTTTTAATTGTAAATATCTCCACTAATTTAGTTTCCTCCCTCCCCCAGTTTTAAGTTTGTGAAATGACCTAATCTTACCCTTGTGCATTATATCTTAACTGTAAATTCCCCAACCAACCCCCAAACTGTTTCTCGGTTCCTGGTAAAAAATATTTTGTGCCTTCTAGTGATAATAACGGAGAGTTGTATTCCCACTTGGCTTGTTTACGTAAAATATCCCAAGTCTTATGTACAACTCTCGTTATTTCATGTGTATCCTCGTGTATTTCCCTGTACTTTGGTGGAATCCAAATATTCCTATCCAATTGTGTTCGGCTTAATGTGAATTCCATCTTAACCCAGCTTTTTTCTGATGTTTTTTTTTGCCCACTATCATACGTGATACAGTTGCTGTATAATATCTTAATATCTGGTGCCGCTAGTCCCGCCCTGCACCCTAGATTTTTTTCCTCTGCCATATAAAATTTAGCAACATTGTTTTTAATTGTTTTAAAATATCCCGGTGGGATAGCAATAGATAAGATTTGACATCTATATGGTATTTTATCATCTTGGGGCTCTTTCACACGGTCCGCCTGCGTGGAGCCGGGCGGATGACAGCTCCGTCTCCGCTTGCAGAGCGGAGAGGGAGGTGTCTCAGCCCCTGCTGCCCTCAATGGGGGGGATCGGAGGAGAGCGGACCGCTTGTCCGCTCTCATCAGATCCGCTCCGCTCCGATTACTGAACGGATGGAAAAATAGGGTTTCCATCCGTCCAGATTTCAGCACAGGATCGGATGCGGATGGCAGCGGGTGTCAGCGGAGGTGTCTCCGCTGACACCCGCCGCCCCATAGAGCTGCATGGAGGATCCGATCAGATCCGCCTAAAAAACTGACAGGCGGATCTGATCGGACCGCCCGTGTGAAAGAGCCCTTAAACAGTTATTCTCCCTAACCAAGAGATTGGGCGACTCAATATTTTTCTGATGTTTAATTTTATCTCGTCTAGCAAAGGTATGCAATTGGCTTGGTACAAATTTTCAAATGATGATATGTTTATCCCTAGAGGTTTTACTTTTGACCAAGTAAATGGGAATTCACTCAGCAGAGCCCGCTCTTGTTTTTTATATAATACATTAGTTAGAAATTTTCTGATTTTATTGGGTTTATCTTAAAATTTGACAGTTCCCCATATCTCTGTTCCTTAACATTTGGGAGAGTTATTCTAGGATTGCTAATAAACCGATCTGCATATCCTGCGATTTTGTGTTCTTCCTGTCCAGTCTTCACACTCTTTAGGTCTACATTATTCCTTATAGTTGCCAATAAAGGTTCTAATGACAGAACGAACAACAGGGGTGAAAGAGGACATCCCTGTCTCGATCCATTACAGATTTTAAACGGTGGTGAGGTTACCATTCACTTTACCAATGCTGATGGGTTTCTATATAGCACTCCTATCCACTGAATCATCCTTGGTCCAATACCCAAATCCTTTATTGTTTCGACCATGAACTCCCAATCCACCCTGTCAAATGCTTTTGCAGTATCAATTGACAGCAAGAGGGCTGGGACATCATGGTCTTTAGACTTATGTAACAGCAGTTGTGTTCTTATCCCGTTATCTTTTTCTTCTCTTCCTGGGATAAATCCTGTCTGATCTGCATGGATCCACTCTGCCATTAGACCCTTCAATTGGGTTGCTAATATTTTTGCATTTAATTTTGTATCTGTATTTCAATAACAATGCTATTGGCCTATAACTAGAGAATAGGGTTGCGTCTTTCCCATCTTTGGGTAATGTTATATGAGCCTTCAGTGATTCAACTCTCATCTCCCCCTTTTCACCTCATTCATGTATGAGCAAAGTTTCGGGACCAATATTTCCTTGAATCTCCTATAATAAGGGGTAGTATACCCATCCGGGCCGGGACATTTCCCAGTTGGAGAGTTCTTTAATGTCTTACTTCCTTCTGAGATAATGGTGTCTCTAAAACAAATATTTTTTCTTTTTCTATTTTGGGCAACTTCGAATCCTTTATATATTCTTGCATCTTTTGTTTTCTATATTGTTCTGCTTCTTGTGTTTTTTTTGACGAATGGTGTATAGAGTTTTATAATGGTTTTGAAAAGCTCTAGCTATTTCTGTTGTTGAATACACTATTTCCCCTTTACTATTCTTCATCTTTTCTATATAATTATTTGATTTTTTTTACTTTAATACACCTGCTAAATATTTACCTGGTTATGTATCTTTCCCTAGCGACTCTAATAAAGCATCTTCTGGTCTCTTCCTCCAGCAATTCCCTCAGTTTATCTCTTTTTATTAATAGAGCTTTTTGTATCTCAACCTCCAAGTTCTCTTTATGCTTCTGTTCCAGCTCATGTATCTGTTATTAATCTATTTATGTGAAGAGTTCTTTCATTTTTTCTGCAGCCTACTCTGATTAATATACCTCTAATGTATGCTTCATGAGCCTCCCAAATCATGGCTAGGGACACATCAGAGATTTTGTTTACTAGAAATATTGGTCCAAAAATTCCTCTCCTCTTTCCACTTCATCCTGCAGTAGGTTATTTATTCTCCAAATGTTTACCTTGCTATGGGACCCTGGGAGTTTTATTTCCATAATTATTGGAGCGTGATCGGAGATAGTCAGTCACTGTCCCTATTGATGTGCTAACAACTGCTTCTATCAGCCTATGCTCTATGATTATATAGTCCAGTCTTGAGTACATTGAGTGTGCGGGGGAATAGAAGTAATAATCCCTCTCCCCAGGGTGTTGAAGACACTTCTTGCTGATCTGCCGCTCATGTTTACCTTTATATAAGCCTTGTTCCGACTGTCCCTCTTGGATATTGTCTACCCTATTATTGGGTCACAGTCATTAAATAACAAAAAAAAAAAAAAAAAAGGAGGAGGGTGAATCAATGGCAAAATCACAAAAAGAAAAGACCAAAAAATAGGGAAAGATCTCACCACGCTGCAAAGGATCGTTGGATCAGTGGATGTCAGTGATTATTGCTCAATGGGGGAGATAGAATAGCTGTCTGCACGGTTGGCTCATCGCTGCTCCGGTCATCCCCTGTGCACATCCGTAGGTCTCCCCTGTGGCTGCAAGCCGCATAACAGTGTGGCAACTGCGGGCTGAGCAGGGGGAACTTCCCCCTTCCTGGTCGCCAGGTGTCGCTCAAGCCACGGCTTCTGGCTGAGCCGTGCAGTCCATGCAAGCCACGGTAGACTTATCATCCAGATGGTCTGGGGAGCCCCAGGGTGGTAGGGAGGCCGGCTGCCAATCAGCTTGAGGCGGGTGTCAGGGGCCGCGAGGCAAAGGCGGCTAGATATCAGAGCTCAGTCGTATCATGGAGGTTGGCCCCTCAGCTATTCCCGCAGCTCTCATTTGAGCCATGCAGGCTCCTCTCCCCACTCATGAAGGCCCCTCCCCCAGCATGTGCATGAAATGGTCTTCCTATAGCTATATACACACTGGCCACAGAAAGCCATGGCCAAAGACAAAAATTAAGCAAAAAAGCCCTGACCCAGTCTAGCAGGGTCCTAGTGTGCCCTTCAAATCTGAAGGACAGGTGAAACCAGACAGCCAAATGAAATTCAAGCTCAAGCAGTGCAAATAAAAGTCTCAGTGTCAGTTCACACTATGGCGATCTGACTTCGGGGGCGACCTGTGAAGTCGCGTGCACCGCGACTTCGCGCGACTTGCACGGACTTCACATAATGGAAGTCAATGCAAGTCACTCCGATGTCGCCCTGAAGTAGTACAGGAACTATTTTCTAAGTCGGAGCTACTTGAGTCGCTACTAGAACGGTTCCCGTAGCACAGAATGGACCGCGACTTGTCACGCTGACCAGTCGCCTGTCAAGTCGCGGTAGTGTGAACCGGGACTCACTCGAAGGAAGTATTAATTAGAAAAAAACAATAAAGCCTAGCAAAAATCATTCAATTTTTCTCAGCTGGAAAAAGAAAACACTTAAATTCCAGCCTCCTGGGGGAGTGGGAGGGGTTATATCAAGCTGGTGTCCAAATCCTTTAGTACAGTGGTGTCCAAACTTTTTTCAAAGAGGGCCAGATTTGATGAAGTGAACATGCGTGAGGGCCGACCATTTTGCCTGACATTCATTCGACCATTAAAATTAAATGCAAATTAACTATTTTATGCAAAGTTTATTGCAAACGGCATATTTTCATTTCGTCACATGGATGACAAATCTAAACAGATGTTATGCCAGTTATCATGGAGAGAGCGCAGGTCCTGTCATACTAGCACCAAATTTATTTGTGTTTTTTAGTGCTCCCTTATCAGGCTAAAGCCTCGTACACACGATCAGATTATCGAACGATCTTGCGTCCGATTTTTGTTGCATGCTGGTCTCATGGAAAGTGAAGGTTACTTTCATACGAAAATTCCCGTACGACAGAATTCAACTTCAGAAGTGATGTCATGTGTTGAATTGTTTTGTGTGTTCTTTCGTTTCTGAGCATGCCTAGTCTTGCTATTACGATTTTTTCGGACGATAACTGTATTAATTAAAGGAAAATCGGACGTTGTGTTGACGTATGATAAAAATTTTATAGCCTGCACATCCAGATTTTGTCGTCCGAAAATTCATTAATGGCTGTTGAAAGCACTATACTAACAATCCGAAAATCAGGAGATCGTTCATCGGACGAAATTTTACTTCCGATTTTCGTATCATGTGTACGGGCCTTAAAGCGGTTGTAAACTCAATAAAAAAAAAAAATTAAAAAAAAAAAAACCTGCAAGACAAAGGCATAATGAGCTAGTATGCATCGCATACTAGCCCATTATGTGTAACTTACCTTAAAACGAAGCCCCGACACGGACCCCCGGACATCGCTGCGGGCGCTGCCATGGTCCCTCGTCGTCTCTTCCGGGTTCGGCGGCCCTGGCGCGCTGATTGGCCGGAAGAGACGGCTCCGGCGCGATGATTGGCCGGATCCGCGATGACGTCACTCCCGCGCATGCGCGCGGGAGTGATTTTTCCGGCAAGCTCCCGGCAACTTAATTGAAGGTCCCCCGGACCTTCAGAGCGCATGCGCCGCTCGCGCAAGCGGCTGCATGCACTGTAAATATCTCCCAAACCGTGCCGGTTTAGGAGATATTATTTGTACCTACAGGTAAGCCTTATTATAGGCTTACCTGTAGGTAAAAGTGTCAAAAAGCGGGATACTACCGCTTTAAGTCTGAAGCCATATTGAGCAAGCGATATAAAGCTGGTGGGGATGGGCGGTGGATGTTAACATTTAGTATATTCACAAGTAACATGGGTGTCTAAAGATCCAGAGATCCCAGTGGCCCTGAGCAGCGCTCTGGAATTCACAAAGGCCACAACAATAGATTTTTCCAAATTATCTGTGGGGCCATATTCAAGCGGCCTGGGGGCCGCAAATGGCCCGCGGGCCGGACTTTGGACATGCCTGCTTTAGTATAACCCAATTATCTCTAATCCTGTGTCACTCTGTTTTTTAATCCCTAGTTTTGGATATAGTGGGGAGGAGCTAAAGTAGCGTTAAATTATTATTAATTTCACTCATAGGGATAAATGGTACAAATCAAAAGGGTGAATCTCTCCAACAGGGGCACGGACCGCAATAAAAACATGTATATTAATCGCATTCCACTCCATCCATATTTTTTTCACTTCACTAACTTCCTTATCTTGGACACCGGCAAAAACGTTTGCTAGGGCCATCCCAGGAAAAGTACCCATATAACTCTGCCCACTCCAGTTTTTTTTATATAAGGCAATAAGGAGTAATCAAAGTGTACAGAGGGGAGGGACCTGTTCTGTACTGTATTCTAAAATAGTTACTTTATAGGCAAGTTAAAATTCCTATTATCCTGATTGTACAGTGCAAGACAAAGGATTTGTTTTCACAGACCATGGGACACACCCAAGCAATAAACCGAGGGGTGGGCAACAACATGGTAATCTAAAACTACCAACAGGCCGGTGGGAGACATGTGGTTTGAAGAACCCAAATTACTCTGATAACTTAAAACACCTTGAGGCCGAAGCTCGCATCAGCTGAGGCTTAACGTCCATCTGGTAAAGCTTAGAACAGAGAACACGGTGGCAACCATGGAAATCTGGGACATATATGCTTAAATCTGAAAAGGACCAAGATATAAAACAGTCCTGGGGGGGGGGGGGGATTAGTTTGAATGGGAAAAAAAAATAACATTTTCCTGTCAAATGCCTTGGAAATTAGTTGACTTTTCCATCTAGCAATGATGGAGTTAAAAGTAGGGTATTCTCTATGATGAGGACCCCCAGGTATAAAAAGGGGCTCCAGCTTGCAAAAAAGAGGTCATTGATGTAAGTAGATTCTCACAGCCCTAACTATATCCAAACAAAGTAAAGCTGGGTACACAAGTTTTGAAATTGCGATCTGCCATTAGACCCCTCTGTTCAACAGAAGCCAATCGTTCGAATGGTACAGCATTTCATTAGCTGCTTTAGGGGTGGGGGGTAAGCTAGAATACAATATCACAGCAAGGAGATCCCTGCATTTGCATCACTTGGTTAAGGCCATTTTCTTGTCATGCTTTGGTGCAGTACAGAGCTAAGAAAGGGACCATGTCTTTATTGAGAAGGGAAAAAGGAAAGTTTTGGTCTCTTCTGCAAAACAAGAAATGGCTCTTTCAGAAACAACTCTCTGATCGAATGATCAAATGAATGGGATACAAATCTGTGAATTCAGGTCTGTCAGTATTTGCAGATGATACTAAGCTATGCAGGGTAACATCTTCGTCACACAGGATGTGAAAACCTTACAAGATGGCCTGAACAAAATAATGGGGTGGGCAACTACATGGAAATTGAGGCTTAATGTTGAAAAATGAAAAGGTAATGCACTTCGGTGCCAGAAATACGAACGCAAGTTACTCGCTAGGGGGAGAACACCTCTGGGGGAATCCAAGATGGAAAAAGACCTGCGGGTCCTAGTAGACCACAAGCTCAGCAATGACATTTAATGCCAAACTGCTGAATGCAAAGCACAGAATACTGGCATGTATAGATACTGGATGTTTTTCTTACCGTAAAATCTTTTTTCTGAGGTTCACTGATGGACACAGCTTCAAGTCTTCATACCATTGGGCTTTATGCGGTCTCTATTCAGGAGTAGGACTAGGTGGAAACCTTTATGGTTATGCCCCCGGGGCAGTCCCAGAGGGTATACCATCACTTCCTGCTGTAGGACTCGGGTTTGTAACAAGCCGTGTCAAAAGAACATCTAACAACCCCAACAGAGGGGCAGGTGCTGTGTCCATCAGTGAACCTCAAAGAAAAGGATTTTACAGTAAGACAAAAATCAAGTTCTCTTTTTCGTTCACTGACGGACACAGCTTCATGTCTTCAGACCATTGGGATGTCCCAAAGCAATGTTAATATGAGTGGAAAAAAAAACAGCAAACACAGAAATCCCACCAAGGGTACACATAGCCAACCAGGTAAAACCAGGAGCTCAAACTAGTAACTGGAGCTCACCACCAGGAAAATTTTTCACCCTCAAGAAGCAGAAGCCTCCGCAACCGCAGCCTACAAAACTTTGCGGCCAATTGCATCCGAAGATGCAAGTACATCTACCTTATAAAACTTTGTGAATGTATGTACTGACGACCACGTACCTGCCTTGCACACCTGAACCACTGACGCCTAATGACGGAAGGCCCAGGAGGCACTAAGCGCCCTCGTAGGATGCGAAAAGGGAAAAGGAGGAACCTGACCCTTAATGGAATAGGCCTGCACCACATCTGCCTGATCCACTTAGAAATGGTCGCACCAGATGCAGCCTGTCCCTTACGCGGTCCATCCGTAAGGACAAAAAAAAAAAAAAAAAACAGATTTTCAAATCGGTTCAGTCACGGCCAGGTACACCCAAATCGCCCTCACTATGTCTAAGGAATGGAAGGCAATTTCCTTAGGATGTTTCGGCTTAAGATATAGGGACAGTAACAAAATCTTCATTCAAATGAAACCCAGAGACCATCTTAGGGAGGAACCTCTGACAGGGTCACAACACCACTTTGTCCTTATGAATCACCAAGTAAGGTGACCGACAGGACAACGCAGCCAACTCCGACACCCTACGTGCAGAAGTAATAGCAACTAAAAAGGCCAACTTCTGCCACAAGTGTGAGCAGAGGAAGTTGAAATTGAGGTCCCACTGAAGCACCGGGGATCTCATCGGCGGAGCCAGATGACGAACTCCCTGCACAAAAGTGTGAGCCAAGGACTTCGCCGCCAACAGCCTTTGAAAAAATATAGCCAAAGCGAAGATCTGGCCTTTGATGGTGCCCAGAGCCAAACGTTGATCTACACCTAACTGTAGAAACTCCAACAGGCAAGACACAGAAAAGAAACTGGGAGAAACCCCCGGCAACTCACACCAAGTAATGTATGCCTTCCAAACGCTATGATAAACCTTCCTGAAAGTAGATTTCCTAGCTTTTAACAGCGTAGGAATCACCAACTCCAACAGCCCTCTGTCCTTCAGCTTCTGGCTTTCAATAGCTAGGCCATTAAAGCCAGTGACTGTAAAGCAGGATGGAAGATTGGTCCCTGAGATAGAAGATCTTCCCTAAGAGGAAGTTTCCAAGGGAAGTCTGCTATCAGCCCTACCAGGCCTGCGTACCAAGACTGGTGAGGCCAGTCTGGTGCCACCAGACTGACTGGAATCACTTTCACCTTGATTCTGCTTAGCAGTCTCGACAGAAGTTGTATTGGAGGAAAGGGGCCACTAGGGCGTCTGCGGCGTCGGTCATAGGATCCGGGGACATTGACATAAACCTCTGTTCCTTCCTGTTGAGATGGGAGGCCAGCAGGTCCACATCAGGGTTCCCCCACTGAAGGCGCAGTTTATGAAATACCTCCAGGTGAAGAGACCATTCTCCCGGATCCAACGTCTGCTGACTGACATAGTCAACTTGCCAATTCTCTACCGCCGGAATGTGCACAGCAGGAGGGCTGGAACATGTCATTCTGCTCACATCAAGATACCGGCCACTTCCCGGGCCACCAGGGCACTCCTTGTGCCCCCTTGATGATTGACATATGCCACAGTCATAGCATTGTCCGATTGTAGCTGCACAGGGCATCCCTGCAGACGATCCGACCATTGAGACAAAGTCTGATCGCCTGAATCTCCAGGATGTTGATCGGCAGCCTGGACTCCTCTCGAATCCAAACACCTTGGGTCGAGCACACTCCCAAGACACCTCCACATCCGGACAGACTGGCATTCGTGGTGATTACAGTCCAATACAGGGGAAGAAAGGATTTCCCCAGACGTAGGGCTGGGTAGCGGAGCCACCATGGCAGAAACTCCCTCGAGCCCTGACTTAAAATCAGATTGTCAAATGACAGCGGATCTTTGTTCCATTTAGTCAGAATCTCTTTGCAGAGGTCTGGTGTGGAACAGCGCAAATGGAACCAACCCCTCTAAGGTGGAAACCATCAAACCCAGAATTTGCATGCAAGTCCTGAGTGATGACCGATGGTTGGACAACCGGAGCCGAATCGCATCCTGTAGCTTCAGAAGTTTTGTCTGAGGAAGAAACACCCGGGCTGACGCCGAGTACAGCGTCAGATTCAAGTAGTCCAGCTTGGTGGACAGAGTCAGTGCCGATTTCTGAAAATTCAGTGCCCACCCAACTCCTGTAGAGTTCGCACCATAATGTCCATGTCATTTTCTAGAGCCGAGGAAGACTGCACGCAGAAGCACATCGTCCAGTACCGCGATCCCCTTCTGCCAAAGCAAGGCCAGCCCTGGGGCCAAAACCTTTGTGAACACCCAAGGAGCTGAGGTGAGACCAAAAAGGTAACGCCACAAATTGATAGTGCTCCTCGCCCACGGCAAAATGAAGAAAATGCGGATATATATTGGAATATGAAGGTGCGTTTCCTTGAGATCGACAGAGGCCAGAAGATCTCCTTGATGAAGGAAAGCCACTACTGTGCGGATGGACTCCATCAAAATTTCTGAACCCGCACAAAGTGGTTCAGATCCTTTAGATCTCAAGAACCTTGCCTTCCCACCTGGGAACTGAAGGCAAGGTTTGTCCAATCTTAATCTAAAGGCTATGAACCCCTTTGTGCGGGTTCAGAAATTTTGGAGTCCATCCGCACAGTAGGACACTTACCTTCATATTCCAATATATGTCCGGCATCCGCATTTTTTGAATGAAAACCGTAAAAACTTTCTGACTCTGGAACTTGCACAATAACTCCCTGTGCTAACCAGTCTTGCACGGCTCCGTAGAGGCCCTATAGCCACTCGTGAGACAGGCGTAAGTTGGACGGAAAGAACCTTGCCAGAGGCAAGGACCGAAACTCAATCTTGTAATCAAACCGAATCAGTTGTGGACCCATTTATCCTGAAAGAGCAAGGTCCACGGATCCGGTAAAAAAGCGAAGGCGTCCCCCCACACCAGACGCGGGTCAGGGCGCTTCTTCAGGCTGGGGGAAGGCTTGTCTGTGGAACCTGAATTGCCCGCTTTGGACTTACCATTCCAGGGTCTCTTGGAGCCTCCTGCGAAGTTACGGGTGAATCTCAAACCTTTTTTCCCTGCGATCATGACGGATGATGAGCCAAAAAGAAAGGACCACATTTACGGCGAGGTTCCTTGCCCTTAGCAGCCTGCGGCAGAAATGTGATCTTGCCTCCCATAAGGCCCCTAATCTCTTCCATAGAGGCACCAGACAATCACCTACGAAAGGAAGATCAGTCAGCACCTTTTTAGATGCCTGGTGTTGACTCCCTTCCAGATCCTGGCATTAAATCTTAGCCCCTTAGTCTAGGATAGCAAACACCGGTCTCAAAATTGAACCAGCCACGGTGAAGAGGTACCGGACCAGAACCTCAGCTCTTTTGTCCACTGGGTCCTTAAAAGGATGGAGAATCCTCCACCGGTAACAGTGTGGCCTTATTTAGCCTGGAAACTTCAGAAGAAACTCCTCAAAGGGAGCCTACCATGGTATGCCAAGGCATGCCTACCATGCGTTTCGGGGGAACCCCACTGACTAGTGACCATCTTCTCAAAATGGCAGGAAAAGGAAATACCTTAGTCACCTTCGACGATTTGCGGGTGCCAAACTGCAAGTGCGCCGACTTTAACTTATCCGGCACTGACACAATTAGGGCCTCCACCAGTGCTTTATCATGCGCAGCTTCAGAGGAGGACTCATTTGCACTATTGGAGCACTCAACGTGCATGGATGCAGACCCAGTAGGCTGACTCTCGTCCACGGCGGCCAAATCCACCTCAGATTCTGAGGAAGCAGAGGATACTGGTGAAGGTGGGGGCGCTTATTGCCAGGCCTCCTTTGCAGGAGCATATCTACTTTGGCTACTAGTGACTGCAGGGCTGCTGTTATGGCCACCAGGGCAGACAGACCCAGAAGGTCCTGCAGCTTTCAGGAGTGGATCGGGTGGTGAAACGCGCTCCAGATGCTCCATAACCACAAAGGGTTAATCAGAACTCTCTGCTCAGCATAAAGCCCAATGGTCTGAAGACTTGAAGCTGTGTCAGTGAATAAAAGCAAATTGGAATTTTGACTTACCGTAAAATCAATTTCTCTGATGTTCATTGACTGACACAGCTCTTGATTCTTAATCATTGGGTTATACTGCCCCCTACAGGAGCAGGACACTAGGCAGGAAAAAGCTTGACTACACCTATGGGCAGTCCCAGGGAGTATACACCCACTCTAAGCTATAGGCACGTTGTTTTATTACAAGCAGTGTCAGAAGAAAGCCAACTCCACAGAGGGGTGGTTCATGCGTCTGTCAATGAACATCAGAAAAATGGATTTTACGGTAAGTCAAAAATCCCTTTTTCTCTTTCGGTCATTGACAAATTACCAAATGCCAAAACGTTGTAAAAGTGTGCACTGGCGACCAGGTGGCTACCTTGCAAACCTGCATCACTGACGCTGGATGATGGCTAGCCCAGGAGACACTAAGGACCTTAGTAGAGTGTGCCTTGAAAGGGAAAGGAGGAACCAGGCCCTTAAAGCAATAGGCCTGAACCACCGTCTGATCCATCTGAAACTAGGCAGAGAAAAAAAAAACTGAGTGCCTATAGCTGAGTGGGTTTACCCCCTGGGACTGCCCATAGGCATAGTCAAGCTTTTTCCTGCCTTGTGTCCTACTCCTGTAGGGGGCAGTATAACCCAATGGTTAAGAAGAATCAGGAGCTGTGTCCGTCAATGAACGAAAAAGAAAAAGGGGATTCATTACAGAGATAAAACTATTATTGTCCCACTCTACAAGACTCTGCTCCGCCCGCATCTCAAGTATGCCGTCCAGTTCTGGGCACCGGTCCTCAGGAAGGATGTGCTGGAACTGGACAGAGTCGAGAGAAGGGAAACAAAGATAATTAGGGGGAATGGAGGACATCAGCTATAAGGAAAGACTACTAGCATTGAACTTATTCTCTCTGGAAAGGAGACACTTGAGAGGGGATATATCAATGTACAAATACCGTACTGGCGACTCTAGCATAGGGAACAAACATTTCAGCGAAAGGAAATTTGAAAAGACATAAGGCCATTCACTAAAATTAGAAGAGAAGCAGTTTAATCTTAAACTGCGTAAAGGGTTCTTTGCTGTCAGAGCAGTAAAGATGTGGAATTCTCTTCAACAAACAGTAATATCAGCAGGGAGAATCAATAGTTTAAAAAAACTATTAGATGGGCACCTTAACGTCCACAACATACAGGGGTATACGATGTACTGTTAACTGCAAATACACATATCATAGGTTGAACTGGACGGACTGGTGTATTTTTTCAACCTCACTATGTAACTATATGAAAATCACAGTGCCTTGCATGGAATTTTACTTCTTGTATGTACCCTACTTTACTCAGAATGACAACTAAAGATGCACAGGACGAAAAAAAAATTTGTTTGGTTTCAGATTTTTTCATGAAGTTAATCATTTAGTTTCATCATAGTCGTTATGTTAGAGTTCGTGATACACAGAACAGATTGATGAATCTCCCACCTCAACTACGGTACTGTATTTTGACAGCCTGCCCTGTCTGCTGTAAAAATACCCAAACTGCAACAGTATCTAACCCAGTGCAGCTACTTTTATGGCAGACAGTTTCCCACCTGGCTCTATCAATTTTTCAATTTCAGAGAGGTTAAGCGGGAGGCAACCGACAGAGCTGCAAGGAGAGCAAATTTTGTGCAGTGTATGACCAGCTTAACGCTACAAAAATTCATAGTGTCTGTTTCCCGTCAGAAGGATTTACTAAAATAGGGGGGGGGGGGGGAAATCCTTACAGGCCATAACAAAAACCTGATAGTGGCTCTAACCATCTTCTAATCTCTACAAAGTAAAATTTTTTGGCTGGGTTCGGCCTTTAACCATGTCGTTCACACATGCAAACTTACCTCTCTTTACGCATTACTTCGAATGTCTTATAAGTCCTTTCAGAAGGTATATTTGTAATCTTTTCAATTTCTTCTCTTTCATCCTTCTTCTTCTGAAGATCTGTTGTGAAACTTTTCCTGCGATTTTTCCATTTAGCCAGGTCCTTAGCAAGTAAAATTAAAGAAAAAACATGTATTTGTCAAATTTCAGAAAATGAATAACCTTTGCACAAACCCATAATGTTTTACTGTGATAAATGGCAGTACTAGTACTTTTTTTTTTTTTTTTAAACGGGTTATATTCAAGAAGCGGGTTAAGGCCAGCATGAAGCTCATCATATAGGTCAGAATGGGTTTGTCTGTTGGCCTTGTGACAAAGGAGAATTTGGAATATATTTTCTTTAACCTGCTAGTTAAATTTTTTTTCCAATTGTGTCATTCTAAGATCTTTTGTGGAGTTTTGAATACTTAAATTGGACCTTGCATGAAAAAAGTCACTTGGCCTCATCGCTGACTCCTGAAAAGCAGAGTTTGCCATATCTCACAATGTGCTTAAACCAAATGCAGGCACCCATTCCTGTGAGGTTTGGAACATTTAACTTTCCTAGGATGCAGTTTTAAAAACCAGTGAGGTCACTGCAATCGGTCAACGGCCATCAGCACAGGAAACAGCCAGAAGCCAGGGTTCAAGCAAATATTTTTTCCCTTTTTCCTCCCATTTAATTTTTCTTCCCTTTTTATATATTTTTTTTAACTTGGGGAACGAAGGAATCTCAGGTAAACATACCTTGCAATTAAGTAGAATAGCTATAAATCTGGCAGTTTAATACTTTATCGCAGTGGTCCATAACCCTTTTGGCACCAGGGGCCAGTTTCGTGGCAGGCAATTTTTCCAGGGACCAGTGTGGACGGGACCACACGGGAAATTTATGGAGCCAGTCTTCAGCCCCCCATCACGCCACAACCCACCTTTACAGTGTCCACAGCCCCCTCTTTACATCCCAGTTCCTTCTGGGAAGCAGTCCCACAGTGTCCTCCATTCCTTTTCACATCACACCCCCCCTCTTCTTTACATTACAGTTCAGTCTCCCTTTACATTAATGTACATGCACTCTAAAGGGGAACATGGATGTAACGGGGGGCTGCACTGTAAAGGGGGTACTGTGATATAAAGAGGACTACACTGTAAAGGGACACTAATAATTGCAGTGTCCCTTTACAGCGCAGTCCCCTTTTTGTCACAGTGCCCCTTGCATTTACAGACCCCCCCCCCCGCCCGTCACAGTGCCCCTTGCAATCACAGCCCCCTGTCACAGTGCCCCTTGCAATTACAGCCCCTCTGCCACAGTGCCCCTTGCAATTACAGCCCCTCTGCCACAGTGCCCCTTGCAATTACAGCCCCTCTGCCACAGTGCCCCTTGCAGTCATGCTTCCCTCCCTCACTGTCCCATCACACTGTCCCATTCCAGTGTCTGCCTCCCCTGCCCAGTCCTACCTGTGGCAGAGTAGAGCTAATTTTTAGTCGTGTGCCTATTCCCAGGTCTCCTGCCCCCACCACTGATGTCATCCCTTTAAAGCAGGGCAGGGGGCTGTAGGAGTTGCAGATCTGGACAGAGGGTGGGAGCTACCAAAACCTATGTTAACAAGTGGGTGATTACCCCGCTTGTTAATATTAAAGTCTCCAGCTCCTCCCACCTCCCTGCCGATAGGAGGACATTAGTGGCAGAGCCAGAGACCTGGGAGAAGACACACGGGCTCAGTGATACAGCCGCACAACAGGAGGTGAGCGGCAGCTGTGGTCTGTGATAGTCCTGTCAGGATCGTGGCTGCCGCTCACCTCTGCTATGAGGCTGGCCAGCAACAGTCCATGGACAATTACTGGTCTGCAGCCTGGAGGTTGGGGACACCTGCTGTAAAGAATATCTAAAGCGTGAACTTTTTTTTTTTTTTTTAAGTTTTGGCAGTAAAACCATGTTATTTATTTATTTATTTTTAGAGGGGGTCCCTTTACTTTGTTTTCCACTCTGTCAGCATGGGGAAATATCTGCAAATAAACATGTCCTCCAGAAATGCCCCCCTTGAAAAGAATTCCCCTTTAATTCAATTCCAGTGACACATTTTTTCCACT
Organism: Pelophylax lessonae; assembly: GCF_965119305.1. Classification (NCBI taxonomy): domain Eukaryota; kingdom Metazoa; phylum Chordata; class Amphibia; order Anura; family Ranidae; genus Pelophylax; species Pelophylax lessonae. The sequence goes on from NC_138769.1 coordinate 512,297,487, forward strand.
TTTAATAACATAGGTCAAAAGAACAGAAAATGAATCCCACAGAAATAAAGCAAAACTAGACAGAGGTTATAACCCTTCCCTACTGTATAAAAGATAACCCTTTAGCTTTAGATACACTTTAATGTAATGAAGGAGTAGTGAAACAGCAGAAGGTATTGCCCAGTGCACTTACATCTTGCCACTTCTGATCCTGCTCTTGTATCTGGCTTTTTATTTTTTGCATTTCTTCAAAGCGAATTTTTCTCATTTCTTGAAGTTCTTCTGCACTGCAGTTTTCAACTGATTTGCTCCTATTAGTGTATATATATATATATTTAAATTTGAAATCAGGATTCAGATTTAAAAAATAAATAAAAATGTATACAATATATCATAACTGACTATACAAATCACCTTAACTTTCAAAAACATTTAACACAATAGATTTTATCAAATTCATAAAATTCCAAAGTGTTTACACAAAGAAAGTTAAAGTCATGCATAAAGAAATTAATGCAAAAGCAAAGTTAAGCTCTACATACATACTGGTAATTAAAGCAAAGCTTTAAACTTTATTCAACCTAATTTGAGCAATGCCTTCCCAAAAGATCGAAAGCATATGTTAATATTGCAGAGCCCTACATAATTGTGTGTTTTTAAAAGATATGTACTCAAGCATGTATTTGTCTCATGCATGCTGGACATTTTTCAGCTGCTTTTGGGGGCTTCTGGCAGCTTTTTTTCCTGCCTTTAAACACCCCTGCATGTTAGCATATGTGGCCATACATTAGAGGCAGGGTTAAAAAAAAAAAAAACAAAAAAAAAACACTGCCAGTGTGTCCAAGAGCAGTAGAGTTTTGGCAGAAAAAAAACTTGAAGCTTCTAAAAACGCACGTTTAGCGCCTGAGTCAATTTATTCCAGTGGCTAGAATTATTCTGACCAATGAAATGAAAAACACCCAAATGCTTGACATGCCTAAATGTATTACACACTTTTACATGTGTTATTTTGGTTTTTTTGCCAAAATGCCCCTGCCAGGAGGAAAGACATCTAGGAGAAAAGTTAAAATGTCCAGTGTGCATGAGGCCTTAAATGGAACTCAAGCTAAAAAGTTTCTTTATTTTACTGCTTGGAAAGTGCAAAATAGGAAAACTGGCAGATTTTCATTGCAAATCCCACCTCTTCCAATTACAGTAATATACAAGGCAAGGAGAAAAATTACATAATTAAGCTGTCGAGAATTTAAAATTCCAGTTTGTAAACTGGCGATACTCATTTAGGTCATGTGTTTGTTGCTGGACAGGCTCATTAAACAACTAGAGGATACTGGGCAGCTAGGACTATTTGGAGAATGTCAACTGGTCACATGCACAATGATAGCCAAAAAGGAATGTGAAACATTTAAAGACGGCATTCATTAAAGCTTTTATGCTTGTCTAAAGTGCAGTCTAAGTGGATCAGCCTGAACTGTAGATAAAAACTCAAGGGTTCTTAGGACAATTACCAGACTAGTGTAACAATAACCCGTTTACCTGCTTCAACAACAGGTTTATTTTGGGATCTCTGGATACAAGTTTTGAGCTTGACTACATTACCGACCACATAAGGCTTAACATCTTTATTTAGTAGTGATAAATATACATATTTTGTTTAACAAAAACAAAGGCAATTTGCTGGACCAAGATGCACAATAATTTGTGTTCTATAAAGTAATAAAGTAAACATTATAGCTTTCTGCTGGTAACATCTAATCCCTCAGTATACATAAAAACCGCTGTTTCGCAGCAAGAACGCTGTACAGAAAAATCTTTTGTGGGGAACAGCAGAAGTTTCAAATGGATGTAACCTGAAGATTCTGGCCATTCCACAAACTACACCACACAGTAATCTATCAATTGCTGCCAGAACAAATACCAATTAATGATGCGTTTCAGCTAGAAGAAATCAATATTATGCACTGTGCTTTGATTAACATTTGAAAGGCTCTTCATTCATCGTCTTCTTTTGCTGCATATTAAGTGGTGTTACAGTTTTAGATTTCTTTCAAAGTAAATGTATTCGATAATAAAACCAGGATAGAAAAAAATAAACCTAAAGATTGCCCTTTTTCATTCAAAAGCCTGTTAAGAGTCCAGAAAAAAAAAAAAGTTTATTAGAAAAATTACTGAACTATTGGATATAATTGCCTAATAAATCGGTATATTGAGGTGTGACCCAGAAAAGTAGGAATTGTTTGTAGTTCATATGGAAGCCAAGGTACTACAAATATACAGAGCCTTGCGAAAGCATTCGGCCCCCTTGAACTTTGCAACCTTTTGCCACATTTCAGGCTTCAAACATAAAGATATAAAACTGTAATTTTTTGAGAAGAGTCAACAAGTGGGACACAATCATGAAGTGGAATGAAATTTATTGGATATTTCAAACTTTGTTAAAGAAAAAACTGAAAAATTGGGCGTACAAAATTATTCAGCCCCTTTACTTTCGGTGCAGCAAACTCTCTCCAGAAGTTCAGTGAGGATCTCTGAATGATCCAATGTTGACCTAAATGACTAATGATGATAAATAGAATCCACCTGTGTGTAATCAAGTCTCCGTTTAAAGCGCAGAGAGCATCATGAAGAACAAGGAACACACCAGGCAGGTCCGAGATACTGTTGTAGAGAAGTTTAAAGCCGGATTTGGATACAAAAAGATTTCCCAAGCTTTAAACATCCCAAGGAGCACTGTGCAAGCGATAATATTGAAATGGTAGTATCAGACCACTGCAAATCTACGAAGACCTGGCGGTCCCTCTAAACTTTCAGCTCATACAAGGAGAAGACTGATCAGAGATGCAGCCAAGAGGCCCATGATCACTCTGGATGAACTGCAGAGATCTATAGCGGAGGAGGGAGACCCTGTCCATAGGACAACAATCAGTCGTATACTGCACAAATCTGGCCTTTATGGAAGAGTGGCAAGAAGAAAGCCATTTCTTAAAAGATATCCATAAAAAGTGTTGTTTAAAGTTTGCCACAAGCCACCTGGGAGACACACCAAACATGTGGAAGAAGGTTCTCTGGTCAGATGAAACCAAAATCGAACTTTTTGGCAACAATGCAAAATGTTACGTTTGGCGTAAAAGCAACACAGGTCATCACCCTGAACACACCATCCCCACTGTCAAACATGGTGGTGGCAGCATCATGGTTTGGGCCTGCTTTTCTTCAGCAGGGACAGAGAAGATAGTTAAAATTGATGGGGAGATGGATGGAGCCAAATACAGGGCCATTCTGGAAGAAAACCTGATGGAGTCTGCAAAAGACCTGAGACTGGGACGGAGATTTGTCTTCCAACAAGACAATGATCCAAAACATAAAGCAAAATCTACAATGGAATGGTTCACAAATAAACATATCCAGGTGTTAGAATGCCCAAGTCAAAGTCCAGACCTGAATCCAATCGAGAATCTGTGGAAAGAACTGAAAACTGCTGTTCACAAACGCTCTCCATCCAACCTCACTGAGCTCGAGCTGTTTTGCAAGGAGGAATGGGCAAAAATTTCAGTCTCTCGATGTGCAAAACTGATAGAGACATACCCCAAGCGACTTACAGCTGTAATCGCAGCAAAAGATGGCGCTACAAAGTATTAACTTAAGGGGGCTGAATAATTTTGCACGCCCAATTTTTCAGTTTTTTATTTGTTAAAAAAGTTTGAAATATCCAATAAATTTCGTTCCACTTCATGATTGTGTCCCACTTGTTGATTCTTCACAAACAAATTACAGTTTTATATCTTTATGTTTGAAGCCTGAAATGTGGCAAAAGGTCGCAAAGTTCAAGGGGGGCTGAATACTTTCGCAAGGCACAGTAAAAACACTTTTTCTAGTCCATTCAGTGTTTTCAGTAGTGCTCCATCTTTAAGAATGTTTCAGACTTTAAATGGGTAAACTGGTGAAGCAATCCAAGCACAAGTATTCAAATTTTTCACTTACCCATTTTAGTCACCACTGCAACATTTCATAATAAATGCCAAAACAAACAGCCACACACAGCTTGCTAGGCAATAAATTCCTAAGGAGCAGATGTTTCTATTAGTATTTTAAAGCTTAGCAAGTAAAAAGCTGCATGCATATATGCCCTGCACCCCTGCCAAGTCATAACTGGATGTCACAAGTTAGTGAATATAAAAGTAACACCATTACTGCATAAAAAGGAATAATACATCCTTTTCGCATAAATTGTTAAAAACATACCCACTGTCAATGGAAAGTTTTTCCCGCAGTCTGAGAAACCAGAGAGAAAATAATGTGTTTGCATTATTATCAAAAAAATTTATTTTTACATAAAATCAAAAAGCAGATCACACAACATATTAGTAACATGTAGACACAAACCAATTATTTTTCTTAGTTTTCATGGTCAACAAATGTATTTATATTTTCATTGTGGTAATAAATTTAAATGGTGGATTCACACTGTTCCATATGGATCGCGGCATGCTTGGTAATATGCTCGACTGCAGCACAAGGATATGAACCACAGGCATGGGAAAGATTGGGATTTCTACCTTTAATGCATCTTCAAACACCAAATTGCATGTGTTTTGCTGCATGCAAAAGGAAAAATGAGACTAGGTCCCAATATTTAAAAAAAAAAAAAATGAAGGGTAAGTATTAAGTTTACAAATAAACATAATTGTAGAATGATAGTAGTTACAGATGCAAAGTCACACTCCGGTAACAGCCTGCATATAGAGTATCAGGTGAATGTTTTTTTGCCCTGAAAACCAGGTCGATAGATACATAAAAAAAGACCCCAAATACACAGAATACTAACTTAACAAATACCACACCAATATACAGAACGGAGCTTGCTTTCATGCACATAACACAGGGTCTGACCTTTCCACCAACTGGCGCTTCTTGTGTCTGATTTTGCTAGCCTCTCTAATTGAGTCCCACTTTTTTAGATCTTCCTCACTGCAAGGACCCGAGGTGAAATGTTTTGGTGTTGTTGCTAGGGATGACTGACACAACTGAACTTTTCGAGTCAACATGTCATCTTTTCTTAGTTTTTCAGAAGGATTAAGTACTCTTCCCTGGTTATCTTCCTTTTCAGGTCCTTTGGGTTTCTTTACCAAACAGAGAAACTTTGACTGTATTTCTTCAGGAAGGGTCAACGGATCTGGAAATGGGACTGCATTGTAAATTTCTGGTGCACCTGAGAGATGAACTTCTTTAGGCTCAGACTGAGCTCTACGCACAATCATGTCATCTTTTACCAAATCAGGAAGATCTTCTGTTTCTTTATTTTGTAGCACAATGTCTTTTTCAATTTCCAGTACTTGATTTAAAGGGGTTCCAAGATTGATTACTTGATTGAGGTGAAATGTTCCAGTTTTACGTGCAAACAAATCATCATTTTCTAGATCTGGTATTGTATATATGCCATGTTCCGATTGAGTATTTGTTGATATTGGAAGAAAGTGTATTAGTCTAGGACCAGATGTCGGGTCAATTTTTGCTTTATTTTCAGAAGACATGAAATCAGAGGTCATTTTCTGAAGAGCCTGAAGTATTAAAAATTGACTGCAACGTCCAAAAAGTGAAACAAAAAAGCTATATCAGATTAGATATAAAATGATGTTCTCTACAATTACTGTTCCCTAAAATGCTCTAAACAAGATCAAACTAAACATAACACAATTATGGTTATGGTTTAAATGGTTATAGGAAGGTAAAAACACACATTTCCAACATGCAAATCATGCTATCGTCACCACCTTGGCTTTTCTGATGGATCCACTGTATTCTTGCCTTCTTTACGGTTACTGATGTCTGATGGATCTTCAAATTCCTTATTTTGCAGCACATCAGTTTTGAGCTTTAAAACTGATGCAATACCAGATGTCCATTCACTGTCCTCCATGGCTCGCTTACTGTAGTCATTGCAATAAAAGGTTAAATGAGAATCTGGTTTGTAGGTTTTAGGATTTTCAGGTATCACAGCAATACTACTACACACTTATGAAAACATGAGAAAGATATCTGCTACAATGGTACCTGATAGAAATGACAGGCAATCCTGCAATCCTTATTGTAACAAAACACATTTCCACCTCTAAAAGTGTTGAGCAGATAGATGGTGGACAGTCACTCAGTTTTTATTTTGACCCACTCGGCTCCATGAGAAGCTTTGCAAAAGAATTCCTATGTCTGCACGCAAGAACTATACCGTACTATCCATGAAGTGAGACTCTATAGCATGAGGGTAGAGCCAAGACCACAGGTGGGGGGGGTCGGAGTCTTCCCTCAAACACATACATGGCTTTGGAATAGCATGTGCCAATAGTATTATAACTTGTTGCAGATATACTGCAGAGAACAAATAAGAGCAGGCTTCATTGCTTTTGGTTTCATTATGTAGATGTTCTAAACTCATTCAGGTAGCAACAAACAAATCTTGATGCTCAGGTTTTAAACCTCTAGTTCGCATGCATCTACGCTGGTCCTACGTAAAATTGATAATGTACATGAACAGCCAAAAAATGGAACACGAACCTGAATCCCTGAAATTCATTGTACCAATGACGAGAAGATGTTCTAGTCCGCATTGTTTTCAGGGCTTGAACCTCCATTTTTTCAGACTTGTGCAGAAATGCCCTGTCCTTCAAATGAGTTGGAGGTAGACTGACTTTTCTAGCATAGAAGTCATCCTTGATAATATTTGGAAGTTCTCTTGAAAATTCTTCATCTTCATCTGAAGATAATCTAACATAACCTATATGTTTTTTTTGGCCATCTTGGCTCTTCGGAATCAATTCTTGGTTTTGGCTAATGTACAAAAAGGGCCAATCGGTTACTCTTGATGTCAAGTTTATTTTCTTCTCGGCATGCTTTTAATAAATACAACACAGCAAACATTAAGTTTGTCTTACCAGACAACCACTTACAAATCCATACCAAAAAGCCTTATATTTGTCAAACAAGTAGTAATAGCTGAAAATTCACACATTGTGAAGGCAATATGCATAGTCCAATGGCTAACTTCATAACTCTGACCTGAAAGGTTTCACAGAGTCTATTTTGACCGGAGCGTGGAGAATGGAACTTGCAGCTGGCTTGGCATTTATGCGAAACTTTCTTTGCGCTAAATCATCAAGTACCAAATCGGGTAACTTCCCATCATCGTCAGAATCTGAACTGCTTCAAAAATGTTTTACAGATTAATTTTCTTTGTCTAAATAACTTGTTTTTGCAAAGTCCCCTAACGTTCTGGACTTGTGAAGCAGATGTCATGTAAATATTTGAAATGTAGTAACAGTTATAGCATTAATATACATAAATATATAAAATATATATGTTAGTGCTAAAGGCAATACATTAAGCCATTTAAAATGATCATGTAAACATAAAAGTTTATTACAAACCGTGCAGTTTTTCAAACCTACATATGTAGTAATAAGAGGGATTATAACCAGCCAGCCATCATACATATAAAAACAGACATACCTGGAAAATGTCCCATCTGGCTCGGTGAAGACTGGGTTCGCCCAGCTCCTTCTGTTTTCCTCATTCCTATCCACTTTCTTCTTCCTCAGGGGTGCTGGCATGTAATTTATCTGTTTTGTTTTACTTGGAAGGAACTGGTTAAAATTAGCAGCTGCTTTGGGCTCCACTGCAGTAGAACGTCTGAAAGACATCTCGGTTTTATTCAAGTCCTGCATTTTGTAGGTTAGTTCGGACTCTGCGTCGCTTTCCCCACCTAAAAGATTACGGTAAATAAAAATGGAAATCGTTTTATTTTCTTAATTTCGTCCAGCAACAACAAACTGTATATAACCATAAAATGGAAAAATACAATAGAAGGATGAAGTATTATCAACAAAACTTGTAAACTTTTAATGTTTTTTTTTATAGACAATACAAATATGTTTGGATTTTGCAGTAACAATTGTATTAGGAGCTTGATACAAGTTTGGGACTGGCAGTAACTCAGCTAAAGATGGCAGTTTCCTTTTTTTGCATTTATTGCACTTAAAGCCTAACTCTAACCAACTTTACATTTTATACTTGGATAGTATGGGAAAGAGTAAACATTGCTGTCAGGTTTTATTTTTCGGTCTTTGATCCTATTGTGGAGATTTTCTCATGTACTCTCCCACTGACACCCAAACCTGGTCATCACTGGTACAGAAAAGCCCGGACAATAAAAGCATTAATCGGAAGGAAGTGCTAATCCTCACTGCTGAAGGTGATATTATGCACTCTTCAGCAAGTATTCTAAATCAGATCAGAAGATGCCCCAAGAGAGTGACATCACCCTCACTTAGGTGCCACAGGCAGAAGCCATGTATAAGTATGTGTATTTAAGGTTAACATTTGAATTATTAAGCAGATGTTGCATTTTAATTATAGTTTTCAGTTTTTAAACGTATGTTTATACCTTTAACTCTCTTTGCTTTTCTCCCAAACTGTCTGTGTGTCATTTACAGGAGTAGTCCCTCTGTAGCAAATAAAAAATCAATTGCCCTTCTTTCTGGTCTGATATTTGGAGGTTAATAAAAATGTACTTAAAGTAGTTCCAAGGGTTTTTACTTTTGATGTGTTGCCTGCATTAAGGTAAAAACCTTCTAGATACATCTCCCTCCCACCCCCTTTTAAACCCTTCATGCCTAGGCATGTTTCTGACACTTGCTTACAAGTTCAAAATCAGTATTTTTTGCTAGTAAATTACTTATAACCCCCAAACATTTTTCATTTTTATTATATATATAAGCAGAGACACTATAAAATAAAATGGTGATCATTGAAAAATTATATGTCACACTTTATTTGCGCAGCGGTCTTTCATATGTACTTTCTTTGGAAGAAATACATTTTCATGAACTAAAAATAAAAAAAAACCCCATAAAAATAGCTAAATTTTTTTGTATAATGTGAAAGAATGTTACGCCGAGTGAATAGATACCCAACATGTCATGATTTCTAATTGGGCACACTCGTGGAATGACAAATTACGGTACTTAAAAATATTGATAGACTTCGCTTTAAACATTTTTTAACAGTAACCTGTTTAGATTTACAGAGGAGGTCTAGTTCTACAATTATTGCTCTTGCTCCATGTGTGGTTTGAACACCGTTTACATTTGCGGGCGTGACTTATGTATGCGTTCTCATCTGCGTGCGAGCATGGAGGGATAGGGCGTTTTAAATTGGTTTATTTTTTAGTATTTTCTTTTTTAAAAAACAGTACCGGCAGGAACGTCCCTTTCCGCTGCTTGTAATAACGGCAGCTTACAGCTGCAGGGATCACCCTGGTACAACCCCTTGAAGCCGAAGGACACACATTTGCTTTACGTCGGTGTGAAAGGATTAAATACTTACCTGAGCTGATCTAATGCTGCTCTTTCTGCCCCTTCTCACTGAACTCAGAGCAGTGGGAGCCATTGGCAAGTGGCTTTCTGGGGTGGGGGTACTCAAAGAGGGCAGGAGCCAAAACCATTACCCAGCGCAGATAAGTATGAGGTTTGATATTTTTTAAAAACTGAAATTTATTATCCCTTTAAATATAAAAAGGGTTGCACTACACTAAAGTCGGCCATACACTGTTGTGACAAATTTCTTATTTAATCCAGTAGTCTGAATGATAAAAAAAAAAACAGATTCCACACAAAGTAGATGGAGGAATCCCCACCACGCTGGGACACTGTATCCGGACAGTGGCACCTTGCACTGTCAGAATACACTGATCAGTGGCTGTCTGAAAATTTTCCAACATGCCCCTACAACAGATGTCCAACAACTGATTTCTGTTGAGCCGAAGAGAACCCACATTTCAGTCTGTGTTATAGCCAGCTTAAGCCTTTCAATAAACCTCTAAACTATTGCAATTGTTTGAAAAGCCAATTTAAAAGAAATGTAGTGGGGAGAAAAAAAAAACAAACACTAAGGCCCCTTTCACACGGGCTTTCCAATCAGGCCCGACTGTCAGTTTTTTCAGGCGGACCTGATCGGATGCTCCATGCACTCCTATGGAGCAGCGGATGTCAGCGGTGACATCTCCACTGACACCCGCTGCTATCCGATCCTGTTCGTGAAATCCAGATGGATGGAAACCCTATTTTTCATCTGTCTGGAGGATCGGATTGCATTGGATGAAAATCAACAGGCGGTCCATTTTCACCCAATCTCCCATAGAGGAGAGCGGGGATCTTACAGTTCCATCTCTGCAAAGTAAGCAGGGACGAACCTGTCATCCGCCTGCTCAGCGGGGATCAGCGGATCGATCCCCGCTGAGCATTAGCAGAAGGTAGGTCAGGGCAGGAGCAGCCTGGTGTGTAACCACATCCCTAGATTTATCACAAAAAAAGGCCCGCTTTTTTTCCCTGCTGAGCAAAACGGAGTCCGCCGGGCTTTTTTCAAATTAATTCTTCATGGTCTATATAACTGGGAGAGTGGTGGTGATGTGCCATTTACCTGCATACTGCAGAAAGTTAAAAGGTTTGGATTGTTTACAAGTTATTTCATTTTTTCTCTGCCTCTAAATGCAAAAGAACACTAACTCAAGCACATGCAAAAACAAGACCTGAGGCCTCAGATTCTCTCTTTGTACTGTTCCAAACAAAAAGAAGTGGAGGATAGGAGTATTAGCCATCATTCAACTGTTGTGTGTAAAGTTGGGAATAAATATATTTTAGGCAAAACTATTCTAGATTGTCTTAATATGAAAACAAACTCTGCTGCCTGAGAACCTAAAGTCCATATAAAGCTGGCCATTAGATTGATCCAAATTTGGCCAGTTCAGCAGTAACCAGACTTATTTCAATCCATGCATGGGCACCCCTTTTTGACAGAAGTCAATCATTAGATTGACTTTTGTTGAACAGAAATGTTGTAAAACTTATGTTTTGGGAGCAAATGGATTCCCCAAAACGGAGGTGCCTGTGTGAAAGGGGCCATAGGATGTCTGTTTTCCTGGTCCTCACCTGAATTACCTACTCAATACATATTAAGTATATAAGTAAAGTTTGTTGTGCATCTGGATCTCTTACTATGTAAATTATCAACGTGATGGGCATGGTCAGATCTAAGGATGTGCTGGGGTGAGCTGCACCCCCCCTGATTTCTGTTGCGCCCCTCTACACCACGAATGCTGTACCTGGCCTATGTACGCCTCCCATACCTGCACTGCACACAGCCTGGGTTCAAGCAGCAGAGATCCTCCGCCCCACACAGCACGTAGCAGAGATTGTATTCTCTTACACATAGCCTCAATCACACATTGTGCAGCTGGCTACCGCAGCTGCACTGCTGTTCTAACCAGGGCAGTTCACAGGTCAGAACTACAACATAAAAGCCAGCAACACACTGTGCAGCTCGTAGCTGTGTGTAAGGGAATGCAATCTCATCTATGTGCTGTGTGGGGAGGAGAAGCTTTGCCAAGTGCCGCACTGGTCCCTGTCCTCTGCCCAGCCCACACTGACCCCTGTCCTCCACCCAGCTCGCACTGACCTGTCCTCTGCACTACTGTCTCCCACTCTATGCTTTGCTAACCCCTGTACACTGCCCTGCTGACCATTTTCTTCTGCTTTACTGGCCCCTGTACACTGCCCTACAAACTACTGACCTCCCTTCCTCTGCCCCTCTGGCCTTTTTTTTACCGCACTGAAACAGAGCGGACAGATCCAGCCCTGCTGTGGGGAAGGCTTCAATCTTCTGGAAAAAAAGGAGGTGCATGGGATTATAGAAGTGTCTTTAGAAAATTACACATTTCAGAAATTAGGGGAAATAAAAAAAAATGAAAAAGGCCACGCAAACTAAATAATAAAAGGTGTGTCAGGCAAGGTATCAGGCTTAGATTTTATTGTTCATTTATCTATCGTCATGGTTTTTGTAGTACTTGACTTCTCTACTTAGAAAAAAAAAAGCTAGATGATCGAAAAACAAGTTCGTCACAAAGTAAAAAACAACCATTCTGCAATGTTAAATTGTCAAGTCTGCTCTATTTAAAAACACATACAAAAGATGAACAACACTATGCAGGTTACTTATTCAGAAGAAGTGGACTGTATGCACAATAGGATATTAAGTAAAAGAGCACAGCCCAAATAAAACAAAGGCCTGAATCTCTTCTTAAAATATCGCAATGAACCATGAAAACCGTACCGTGATAAAGTCTCAAGTCAATATTTCATTCCCTCCCTAATACTCCAAAAGGAAAACATGCACGTATAAGGTGTGTGCAAATAAAGAACACCAAAATGCCAAACAAAATGACGCTGGTAACAGACAAGTCAAATTACTTGTTGATCTTTCTAGAGTTATTCATGGATATGAAATGCTACAACACAAAAAAGATTTTGGGTTTAATCATGAGTCTTTCCTTGCTGTCATATAAATCTTGTCAAGGTTTTTTTTTCCACAAAATCTAAGTTTAAGCTTTCTTCAAAAGGAGTCCCCAATATAATTTAAGATTATTAATAGTGTTCCTCCTAATTTACCAAACCATGCATTGGTTTCTAACTCCAGGATCCACTTACTAGAATCTACCTCGGTTACCACTGCAAAAACACGCTGTGCGCAAGTGGAAAAGTATATATATTTGTTTCTTATAGTATAAGTAGATGCAGCAATGCTACATCAAAGTGTGCCTTTTATATCTGCCAGGAATTCAGCTTTAACTTCCCATAGATTTCAATAGGTTCATATACCAGGGTTGAAGATCTTTGATATATGGCCCTATTTAATTCCATGGGGACAGCGTTAGAGACATTTGTAACAGGTAAAAAATTGTGTGCCACAGCTGTTATACATGGGAAACCGTGGTTTTGGTAAAATATATATTAAAGTTCCTGTTCATTTGTTTAAATTGGTTGAACTATTTGTGTATTTTTTCAGCCTGACCACCTATGTAACTTACCAGAATACAGGTATGTTTTTGTTTTTCCCCCCACCTTCTGTTGACCATTCACAGAAGCCTTTGTATTTTGTTAATAAACTCACATAACACAAAGGTTTCTTTTGGGGGCAAGATGAGAGGAGGTGGGACATAGCAGTTGCACAGACTCTGCTGCTGAGGACGCCGAGGCCATGAAGTCCAGCATTTGGTGCTCCTGGAACTATAGTGATAGCCATCTTCCAGAAGCACAAAAAACCTGTCAGATGTAAATAGAGAGGAGCCCAGGCAGTGGCGCACCCCTAAATGGACTTAACTCATTGTATGCCTGCACTTTTTATTAAGTAGCAAAATTCCTGGAGTTTTACATTAAAGTGGTTCTAAAGAATTAAAGTTTTACCTTAATGTATTCTGTGAATTACAGAAGAAAAAAAAAAAAACACCCTTCTAGCATTAGCCCCCTCCAAATACTTAACTGGCTCATTCTTTGATCCAGAACTGTATCGCTGCACTCTCTTCTCACAGGTCACAGAGGCAGGAGTCATTGGCTTCTACTGCTGTCAATCAAATCCTGTGAGAAGGAAGCCAAGCTTGTGTGTCTTGCATACAGAGCCCAGCTTAGAAGTGAACCCACAAGTGTATGTTCAGGCAGCACACACAAAAGAAGTCCCAGAGCGCTGGCAGGGGACCCCAGAACAGGAGGTTTGGGACCACTCTGTGTAATATCATGTTTATTTTTTTTAAATAAAAATCGCCTTCAATAATGTTTTAAGGGTAAGAATTCAAGGTGGTTTCAAAAGACAACAGAAATTTAAGAAGTGCAGGAACGAATATATGTTTACTGGCAAAATGTATACCAATGTAAAGTAAGCGGTATGTTACTTGTAAAAACAGCAACAGAATAAAGAAAATATTTAAGAGACCTGTTGAGAAACATACCCTCACTGCTTCCTTTAAGGGTTGTATCTGAAGTAAAGCTAGTATAAGACCTGGAGCCAAAGGAGTCCAAGCTGTCCCAAGAGTCGTCCCTTTTATGAGAAGAATCAAGATTTTCCCCTTTTTCGCTGTACCACAAATCACCACAGCCGCTGTCTCTACCGCTTCTCTTCAAACTGCTGGATTCTTCTAGAGCCTGCAAATGATAGTAGAGTTAGTGATGCTCAGCAAGTATGGCCTATGTTGAAGCATGTCTTCACTATCAGCATGATTTGTTAAAGATTGACACATTAAAAGGGTCTTTTTGTGGTTTTTATTGGGGAAGGGGGTGGTAAAAACAAGCAGTTGAGACACATTTTAAGCTAAATGTACTCATGACAAAAATAACCCATTTATGTGATGCTATGCGGTGGTGCAGCATTTAAAGAGTTAAAACTGTCCGCGAGGAGGCAACATATCACCTCCTCACTGCCTAACACCTTTAAACTGCAATCAATCGCTGTCTGCCTTTTAGGACAGCAAGCACTACCACATGCATAAACCTACCCTTACAGTTTCTTTTCTATAACATTAAAAGTAGGGATGGGCCAAACCCCCCCCCCCCCCCCCCCCCGTTTGGTTCGCAGCAGAACTCCTAAGCAGGGGAAATGTTCTAACCCAAACGGTAAACCCCACTGAAGTCTTCGGGAGCCGAACAGGAAAAATCAAAAGTGCCCATTTTGAAGGCTTATATGCAAGTAATTGGCCATAAAAGGGGTATGGAGGCCTGGGTACTGCCCTGGGGGACATGTATCATTAAATATTTTTTTTTTAAATTATGTTTAATAAGTGATTTTAATTGGGCTTGAAGTGCAACAATAAAAATAAAAAAAACTACTTTAAATATAGTTCCTGGGGGCCCCCTTAATGTGCCTATAAACAAGTGGTGCATCTGTAGCATGCATAAAACATTCTACAGAAAAAATGACCTATCTAAAGAAAAAAACATCAAATCCCATTTAAAATGATTTGACAGTTACAACTGCCGACACCCGGCTATTGAAAAAATAAAGATCCCCCACCCCCGGTCCATATGGATTTTAAGGGGAACCCCACTCTAATTTTTTTTTTTTTTAAGGAGTGGAGTCATTCTCTCCCCCCCCCCCCCCCCCAAAATCCATACCAGATCCTTATCTGAGCCCAGCAGGTCAGGAAAGGTGAGGGGATGAGCGAGCGACCCCTCCTGAACCATATCAAGCCACATGTCCTCAACATGGGGGAGTGGGTGCTTTGGGGCAGGGGGGCCGGTGTCAAAAAGTGATAGTCACAAGAAACCGCTTTTGACAAGTTCTTAATTAAAAAATAAAAAGTGCCTCTCGATGTAAATCCATCGTGATTCACAATGCCCACCGACCCCAAATAAAAAAAAAAAAATGTAAATTCTTTCGTGTCTATGATGCCTCCCACCGTCTGCTCGTTTTTTTTTTTTTACTGTCACTTTTCTTTTAAGCTGTCAGTGGGGAAACCCACAGCTGATGACGTCGCAGCAGGGACGTCACAACTTCTTCTAAGAGGCTAATGCCACAGCTCCCACTCCATACAAGTAACCGCACTATCACTCTTTGTGTTATGCCATTCCAGGACTACAGCAGGGAATATTAACATGGGGATGATGGTGTGCCCTAAGCGCGTCAATCAATTGATGCCCACATCTACGACCTGACAACGGTTGTTGCAGAGATCAGCTTGAGTAAGAGGACATGCCCACAAACATGCCCATTGAACAGCTGTGAAGAAAGCTTTCATGGGAAATATAGTTTGCTTCTTGGGATCCAGCTAGCACAGCAGAAATCACACACCAGCTCTGCATAACTCCTCTTATGATCATGGTTTATATTCAGTACGCATGTGGAAATTATTAGGTAGCACATTTACTCTTACAGAATAAGCAAATTTATAAAGAAAATGAAGTATTAATCAAAGCTGCACTTTTAAAATGTCTAAGTCTTACTGAGAACAGCAACCAAATCAACTAAAATGTATGATTTTTTATGCAGGTTTATTATTCATAAACTTCTAAAATACAAGTGAGACTGAAGTACGCCCATTCCAGACAACTATTGCTTATTAGAGTTGACAGAGATTATATATATATATATATATATATATATATATATATACACACATACATATATCATTTAATACCTTGCTACATCTGAATTGCTGCTCAGTCCTCTTGCCAAATTACCTCAAGCAATTGCAGTAGAAATACTGTTGTCAAGACTTAGACAGAGTATACCCACAACCTCGCTGATGAAGTTCCGCCCACGGACGTAACGCATAAGGGGGGGGAGTTATGACGTCACACGCAGGCACCACGCTGTACTGCTGATTTTCATGCTGCTTTCATCTTGCACTGTGACAGTGCATTGTTTGTGAGTATAAGATTTTATTTTGCAATAAACTATTGGATTCAAAACAGAGAGCACTAGATCCTTTTTTTTATTGTATGTTATCCGGGGATCCATGGAGATTATTCTGGGACCCTCTTTTTGGGATTGGATCCATCTGTGGAGGCTTTACAGGCTTTGTAATTCCTAGTGGTGGAGTTATTGTGGTGAGAGGCAGTGTGTTTCTTGGTGGATGGGCTGTATCCTCACGGGACCCCAGTATATTACTTTCATTTCTTTCCACACAAGGCTCCTCTTTCTCTGTTAAACTGCCCTATACTGTTTTATATGGACTATTTTTTATGATTATTGTACTCTCTGGATATGATTTACATATGTTATACATTATTCATACGCTACACTATTTTTCAAGACAGCTGAACGGAGAAAAAAATAAAAATCTCACAGATCCCCACATCACACAAGTCCTGTTACTCCTGCCCCTTTAGAATATACAGATCAGCGCTGCAGCCACTAGCCACAAATGCTGATCAAATTCTGGACTTCCAGAATGACCGTTCGACAAAAGCCAGTCGTTCTATTGAACGGACAGTGATAAACATGGGCCAAAAATAGTCCACTTCCTGCTAAACCAGCCAATTTTTAGTATGTGTATACCCTACCTTAGTCTAAGTGACCCTTAAACCAGTCTCCAACTTTATGTCACCTATAGAACATATACAGTTTCTGACAATGCCCTGAAAGAACACCATGCCAGTTTTCTGTAGCAATACATATGCTGACTATGTTTTCCCTCTTGCTAATGTTAGGGGCCTATACACAAGTTATTTGCTGGCAAATTCTTTCTGCAATGGGGAAAATGATTATAGAAGTCTTTACTTGAAGAATACACACAAACTAGAGTGAACCTGCTGATTTCGGACACTGGTTTGTATTTAGTTGGGGTTTGTCTTCTCTACTGTATTACAATCTTGACAATTTTCAGTTTCAGAAAGTACATAAAACCATTTAATTTGACCCAATCTCTAAGGATCTTAAAGCTCAATGACACTACCAGAGTTAAACACATAGCCTCCAAAAATACTGATTGTGGGAGGAAATCCCTACAAAAGGGGAGAACTTTCAAACACCACCCTGGTTGTTTCCTAGCCTTTATTTGAAACGTGGACTATTTCTTCAGATTCTTGTGCAATATACATTTTTTTGTTCTGAACAACTGATGAGGTAGGTTTCTCTTCCTCTTCTAATCACTACAATACCTGCTCATATAAATATGAAACAGAAATGAATGTGTAACAGATTAGGAATGTGTATGTAATGCAGTCATTAGCAAGCAAATTACTCAACCTTTAGACTTTTCAGGTGGTTTCTAAAGACACCCGAAAGTTTCGTAAACGAACTGCCACACCTGCTGTAAACTTGGCCTGTTTTTAATTGCCATTACATTATTTTGGATACAACATACGAGAGGTAAGCTCAGCACATTACTGACAAATTACATGCTAGTGAAAAACCATTTCCTGAACCGGATTGACTAAGTATTCTATTATCCAATCCTAGGTTGTCAATTTTTATAACAGATAGGCTCCTTTCAAAAGGTCCGCCTCCGTCGGCGGACTCCGTGCTGCTCAGCGGGGGATCGATACACTGATCCCTGGCTGAGCAGGCAGGTGACATCTCCCTCTCCGCTCTGTGTGCAGAGAGGGAGGTGTCAGAGCCCCGCTGCTCTCTACGGGGGAATCGGATGAGAGCAGAACTTTAGTGTTCCCTACACTGAAACTAAGGGGCCAAGCCCAACCCCTGAAAAACAACCCTACACCATAATCCCCCCTCCACAAAATGATTTAGACCAGTGCACAAAGCAACTTGAATGGCCTGCAGAGTCCTGACCTCAACCCAATAGAACACCTTTGGGATGAACTAGAGTGGAGACTGCGAGTCAGGCCTTCTCGTCCAACATCAGTGCCTGACCTCACAAATGCGCTTCTAGAAGAATGGTGAAACATTCCCATAGACACACTTCTAAACCTTGTGGTCAGCCTTCCCAGAAGAGCTGAAGCCGTTATAGCTGCAAAGGGTGGGCCAGCTAAATATTGAACCCTACGGACTAAAGTCCCGTACACACCATCAGATTATCGAACGATCTGTCGTCCGTTTTTTGTGGCATGCTAGTCTGATGTGGAAAGTGAAGAGGTTATTTTCATATGAATTTTCCCGTACGACAGAATTCTACTTCAGAAGTGATGTCATGTGCTGGATTGCTTTGTATGTGTTCTTTCATCTCTGAGCATGCCTAGTCTTGCTCTTAAGATTTTTTTCCGTCAAAATCTGTACTAATGAGACGAAAATCGGACATTGTATTACGAACGACAAAAATTATATAGCCTGCACATCAGGATTTGGTCAGCCGAAAAGTCGGAGTCGGCTGTCGAAAGCACCATACTAACAATCCGAAAATCGGCAGATCGGTCGGACGAATTTTCCCTACAGATTTTCTTATCGTGTGTACGGGCCTTTAGACTGGGCTGCCATTAAAGTTCATGTGCAATAAAAGGAAGGCGTCCCAATGCTTTTGGTAATTTAGTGTACCTGCAGCAGCTTTCACTGCCCACTCTAAACCTGAATGCCAGGGTTTTCTGATCACGCAAAGCACTAACAGTTGTGGGTATTGCTAATGCCTGCACCCTTCTAACCCACACACATTCCTGTCAGCCTCATCACTTCTAAACCATCTCACTGGTCAAAAGGAAATGTGTGGGAGGACAGATGGGACATGTATGCACTCTCTAACATGCAACTGTTTGCCTCATCAGAACTACCTGGTATTCTAGAGCAAAGGAGACAATAAAAGCTGCTGCTACCTTTAAACTGCTTTATTTTATTTTTTTACAGTGTCTCAACTGTGCACTTTCCAGAACTTTCAAACCTATTCTGCTTTTAAAGGGCTCATAAACACTGGGGCTTTCACTTCTTTTCCCATGCTTTCCTTCATTATTCAAAGGGCTCTTTCATACTAACTTTGGTCTCTGAAGAGTGATCTGCTTTTCACTTAAATGGGTTACATTTGGTGGTTGTAAGCGACAAGGGGTCTAATACCGGCTATAGCTGTGGTTAGGAGGCAGTAAAAGCGTGGCTTAATAGAGTTGCATTGCCTCCCACCTGCCAGTGCGAATGAGCCCTGATGTATGAAAATGTGCACAGATGTATGAAAATGTGCACAGATGTATGAAAATGTGCACAGATGTATGAAAAAAAAAAAAAGAAGAAAAGCCTGAGAGAGTGCAAAAAAATAAATCAAGGGAATGTACAGTACGTCAAGAACTGTACTTTGACACTGGCAGGTATGGCCGCTCCCTTCTCACCTTGCACCTCCTGACAGCTTGTAAAACATATTTTATGTTCTAACTCCTTCAAACACAAACATACTGTATAAGGCACAACCTGGGATTTAAAGGGAAATTAAAGTTTCCTAATGATTCAATTAGCGTGCATCATAGAAAGGCTCTCTTTATATTTTCCAGGTTAAGCTAAAAGTATTATTGCTACACTACGCACTTCAACCTGCTTTTCCTCCCTTCCAACTGCAGATACTGCGATCTACAGTGCATAGATTGTAGGTTTAGAAAGGAGATCTGGAAAAGGATAAAGACAAGGAGAGGCTGCTAAACCACTCACCATGGTTGTTTCTAGAATGTCAACTGTTACTTTTTGGGTGTTTCACAGACATTGCAGCCCTTTAGAGATGTGATATAACTTCCCAAACACCAATAGACAGAAATCAGACTGCCTTTACAGTAGTGGACAGCTACAACCCCCACAGATTGTAATTTATGTGTTTCTATTGCATTTCTACCCTCCATTAGCACGTAAAACCTTACACAAGATCTAGAAAATACAACCCCAATTTCAAAAAAGTTGGGACACTCTAAAATCTAAATAAAAAGTAGAATGCAATGATTTGCAGATCTCATACACCCATATTTTATTTACAATATTCAGAATATTAAAAACATATCCAATGTTTATGCTCATAAAATGTAGCATTTTAGGGGTAATTTTGAAATTGATAGCAGCACCACGTCCTAAATTTGAGACAGGGTAACAAAAAGCTGGCAAAGTGGTACCAACAAAGAAAAACTTGAAGAAGAACATTTTGCAACTAATTCGGGTTCCTTGGCAACAGGTCAGTAACATGATTGGCTTATAAAAAGCATCAAAGGGAGTCAGAGTGTCTCTGAAGTAAAACAACTGGAGCTAACTTGAAAAAAACAATACACCCTCAAAGAGGGTCAGGTCCTCTAAACAGCAGCCTGCAAAAACTTGTGGCCAAAAGAAGCATCTGCAGATGCCAACACATTCACTTTATAAAACGTATTAAAAGTATGCACAAACTACCAGATGGCCGCCTTGCAAACCTGCATCACTGAGGAGAAGGGGGGAACTTGGGGGTTCCACCGCCCCAAGGAGCAGACCACGTCCACCCCAAAACCCTCCAGGAGAAAAGGGGGGACCGCTACATACCATACCAGGAACAGGGTGGGCACTACTCCTGACAGACCACCGCTCCATTGGGATGTGGGTGGACGTCGGCCAGGAGGAACACTGCGACTTAGGCCGAGGCCAGGTCGTATGCACCCTTGTATGCGCCCTCGTTCATCCAGTGGGGCTATGTTGCGGCCAATGTGCTACATGTATGATAGAACTTTCAGAATTGGCTTGGGAAGCTAGTGGTAAAAAAGGTGTGTAGCAAAGTGGAAAACTGTTCCATGGTCCGATGAATCATAATCTGACCTGCTTTTTGGCAACCATAAGCACCGAGTCCTCTGGACTAAAGAGGAGAAGTTCCTTCCAGCTTATCAGCACTCAGTGTAAAACCCTGCATCTATGATGTTATGGGGGTGCACCAGTGCATATTGAATGGATGGTATGGGGGTACGCCAGTGCATATTGAATGGGCAGCCACATCTGGAATGGCCCCATTAATGCTAAAATATCTATCCAGAACAGCATATGCTCCCATCCAGACAATGTCTTTTTCAGAGAAGGCCATGCATATTTCAGCAGGACAATGCTAAACTGCATTCTGCATCTATGACAAAAGCATGTCTTCGTAGAAGAAGAAGAGTACAGGTGCATAACTGATCTCCTTGCAGTCCATACCTTTTACCTGGTGCATCTTGAAATGAAAGGATTTATTTTAGTAAATTAAAAAATAAATATAAATCTGTTTTATTTAAATCTGATTTTTTTTACTTTTATCGAAATTTTAATAAAACGCTTTTGGGGTAAAAATGTATCTAAAGATAGTTTACAATTTAAGATATATTGATAACTTGTTTATTCAGCATGAAATGGAGCTTAACTATGTAGCATGAGGCTGTATATTCTGCAATTTTTACATTTTTGGTAAACTCATTCAATGAATCCAAGCTCTGCAAGCTAACATAACATGCACTGCATTGATGCATTACAAGAACAATGAGATAAAACAAAGTTCAGGAATATTCCTTTATCCCATTGTTTTGCAAATGGGATACACTACAAACTGTATGATTGAAATCGGTTGGATTTCACTATTTTACTAACCTGACAGCTTAATATTCTAAAAATAGGAAACCTTAATTTTGTTTGCAAATATTAAAAGATTCTAACTACCAGCAAGAATAAGTCCTTACATATAAAGAGTACCTGTCATTTCAGATCCATCATGGCAGCGCCTGTTAGCGGGCATCCACTCACCTGCTGCCGCCACGTCCCTCACCTTGTTGTGTCACTGCCGCATCACCAGCCGTCCCATTAAAGTGAATGGGACGGTCAGTGAGTCAACGGCAGGTCAGGAGGAACCGCTGCAAGCCTTTTTACTAGTGATTTAAAATGTGATTTAAATAAAATCCACCCTGGTTCCCAAACACTTACAGAGTGTTAAAGGAAGCGGGGATGGGATGCTACTTCGTCATAAACATGACCCTGTCCAAACTTTGTGAGACGTATTGCTGCAATCTATTTTTTTTTTTCGTAAAATGGTCAATTTTTTTCAGTTTAAATATTTGATATGTTTTCTGTTGTGAAAAAAAAAAAATGGGTTTGCATTCTGTTTTTAGGTGTTTACACAGCCTCCCAACTTTTTGGGGATTGGGGGGTGTATATGTATATAAAAACATGTATATATCTCACAACACATTAACTAAAGTAGGAATTTTCTCAGACCTACCAGAAATAATTTGGTTTGTATTATAAAAATGCATTATTCTTATTCTCTTACTTTGGTCAATGTTTGTCCCAGTAATCCTTCAAATGCCTTCACGTTAAGCTGTGGACCATTATAATAAGATAAACTTTGTGCCTTTCTCCCAAGCCAGTATAAAGTGATCAAAACCTAAAGAAAAAAAAATTGATTACAAAACAAGCCAACTAAAATAAAGGGAACTGTAACTATTGTGCTATAGTAGTAGAAGCATTGAGTAGAAAAAATAAATTAAATTCCTAAAATATCCAATGTACCCTTGCATACATGCCAACAGGCCTAGACATTTGTTCATGTGATCTCTTCTAAAGTGGACTTGCATTTCAATTGAGAAAATATTTTGGGCCTTCTGCTTACCCTTATAAACTTGCAGGTAAAAATTCAGGGTAGTGCTTGTATTGACAACCTGTTTGCTTTTACAGTTTCTATATATCTTAGGGACTCAGTGGCAAGATCTTTCACTTAAAGTGGTTCTAAAGACTCAAGTTTTTTACCTTAATGCATTGTGTCACAGACCCGCCCTCTCATCCCGCTTATACTTGCCTGAACCCCATCACGATCCTGCACTGTGCATGACAGCTGCGGCTCTCCTGGCTTTGTCCCTTCTCCCTGGGCAGATTGAAAGCAGCAGAAGCCAATGGCTCTGGCTGCTGTCAAGTAACTCCAGTGGCGAGGGAGCAGGGCCGAGTCCCACTGTCTGTCAATGAATGTAGCAGAGGGGCTCGGGAACAAGCCCACATGAGTGCCCCCATGGAAATAATTTTCCTATTGGGGGCATCAGCAAGGGAGGATGAGCCAGGAGTGTCGGTGGGGGCACCCAAGAAGAGGAGGATCAGGCATGAATTCTGTGCAGACAGCCTGGTGCAAGTGACAAGTATTAATGAGGAATTACTACAGAGAAAAATGGTAGGCGGTCAGCATATACACCAAGTACAAAGACTGCCATTACTTTCTAGGATTACTCGCCATCAACCGACACATGCACCAAGCTGTATGCTCAGTATTTTACCAAAGTACAGGCCATACTGTGGGGGCTTGTATTACAGAAATTTTACACAGTGATGGTGAAGGAAGGAGAGAGAGTTGTTCAAGAGATTGAACTAGTCCTTTAAAGAAAGCACCACAAGAATTCAAGCTCTACTGATCTATTTGTTTCAGTAAAAAGACGGTCATTAATACTGAAAAAAGATTTTTTTTTTTTTTTAAAGAAAGAGTATTAGAACATCTTTTTTTTTTGCAATGTGTATCCTGTTCTGTTTCAACCAGTTCTCATTTCTTTTCCTGGTGTCACAAGGACAAAACATGATGGGTAATAGCTTTATGGAGTTAGAGGTATTAACTTTCTAAATCTTTTTTATGCTATCCAATTTTTTAAATAGATTAAAATGTCTGACTTGAGAGCTATGTATCCAATACTATTGTCATGCCAATCTCATGCAAAACATGATCTACTCTTCAGCACTGGTGACCCTGCCTAAGACTCCAGGGGGCCCATGCAGCCTTCTTGTCCCACCTGGACAGGAGGGGTGGCAGGGACAGAATATTCAAGAACCACTCCCTCCCATTTTCCTTCTGCAGCTGCTGAAAGCTTGATTCTCCTCCCCCTCCCACTTGCATTCAGGTATATGCTACCCCCACTGCACTGGTTTCTCTCATTTATGCTGCCTGGGACCCCTGTTTGCTCCCCTGGCCACTCCCCAAGTAATAAGGGGTCTGTTTAGACATTGGATATTTAACCAAAGTCGCCCCCTCCTTAATGGGTCTCCCACAAAATAAAATATAAAAAATAAATAAACTACTGACCAACACTGGCCACACACTGTCCACTGCCAGTGTACACTTTTAATGTAGGCCAAGTTCATGTTTTTCCAGTGACATTTTTATTTTTTAAGGTTTTCCTCACTATTTAGTTAGGTCTTGCAAAATTTCTTTAAAAAAAAAAAGATCTGTGAGCTCTTTCATGCTTGTTCAGGTACATCTCCACTTCTCAAAAGGTTGCCTACCCCTGCTTCACTGTACATAAAGAACTTGATAGGCATGTCAAAATGCGGACAGATATTTCAAAATCTTTTGAATTTCCCTCTCAATGTGTAAACTAGGATCGGAAAACTCCTTATTAATCTCTGAGTATCTTGGTGAGCGGTCAAAGCGGCGGGGTCTATGTCCAATTTTGTATTGGGGCCCTCAAGCTTTAAGCTTTGCCTCTACTTTTCAGGGATACAAATGCCTGCTCATTTGTATATAATTAAGTAGAACTGTAAGAAACCCTGCAAATTAAGGGAATTCAATGGCATATATAAGTGATCATGTGAATGTCTGTTCTTAGCTGCAAAAGGGGCTTAAAGAGCTAGTGGTGGAGAAACAGCAGTATACTGATTTTCCCAGTGAATGGCTGTGCAGAAAGGCACGTTAGCACATGTCTGATCATTGTAGAGCAGGCAGGCTGTTCTCTCAGCACAGCCAGAAAACTGACCACGCTGGGATAGATGGGCTTACATGCCTAGTGTTGTGCGTCTGAAATATAAAGGCAGGGAAACTGGCAGGAACACTGGGTATATTACATAAAGGAAGCAATACAAAGAAAACAGGATACATTTTAACACAAATACAACAGGCACATACCAGGGACATAAAATGTTGGGCTAACCTTTTCTTTCATAAAACTAAGCACACACATTCACTGCACAGAAACTACACAGTTCATTTTATGCAACAATGAAACTTTTAGAATACATCGATACTTACATTTTTTAATCTTCTTTCTGTCTCTTCTTGTCTGAAAGCAGATTAAAGGGGGAATAACATGAGCACACAACGATCATAAAACATGCAATTGTGCATAGACATAACATTGTAGACTTCTGACACTAATGAGTGATTACTAAGGGCCAGCACACCCTGATCCAAACATGCCCAATCAAGTGGGAACATTCAATACCACAAAACAGTTATTGTACAGTATTTTCTCACAACTCAACAACAAGGATGAATAGGCCATTTAAATGTTAGGGAGAAGCAGTTGTATGATGTGGATTTGGATGGTTATTTTTTGTGTCCTGCATAAGGTGCAGTCATAAACCTTGATCATACAGTCAAGGCAGGAAGCTTCTATAAAAACAGTACGAATTAAGGTGATGAGAAAATATTTTTTAAGCTTAAGTTTGATATGCTTATATATTAACCTTCCCTGGTTTCTCCCACTATGCCCCTTTACAGGCAAAGGACATTTTAAACAGTTTTTTTCTATCTTTTGCAAACCATAAAATCAGAATTTTTGGCTGAAAAAATAATTTGCAATGTTTTAATAAAATATAAAAGGGGTTATTTCAAATAAATAGATGACAAACATGTCAAGTCCTAAAATTTCATGCACACATGATATTGTGAGAATATTTAGCTAGGCTTTGAAGTTTTTACAGGTTACCAGTTTAGAGTTACCTGTGAATTATGGCCTTAAAATTGTTTTCTGGTATTCTCTGTGATATCTCATATGTATGGTGCAAACACAATGTATCTTCACATGCGCAGCCTGTGAGTCCATTTGCCGGTATGAAATGCAACAAGGTTACAGTAAATTTTTTTAATTAAAGTTTTATTATGATTAATTTTTTTTCTTTTTTATTTCATTTACCTTTATTGCTATAACAAGGGAGCTAACAACTTTCCTATTAAATAGCATTGAGCAGGTGACAGGTACTCTTTGGGAGAAATTGACTCCCAAAATCTTCATAACATGTTATGTGTAGAGCACAGGGGAACAGGCAGGATTACTTACCCTATCCCCCCTGTTCTGGTTGGCTTCTGTGCTGCTAACTTCTCCCTGAAGTTCCAGTCTGTGGGCCTTAGCATCTTCACACAGGCCATTCACTCTGTATTTTACTTGGTGGCGGTCAGCATGCGATCAGGGCCCTAAGCAGCTAAGGAAGGAGGCGAGGGGGAATTCGTTGCACCGCTGGAGGGCCAAAAAATGAATTTCTCCTTAGTCCAGCAACCCTAGATATACTATGCATTTAACACCTGTAGTGTCAGGGTGACCCACTGCAAGATCCGATAGTGGCTGGTGTCAGCGGACATGTAGCTGCTAACATCAGCCGCTACATAGGGGTGAACAGAAGGTCCGATCAGATCCACCTGAAAAACTGACAGGCGGACCTGATTGGACCGTCCGTGTGAAAGGACCCTTAGAGTTTGATTTTAAAGTCGCAAAATAGGCAGTTAATAGTCACTACTGTGAAAGAAAAGATGTACTGGTCTTGCAAGTCATCTGTTTACTATATAAAATAGGAAAATGTAGATTGGTTGTTTGAGATTTGGGAAGATTTGAGAGTCTGCAGAGCCTTAGTTGCTGTTCAGTGTCAAAAAGGCAGGGCTTTTTGGTAAGATAAAAATTTCAGATCAAAGAACAAGCCTTAAAACACTATTTATTCTGAAAATGTGCTACTATGAAGGCATTTTATACTAATTAATAAAAAGTGGCCAACAGTTGGGACACAAGGGCAAATACTGCTTCTGCTCCCGCATGCATGAATCTGTACAAGCTAGGTCTCTCACAGCAATTTTATGTTAATATACTCAGATCAATGATAAAGGATTTTCTTGGCTGAGATAGTCACATCTGATCCAAGTTTTCCCCCATGTTGAACCTTTTGGATAGCAAGAGGGACTGTATGACTTCACACATTGACATTTGTAGACATGGCAGAGAAAGCTAGCCCAGGTAGTACAACATGGAATTCATGCAACGTTGTGTGCATCACAAACATGTTGATCTTAATTGGGCAAAAATAATGGAATCATGCCTAAAGCAAGTTAGGAGAGAAACAAACAGTCAACATGGAGATCAGCAGGAACAAATGCAAATAGGAGGGACAGGGCTGCTGTTAGAAATCAAAGGGCCCTGTACAGCCTACCTGACAGGATATATGATTCAGTGATGACTGGACAAAGGAACAAAAGGGTGCGGTTAAATAGGACATGCCCCCTCTATCCCCACTCTCCACACAAACAATTTCCCTGTGTGCCCGCAGCACACAAGGGGGCTTAAAAGCAAGTGGAAGGGGGGGTGCAGATCCTAGGAACAGATTCCACTGCAGAGCAGCCAGAGGGAGAAAGTAGTAGAAGCCAGCAGTGCTGCAAGGGAATCCACAATAGTCACAAGTGCCAAGCAGGAGGTTTGGCTCTACTGCTTTGATGACAGGGTGCCAGGCCTCCCTTTTGAACTGATTGGGCCCAGGCTCCCTGCCTTACCAGCGGCCCTGGGAAGGAATAAAGTAGTGGGAATTGGGAGCAGGGGGTGTCCTGTTTTTAACACTGCAGAAGGCTTTTTCCTATTCTACAAATACCTAGCTATTATAATTGAACCACTGCATAGCTGTTGTTGCAGTCATGACACCTTTCACACAACTGCCAAGACAAATTCCAAATAGCTAAATATAAAAAGGGACAACTAAGACATACACGGTCTAACATACACAGTCTATCACTGGCAGTCAAAGGTACAAAGCTGCAAAACATTTTTTTTCAGTTCTGGGTAGATGAGGTTAGAACCCCTGTCAGGTTTTAAGGCTATCCCAGACTCTGTCCCTTCACTTTCTGCTCTAAAGACAACCTTTTACTAAACATGAAGTGAGGTAACATCAGAAACAAATAAGATCGATGGATGTTTGTAGCATTCACCCACTACAAAAAAAAAAAAAAAAAAATCAGTGTTAGGGCTCTTTCAGGCGGGCGTTCCGTATGTCCGTTTTTCATCCCATCCTTTGCAGATGAAAAACGGACATAATGTATTTCTATGTAAGTACGGATGTCAGCGGATGACCATCCGCTGACATCCGTTTTTTGTCCTTTCAGTTCAGTTTTTTTGAACGGAAGAGAACCCTATTTTTTCTTCCGTTCAAAAAAACGGAACGGACGCAAAAACGGATGTCAGTGGTGTCATCCGCTGACATCCGTATTTACATAGAGATACATTATGTCCGTTTTTCATCCGCAAACGGATGGGATGAAAAACGGACACACGGACCGGATGACACAAGTGTCATCCGTGTCCGTTTCAAAAAAAAAAAAAAAGAACTGATCGAGCATAAAAAACTGAACGCCCATGTGAAAGAGCCCTTACTGTTTGAGAGATGTCCTCATTTACTGGGGGTAACTTTAACCACACCATAAGCCTTTAAAAGCAGTAAAATCTAGCAGAAGTGCTAAAGTTCTAATCCTTCAACACTCTTTTAGGAAAGACACTTTAAAAGGCAAAAAGTTTTCAGACTATCCATAGAAGATTCCCAGAAACCAGTAACCAAACAATTTCGTAACACCACAAATGTAAGGAGAAAATGCCCAAGGCAATCAACAGTTTAATTTAAAGCAAAAGTCACACAGAGCTAATTTATGCTAGCCATACAGTAGCCGAAAAATAATTTGAAAATCTGTCATGTGGATCGTTCATTTTTCGTCCAATTAATGGGCACAAATATAAAATCTGTTTAAACTGTTTAGAGACGAAAAATGAAAGGAATAAAACAAAAAAAATGATGTCCATTGAACAAAATTTGGTCATTGAATAATGGCAAAAACCGTTTGCTGAGTGTTCCTTATTTGAAAAACAAGTTTTAATGATTTTGTATAGCGTATGGCCAGCATAACACCTCAAAGGTGGGCCATGTGGTTAGTACAAATCTGCTCTATCAGCAGTTTACCTGATAACTGACCACAATTAGGTTTCTTTTATAGTTTTTCTATAATATTTGTTTTATTATAAACGTTTTCATAATTTACTGACCTTTCCTGGATATACTAGCCTGATACATCAATTTATATATCACTATACCACTTCAGAGGGACCATGTATTTGAATACTGCAAATCGGTCATTTCAGTTGCTGTGTAATCACTGGTGTTGCACAGGTCCCAGAAAATTTCATGGAAGTGCCACTTACAAAGGACAAAAATGTATGGTTTGAAAGAAATGTATGTTTGAAAGAAAAATAACACCGGTTGGATAACCAGAATGTTTTGAGTTTTGGATATGGTAAGGAAGGATTAGAACCATATCTGTTTTTTATTGCTGTCTGTGTTCCCATCAGTAAGATTTGCCCTTCATAAAATTTTCTGGTGACCTGATGATCACTGTCAAGGAGAAAATTTTACATTGGTCAGGTAAAGGGAAATCATTCAAAAGGGACAGCTCTTTGGGTGGTCTAAGGCCCCTTTCACATGGGCTTTCCAATCAGGTCTGCCTGTCAGTTTTTCACGGGGACCTGATCGGCCACTCCATGCACCCCTATGGAGCAGCAGATGTAAGCAGTGACATCTCCGCTGACACCCGCTGCTATCCGATCCAATGTAGTCTGTGAAATCCAGACGAATGGAAACACTATTTTCCATCCGTCTGGAGGATCGGATCGGATGAAAACGAACAGACGGTCCGTTTTCATCTGATCTCCCATAGAGGAGATCGGGGATCTGACAGGTCTGTCTCTGCAAAGTAAGTGGAGACGGACCTGTCATCTGCCTGTACCTCTTAGGGTCCTTTAACAAGGGCTTTTCGCCCAGCAGACTCAGTTTTGCTCAGCAGGGATCGATACCCGCTGAGCAAAATGGAGTCCCCTGGTCAGAAAAGCCCCTATGAAAGGACTCTAAGAGGGGAATCTCCCTCAATTTGTAACCCTTTCCTATTCTATCCAAATGTAAAAAAAAGGCCTCAAGTTTAAACCTGCTAAATTCATTCCAGATGCATCAAAACAAAGGGTGATCAATGTCTTACAGTCTGTTTTATTACAAAAGCAGCCACAGAAATGCTTTATTTTTTTTTTTTTTTAATCACTTATCGCTGTCACGAGAAATATAAACATCCTTTGTGACAGCAATTGGCATGTAACAGGTACTAGGGGTTTGGGGTCTGGTACTTAAAAGCATTCAAAACACCAAGATCAGTGTTTTTGAATGCTTTAGATTTTTTAAAAATGGTGCAGGTTGTCTCTGCATAAATGTCATCGCTTTTGGTTTACGATTAGAAACAGCCGATCCTGGCTGTCCAGCCCCTTCCTGCTCCTTGTATTAGCGAAAGAAAGGCTAGTTAGCCATTCCAATTGCCATTACAAGAGAGCCGACTGTCGGCTCTAAAAAACAGTTCTGGCAAACCACCAAAATTCCAGAGATGTACGGGTATGTCGCTGGAAGGGAAGTTGTTAAAAGAAAGCCATCAGTATTTAAACACCTTTTGATATGATGCACCTGGAAATTATTTTAGTGGTATTAGGATGCCAGTCCAATGGGGCCAGGAGGGCCAACCTCCCCCATGGTCCCACCTATACCTGGCAGCAGTATTTTTAGCCCCTTCCTAGAGAAACACTGGCTTAGTATTAAACCTATTTATTGCAAGCTCTATAGCAGAAGGCAGCACGCTTCCTGGCCCTTTTGCTATAGAGACAATACCATTTGTTTGGGGTACACAATTTTTATTCTTATATAAAATCAGATTAAGCAGTAACAGTTTTTCAAAAATCTCCCCCCCTCTGTAAACTGTTTTGATCATCTCTCTTAGCTTGGACACACACAGTAGGAATAAATTAGGAAATCCTCTTATATTACAGTTTTACTCTTCACTCAACGCTATGGGCTATTTTTAAAGTAGTGAAAGCAATATCCACCAAACATTCGGATGAATCTATCACCAATTTAAAACTCATGCTCAAGGAATATACACCTGCATTAAATGTTTGAGTGTCACGTTCACTGCACAACTAAAAAGTGCAAAACTGGAAGACCCAATTGATAAAATTTTGATGTAACATACTATTTCTAACTTGCTGGCTTCTAGAAAATACAGTGGGCACATGTATGGGCAGAACAGCACCAATCATGTGACTAGATAGGATTTAAAAAGGTATGTACAAAATAAATTACAATTTTTAAAACGCATGCACGACCATGTGGTGCTAACCAAATAGTGGCCCCCTGACTAGTGGGCAAGACTTGCTTGCACAAAATTAGGATCACAGTTTTATCTAATAAAATGTTGCAGAAACATTAAAAATGTTTTAACAAACAGGTGTACTCCGCGCTAAGGAAGTGAATGTAAAAACAATAGGCTGCAGCCGCCCTCAAATATAACCGCAGTTATATACAAAGGAGCTAGAGCGGAAAGAAGGGGGATTGGTACTGCCTATGTGACTGGTATAGTTAGCGGTGTATAAAAATGTCAAAGGTAAATAGATAAATAAATGAATAATCAAAGTAAAACACTGATGGTACAAAAGTGCAAATATGATGAGAATCAGCGTGGCATATACAAATAAACAGAAGGAAAGTGACTAGTGCTATGGAGTATAAACCCTCCAAACGATAATCAATAGTGGTGAATCCTTAAATTAGTGGTACAAACGAATATACAAATTAACATCTTAAAAATTCTTTAGTTGCAATTGGTCGCATCTAGTCTAATTTCTCAACCATCTCCAAAACATAGGTGATACAAAGTAAAAAAAAAAATTCATTTAAATTGGGGAAAGAAATCACTGCTTACCAGTGTCATTCCTCCTACCCAACATACAGTACAAAGCCAATATATAGAGAATTACCGTAACTGCATACAAACAGGATTAACGCCAATAATCACTATGTAATATAAACCTACTTTAATGTCTGATATTTGAGAGCATCAAAACAATACAAGGGCCAGATTCCTAATGGCTGGCTTACAAATGGCATGGGAAATATTTTAAAGTAAGGTAAGAAAGGCGATCTTGAAATACTGCTGGTAGAAAAATGAAATGCTATACAATTCTAACACTTTGCAATGCCAGGTCTTTAAAATATGTCCAATATATTGCAAGCCTTAACCATTCGCCGACTATCTGCCATAGTTTTACTGCGGCAGGTCAGCTCTGTCCCGCGAAATGACATCGCTGCGTATGCCCATTCGCCAAAGGGGAAGCTAATCAGTGGGTCCGGCGGCTGTGATTGCTGAAGGGCACCCGCGATTGCTCCCCGTGGAGACAGAACGGCGGTCTTCCATTGTAAACACAGCAGACCGCTGTTCTGTCAGTTATGAACAGAGGCATCCTGTGTTGTTCTTATTTAGGAACACAGGTCTCTGTGTTAATGCAGCAAGAAAATCCCCCACACAGTTAGAAAGCAGTTTTTTTAGCACTGATTATTGTAGTAATGTCACTGGTCCCCCCAAAAGTGTCAAAAATGTCAGTTAGGTGTCCGATCTGTCTGCCGCAATCCTGCTCAAAATCACTGAATTCCGGCGTTACTAGTAAAAAAGAAAAATCTTTCCCCTAGTTTGTAGACGCGATAACTTTTGTGCAAACCAATCAATATACACCTATTGGAGTTTTTTTTTTACCAAAAATATGTAGCAGAATAAAATTTGGCCTAAAACGATGAAAAAATTATAGATTTTTACATTTTTTTGACGGACATCAGGTAACGAAACACCGCACGCATCATACTCCACACTCATGGTTTAGAGATACTGCCGGAGCGTAGGAGCTGGATGTCAGAGATCCCTAGTGTCAGGCAGACACTAGAATATGTGAGGGTAACATTATTACTTCTAATAAATTATTGGATTTTATATGGAATCACACTATTTTGGCATTCCTTCTCCTCCCATCCATCATCCTCATCTTGCAACAATTTGAGAGTAACATGTTCATTAAGATTTAAGGTTAAAGTTTTATATAAACCGTCATGCTGGGAAATACTTAAGTGCGATTGCTGGCTTTCCATCTGATGATTTGGTGGAAACGGTGGTGGTGAGGATTTCTTCACGTGTGGTCAATGAGGATTATATATCAAATTGTTTATTTGAATTGTATCAGGTCACATTTTGGCACTTTATTTCACTTGGGACTGTTTTGATGGACTATTAATTTTTTGTATTTATTTATCAATTTATGTATTGAGTTTGTTTTTTACTAGTTAGATGTAATATTTTTATATAGGGATTCATTGCACTTGCACTTTTTGGATAATAGTCTCCCAATACATTTTTTGTAATTCATAATTTTGAGGCACTTGTGCACTTTCAAAAATGTTTTACTTTGGCATATTGTTTCTCTTTTTCACATTCCATATATCAATGGATATTTATTATACACAATTCACATACTAATTATCAATTTTTATATAATATATTTAATTTGCACATTAGCACTTATTATATTTAGCCACCTTGGGAATAATACAAATTTGCGCTGAACACCCTATCTCTCCATTTGTGGGAAAAAAAAGAAGGATGTCATTTTTTTTGGGTACAGCGTCGCACAACCGCGCAATTGTCAGTTAAAGTAACGCAGTGCCGTATCACAAAAAATTGCCTGGTCATCGGTGGTAAATCCTTCCAGTTCAGAAATGGTTAAAGGATGTTAACCTTGGACTTTAAATAATAATAAAAAGAAAAAAGTTTGTTTTCCTGAGACAAGCTGAATGAATATTCTACACTTTTTTTCTTAAAACATGGTAACCGTACCTCAAAAATAATCTCATTAGGGAGAAATAAATCTCTGAACCAGCCCATTCCTGGTTCATCCACGGCAGGCACAAACTACAATCTAGCCATACACTAGTTGTAAATTAAAAATTTTACGATTTCTGAACATTCATCCAATTTTCTAATCATTAGTGGGGTCACAAACATAGTTTGCGTGTGAGAAAGTCCATTTGTTACAATATTGAATGTTAAAAGCAAAACAAAAAATAGTGAAGTACTTTCAAATTATATTCATCAATCAAATGTACGGAGACCGATCATATACAAATTTGTACTAATGTTCCTTTAATATGGCCTGCTTTAAGATGAATGGCCTAAGGCAGGGCCCTCCAGTTCAGGAACTACAATTCCCATCATGCCTAGTCATGTCTGTGAATGTCAGAGTTTTACAATGCCTCATGGGACGTGTAGTTCTGCAACAGCTGGAGGGCAGTAGTTTGAGGATCCCTGGCCTAAGGAATAGCTGTTGGCTCAGAATGAGGAAATCGGGTATGCCTATTCGGCCAGGTTCAAAAGCGGCTGTATAAATACTTTGAGAATAATGCACTCCTCAAAGTAGATTGTATTTTATTAAGCAGTGAGTTATGTGACAGTATAAACAGTACATAAGGCTAAGTGGTTTTATTCAGGTCATGGAACGTAGAATGGATTTCTCATATCTTATTACTTCTTAGAACACATTCCTTTATTTCCTTTAGCCACTCATCAACCATCTCTGACCCCCTCTTTGCCACTATTTCGTTTTCTTTAACCTTTATAAAGGTTTTCAAACAACAAAGGAGAAATGTGATATCCATATAAACATACACTTAAACCAGCGTGCCGCGGCACATTAGTGTGCCGCCAGAGCTCCTCAGATGTGCTGCGGGATTATGGGAGAGAAGGGCTGTCAGATGAGCCTGATCTCGCGATCCCCTGCCGAACTGTACATCGACACTGATAGAGAGCTCAGCCTCAAAAGTGAAAGTAAAGGGAGGGGAAGTGTGCTGTGCTCTCTGCTTCCCCCTACAGTGCAGTACCCGGCTAAATGAAAAAGGTACTGTGCTAAAATATTTCAAAAGGCTATGTATGTATGTATGTATGTATGTATGTATGAATGAATGTATGTTCCTGACTCCCCTATTCCTGTACCATCAGAACTGCT
Organism: Pelophylax lessonae; assembly: GCF_965119305.1. Lineage (NCBI taxonomy): Eukaryota > Metazoa > Chordata > Amphibia > Anura > Ranidae > Pelophylax > Pelophylax lessonae. Next base: position 512,332,562 of record NC_138769.1, read on the forward strand.
TTTGTAGGGCTTGTTTGTGTTCTCAGCAAGGGCTGCTGCAACTCTGAAATGCAATCCATGCTCAGATCACTTTTCAGAAGCATTTAACAGGTGGTAAACAGGCAATATGTTGCCTCCTCACCACCCGTTTTAAGCCTGTAAACGCAGCATTACTACACCGCGACCATGCAATGTACACAGTTGCAGGGTGGTTGCAGTGCAGCCCCAATCACCCTGGGTATACCTGCAGCATGTGTACACCCCCAGCTGCTGCCTTTGCAGCTAAAAGGGGGAGAAGTTGGGAGTGGTAAAAACAGCTCAACCATGTGGTTTTACCACCCCTCCAACATGACATGTGAACAAGCCCTTGGTTCACATCTGTGTGGCTGCTTGCTGCGTGTAGGGTAGCCTATTCATTTCAATGGGTTTCCCTACCCGCAGAAATGCAGGGAAAGAAGTCCCTGACCCTTTTTTTTTTTCAAATTGGGCCGCACCAAAAGCACCCCATGTTTTTCAATGTGTGGGGTACCACTAAGGACTAATGGCACTCCTAAAGAGGAGAGCATTTGTCTGTGTGTCAGGAACGAGCGCGTGTTCCGCTACATACAGTAACGTGAACCAAGCCTTGGACAGGGTGCCCCGACTGAAAAAAAAAGTTGAGAAACACTGACTTAAACACATAGAAAAGTAGCAAACATGAGATATCCAATAAGAACATTAATATGAAAAAAAAAAAATGTCAAAGTGCAATGTTTCCAATAAACCAGACATAAAAAGATGCAGGTCATGTAGACCAGTTGTCCAATGCACTATTGTAATACGATTTTCAGTTTACCACCATTTCTTTTAAAACTTCCCACTGATTTCAGGTGTCCTCTCTCTCTGTGCTCACACCAGTCTATTAATCTTTTAACACTGCCCCCCGATTTTAGAAGTTAGATCAAAATTCACCATGGGGGCACTATCCAGGGGTGTGGAATAAAGCCTACCCTTTAATACCACAAAGTATACTAGGTTTCTAAATTTGAATGCCGTTAGGTGATCAATAAATAAATAGGTTGGATTTTCAACTATTGGGTAGGTATGGGGGGACAGAATTATCAACATAATGTTGCAACATAGGGATGTCAATTATGTAACACTCACTAAATGTGTACCGAAATCCCATTAGAGCAATGGGGACTGCACAAAATGCCTTAAACAGTGTTGTGAATTAAATGAGGAACCGTTTGACTCATAAATAAGGAAGAGCTTGGAGAGAGTCAGTATTGTTTGTGGTTAGTGTCAGTCTAGAACAGTATGTATTAAAGCATAGTCCCTTGCTGGGAGACTGGAATGTGTTATGGCTTGTTTCATAGCTTGTTTCCATGCGACACATTCCAGCACTGGACACTGAAACAATTGCCAACAAGGTGTTAGTCACACAGCCAGGGACAGTCTATTTGTCTTCGGTTCTACACACCAACTAAAAGCAAGTCTTACCAATAATGTGCTATATGCAAAAGATCAATCCATTCATGTTCCCCAGCAAATTGCTAATAAAATGATAATATGTAAATGTATAATAAATCTGATCTTCGCAACACCCCCTCCTTCCCCCACCCACTTCAACCTAAATTTTCTTTATTACAACACTTTATCAAATTATTGATCCACATAAAAACAAATTCAAGGTTATAAATGGAACATAAACCAACATCCATTAAATTCAATTGGGCAAGCACTGTAGTGCGTCTTTTCAGTAACATGTGTTAGTCTAATTATAGATGCATTTTTGATGCGTTTTCCAGTCATTTCAATAGGGAGGTGCGTTTTTGGTGCGCTTTTAAAGCATGCACCAAAAATGCAGCAAGTAGGGCTTTGGTAGTTTCAGCAGGAACTGGTCGAAATTTCAATTCATGTATAACCCTCAAATGGGACGACTAGAAAATAATGGCTGCAGCGTTGATCGGTGTAGTTGGACAGCGAGTTACCCTTTACACCCAGATGCTTCAGATAGCAATGATGCCTGGAGCTCATGAGCACACTGCAGATTTAATTTCACAACCCACTTTAGAGGAGAGTATAAAGCTTCTTTTACACGGTTATACCCCATTCACATATGTATGATTTTTCACATGTAGTAAGAAGGCACAAAAAGGAGGAATCCCATCTTTCCCTATGGTGCCTATTCACAACTATGATTTTCACGTGCGTGATTCTGAAAATGCTGCATGTTGTCCTTTGGTGCAATATTGCCTTCAGAGACTATATTAGAATTGCATTGAAAATCTATGTACATCCAACACACTTTTTTACACTTCTTACAGTGTCCTTCCCCTAGACAAAAGATATTGCTGGTCATTGGTCAAAACGCATGAAACCACAAAAATATGTGCAAAAAAAAAAAAAAACACGCATGAAAAATTCAGAAGACCAAGTGTGAATCTAGGCCAATGCCCAGATAATCGTACGAAAAAAAATCGCTTTTGAATTGATCGCATGATAATCTGAACTTTCGACAGCCGATCATGACATTTCGTCCAACAAAATCCGAACGGACAAACACGAAAACTTTTGTCGTATGATAGCCTAGCGAATGAATCATTTAATCCATACAATATGCGTCTGCTAAAAAGCGATAGACAAAAGACCGCCCATGATCAGAAACCCAAAAATAACCCAGAAAAGGCCTGGCTGCTATTGTTATTGTTTTGCACTATCCGATCTGTAGCTACGCAACCAGGAAGCTTTTCCAGAATCGTATGAATAAAATCATACGTTTACTACCCATTGTTGAATTCGATATTAGTTTAATGCAACAAAATGCGAATGGATAAGTCGTCAGATTTTCTGATCGTGTATACGAGGGCATTTGTCTTGTCAGTTCTGCTTGCTAGCATAAAGTTCCTTAAAGCAGGGTGGCAGCAAGTCTTTCTGAAGCAGAACACCGAAATGTCAATGTGATCCAATAGGGATCCTTGATCTTAAGGCTATATGGGGGTGATTGAACACAGTTCCCACTCATCTGTATTAGTAAGAAAACAAACGTTTAGAAGCAGAAATCTGAACTCACCATAACCGCGTTCAGGAGAGGAATTTCGGGTATAAAAAAACAAATACAACTGAACGTGTCTTGCGTTTAGATGAGATTACACAGTTTAGTAGTAATAAGATCATTTATTTTTAATAATTCAGGAAATTCTGTGTATACAGGAGGTTCCCTGTGACCTAGTGTTTTTCTAACTTTAGCAATTTAAATATACTCATTCAGAAGAGCAAAAGAAAATTGAAACGCCCAATATTTCATTCAGTAAAACAAACTAGACTACTCCTTTATGGACACTGAACAAAGTTTAAAAATACTTTAATGCTTTCATGAAACTTTCTTTCCTTTACATTACAGTTTCAGAACACACCTTTTAATGCCAGGCAAGTACGTCAGGAAGATTAGAGTTGGAAAGCTTTAAATTTGTGGCCAAGATAAAATTTACTATATCCTATTAGCCTACAGGAAACAAAACCGTAATGCCAGACCATGAAAATATGCCAACCAAAGCCTTCCTTCTGACGAAAGAACACAATTTGAGAGGCGAGAAGAATGTTTGTATTTTGACCGCTTTCCAAAACACACTCTCACTGAACCATGACATGATTTTGCACTCTGCAATACATAGGACATAAAACTTGCATTAAAAACAGTTTACATCATAAACAGAAAGCCTCTCCCTGGCCAGTTATATTGAACTAACCTTTACCCACTACTTACGAATATGCATTAAATGAGTGGCAAAAACTTTAGGCATATCTAAAACCAAAACCCTTTCAGTTTTGGATGGTAAAATAAAGGATTAGTACCACTCAAGTGTTTTTTGTAGTCTCCTATAGAGAGATTCACTCTACTCTGCCCTGGTGACTATTGTCACTGAAACAGAAAGAGGAAAATTGTCCCTCAGTTGACCATAAAGAGGAAATATCACTTATTTTGGAGAAATATTCTCCTAGCTTCTCTTAGTCAAATCTGAAGGTAATTCTCCCAGATGGGGAAAAAAAAAAACACATTCTAAACCACCTAAAAAAAAATCAGTTCATTTTATAGTGGTTCTAAAGGCAGGTGGTTTTCTTTCACCTTAATGCATTCTATGCATTAAAGGAGTTGTAAAGGCAGAAGGTTTTTTATTTTAATGCATGAAGATAAAAAGCCTCCTGTGTGTGTGGCAGCTGCCCCAGCACCCCCACTTACCTGAGCCCCCTCTCTATCCAGCGATGTCCACGAGTCCCTCTACCTCCTGATTGGCTGATAAACAGCAGTGGCGCCATTGGCTCCCGCTGCTGTCAATCAAACTCAGTTAGCCAATCAGGAGAGGGGGCAGGGCCGAACGGCAGCTCTGCTCAGGTGCCCTCATAGCAAGCTGCTTGCTGTGGGGGCACTCGACAGGAGGGAGGGGCCAGGAGCAGCAAAGAGGGACCAGAGAAAAGAAGAAGGATCCAGCCTACACTTTGCAAAACCACTGCACATGGCAGGCAAGAATAACATGTTTGTTAAAAAAAAAAAAAAAAACGCACACATATGACTTTACAATCACTTTAGGGTAAAAAACCTTCACTAAACAGGGCCCCAGAGTCCCCCTTATACTTACCTCAGCCCGATCTAGCACTGTGCAAGAGATTACAGGACAGAGAGGTACCAGTGGGAGCCATTGGCTCCTGCTGCTGTCAATCAAAACCTGCAATGAGGGAGCGAGGCTTGGGATTGAGCCTACACAAGTGCCCCCATAGGAACCATAGCACAGAGCAGGTATGACGTTTGTTTTGAAAAAAACTGAACCTCTTCTGCCGGAGCTAGCGTGCGTTCCACATGCCAGATGTGACTAAGACCAGCGGATGTCCTACCTACATGTGTTTCATCCGCCAGTAAGACATCATCTGATACGATAAGCCATATTGTTGTAGTCCTTTTCCACAAATTCATTTTTTTTTTTTTTTACACACCATATTCTGGAACTGCAGTGACTGCAATTCCCAAAATTTACCAGTACTGGTACATTGGGCTTCTAACTGGAAAGTCACAGCAGCCAGGAGCAGGTGTTTGGTTTCTCACCAAGACCAGCTCATTGTCACCATGCATTATGTACTCCACAATGCTCTTGCATTATGTACTCAACAAAAAAGATAAATTCGGATTCTGTGTTTTAAACCTGGGATCTTGCCAACATCCCTAATGAATATGGAACAAAAATAAACCCTGAGGATTGGGACTTTCAACGGCAAGAATCAGGACTTGAGTATGAAAATGTATAAATTTTATTACACGTATTATAAAGATAAGTCATACATAATCACACATAAAGTATATGATAAAAACAAGGTCATAGATACGTCTTGGAACCAGGAGGGTCTGAGGTGTCTGGATCGGACTAGACGCATTTCGGTCCAAATGCCTTTCTCAATGGTCCACAAAACACCAGAGCTCAGACTAGGAGCATAAAAGGTAACAATGAGTATGATACAAATGGTAAGTATAAAGTTAGATTTAACATGTATTAAACAATGTTAAAAGCAATATAACACATAATTCATTATACATAGTGTTTGTCGTATTTAGATGTGAAAAAGGGGGGGCAAAAATGCCTCTATGATTACATACCAGATATGTAAGACCTCTGTGGAATCCAGGACGTGAGACCAAAGGGATGGGCCTTGGTGGATGAGAAAAAGGCCTTCAATTGTCTATGGCCGCAAAGAGTATATGCTAGTTAAACTGGGTCTATGCAAGATAGGCTCAGAGCAATATGTTAATATTTGTATGGGCTTCCAAGGGAGATTTCAATAATTGTAAGCCAAATACACAGTGGTATGGCAAATGACAGTGAGAAGAGAGCTCCACGAACAGAAAATCCCACGAGGATCTCCAAAGTGAGGTCAAAAACACACAGGTCATCTAGAAGGTTATGAGAAGAAATAGAGGAAAAATTAAATGAAGTATGTCTATGATGGAAAATAAAAGGGGAAATAAGAAAGGATATTGTTGGTAAAGACTACCTGTAAAATAGTAGTAGAATGAGCGTGTCCCCCGATGGATTTATAGTGCTGGGACGTATCCAGCCATGCATCCCTGTTGACATGAAATATGTCAAACATGAAATCGTGAGGGATATCAAAGGGTAAATAGGTAGGGAGTAAATGCAAGGGTAGAAAAAGGCCTCATTTCCCAACGTGAGTACTACAGTTCATACAGTTCATAGCCCCATCACCGGTCACCTGATCCCGCCGTGGGCGGAAACTCAGACCCGGATACTGTGCGTCGGCGTGCCCGGAACGCACGCCGCGGCCAACCATGTGTGGGCGGCGTCTGTGCGCTCCGGACACGGGGGACCTCTATTGGTCCACACACGCCCTGGGAGGAGACCAGACGTAGGCTCCGGCGCATGCGCCGGCGTACTTAATGGCGGACCGCGCTCTACTCAGAGCGCGCCGCCATTACTCACACACACAGACCTACACAGGTAAGTTATTCTCTTCTTGGATATTTTGAACCGCTCTTAGGATACCCGCTTTTGCCATAGAACTCTGGCTAACATTTATTCTGGTACCTGAGCACCCTTTGAGACTTCTACCAGTACTATCCTCCCCTCACTTGGCGACTCCTATCTCCGACTACACACTGCTCCCATATTCCTCCCCACTACTCAGTTTTTCCTCCTCTCAGTTTTTCCTTTTTTCCTATGAACTGTAGTACTCACGTTGGGAAATGAGGCCTTTTTCTACCCTTGCATTTACTCCCTACCTATTTACCCTTTGATATCCCTCACGATTTCATGTTTGACATATTTCATGTCAACAGGGATGCATGGCTGGATACGTCCCAGCACTATAAATCCATCGGGGGACACGCTCATTCTACTACTATTTTACAGGTAGTCTTTACCAACAATATCCTTTCTTATTTCCCCTTTTATTTTCCATCATAGACATACTTCATTTAATTTTTCCTCTATTTCTTCTCATAACCTTCTAGATGACCTGTGTGTTTTTGACCTCACTTTGGAGATCCTCGTGGGATTTTCTGTTCGTGGAGCTCTCTTCTCACTGTCATTTGCCATACCACTGTGTATTTGGCTTACAATTATTGAAATCTCCCTTGGAAGCCCATACAAATATTAACATATTGCTCTGAGCCTATCTTGCATAGACCCAGTTTAACTAGCATATACTCTTTGCGGCCATAGACAATTGAAGGCCTTTTTCTCATCCACCAAGGCCCATCCCTTTGGTCTCACGTCCTGGATTCCACAGAGGTCTTACATATCTGGTATGTAATCATAGAGGCATTTTTGCCCCCCCTTTTTCACATCTAAATACGACAAACACTATGTATAATGAATTATGTGTTCTATTGCTTTTAACATTGTTTAATACATGTTAAATCTAACTTTATACTTACCATTTGTATCATACTCATTGTTACCTTTTATGCTCCTAGTCTGAGCTCTGGTGTTTTGTGGACCATTGAGAAAGGCATTTGGACCGAAATGCGTCTAGTCCGATCCAGACACCTCAGACCCTCCTGGTTCCAAGACGTATCTATGACCTTGTTTTTATCATATACTTTATGTGTGATTATGTATGACTTATCTTTATAATACGTGTAATAAAATTTATACATTTTCATACTCAAGTCCTGATTCTTGCCGTTGAAAGTCCCAATCCTCAGGGGTTATTTTTGTTCCATATGTGGCAAAAAAATATACTATGTATATTAGCGCGCCAAAGAGGCAGTGACCGTAGCCTGGTTAAGATTTATATAAATAAGTAAATTAATTGTGATAATTAAGTGCAGCTGCTAGTAAAGTGCGGGTGCAAATTGGAAGAAAAAGTATTCACAATAGTGATACCTCTAGCGCTTGCTAATCCCTAGTGGAAATTTTAAATATGTGCTAAAAATTCACAGTGGATACAATTAATAAATAAACATGAAAATAAATCACTTCAAAAATAACTTAAAAATAATAGTCCATTCAATGTGTAGTGATAAATCAATCAACATTAATAATAAACCATAAAATGATAAAGTCCAAATCCAAATAATTTGTATTAAGGTGCTGGTGCTTCTTCCTTAATAACTGGTGCTTCCTTTCCCGTGATAAATAAATAAATAAATTGCCCACTCACCAGATGTTGTGGGTTCTATATGTCTTATGACATTAGAACCTAACTTGCTTCAATAGAAAATCCTTTCCAGGTTCGGGTTCCCTCTCCCTGGGTATGGACAGGCCGTTCGGTTAATAATCCACCATGGGATGAGTCTCCTCCAACCACGGGCCAAAGTATGAGATGTAGAAGTGTATGAGATGAGAAGTGTATGACACCTGCTTTTATCAATTTTGGAGTTTACGGATTTGACCGTTGAGTGTGCAATATTGTTTTTTTGGTGTGTGCAATAAAACTTTGAAAAGCAATACCACACTATCCATTTATTCCCCCATCACGGCTTGTGATTGGAGGTGATTTGCAGGGAATACATCTCATACTTTGGCCCGTGGTTGGAGGAGACTCATCCCATGGTGGATTATTAACCGAACGGCCTGTCCATACCCAGGGAGAGGGAACCCGAACCTGGAAAGGATTTTCTATTGAAGCAAGTTAGGTTCTAATGTCATAAGACATATAGAACCCACAACATCTGGTGAGTGGGCAATTTATTTATTTATTTATCACGGGAAAGGAAGCACCAGTTATTAAGGAAGAAGCACCAGCACCTTAATACAAATTATTTGGATTTGGACTTTATCATTTTATGGTTTATTATTAATGTTGATTGATTTATCACTACACATTGAATGGACTATTATTTTTAAGTTATTTTTGAAGTGATTTATTTTCATGTTTATTTATTAATTGTATCCACTGTGAATTTTTAGCACATATTTAAAATTTCCACTAGGGATTAGCAAGCGCTAGAGGTATCACTATTGTGAATACTTTTTCTTCCAATTTGCACCCGCACTTTACTAGCAGCTGCACTTAATTATCACAATTAATTTACTTATTTATATAAATCTTAACCAGGCTACGGTCACTGCCTCTTTGGCGCGCTAATATACATAGTATATTTTTTTGCCATTTCTACCACAATACTGCGCAGCCATGGAGACTTTTGATATCTTCAACTATGTTAACAACAAGAAAGTGGATGTGGATAGCATTTTTTCAGGATTAGCTCCACTAAAGATAGATAAAACTATGGATCAGCTTTTTAAATCCCTAAAGAGTAATATGGATAAACAAATACGTACCTGGTGGGACATTTTGACACTAGAAAAATATATAAAGGATAAAATGACGCCCAGGAGATTGAGATGGGAATTAGCTCCTAATGATGGTATGGTGGACGCAGACCTGGAGGATGAATGGTATTTATTCTTCCAGGGATGTGAACACAGTCTTTTAGAACTCATTGTAAAGAGAAGAAAAGCAAAATTAAATAAAATAAATGAAAATATTAAAAACTTAAAGGAGGATTTAGAGCCATATAATAATTCTAATGAATATAAAGATAAGCATAAACATCTGAAAGATTTTTTGGACAAACTGGATAGGGATACGCAACAAAAGAAAATAAAGAAATATCAAAGAGATATAGGAGACTACAATAAGAATCTGGTATATAAGTGGCAAGAGATAAAAATAGAAAACACCACTACATCAAGATCCTCGTCTATTGATAGAGATATTGAAGTAATTCAAGGGGCTCCAACCCCTACCCCGCAAGAGGAACGAATTTTTCAACTTCCAACCCCTAGATCCACAGGGGGTCCAAAACCACAAAGGACACCATTTACCCAAAGGGAAAAACATAGGTCTGGACCATCATCCAACCCTACTGTAAAATACAATCTACCCACACACAACTCATTCCAACCTCTCGAGAACAATCAACAAGGTTATTACACCCCTGAAAAGCCCCAATATCGGGATTTTCACGGATGGGAGAACCGGGAACCTCCTGTGTGGAATGGGTATGTGAATCAGGCACCATATTACCAACGACCAACTCGGGGTTACAGAGGTTGGAACAGAGGTTGGAACCAACCCTATTATGGGAGAGGAAGGGGGGGCAGAGGAGGACATTGGCAGCCCCAACCCCCACCGCCCCAACAAGGGTACCAACCTTACTACCAGAATCCACCCAACCAACACCCCCCACCTCGGAAAGACCAAGAGGGGGGAAGAGACGCAGAGGATGCAGAGGGGGCAGGGGCAAAAAGGAAAAGGGCCCAATAGGCCTGGGAATTTTCAACCTAAGCGGGGTTGAATTCTCAGAAAAAGAACTGCAAGTACTAGATATGGGTCTTAAGTATGCCCCTGACCAACTTTTAGATCCTTTTAAAGTTTTTGTGGATATTCAGAAATTTACCAGAAAAATTAATATAAAGAAACATTTCTTAAATAAACCTGATTTTAAAGTTTTAACCAATGTTAACAAATATGTGAATAGCGGATTAAAGAATAAATCAACGTTTAACCCAAAATGTACCAATAACCATTTTGTGGATACGTTTAAATCAATGGTGGAGCAAGATTTGAAATCGATGAATAAAAAGAGGCATGAACCTAAAGAAAACATTAATATGGGTATACGTGAATTGGAACAAAGGAAAAACGTTGTCATTCGCCCCGCGGACAAAGGTGGGGGCATAGTAGTCCTAAAGAAAGAGGACTACTATGAAGAACTTAATAAATTAGTGCATGATGAAGAAACCTACACAAAACTCACGAGTAATCCTTTAAATATATACAGAAAGAAATGTAAGAAATACCTGAAGAGGGCACACAAAAAGGGAATACTTACCAACAAAGAATATCGGTATTTACTTCCCGAAGCCCCTCGGACGCCTGTCATTTACCAACTCCCTAAGGTCCATAAGAATCCTGAAAAACCGCCAGGCAGGCCCATAATCAGCGGGATAGACTCCCTTTTCTCACGTATAGGAGAGTACCTAGACACCTATCTGAAACCTCTGGTTACAAAATATCCATCACACCTCAGAGATAGCAAACATCTTATCAATCTTATCGATTCACACACATGGGAAAACGAAGACATCATCTTAGCCACAGTAGATGTGGAATCGTTATACACGAACATTGAACAAGAGGATGCCCTATCAGCCATAAAATGGGCCATAGAAGACCAATTAGAGTTGGAATCGGAACAAAAAGAATTCATTTTGAAACTTCTAAAGATGACAATGAAGAGGAATTATTTCTGGCACCAGGGTGAATACTATCGCCAACACAAAGGAGTTGCTATGGGCGCCCGCTACGCACCGAGTGTAGCCAATCTTTTTCTTAGTAAGTGGGAAAAAGAAGAAATCTGGGGTAAAAAACGAGATGAACTGGTAATGTACCGAAGGTATATAGATGATGTGATCATCGTTTGGAAAGGATCGGAAGAAACTCTGAGGCAATATATAGAAGATTTGAACATCAACCGTTACAAAATAAAATTTAGTGGAACATGGGATAAAAATGAAATACACTACCTGGACCTTACCATATTTAAAGGAGAAAATGGACTCTGCACTAAGACGCACTTTAAAGCAACAGATAGGAATGGATATATCCCTACTCATAGTGGACACCACCCTAACTGGATAAAAGGAATCCCTAAGGGACAACTGATGCGCCTAAGGAGGAATTGCAGCAATGAACAGGATTACAATACCCAATCGAATATGATACTGGATAGGTTCCAAGAAAAAGGATACAAAAGAAATATATTGGAAAGAGTTAGAGAAGATGTAAGAGGTATGAACAGAGAAACACTTCTAAAAGATAAGAAAAAAGAAAATTCGGATTACTCTCTGAACTTCATCACACAATATAACGTAAGATATAAGGAAGTAGAAGACATCATAAAAAAGCATTGGCACCTTCTTTTGAGAGATGAAAAGTTGAGGGGGGTTATCCCAACGCGCCCGAAGTTTGTTTATCGAAGAGGACCCAACCTCAGAGACAAACTGGTGAAAAATGTTCCGGATCCCCCTAAGAAACTTTTAACTTTTCTAGATTACAAAGGATTTTATTCATGCGGAAGGTGCAAATCATGCAGAACGGTGAAAACCCGAAAACGACAAGTACTTGAATTTCAATCAAATGTGACTAAAAAGAAATATAATATTAAGAAATTAATCACATGCCGTAGTACCCATGTCACATACCTCCTCACTTGCCCATGTGGGCTTCAATACGTTGGTCGCACCACAAGAGAACTTAGGGTGCGTATGGGCGAACACATCGCCAACATTAAGAAAGGATTTAAAAAGCACAGCCTTTCCCTACATTTTAGATTGGTACATAATAGGGACCCCACCTTTCTTACTATTTTGGGCATCGACAAGATTGAACAGAACTGGAGGGGCAGTAACATGCGTATTGCTGTCTCCCAAAATGAATCTCGGTGGATTTATGAACTTTCCACCTTGCAACCCAATGGTATGAACGTTGACATGGATATTAACTGTTTTATATCAAATCCATAGATTATTTTTAAAATTTCCGCTCAATTTTTGTAAATTTTAAAAATCTTTATAATAATATTTTAAATATTTTTTATTAAAAAAATTTTTAATCATATTTATATATATTTTTCTGGATTTACGTAATTTATATAATAAATATATAATATATAATAGAATACAATGTTTAAATATATCCACATAATATATTAGTAAAAGTATTGATTTGATAAATTATATTCTTTTAAATAAAATAAAGTTTTAAAAACTCTATACATTTATAAACTATAAAGATAATTACATGCCACAAAACCTCATAAAGATTGGTCATAATGTTATTTTAGGTTTACAAATAAAGTTTAAAAAATAATTTTTATAGATAATTTTTATTAATAAAAGTATTATTGAGAAATAATAAAATAGTACACATACACTATGAATGCCAAGCGCTATTAATCTAGGGGAAAATGAGAGCTGGCTTAACAATTACATTTGAATAGCACAAAGATATTTTGTTATGATTTTCTTGGTTTACATAGCACAATGTTATTGCGGGGACACGGGAGGTATTTCCTGTTTCCGACAGAGTAATTAAATGGGCGGAGTCGTGCGCAGTGCAGAGCGGCAGCTCCGGCATATAAGGGTTGAGCTAGACGTGTGACTCCACCTCTGAAGACGTCTGAACCAATGACGAAACGCGTTAGGTGGAACGCACGCCGTGACGTCATACGTTGTTGAGTGGAACGCAAGCCGGAACTACCGCTCTCCACTCTCCAGCACACGTGTATGACGATCCTGTCCTGTTTGTCTGTCATTTTTTGGATTGAGCACAGCTTTTTTTCTATTTCACTTTGCTGGATATTGCTTTTGAAGATGTGGAAGTGTATGACACCTGCTTTTATCAATTTTGGAGTTTACGGATTTGACCGTTGAGTGTGCAATATTGTTTTTTTGGTGTGTGCAATAAAACTTTGAAAAGCAATACCACACTATCCATTTATTCCCCCATCACGGCTTGTGATTGGAGGTGATTTGCAGGGAATACATCTCATACTTTGGCCCGTGGTTGGAGGAGACTCATCCCATGGTGGATTATTAACCGAACGGCCTGTCCATACCCAGGGAGAGGGAACCCGAACCTGGAAAGGATTTTCTATTGAAGCAAGTTAGGTTCTAATGTCATAAGACATATAGAACCCACAACATCTGGTGAGTGGGCAATTTATTTATTTATTTATCACGGGAAAGGAAGCACCAGTTATTAAGGAAGAAGCACCAGCACCTTAATACAAATTATTTGGATTTGGACTTTATCATTTTATGGTTTATTATTAATGTTGATTGATTTATCACTACACATTGAATGGACTATTATTTTTAAGTTATTTTTGAAGTGATTTATTTTCATGTTTATTTATTAATTGTATCCACTGTGAATTTTTAGCACATATTTAAAATTTCCACTAGGGATTAGCAAGCGCTAGAGGTATCACTATTGTGAATACTTTTTGTTCCATATGTACTCAACAGAACCAACCTGTGCCCTCTAAAAGGAGAATAAAGGAGTTGTAAAAGCAGAAGAATTTTTTATCTTAATGCATTCTTTGCATTAAGATAAAAAAAAAACCTTCTGGATGTAGCAGCCTCCCCAGCCCCCTCTCTATCCAGCGATATCCAGGAGTCCCTCGGCCGGCCAGGACTCTTCCTCCTGATTGGCTGGGATACAGCCGCAGCGTCATTGGCCCCCAAAGTCAGTTAGCCATTGAGAAGAGGTAGGGCCGAACGGCAGATCCATGTCTGAATAGACACATGGAGACACCGCTCCGCTCGGGCACCCCCATAGCAAGCTGCTTGCTGTGGGGACACTCGTTAGGAGGAAGGGGCCAGGAGGACAGAAGAGGGACCCGAGAAGGAGGAGGATCTGGGCTGCCCTGTGCCAAACCAAACTGCACAGAGGAGGCAAGTATAACATGTTTGTTATTTATTTTAATTTTTTTTAAACGAGACCTTACAATCACTTTAAAATGTGGAGGTTTCCTAACTACCAAGTACAGTCAAAAACGTCACTGATAAGACTACTACCTGTAACCCTTCAACTTGTATGGACCTCTGCACACCTCAGCTTCTTTTCCTGTCCTGCAGCCCTTGCATTAACCAGAAGTCAGCAAAAGCTATCCTTAAAGGACAAGTATATAAAAAAAAGTATATATATATATATACACACACACACACACACATACTTCTGCACCCATGATCAACATTCTCCTTGATAAAGTCACGTGGAGTGTGACGAAACTAGCGGGGAGAGGGCCTGGTGACATCATTGTGCTCACAGAGGAAGATTGCACCCTGTTAGGTGGTTTCCAGTACTACATCCAAGTGATCCTTAAGGGGCTGCACACCCTTATTGTGCTAGGCATGCTGAGTGCACCAGAGCTAGTGCACTGAAAAATGTGAGTGGTCATTTCTTAGTTTTTATTAAAGTGGTTTTAACAGGTCCAGCACAGTGTCAGTTTTCTGATTTCTTTACGAGTACTACCAATAAGGATTGTTGCAGGAGATAATGGTAAGTAAATCCTCTAAGGATCCAACCACCCACCAGAGGTTTCTTTAGCCCCTTAAAGGGGAAGGCGCACATGGACCTGTGAAAGGTCGGTAATGGAGGTTAGGGGGCACTGGAAATTGCTGTGAACCTTTTATGGGACCCATGGACCAGCCTCTTCACTATACTGGACTTGTGTTTCAAGCTTACTTTACATCACTGGATATATATCAAATGCCTATGACTTATTACTGGTTTAGGCATCACAGTGGTGTTTTATTTAAAAAGTGTCTTTTGTTATTATTTATATATATTTCACACAATGCATTTGGTTCTAATGATGTATGGGACCTCACGTGTAGTGTGCTCTTAGTGTATCATTATACATTAATCAGTGTGTTTTACTATGCAGTACTAGTGGGGAGCGATGTACCACATATCTAATGTTTATCACTGCTTACAATCAATTCGAACACTAGCAGGTTTTCAGCAGCAGACCCATACACATTTACTTTAGGTTTTCTCTTTATCTTAGATCTTTTTGGTTCAATCTATACATTTCTTTTACATAATCCATTTGTGTGCACATAGTAGCGCAGGAGATCAGGCACTTTAGTTCTTTTTTTTCACATAATCAGCAGATCACTGGTTCAATGTCAGGGTCCTGCAAAATCTCAGTACAGCGGTCAGCCCTCAACTCTTGTAAGGGCAGACCATTACTGGAAAGCAGGAATATTAAAGCGGAGTTCCACCCAAAAGTGGAACTTCCACTTTAAATACTCCTGACCCCCTGACATGCCACATCGGGCATGTCTTTTTTTGGGGGGGGGGGGGGGGGGGAGAGCGAGTACCTAGATTTGACAGGTACCCGCTCCCCCACTTCTGCTCAGGCCACCTAGGCGGCTCGAGCGGAAGTTGTCCTCTTATCCTCCCTCCCACCTTCTGGAACACATCTCATAGGTCCCAGAAGACTACCTGCCCATTCACAACGTGCAGCGCGACTAGCGCATGTGCAGTGCGCAGCCCTGCTGTTAAGCCACAAGTGGTCACAGCCGGGTGCCCACACTAGAGATGCACCGCCAAGAAGAGAGGGAGAGGATCAAGGCTCCTGCCGGACGCATTGTTGGATCGTGGGAAAGGTGAGTGTGTGTTTATTAAAAGTCAGCAGATACACTTTTTGTATCTGACTTTTAATAAATCCAAAAATGAGTGCAACTCCGCTTTTAACTATGAATGCGCTCACCAGCACCCTTGCAGTTCCTTGAGAGCTACAATTTGTAGTCAATTTATTCACAGAATGTTGTGAATGAATGACACGGCCATGTGGAAGGATCCCTGCACAGGCGTGCACTTTTTAAATTGTTGACAGCAGGTGCAGAGAAAAGATCCCCTGTCTGCTGTCACAGCAGGGGATCTGAAGGACGCAG
This sequence comes from Pelophylax lessonae, assembly GCF_965119305.1. Classification (NCBI taxonomy): domain Eukaryota; kingdom Metazoa; phylum Chordata; class Amphibia; order Anura; family Ranidae; genus Pelophylax; species Pelophylax lessonae. The sequence goes on from NC_138769.1 coordinate 512,349,010, forward strand.
CAGGTGCTCTTTTGAGAACATGTTACACCTTAAATATGAGGACAACCTGTAATAGGTTACCAAAGGTGAACTTAGCATTTAAACAGGAACACCATGGTCAGAAAAAACAAAACATGATCAATACAAAATTTAACACTAACAGAAGCACTATGAATTTGTGTTTTGCTTTTTGATGTATACGCAAAAAATTTTCAATAAATAATTTCTCTAAAATATTTTAATAAATCAAACAAAGGGAAGGGCAACTATGTTTCTAAACACATTTGTTATGACAAGTTCACTTTAAATAGGATTTACTGTGTTCTCCTATACAAAATGCACTCAGCCTTCCCATATATTATTTATATCAATTGTCATTAAAATATAGCTATGCTGTCAGTTCACAGAAAGCCTGTAATTGGCTTATGATTCACATTATCGCAGGTGTAGTCTAGGGTGTGACAACAATTTAGGGATCGTCTCATTCTAAAAGTACATAGCCAATAATGGTGCCACACTTAATGCATGTTATACCTGCATGTAATACAACCCATTTTATGAAGCATTACATTTTATCTGTTAGGACTGGAACATTTCATTAAGTGTACAACTGGCAAAATAATACTATGCTAAGCAGCGATGACTGTACTGCTACATAAAACTAAATGTTTTACAAGCAAAGTAAAAACAGAAGCTTTCGTCAAATGTCATAAAAAAGGATCAAGATTTTGAACAAGACATTTCAGCCGCACCTTTGCTGGGGTCAGTGCACCAATTGGACATAATCAAGCGTAGAGGTCATTTAAGAAAATGCTGTAAAAGTTCTAGATACTAAAACTGATGTCAGAGGTTATGGTGGATGCCTATGCTTTTTAATGGAATCTCATATATATATATATATATATATATATATATAAATAAATATATAAAAGCCACAGACCCACCATATAAGTTTCGCTGGCAAAATGTTGCAGCTATACAATACGTGTTTGCAATTTTTGTTCATGTGAGTTTAGTTGACTTCATGTCGGCAGATATAAATATGCATGAGTAATAAGTGTGTTGATTGCCTACGTCATGGGTACAACCACTTACAAAACTTTAAAAACACTCAACACTGCAAAGCTTTATTGGCCTTAGATGGTCAAGTGGTTTCATGTGAAATCCCTGCCCTTGCATTTCACATAATAGGGCAAAGCATTACAATGCAACATACCATCTGCATCTTCTCTAGGATAAAAGTCAAATGGCAAGCCTGGATGGCTAGATTCACAAGCAGTAAAACGGCTGATAGGTGTTGTAAAGCTGTAAAGTCAGAAGGTTTTTTTTATGTCAACACATTCTATGCAGTAAGCTAAAAAGCCTTCTGTGTTCAGCAGCACCCCCTAATACTTACCTGAGCCCCCTCTCTATCCAGCGATCTCCATGAGTGCCTCAGTCGACGGGGACTCTCTCTACTGATTAGCTGAGACACAGCAGCGGTGCCATTGGCTCCCGCTGCTGTCAATCAAACTCAGTTAGCCAATCAGGAGAGAGAGGGGGCAGGGTTGAACGACAGCTCTGTGTCTGAATGGATACACAGAGCTGCAGCTCTGCTTGAGTGCCCCCATATTAAGCTGCTTGCTGCAGGGGCCAAGAGCTCCAGCCAGTGACCCAAGAAGAGGAGGATCGGGGCTGCTCTGTCCAAAACCACTGCACAGAGGAGGCAAGCATAACATGTTTGTTATTTTAATCAAAAAAAAAAAAAAAACAAGACTTTACAATCACTTTATTATGTACTGGGCAGATTAACAGAATGGAATACAATAAATATCATTCCTACGTGACAACCATAGCACAATGGCCATTGGCCAAAGCAAGAGTGGTGAAAATGGAATTTAGAAGAGGATACAGTTTCACCGATCTAAATGTACTCTAATCTCTATGCATTTAGAAATTGAGCTGACATTTTTACCATGGATGCAGCATTCAAAAGTGGCAATGAAATGGACATTTCTAGGAATCAAAACGGTTATCTTTATACAACAGCACATTTTTAAGCACAGTAACATAAAATTCCTTTCATTCTTTTGTGGAGCAGAGGGCATCACTGTAACAAAAATCTTTTGTTACAAAAATGTACATAACTAGATACACTGCTCAAAAAAAAAAAAAAAATTAAAGGAACACTTTGAAACACATTAGATCTGAATGGGAAAAAAGATCATGCTGGATATCCTTACTGATATGGAATGGGTAATGTGTTAGGAAGGAAAGAATGCCACATAGTTTCATAGAAATGAAAACTATCAACCTACAGAGGGTTGAATTCAAGGACTCCCCTAAAATCAAGTGCAATAGGCTAGTTCATTTTGCTGAAATCTCATTGCAGCAACTCAAAATGGTACTCAGTAGTTTGTATGGCCCCCACATGCTTGTATGCATGCCCAACCACGTTGGGGCATGCTTCTAATGAGAAGAATGGTGTCCTGGGGTATTTCTTCCTACATCTGGACCAGGGCATCATCCTGGAACCCAGGACCCACAGCACAGCGTAGGGTCCAACAGTGGGTCCAAGGATTTAATTCGGATACCTAATGGCAGTCAGGGTGCCTTTGACTAGCCTGTAGAGGTCTGTGCTAGTGATCGACCAATATCATTTTTTCGTTGCAGATACCGATATTTTGGCCATCGCATATCGGTATCGGCCAAAATTTTGTACATTCTATGTCAGGGTCCGAGACTAGTCTTCTCCTCCACCAACCATTAGGTGGTGATGCTCATGTAAGTATAAAATGATGTCACATAGCATAATTCCGTTTATAAATGTTATTTAATATGCCACTCACATATGTACAAATTAAAGATATAAGCAATTCCACATTAGCAGATCTGCTGGCAGATCGGTATCTCTCACCCACTTGCCGTAAGTGATACCCGGGTGATACCGCTCTGCTCCCACTCAATACTGCTCTGTCTCTCACCGGCTCCATCTCCCACCCACCCGATACCGATCCGTCTCTCACCCACTTGCCGTAAGTGACACCTGGGTGATACCGCTCCGTCTGGCATACGATCTCGGAGGTCACATGCGTGGTCAAGCCCGGCGTGACCACATGACCTCCAAGATAGTCATCGTATGCCGGATGGAGCGGTATCACCCGGGTGTCGCTTATGGCAAGTGGGTAAGAGACGTATCGGTATTGGGTGGGTGGGATATGGAGCAGGTGAGAGACAGAGCAGTATTGAGTGGATGCCGAGCGGAGCGGTATCACCCGGGTATCACTTACGGCAAGTGGGTGAGAGATACCGATCTGCCAATGTGGAATTGCTTATATCTTTAATTTGTACATATGTGAGTGGCATATTCAATAACATTTGTAAACGGAATTATGCTATGTGACATTTTATCCTTACATGAGCAATATTTGGAATAATCCGCAATATCGGCCAGTTCCGGGGGCCGATATATATATATATATATATATATATATATATATATATATATATATATATATATATATATATATATATATATATAATCTCTATATCGGCCTTTGCCGATAATCGGTCGATCCCCAATAATCGGTCTGTGCGTCCCTCCATGGACATGCCTCCCTAGACCATCACTGACCACCAACCCCCAAATCGGTCATGCGGAATGATGCTACAGACAGCATAACATTCTCCACAGCTTCTCCAGACCCTTTCACGTCTGTCATGTGCTCAGGGTGAACCTGCTCTCATCTGTGAAAAGCACAGGGTCAGGGTGTCAGTGGCAGACCTGCCTATTCTGGTGTTCAATGGCAAATGCCAATCGAGCTCCACAGTGCCGGGCAGTGAGCACAGGACCCACAAGAGGATGTCAGGCCCTCAGGCCACCCTCATGAAGTCTGTTTCTCATTGTTTGGTCAGAGACATTGACACCAGTGGCCTGCTTTAGGTAATTTTGTAGGGCTCTGGCAGTGCTCATCCTGTTCCTCCTTGCACAAAGGAGCAGATACCAGTCCTGCTGATTGGGTTAAGGACCTTCTATAGCCCTGTCCAGCTCTTTAGAGTAACTGCCTGTCTCCTGGAATCTCCTCCATGCTCTTGAGACACAGCAAGGAGAGTGCTAGGAGACACAGTAAACCTTCTGGCAATGGCAAGTATTGATCCTGGAGGAGTTGGACTGCCTGTGCAACCTCTATAGGGTCCAGGTATCGCCTCATGTTAGTAGTAGGGACACTGACTCTAGCCAAATGCAAAACTAGTGAAAAACAGTCAGAAAAGAGGAGAAGAGGAGAAGGGGGGGGGGGGGGACTGTCAGTGGCCTCCACCTGTAAAACTATTCCTGTTTTGGAGGACATCTCATTGTTGCCCATCTAGTACACTAGTTACTCTAACACAAAAGAAAGTGAAACTGATTAACAACCCACTCTGCTATTTAACAGACAAGATTAATATCCCAGGAGATTGACTTGATGCTATACTCCGATTAAAAATTGTTCCTCTAATTTTTTTGAGCAGTGTACAACAATGAAAACTGTACAGCTCAAGAATAGTTCAGTAGGAAATTCAAGCAATGAGCCATCACAAAGAAGCATTTGAAACACTTCGAGAACTATCCTCTTAGCCTAGGTTTTTGCCAACATACACTATATTTGCATATTTTATTTCTGTAATGTGTACTTGTCTGATATTTTCAACAATCTAAATTGGATTTCCTGTGCAAAGACAGAATGGGAAAAAAACCCTGGAAAAAACCCATCAGCTGGAGCACCTGTCTAGCAACAGCAAAAAAAAGTCTGCAAAATACGATCTGAAGAAAGGACATCACATTTTTTTTTTTTTTTTTTTTAAGAAAGCATATGCAAGAGAAAAGAAATAAATTTTCGGATTTGAAAACAGGAATCTCATGTGCTAAAAGTAAAGCATTCAAACAGCATTAGGGCACTGCACAAAACTTTATGCAAGAAACAAGGTCATTACTGATGCTTGGAAATCGTTCTATACTGTTTGAATTCAATATGGTTACGTAGTACATTTAAATTATTACAGTAATTACCAGAAAGGAAATCTGTAGTAGTTTGGGGAAAAAAAAGGTAATAGGCAACTGACTGCACAATAGCTGGAAATTACCTTTTAAAAAAAAAAAAAAAACTAGAACAAGTTAAATACTTGTATGTATCAAGTAACAGAGACAAGATTATTATACTATACATTTATTTGATTTTAAGCTACCATTAACTGGGCCGTCATACCCGTCATCTTGAATTGTATTTTAACTGTACTGTCCCCTTCTATATTGTAAAGTGCTGCACAAGCTGTTGGCACTAAACAAATCCTCTACAAACATATTAATATTATGAATGTATTTAATATAAGCAGTATAACCATTTTAAGCCTGATGAAACATGTTTAAGCGAAAGTATAAAAAGAAAAAAAAACCCTTAAAAAAATAAATGGGATTTTTGACTTACCGTAAAATCCATTTCTCTGATGTTCATTGACAGACATTTCCTGATTTTCTTAACCATTTGGGTTAAACTGCCCCCTACAGGAGTAGGACACTAGGCAGAAAAAAAAAAAAAAGTCTGGTTACGCCTATGGGCAGGCCAAGGGGATATAGCAGAGAGAGGGAGTATAGGTACTCCGTTTTGTTACAAGCAGTGTCAGAAGAATTATAACTCCACAGAGGGGTGGGAGCTGCATCCGTTAATGAACATCAGAGAAGTGGATTTTACGGTAAATCAAAAATCCCATTTTCTCTTTCGTTCATTGATGGACAGCTCCTGATCTTCTTAACCATTGGGACGTCCCAAAGCATGGTTAAACGTGAGGGGTGGGAACAGCGAAAAGAAAATTCCCAAGGCTAACTATAGCCAACCAGCTAAACAGGAGCTCAACCAAAACAACTGCAGCTCACCTGAAAAAAAATATACCCTCAAAACCTGTTTACTGATGCCCGATGACAGAAGGCCCAGGAGGCACTGAGCGCCCAAGTAGAGTGCGCCTTGACAGGGAAGGGAGGAACCTGTCCTCTGATAGAATAGGCCTGGATCACCGTCTGGTCTAATCCATCTGGAAATGGTCACAGAGGAAGCAGACAACCCGTTCCAAGGCACATCTGTGAGCACAAATAGTGAGTGACTTCCTAAAAGACTCCGTAGCTGCCAGGTACACCCCAATTGCCCGGACCACATCCAAGGCAATTTCCTTTAGATGTTTTAGCCTGGGACACAGGGAAGGCAACATAAGGTCTTCATTCAAATGAAAATCAGAGACAACATTTGGAAGGAACGACAGACAGGGACAAAGAACCACCTTATCTCTGAACCACATGATAATTCCGCCATTCTGACACCCTGCACGCAGAGGTGATAGCCAAGAAGGGCACCTTTTGGGACAGCTTAAGTAGGGGAATCTTCAGAAGATTCTCAAAATGAGGCTTTTGGAGGACTGAAGCACCAAATTGAGATACCAAGGAGGCCACGGAGACTGCATTGGAGGGACAAAGAGCCTAACTCCCTGAAGTAAAGTAAGCAGCAGGGAGAGTATGTGACCGAGGGCGATTGAAAGAAGGCCGCTAATGCCAACACCTGACCCTTGCTAGTACCCAAGGCCAGTTTCTGCTCAACCCATGGAAGGTCAAGATCCGAGCCACCAAGAAAGAGCGAGAATGAACCTTGAGAGACTCACACCACGCAAGGTAAAACTTCCACATACTATAGTAGAGCTTCATAGTAGTGGATTTTCGACTCCGAAAAACCTCTATCCATCAGCACCTGGCGTTCAACAGCCAAGCTGTCAAAGCCAGCAACTGTAAAGCAGGAAGGAAGATTGGTCCTTTGGAAAGCAGGTCCTCCCTGAGAGAAAGCTTCCAAGGAACGTCTCTGACCAGCCACACCAGATCGGCGTTATCAAGCCCGGCGAGCCACTAAGATGACCAGAATCCCTTCTGGCTCGATCCTGCGTAGAAGTCTTAACAGAAACTGGAGGGGGGGGGGCGTAAATCGGACGATACTGCCCCCACTGTGCCACCACCTGTGGCGTCCGCAAGAGGATTCCATGACTGAGCCACAAACCTCTGCACCTTTCTGTTGAGCCGAGATGCCAACAGATCCCCCCCGGGAATTCCCCGCTGAAGACACAACTGATAAAAACACCTCTGGATGAAGGGACCACTCCCCTTGGTCCAACGCCTGCCAGTTATCCACCCCTGGAATATGTACGGCAGAGAGGGCTTGAACAAACCGTTCTGCCCACCATGTAATGTTTGCTACCTCCAGGGCTGCCAGGATACTTCTTGTGCCCCCCTGGTGATTGACACAATCCACGGCCGTGGCATTGTCGGCTTGAATGCGCACTGGAGATCCCTGAAGCCGATCCATTCAATGGTCCAGGTACAGTCTGATCACTTGGGAGTTCCAAGACATCGATCAATAGTCTGGACTTTTCCAGTGTCCACAGCCCCTGAGCAGAATTTTTGCCAAGGATGCCTCCCCAGCCAGACAGGCTGATATCCGTGGTGATCACGGTCCAATACAAGAAGGATTTGCCCAGCCGAACAAAGCCACTATATCAGGGACTCCTTGGCTCCCCGGCTCAGCCGGATCTGAGTGTCCAGAGACTGCGGAGTCTTGTCCCATTTGGCCAGAATCTCCCTTTGCAGGGACTTCGTATGGAACTGTGCAAATGGAACCGCCTCAAAAAGGTAGACCCCATCAGGCTCAGCAGCCGCATGCAAGTCCAGAGAAATCACCATTTGCTGGATGGCAGGAGACGAATTGCAGCCTGCAATTTCTGGAATTTGTCCAGAGGAAGGAGCACTCTGGCTACAGCCAAGTCCAGAGTCAGACCCAAATAGTTCAGCTTTGTGGACAGAACCAGAGAAGACTTCTGAAAATTCTGAATCCAGCCGAACTCCCGCAGAGTTCGTATGGCGATTTCCAGGTTTTCCACTAGTGCAGGAGCAGACTCCGCTCACAGAAGGAGGCTGTCCAAATAGCCCAGTACCGTGATCCCCTGTTGGCATAACAAGCAGGGGAGAGACCAAAGGGTAACGCCACAAACTGATAATGCTCCTCTCCCACGGCAAAGAGGAGGAAGCGCTTGTGACCATCACATATTGTAATGTGAATGTAAGCATCCTTGATGTCGATAGAGGCAAGAAAATCCCCCTGATGCAGGGATGCCACCACAGTGAGAATGGACTGAGGTCCTGGATTGGATTCACCTGGTCTTCCTTCCTGGGAACTGTATACAGGTTTGAGCAAAAACCCTGAAAACGTTCCAAAGTTGGAACCGGGACAATCACCCCTTAAAAAGGAACAGGTCTTGTACCACCCCAAACAGACCCTGTAAGCAATCCGGGGACAGGTGCAAGTTGGAAGGAAAGAACCTTGCCGGGGAACAAGAGCGAGACGCGATCATCTAGCCTTACCGAATGACTTTATGGACCCACTTGTCTTGTACCAGGGAAGCCCACGGGTCCGGAAACCAGCAAAGACGTCCCCGCACTCCTAAAACTGGTGAGGGTGCACCTCCATGCTGAAGGAGCCTGTCCGCCGGTCTGGAGAAGCCCGCTCTAGGCTTGCCAGACGAGGTTCGTTTGGATCCTCCAGAGAAGGCCCTGAAAGGCTTCGAGCCCTTTTCAGTCAACCCTGAGGGATGAAAAAAAAAAAACAAAAAAACTTCAGAGCCGAGAAGGAGGGCCCACGTCTACAATGAGGTTCCTTGTCCCTAGTAGCCTGCAGAAGAAAGGTACCCTTTCCCCCTGTGGGACCTTTAATGATGTCATCCAGGGTAGCTCCAGACAGACGATCACCTTGAAAGGAGAGATCAGTCAAGGCCTTTTTATAAGTCTGGTCCGCAGACCAGCATTTAGGCCAAAAGACACGCTGAAGGACCACTGTCGAAACAGAGCCAAGCCACTAGGGGAGCCGCATCCAAAGAGGCATCACAGATAAACTGCAGCCCCTGGACCAGCTAGTACGCCAGCTAAGCAAAGGCAGGGGGGGGGGGGGGGAGGGGGAGTGGTTCTCCCTCCAGGTCACAGCGTAAAAGCTTAGCACTATAAGTTTGAGACACCAGGGCAATGGTGAATACCAGTCTCAGTGCCGAACTGGACAGAGTGTACATATTGCGGGCCACAGCCTCCGCCTTCCTGCCAGCCACATCCTTAAAGGCCGGGGACTCTTCAACTGGAATCATGGTTGCCTTGTTCAATCTGAAAACCGGAGGGTCCACTTCTTAATAAGGAACTCCATATAGGGGTATCGCCTAGTAAAGTGCTTAGGGACCCCAAGGGGACGCTTTGGTCGTCCCCACTCTCTAGCGACAATTCTGTCAAAATAAAAGCATAACACCTTTGCCGCTCTGGGTTGCTTCTGAGCGCCAAAGGGAACCTGCACCTCCATCGCAGTTGCAGCTACGTCCTCCATCTTCAAGGTCTCACGCACAGATACAAATCAGTGCTTCCACCAGCACCTTTTCGTTCACTGTTGCAGATATGGAGGAATCCTCCTCACTATCTGAGGATTCTGGACACGTGGTCGCAGACCTAGCAGGATGACCCACGTCCGCAGCGGCCGAATCAGATTCTGGATCTGATGACAGATGAGGCAGAGGAAGGTGGGGGGGGGGGGGGCGGTTTTTGCTAGCTGTCGCCCGAAAGCCACCTCCACCCGGGACACAAATTACTCCAGGACCGCAGTCAGTGAGTCGATGGATGGTTGGGACCTGGAGGGCCCTGCAGGCTCAGAGAGGGGATCAAGTGGGAAGATGTGCTCCAAAGACTCCATGAGTCACCAAGTGGACCCGACAAAGTGTAAAACACTGCAAAGGGACAACCCCCACCTCGCTGGTAGCACCACGAGGTCGCCAGGCACAAAGCACTAAGCGATCCTCGACAGAGAGGTAGAGGACCCCAACCACACTCCCCACCCAGCGGAAACAGACACCTGCAGCCACCAGGATAACCTGCACTCTACGTGCAGCGATCAGGATGTAAAAAGATCCAGGAGTCCGGGCTCCACTGTCATGGTCACCGCTATTTTCAATGGCAAACACCCGCAAAAATGGCCGCTGGACTACACAACCATGGCCGCCGTGCATAGAGCACACAGGCTACTGCAAAATGGCAACCCCAGGAGGGATCCCTAGGCCTCAAGGAGAGGCCCAGGCAGGACAGGGGGCCCTGGAAGGAGCCTCCACCAGGTACAACCCCCCCCCACACACCTCCCGCACAGATGATTGTCCGGTCGCCAGCGGTGCACCCTGGCCCCATCGCCAGTATAGCGGCCCTGCCCCCACCCCAGGAGGTTGACCAGACCACCCACACAGCCCCAGCATAAATGGAAGGGGGTTAGGATGGGGGGATGCATGACGGGAAGGAGGGGTCCACGTCCACCCCAAAACCCTCCAGGGGGGTGAGGGGAGACAACTCACCATACCAGGAACCAGACGGCCACCGCTCCAGACAGGACCTCCTCGCCATCGAAATGGAGGGGTTGTCGGCCAGGAGGAACACTGTGTTTTTGCACATCTTATGTAACGTATATGTAAATAATGAAGGAAGAGCAAATATTCACGTTGATCCAGCCAGAAATATGATCTGACAACTGTCAATACTGCTCTTCCTTACAGTATGGTGATTACAGGTGAGTGAACATAGTCACCCTGAGGCAGAAGTATGGTATCGGTAGGATCAACAGGTAAAAATAATAGGGTAAGAAGCATAACAAAAAATAAATAAATGCATCCATTACATCAGAAAAACTGGTAAGCTGCAATATACACCAATCAGCCATTACAATATTACCACTAACCAGTAAAGTTGAATAACATGGATTATTTTGTTACAATTACATCTGTAAGTGGGATATATTAGGAAGCAAGTGAACATGTTGCCCCTAACATGCTCATGTGTTTGAAGTAGAAAAATGGTCAAGTGTAAGGCTCTTAAGGACTCTCACAAGGCCCAAAATGTATTGGCTAGACAACTGACTCAGAGCAACTTTCAAACTGCAGCTCTTGTGGGATGCTCCCAGTCTGCAATGGTCAGGACCTATCAAAAGTGGTCCAAGAAAGAACCACTTGTGACAGGGTCATGGGTGGCCAAAGTTCATTGGTGCACATGGGAAGCAAAGGCTGGACCATGTAGCCCAATACAATAGAAGAGCTACTGTAGCTCAAACTATTACAGTTCATGTTGGTTTCGATAAGTGTCAGAACACACAGTGAACCACAGTCTTGTGTATGAGGCTGCATAGCCGCAGATTGGTCAAAGTGACCATACTGACCAGTGTCCACAGCCAAAAGCACTTACAATGGGCTTTTTATTAAGGTCTCCCATACCCGCTGGTGAGACATTTTTGATGATCCTGCTTTCTCCATCTGGCATACTTTGCTCTATGGCGACTTCAGGTAATATGAACATTTCTCCCCATATATATAGCTAAATGTCTCTGATATTGTACAATTGTTCATGTAATTATTTCTCTGGCTTACTTAATTTTTGCTTTACTTTATAGAATCGTTTTTTTTTAAAAAAATTGTCGTTTCTCCTGAAGAAGCGGCTCAGTCCGCGAAACATGTAGAGAAAAAATGGTGGAGATATTCCGACTACTCTCCACAGCTTTGTTAATTCCAAAAACCACTATCAGTCATTTTGATTGTATGTAATTGTTGGCAATTTTTGTCATTCTGCATATTTGTTGGCTCTGTTTTTATACTAAATAAAGATATGTCTTTTTAAACAATGATATCTCAATTTTATAACCATTAGTTATTGGTACCCCAAAATCCAGAATATTCCCCACTCCCCCCATCCCCCTTTCCTATTGAGTACCTCTTTAACTGGGGAGTTTGAGGTCTCTCTTACCCCATTACCCCAATTTTTTTACAATGGGCACATGAGCATTAGAATTGGACCACAGAGCAAGGAAGAAGATGGCCTGTTCTGGTGAATTCAAGAATAGTTTGAAGAAAACAATAGGTTTGAGGCGTTAATTGAGCATTTTTGGGATATGCTGGAAAAACAAGTCCAATCCATGGATGCCCCACCTCAACTTACAGAACCTAAAAAATCTGCTACTGACAGCTTGGTGACAGATACTACAGCATACCTTTAGAGGTCTAGTGGAGGCCATGCCTTAACAGGTTATGGTAGGTGGTCAGAATGTTATGGCTCATTGGTGTATTACATTTTTGCTCTTTAAGTTTTAAACAATACCTTGTTATTAGGATACAGAGGTGCAATCATGTAATTACTATGCAATAAATGAGCTCAAGTCAGTAGGTTACTGTGTATTCTGTGTGCTCTGTAACTCAAAATAGCTTGAAAAACCTCTAAATCAATGCAGGTGCTCCAAACTAGGACTGTCAAAAAAAAAAAAAAAAAAGCGAAACAGAGCTAAGTAATTTGCACAGCATTAAAGCAGACAATTTGCTAATTATCAGATAATGAAAATCAAGGCTTTGCAGCTTTCCTTCCAGAAACCTAAAACACCAGTTTTTTTTATTAGCATTAATCCTTTGAAGTGGGCAAAAAAGTGAATCTCAAGAGACCGCTTTTACAAACTTTTTTGAGGGTTAAACAGGAAACAGATGCATTTTAACTGTGTATTTATTGGTTTATGCAATTTATTCCCGAAGCAGAGCATCTGATAGGTCTATATCAGTCTACGAGTCTTCAATAAACAAGCCGGCTGCACTCCAGAGTCTGCCCACACCAAGCCTCACTCTGGCATATTTCACCCAAAAAAAAAAAACTTAAGTAGAACTAAAGGCATTTTTTTTTTCATTATGGACAAAGCAAGGGAGGGTTCTAACCCCTCAGATTGTTTTTTCAGCCATTGTTCCATTGCAGAGATTTCCCTTTACTTCCTGTGCCATTGCTAAAAACAGGAAGTGAGAAAATCCTGCAAATAAAGGGAATTTCGTGGGGCATCCCAGGTCATCAGAACTAGTGTCCCAATTGGAAGATTTTTCCTCTTTTACTTTTCTGTGGACAACACAAAATTTGGGATTTTTTTACTTTCACTTTTAAGGGTAAACAGGACAAAGAGTTAATCTCCCTAAAAGGGGCACAGACAACAAAAACTGACGGTCCTCAAATCCTTCTCCTCTATTCAAAATAATAAAAAAATATGAAAAAAAAAAAAAAAAGTTTTGCCTTTAGTTATACTTTAACCAACCACTTGCTGACCAGCCGCCATAGTTTTACAGCAGCAGGTCAGCTCTATTACACGAAACGATGTACCTGTATGTCGCTTCGTGTAACAATGTGGGAGAGCGCACGTACGCCAATTGGCTAGAGGGGGAGCCAATCAGCCGGTCCGGCAGACGCGATGTCCGCTGCCCACCGGCAATCGCTCCCCATGGAGATAGAATGGCTGTCTGCCTATGTAAACAAGGCAGGCCGCAGTTCTGTCAGGGATGAACACAGGGATCCTGTGTTCCTCTTATTTAGGAACACAGGTCTCTGTTCATCCAGGGAGTACATCCCCCACACAGTGCTAAAGCACCCCCTAGGAGAACACCTAACCCTTTGATCGCCCCCTTGTATTAACCCCTTCCTTGCCAGTGTCATTAGTACAGTAACAGTGCATATTTTTCGCACTGATTACTCTAGTAATCTTACTGGTCCCAGCCGCGCAAAAAAAAGAAAAAAAAAAATCACTGATCGCCGCCATTACTAGTGAAAATTAAATAAAAATGACAAATCTATCCCCTAGGTTTTACACGTACACTTATTACCAAAAATATTTGGCAGAATACATATTGGCCTAAGTAGAAACAATTTTTTTTTGTTTTTTTATTGGGAATGTTTTATAGCTGAAAGTAAAAAAAATCATTCTGTAAAAAAAAAAAAAAAAAAAAGTCACCGATTCTGTTTATAGCGCAAAAAATAAAAACCGCAGAGGTGATCAAATACCACCAAAAGAAAGCTCTATTTGTGGGAAAAAAAGGGACATCAATTTTATTTTGGTACAGCGTCACACAGCCGCACAATTGTCAGCTAAAGTAGCGCAGTGCCGTATTGCAAAAAATGGTCAATAAGGGGGGTAAAACCTTCCGGTCCTTAAGTGGTTAATAACAGATAAGGGGGAGCAGAGGAAGAGCCTATTTCCACAGCATTCACAAATTATGATCATTAAAAGATGCATGTAGCGGATCTGCAAATTACATATCTGTTACAAAAATGAGGCCAATAAAAACCTTATGCAAGCATGGGATAAATACCGTACATAACCACAAGCAATAGGAAAACTAAAATGAGAGCACAGATCATATCAATATCCATGTTTCAGGGCATTTTAAAGGCTCATGCCTGTGCTAAAACTAGCTTTTTTATTTAAACCAATAACCTCATCAAGAGAAACAGTGCCGAGAGATGATTTTTGATTTCAACACAAATATTAAAGCCGACAAAGACCGAATAGAGAGCAGAGATAAGAAGGGGAAGCAGGGAGAAAGTGCATTCCACATGAGGAACATTGGCAAGCTCTACTGTGAGGCATCACATAGATGGTAAGATTGGAGGGGGACATTGAGCAGAAGCTTTCATCGATACGGTCACATATCGGTCTACGTAGACCGTTCATGTGCTACATTTGTCACTGATGAGCAAGATTGCAATTGCTTGCAATTTATTATATAGAACTGCACTGATAAGATTTGAGGATCATCACAGTTGTAGTTCCTCTTTTAGTGCAGCTTCCATAATCTCCACATTTGCTGGCCAAAGTGTGTACAACTGGCAACTATAATATTCATAGGATAATTTACTAAAAGAGGTGTTAACAGAATCTGAGAACCAGCTTCATATTTGGTACAAATAATCCTACCTCCCTAGCAAAGGGTTTGCAATTATTTTTTGTGACCGCCACTCCTGAAAGCTTTCCCCTAAAACACACATATTCTTGAAATAGCCAAGGGTATATTTGATATTGGCCCAGTGGATGGGGTAATTCCTCAATTAAACTGCAATCAAAAGCTATCCATCTCATAATTTCAGTTTCTTTTACAATTTGGAATACCTGAATATACAGAAAAGCTTGTAATGTTTCTTCCCATGTAATCCAAAAGAATGGCTAATGATTTACCAAAGCCGGCAATACACGGATCAAAATTTGGCTGGTTCAGCAGGGACCGGCCGAATTTTGATCCATGTATGGGCAGGCCGAATGTATTCAAGTCAGACCATTGACTTAGGTAAAACCTTACAGATTTTTCTACATACGTGCCCCCCTTGCAAAATACATTAGTGCAGCGGAAAGGCATTCCCCCATCAACACAGACTGTTGATGGGGGAATGCAAAGATTTTCCTTCCTTCCACCAAGAAAATCATATAATCTATGGCCTGCGTAACTGTAGCTTTCAATTTAAAATCAAACAAATCACAAAAATTGCAGGTGAGGATTATGTTTAAATTAGATTCTCCAGATATGTACGAATTTTGCTGCATTGTTTAGTGCAGGCATATTGCATAAAGATGAAACAATGCATTGTTTTCAACATCAGTGTACCTAAACACTAGGACATACATGTTAGTAACCCACAAATTTAAGGGGTGTCTCACTATAACACTCAAGCCAATTATAATTCACATCTAATCTCATGCCATGCAATAAACAGACATATGCTTTCTAGTGTGAAGGAGGCATGTTTGTTTTATGCAAAGCATTTCAGTTTTGCCTCTGTAAGGTCTAACATGTTAGGAGAAACATAAAGCTTTCAGTCCCATTACTCTATACTAAGCAGTTCTCGCAAAAACCTCAAGAAACCAACAATGAGAAGAATCGTAAATACATGGCACAAACATTCAATGGCTCCAATGCTAAGCATCCCACAGCATCAGGTTATGAAGAAGGGGGGGGGTTGATCTGGTTTAGCATATCTAGGCCTGGATGAAAAATGGAAATGGGACAGTGGACTATGTCCCATGTGTGAATCTAGGATTCATTTTCAGTTTTGAAAGGAGTGTATCAATTTTCAGGTGACGTACCAATTATCCAGCATTCAAAAAGCATTACTTTTTCAAAAAATAGATACACAAATCCCCAACAATCATCACTCAAATAGTATGCAAAATGTATGTATAGTTTCAGTTCCAAAAACGCTAAGTGTAGGCTAAAGTGTGAAGCTGACCAGTCTCATTATGAACCCTTATGTCATTAAATCAGCAGCGAAGAACTACAGTGACTCTGATCCAATAGTCTCCTAGCAAATGGACAGTGTCCATGTCACCAGAATTAGACACAGGAATTGCTATATCTGCCCACAATGCAGAGAACTGCAATGATAACTGCTAGTATAAGATAATAAATCACACTTCTTATCATATCCAGAGATCACAAAAGTTCAAGGACAAGTGCACTGTAAGACAACACTAGTCTCCCAGCTGAGCAAAACAGAGTCCACCGGGTGCACCGATTGTGTGAAAGGCCCCTTAAAGAGGAAGTAAACCCTCCTCTGTAACTTGTACCTATAGGTAAGCCTATGATAAGGCTTACCTATAGGTACTGTAAATATCTCCTAAACATGTACCGTTTAGGAGATATTTACCTTACATGCAGCCAGTGACTTCACTGGCGCATGCGCTCTGAAGGAATGGCCGCTGGTGCCGTTCCTTCACAGCCCCGTGCCGTGACGGGAGTGACGTCACCACGGCTACGGCCAATCAGATGGCCGGATGCCGCGATCCCGGAAGACGGGCGACTGGAGATGTCGCCCGTCATACAGGTAAGCGGGCGACACAGCGGGGGCTCGTTCTAAGGTATTTCATAATGAGCTAGTATGCGGTGCATACTAGCTCATTATGCGTTTCTCTTTCAGGTTGCAAAAAGAAAAAAAAATTTTTTTGGGGGTTTATAACCTCAATTGTAATTTAATGGGCAAAAAAAAAAAGTGCTGCACTGCAACAAAGAAAGCACCTATACTAGAAAAAAAAAAAAAAACATGCATGGTTCTACACTGATGTGAACAGTCACCATATAGAATATGGTTTCAATTGGTGTGCATGGCAGCACAATAGCAAATGCTGGTGAAAAATGCACTAGAGTGTTCAGGGGCTTATTCTTTTCAACCCTGACCCAAACTAGCCAACCCTTCCCCTTCTACAGATGCTCTGCTTTACATTGATCTAATGGCTGTAACAATCTCTTTTCTTTTTAACCCACTGGTTAAACGAGAAAAAATAAAAAAGATCCGATTTCCCCATTCTCACATCCAAGTGGATAGGGGAATCCTTCCGCTGTGTTATTAAAATTATAGCAGGATTTTTCCCCACCATCAGAATAAAATGATCAGTGTTGCCGGCTATAGAAGTGCCCGCGGAACCAGCTGAATTTTGACTCCCGTGTGGTCAACTTAATAGTAAATGTCTGGACTGCATCTGCGTAGTACAACCTCATAGAGCCCTGAGACAAGAGATGAAGATTTACAGGCCCAAATAAGTGTATGCGGCTGGAATACTCAGGCCAGGGCAGTGAGGCCTGCAGCATTGAATGTAAACACTGGAGGCCATGGACATCAGATAAAATGATGCATCTGTGGAGGGAAAGGGCTGGTTGAGTTAGAAGCAATATATGTTCTTTGCCTTAAAGCGCACTTAACCTTTATGCCAGAAGTGATCGCCTCAACAATACAAAATATGGAACCTAAAAATATGACTCTACCACACATGCCTGTGACAAGCCTTCCAGCAAAACGCTGCTACTGTTTTCTCGACTTTCTTGCTGTACTGCAGGTCACACATAGGGGTTATTTAGGAAAATACTGTAGCATTTTACCAGTCAGTGCTTTTACAAGTCACAGCGATCAGCTATGAACAGGAGGGAACTATAGCAGCACGTCAAGATAATTTGATCCCTGCCATCATCAGAGGTACATAATTTCATCACATACAGATCTCGCAGTTCTAAAACTTTTACCTCATGTTCCCACAGAAGTGCTGCTGGTATTACATTACACCTGGGGCCAAACAATCCAGCTAAGATATATGCTTACAGGTAACAAGGTATAGGGATTATATAATGCTCTGTGCTTCCACAGCTTTTCATAGGCAAACTTTACAAACAAGAAAAACAGGGCTTTCAAACTTCCCATTATATAATCATACTTCAGGACAATCTAGTAAATACCATACTAATATTCCATATACGAGAGATGGGGATTCACAAAAAGTATTTGCCTTTAAAAACTGCAAATAAGCAGGGCTGATTCACACCAGGTGTAGTCAAGTGCATATTTATTCTGCATTAAAAACGCACGCACTGTTTTCCATGTATACCAATGGACCTAGTCCATACCAGTGCAGGCAACGAAAGTAGAACCTGCTGCATTTTTTCTGCACGGAACTCATCATTTAAATGTACCAAAAACACTCTGAAATGAAACATTGGTGTGAGATTTTTTAAGTGTCAATATATAAAAAGAAAAATTGAAAACACTTCATAAACGTGGGTAGATGCATATGCAAAAACGTGAAATGCAGAAATTGTGGCACGAACCATCCTTTAATGCAAAAAAATACCTAAAAACAGGAATGTTTGTACTTATTTATTTATTTTCAGGTACTTATATAGCGCTGTCAAGTTACGCAGCGCTCTACATATACATTGCACATTCACATCAGTCCCTACCCTCAAAGAGCTTACAATCTAAGGTCCCTAACTCACATACATACACAGTAGGGCCAATTTTTTTATTTTTTATTTTTTAATACAGGATCCAATTAACCTACCAGCATTGTACTTACCCAAAAATCCTTTTCCTTGCATTCATTGAAGGACATGGTGTAAATCTTCAGCTCCTGACCGAAGGGTCAATGTATCAACCTGCAGGAGTAGAACACTAGGTACAAAACAAAAAGCTCAGTCCTAGGGCGGCTCTTGCTGTTGGGTTAAGCCCCTTCTGCTAGAGGCAGCTCAGTTACTCACAAAGCAGTACATCAAAAACTCAAACAGTGAAAATCCCAGGCCAAAGTCAACAATTGCAAGGATCAGTGTTGTGTCCTTCAAGGAAAGCTGAGAAAATAGGAATTTTGGCTTCCCTGTGAATTCCTCATCTTTTAGTACAGTACAGGACAAAGGTAAAGTATTCATCAAACATGGGTTATAGGCTGGTACCTTCAAGTGATTGGACAATAGCAAAGCTTTCAAGGAAATGCCTCTTGGACACTTCCCCTATAAGGCAGGCCACGGATTATGTGATTTTCCTTCCTTCAACCACAGGTGGAAGAAAATTGCTCAGTTCCCCCATCAACACAGCCAGCATTGATGTAGGAATCCTTCCCAAAGCACTATTGTGTTTTGCCTGGCAGGGAGCCAACCCTGCCCACTAAACACAATTAGTGTTGCCAACTATAGCAGGTGGCACTAATCGTTTGGAAAAAATCCGGCAGGCAGGGTGTACAAAATTTGTGCCCATACATAGCTCGAAATTAGTCTGGTCCCAGCTTAAGGCCCCTTTGACACATACGGTCCATTCAGTTCATCACTTCAGTCACGTCAAAAATGAGTGCCATGTATGCAAGTGCACCTATTACTTATTAAATTACTGTCTAAATAAGCAGAGAGCACTAGATTTCTTCTTTTTTAATCTTCATGTGTGCCATCTATGATTGGAAGTGGAACCCAGGATCAGCCCCCCTGTAATACTGAGGTCTAGAAACAAGGTGAGAGGCCACTTTATATGGTGAAGGAAGCACATTCACGGAGGTGTCACCTGTTTGGAGTCTGGGATTAATTTGATGGACACTTTCATTCACATATTTTGCACTATATATGATTTTGCTGAGTCATCTATATTTTGAAAGTTTACTTACTTTCAGCTTTAGTCCCCGTTCACACTAAGGCGACCTGTGAGGCGACCTGGTCGCCTCACAGGTCGCCGTAGGTCGCCTTCCATAGGGAAGCTGCGGACCCGTTCTAATAGGAGCGACACAAGTCGCTCCGACTTAGAAAAAGGGTCCGGAGCTTCTTTGGGGCGACCCGGAGGTGACCGCCATAGACTTCAATGTTATGAAGTCCGTGACGGCCGCTCCGAGGTCGCGGCGCGCTTTTCGCACCGCAACCTCGGAGGTCGCCGCCCCCCCCCCCCCCCCCCGAGTCGGATCGCGGCAATGTGAACGGGGCCTTATCACAGTTGGTATTTGTGATATTTTTCTGGCGCAACACTGTTTATTATTGACACTTCAAAAATGTATCAGTTTTTCATCCACTACCAATGCAAAAACGGATGAAAAACAGACCGTTTGTTTATATAATTTTTTCATCCGATATGTTTTTATTTGACAGATGAAAAATAGGGCATTCATCCGTTCCAAAAAACGGACATTGACGGAAGCGGATGAAAACGGATGATCATCTGTTGTCATCCGTTTTTACAAAGAGATGCATTGATGTCCGTTTTTCATCCGTCAACGGATGCATGAAAAATGGTCAAATAGACCGTATGTGTGAAAGGGGCCTAACTGGCTGAATCTTGATTTATGCATGGCCGTCCTAACTCTACCTCACTTAATGAGTTGCAATTTACCAAGCCATGTAGCGTACCCAAGGAATGGAGGGGAAGTTGGCCTGTGTCCTGTACTCCAGGATATTGAATCTACTGGCAAGTCAAATTCCTCTTATCCTAATCCTACAGTATAGGAAACAGGCAAAGTGTCCTATAGAATTCACAGAGCAAGTTAGGCAACAAATGGGCAAACAAAACTGTTCCAACAGGCCCTACAACAACAAGAGTCGGGAAGATCCCAACTTCAGTGTGCATCTGCAAAAACCTTGCAGGTGAAAGCTGCATGCTCAGAAGATTGGACATCCATACAGTAGAACTCTCAGGATCTAAAGGATCCAGTCTACCATCCAGCCACTGACTTTAAGATCTAATCAAACTGCTTGCCAAAAGTGACAAAATTTTATGCAACATGACTGTCGGCAACTTTAGCTTGCCGGAGGGTGGGTAGGTGCTGTAAAAACGTAATTCAACACTATATGGTTCTTAGTGACAATAAGTTAGCATTCCTCTTAAAATTTACTAGCATTTATACTTTGTCACACATTACAAACTACAGGGAGGACTGAAAATAGAAACTGAATAGTTTATTTGCACAGATGTTGTTTTGTATTGTAAGGAGGGAAAAGTTCAACAAATAGGCTTTAGACAGGTAAACTACTGCTCTGTTTTTTTTTTCATTTTCATCTTGAATTTATGATCAGCACTGCACAGTCTCTTTTTAGAGTTTTACCTTAAAAAAAAAAAAAAAAAAAAAAAGAAATTGACACCTCAAGGTACCTATAAATACTGAATAATATGTATTATTAGATTATTAACTATGCGTATAATAAAATCAATAAGCGGAGCTCTAGCCAAACCAGAACCTCAAATAGCAGCTGTTGTGCTAAAACAAATGATTAAGTCAGAGAAGGGACACACCTGTCCCACTTCGCTGATAACGATGACAACATCTTTACTAATTAGCAGTCAGCCTTGCCAACATTCTTTTCAAAAGTGTCAAAATGCCCCATATGATAAATCTTCAACTGTAAAATAAAGCTTTTGTACAATGTATTTAAAAAAAAAAAAAAAAAAAAATTGTAAACAAAAAATAAATTATCTATCTGTGACTTGCCTGAAGAAAATATACTTTTGCCTGCATAAACTAATTTGTAAAATAATGATTACATAGCACAATACTGACAATTTTTGCATTCTGTAAATGCTTTAATGTTAGGTCAGCCCTAGCATGCTGATTATGTCTGGTTGGTATGATAGAATTGTACATTCTCTCAGGCAGTAATAACGCTTTATACCCAAACTCTGATAACCTTGGAGTGAGGAAAAGGCACAAAACAAAAGGCTTGCTCCCAGCTCCCTGGATACATATATACAATTTAAAGAGCGATAACAAGCAAAGGGTAAAAACACAAAGCAGTACAAACTGCTCTGGTAATAGAGCCATCTTAAATCAGAATAAAGAAAACAAGCTAAAAAAACAGCCACATAAAAGATAAAAAAAAAAATAGTGTTTGCTGCAATATTCAATGATTTAACCAAAGTACTTTGATTCTGGCCTTCAGACTGAGGATATCCAGCAGAACAGCATTCAACCAACTTCCTCTGAGCCCAGGTCATCCTGGACCTTACCAAGCTTGGACAGTGAAATGAGACAGCACAGTGACAAACTCATCTCTGTCACCCTGCATTCCTCTAATCAGCATGCTTCTTGTCAGCACATGACCCAGTTGGCTCCTTCTACAGTTTACTTCCTCTCACCCTTCAGCTTTGCTATACAGGAACTGGCTGATACCTGGTCAGATTCAGGTACTTACTAAAGCTTGCATTTAAAATACATTTAAAGTTTAGTCAAAAAAAAAAAAAAAAAAACACACACACACCATAAAAGGCACATTACTAGAAATGCAAATTGTCCCTTATGCCGATACCTGCAATATTAGTTGAAATCTTTCATCCTCCCAACCCCCACAGCCGCAATCTTCCGATGCCGCAGGGTTAACAGAGACAAGGGACCAAGAATGCAGACTATGTCTGCCTTTTCTGCCCATCTCCTCCATTTACAGAAGCTATACCATAGCTTCTATAAATGAAAACAGTCTATGAATGGAGGAGGTGGACCTTTTGATTCATCCACCCCTCCTCCATTCATAGACTGTTTATCATTCATAGATGGTTTAGCATAGCTTCTGGAATGGAAAGAGGAGGCATGGAAAGGGCAAGCATAGCTGGCATCCCTGATGGGTGTATATGACAGGTCCCTTGGCTCTATTACCCCTGTAGCACCAGAAGATTATGGAAGCAGGAGTGTGGGGTTGGTTGGGGGGGGGGGGGGGGAGGGGAAATCAGAGGATGAAATAGGTCAACTAATCCTGCAGCCATCAGCACAAGGGCCACTTTTCACATTGACTTGCGCTGATTTTTTTTTTATTATTTATTTAAAACATTTCCACCTAAAACGTTAGGCTTTAATGATGTAATATCGTTTTTGAAAAAAATAAATAAATAAATAAAATTGGTGTTAATTTGTTTCTCTTACATCTGCCTAGAGCTCCGCTTGAAGGCCCTGTTCACACTGGCGTTCGGAACAGGTGTTTGGGGTGAAGATTTGCCACTCCCTGAATACCTAAGCAAGGCAGCCTACAATGGACAGAGCTGTTCAAATTTAAAAAACATTGTTTTTGTGTCACTTTGCAAAGCTGCACGGCAAAAGTGAAACATGTCGAGTTCGGAAGGAGTTGAAGTTTGTCAGCTTCTTCCATTCAAGTCTATGGTAACAAGACGTAAACACGCCTGTAGCATTTACAGAGCTTTTACAGTGTGTTTAGCAATTAGTGAAGTGGAAAAGAAATACTTCCCCCCTTAATTAAAAAAATAATTTGCAAGGCACACAGGGTGCTTTTAATGCAGGTGCGTTAACACTTTAGGCGCATTGGTTTCCATTAGTGTCAACATTAGCATTTTTAGCAAGTGTGAACTTAACTTAAGCCTGGGTTTACACTACTGCAATGTCAGACATCGCATGTGATCCGCACCGAATTGCTGTGCAGATCACATGCAATGTCTGTGCAATGCAAATTTAGCCATACAGTTGTATGGTGGAACTCGCATTGATTTTGCACGAAAAAGATGCAGGAACCTTTTTTTCCCCTGCACTGGAATCGGATCACATGGGTGTTCACACCCAAAGTCACAGTTCGCACTGCGATCCGATCTGGGGGTGTCATTACCTTTGTACTAAAACCCGCAGTGGTTCGCAGAATCCAGTGTGAGCTGCCTGCGAGGGAAGATGAGATGCAGGAACCCGCACTAGAATCGCGCTGGTTCCCGCATCGCAGTAGTGTGAACCCAGGCTAAAGAGGTCTATAAAAGTGGGCTAACCTTGATGAAATCTGTCATATGGAACTATCTCATGTTTACGTAGACAAAAACGCAACTGTCCTCTATTGTCGTTCAGAGGGCCCACTCACATTTTTTTATTTCCTAGTATCCCAAAATTGAATGCCTAGGGCCTAAGGGACAGATCAACAGGCCTGGGTAATGTACATGTTAGGTGGGGCATCTATGGACGCATAATAGCAATTTTGGTAAAGGCCTTCAAGGGCAAAACAGATAGTACTGGTGACAAATGAAGTAAAAGCTTTAGAAAATGTAACAAAAGAAATTACCAAAAATGTTTCTCTGAACTGTTGCTGATATTAGTGATCTATAAATTAATTAAACCATTTTGTCCAATTTATTTCCCTAGGGAGAGTAATGTATGTGGCTAGTAGATGGGCTGAAAACATACTAAAACATTATTTTAGGACAAGGTTTAAAAAAAAAAAAAAAATGAATAACTTGAATAGTGCTAGCAGAACACATGGAGCAGACACTTCGGTGATGGACACCGACATCTGGTTGGTCTGTCATTAGAAACATCTCGGTGTCATTTCTGAAAATATCTAGGGTCTTATCTATTTATATCCAACACTGTTCTTGCTAGTAGTTGGCCAAAGCCTGAAAAGAGTACAATGACCAACTTGACACGATACAGTTATGATTTTAGTCCAAGGTCCAGATTTTTATTTCAACAACAGACATTCTCTACCAATTCAATTATTTTTTAACGCACAAAAACTACTTAATATAACTAGCTGGCAGACTGAACTACAGTTATAAAAACGGCAGTACAAAACACAGTGTAGCTCCAATGGAACAGTTATACTAAAGTACAATAAATGAGGATCAGGAGGATCATGGGGCTTACAATCTAAAAGGGGAAGTGGCAGGCAATAGTAATGGGAGATGGGCAGATGGAGATGGTCAAAGTAAAGTTTTTATGTGAAGGTTGGGAAGGCTTCCAGGAATAAATGTAATAGGACAACATAGGTATAGGGAGTGCCAGAGAATGGAAGAGATTCTAGAGAAGTCCTGGAGGTGAGGATGGGAGGAGGTGATGAGGTAGCAAGAAAGCAGGAGATCTTATAAGGCGTAGATCATAAAAAGGGTTGACAGTATCACAAGTGGCGAAGATCATTTCTCTCTTCTGACTGAAAGAGAAGTTTAATGATATTTAATGAGACTTGGCTGATCACAGATTCCCAACCCCTTACAACGTGATCAGCTGTCACCCAATGACAGCTGATCACGTGATGTAAACAGCAGCCGGAGATCCACCTTTTTTTTTTTTCTGCTCACGCTGTCAGCGTGAGGAGGAAAAAAAAAAGCTGATCACCGGTTGCAGTTAGAGGGACATCGGTCCCGAAGAGGAGAGGCAAATCTGTGCCCCAGTGTCACCTACCAGTGCCCACCAGAACCACCTACCAGTGCAGGTCAGCATCACCTGCCTGTGCCCATCGGTGCCACCTATCAGTGCCCCATTAATGCTGAATCAGAGTCATCTACCAGTGTATCATTTCCCATCAGTGCCGCCTCATCAGCACACATCAATGAAGGAGCAAAATTAACTATCTGCAATTTTTTTTTTTTTTTTTAAACTATAAAAATAGGTTTTTTCAAAATTTTCGGTCTTTGTTCAGCAAAAATAAAAACACCAGTAGTGAATAAATAACACCAAAAGAAAGCTCTGTTTGTACCCAAATGACATTTTTATATTTTTTTTCAGTGTTGCATGACCGCGCAATTGTCAAAGTGCGAAAGCTGAGAATTGGCCTGGGCAGGAAGGAGGTTATATTGCCCAGCAGGCAAGAAACTGCTTCTGATGGTTAAGTGCCAGATATCACAGCATACCATCAGAGGTCTGGTGGAGTTCATGCCTCCTTCTGGGTGGTCAAAAGTTACGGCTGATCGAAAATAAATCTAGATTTATATCTGTATTATACTATGAGCAGGTTTTTGTTTTATTCACTATTCTTTCAAAATTTCTCTTCCCCTCTCTATTCACCATCTCCTTAACTGCCACCCCCCCCCCCCATTTATTTACTCCACTACTCTCTCCCCCCTCTCAAGACATCCCATTTCCACTCACCCCTTACACTTAAATACAACTCTGCTTTTCCCTGCCCCCACCATATTATCAGAGAAGAGGTTCTGGGCCATGTGTTCAAACTTGTCAGCTGATTTAAGTTTTGCCTTTGTACACGTTTGTGTTAAGTTTTTCCTTTGTTGCAACTAAAATGCTGGTAATTTCCTGCACCCCCTGTGCAGCATCTTCCATCTATGAGCATGTACTCCAGTGATGGGTACATGGAATTTCTCAAAGCAGGTTTCCTGATGGTGACAACAGTGTACCATGTCTGTATAATGCGTATTGAAATAGCCAACTGAAGTCTTCAGCAGAAGCCCTGTGAAAGGGTGACCATCCAGGAGCACAATAGAATAAGGACAGAGCATTGTCACCCTTTAACAGGAAGTACCTCAAAAGGTTTACCAAGGCAAAGTCAACGCATATTTTGGACACATCATGATCTTAACCCAATGTTGAGAATAGTAAATGTTGAGTACTTTCGAGTATTACTTTTCTATACTCAAAAGGTAACAAGAGAAGGTGAAGGCGTTGAAAGGAAAACTTCTGTGTGATAAGAACCTTTGACTGTTCTTCCATTTATGTCAAAGGACTGAAAACGAATTGCGTTCACTACAATGTAAATGTGTCCAGCTTAATTTCTGAGGCACTTTCTAGCCCTACAAAGGACTGAGCAGTAATATTTGGGAGCATTTGCGTCCAAGGTCTTAAATAAATTACTATATTGATGAGAGTGGAAGCGATTTTCATATTGCTAACCAAACATACAGCTACACTAAAAATGGAACCAAAGTCTGCAGTTAGGAACCCCTGAATTCTAAATCAACACTTTAGGATGCTTCCTTACTACCAACGTCAGAAGTGAAAACGCAACATATTGAATGCATGCTTATTATCTAACCTGCCAAAACATGTAGTTCTCCTAGGAATCCTAATTATACTTTAGAGCAGAATCACATAAGTCATTTGATTTCTTCACAAGTGTGTAAACATAGCCAGCTGCAGTATGACACTTGGAAATGCTATAGAAGAAATGTTGCTATGTAAAAGTACAGTAACCAACAGCAGAGCAAGGTTGCTATAATGCGTGCTTCAATTTGAAGGTGGCCATAAATGGTCTTATTTGAGCATCTGTGGAGGACTACTAGGCTGTGTTGGGCTTCCCTATGAGGTGTGCATTACTGGTAGAAGCTCCCAGAGATCTTCCACACACCATTTCCAACTTGCTGGAAAAGTTCTGTTTGACCAGGAATCAATCTCCTCACTTATTATGGAGAAAAGATAAGGAAATGTAAATCACGCATGCTCCGTATCAACCAAGTTGCACAGATGAACCTGGTAGTAACCAGAAGGTTCGAGGGTAGGCGGATCTCTCACCACCTGTAATTCTCACTGAAAAATTTGCCTTCCTTAACCACATTTTGTTCGTTTAAGATATCTTCTAAACCACTTTGAATCAGTAGCTGAAAAATTTGGCTCATCACAAATGATTCTGGGGGGAGACTTGATTTCTTCATTTTATTTATTTTTTTTTTATTTTAAATACAACATTGCGTCTCTAGCTAACACAACCATGTAAAATGATGTCACACTATTTCACATAATTACGCTTATGTGAAATATTTGTATCAACCCTTAACACAAATGGAAATAAATCTGAACCTCTACAATCGCACATGGATTAGGACAAGAGAGAAAAAAAAAAAAAAATAATAAGGCTAGCCATACACGTTAAGATTTCTTTAGTATTGAAGAAGAGAAAATCGCTTGATTCCAATATCCACTTTAAATAGTGCAGATGGATTCCACCCTGCCGATCAGTGTATTTAGACAGCTGCAGCATCTAAAACAGTGGCCACATCTGATTAGATGCAGTCACTGTTCGGCCAACAATTTTCCACCTGTTCCCTTTGTTTTCACTTGAAGTTGGTCAATCAAGTGATGCACCAACAGCTCGAATTTTGGATGATTCAGAAGAAATCAGCTAAAATTGGAGCTCTGTATGGCCAGCATTAGTAAATGGAACAACTTACAACTTGTACAATTTGCATTTTATGATCAAGGGGCAAACAGTTTACAAGGTACAAGAACAGATATGGTGTTTTTGATCATGCAACCCATATCTTTTACCACAATTGCTTTTGGAGGGCATCAGCAGAACATGGTTAAGCTTATTGAAAATAGGCATTTGACAGGTGCATTTACCAATTTTTTAAGCTCGGAACCCCAGGATTTAATTGTAATTGGAGCAGTGATCACTTACATAAAGGTTATTGTTTTAGCCATGCACTATTTGGCTTCTCTATGCAAGTCAATGGGAGTGCTTGTAAACACATACAGTAGTAGACAATGCACAGACTTAAGCAAATCAAATAAATCCCCTGAACACATGCCACATTTGATTTGCTTCTGCGGCTGATGCTTGTGTAGGCCAACCCAAAGACCAGGTTTACAAAATTATACCACAAAATGGATATAGCAGATTGGTCCAATTGGGGAAAACCTTCTGGCAAAGCAACTAGACTGTGGTGCTGCATGCTGGCAATCTAGTGTCTCTAGACCCTTGTGGAAACATCTCCTCTGTGCACATTAAAGGCTGGCCATGTGTTATACAATATTCTTATTAGATTTATCTTCAACTATGTAGTGAAGGGCCTGCCTGATTGCATTCAAAATGAAAGTCTTTAGGGTTTGACCTCCTAATTTGGCTTAAATCTAAAGGAAAATTGTACAAGAGAATTATATAACTTATGGCCAGCTTTAGGTTTGTTTTGAACTACAGTGTTTAATCCCGCGTGATTAAAAAGACACCACGCACCTTTTATAAAATACATGCTGATCACATGGGCTAGGTCTCCATTTTAAATAAATGTAGTAAACATGAATGGCAGAGACCACAACGTGTGTTTATTAAATGCATCATGTTGTGCTTCCAGGTTTGTCTGAACATATATACAATTGTAATACAGGTCAGACTTGCTTTACTACTTTACACCAGTACAACACAAGCTCAATTTAAAACCACATTAGCAAAGCCTATTTGCTCTACACCTGACAATCCACCATATCATTATTAAAGACAACTGTTAAAAACAATTAAAGACAAAGCAGCAATATTTTATCTCATTGGCTATAACTTACTTGACAGTAACGCGATTTGATAAATCCTGAAGATCTCCGGGATGAAAAAGCTGTGCTTCTTTTAGTCCAAGTTTTTCGCACGCCCGCAAGAAAACATTAATATTATCCTGTGAAGGCAAGTGGAGAAAAAAAAAAAAGACTGCTTAGCTGTGCTGCTTGAAAATCAGAATTCCTTATCGTAGTCCAAAACTCCAAAGTCCACGGGGAAAACAAGAGATAGAAAAATATGCATGAAAGATGAACTGTAATAATTCATGAACAGAAATAGCCTGGCTCTAATCTGTGTAGCCGAATGACGCTGCAAAGATTACCTGCTGCAGTCAGTAGGCAGAAAAGTACACTTTTGATGTCAGATCTACAAACAAACGCCCTCTTTCTGTCTTTGCACGATAAAACCTCACCTCTTAGGACTTTAAAAATAACTACAGCTAATGACATTGACCCACCCAGAAACCACTGCCAGAGCAGGCATAGGAGGGTGAGGAACAGGAGGAGGGACATGCTGTCTGTACACAGCATTCAATGACTAGGACGTGCACCTGGAATCTAGGTTTGGCTGTTGAGCAAGATTGTGACAGAATGTGCACATATAAAGAAAGTTAGAAATGTCAAAATTACGCTCTTGCACAGTAAAGATAAAAATACGTATAAAAATAAAGTGAAAAGAATTCAGGAGTGGTGCATTGCTCACAGACTGCACCTGTTCAGCACTATTCTGCTACAGCTCTATACTGGCTGAACTATAAAAAAAACTCAGATGATACTCATATGGTACTTTGTGTCATAGGCAACAGCTGAGAAGCTTGACGATAAGATTGTCTTTACACTTCATCATTAACCAGTTCTGGACCGGAAGATTTTCCTGCTTAATGGCCAGGCCCTATTTTGCGATTTGGCACTGCGTTATTTTAACGGACAATTGCGCGGTCGTGCGACACTGTACCCAAATAAAATTGACGTCCTTTTTCCCACAAATAGAGCTTTCTTTTGGTGGTATTTGATCACCTGTGCAATTTCATTTTTTGCGCTATAAACAAAAAAAGAGCGACAATTTTGAAAAAAAAAAAAAAACAATATTTTTCACTTTTTGCTATATAACATTCCCCAAAAAAATTTAAAATCAAAATGTAACATTTTAGGCCAATTTGTTTTCTGCTACATATTTTTGGAAAAAAAAAAAAAAAAAGAAAAAACCGCAATAAGCGTATTTTGATCGGTTTGCGCAAAAGTTATCGCGTCTAATAACTACGGGAATGATTTATCTAATTTTTATTGTTTGTTTTTTTAGGGTTTTTTTTTTTTTACTAGTAATGGCGGCAATCTGTGATTTTTTGCGGGACTGCAACATTGTGGCAGACAGATCAGATCCCTAACATTTTTGACACTTTTGGGGGTACCAGTGACATTACTACAGTAATCAGTGCTAAAAATATGCACTGTTACTGTAATAATGCCATTGGCAGGGAAGGGTTTAACTCTGTTGGTGATAAAGGGGTTAAATGTGAGCCTAGGGGAGTGATTCTAACTGTGGGGGGGGTTGGGCTTCTGAAATGATCACAGAGGCATGCGATCCTATATAGCAGGATCACATGGTCTCTGTGATCATTGCAGAGAAAAGGACGGTCAGCTGTGTTTACATCTGCCAATTGTCCTCCTCCTCTCAGCAGGGAGAGATCGAGGGTGTCAGGTGTCAATCTGAGCCTCCCCGCTGACGATCGGGGGGGCTGAAGCGCGCCGCCTGCAGCGTGCGCTCGCCCCCTAGCTCCTCCCAGGCAAATGACGTACCCCCTATATGGTTTTGCCTGGGAGAGCCACTCTGCCGCCGTATATACACACAGTATGCAGTCGGCAAGTGGTTAATATTTTTTTGTTTCCTAGATATTGCCACCCCAGTGACCGCATTGGAGAGCAGAGAGATGGCCTTAAACAAAAGCATAACTGAGCAATTGAATCCTAACCACTTGCCGACCAGCAGCCGTACATATACTGCAGATCAGCTCGTTCCCGCGAGACGTCGTACCTGTACATCGCTTCACGAAACCGCGAGTGGGGGGTGCACCTATTTACTAGGGGGAAAACTGATCGGTGGGTCCGGCGGCCACGATTGCCACCGGGCAGCCGCGATCACTCCCCGAGGAGAAAGAACGGCAGTCTGCGGCTGTAAACATGGCAGACCGCTGTTCTGTCAGCAATAAACACAGGGGTCCTGTGTTCCTCCTATTTAGGAACACAGGCCCCTGTGTTTATTCCATAAGCCCATCCCCCACACAATACGAAAGCACCACTTAGGGCAGTGATGGCGAACCTTGGCACCCCAGATGTTTTGGAACTACATTTCCCATGATTCTCATGCACTCTGCAGTGAAGTTGAGCATCATGTGAAATGTAGTTCCAAAACATCTGGGGTGCCAAGGTTCGCCATCACTGCCCTAGGGACACATTTAACCCTTGGATCACTCATGGTGTTAATTCCATCCCTGCCAGTGGCATTAGTACAGTAATTGTGCATATTTTTAGCACTGATTACTGTAGTAATGTCCCTGGTCCCCCCCAAAAGTGTAAAAAATATCAGGTGTCTGATCTGTCCGCCGCAATGTCGCAGTCCCGCTAAAAATCGCTGATCGCTGCCACTACTAGTAAAAAAAATAAAATTAGAAATTACATATCTTTCCCCTAGTTTGTAGACGGGATAACTTTTGCACAAACCAATCAATATACACTTATTGGGATTTTTTTTACCAAAAATATGTGGCAGAATACAAATTGGCCTAAAAGGATGAAAAATGTGATTGTTTTATTTTTGTTATTGGGAATGTTATATAGCAGAAAGTAAAAAATACTGTTTTTTCAGAATTGTTGCTTTTGTTTACAGCGCAAAAAAAAAAAAAAATTATTTGCACAGGTAAACAAATACCACCAAAAGAAAGCCATTTGTGGAGAGAAAAAAAAAAAAGGACATCAATTTTATTTGGGTACAGCGTCGCACGACCTCACAATTGTTCGTTAAAATAACAGTGCCATTATCGCAAAAAATGGTGTGGGGGAAAATCTTCTGGTACAAAAACTTGCAGTAACACTGTTACAGAATGACATAAAGCTTCAGGAACTAGCTCGCCAGGGAAGGGATACAGGTGAAAGGAAACAATCCCAAGAGGATCTTTCACAGCTACAAAGAGACTCCAATTACTACAAAATGGCAAACTCAGAGTGCTTACACCTATTGTAACCCATAGGCAAATAACACAAATACCGCATGAAAGCCATGAGACAGCCCCACCCAGTCCATTTGCTTCAGAGGATGTTTATTATAATCTTGTTCGTTCTCCTGCTTTGCCTATGCAAGGAAGCTTGCCGGGATCTGGCACCTGATGACTTTAGTACACAAAAGTCAAAAATTGACAAGCAACCGAATGTTCCTCAGCTGCTGGGGATCTAAAAGTGTCAGGCAGCAATTTCATACTGAGGTGTGCAGAGACACAGGTATAAAAAAAACAAATGCTGCTTTTACAGACTAACAGAAAATTTTTAGTATGCCTAACACTGACACTTCTTTATTATTAAAATAATAAATGTGTTATGCTTACCTGCTCTGTGCAGTGCTTTTGCACAGAGCAGCCCTATCTTCCTCTTCTCAGGTTCCCCTCAGCTCTCCAGGCTCCTCCTATTGGCGAGTGCCCCCAAAGAAAGCGGCTGAGGGTAAGGTTTTTTTACCTTAAAGTGTCACTTCGAGTCGGTTCACACTGGGGCGACACGACTCTGTACTACTTCGGGGGCGACTTGTGCATTCCCATGCACCACTACTTCAGAGCGACTTGCAGGGACTTCACATAATGGAAGTCTATGGAAGTCGCCCCGAAGAAGTACAGGACCCTTTTTCTAAGTCGGAGCGACTTGTGTCGCTCCTATTAGATCGGGTCCTGTAGCAGTCAATGGACTGCGAGGTAGTCGCAGACAAGTCGCGCTAGTGTGAATAGGGTCTAAGCCTACATTATCCAATTAAGGACCAAGTCTTTTTCTGAGATGTTGTTTACAAGTGAAAAATCTGTATTTTTTGCTACAAAATTACTTAGAACCCCCAAACATATATATATTTTTAGCAAATGGCAGTTGTTGCAATATTTTTTGTCACGAGGTATTTGTGCAGCGGCCTTTTAAACTCAATTTTTTTGTAAAAAATACTTCACTGTATTGAAAAAAAAAAAAAAAAAAACTACAGTAAAGTTAGCCCAATTTTTGTATATTGTGAAAGATTATGTCACACCAAATAAATAGATACCCGACATGTTACAGTTTAAAATTGCGCACACTCGTAGAATGGCGACAAACTAAGGTACTTTAAATTCTCCACAGGCAATGCTTTAAAACATTTTAACAGTTACCAGTTTAGAGTTACAGAGAAGGTATTTTTCTAAAATTTGTTTCTCTCGCTCTGACAATCATGGTGATACCTCACATGTGTGATTTGAACAGCGGTCACATTAACCTGCGCAACCTACATATGCGTTTTCTTTGGTACGAGAAAAAAAAAAAAAAAAAAACACACACAATATATATCTATATAATCACTTTTATTGCGGTCACAAGGAATGTAAACATCCCTTGTGACAGTAAAAGGCAGTGACAGATACTCTTTATGGAGGGATCTAAGGTCTAAAAGACCCCATTCCCCTCCTCTGCACTTCAAAGTATTCAAAATGCCGAAATCTGCATTTTTAATACTGGACAGCTTTTTTTTTTTTTTTTTAATTCAGCGCAATTGGCAACCGAGTAAACCGAAAGTGACATTGTAACCGCGTCCGGGTTACATGATCGGAGACCCGATCGAAGCCAAATCCAGCTTAGTTCGGGACGCTAACCAGCCAGCGCATGTGCCCCCAAATCAGCTGAGGAGTTTGCAACCATGGTTGTAAATCTGCACATGCTCAGTTTTCAGTGAGCATTACCTCCCTATCACATCTGAGCAGCCCACGTGACTATAGGGTCACATGTGGGCGTTTACACAGTGGTAAATGACAGCCCACTCCCTCCCTCCTCCATGCCCACTAACCAGCTAAAACACAATGAGGGTGGGATATTACATGTAGATTAATGGGGGCTTCACCTCCCTCTTATTCTAAGACACAGGCTGGAGGGGCATGACAGCCTGTGATTGATAGAAATCCCCCCACACCATATTATTTCCATAAAATAATGATTTGATTTCAAATATATATCTGTATGCCAATTTAAAATAATATATTGATATATTGTACTTTTACTCTATTCCAAAGGCTATTTTTTATTTTGAACATGTGACCAGCATAGAGCTAAAAGCTCCTACTCCTCATGTTTTCCTCAGACAGGTAGGGAAAGATCTGGGTCATGTGTCGGGAGTATATCGATTAGGAAAGGTACTTTTAATTAAAATAATTACAGTGCCATCATCCACAGCCAGAAATAGAAGGGACAATGTAAAATAAATGGTGAGTGTTGCGTATCACTTAAATGCATAGAAAATATTAAAAGGTAAAAAAAAAACATAAGTCTTTAGACTCACTTTAAATGCAGTTCTATGATGGCCTATGTGGCCATGCACATCCTGGGTTTAGATCAGTATTCTATGAATTTATCAGGATATCATTTTCATAATATTCTGGCCAGTAGGAGTTTGCTTTCCTTCCTGAGTGAGTGGTGTAAGGTGTAGAGGGAGGTCACATGACAGCACAGCAGGGCTCTGCAAAGATGACCCCTGTATTTATAGGTTTCTCTAGTGGTGGAGACCCAGATGTCAAGGGAGTGCTGGGGGATTCATTTCACAGTCCTGCTGTGATTCCATAAGCGTCACGTGACTTCTCTTGAGAAAGTGGGTAAACAAGCACCTTACAATACTTCAGGGGGTGGTGTCTGCTGGTGACACTAAAGCTGGATACACACTATCCAACTTTTGTGGTTAGATTTCCTTCAGATTTACCTTTTCTATGTAGTGCAAGGGCCTGCCTGATTGCATACAAATTGAAAGTGTTTAGGTTTTACCTCATATTATATGGTTTTGGTAAGTCTAAAGGAAAAAGTCTTCAGAAAATCTTATAGTGTGTATGGCCCATTAACGTGGAACTTTTCCAATGACCACTTCTTCACAATTATTTTGGACTTAACGATTTGGACTTCATGTGATATACGTTTGAGTTTTCTTTCTATGTTTACATTTCAATTATGTCACATTTCACTTTTTTTTTGTAATTTATTTTAAATTGTAAATAGTGTGCAAAACGTTAGTACTGTATATTGTTGCTTATTGAGAGGGATACTTTCTCTTAATCATAAGGCCTCAGATTATTATGTGAAGCTACTGCACCTTATGTTTTGCATTGTGGTGTGGGGACTGTAATTAAAAGGATATCAAAATAGATTAAAATTGGATTTTTGTAAAATCTTACCGTAAAATCCTTTTCTCTTAAGCTCATTGACAGACGCAGTCCTCTTGATTAATATCAAATCGGGTTATACTGCCCTCTACAGGAGTAGGACACTAGGCAGAAGGAAAACGTTCTGGCCACACCTTAGGGGCAGTCCCAGAGGGTATATCCTTCCTGCTACAGGATGTCAGTTATGTCACAAAGCAGTGTCAGAGAATTTAACCCAACCCAACTCAAAAGTAGAGGGGCGGGTACTGCGTCTGTCAATGAGCTTAAGAGAAAAGGATTTTATGGTAAGATTTTACAAAAATCCATTTTTCTCTGTCGCTTGACAGACGCAGTCCTCTTGATTAATATCAAATCGGGACGTCCCAAAGCAGTGCCACAAATGAGGGGTGGGATAACAGAAATCAAAATCCAGAAGGCCCAACCAGAGCCAACTAGAAGCATCAAGGACTCATCGAGCAAAAAGATGATACCTAAGTGAAAAACCCAACAAACCCTCGAGGTAGACCAACAGTCTCCTCAAATTGCGGCCTGCAGAACCTTGCGGCCAAAAGAGGCATCCGACGATGCCATCACATCAATTTTATAAAATTTTGTAAAGGTATGAACCGACGACCAGGTAGCCGCCTTGCAAACCTGGACTACTGGCGCCTGATGGCGGAAGGCCCAGGAAACACTAAGCGCCCGAGTGGAGTGCGCCTTAACAGGGAACGGAGGAACCCGACCCTTAATAGAATAAGCCTGTACCACCGTCTGTCTGATCCATTTGGAGATAGTTGCGGCAGATGCAGGCAACCCCTTTTTGGGGCCATCCGTGATCACAAAAAGTGAATTCGTTTCACGAAACGGGTCCGTAGTTTTCAGGTATACCCTGATTGCCCGAACCACATCCAAGGAATGTAACGCACACTCCCGAGGAGGACTGGGCTTAGGACATAGGGAAGGCAATACAATGTCCTCATTCAGATGAAACTCTGAAACCACCTTAGGAAGGAAGGATGGATTTGGACGAAGAACCACCTTATCCCTATGAACCACCAGATATGGGGAACGACAAGATAATGCGGCCAGTTCTGACACCCTGCGTGCAGAAGTAATGGCCACCAAGAAGGCCACCTTCTGGGATAAAGTAAGCAAGGGAATCTCCCTGATATTTTCAAAGGGAGGTTTCTGAAGAACCGACAACACCAAAGATCCCAGGGCGGTAAGGGCGCGCGCACTGGCGGAGCCAAGTGCCGCACCCCCTGGATGAAATTCCGCACCAAGGAATGGGTAGCCAAAGGCTTCTGAAAGAAGATTGCTAACGCTGAAACCAGACCCTTGATAGTACTCAAGGCCAGCTTCTGCTCAACCCCCTGTTGCAGAAAAGCTAATATTCGGGCCACCGAATAGGTACGTGGAGGAAATCCAAAGGATTCACACCACGCAATAAAAGACCTCCATGTGCGATGATAGACTTTTCTAGAAGTCGCTTTCCTTGCTTTAATTAAAGTAGGAATAACTGAAGTAGACAATCCCTTGTCCTTCAGCACCTGAGTCTCAATAGCCAGGCCGTTAAAGCCAGCGATTGTAAAGCAAGATGGAAGATCAGTCTCTGAGACAGCAGAACCTCCCTGAGATGAAGTCTCCAAGGAGCGTCCGTGACCAGCCTGACCAAGTCGGCGTACCAGGCTCGACGAGGTCAGTCCGGAGTTACCAGGATAACTGGAATTCCCTCCATCTCTATCCTGCGAAGAAGTTTTGGCAGTAACTTGAGAGGATGGAAGGCATACCGTAGCTGATACTGCCCCCACGGGGCGATCAGCGCGTCTGCTGCGTCCGCTAGAGGATCGCGGGCGCAAGCTACAAACCTCCGCACCTTCCTGTTGAGCCGAGATGCCAACAGATCCACATCCGGGTTGTCCCAATGGAGGCACAGCTGGTGATATACCTCTTGATGAAGAGACTATTCCTCTTGATCCAGAATCTGACGGCTGAGATAATCTGCCTGCCAATTTTCCACCCCCGGAATGAATACCGCGGAGAGAGCTGGAACAACTGTTCCGCCCAATGAAGAATGCTGGCCACTTCTATGGCCGCCAGGGCACTCTTGGTGCCCCTTGGTGATTGGCATAAGCCACGACCGTGGCATTGTCCGATTGGATCCGAACCGGGCTGCCCTGGAGCTGCTCGGTCCAGTAAATCAGACAAAGTCTGATCGCTCTCAGTTCCACACATTTATCGGTAACCTGGAGTTTATCAGAAGAAATTACTTCCTCTGGCTGAGCATCGGAGGCCGAAGCCACCAGACCAGAGACTCCCTGGTCCGCTCATTTAACCGGATCCAATTGTCCAGGGAATCGGAATTCCGATTCCATTTGAGAAGAATCTCCTCTTGGAGAATTCGGGTATGAGACTGGGCGAACGGTACTGCCTCTAAGGAGGCCACCATCAGTCCCAGCCAGTTGACGGACAGCAACATTCGAATCGTTGACTGAATCTTCTGGAGTTTCTCCGCAAGGAGAAACACTCTTGCCAAGGATGTATCCAAAATTAGGCCCAGATAGTTCAGTCTCCTAGTGGGAACCAGGGATGATCTTTGGGAAAAGCGAAGAAAACGCTGATGTCCTGCGAAGATGGGCATATGAAGATAGGCATCCTAGATGTCTATGGACGCCAGGAAATCCCCCTGATGCAGGGAGGCCACCACTGTTCGGATGGACTCCATCTCTCCCAAGTCCAGAATTGGACGCACCTTGCCCTCTTTCCTGGGCATTGTGAACAGGTTCGAATAGAACCCCTGAAACTGTCCAAGGAACGGGAACTACCACTCCTTGTTGCATCAAGTCCATTACTGCCCCCCGCAAAGCTTTTAAGCGATCCGGGGATAGTTGAATGTTTGAAGGGAAGAATCGCACCGGTGGAAGTGATCGAAACTCGATCTTGTATCCCGACCGTATGACCTCGCAAACCCCTTTGTCCGGGATTCTGGAAAGCCATGGATCCGGAAACCGGTGAAGACGTCCCCCCACCCCAGAAAAGGGTGGGGGCACACCTCCAGGCTGTATCGGACCTGTCTTCAGGCTTGGCTGAGCCGGACTTTTGTTTACCCGACCAGCGCCCTTTGAAACCCCCTGAAGAGGCTTTGGAGGGCTTCGTTTGTGAAACTAAACCAATGGCAACCACTGGCCTAAGGGTTGACCCTATCAGGGAAAAAAAAAAAATGGAGCGGAATTCCGCTTCCACTTTTTTATCCACCAGATCCCTAAAAGACGGAGCGTCCTCCCAACGGGATAACAGTGGCTTTATTTAGTCTGGAAATCGGTGAGTCCACCACTGGTGGTACCGTCCATTTTTTAAATGAGGGATTCCTCAAACGGATAGCGCCTAGCAATGCGTTTGGAAATAGCAGGGGTTCGTTTTCGGACGACCCCATTTGGGCAAGGGAAACCCTTCGCCATTTTGGTAGGCTAGCTAGTACCAAAAGAAATTTCAGTCTCAGCTACCTCTGCCGGTGTAACCTCAAGATTTAAGGTTTCCCGGAGAGACACAACTAGTGCGTCCACCAACGCTTCTTCTTGTGCTATGGCGGAGGCAGAAGCGTCCTCCTCACTGTCTGAGGAGACCGTACCTGAGACAACAGCCCCAGAAAAGGGACCTGCGGCTGCAGTGACCAGCTCAGAATCCGTATCTGAAGTATCAGATGAAATAGGGGTAGGCGGGGGTCGCTTTCTTGACCCCTGTCCCTGACAGGCCACCTCCACCCGCTATACCAAAGACTCCAAAACTGCTGATAATGCATCAATCACAAGTGGGGTACTAGAGGGTCCTGCGGACACCTCGAGGGGATCAGGTGGGGATACATGTGTGGCAGGGTCCATGATTATACAAGACACTTGCCAGCAACCAAAAAAACATTTTTTTTTTCTTTTAGTCCCCCAGCGTAATAGCGCCCCTCAGTGTTACCTGCTTGGACCCCACAGAGAGAGAGAGAGAGAGAGAGAGAGAGAGAGACCCCAAGGCTCACCACCTGATGCACAGAAGTTTCCATCAACCTGCTCCCAGCACTGTCTGTTACAGACAAGAAGTCTTTGGCTTGCTTTCCCGGGTAAAGTAGGCGGCTCCGCCCCTTTACACGCCTTCCGGCGCCTCCCAATTACTCCGAGGTGTTTGGTCATCTCAAACATGGCCGCCCCCATGCTGGAGACACGAGGCTACGCCAAAATGGCGGCCCCGCGCGACCTGCGGGAAAATGGCAGCGGTTTGTAGCAAGATAGCAGCGGCCTGCGGGAGGTAGTCATCGGCCTGTGCGGCCTGCGGGAGGTGTATGGCCTGTGGGAGGATGGCGACCTGTGGGAGGATGGCGACCTGCGGATGGCGGTAGGCAGTATGTATCAGGTAGGATGCTTATCACCCTATTACATGGCCATCATAACAGTAATGCCAGCTACTGACTTCAGTCATGGTCCCTTTACAGTGCCCTCATACAGTGACAAATGGTGTCAAATCAAAACCTACTCCCTGTGCAATACTGTAACACCATTGTGCTAAGCCAAACATGTAAAATCAAAAGCCTTCTGCTTGCCACAACTAGTGTGGCTTCTCATTTCAATTTCAATTTCTTGGTTCCATAGTGCCTACACTAGTGCACACAATACCAGTTGTGGTTTGGTATAAGCTCTTTTTTACACTAAGGCTGTGTTCACATATGGGCGTAGCGGATCACGGGCAGAATCACCGCGATTCTGCCCGCGATCCAGAATCATTGCAAATCGCGGGACGCCTGTGCGATGCCCGTGATTTGCAATGGCACCCCAAACGCTATGCGATGTTGCAGCGATTTCCGCCTGCCGAATCGCGGTAACATCGCGCAAACAGAATTGCGGGACCCATGATGACGCCCAAAAAGGTAAAGGAGCTTCTTTTGTGCATCATGCGTCCCGTTATTCTGTTTGCACGATGTTACCGCAGTTCGGCAGGTGGAAATCACGGCAACATCGCACAGCATTTGGGGTGCCAAGGCAAATCACGGGCATCGCAAAGGCGTCCCACGATTTGCAATGATCACGGGCAGAATCACCGCGATTCTGCCCGCGATCCGCTACATCCACATGTGAACGTAGCCTAAATAAAAACCTGATACAAAGTATCGATTGGAATTAAAAGGTTACATTTTTGGAGGAAACGCTTAGGGCTCTTTCACACGGTTCGCCTCCGTAGGCGGATCCGTGCTGCTCAGTGGGGATCGATCCGCGATCCCCGCTGAGCCGGCGGACGACAGCTCCGTCTCCGCTTGCAGTGCGGAGAGGAAGGTGTCACAGCCCCCGCTGCTCTCTATGGGGAATCGGATGAGAGCGGACCGCCTGTCCGCTCTCATCCGATCCCATCCGATCCAATCCCCAGGACGGATGGAAAATAGGGTTTCCATCCGTCCGGATTTCACGGACAGGATCGGATGCGGATGGCAGCGGATGTCAGCGGACATATCACCGCTGACATCCGCTGCTCCATAGGGCTGAATGGGGCATCCGATCAGATCCGCCTTAAAAACTGACAGGCGGATCTGATCGGACCGCCCGTGTGAAAGAGCCCTTACTTTCCACCAAGTTTGAAAAGTTTATGAACACTCAACAGTAGATGTATTTTCAACTCAAAAAAATGAATTAGTCCTTTACCTCTAAGGCCCAACTGCATGTCATGTGATACTGGAAGAACAGCCATAGTAAGCCCTAGTAGTAAGCAGTTCAAGCAATCATGGGCACATGTCTCATCGCCTGCCATCTCTACCATAAACTGACAGATCACTTCTTAATTCTGAAACACTGAACAAGTTTAGCAGAAGCCGATTTTACCAAGTCATTTTAATCTCATATACTATGTTCTGGCAGGAAACATACATGTAGACATCATTTTTGATTTCCTCATTAAATTAGCTCCTGTTATACCATATTGTAAGAAATTCTCAGATCTTACACTTTGCATTAAAAGATCATATTGTCTGTAGAATGCACTAAAAATACAGAGTTAAATATAAAACACTTCTGAATCTTTCCCGAAGTTGCCCAGACAAGGTAAAATGTTCACATAGCATACAGTAAACTAGGTCACCTCCTCTGTCCTTCTCAACAGTTGTCCTTGCAGAGAGAACTATTTGTAATTTGGTCAAAAGGTCAACTGAACATCTAAAGCAGTAAACAGTACAAAAAAAAAAAAAAGACACATACAATCTAAATATAAACTTAAGCCATACTCTATCTATAAGAGGTAACATGAGCATGTGAAAGAACGACCTTAACCATTGGACACATATTTTCTGACTGGTAATTTAAACTTTACTTGCTTCCCATGATCTGGAGAATTATTTGCACTAAGAATGTTTATGTTTAAAGTAGGGGTCAATGAATCTTCCTGGGTTCAGTGTGTTCAATAGAACTTTGCCGAGAACCCCACTAAAACCTCTTTTACACTTATGCGACCTAAAAGTCGAGCAATTTTTTCGACTGGCCTTGAAGCAATGCCCATGTCTTTGGACCTCAAAACACATAAAATTGTCCCAAAGTAGGGACTACTCTGAAGTCATTGCGACTTGAAGTCGTACAGATATGAATGGTACTCACTGGAAATCATGGAGTGTGACTTATGCGACTTTGCAGTCCCAAATTGCAGGACAAGTCGCACAAGCGTGAAAGTGGCCTAAAGTTTATGGAGGAGAAACTGGTTATTTAGTATTGCCTATAGACTATATTGTTATCTCAGTGCAGCGCTGTGTTATGATAAGTTATCAAAAGTGCTCAAAACATAACGTGCGACAAAACCTACAGCAAAAATAAAAAAATTCCATCAGTAATTCCATCAGTAAAATAGTAATTTGACCACTTGCTCTCTGGAAGATTTACCCCCTTTATGACCAGGCCATTTTTTTTGCGATATGGCACTGTGTTACTTTAAGTGATAATTCGGCGGTTGTGCGACGCTGTACCCAAACAAAATGTATGTCCTTTTTTTGCAACACACCACTGCGGTTTTATTATTTTTAGCTATATAAAACAAAAAAAGACAGACAATTTTGGATAAAAACACAATATTTTTTACTTTCGGCTATAAAACATATCCAATAAAATTTAAAAAAAAATTAATTTTCGCATCAATTTAGGCTAATATGTATTCTGCTACATATTTTTGTTAATAAAAATCCCAATAAGCGTATATTTATTGGTTTGCGCAAAAGTTATATTGCCTACAAACTATGGGATATATGTATTTATTTTTTTACTAGTAATGGTAGCGACCAGCGACTTATAGC
Source organism: Pelophylax lessonae (assembly GCF_965119305.1). Taxonomy (NCBI): domain Eukaryota; kingdom Metazoa; phylum Chordata; class Amphibia; order Anura; family Ranidae; genus Pelophylax; species Pelophylax lessonae. The sequence continues at coordinate 512,391,765 of NC_138769.1, forward strand.
GGGACTGTGATATTGCAGCAGGCAGTCAATACACAGACACTTCACACTTTTTGGGGACCAGTGACACTAATACAGTAATCAGTGCTAAAAATACGCACTGTCACCATACTGAAACTGGCTGGGAAGGGGTTAAACATCAGGGGCGATCAAAGGTTAACTGTGTGCCTAGCCTGTGTTTCCAAACAGCTTGGGAGGTGCTTTTACTAGGGTAAGGCATTGGATCCATGTCCCTGCTTTGCAGTAACACAGGATCAATTCCTTCCCTACTGACAGAACGGCAATCCTTGTTTACATAGGCAGATCACCATTCTTGCCTGTGTACCAAACAATCATTGAGTGCTGGTAGTTATGGGGCCCACTGGACCCGCTGTGTACAATCACAGTGGGAGCCAGCCACCGCCCACTCGTGCCCGATACCTGGAAGTGCAGGATAATGTATACACTATATTACCAAAAGTATTGGGACACCTGCCTTTACAAGCACATGAACTTTAATGGCATCCCAGTCTTAGCCCATTGGGTTCAATATTGCGTTGGCCCACCCTTAGCAGCTATAAGAGTTTAAACTTTCCTAGGACGGCTGTCCACAAGGTTTAGGAGCGTGCCTATGTGAATGTTTGTGCACTGGCGCAGTCATGTTGGAACAGGAAGGGGCCATCCCCAAATTGTTCCCACAAAGCTGGGAGCATAAAAATTGTCCAAAAGGTCTTGGTATGCTGACGCCTTGAGAGTTCCCTTCAATGGAACTAAGGGGCCAAGCCCAACCCCTGAAAAGCAACCCCACACCATAATCCCCCCTTTTGCCAAATGATTTGGACCAGTGCACAAAGCAAGGTCCATAAAGACATGGATGAGCAAGTTTAAGGTGGAGAAACTTGACTGGCCTGCACAGAGTCCTGACCTCAACATGATAGAATACCTTTGGGATGAAGCAGAGCAGAGACTGCAAGCCAGGCCTTCATGTCCTAACATAAGTGCCTGACCTCACAAACGTGCTTCTGGAAGAATGGTCAAAAATTCCTATAGAAACACTCTTAAAACTTGTGGAGAGCCTTCCCTGCAGAGTTGGGCCAACTCAATCAATATTGAACCCTACAGACTAAGACAGGGATGCCATTAAAGTACGTGTGTGTAAAGGCAGGCGATGCTTTTAGTAATATATATATTATATATATATCTATTTTTATTTTTTATTTTTGGAAAATTTGTTGTTGGGCAGATTTAAAACCGCAAATTGGTACAAAATCACTGTAAAAATGCGGTAAAAATGCAATATTTGCGTTGTGGATGTAGGTCCATTGACGTCTATTACATGCAAAACCAAAGAAAATCCCGACCCTTTCCAAAAACAGATGCACAAAAATGCATTGATGTAAACATGTTCTACAGGAACCCATGTTAAAAACTGAAATGCATTCCTACAAAAAGCATAAAAAACACTTTAGTGTGAATGAAGCCTTAGTGACAAAAACACCAAGTGGCAACAGAGCCGATTGTAATGGTAATGAAGTTAGTAGGAGGTTTATGAAGTCCAAATCAGGAAAGCAATCTAGGGAGGTGGCTCAGGGCAGTAAGTGAGCATCGTTGCCCTGATAGGGTGCAAGTAACTGGAAGAAACACCAAGTGAAAATAGGAAGACAATAATGGAAACCAAATCAGACATCACAATGAAGGACTGATAAGCTGTAACGCATTGCATTTTTATTGTTATATAACAGTTAAACCCAAGTAATCCTTGAAATGAGCCTTCTGTAGTCTTTTGCACAGTTGCACTCAAATAGGGGTAAGGAGGGCAGCACTGGGTGCCAGGCAGGGTTCTTCTGCTTTGCATGTTTGTCTTTTAGCCAATAGCCATATGCATATTGTCTGTTCTATTTGATGTACACAGACTGTTGCGGTTTGCTTTTGATCAGTTTGTAAAGCTCTGGGAAATGTGGAATTCAGTATTTGCATTCGGAGCTTGACCTTTTTTTGAGCAGCACACACTTGCACTGACCTCTGAATTTAAATGCATGAGTATCCAAACACTGAACACTAACACTGTGAACATGCTTAAAAAACAGGATACAGGATTAGGACAACCTTATCAGCATGCTGTTAATCCCAATAGCCAAATCACAAACTGAAAAAGTTACCAAGGAACTTTAGCCATTCTAACTATAGTCACTCATCAGATAAGCAAGTACCTGCAGACATGTGCAGAAGACAGACAGAGGAAAGCCACAGTGCTCCATTTTTTTTTTTTTTTTTTTTTGCTTTTTAGGGATTAATAGAGCAATTAAAAACCCAAAAACAAAAAGCAGAAGCTTTTTCTCCTGCTGTGGGATTCAGCTCTTATACCAGCTGCAGCCATATGAAAACAGGCCTGTCTCATAGCCAAAACAGGAAGGGAGAAAAATCCCTTTAATGTAAGACAGTCACAAGCCAACAGGGGTTTCAAAAAAGACTGCCTGTTGCTGACTGGAACCATGCCATAGCTGACCTCAATTGGACGAAACCTCAGAGCAGACAGACAAGCAAAAAGCAAGCACCTTGCCTTAGAGACGGTGCAATTTGGATGCTTAGTGTTATCAGACTGTACTAGAGAGCACCCCCACCACTTGTAAGAAGGAAAAGAAGGACTGTCTCAGCAGGATTGAAGACTATATCACAGCAACGTCCATTCCTATCTGGGGACCTGAACTGAGTCAGAGCCCTTGTCTGGGGACCCAGAGTAGGAGGCCCTGGGTCTGGCAAGAGACTTTGTACAAAGTAATCTGTTGTCTGCTGACAACTGCTGTGATTTCTTCAAGGGCCCCAACTTTGCCAGCCAACAGTTTTTTTTTCCATCAATGATCGGCACAGTGTGATGAAACTGGGACTAGTATAGTAACTTAGGACTGTTGCTAGGTAAATACAATTCAGTTCTGGTAATTACTGTTAGTCAGAATACTGCAGGTGTTTAACCATACCAGTCAGAGTAAAATTGTTGTCTTACGGTTTGTATACATACACTTTCTAACTCTTTTCTAAAGCTGGATACACACTATACAACTTTTGTTGTTAGATTTCCTTTAGATTTACCTTCAACTATGTAGTGCAAGGGCCTGCCTGATTGCATACAAATTGAAAGTGTTTAGATCAGACCTCCTATTATATGGTTTTGGTAAATCTAAAAGGAAAAAATCTAAGACAATTGTATAGTGTGTATGGCCCATTAGGCTATGCTGGACCTAATAAATTCTTTGAAACACTTCAAAGTGTGTTGGCAAGTACTGGGTGAGTGAGGTGTATCATCTTCAGGAGGTGCAAAGTACAAAATATCTCAGCGGCCACACTGTGGGAACATTTTCGGATTTTCCTTTACAATATAAAAACAAGCTGTGCAGCTTTTACCAAAGTTGAACAATGATCCTAGTTGTTACTGTTCACTTCCACTCACACAAGAAAAAGCGCTTTCTCGGATTTAATTCCCCTCACATGCAGTCTCTCTCCCCTGATTGCAGCTCTGAGGTCAGCCATGAGCGCTTACTCCTGTGATAGTGAAGGTTAACAGTAGGAGCTAGGGGTCTCTTAGAAATGTCCTAGAAGTTTTCCAATCAGGCTTCATAAGGTACATAAATGGTCTACACCTATAGCAAAGGCATTATTCAACTTTGGTTCTCGTCTTATGGGAATAAGGTAGGGCACTGCGGGGAAGTGCTGTGCTGTTATAAAAAGGCCAAGAGTCTAATATCTAGAGAGGACTGATTTCTGCACTAGCAAAAAACAGGTCTCTGCAAGGCAATAAAGACAATTGTTTTCCATTGGTCCTGCTCACACTGCAACAGAGCCCCTGAGTGCTGAGCAGTGTGGGGGCGAAATGCGTACTGTTTCTATGCACTGCAACAGTGAAAAAAAAATGAAAGAAATTTAATTTTGTGTGAGGTGTGTGGGCCCTAAAGGTTAGGGGGGCACTGTGATGTACACAAGAAGCTGTGATGCGGAGGATCAGAGTCATAGCACCAATATGGCAATCGGACCTCCGCTGGAAGAAAATTTTTCTGACAGGACCCCCGTGAATTTTAACTCAGTACCCCTGCCCTACAGGTATGACAACATTTTTCAAAGCTGCACAGTTTTATTAACTATTAACTGGGCCACTAGGCTGCAAATAAAGTAAGGTTTAAAAAAAAAAATGAATTTGGCCTTTAAAAACGTAAACAGACAAATAACGGAATTTTTGTAAAATCTTACCTGTAAAATTCCTTTCTCTGAGTCCTCCGACAGTCGCCGCCCTCTTCATATTCGTCACAATGGGGTATTAGACTTTGCTCCGAAGGAGTAGCTAGGCAACAGAATATGTCAATATAAAAGTTTTAACACATCCCACCCCCAGGGGGTGGTCACCTCAGTCAATACCCTCCCACTTCCTGTATCCATACTCCAGTTTCAGTGGAATAGCAGTAGAGAGTACAAACAACCCCAAAAGAGGGGCGGGGGCGGCGACTGTCGGAGGACTCAGAGAAAGGAATTTTACAGGTAAGATTTTACAAAAATTCCGTTTTCTCTTACGTCCTCCGACAGTCGCCGCCCTCTTCATATTCGTCACAATGGGGACGTCCCAAAGCAGTGCAAACATGAGGGGTGGGAAATGCAGCCGCGCCCAAGGCAACGCCGTCTCCACAGCAGAGAAAGGAACCTTATTAAAGGAAGGAAACCATCTGGGCAACAGAAGAAAAAACTCGCTCAACAGAAGCAAAAAATCCCAGGAAAACAAATAACCTAGGGATAACAACATGTATCCCAAACAGCCAAGAAGCCCATACAAGAGGCTCTAAGGAACTGCCGCACTAAGAACCTTGCGGCCAAAGGAAGCATCTGCCGATCCCTGAACATCCACTCTGTAGAATTTCGTGAAGGTGTGAACGGACGACCAAGTCGCCGCCTTACACACCTGGGCCACAGAAGCCCCATGACGACAGGCCCAAGACGTACTCAGAGATCTTGTAGAGTGCGCCTTCACAGGCACAGGGGGAACTTTCCCCTTCAAAGTATAGGCCTGTTCCACAGTCTGTCTGATCCATTTGGCAATGGTAGAGGCCGACGCAGCCAAGCCCTTCCGAGGTCCCTCAGGAAGGACAAACAAGGAATCCGACTTGCGGAAAGATTCAGTCGATTTCAGGTAAACCCTAATCGCCCAAACAACATCCAAGGAATGCAGCTCCACCTCCTTCGGATGTTTGGGCTTCGCGCAGAGCGAAGGCAGGACAATGTCCTCATTGATGCGAAAATCCGAAACTCTCTTCGGAAGAAAAGAAGGGTTGGGTCGTAAGACCACCTTATCCAGATGAAGGACCAAGTACGGAGACTTGCAGGACAAAGCCGCCAGCTCCGAAACCCTATGAGCCGAAGTTATCGCCACCAAAAAAGCGACTTTTTTGGAAAACATGGACAACGAGATCTTCCTGATCTGTTCAAAAGGAGCGTGTTGTAACATGGACAGCACAAGGTTCAAGTCCCAAGGAGGCAAGGGTGCCCTCCTAGGAGGGACCAGATGTCGCACCCCTTGAACAAAGGTACTAACCAAAGAGTTAGACGCTATAGGACGTTGAAAGAGAACGGCCAGCGCAGACACCTGACCCTTGACCGTAGCCAACGCCATACGCTGGTCGACACCCGTCTGAAGGAAGGACAACACCCTAGACACAGAGTATGTGCGAGGTGAAAATTCCAAGTACGGTGATAGACCTTCCCCGAGGACGACTTCCTCGCGTTAATCAAAGTGACATAAGTGACAAAGTGACATAAGCCACCGCCATGGCATTGTCCGTCTGCACCCGAACCGGACAGCCGCGCAGCCTGTCCGTCCAACGGTGAAGGCAGAGAGTTATCGCACGCAACTCCAGAATGTTGATCGGAAGGGAGGATTCCTCCTCCGACCAAGTCCCCTGGGCGGACAGAACGCCCAGAACACCACCCCAGCCCGACAGGCTGGCATTCGTGGTGATCACCGTCCATGAAAGAGGACGAAAAGACTTTCCCCCCGACACCGCCGGGGACTGGAGCCACCACAGAAGATCCCTTCTGGTGCGACGGCTCAACGAAATCTGGACATCCAGAGACTGCGGACGCCCGTCCCACTTGGACAGAATCTCCGCTTGGAGACCCCTCGTGTGAAACTGGGCAAAGGGAATCGCCTCGAAAGCCGAGACCATCAGACCCAGACACCGAATGCACTTCCGCAGGGATGAGCACGGAACGTCCCTGAGGGACTGGACTTCTCCCTGAAGAACCTTGATTTTGTCGTCCGGTAGGAAGACCTTCGCTTGGACCGAGTCCAGGATCATTCCCAAATAGGGAAGACGAACCGCCGGGCACAGTGTCGATTTTGGATAATTTATCGTCCAACCAAACTCCTGCAGAGTCTGCACCGTGACGGACAGATCCTTCTCCAGACCCTGGCTGGTCGCAGATCGAACCAGAATGTCGTCCAGATACCCCAGGACAGAGATGCCCTGGGCCCTTAACAAGGCCAGCAGTGGCGCAAGCACCTTGGTGAAAACCCGCGGAGCCGAAGCGAGGCCAAAAGGCAACGCCACAAATTGGTAGTGATCCTCCGCAATGGCGAATCGAAGGTACCTCTGGTGACCCTCGAAAATGGGGATGTGTAGGTACGCATCCTTCAGATCGATGGAGGCCATGAATTCCCCCAGAACCAGGGCAGCCACCACCGACCGCAGAGATTCCATGCGGAACTTGCGAACCCGCACAAAGCGGTTTAGAGCCTTCAAGTCCAGAATTGGACGAACCTTGCCCTCCTTCCTGGGTACAGTGAACAGATTTGAATAGAACCCCCGAAATCTGTGTCGATGAGGCACCGGGACCACCACTCCCTGAGCTCTCAGGTCCCGCACCGCCAGGTGCAGATCCCGCAAACTCTCCGGAGACAGTTGAAGATTTGAGGGAAAAAATCTGCTCTCTGGCCGAGAGAGAAACTCGATCTTGTAACCAGATCGAACGATTTCCTGAACCCACCTGTCCCGAACACGGGCCAGCCAAGGTTGTAGAAAACCGAGCAAGCGTCCCCCCACCCCAGAACCGGGTGAGGGCGCCCCTTCAGGCCGCACTGTTGTGGGCAGCGGATCCGGATTGGCCGGACTTCTGCTTACCTGTCCACGGCTTATTTTGAGAGCCCTGACCTTTGAACGGTTTGCCCTTAAAGTGCAGCCGAAAGGCACGAAAGGACCCCTGAGAGGGCCGAAAGGAAGCATGCTTCTTACCAGGAGCCGACTTAGCCTTCTGGGATTGGGGTAAGAGCGTGCTCTTACCCCCAGTGATCCCCTTAATCAGAGAATCCAAGGATTCGCCAAACAGACGAGAACCGTCATAAGGGAGATTGGCTAAAGTCTTGCGAGAAGATTGGTCCACCGACCAACACTTCAACCAAACCAAACGGCGAGACAACACCGCCACACCGTGTACACGTGCGGCCAACGAGACCATATCAAAGTCCGCATCGCACAAATACATGACACCCTGATGGATTTGATCCACCATGTCCAATGTCGCCTGCGGGGCTGAGTCAGCCACCAAAACGCGTCTAAGCACCTGCGTCCAACTCGCGACCGCCTGGGCCGCCATAAGGGAAGCAAACAGAGCTTTTAGCATAGAACCCATAATAGAATAGGTATGACGGGCAAGAGACTCCAGCCTCTTGTCTGTGGCATCCCGGAATACCGGGGTATCCTCAGCAGGAATCGCAGTGGACTTATTCAGAACCGCGATCGCGTGATCCACAGGAGGTGGTACACACCAACGCTCGTCAGTAGCGGGCGTGAAGGGATAACGCAGTTTAAACCTACTGGGTACCGCAAAAGGTTTGCGAATATTACGCCATTGTTCCTTAACGGCGCTCTGAAAATCATCAGTGCAGGGAAAAACCTGCGATGTTTTGCGCCTTCTCTTTGTCCCATAAGCTGCCAAAGCAGCCGGCGGACACGGTTCATCTTGCAAGCGCAGCGTTTGTTTGATGGAAGCAACCAAGTCATCCATGAGCGCAAGCTCTTCAGACGAGCCAGGGGCAGAATTATCCACCCCTTCAACCTCAGCCTCCACCTCGGACCCCACAAGATCCAGGGAGGAACGGGACCCCGACAAGGAGACCCCGGCCATATCAGCCCCCGCACCATCACCCTCTGAACCAGAGGAAATTGAAACTCTGGACCTTTTTGTGGATTGAGCAGCCACCAACATTTGCACCTGGGCAGCAAGATTAGCCACAATCACAGCCAAATCCCCCCCTGGGGGAGAAACAGCAGTCCCCTGGCTACCCACCAATGTGGCAGGAAATTTGCCCTCCTGAGAATCCATTGCCCCACAAAAAACTTATGCTGACAAGAAAGGGTTAACTGCCCCCTTAAGCGCGGCGAGCGCAGCCCACCGCCACACACACAAGCCTAATGAGACCCCCACAGGGAGAGCACAGAAAACAGGCAATGGATACAGGCAGATAGAAAAGTTAAAAACCTGAGGGGACCCCTGTAGTAGCTGCTGCTGCGATCGGTGCACATCAGGAAAGAGGAAGTGATGCAATCAGGGCGCTCTTGTAAAGCCTATGAGAGGCTACAAGAAAATGGCCGCCCGCATTGAAAACATGCGGCCGGGGCGATGCAGGCAAAATGGCGGCGCTTGGCGCCGAAAACGCCGCTCCCCCGCTCTGCGATGTAACACATCACCCATGTAAAAAACCAACATGGCAGGTCGCCGCAGCGACCGCTGTACAGTGCCCCCAACATGACTAAAGGCATGCCCCACAGCACTTCACACAGTAACAGGCAGACACACAGTGCCACACAGCCCCCCCTCCTGCAGCCCACAGCGTGCAGGCAGAATGACAGGGAGCCAAATAGTGTGAATAGAGGCAGGTTACACAGTCCCAGACTGACACCCCCCCCCCCCCGACAGACAGGTCCCCACATAAGTACACTTACCTTCTAATGACGCGGGGGACCCGCACAGGCGAACAAACCGCAGCACATGAGGCAGGGAGAGTCGCATCCAGGACGCACGAAACCGGGGTTAAGAAACCACACAGCGTCCAGTGAGGTAGCCACCTCACCAAGCATCCCTGCACCGAACAGGGATGGGTCGTTCACTGTGCCAGGAGCGATACCTGGCTGAACGCTCGATGGCAGGCCGGGAAAACCACTGACCCACAACCTGCGACCAGGGGGATCAGCCCGAGTCCCAGCCCTCACGAATCCTCTTCATCAGAAGAACTAACACTGACAAAATGAACAGCTAAGCAAACAGAGAGAAAAAACTCAAACAAAATCAAAAAAAAAAAAAAGAATAGAGAAAAGGCTGAGACAAATGCCCCAGCATAGAGACATCCAGCTACTCCTGACAAACTAGACATTGAAACTGGAGTATGGATACAGGAAGTGGGAGGGTATTGACTGAGGGGACCACCCCCTGGGGGTGGGATGTGTTAAAACATTTATATTGACATATTCTGTTGCCTATCTACTCCTTCGGAGCAAAGTCTAATACCCCATTGTGACGAATATGAAGAGGGCGGCGACTGTCGGAGGACGTAAGAGAAATGCAGTTTTCAGTACTGCACAATAGCCATGACATTGAGAGTGAATAAGAATGCACCACAAGTACAATACACTTAATAAAGAAAGATTTTACAGATTGGTTATAGAATGCTCCACTGTGAATTTAAGGCGGGATACACACTGCTTTAGCTTTACACTGCAACAGAAATTAAATTACAAACTGTCACAAACTTTTTTTCTCTTCCCCTTTATTGGTTGCACTAGATGTCTTTTTCTGCCAGACTAGGTAACCTCTGGTAGTTACTTTGTGTGCTGCTCAGGCAGGAAGGAGGCAATCCCTGATGTCGCACATCCATGCAGTGCTGCAATTGTGCCAACCTCAGCCTGGACACCAACCAGGCCACGCCCCCAACACATTTCACTACACTTCCTCAAAGCTTAATAATGGGGAAATAACTATTTAACATGAGAGAAATAGGCAAAGGCTTTAATGGGCCTTTTTTGTACAAGCAATAGGTCCAGGTCTACTTTTCTATGCAGAACATACATTACCCTCCTACAGGGTTCTCCAAACTTTCTAAACAAAAAAGAGCCATTTTACTGTCCTTCAGACTTTGTGGGGGCCGGATTGTGGTCATTGGGAGTTGAAGTTCTGCTGGCTTCAGTGCGAATAAACCGTGCCCCCATTGCTGGTGCCAGTGGGAACAGTCGTGCCCCATTGCTGGTGCCAGTGGGAACAGTCGTGCCCCATTGCTGGTGCCAGTGGGAACAGCCGTGCCCCATCGCTGGTGCCAGTGGGAGAAATAGTTCCCCCATCGCTGGTGCCTGTGGGAGAAATAGTTCCCCCATCGCTGGTGCCTGTGGGAGAAATCGTGCCCCCCATCGTTGGTGCCTGTGGGAGAAATCGTGCCCCCCATCGTTGGTGCCTGTGGGAGAAATCGTGCCCCCCATCGTTGGTGCCTGTGGGAGAAATCGTGCCCCCCATCATTGGTGCCTGTGGGAGAAATCGTGCCCCCCATCGTTGGTGCCTGTGGGAGAAATCGTGCCCCCCATCGTTGGTGCCTGTGGGAGAAATCGTGCCCCATCGTTGGTGCCTGTGGGAGAAATCGTGCCCCATCGTTGGTGCCTGTGAGAAAAATCGTGCCCCATCGTTGGTGCCTGTGAGAAAAATCGTGCCCCATCGTTGGTGCCTGTGAGAAAAATTGTGCCCCATCGTTGGTGCCTGTGGGAGAAATCGTGCCCCATTGTTAGGGTCAGTGGAAGAATTAGTGTCTTGCATCAGTGAGAGGAAAAGTGCCCCAAGGGCCTGATGAAGACAAGCAAAGGGCCGTATCCAGCCCTTGGGCCACAGCTTAGAGACCACTTCTCTAAAACATTCTTTCTCCTGAATTTACGTTTTATGTTCATATTGGCTCAGGATTTGACAGGCAATGGAAAGTTTGTTTAAAAAAATAAAATAGCAGATTTTCTATTCCATTACAGATTTCATTTTCCAAGTGTAAATAAAGACTACAATTTTGTACAATTTAGAGCACAGGAAGTCAGGTCAAAAGCCATTTTTGGCATCCAAGTTTACAAGTCACAATATTTAAAAGACAAGAAATGGCAGAGAAATAATAAAGGTAAAATAGATTTAAAAAAAAAGGGGCAGGTTTGGGAGTAGTGGTGTCCACTGTACAAGTGAAGGAGAATGAGTGCTTAGATCAGGATCTCCTTTCAGTTGGCTTTTTGCCACTTTGCTGATGAAACATTCACATCATTTCTGAAAATCTTTTCATAACAAACGTCATTTTCTATGACAGTTTAAGAACTTGTTTTTCAAAAGAAGCAATTCATATGTCTAATCATGCACGGGACAGATTTTTGCAGCAGTATGTAATGAAATCTGAATAATGGTTCACATACCTGCTACATATTTGTGTATACCTTACAATAAGTGAGGAAGAATGACATTTTGTCGGAAGCCAATTTATCAGCTTTCATATAAGTGGATACTTGCCACAAAATATTCACCTCTCATTTAAAGGGAAACATCTCCAAACACGAATTTTACAAAAGGCAAAAGAATGGAAAATTTCACACTGGGGTTTTAGAACTCTGAAAGCTGTGAATATACCTGACAGTTGTGCGTTTACACAAAGGCTTCATTCATTTCCAAGTCACTGGGGTCAGGACCAGAATATGTCCCAGCCTTGACAGACAGTATACAAAAATCCTGATCCAGTTAACTGGCTTTATTTCTAGCACACCCTGTCCCACATGCTCTAGCGCAATAGAGAGTCACCTTCAGGGTTCTTTCACGCGGGCGGTCTGCTCGGCAGACTCCGCTTTACTCAACTAGGGATCACTCCACTGATCAGATGACATGTTCATCTCCGCTCACCGTGTGGAGCGGAGACATACCGAGTCCTGCTCTCCCCTATGGGGAAATCGGGTGAAAATGGATCGCCTGTTCGTTTTCACCCAATCTTATCCAATTCGACCCTCCAGACAGATGGAAAACAGGGTCACCATCCATCTGGATTTGGCCCAGACAGGATCGTATCTGGTAGCGGTGGGTGTTAGTGGACATGTCACTGCTGACATCCTAAAAAACTGACAGGCAGACCTCAGACCACCTGCATGAAAGGACTCTAATTATAGGTTACTAGAACACCTATATTGCCATTGTAAAGTGAGTAAAATGCTTAAACTCCATTTGTGAATTAGGGGGATATACAATACACTAGATTTGGTGGCTCCTGGAGATCATTTAGGACAAGGCAATACTATTGTACTACAACAAGACTAGACAAAAAACATTACTGTATGGGTTACCCAATACTTCCTTTTCAATACTAACCAGGGACCACAGTCTTTGCCTGACTTGATAAAGCGCATAGCGCGAAACATGTAGTCATGGCAACCATATAGCTTGTGTTCCACCCTGGTTCCTGGTGTTTCCCCACAAGTGGCGCCTGTCCGGCTGATGTCACCGCTCCGGAACTACAGCGGAGTCCTTTCATCCTTGCGCCGGCTGGTTTTCGGCTATGTGCACACACACTGCTCAGCAGTCCTGTGAGACTGACCTCCTCGCACTCTTGTTGCTTGCTGCCAGGTGCCCTTGTCCACTCCAGCCCAGGGGGATGTAAGCATTTTATGGTTATCAATACCAATAAACTGTTAATCCTTACTATATGCCTGCTTTTTCTTTTCCTTCGGTCGTGGTTACTCCCTCCGTTTGGCAACGTTATATATCTCATTTTAATTACCACGGTTTTTCTGAGCCCTCCTTTTTTCTGGCTCTGCCAGCTTACATCCTTTCACCTGATTCGGTTCATATGTGACTTTGGGTGTTTACACTCTCCCTAACTGGTCTTTTTTACATATCTTCACTACTTTCAACCTAATTTCTTCAAGTTTATATACATACATAAATAAGTTTAATATATCAGAATATTTTCTCTTTCCTGCACAGAACACTTGGTTTTATAAGTTGTTGATATCTTTGACCAAACATCCATCTTCTCCTTTGGGGTTGCTTTTCTCTTCCTTCTCCCCCCCCATTGGACCGTTTTGGCGCATACCCGCCTCAGCCCCAGATCAGCCGAATACCCACACCGTGCATCCCAGCAATGGATAACAACTCTATCTACACCATTGAATCCCGAAGTTTCGCTGAAAATTTTTGGTTGATAAATAAAAAACAATTTTTTTCTATCCATATGCGAGTATTGGACCTCTAGATCTTTTGGAATTAATTTAACTTATCGGTGTATTTTTCACAACTAGGTTAGATTTATGCTCAGTTTACTAATCAGTCTCTATTCATAGATTACCCTTATAAAGCTCCTGAAGAGTGGATGCGACTTCCACAAAACACGTAGAGCTATGTAATGTCTATACTGATCAGGACACGAAATCATGGAATATTTATGGGAAATACGACGTACTGGTTTTACAGAACCTTTATACTCTCATATAGATTTTTGACTAGAATATTAATCATGTATTATGTAATGGATATGTATATATGTGCCGTTGTATGATATTTTTTATCTGCCTATATATTAAATTATTTGGAGATAGGTTTTGGATATATGCATGATTTGATATGTTTTTTTTTTATTGGATCCATATCCATGCCCTTATTGGTTATCTCTCGATTTTTGATTACTTTGTCTCACTTTAATGACATATGTTGAATGATTGTCTTTTATCATGTAGCAATAAATAAATCATACTTTAATCATCTCTCCTTGAGTGGATTATTTGAGACAGCACTGACCTCAATTAAAGTCCCATTCCCCCCCCCTTTTCTTCTTGCACTTTCATCACTGTAGTTGGCAGGTCTCCCTATTCTTCCCTACCTCCTCCGCACTGAGAGCATGGCATCAATATTAGGCTTTTTTACTGCGTAAACTGCCACCAATACTAGGGGCCATTACTGCGTAAACTGCCAGCAATACTAGGGGCCATTACTGCAAAAACTGCCAGCAATACCAGGGGCCATTACTGCGTAAACTGCCAGCAATACCAGGGGCCATTACTGCGTAAACTGCCAGCAATACCAGGGGCCATTACTGCGTAAACTGCCAGCAATACCAGGGGCCATTTCTGCGTAAACTGCCAGCAATACCAGGGGCCATTTCTGCGTAAACTGCCAGCAATACCAAGGGCCATTACTGCGTAAACTGCCAGCAATACCAGGGGCCATTACTGCGTAAACTGCCACCAACATTAGGGGCTACTACTATGTAAACTTGCACCATACTAGGGGACTTTACTGCATAAATTTCCACCATTACTAGGGGTTATTACTGCATAAACTGGCACCATTACTGGGGGTTATTACTGCGTAAACTGGCACCAATAATGGGGGCTATTACTGCGTAAACTGCTACCAATACTAGGGGCTACTACTATTAACACTGGAACCAATACTAGGGGCTATTACTGCATAAACTGCCAGCATTACTACGGGCTATTACTGCATAAACTTCCAGCATTACTAGGGGTTATTACTGCATAAACTAGCACCAATAATTGGGGCTTTTACTGCGTAAGCTGGCACCAATACGAGGGGCTATTACTGTGTAAACTGGCACCATTACTAGGGGCTATTCTTGCGTAAACTGTTTGCTGAAATTGCTTTAAAGTATAAAGAAAAGCTTTTAAGAGTTTTCCACTGTCTCAGGTCTGAAGCAATACCTGAGGAATAAAGGAAAACTCTTGAAAGCTTGTCTTTTAGGTGTTAGGGGAGTACAATAAAAAGGTATCACTGCATACCACATTACTATTGTATTTTGTAACCTTATTTACATTATATATTAATATACACATTACAATTTTTTTTCAGTGGTATGATATAGTGGTGAAAATTAGGAGTGCCCCCCCCAGTTTTGACTGTGGTATCTTATGTGCCCCCCCCCCCCCTATATTTTGTTCCTAGAGTCGCAACTGTACAGAATGACTTGACTTATAAGGTCCATGAGTAACCATGGATGTGAAAACTATGTTGGAGGCATTGTGAGGTTATTTGCCATTTTGCTGCCAATGATTTGAAATAAAGTTTTCTTGTTTCTAAACCCGACTGTGGCAGTTAATTTTCTCTACATTGGAACATAGGTATGTAACAGCTTGTGCTGCCATTTGGCACACATTAAAAGTGGTAGTAAACTCTATACTACCACTTGTACCTACAGGCAAGCCTATAATAAGGCTTACCTGTAGGTACTAAGAATATCTCCTAAACATGCACCGTTTAGGAGATAATCAGAGTGCATGCAGCCAATGACATCACAGGTAAAAAGAGGTAAGGATATCTGCGCTCGGACAGTTGGACTCAATGTAAGAACAGTATATTCACATAAATATATAAAAAATATATGAATATGAATAAATTGGTGAAGGCAGCCAACTAAAAAGTGGATTACAAACTTGATAAGCATATAAAAAGGAATGTAGTAGCGCCAAACACTGAATAAATAGCAGATAAAAAATCAGATAAAAAATGTCCATAAAAGTCCAAATAAAGCCCATATATTGGAAAGGGAAAATAGAAGTAAGATCCCAGATCCTGGTTGTGCAGGTGAAACAAGGCCAACACCCAATCGTGATGTGCACACTTATGCGCTTACCAGATATTGCTTAAATCAGGGCGGTATATATATCCAAGTAGATATGCCAGGAAATGATAGACCACCGAAACTGTTTCAGAGGATCCCAACTCCAATGAACCTGATAATGCTTGCAACAGGGCGGTGTATATAGCCAAGTAAATATGCCAGGAAATGATAGACCACCGAGACTTGCTTCAAAAGGTCCCAACTCCAATAACCTCCAGTGATGGTGAATACCGTCACAATTAGGACAGGAATTTAGGTAGGTGCAGTTCAGCTTTGACAGGCACAGATTTTTGCCCTCCACCAAATGATTTGGACCAGTGCATTAAGCAAGGTGGGGTGTCATTAAAGTTCCTCTGCATGTAAAGACAGGCATCCCAATACTCTGGAGTTGTATTCTGTCCTGTGATTGGTGTTCCTGTTAAAAAACGACTATCTGGCACGAGCAGATGCACGCTCCTGTCAGATGTATCAGTGTCCCAGCAGCAGTGTTTGAACTGGCCAGTACATCTGACAGGAGCGTGCATCTGCTCGTGTCAGATAGTCGTTTTTTAACAGGAACACCAATCACAGGACAGAATACAACTCCAGAGTATTGGGATGCCTGTCTTTACATGCAGAGGAACTTTAATGACACCCCACCTTGCTTTGTGCACTGGTCCAAATCATTTGGTGGAGGGCAAAAATCTGTGCCTGTCAAAGATGAACTGCACCTAAATTCCTGTCCTAATTGTGACGGTATTCACCATCACTGGAGGTTATTGGAGTTGGGACCTTTTGAAGCAAGTCTCGGTGGTCTATAATTTCCTGGCATATTTACTTGGCTATATACACCGCCCTGTTGCAAGCATTATCAGGTTCATTGGAGTTGGGATCCTCTGAAACAGTTTCGGTGGTCTATCATTTCCTGGCATATCTACTTGGATATATATACCGCCCTGTTTTTAGCAATATCTGGTAAGCGCATAAGTGTGCACATCACGATTGGGTGTTGGCTTTGTTTCACCTGCACAACCAGGATCTGGGATCTTACTTCTATTTTCCCTTTCCAATATATGGGCTTTATTTGGACTTTTATGGACACTTTTATCTGATTTTTTATCTGCTATTTATTCAGTGTTTGGCGCTACTACATTCCTTTTAAATGACATCACAGGCGCATGGGCTCTAAAGGTCATACTAACACATTAGGACATTGGTTTGCAGGGTTTTTTTTTTTCCAATCACCTGTGGTTTACAACCACTAACATTTTTGGATTTAAAGGTTTCCTATAAAACAAAGTTCTAGACAAACATGCATATCCACCATAAATTCTTGGCACATATTTGAGTACTGCTACAGTACAATGCTACAGTATATTAGCTTCCAGTTATCACCTGCACAGCAGACCACAAGAATAGGAAAGGGACAGCGCAATGTAAGACTCATCAGGCTCTAATGAGCAATTTAACAATGCCAGCTTGCTAACCGTAAAAGAGAAAGCTAGGTTTCATCCATTTAATAATGGTCCTTTATTGTCCTGGGACCAATTCTGTTTAACTTGTTCATAAATGATAGAGGTTGGAATATATCGTTTTGTATCATGATGAGTAGGGATGATCGAACGGTTCGGGTCCACCATTGGTTCGGCCCGAACATTGGGTGTTCAAGGTTCGGCCGAATTTAGAACTTTTTGCCCAAAAAGTTCGGAATTCGGCAACCAGAACCGACCAAAATGCAATGCTTCAGGAAATGGGCTTTAAAAGCCCGTGATTGGACCAGAACCATTAGCAAAAGCCAATTGAGGGGGCAGGAGAATGCTAGGAATGTGATTGGAGTGACTAGGGGGTCCCTAGACCAATCATTAGTGAATACGCCCCCCAGTATACAAGATCGCCCCCGCCATATTCCTAGCATTGTTATACTGGACATGGAAGAGAGTGGAAGCAGTTCTGTTAATTTTACTTTAAAAGTGTCATTTAGCATTTATTAGTGTGAGGAAAGGGATATCGAGTGTAGTTAGAGTGCTCCTTTACACTTAAGTTAGCTTCAAAAATTTAGTTTCTGTAGGGAAAGTGTTAAGTGTAAGAGGACCGTAGTGTAGTGTAGGGTTAACTGACAGTGACTGCTATGGAAGGGTGACAAAACCCTTCCATAGCAGGGTGACCGCTATAGAGAAATGATCATTTCTCTGAATTGCTTCGGGACAGGAATATGGCTTCTCACCAGCCAAGCATTTTTTATGCTGCAGGGGCTGCCACTGCCAGTGCTTTTTTGAGGACATGTTTGATGTCAGCCATGACATCTGAACATGTGTATAGGGGGGTATATATACACATATAGGTCTGTATATATACCCCTAGACCTATATAGGTGTGATAGTAGCAGAAATATATGCTTGCGCTAATGAAATCATTTACAGTAACATATTTCTGCTACTATCACACCTATATATGGCTAGGTGTCTATATACATATAATTATGTGTGTATATATACACCACTATACACAAGTTCAGATGTTTTGCCTGCCTCAAAAGAACCCCAAAAAATGCCAAAAAAAACGCTAGCGTCAAAAAAAAAATGCGCAGGTGTGTTTTTGCTGGCATTTTTTGGGAGTTTTTGGAGGCAGGCAAAACATCAGAACTTGTGCACAGTACCACTATACACAAGTTCAGATGTTTTGCCTGACTGCAAAGAACCCAAAAAAATGCCTGCTTTGAAACCGGCAAGGTGTTACAGCAGCGAAGCCAACCTCCTGTGCTGAAAGTTTTCTAATACAAACAATCTTTTTTTTTATGGTTCTGGACATGCTACAGAGCTGAAACTTCACATGTACACCTTTTAGACCCCCCAGATACAAAATCCAAAGTCAAAATCAAAAAATCTCTTTTTTTTTTTTTACATTTTTCAATAATTGGCTTTTTATCAAAAATGACAATTTTTAAAGAACTTTTTTTGTGTGATTTTGTGTCTGGGGGGGTCTAAAAGGTGTACCTGTGAAGTTTTAGCTCGGTAGCATGTCCAGAACCAGAAAAAAAGATCATATAGGTGTAAAAGGAGGGTCCCACATCCCTGTTCTACTGAAAAATTATCTTTTTTTTTTTTCATGGTTCTGGACATGCTACAGAGCTGAAACTTCACATGTACACTTTTTAGACCCCCCCAGATACTAAATCCAAAGTCAAAATAAAAAAATCTCTTTTTTTTTTTCCAATAATTGGCTTTTTTATCAAAAATGACAATTAAGAACTTTTTTTTGTGTGATTAATAGTTTATGGGGCATGACCCAGAACCCTATGCACTTTTTAGGGGCATTTATTGGGTTTTAGGGCTTATAAATGGTGTTTTTTGATTACCGAAGTTCGGGTCCCATTGATTTCAATGGGGTTCTGAAATCCGGGCCAAACTTTCGGGAAGTTCGGATGTTCTGGCCGAACCGAACTTTTGAAAAGTTCGATCATCCCTAATGATGAGTACACACAGAGATTGACCTAAGTCAGTCAATAACTTCTCAACAGGATATAGCAACTATACAAATGATCTAGCTAGAGTAGAATGGTAGATGAGGTTTAATGTAGAAAAATGTTAAGTAATACACTTAGGAGCTAAAAATAGGAATGCAAGTTACAAACACTGGGGAAAACATCTGGGGGAAAATTAGGACTAGAAAGGGATCTGGTCTTTGTAGATCACAGATTCAGCAATAGCATACAATGCCAAGCTGCAGCAAGCAAAGCTAGCAGACTTTTGGCAAACATTAAAGCGTATTTACGCGAGAGATAAAATTATAAATCCACCACTTTCCAAAACTCTGGTTAGACCACTACTTGTATGCTGCCCAGATCTGATTGCCAGTCCTCAAAAGGGATGTGCTTCAAATGGAGAGAGTCCAGAAAAGAGCAACAAAGCTAATAAGGGGGAGGGGGGGGGGGGTAGAGGACCTCAGTTATGAGGAATGACCACAAACCAAGACACGCTTAAGAGGAGATAAGATAGGGATATACAAATCTTTAAAATGGTGACTCTGGCATTGGGAGAAAATGATTCTTAGATACGAGGACAAGCAGCCACACAATGAAGTTGGATGAGAAGCGGTTCAATATTAAATTGCTCGCGCAGTTTACGGTTAGGCCGTGTTCACACTAGCTGTGGCTCACAGCAGGGGGTACAGTGTGTCCCGGTTCTCCATTTCAGGTGCGAATCAGGTTCTAATTTTTGCCTAAATTCAGACCTGAAACAGAGCCAAAGACGCAGAGGACTCTTTTCAAGTGCAGACTGTGGCCATCCCGGAGGTGTGTGAACCAGCTCTATTGAGAGCCGGTCACACTCTCCTGTCATGCCGGCATCCAATTCACATAAGTTTGAACCCAACCTAGAATGGTAAGCATTAGGAAATCCCTTCCATAGTTGGTGTCGTTTGGGAGTGTAGATAAACTGTAAACGTTTTGAAATGTTTCTTAGCGAATGCAATCTACAGGGATATTGAAAAAGATTGTGACATCCATACATACGCAGGTTGAACTGGATGGACTGGTATCTATTTAATACCAACTAGGTAATTATGTTTTATGGTTGCCTGTCTCTCTTTTGGGTAAATCTACCTTCTCCATTTGTCCATGCAGCCAGTGTCACAAAAAGTGATAGGAAATTAAAAATGTTACGGTTGTCATCAGAATAGGGGGAGAATAAATATTCCAATAGGGATACCTGTTCCGGGAAACATTCTGTAGGGAGAGCTTACAGAATTCCTCTCACTTCCGATTACATCTCCAGAATAGGAAGGGAATTGAAGTGTTCCCAGTGATACAGTGACAGCAAAAAACTGACAGATTTTAACATTTCCTTACTTTATCCTTAAAAAGCAATTAGGGCTGCAACTAACAATTATTTTCATAATCAACTAGTTGGCCAATTGTGGTTTTGATCAATTAATCGGAAAAAATCCTCAAAACAAGTTTGGTGCTTGATTTACTGAAGAATAAAAAAAAAGACAATTTATTCTTGAATATTATATGCTCTGGTAAACAAATTAACCAGCTATATGGTTGAGGAACAAAATATTGAATCCACGCTGTGAACAACAGATGGGATATATATATATATATATTATTAGGAGGTTGAATCTGGTACATAAGTCTCCGATCAAAATTTTTATTCAAAGAAAAAACAAAAAGTAAAGACCTACAAACTGTTTTGCAGATTTTCAGACATGATTTTATTATATTATGTATATAAGACTCCATTGTCATAGGCAGGTAGCTTGATACAAGCTACCTGCACCTTCTGTCACCTATGCTGGCCATACACAAATATATTTCCTTTGTAAACTTTGGTTTTAAGAATGCTTCTACAATTTTCTAAATTGTTAGTGGAGTTAAATCAATGTTAGTTTTCGACCAGTGAGACAGGAAAATTCGAAGCAGAATGGAAAAACTTTTCTTGATCTGATCGGACAGTCTATGTGGTTTTCGTTTAGAAAGTACATTCATTTTAAAATTGTAAGGCCAGCATAAGAAATTTTGTAGCAGCAGCATGCTTTATCACTTGTCATGATGCAGTTAAAAAAAAAAAAAATTAGCCCTTTATAGTACAAAAACTGCATATATTCACTACTATAACCACTTGCCGACTGAAATACATATATATGTTGAGGTTTGCAAGTGGTTTACCGGGATTATCGCTGAAGATATATCAGCCTTAACCCCAACTGAATTTTTTTTCAGCCAGCGGGTGGCTCTCTTGAAAGCATTCCCAGCGGATCATGAGCTGCTAAAACACTTTCAAAAGTCAGCTTCTCTCTCAGAAATCCTAATCAAACACTTGTGAACATATTCAAAAGTGAATTTAAAAAAAATATAAAATAAAATTGTTTTATTGTATAATTGTTATATTGTTTTTTAGATATATTGTTTTTTAGATATTCATTTTTGAATGTGTTCACACATATTTATGATTAGGATTTCTGGCGCAGCACAGTTTTTTTATATCTATTTATGTGTGGTGAAAACATGTTATCAGTGACAGTAGCCAGTCTTGTAATATTTTTCCATTACTTTTAACATGGATTTGCACAGATTAATTTTTGGTAATTATATCTCTAGATCTATAGCTCATTTCTACTGTTGCAGCAGCGGCAAGCCGGGGGGTTGCACCCACAGCACCGGGATTGCTCATCGGAGCGGTGGTTTTCTTCTCATTTTTATCTCTCTCTCTATATACACAAACACACACACACTGCTCAAAAAATAAGGAACACTTTTTAATCAGAGTATAGCATCAAATCAATAAACTCCTGGGATACTGATCTGGTCAGTTAAATAGCAGAGAGGGTTGTTAATCAGCTTCAACTGCTTTGGTGGTAATAATATTAACAGGTACACTAGATGGGCATCAATAAGACGACCTCCAAATCAGAAATGGTTTTACAGGTGGAGGCCACTGCCATTTTTTCCCCTACTCATCTTTTCTGACTGTTTTTCACTAGTTTTGCATTTGGCTAGAGTCAGTGTCACTACTGGTAGCATGAGACGATACCTGTAGGTTGCACAGGCAGTTCAATTCCTCCAGGATGCCACATCAATACGTGCCATTGCTAGAAGGTTTGCTGCGTCTCCCACCACAGTCTCAAGAGCATGGAGGAGGAGTCCAGATAACAGGCAGTTACTTTAGGAAACCTGGACAGGGCCCTAAAAAAGGTCCTTAACCCATCAGCAGGACCGGCATCTGCTTCTTTGTGCAAGGAGGAACAGGATGAGCGCTGCCAGAGCCCTAAAAAATGACCTCCAGCAGGCCACTGGTCTGAATGTCTCTGAGCAAGCAATCAGAAACAGACTTCATGATGGAGGCCTGAGGATCCGACATCTTCTAGTGGGCTCTGTGCTCACTGCCTGGAACAGTGGAGCTCAATTGGCATTTACCATTGAACACAAAAATTGGCAGGTCAGCCACTGGCGCCCAGTGCTTTTCACAGATGAGAGCAGGTTCACCCTGAGCACATGTGACAGACGTGAAAGTCTGGAGAAGCCGTGGAGAACGTTATGCTGCCTGCAACATCATTCAGCATGACCGGATTGGTGGTGGGTCAGTAAAGGTCTGGAGAGGCATATCCATGGAGGATGGACAGACCTTTACAGGCTAGACAATGGCACCCTGACTGCCATTAGGTCTTGGGCAGAAATCCCAAACCCTACACTGATGCAGTGGGTCCTGGGTTCGTCCTGGTGCCCAGGCTCATGTGGCAAGAGTATGCAGTCCATTCCTGGGAGGATGAAGGAATTTATACTTTTGAATGGCCCCCACGCTTGCTTGACCTAAATCAAATTGAATACCTTTGAGACATTATGTTTCTCTCCATCCAATGCTGCCAGGTTGCACCTAAGTATGTTCAGGAGCTCAGTGATGCCCTGATCCAGATCTGGGAGGAAATACCCCAGGACACCATCTGTCTCATTAGGAGCATGCTCGGTTTTCAGGCATGCATACAAGCATGTCTGGGCCATACAAACTACTGAGTACCATTTTTAGTTGTTACAATGAAATTTCAGCAAAATGGACTAGCCTGCTGCATCATTTTTTCACTTTGATTTTTGGGTGTCTAAATTCAGCCCTCTGCAGGTTGATAATTTTAATTTCCATCAAACGATGTGGCATCCTTTCATTCCTAACACATTATCCATTCCATATCAGTATATACATCCAGCATGATATTTTACCCCATTGAGATCTAATGTGTTTTCAAAGTGTTCCTTTAAAAAAAAAGGTTTAGCATATATATATATATATATAATCTTATCATTAAATTTAAATATACCCAGAAGTCGGATATACAGTGTCATATAGTCAGACAAGAAGCCATATGATCGGGGGTACATCTGTTCAAAAGCTTAACACAAATTGGATTTAGGCATCTAGAAGTGGTGAAGATGACTTGCTGACATTCAAACCGAGCATCAGAATAGGGAAGAAAGGGGATTTAAGGGACTTTGAATGTGTCATGGCTGTTAGTGCCAGGCTGGCTAGTCTGGGTATTTCAAAAACCGCTGATCTACTGGGATTTTCACACACAACAATCTAGTGTTTACAGACAATGGTCCAAAAAAAAAAAAAAAAAAAAAACACATTTCCAGTGAGTTTCAGTTGTGTGGACGAAAATGCCTTGTTGATGTCAGAGGTGAGAGGATAATGGGCAGACTGGTTTGGAATGATAGAAAGGCAACATTAACTCAAACAACCAAGGTATGCAGAATACAATCTCTAAACATACAACCTTGAAGCAGATGGGCTACAGCAGCAGCAGAACACACCTGGTGCCAGTCCTGTCAGCTAACAGGAAACTGAGGCTACAATTCACACAGGCTCACCAAAACTGGACTTTAGAACATTGAGAAAACAATGCCTGGTCTGATGAGTCTCGATTTCAGTTGCATCAATCAGATGGTAGGGTCAGAATTTGGCATAAACAACATGAAAGCATGTTGCAGGCGATAGCATCATGCAGTTGCTGCAGGTGTATCATGTCAATATGGACCAAAATCTGAGGAATGTTTCCAAAACATTGCTGAATCTATTCCACGAAGAATTAGGCAAGTTCTAAAGGCAAAAGGGGGTCCAACCCAATACTAGCAAGGTGTACCTAATAAAGTGTCCGGTGAGTGTAAATCTATTAGTTTTATTTTAAAGTTGTAGTAAAAACTGGGACGTTTTTTCATTGATATAATCATTTTAAATATAATGCATAATACTAGTAGACTTTTACTTTACTTTATGTAATGCCTTATATTACCTCCAGTATATCAGCATCCAGCTTCTCGGAGATCAGATGCTGATCTTCCCTGCACAGAGCCCTTAAAGTGATTGGAAACATTGAATTTATTTTCTTTTAAATTAAAAACTTGTGATACGTACCTGCTCTGTGTAATGGTTTTGCACAGAGCAGCCCCAATTCTCTTCTGGGGTCCTCCTATCATAGTGCCCTTATAGCAAGCCACAAAAGTAGTATAGCAAGGTAAAAAAAAAAAAAAAAAAAAAACTTCTGCCTTTAGAATGACTCACTTCCTTTTCTTTCCCAGAACTATATGTCCCATGATTCATTGCTCCTTACACATTCACAAGTTATCAGGCACTTAGACGTATACTGAGCTGTATGTGTGCTTCACTGTATTTCCTGATATGTAAAACAAATCATGTATTCTGTATGCAGGCCAACAAATCAGCTGACCAACTAATCAAGTATGAAAATAGTTGACAACGATTTTCAAAACCAAATTATATTTATGTTGATTTGTTTCAGCCCTAAAAGCGATACCATTTCAAGTGTATGTAAACCCAGTTCTATGGGCTATATAACCTTCCCTCCATGAGATGGAGAAAAGGAGAGGTGGTGTTGTCTATTCCTGTTATAGGATAAAAGAGCAGGTCCCCAAAAATACAGTTTTATAGTATTGCCAAGAAAGCATAAAGCTTATTGAACTAGAGGTTTGGTATCATCAGATTCATCCAACCCTAGCCATAACCTTTTAGACAAAATACACAAGGGCCTGAGTATAAAAGCATCAAGTGGTTCTAAAGCTGCCAAAAACATTTTTTACCTCATTGCATACCCTGCATTAAGGTAAAAAATGTTTC
The DNA here is from genome assembly GCF_965119305.1 of Pelophylax lessonae. NCBI lineage: Eukaryota > Metazoa > Chordata > Amphibia > Anura > Ranidae > Pelophylax > Pelophylax lessonae. Next base: position 512,416,998 of record NC_138769.1, read on the forward strand.
GGTACCAATATTGCCCCCCCCCCCCTTAATCCTTTATACTCACCCAAGTCCTCACTAGATCCAGCGTTATGCCTGTCTGTAGTGGCTTTGTGTTCCCTCACAGGCTTTGCCAATTCCTGCTGTTGTCTGTCAACTCCTGGGATGAGGGAGAGGGGGGACAAAGCCAAGAACTTTCTGTGCCAGGAGTGTTGGTGGCGAACCTGAGAAGAGGAGGTTCAGGTCTACTCTGTGCAAACCCTTTGCACAGAGCAGGTTAAGTATGACATGTTTGTTACTAGATTGACTTTACAATCACTTTCATTGCCTTCTTTTCAAGACAGCTATCTCTGAAAATAAATTTTCTAGAAAAAAATAATTCACTGCCTGAACTCTATAGACAAAGGTCTTTTAATCAAACCATAAAATAAAAAAATAAAAAATATCACCAATTACCACTCTAAGGAAACAATGCTAAAAGATTATGTGTTTGGTCTAGATTATGGAGAGGTAAGAGAGAGGAGAGAAAAGAGAAGAGACGGCAACATACAGAAATGGTTTTCTTACCAGCAATGTCTGATCAGTCCCGTAAACATCAACAAAAGATTTGGCAAACATTAGCCAGATTTGGCAGTGCTAAACTCAGACCCAAAGGGTACTTAAACATCTATTGCCAGGTCAATCACATGACCAATAAAATTGGCTGAAGTAACAATAATAATTTGGCAGTCTCTCTGCTCTGCCAGTACGTTATTAGCCTTACAGCAGGCTTATTCAGCATTTGGCTTATGCCAAACATGGCATTTAGTCCAAAAGACAACAAAAAAACTGGAGGGCCATGAACATATTCCCCGATATCAATGTCCATTCAGCTTTGTTCCAGCATCGTGTAAAGGTCCTTTTTAGGCCTATGGGCAAGTATATGTAAAAATTGCATCCATTTACATTCGTTTATAACCAATCTGTCATGTTTAGATCCCAAAAAAAGAGGAACTTTGGAGAAACTAGTAGACAGAACTGGAAGTAAAGGGAGTTCCCCCTTCATATTTGTACACAGAAAGCAAAAAATTCTTAAAATCTCTCTTCTTGGAGCCCAGCAATTCTTTGACTGTTGGGTTATACTGCCACTTATAGAATAAATAGACACTGGCATCAAAAAAGGATGTTGGCCAGCACAGAATAACCCTGGCCACAACAATCAAACCTCAGCTCTGTTGTACCAAGGGTAAGGAAAATAAACAGAGGAGAAGAGACCCATGTCACCGAATGGCGATTACGTTTTTTTCTTGAGGAAGAAAGTATTTTTGAAATACAATGCAAAAAATGTGTAGCGCTAAAAATGGAAATGTCCAACAAAATAAATTGTCCAATCACCAAAAACATTCCATAAAGGTGAAAAATACGCTGGTAATATAGGATCCAATAAACTGGATAGTGTAAATCAAATAGTGCAGCAATTCCCAACACCGGTGAAAGTGAGAATAAAATTGCGCTCACCAGATAGATGGGACCCCAAATACCTTATAGTATAGGAGTCAAACAGGCTAAAGCCCCGTACACACGTAGCGATCGTCGGCGAACGATCGGCCGTCTTTTGTCCCCGGGCTGTCGGTGTCTGTTGAAAAGTGCAAAGACAGCACAAGAATTTTGTCCGCCGACTACAGCCGACTGCAGCAGTGATGTCATGTAATGGTTAACTTTCCCTGTGTTTTTTTCTTTTCTGAGCATGCCCAGTCTTGCAAATCTGCGGTCTGTCGGCCGAATTCTGTACTGACTGGCGAACAATCGGCCGCTCTGGTGTCGGCATACAAAAATTTTAATGCTTGCATGACAGATTCTTGCCGGCAGAATGTGCGCTGACGGCTGTCGGAGGCATCATACTAACAAGCCTACAATCGGCAGATCGGTCGTCGGCCGAAGCTTTTCGGCCGACGATCGGTACGTGTGTATGGGCCTTTAGAGATGAGGTGTCCCCACAGTATTCATCGACCACAGTAGATACCATGTAGATCTCCGACAGGTGAAATTATTCAGAGGCTCCACTTCCACATAATGGGTGATGAATCCCAAAAGGAAGGAAGGGACATATAGCGTAATATTGCTAAAACCAATTTTATTAAAAAAAGCTGATACACTTACAGACATCCGTGAAAGATAGGCATATAGGCATATAACAGCTGGGCTGACCAAGTCCTCTTTACATGTTTCGGCATAAATGCCTTTTTCAAAAGATAAAGTCAGCAGATAGCAAGTGTGTATATATATATATATATATATATATATATATATATATATATATATATATATATATATATATATATATATATATATATAATGTGTGAATTATTGGGTACACCTGGAGGGCACAGGCTCTGGACCGCAGGAAACCGGAAGTAAAACCGGAAGTAAAACCGGCATGCGTTTCAAGCCTCACTTTAGTATACCGCCAATCAGTAAATAAAGTCATTAGAGAGGCATACATAAAGGAAGTGATGTGAGTGGACGGTAAACATCCGGGAGGCGCGGCCATGCCATCATGCACCAAGCCTCACTCTGGAACCAGGAACCGGATGTGCCATCATATCCGGGACTGGACGGAAATGATGTCACTAAGGCGCGGAGCGCCGCAAAGACCGGAACCGAGGCTCCATACTTCCCATGTAAACACATCAAAGGGGGAAAAAGTGTCAGCAACGAAGCAAATGCTGGTAAAAGACGCCACTCTGGAACCCAGACAGCATTAAAGCTGTTATCCGGTCCACAGCCTGTCTCCATCTCAAGTGACCCACAATGAGAAGAAAATAAAAAATCTATATATGGGGTGATCCTGATGGATATTAATAAACACATCATACAGTAGACCCTGCACATATATACTTCGTACATCAGAAATCAAATGTGAATGTACCAGCAATATACATTATAATCGAAATTGAATAAAAATACATGTACATAAAAATGATTCATGTATATATAAAAACAAATAAAATGAAATCACATAAGGAGGGAAAGGAGGAAAAATTAGTGCCATGGGAACAAGAATTTTTTTTTATTATTACAGAGAGTGGACTATACCCTACGCTGTGTTTATAAAAGCGTTTATGTTCCACTCCATGTTCAATCCGAAAGGATGATAAGATTTCAAGGTATAGATCCAGTATGTCTCTCTCCTAGAGACACCCCGAATTTTAGAATGATCCCATTCTGGGCACTGTGGGCGTTTATGGTTAATGTTTTGGAGGGTCTGCCGGCGTTCGACGCAAAGCGTCTTTCTTACCTTTGGCCCCTCCGCCCGCGGGGCTGGCCCTAGGTCGACACAGCCCCTCTGTGTGGTACCTCCCAGTCGCCTACTGTACCCCCACGGTTAGTTGGGGGTCTGAGTTGCCTGGGGGGGGCGCCGGCTGGGGTCGTCGCACTGGGGACGGTTTGATGGAGGCTGATGTCCCCCTCCCCCGGCGGCGTGCTCCCGCCTAGGGCTTCCTCGGGCTTGCTATTGCACCCTCTGGGACCCACAGACGTCTGTTGCTGACCACGACGCGCGACACCCGGCAGACCGCCCTCTGATATGTCCCGCTGAATGTTGATGTGCTGACGCACGCTATTTTTTTTTTTTCAATATGTTCTGTACCGTATTGCACTTTTATGCCCCTTGGGGAGCGGCAATGTTACGCTGCCTCCCCTACTTTGTAGTTTTGTTGTTGATGTCTCATTTTTGTCTGTTCTCTTGTACACTAAATAAAGATTCATTAAAAAAAAAAAAAAAAAAAAAAAAAAAACAGAAGATACAGAAAAACTCAGATGTTGGGTCCATCGAGTGGCTCGTTGAGCTGCAGGCATTTTGTTGCTTTCTGTATTTTATTCAGTTATCCTTGTTTGCAATGCTGCCCATCACATGAGGCCTGAATATCCACCTAGTAGAACTTAGAAAAAGAAAATAGAAGTTTTGATACCCGTAATACATGCCGCATGGTCTTCTGCCTATAACAGAATCACATCTACCACTGTTTCCGCTGTGAGACTTCTGCTTCCTCCCTAATGGTTCATTTAAGTCAACACCGTGGAGTTGTCTGACTGCAACTACAGTAGAATAGATGATCTTCCAGCAAGAGGGTCCAACAGTGCACAGGCAGGCAAATCACCAGAGATTTCTGGATGTTGAATAGGAAAACTTGACTCCTCTGCCCCACAGACTAGCATATGTCAGAAGAATTTTCCAAAAGTGGTTAAGAAGGATTTCATGGTCCTGGAACTAGATTCCTGAACCTCCAAGCCAAGGAAAACATAATCCTCTGAGCCAAAAATCAGTTTGTCCAGGGACTACATTGACTTATTCCAAGACAAAATGTTACACTAGAAAAAAAAACTTGGCAAATTGAATTGCCTCGAAGGGGACTATAAGGTGGCCCAGGGCTCATGCAAAAGCAGAGTGTCAGGTGACTCCTGGACTACACTGATCACCCAGAACTAATGGGAGGAAGCACTGTGTTGAGTATCAAGAGCACAGCAGCTTTAGAGGATTTTAATAGACTACATAAGTATAAACTGCGTGGTCTATTACGCTGTGGTCTACATAAGCATTGGGCCCCTGCTCTGTAAAGCCCAAAGAATCTGTGCAACACCAAGCTGCCAGTTAAGTGCCAAAAAACTCCAAATCCTTTATTTTAGCAACTAATATTGCATGTTAAAGCATGCACCCTCCTGAATTAGAGTTAAGTCATCAAGAGCTAGGAAGGAGCAGGCTGAGAAGTAAAACAAACGCTTTTTTTCCCTTCTGTGTCCCATTGTGGAGATTTCTTCACTTCGTGTCCTGTAGCCAATAAAGGCAGGGAGAGAAAATCCTCACAACGTAAGGGAATCCCAAGGTGTTGCTAGGGCCACCAAAACTAGTGTCCCCATGGACAGATTTTCCCTCTATTCCTGTTCTTATATCAACCTAAAATTTCAGATTTTTTTTACTTTCACATTCAATACCAGGAAACAGGACAAAGAGGGCGAATCTGCCCAACGGGGAGCACAGACTGCAAAAAAAACTGGCAAAAGTTCCAATCTCTCTCCACTCAATCCAAAATAAAAAAGCTTTTAAGAACAGTTAAACACACAAGAAGTTCAACCTAGCAAAAGCCTGCTAATAACTCAACAGTGAGTTAGAGGCACAGACAGAAAAGCTGCCTAAAGCTTTGGACCGATAACTCCATAGGGAATCCCCAGACATATTGGCCTGACCTGAGTAGCGGAGTCCTGTGTAGGCTGGAACAGAGAGTAATGCAGAGAGAACACTAGCACAGATGATAAAAATAAGAATGCGCACTGTTTAGCTTAAAACAGGAACTCCAGTTTGTGTTTATAAAAAGTCAGCAGCTACAAAAAGTGTAACTGCTGGCTTTTAATAAACACATACTCACTTGTCCCATGATCCAGCGATGTGCTCATTCGAGCCATTGATTCTCTTCCACTCCCCCCCCCACCCACCACCAGGTGCCAGCATTTTAACTGTAGGCTACCGAGCTGTGACAGCTTGTGGATTCACAGCGGGATGCGCACTACGCATTTCATGCTGCGCTTCCTGAATGGTCCAGTAGTCATCTGGGACCTGTGATGTGTTGCAGAAGACTACAGGGAGGAAGGGAGAGGAAAAATTCAGCTCAGATCATCTAGGCAATCTGAGAAGAAGAGTGGGTACCTGTTTAACCACTTAAGGACCGGAGGATTTGGCTGCTCAATGACCAGGCCCTATTCTGCGATTCGGCACTGCGTTACTTTGACAATTGCGCGGTCGTGTGACGCTGTACCCAAATGAAATTGATGTGCTTTTTCCCACAAACAGAGCTTTCTTTTGGTGGTATTTGATCACCTGTACGATTTTTACTTTTTGCGCTATAAACAAAAAAAAAAAAAAACGCGACAATTTTGAAAAAATATTTTTCACATTTTTTTTTACATGAAATCCCCCCCCCCCCCCAAAAAAAATGTAAAAAATCAAAATGTTTTAACATTTTAGGCCAATTTTTTTTCTGCTACATATTTTTTGAAAAAAGAAAAAAAATAAAATCGCAATAAGCGTATTTTGATTGGTTTGCGCAAAAGTTATTGCGTCTACTAACTACGGGAAAGATTTAGGTCATTTTTATTGTTTTTTTTTTTTAACTAGTAATGGCGGCGATCAGTGATTTTTTTTGCGGGACTGCGACATTGCGGCGGACAGATGGGACCCTTGACTGACCATAACACTTTTAGGGGTACCAGTGACATTACTACAGTAATCAGTGCTTTACATATGCAGTTACTGTAAAAATGACACTGGCAGGGAAGGGGTTAACTTTATTGGTGATCAGTGGGTTAAATGTATCTCTAGGGGTGGGATTCTAACTGTGGGGGGGCGTGGCTAGTGATGTAACCACAGAGACATACGATCCTACATAGCAGGATCGTATAGTCTCTGCAGTTACATCGGGGAGAATGACAGGCGGCTGTGTTTACATCAGCCGTCTGCCTTTCTCCCTCTTCAGCGGGAGATTGCGAGTGGCCAGTGGACAGCGGAGCCGCCGGTCACTAGCGCGGGGATGTCAGGGAAGGGACAGGAGCGCGCCCCCGGCGGCACGCGCTCGCCCCCTAGAGGCTCGTGAGCGAGTGACGTACCGATACGTCACTTTGCCAAGGAGGGGCTGACCGCCGCAGTATATAGTCGTGCGGCGGTCAGCAAGGGGTTAAACAAAAAGTACACTAGAAATAGGACTTTAGAGATTCCTAAACAATATACATATATTATACACTTAAAATTATACAAATTAGTTCACAAGTATTAAGTACAAAGCATTAGTGCCATACATGGCTTATTTACAGATCCACAATGTACTGACTTTTTTTTTTTAAACACACAAACACACACACACTTGTTTTAGAGTAGAACATTGGCTTTCCCACCCTACTTTGAGACTACATACATCCTTTGTTTTAATCACATCAGATAGGGGGAGGTTTGATATGTTGGTGGTCCCCAGATTCCTGACCCTATGGTTCACAATAAATGGTATCTGAACTGTATATAGTGTATATCACATAACGTTGTCATACCATTTATTGGATGCAATCTCTACTCCAATCTGTTCAACTTTCTCCAACTCTATCGACTTTTAGGCGATACCTGAAAACTGCTCTTCAGAGAAGCCTATCCTGCCTCCACCTAACTGTACTTTAATTTTCTCCATCAGCTCATCCCCGCAGTTATTACCTTTTGTATCACATGACCCTCCCTCTTAGATTGTAAGTTCTAATGAGCAGGGCTGTATTGAATTGTATTGTAACTGTACTGTCTGCCCTAACTGCGCAAACCGTTTCCACTATATAAATCCTATAAAATGATAATCTTACAATGGTTTTATTCATATAGGTTCACAGAGCCTGAGGAAGTGGGATATTTGGAACAAAATGCGTTGTGACATAACTCTTGAGATCTCTCCCCCTCCCCCCACACACATGGAGCACACATTCACTATGGAAGCATATGTGCAGCTGCTGGGCATTAAGGTCCACTTGTCCTGCTGCCAAATATATGCGTACAGAACAGGATATAAATAGTCACACACACCTATACATAATACACACTCTCTGCAAGAAGGAATCCCATTAATACCCTTATCACTTATTTACAAACAGTATTATCTATGCTATAAGGCAGTGTTTTTTAAGCTTTTTTTCAGTCAAGGCACCCTTTAAAATTATGGACAGTCCCAAGGCACCCCATTTTAAAAACGTAAAAATACAATTCTAATAGTTTTACGTAATGCGGCAGCATTGACATCTGTAGGACACCCAACATTAGAGCCGATTTATTCTTCCAAAACAAATACACTTTTGCACACTAGTACCGACTAGTATTCCAGTGTTTCTCATCTCCCCCAGTTTCTCTCCATCAGTCAGCTAATATGACCCCAGAGTTGACTGAGGGGGGATCAAACAAGGATGCGTTGCAGATGAATAAAAAACCCTCCTCATCAACACTGATGACATCACTGGTTGTTAGGATACCAGTGGCTGGAAGGTTGAAATGGTGCACAATAAAAACCTGTGACTGTGTACCTAAAAAGGCATACTTGATCCACCTACTAGCTTGTATACATTTTTGGCTAATTTTTTTAGGCATTTTTCCAAGGCACCCCTGAAGAAAACTCAAGGCACACCAGGGTGCCTAGGCATCCTGGCTGAAAAAGGCTGCTATAGGGTCATTCTAGACAGCTGGTGTGTTTGCATGCATATCCATAAAGCCAGCAACATAAGAATTCTTTTAAACCCTATGTCTTTGGCACTCACCTATAATACACTGCACTAGTAATCCATTTTGCATTGACAGGCACAATAAAAATACAATCAAAATCATACTGACAAAGAATCTTGGAATTTATTACTGTTGTAGCAATATACAATCTCTTAGCAACAGATCAAGATAAACACGTATACATGTAGAAAGTGTTATGCAACCTTCACAGCTTGTAGAAATCCTTATTAGGGAAAAGATATGATAGTTATGTTGTATGGGTGTAATTCCACACCCTGAGCAGCTATGCTCATGGTGTACAGCCTAACCTTTCCGTTTTCGCTTTATTTATAGGTTCAGAAGCTTTCATGGTTAAAGTGATTGTAAAGTCTAAAATGGTATTTTATTAAAATAACAAATACGTTATACTTACCTGCTCTGTGCAATGGTTTTGCACAAAGCAGCCCTTAACCTCTCCTGGGGTCCTTTACTTGTGCTCCAGGCTCTTCCTCTTTTGTGTGCCCCCATATCAAGCAGCTTGCTACAGGGGCACACCTGCAGGCTCACTCCCAAGCCACGCTGTCTGTGTCCATAGACACATACACCGTGGCTTAGCGCCCCATCCTCCTCACAGCATTTGATTGACATCAGTGGAAGCCAAAAGTTCCTGCCCGAGTCCATGTGTGAAGAGGAGAAAAAGGGAAGAGAAGGCTGCAGCTGGGCACAGCGCTGAGTCTTGACAGAGTCCGGTTAGGTGCTTTGGGGGGGGGGGGGGGAATAGTGGGGGTCCGTTTTACCCTAACGCAATGCATTAGGGTAAGAAACAGCCAACAAGGTTGCCACTTGTCTCATTATTTGGGATCCGCTTGGATTTTAAGTTGACGTGCTGTGTTCTATATTGATCCAATATGGGACGAAGTTTGCCCTGTAGGGTTAGGGTTTCTACAGCCTTTCATCTCCACCCATTCAGCCAATGAAGCCTATAGCTTTTTGCAGCCTATAGCTTTTGCATCAAGAAAGCCCTAGCATTAGGTGCAGGTGTGGAAAATACCGATGCCAAGTGGAGGCGGAGTGGTTTTGAAGCGTGGAAAAGTCTGTGCAGAGTGCTGTGGGACACCGACAATCCCAGGGCTCATTGAAAGGCCGCTGCTGTAGCGGAGGCAACAACCTGCTTTTAACTAGGCACTCCAATGGAATCAGTATTTGGGACAACAAAGATCAAACCCACCGGGTTAGGTAATGAGGCAGCTGGCAGGAGTTTGCCAACATTGCCAGTGTTTGAGGTGTTCTTTTAACAAGCATTCTGGGGCATCATTTTTAAATAGTAAAGAGCAAAACAGGAAGGACGTTTTTCTATATAGTACACCATCTGAATCTCCAAAGTTCTTGTCCCTGGCTCCTCAAACCTCAAGTCCTGCCATTATCAAATTTCTGTTCCCAGCCTACCTAGTGAGTGAGCCTTAACCTCTTGCTCTGTCTAACTCCCTATGCCTTTCTGTATTTCTCTCTTCCCCACTCCCCGCCCACCCTATCCCTTAATTTGGCAAAAGTTGGAAACCTTAGGGGGACCCTATTTAGTACTGTGGTGGGGCTCTGTAGGTTTCCAAAACACAATGTACAGCACCCTGCTGCTCCCTCCCACCAGCCATGATATGCCTGTAGTGCAAAGAGAAACAGATGACATCACTAAGTCTATAAAGGTACGGGAAAAAAAAAACGATGAAAAGAGGATCCAGGGAAGCAAAAGTATGTAAATAATTGTCAGCTTTTCATACAGATTTGTAAGTTAGCCACTAGGGGGGGGGGGGGGGACACTCACTATCCCAATACTGTTACAAACATTTAGAGACTGATTGTGAAAAGGAACTGTAAAGTGCAACCACTATATCAAAGCAGAAAGCACACACACACACACACATATATATATATATATACACACATATATATATATATATATATATATATATATATATATATACACACACACATATATATATATATATATATACATATATATATATATATATACATATATATACATACATATATATACATACATATATATACATATACATATATATACATACATATATATACATACATATATATATATATATATATACACATATACATATATATATATATATATATATATATATATATATATATATATATATATATATATATATATATATATATATACACACACACACACACACACACACACATATACACATGAATATAGCTCAGCTGGCAGTTATCTTTGTACAATGAAAGTCAAAGAAAACAAACACCACAACCAGCCATCCACTTCAACATTAAAACATTAATGCCACTTCCGCACCTCCTATTCCTTCTAGCAGGAGAGCCAATAAGCCAACAGCTTGGGTTGTGACACACCATCAAAACAGATATTGAGTTATTGCTACCTTTTACAAGTGTTAAGATAGTGGGGTATGCTTCCAAAAAGGTGTCTGCAAAATCCAGGGCTGCCAGATTTTAAAGAATTTATTGGGGCAGGCCCTACCCTTATATATCAACTTGTAAACAGGTAGATCTTTATTCACCAAACTATATAGGTTTTGTACCAAAAGCGCATCAGTATTCTTCCATCTCAACAGAATCTATTTCCTAGCATAGATTAGTAACACATGAACCAACGTTCGAGCATGTGTCCGGTGTATAAAGTCATTTAGAATACCAAGCAGTCCAACCTCTGGGTATGAGGCACAGGCAGATGGAGGGTATTATCAAAAAAGGAGAAAATGTCTTTCCAATACTTTTATATTTTAGTACAGGTCCAGAACATGTGTGTAAGATCTTCTCCTAATGAACCACAGTGGGAGCAGGCAGTAACAGAGTCAAAGCCCATACGAGCCAATTTCTTAGGAGTATAATGCAGATGATGGATAAACTTTAATTGTGCATAAAGATCATTAAAGCTAATAAAATCCTGAAAACAGACCTCCGAGGCATCCTCAGATAACACAGGGATCAGCACCTCTTATTTATGTTGTGCCAGATAGAAGGGGTTGCTCCCAGCAGACTGGAACCTTCAATAAACAGTAGTAACTAGTTTGTTTATATCAGAGTAAGACAACTGTGTAGTGCATCAATAACATTGGGCTTAGAACCATAAAATGCAGACACTAGGGCTGAGGAGGAGTTTGAGGGAGACTCACAAAGCCAATCATAAAAGGTAAGTTGTGATGCCAGGAAATTGTTCAGAAGATTCAAACAGGCCAAGCCACCAGTAGACTTGGAAGCTTGGAGAGATGTTTTAGCAATACATGGGTTAGCCCCCTGCAAAGAAAACAGGGGATGCTCGAAAAACATAAAAAATTAGGAAGGTAAATAGTTTTAAAAATGTTTACCAGGCCAATTAAATTGAGAGGCAAGGAAGACCAGCTTAGTCTCCATAAGCGATACAATTGGTTGTAGATTAGGAGACTCAAAAGCGGACAAATCTGAATAAATTTTTATCCATAAATATTTGAAGGTGGGCCAGGATTCTATTGAAGCAGATAATCGTAGTTAAGATTGGGGCCGATTAGAAATGCCCCTGATTTGTCCCATCCAACTCCTAGGCCAGAGACCACAACAAACTCCTCCTCCACCCCATCTGAGACATGAATGACGTCTCCAAGCCATCCAAAAATATCAGCGCATCATCTGCATAGGAGGGAGATCTTTTCAGTTACTCCCCCCTAACAAATGCCACCCACTGTCGCCGCCTGCCGCACCGCCAAAGCCAGGGGCTCAATGGCAAGTGCGAATAGAAGCAACCTTGTCTTTTGCCTCTTTATATGGAGAACATTGCAGATACATCTTTTTTCATGCACACCCTGGCCCTTGATTTGGTACAGAACCAACTGACCCATTTAATGTATTGAAGGCCAAAACCCATCTGAGACCTGGTCTCCCAAAGAAAAGACCACCTGACAGAGGTTGAAAGCCTTCAACACATCAAATGAAAGTACCAAACCACTCTTTGGTCATTGGCTGCTTTATATATGTGTAGATAAAGGTGACGGATGTTATATGTGCTCTTTCCAGGCATGAACCCAGTTTGATCTGGGTGTAAAAGGTGGGAAACAACCTTTTGTAGTTTTACAGCCAAGAGCTTCACAAGCACTTTCACATCACTACTGAGCAATGAGATGAGACAGTAAGATCCGCATTGCAACTCATCTTTTTCAGGTTTGGGCCACGATCAATGCTTCTCACATGGAAGCAGGAAGCTCACCCTCCACCAGTGCTGTGTCAAATAGTGCATGTAGCCTTTTGACTTGGTCATCTACATAGTTCTGGTACCATTCTGCAGGTAAACCATCCAACCCGGGGATCTTGTTTGAAGGGAGTGAATCGTTTCTGCAATTTCTTGAATCGTCAGAGGCTCATTTAGTGTGAGTCTATGGGAGTCATCTAATTCTGGAAAGTGAATAGATTCAAAGAACCCCTCAAAGTCAGTTTCATCAGGCAACCCTTGTTCAGAGTACATGGTTTCATAGAAGGACCAAAACGTCCAATAGTCAATGGTTCAGAAGAGAATGATCCACCAGGTAGCTGTATCTGTGGTATAGAATGGCCAGTATATTCAGTTCGAGAAAGGTAAGCCAGCAGCCTCCCATTTTTCCCCAGTGTTATGTAATCTAGCCAATAAATAAGGCTGTTTCCGTGTCATATCTACCATATGGAGTTGGAGAGCATTATGTGCCCGGACCAACACTCCATGAGGAGTCAGGAGATGTGTGCCATATATTGGGCCCTACCTACATCCAAAAGGTGTCTCTACAGCCTGTAGCATTGAACAATTAGTCTGTCTATGATGAGCAATGCTAGAGATATAGGAGCCCCATACTGTTGCCTTGAAGACATCCCACATATGGCTTGTCGAGAAAGATTGGTGATTTGTCTCCCAATACTGAGTCATGTCCGTATGAACGGCGTTCTGAAATTCAGACGTGGAGATCCAAAGAGGACTGAGTCTCCACATCCGAAAGGATGACCTATGTAACGTATACCACCACCAATAGCAAATGGCATGGTATACAGTACATAGTAGGAAACATATTGCCCTTTGGGATGAGTAATCTCTTGAACACAAGAAAATGGGAATCAGTTTTGGAACAGACACTCCCCTGGCATAGTAAAAGTAAGTGGAATGATAGCCATACATTACCCAGTGTTTTTTCAATGCAAGAACCTCAGACCCAGTCAAGTGGGTCTCCTGCAAACATAGAATATGCGATTTGTGGTACTTAAGAAATTCAAATAAAGAAGCCCTCTTACATTTTGAGCTGAGCCCCCTTACATTCCAGGAGATACATGTGACTTTAGACAGTCCTATATTAACTAAGGTGGGCTGGGTGAGAAAGAAGGGGGGGGGGGGCATGAGGCCACGTGAACTAGCTATAGGCCCCAGCACGGCTGCAAGTCGCGGGAGGGGGAAGGAGGCAAAGTAAAAAGCATTTACACTCTCACACTGACAAAAACAACAAAGAAACCAAAGAACATTATCAGTGCAAAACCACAAAAATTGTGCACCTGCCCAGCGCCAAAAACAAGGAGCGGGCTAGCACCAAAAATAAGGAGTGGGCTTCATCCCAAAACAGAAAGCAAAAGTAGAGATCATGGCCAACTAGGCCAGAGATCAGGAAAAAAATGTGTGGATCTAATCGTAAAACAGACGTATAACTATCAAGGACAGCAACGTTTTCCATGAAGAGAACACTCTCCTCTTGTCATGGCAAAACTGTAGACACCTGCCCCAGCATACCACTTCCAAAAGCAGAGCTTCAACATGCGTACTGGGTTTCCAAAGGGGACACCCTCTTTAGGTCTCAGGGGTGCGCTGGGATGATGCATGGCCAGGCTGGCGCTGAGATTCAAACCAGGAGAGAGCATTAAAAGGGGTTTGAAAAAAAAAAAAAATTGCACTTGGCCTTTGTAAACAACTCTCAGGGTAGCTGGAAAGAGCATAGGATATTGGATGGCTCTCTCTCTCTCAAGTCCTGCTTCACATGTTGGTACTTGGCTCTGAGAGTGTGGACCATGCAAGAGTAAACCGGAAACAGAGACACCACCACGTTGTTGATCTTGAGACTCTCCTTAAAAAAGAGCAGAGCACGGGATGGAATCCCTGTCTCCATAATTAAGAAGGTGAATAACCATGGTGGGGGGGGGGGTGCCCTCAGGTAGAGGTCTGCCAGAGACCCTATGGACCCTTTCAATCACAAAATGGGCAGACTGACAATTCTGGCCAAATTCTTGCGAGTGAGTCAGCTCTCCAAAAAGGGCACCAGATCAGATCCCTCAACCCGTTCAGGCAAACCCACCAATGTGAGATTTTTTCTTCTCTAGATCATCCACCTTGTCCTCCAACTTTTTAATTCTGGTGCCACAGGTTTTTAGTTTCAGGGCGGATAGGGAGGACAGTGTCCTTCAGATCACTGATGCGCCGCTCAGTTTCAAAAACTCTGTCCCTAATTTTATGTCCTGGCACAATGTCCAGTTTAAGTTCCCCCACTTTACCTTTGAGATCTAAGTGGTTTACCTTGATGGTTTGGAGTACTTCAAGTAGCGTAGGTAGATTCCAGCGTTGGGTCATGCTCCAGCCCATCCTCACTCAGGGAGGTTTGCGCAAGTAGCTCCAGTGGTGCGGATGCCCCCCGGGGAGGGTGGTGGAGCTGTTTCAGGCGCCTCACCAAACAGATCTGGAGTGGAAGCCAGAGAAGGCTGAGGCGCAGTGATACTAATCTTGACTGGAGGCTGTTTTTCGCCTTCCCATCCACCAAACCACACACAGAGATTGCCCTGTCCCACTCAAGAGGGGCCTGCAGAGAAATCAGCCGAAGTGGGGGGGTGGGGCGGATCAGGTAGGCAGAATTGCTGAGGATTATTCAGAGGAGATGGAGCTGCCGAGAGGAACGTCTTCACATGTTGCGTTAGGCCATGCCCCTAAAGCATCAACTAATTGATATTTTACAACAGGCAGCTCTCTTTACAGATGTATCAAAAACAGTCAGACTATAGACTTCCCTTTAAAAAGGGATGGTACCATGACAAACATTGTTGACTTGGTTTTCAAAGATGCAGTCTCTGGGGCTGCCATTCTAATCCAAGATGCACTACCTTGTCAGTAATTGTATTAAGTGAAGTTTATAAAAAAAAAAAAAAAAAATCAGACATTTCAGCCATGCTGGCATGTTTCAGAGCAGCGATACATTAGGTAATGAAAGTAATTAAAAAGAAAGGTATAACAATCCTGAAGATTGCACCTAAAAGTCAGCAGCCATTTTACTATCCTTACAGGCAAGAAAACCTTCAGGAACAGTTTTGGTTTCTATCCCATCTAATGGGCTGATGTGTCATAATATAGTATACCTAGAGTTCATTCCCATGAGCGGATTATGTAGATAAATCAACAGGAGTTCAAGGTCTTAATACAGCTATATGCCAGTAAACCTTTCATTTATAAAATAAGGAACCCTTTCAAGCGGTCGAAAACCAAATATATCCTCACATATTGTTCAACTGCAACTGTTAATGCAAACAGTTTTACATCTACAAAAAGAGGAAAGTACTTCTTGTTAATTTCCACATATATACAGTATCTATCAGTAATGTCCCATCTACTGGGTACATTATATCTACCAAATAACGAGACAGTGTCATAGTTGGATGCCGACGATGCTAATAATGCTTCTGGCTTTGCAGGAGAGAAAATATTTGACGAGTTACAGTATTATAGAATGTTTTACATAACTTTACACAAATGATCGTGTCAGTTATACAGCACCAATTCAACCTTCTGGATCTTAAAGTAGAATTCACCCTATTTATACTTATACTCTAGTGCAGGGGTGTCCACCCTTTTGACCATCCTGGGCCACACATAAAATACACCAACAATAAAGATAGCTGATGAGCAGAAAAAGTAGGGCAGATCACAAGTTAACGATTATGGATATAGACAATGTACCTGTCTGAGTAATAAAACTACATTTTTTCCTAACTTTTTATTTTATTTTAAAAGTAAAAGAAGGCAACGTAAAATTAGTGTGACAATTGACACTGTTTTTGGAAAATGAACGCATCAATATCTGGTTCAATGGATGTAGTAAAAATTCTCAAGGTGATCATCAGATATTTTGGTTCTAATTTTGCCTTTTGTGTGCCTCATCCTTAAAAATAGTTGCTCACAAATAAAGGTGCTGCCAAAAACTGACAAAATTAATAAGGTGTGATTGTGAACAGTGGGATATATTTTTGTTTAGGAAGATAAGGCTTAAAAAAGTCCAGTAAAGAGGCACAGTCAAGTTTTTCTCCAGCCGAATGCGTTCCCTAAGTGTAGATGCATTTTTACAAAAATTCCACAAAAAAAAAAAAAGTGCAACATTTTTGAGTTGGGCCGCATTCATAGCCGTTGTAGGCCATAGGTTGGGTACCCCTGCTCTAGTGTACTCATTCCCACAATCTACATGCTGATCAGAACTGCTAGCACCATGCTGATAAGGCTTACTGGGCTATAAAAATGTATTGCCCACAGTTATAGCTCTACAAAGGCTGTGCTATACTTTTAAGAAGTCTGCTCATTTGAAAGGATGCAAGCACTAATGAAATCTTTCCAATAATGCTAGTTGCCCAATTACATTGAAGTATTGAAGCTAGAAATATCTGTACAACTGTCAGCCTAAATATTTTCCTTATGATCGGTATGCTTTAAACAAATGGTGGGGGAAGGCTACTTCCTGGCCAGATATGTAAAATGGAATTTACAACCTTTTTGCTGTGAATTGCAACACATCTATCAAATGGACTACTAAAGTCGTCTTATTTGTATATTCACTCCTGAGATAAACAGCTTTATTAACCTTCACAACAAGATAAATGTCACATGCTGAATATACGATATAGTTTGGCATCATTAGAAACAAGAAAAACTTTGGAGGATCATTTTTCCATTCTTCCTTTGTAAATAGAAAGTTACTGAATGCGAACTTGCTTGAAGCTGAATTCTCAAATAACAGGTTGGCATATAATACTCACAACTAAAGTGATAAGAGCAGTAATACAAATTTCTGTTCCTGGCTAGTCTAGTAACTACACCTGTTCTATAATGAACATTAGGTAGTTTAAATCTGGAGAAAAACTGCAACAAAAAGAATATGGACCAATCAGCTTTCCTTGTTTCTTTCCCCCAGAGAATGAAAACATTTGAGTATAGCCACAAAAATCTCGACCTTTCAACCCATTTTACTTTCCGCAGGTATTTTTTAACTTGGCTAGTATCGCTCAGCTAGGGTGTTTTCTCCCATAAGGGGCAAGCTTTTGTTTAAAGAAAATATTCTTCAGGCTCATTGCAGATTCTTGCCTCTTTCTGCTCTGTGGATACTGGATACTTTGACAGACTCAAACCGAAAGTATACAAAGTGTGACAGTCTGCTTGCTATATTTACGTAACCAGGAACTATGTATCCTTGTCATTTAGATGACAACTTTGCACTGTTGTGTATCAACAAAGATGAAATGCTTTCTTTGGTGATACACAAGAGTGCAAACTTTATCTAAATGACAAGGATACATAGTTTCTGGTTACGTAAATATAGCAAGTAGACCATCACACTTAGTATACTTTACTCTATAATTACTATTATTGTATGGGTGCTGCATTGTTCATTGGTGCTGATCCTTTGTAGTGCTGAATGTTTACATGTTTGTAACTTTACAATGAAAATTTAAATAAAAATAATTTTCAAAAAAATAAATAAAAATAGGTTTAAAAATAAATTGTAGCAATAAACCAATAGTGGTTGAAATGTCTGAAATTGTACTTCACACTCTATACAAACTTAGTAGTAACATCCCCTTAAGGGACTAGAAAACGTGCCCCCTGCAGGCTTAAGTTATAATGTCTTATGGGAGACTTGCCTACAGACAGTGCAGTCCAGCGCAGGGCTGTCACGGCTCTCTCTGGTCCATGGTGCTTCCATGTTAACCCCACCTACCTTCTGCGCAGGAGTAACTTCACCACAGCACGCAGAGCAGGCTGTAAATGCCATAAAGGCCAACGCTGCGCATGAGAGGCTCAGATGGCATTACCTGCTGCTAACAGGCAGGGGGGTCATTTATAACAGAAGAAACCTAGGATCTCTTCTGCTATATATAAACCTTGTGTGTCAGTGGGTTTTTACAGAAGACATTTTACTATCAATTTAACCACTTAAGCCCGGAGGATTTGGCTGCTCAAAGACCAGGGCCTATTTTGCGACGTACCCAAATGAAATTGACAACCTTTTTTTTCCCACAAACAGAGCTTTCTTTTGGTGCTATTTGATCACCTGTGCGATTTTTACTTTTTGTGCTATAAACAAAAAAAAGGAGCGAAAATTTTGGAAAAATAATATTTTTCACATTTTTTTATATGAAATTTCCCCCCCCCCCCCCCCAAAATATAAATTTAACATTTTAGGCCAATTTGTTTTCCGCTACATATTTTTGGAGAGAAAAAAAAAAAATCGCAATAAGCGTATTTTGATTGGTTTGCGCAAAAGTTATTGCGTTTACTAAGGGAAAGATTTAGGTCATTTTTTTTTTTTTTTTTTGAGTAATGGCGGCGATCTGCGATTTTTTTTTGCGGGACTGCGACATTGCGGGGGACAGATCGGACCCTTGACTGACATTGACACTTTTGGGGGTACCAGTGACATTACTAAAGTAATCAGTGCTATACATATGCACTGTTACTGTAAAAATGACACTGGCAGGGAAGGGGTTAACTTTATTAGAGATGCAGGGGTTAAATGTGTCCCTGGGGGCATGCTTCTAACTGTAAAGGGGTGTGGCTTTTCATGTAACCACAGAGACATACGATCCTACATAGCAGGTTCGTATGATCTCTGCTGTTACACCAGGGAGAATGACAGACGGCTTTGTTTACATTAGCCGCCTGCCTTTCTCCCTCTCCACCGGGAGATCGTGAGTGACCGGCGGGTCCAATGTGCGGTCCAACACGCGCGGTGATGCAGGGGAAATAGCGGGGGCGCGCGCTCGCCCCCTACAGGCTCCTGGGCTAGCGACGTAGTACTTTGCCCAGGAGAAGCTGACCGCCGCAGTAAATGTACTTGCGGCGGTCGGCAAGTGGTTAAAGGGGCTTGTTTACTGAAACTGAAGTGCATAAAATATTGTACAGCTCTGGGTAGAAACCAATCAGCTGCCAAGTTTTTTGTCAAAGCTTAAATTGAACAAGCTGAAATTAGAAGCAGATTGGCTACCATGCACAGATGCACCTAAACAGATGCAACTAAACAGATATCAGTTATAATGCTGTAGCCCCACTTGGTCGTTTATGTAATATTTGCTTGCTTTCTCTGGGCTGTCTTTGCTGCAGAAGATTAAAGTGGAATGAAACTCTCTCAATCAGCATTGACTATTTTTGAACCTTATGTTACTAAGTAAATAGATAGAAAAGTATATCATATTTACGTATAATAACCTTTTTTTTCCAAATTTCTTTGGTTACTTCCTGGTTTGCCACGAATCCCAGGAGTCTTAGGGATTCGGGGGGTCTCAGCTAGGCATACCCTCCATCATGCATGCCTGAGCTAAATGCAGATAAATTCCAGGAGGTAAATTCTACATATAGTATCTGCCCTTATCCAAGATGGCCACGGTCAGAAATGCTAAGGGGTGTTTTTCAAAGCGATTTCTTAGCAAAATAATGGATGGATAGGTGAATTTGCTTTGGATATTATACATTATTTAAAATAGCAATTTCAGTTTGTGATGCTCAGATGCAGTTTAGTTCCACTTTAAGTTTAAAGTGGTTGTAAAGCTCAGACATGAAAACTTGACAAAGCACATCCCACTATAGTGTGTACTAACCTCAATCCAAAAGCACTAGGCTCCTGCTATCTGCATGAGTCACTGATAGAACTAAGCTGACACCACAACCTCCCGGGAGACAGCCCAACACCCTCCGGCACACAATAGATGACACCATCAAATCACATCCTCCGCTCTATGTTTCTCTATGAGCTTGTGTACACTGGGGGGGGGGGGGGGGTGCCCAATCACTCCAATAAGCTCTGTGCTCTAGCTCTGCAGTGTGTGACATCAGATCCTTGCCCTGTACTGCTCAGGAAAAAATAAATAGTTTAATCTGCGTGTTGTAGATTGCTGTATAGAAACAGGTGCAATGTACATGTGTGTAGAGGGCTTCAGATAAACAGGTACAACGTATGTAGGATTAGTTTAATCTCTGTGCATATCATCAAGGCTAGTCACTTCACTGGTATATTTAAGGGTTTACAAGCACTTTAAAATTTAAGTAAACCCCACTTTTGAATTTTTGAACTAGCGCCTACAGGTCACAAGGGATGCTGGCAGTGAAGTCACCGCTCTGCATGCGCTCTGAAGGGATAGCCTACTGTGAGGTCACCATGGTCCCAGCCATTCATACAGCCGAAACCTTCGAACCTGAAAGGAAGACCGTGTGACCATGGCAGCCCCAGGGATCCGTGACCGAGCTGCGCTTACAGGCAAGTCAGTTATAATGTGCTAAAACCATGCAGGGGGGCTCCACTTTATTATTTTACTACTGCTTTAAGAAATAGTGCATGTCACCTTCTTCTATGGTATTGCTCCACTGCCTTGCAGAGTCTCCCTGGAGCCTCCCAGACATGCACAATTCTGACCAAACTGCAACTCCGGGCAGACACACATGGGCGGATTTACTATAACTGGAGAGTGCAGAATCCGGTGCATTTGCGCATGGTACCCAATCAGCTTCTAACTTCAGCATGTTCAATCAAGCTTTGACAATAAAACCTGGAAGTGAATTGGTTTCTATGCAGAGCTGCACCATATTTTGCTCTCTCCAATTTCAGTACATCATCCCCACAGTGGCTGCTTTGAAACAGGATGGCTGCTCTGCCCACCAAAAGAGCATTATAGGGAGCAAGCAGCTGCAAGCATTAGTCTTCTTTTATTTGACACACATTTAAATATAGCAGCACAAACCGTTTAATTAGCAACTCATTTCTGAAATACACACAAAAAAACATGCGCTTTAGTGGATTCCCGGAATGCACAGGTGTGAATAGGGCATTAAAAAAAATTCAAAATCGAGTGCCAAGTCCTGGTTCACATATGTGCGATGACAGACATTGCATGTGATGCGGAGCGCACTGCTCTGAAAATCACATGCGATGTCTCTGTGATGGCCTCCTCTGGCCACATTGTAAACTCTAACCAGGCTCTTACCTTCATATGTTTGGGAGGGCTCTTCTATTGTGTCCTATTGGAAAGACATTTTTGATTAATTAAATCTTAGATAACAACTTAGCTTGACACCCACTCCTTCCTTAGCCCTATTGGGGATTCCTGATGAGCAACATTGTCACCAAATTTCCAAACTGTTTATATCATACCTTCTTTTTTATGCCAAAAGGAAATTCTGATGAAATGACCTCCTGGGAGGCTATGGTGAATGCGGCCCTCCCCCTATATAAAAAATGACTCATCTAAATAGGGGGTGCCCCTGGAAATGGTCCACTTGGACCCTTGCCTGAGGGGTTCCCACTATGATGAAGGTGAGCGTCCTGGTTTCTGGTGTGGGTGGGTTAGCCAACATCCCTTGGCCATTCCCTTCTCGACATCCTCAAATGTTTTGTTTCCTATCCACCCCCCGACCCCCTTCCTCTTACATCTCTTCTCTCCTCTACCCCTTCCCCCTTTAACTCCATGGTGTATCCTAGTTTACTAAAATGGTTTACTTTCTGCTGTGTTCTGATTCCAGGATGATTTTCCAAGTCGAATATTACTATACAACGTACGTATATTCCTATGTCCTAGGTTATACAAGGGGCCAAATTCCACAGCATAAGCACTGTGCTGGTATTAATGCTTTAAGGGAACAGGTTTCTTTTTTTTTTTTTAGGGTAACAAATACTTCAACACACTGGTTGCTACATATTAATTACCTTTTAAACACACAAAAGAAACAATGTTTATATAATCATCTTGCCAAATCAGATAATTTGCCGATAATAATTACAAACCTAGGAATATAATCCATAGGTGGACTCCACGTCATAAACCACACTCCTAAGAGATGAGCTTGTGCTCATGCAGAGCAACACAATTGCTAGACACACTATGGTTTATGCAGAGTACACTGAAGTTTTTCTTCATTCACAAAAAAAAAAAAAAAAAAAAAAAAAAAAAAAAAAAAACGTACAAAACGTCATGTGGCAATCTCCCTGCTGAACTACTGTGCTCTAACAGGAGGAATATTCCGCCAAAAACGCTCCTCTCCTGAGCATGCAAATGATTGTGACAGTGGGAAGGGAGGGGGGTCTTCTGCCTGCTCTTGCTGTCACAATTTGAAAACAGCGTGGTTGGGTGGTGCTCTGCCCCAATACAGCTGTGTTATTCATTCACAGAGTTCTGTGGATGAACTGCAAGTACCTTCTGCCATCGCTACAGATGACTTGTATTTCAATGAACTGTGAGGGCGCTCTCAGTTCATAAATTCTTCCTGCTCTCCAGTAACCGTCTGCCTGTATAGAAGGTACCAGCAGACAGCTTTACTGAGGAGTCTGCAAGAGCCTGGCATTCCACCCACGATTTGCTGATTGGGGTTGCAATACTCTGCAGGCTGCAAAAAAACTTTTTTTTTTTTTTTTTTTTTTTAGTGAACCAATCCTTTAAATTTGGCTAATTATGGTTGATGAGAAAAAGGCGAGTTCGGTCTGTTTCTTTACTTCAATGGTTTGACACATTTCCCTCCAAATGTAGCCATGTACACATAACAGAAAACATTATATAAATTTTATGTGGTCATACGAAAATCATGCCTTCCTAACGCCTACCAGTTATAAACCTCAAAAGCAAACCTGTCAGACATTTAAAGTAAACATTCTTCTTAAGGGCAGAAACCACATCTACCGATTAGTCATAAAACCATCCTCTGTGCATGTTTCTTATTTGGTATTACTTTGTTGCTAGGAGCCTTCCCTGACTTCAGGGTAAAGATATGACCAAATGTCATACTTCTTTCTGTTCAATGAGTGCGCTTTAGTGGCCATTAAGGGCACACAAAGGTTTTAGCCAGGAAAGGGAGTGTCAGGCACCTAGTAGCTAAGAAATTAGAAGAGAATGAGAAGTAGCAAGTACTCCTACAAACCAATCTCTGAATTAGTTTTAAATATATGTATTCACATAGACCTGTACATTCAATCACCTGTGTATGCATGTTTAGGTCTATGAATTAGGGACAGCAGCATGGTCAGACAATTATCAAAAGCAAGATCTAAGGGGACACCCTTTTTAAAAGACAAAAAACATCTAAACCAGGGGTGTCAAACGCAATTCAATCGTGGGTCGCTTTAGCAGTAAATGCAGAAAGGAAGGCGCAAGACTTTCTCCCACAAGGATAGATCTACAGAAACAAGGTAAAATATAGTAGTCTGTATGGGGAGACTAAAAATGATCTCCAATCAATAGTTCAAGTAACAGAGATGTTACGATGTAACAGTCTGCATAACTTAAAGTCCATTCGCTGAGGGCAGCCACCAACATGGAAACAGAAGCAGGTTCCAGGAAAAGCTGGGAATAAAACATAACCAGAAGGAAGAGGCGCCTCCAAATGGAGTAAAATGTGGTTTAATAGGAATAGTAAAATGGCAACTCACAAGGGTAGGAGATGGGTTCTCATTGGTGACCGTTTCACTATCCGCCGTCTCCAGACATGTGCGTCATTCCTCGCTATCCAAAACAAGGCTTGGGGCGCAGATAGAGGGCAGAGAGAATGCATTCAGAGATGCATTTCTGAGCTGGCGAACTGTGAATGACCCAGCAGTCGCGCTCCTTTTTCAAAGCTTTTTTTCAAAGATGTGCCCGATTTACTCCTACCCTTGTGAGTTGCCATTTTACTCCTACACTTAGAGGCGCCTCTTCATTTTTGTTCGCATCAGCAGTAAGGCTGTTCTCAAAGGGCTGGTTGTTTCTGGATTGCGCAAAGTGCAGAGCGCAAGCGTGCAGAATACAGAGTGCAATCTCCAGGAGCGCTTTACATAAAGAGTGCTGAGTTCAGGAGTATGCAATGTGCAGAGTGCAGTTTCAGTTGTGCCCTATGCACACAGTGCAGAGTAGAGTTGTGAGCTACGTATAGAATGCAGGGTTCAAGAGTGCATTATATACAGAGATAAAGAACACGCTACATACAGAGTGCAGAACTCAGGCGTGCGCTGTGTATAAGTGCAGCATTTAGGGGTGTTCTATGCACAGTTCGCAACACCAACTGCAAGATGGCTGGGTTTACAAGGGGAAGCAGAGGGTGAGAGGTGGTGGAATAGAGTTTTGTGACAATCTGGCTGCAAAACTGAGCTAGGCCTCCCCTCCAACATCAGTGCCTGACCTCACAAATGCACTTCTGGAAGAATAGTCAAACATTCCCATAGACACTCCTAAACCTTGTGGACAGTCTTCTCATGGTCTTCCAACAAGATTTGAAGCTGTTATAGCTGCCAAGGGTGGGCCAACTTAATATTAAACCCTATGGACTAAGACTGGGATGCCATTAAAGTTCATGTGGGTGTAAAGGCAGGCGTCCTAATACTTTTGGTAATATAGTGTATGTTGTCTCAACAGAACCAACACAGCCAATCTTTTTCAACAAGATGGTGACAACCCACAGACGGAAGCTGGCCACGCACTTATCAAAATGTGGCCATCCCCGCTCCACAGATGCCAATTGATCGATTCCTGTTAAAGGGAAATCCTGGAATTTTTTTTTTTCAATCAGCAGCTGCCTGTAGCCACTAATCACTGAACTCTTGACAGCAGAGGAGCCGCTGTTAGAAAACTCTTGGCAGGGGGATTTCTACATGCACCTAGTTTGTGTGGATGGAGGAAATCTGTTTGTGTTTTCATTCAGCCTGCTGGCTGTCTGAGTGTATGTCCAGCTTTGAAATCAGCTTGATCAAGCAATCATTTAACATCTATAAAACCTTAACAGGGAGATCAATATAAATACATCTGCACTGTATTCAGTGGTAGGGAAAGGTTTTCTACCAAACCATACTTGACAGGAAAACAAAGGCAGGAAGAAAATAATCTATTAAAAAGGAAAGAAAATCATTATGTAAGGTCAAACAATAATGTGCTAAGTAATTATTCAACTAAAATGTGGTAAAAGAGAGATAGGAAGTGAGTACAATCAGTCTGCTAACCACTTAGTGGAATCAGTAACCCCGTTTCCTTTCCAAGACACAGAAAGAATGCAAAGCACCATTCTTTTAGGAGACTTAAATATAAAGAACTGCAGAATGCACAGTGCGTTATAAGTATTATGCAAATGTCTTTTCCCATGTGGTTTAGTGCACTGTAAAGTGCATATAAATCGCACTTTTAAAAAACAATTGACCCGCAGTGTTCAAATAAAAAAAAAAAAAAAACAAAAAAAAAAAAAAAAAAAAAGGTTCCCACAAGCCCCAAGGCTCCATTCACAAACAGGCAGGTGCAATAGTATGCACACATTTTTTTAACTCCATTGCAGGTCACATTTAGGGCAGCCTAATAATTTTGATAGGCTGCCTACCACATTCGAAAAAAACACACAAAAAGTGCATGATTTTTTTTTCTTCTTCTTAAATAGCACCATAACAGAATGTATGGTACCATAAATTTTATCTTGCACATTAGCAAGGTGCATTGGGGCGCCATTAGGAATTAATATGTTGCAGGAATGTGCACAAAATCATGTCGTTTCCCGCAACACAAAAAAACATGCATCCTACAAAAAGGATGCATGTTTTTTTGTGTTGCGGGAAACGACATGATTTTGTGCACATTCCTGCAACATATAAATATGAACCTAGCCTAAATGGCTTTAGTATGCAGCCACAGTCAAGCATATGCACAGCCAAACCTTTTTCTATAGATTTTTGATAGAGTGGGAAAGGATTAGAAGCCCTGACAGGTTTTACTGCTGCAAAGTCTCCATCCCCATCTGTAGCACCTCTGGTACAGGAAATGCCAGGAATTTTACGTTAGCATATTTTATTCATGCAAACATCTGTGTGCATGAGGCCTAAGGTCATTTAAAAATCGAACTATGACATGAATGTTGCAAAAGGCTAGTACTGCTTGAAATTAATTTGGAAAGTGTAAAAGTGCAAAACACAATTTTCAGGAGCTGTTTCTTTAGTATCCTTACAGTAAACTCTTGTAGCTATGGGTAATGAGACCCTGTCACCTGGTACTCCTTGAGCTAAATGCCAAAAGGAGGCAAAACAAATACAGTGGCAGGAAAACGGTGTGAACCCTCAGGATAACGGTTTGATGTTGGGATGTTGTGCCCTTTTTGTGCCATATAGATTTCTGAGCATTTTTTCACAAACAAGTAAACTTTGGTTTCATCAGTCTACAAAATAATTTCAGTGTAGCGCGGGCGTTTGCCAAGGTGCTTTTTGGCAAACCTTAGGCACGCAGCAGCAATTTTTTTTTTGGAGAGCAGCAGCATTCTGAATGGTGTTTTGACATGGACACCCTACCTGTTCAGACGGTTTCATAAGGTAGACTCATGAACAGGGATGTATACAAGGTCCAGTGAGGTCTTCAAGCCTTTAGCTGTTACTCGTGGGATCTTTACCTCGTTGAAAACTCTGCATTGTGCCCTAGGAGTCATCTAGATTAGGCATCTAACATTGTGCCTACTCTTTCTAGAAATAAACGGTCTAAATTTATAGACTATTTGTCTGTCGAATGATGGATTATGCTCTTGATCATATGTCTTCAGAGAGCACCTTTTAGCAAGGCATGGTTATCAGTCGATGCTTCTTATTAACAGCAATCCTAAAATTGCTTGAGTGCCAATGTAGCTCTAAACCACACCTCCAAACTCAGTTTAATAATTGGACTCCAGGTGAGCAAACTACTGACTCCAATTAGCTTTCTTTGAAGCAATTAATCTATGGGTTCATTTACCTTTCCCTCCAGCACTTTGAAGGTTTAATGGGTGTGTTCAAGAAAAGTAAAAAGAAATTAGAATTGTTTGTGTGTTATCAGTTTTAAAGTATAAGTTTACTTTTTAAGAACAAATAATAAAATGCACTTTTTTTTTTTTGCAGGTAAAAAAAAAAAAATGTGCATTTTTATTTTTGGAGCCTGTAAATCATTGCCAAGTAGGTCTGCCAGTGCATCTGCTTCCCTGTACCGGTCAGTAGATACAATCTAAAAGAAAGAATGAACTACCATGGAGGAGGGTTCTGGAAGAGCCCAGGAAAAAGGAAGACGGAGGAGAGAGGAGTGTGCTGAGGGGAAGCGAGAGTGGTGAGGTGACAGGACTGTGTGGTAAAATTCCACCTAAGGGAGAAGAGAGAGCGCCACACTCTAGCAGCAGCTGAGATGGGGAGAAAGCCACGCTTTTCCAGAGACTACCGGAAGAGTGCTGCCTGGTGACTGAGGAGAGAGGACAGCTGAGGGCAGCGCAGAAGAGCGACAACCACACAGTCTACCACTGTTTAGCCTAGGGACCCTGCTCAGCAACCCAGCACTGCTCAGCGGAGATGGCACACAGCACTTCAGAGATGGCAATACCCATCAGGGTATCGGGTCAGCCGCTGTCCATTCACCAGACTTTCCGATTGGCTGACAGGTGATTGGGTCCCTTACCACATCAATAGGAGCCTGAACCAGCATTTAGGATTTCCGAAGTGTCATCATTGAATGGGTGTAAACCAAACATTCTTAGCACAGTACAGACACTGCATGCAGACATCAATTCCCCTTTCTAGTGTCAAAGTATGCTTGTTTGAAGCTGCCATCCTTAGCAGATTTGTCCTTATAAATTTTAACGGAACATCCTAGATGATTACTACCCAATTTCAGCTTGTTTAAACCTACTCTTAAAACAAGGGCCCCACTGTTTGCTAGCAGAAGACACGTACTCTTTTTACCCCAGGACCTGTAACACTACAAAAAAAACTGTTTAACCCATTATTTTAGGTTTTTCTCTCTCAACAGTGTTTTTGCCCAGGAGGAGATAAAAAGTCAACAAGCCTTCTCTCCTCCCTCTCAGCGCCCGTGCAATGGACACATAGCTTATTGTGCTTTTTTTCTATATTTACAGTCCCAAAAAATTCAAGGTTGTCATTTCTATTGTATCGATACCCTGCAGCAAGGTTTAACAGCGCTGTTTCCACAGTTTTTTTCAGTGTTAAAATATTTAACTTGTGGTGTGTCTCTTTCTGGTAACAATCCACAGCATAGATAATGGAATTTTCCACTTGTATTCCTAAAGGTGTTTGCAGTGATTTTAAAATCTAACCAGGTGTGCTAAAGGGGCTGGGGTCATTCTTGGAATTGAGGCACAGAACAGAGGACCCAAAATCACCAAGCTGCTCCTTGATTAAAAAAATGGAATGCAAGTTGACAATCAATTGCAGCAACAAATCCTAGGTACAGTAAGAATATTATAGCACCTGGCAAATGGCACTACAACATTTAATATCAGTGTGCAGTATTTACTACTTACCAAGCCAGCAATAGGCGTCGACAGCCTGTTTATCTTTTTAATGATTCCAGGCTTGATCTGGTTAATAAGGCTATGAAAAAAAAAAAGGGAGAACACAAAAATACAAGAAGGGGTTATTTGTTTGAAGCCAATTATAGAATACATTTAAAATGTCAATTTTGCTACATCCAGACAGGAGTTTGTGTGTGGATAGTTTGCTGCATTGCTGGATGGTCTCCGCAATGGCTGCACACAAACTGGCTATTACCTGCAACCAGTTTGTGTGCAGCCAAAACTATACAGAAACACCCACCCGGGAGGCACACTGGCTGTTTCCAGGTTCACTCTTCGTCTAACTGCACAGAACAGTTTTTTATGGATAGTGTAGGACCCACTGATAATGGGGTACTTTGACGCAGTGGTGGGCTTGAGCACGATATGGCCATATGGTGGGACCAAATCCCCATTTTTATTTATGGATTGTCTCCATATTTGATAGTCATTTCTTTTGCATGTGTGCGCTATTCTTTTTTAATATACATGTTGCTTGGTCCATAGCTGCACCGGCTTTAGATATACATGTTCAGGGCTTGCTCCCCCAATTTTTTGCTTGTTTATACAGAACAGTTATATGCAAACTGCAGCGGCACATGCTATTGATTTTTACACAGTACAAATCTAACAACCACTGACACCTACAGCTGTTCACACACAATGTGTGCAACTGCTGGCAAGAATTTGATTCTTGCTGGCCACCGCACACAAACTCCTGCGTGAATGTTGTCCTAAAGCACGTACTCTACAAACCAGTCCGTATATAACTGGTACAGTGAATTGTTCACCAAGTAGAATACCCAAGCATGATGAGGTCATCTTCCAGCTACTAATGTAATCCAACCTGCATAATAGTTTGGGGCAGTGATGTCGCTTGTCATCCAGAACTGGTTTAGCTTTACTGGCCCACAAGTCAAATGATGGCATTGCCAAGCTAAAATCAGTCATGCAGGCATTTTGCTTTGGGAGTAGCTACCCTAAGAAAAGCAGGATATGGTTTTAAAATGAGAAGTTGCTGAAATCACAAGTACAAACGGGGCAGAGGACTTTAGATGACAGCATTTAAAAAAATAATTTCCTTAAGCTTTAAAATGTATTTCTTATTTGTCTGTCTTGTATTAAAAAGTATCTGTTCTCTTTGCATTGCTTCTTGTGAAATACCTGGTGATCCGGCTGCTAGCCCTTATTTTCCCATTTCAAAACTGACCACGCCAGGGCTTGGAAGCACATTTATCCCAGTGTGGTCAGTTTGTTCATTTGACTTCTATTTGGAAGCACAGCCAGCTTGTCCCCCCAGTGGTCAGACTTGTGTTGGCACAGCTCTTCACTGGGAAGATTAGTGTACCGCTGTTTATCTTCTTGCTGCTGACACAGCAGCTATTCAATGTATTTCTGCCTCCGCATTTTACATTGGACTGTCTTTACTCCCATTGCAAACTGTGTTTACTATACTTCAATTTGTGAATGAACAGAATGCCACCCAGCATATAGTACTTCCCATTCCTTTACTGGTGGAGACCTCAGAATAAGGGACAAGGGAATCTATGTTCTCAGTCCCTTTCTTCATCAGGAGTCTTTAAATATTTCAACCAAAACCCCTCAATGGGGCTCCTAAACAAATTGTAAATATTTAAAAAAATAAAATTGTAAAGCATGCAAAAAAATAAAATATGAAAAAGAAAAAAAATACTGACACCTTACATGATTTGCTAAATGTTAGCTTACATTTATAAGAGAAAAAAATATAATATATATATATATATATATATATATATATATATATATATATATATATATATATATATATATATATATATACACACACACACACACACACACACGTTTTAGGCTGTAAATTAAGCATTCAGAAAAAAATTTTAAATAGGTAATTTTTTTTTTTTTTTTTTAAAACAAAATGTATAGTATATAAACAAAAAAAATCCAAATCAAATCCATATTTGGCGTGACTACCCTTTGCCTGCAAAGTAGCAGCAATTCTTCTATGTGTTTGAAGGAACAAAGCAGGTACAGTAGGTTGTTACAAACATCTTGGATAACTAGCCACAGATCTTTTTTAGATGTAGGCTGCCTGTAATCCTTCTGTCTCCTCATGTAATCCCAGATAGACGCAATTGTGTTGAGATCAGGGCTCTGTGGGGGCCAAACCATCACTTCCAGAACTCCTTGCTCTTTATCCTGAAGATAGTTTCTAATGACATTAGCTGTATGTTTGGGGTCAATTTCCTTCTGCAAAACAATTTGGGGACGTTCACACGCCTCCCTGATGGTATTGCATGTTGGATAAGTATCTGCCTGTATTTCTCAGCATTGAGGGCACCATTCATCCTTAATTTCCAACTCCATTTGCAGAAATGCAGCCCCGAACATGCAAGGAACCTCCACTATATGTCGCTGTTGCCTGAAGACACACATTATTGTACTGCTCTCAAGCCCTTCATGAACAAAACTGTCTTTTGCTTCAGCCAAATATTTCAAACTTGTTGTCTCATCAGTCCACCTGCTGTCATTTTTTGCCAACCCAGTTGCTATGTTTTTGTGCGTAGTTGGGTCGCTTACCCCTACTTCCACATCAGAGGTATGGCTCTTGGGCTGCAATTCTTCCATGAAGACCACTTCTGGCCAGACATCTCCAGACAGTAGATGGGTGTACCTGGGTTTCAACCAGTTCTGTGCTGATGGCTCGGTTGGACATCTTCTGATGTCAAAGGGAAGCAAGCATGAGGTGTCTTCATCTGCTGCATTAAGTTTCTTTGGCTGACCAATGCATTTATGGTCCTCAACATTGCCCGTTTCATTGTGCTTTAACAGAGTTTGGCTGTTCTTCGCTCAATTTTAGGACTCCTACACAGTGTTTTTTGTTTCAGGTAATGACTTAGTTTCAACGTAAATATGAAATTGATGATTATTAGCACCTGATTTATATATAAATGGTTTCTTATACACCTGACTAATCCTATAAAATCCCGGACTGCGTGCATGTGTGAGAATTGATGATGGTTTGAAGCCAAAAGGATAGTCACACAAAAAATGGATTTTTGTAAAATCTTACCGTAAAATCCTTTTCTCTTAGCTCATCGACAGACGTAGTCCTCGGTGATACACCACCTTCGGGTTATGTTACCTCCGCAGGAGCAGGACTAGACAGGAAATTAAAAAGCTCTGGCCACACCCTAGGGGCAGTCCCAGAGGGTATATCCTCTCTCTCTCTGCCTCAGCAAATCAGTTATGTGAAAAAGCAGTGCTTAGAGAATTTAACCCAACCCAACTCCAAAACAGAGGGGCGGGGACTACGTCTGTCGATGAGCTAAGAGAAAAAGGATTTTACGGTAAGATTTTACAAAAATCCATTTTTCTCTAGCGCTCATCGACAGACGTAGTCCTCGGTGATACACCACCTTCGGGACGTCCCAGAGCAGTATCACAACTGAGGGGTGGGAAAATGGAAATCAAATCCCAATCTAGAAGGCCCAACCGGTGCCAACTAGAAGTTTACAATGCTCATCCTTAATGATGAGACTCAACAAAA
Organism: Pelophylax lessonae; assembly: GCF_965119305.1. Taxonomy (NCBI): domain Eukaryota; kingdom Metazoa; phylum Chordata; class Amphibia; order Anura; family Ranidae; genus Pelophylax; species Pelophylax lessonae. The sequence continues at coordinate 512,449,347 of NC_138769.1, forward strand.
AAGGAGAAAACAATTTTTTTTTTTTTTTCAAACCGAAAAAAACCCTCGAGGTAGACCACCGGTCTCCTCAAATTGCGGCCTGCAAAACCTTGCGGCCAAATGAGGCATCCGCCGATGCCGTCACATCAATTTTATAGAATTTTGTAAAGGTATGTACCGACGACCAGGTGGCCGCCTTACATACCTGGACCACTGACGCCTGATGGCGAAAGGCCCAGGAAGTACTGAGCGCTCGAGTGGAGTGCGCCCTAACAGGGAACGGAGGACTCTGACCCTTAATAGAATAAGCCTGTACCACCGTTTGTCTAATCCATTTGGCAATGGTCGCGGCAGATGCAGGCAAACCCTTTCTGGGGCCATCCGTGATCACAAAAAGTGAATCCGTCTTACGGAATGATTCCGTAGATTTCAGGTATACCCCGATTGCCCGAACCACATCTAAGGAATGCAACGCATGTTCCCGATGATGCTTGGGCTGAGGACACAAGGAAGGTAGTACAATATCTTCATTCAGATGAAAATCTGAAACCACCTTGGGAAGAAAAAATGGCTTAGGATGAAGTACTACCTTATCCCTATGAATCACTAGGTATGGTGACTGGCATGATAATGCAGCCAGTTCTGACACCCTGCGAGCAGAAGTAATAGCCACCAAGAAGGCCACCTTCTGGGATAGAGTAAGCAAGGGAATCTCCCTGATGTTTTCAAAGGGAGGTTTCTGTAGAACCGACAAAACCAAATTAAGATCCCAGGGCGGTAAGGGCGCGCGGACTGGAGGAGCCAGGTGCCGCACCCCCTGGATGAAATTCGGCACCAAGGATTTGGTAGCTAAAGGCTTCTGAAAGAAGATTGCTAATGCTGAAACTTGACCCTTGATGGTGCTCAAGGCTAGCTTCTGCTCAACCCCTTGTTGCAAAAAGGCCAATATACGAGTCACCGAATAGGTACGTGGAGGAAATCCTAAAGATTCGCACCACGCAATATAAGTCTTCCATGTGTGATAATAGACTTTGCTGGAAGTCGCTTTCCTTGCTTTAATAAGGGTAGGAATGACTGAAGTAGACAAACCTCTATCCTTCAGTACTTGGGTCTCAATGGCCAGGCCATTAAAACCAGCGACTGTAAAGCACGAAGGTAAATTGGTCCTAGAGACCACAGACACTCCCTGAGACGAAGTTCCCACGAAACGTCTGCGACTAACATGTCCAAGTCGGCCAGGCCGGCTTGAGGAGGCCAGCCTAGAATTTCTAGGACCACTGGCGCTGATTGGATCTGAACCAGGCGTCCCTAGAGCTATCTGGCCCCGACCATCCGAGAAAGTCTGGTCGTTTTCTGTTCCCACACATTTATCAGATACCTGATAGTTATCAGGAAAGGTGATCTTTTCTGGTTGAACCTCAGGGACCGAAGTCACCCGACTAGAGGCTACTTGGCCTATCTGGTCAACCAGATCCGATTCCTGTGAGGTATCGGGATTAATCTTAGGAAAAGGTAAAGGAAAAGATCTTTTCAGGGAACGGTAACTACCGCTTCCTGTGGTACTTAAATGTTGGAAGGGAAGAATCGCACCGGTAGTAGTGGTTGATGCTCGATCTAATGTCCTGAATACCGGTGAAAACGTCCCCCCACCCTGAAACCGGGTGGGGGCGCACCTTCAGGCTGTGTACTCCTTTACTTCGGGTTTGGCTGGGTTGGTCCTCTGCTTGTCCGACCAGCCCTTCTTGAACCCTCCTGGAGGAGTCTTGCCTTTCCCGCTAGTACCAGCCGGGCGCCCTTTATGGGCGGTAAAGAAAGGTCCTCGCTTGTTGCGAGGTCCCTTAGCTTTTGCAGCCTGTGGCAAAAAAATGCTCTTGCCCCCAGTGGCATCCTTAATGATTTCATCTAGGTTGGCTCCAAATAGACGATTCCCCTGAAAAGGGAGATTGGTCAAGGTCTTTTTGGAACCTAGGTCAGCTGACCAGCATTTTAACCACAGCACACGTCTGAGGATCACTGCTAACTTAGATGCATGCCCTAATAGGGGAGTAGTGTCCAAGGCTGCGTCACAGATAAACCGTAGCCCTTGTATGATCTGTTCCATCAAATCAGATGTCTCCTGGGGAATATCTTTTCCCCTAAGATCTTGGCGTACCATTTTCGCCCATTCCGTAAGTGTCTGGGAAACTAGACCAATAACGATTACTGGTCTAAATGCTGACCCTATCAGAGAAAAGATAGTGCGGGACTCTGCTTCTATCTTTCGATCCACCGGATCCTTAAAGGACGAAGTGTCCTCCACTGGAATAACCGTGGGTTTATTCAGCCTGGAAATAGGCGGATCCACGATTGGTGGTACCGTCCATTTCTTAATGATGGATTCCTCAAACGGATAGCGTCTAGCAATACACTTGGAAATAGTAAAGGTACGCTTAGAATGTTCCCATTCTCCTTTAATCTGATTACCAAAACATTTAGGTACAGGAAAAGCCTTCGCCGTCTTGATGGGCTTATTAGTACCAAAAGGCATCTCTGTTTCAGTTGCCTCTGCCGGTAAAGCCTCAAGTTTTAAGGTTTCTTGCACTGCCACAACTAGTGCGTCCACCAATGCTTCTTCCTGAATAATAGCAAGAGAAGAAGCGTCCTCCTCACTTTCTGAGGGGGCTTTACCTGGGATAGCAACCCTTGCAGAGGAACCTGCAACTGCCGTGACCATCTCTGAATCTGAGTCAGAGGTGTCAGATAGTATAGGGGTAGGCGGGGGTCGCTTCCTTGCCCTGACAGGCCGCCTCCACCCGAGCCACCATAGACTCCAAAATTGCTGTAAATGACTCTATACTCTGAGCACCGGCGGGTCCCGAGGCCCCCTCGAGGGAAACAGGTGGGGGAATATGTGTGGCAGGGTCCATGATAACTCCAGTTACTTCCTGGATAATATAATTCAAAAGTAAAGAAAAAAACTTTTTTTTTTTTTTTTTTTTTGACCCCCAGCGCCACAAAAAAGCCCCTTAGTGTTACCTGCTAGCTATCGATCGAGAGAGAGAGAGATAGACCCCCAGGCTCACCACTTGATGCTCAGAGTTAAACTGCAACAGCTTACAGCGCTGTCTTGACAAACAGGAAGTCTTTTGGCTGGCTGCCCAGGAAGAAAGGAGGCGGCTCCGCCCCTCTGCACGCCTTCCGGCGCCTCCCCCAAGCTCCACGAGGTGTAGGATCACCTCAAACATGGCCGCCCCCATGCTGGAGACACGAGGCTACGCCAAAATGGCGGCTCGTGCGATCCTGCAAGAAAAAATGGCGGCGGCCTGCTGAATGGCGGTGTGCTGCACACAACACTGTCTCTGCCTGGGGATATGGCGTGGTTGGCGGTATCGGCCCCTGGCGGACCGCATGGCCGTTCGGGAGGCCTGCTAATAGCTGGAGATCTGATTTGGAAGGCAGTCTACATGTCCGTGGCTTCTGACTGGTAGGTAGCTTATACTTAACCCATAAGATTCCCAGAATGCCACAGATTACATCTTTTAAACATGTATACAATAGATTGTTAGCTCCCAAACCAAGCCTCCTGGCTTTTTGTACACAAAAAATCACACTCAAAGTAGGAGGATCTGTGACATGTTATAGGATAGAAAGGACTCTTTCTTACCATACAGAGAGGGGCCCGCGTTCACCACAAAACCCGTCAGGGGGAAAGGGGGAACATACTACTCACCATACCGGAACCAGGCGGGCACCAACTCCTGACAGTACCCCTCTCCACCGGGGCGGGAGGGCTGTCGACCGATACGAACGCCGTGACTCATGGTCTTTGGCGTTTCAGCGAGACGTTTAACTCGCGGGTTCAGTCCTTTTAATGGGACTTTGTCGCGGCCGACCCAGCGCGGAGCTATGGCCTGCACGCGCTCGTAGGCTGAACTGGGGTGACCACCGGATCTCAACATCCAGCCCGTCGCCCAGTTCAGCTTTCTTGCTTGAAGATCTCACAGGAACACTGGAGAAAAAGCTGTCTAAAAAAATCCTTTAAGAAAAAATTCTTGCCAGGACCTAAGATCCCAGCAAGGTGTCTAGGTCCTTACTCCTAACTAGACAGAAAATAACTGATTTGCTGAGGCAGAGAGAGAGAGGATATACCCTCTGGGACTGCCCCTAGGGTGTGGCCAGAGCTTTTTAATTTCCTGTCTAGTCCTGCTCCTGTGGAGGCAACATAACCCGAAGGTGGTGTATCACCGAGGACTACGTCTGTCGATGAGCGCTAGAGAAATATTGATTTGGATATATATATATATATATATATATATATATACATATACATACATACATACATACACACACACACACACACACACACATACATACATATATATATATATATATATATATATATATATATATATATATATATATATATATATACACACACACACTCTTTAAAAGCATTCTTACTTTACAGCATTTCTGCACATCCTAATATAAATATTAAATATGCTGCGCCTGGCATAAATACTTGTATGTTGGAATACAAAAAGCAGCTGACAAAATCTTGAACGTTGCAAAAGATCGATCATAAAAAGTAAAAAAAAGTGCAGTGCTTATCAGTTCTAAAGAAAAGCGTCCAAATCCAAAAGGAGAGAACATAGGTTCAATCTTCTATTAGTGTTGTGGAGTCCACCACCGACACCCAATCACACAGCCTCTTACCAATTAACACAGACCCTCACTACAAAAAGGTCTATGGAAGCGGTAGATCACATAAAAGGCGCAAGTGGCAATGAAATCCTCTCAACGTTCCTCCTTAGTACTCCTCTCTATTGGTCTTCATAATCAAAATGTATCGCGTGAAGATAAACGGTACACTTCTCATAGTGTAAACGTCACAAAACCACTTTATTACAAGTATCACTTACATTAAGTTTAAATACTTTCGTCATGTCCACAGTATATCCGATATACTGTGGACACACTGGATATGCTGGACATGCCGAAAGTTTTTAACCTTAATGTAAGTGATTCTTGCTTATAATAAAGTGGTTTTGTGACTTTTACACTATGAGAAGTGTCCTGTTCATCTCCACATGATATATTTTGATTATAGAGACCAATAGAGAGGAGTACTGAGGAGGAACATGGAGAGGATTTCATTGCCACTTGCACCTGTTATATTATCTACCGCTTCCATAGACCTTTGTAGTGAGGGTCTGGGTTAATTGGTAAGAGGCTGTGTGATTGGGCATCAGTGGTGGTCTCCACAACGCTAACAGAATATTGCACCTATGTTCTCTCCTTGGATATGGGCACTTTGCTTTAGAACTGATACTGCCTAAAAAACACTTTTGCACAATACTGTAAATCTACACAAAGCATGGCGGGCACACCCGAATGCAAAAAGCTGCACACATGTATGTTTATAAGGTATAGGCTCACATATACTCTAAAGCACAGCTCAAATTAGGATAATGTTAAACCTGTAAGGGTCATGCTGCTGTCTATGAAATTGTAGAAGGCTTGACAGGAAATGAGAAGGAATGGCTCCAAAATAAGAAGTTACACGTTGATAGTGCTCATTGGAAGTTCATCAGGAGTATCCACACAAGAATAAAGGAGGTCACAATTTGCATGCACATAAGAAAACCCAGCAAGACAGCTTTTGGAATGTAGGCTGTGTGGCACAGAGCAGGGTCATACAGTAAAGATCACTGAAATGGAGGCAGATGTCAGTATTAGACTGGGTGAACTGATGTTAGGGAAATGGGGGGGGGTGACTTAGAGTGGTTCTAAAGGCTGAAGTTTTTTTACCTTATAGTATGCTATGCATTGAGGCAAGAAACCTGTGTGCAGCGCCCCCCCCCCCCCCCCCAAAATCCTCACCTGAGCCTCCTTTGATCCAGCGATGTTCAAGATAGCCTTGGCTGTATGGGTGCTCTCCCTCTTCATTGGCTGAGAAAGGAGCAGGAGCTGTCAATCACAGCCAGTGAGCCAATGAGGAGAGAGTGGGGGGCAGGCCAAGCTGCGTCTCTGTGTTTTATGGATGCATAGAGCAGCGGCTCAGAGGCGAGCATGCAGCGGTGCCCCAGGGCAATCAGCTTTCTCTGGGGCTGTGCTCAAGGGGAAGGAGTCAGGAGTGCAGACAACGAACCCAAAAAGAGGAGGATTGGAACTGCCTTGTGCTACTTCACAGAGCAGTCAAATATAACTTTTTTTTGTTTTATTAAGCTTTAAAATCCCTTGAAAAGGATAGTTGTACCTTTGGTACATTTCCAAGACCCCAAGTTAGAGTTGACCTTTAAAATAATAGAGCAGCCAAAATATTTCATTAGTTTTGAAGAAACAAGCCCATGTAAAATATATGCCATTACAAGTAAAGGACATATAAAAACTTAAATCTGTATAATAATTCCTGGCTCATCACAGAAATGTGGATGCAAGAGAGTTGCTGAGTTGGTTTGAATAGTTTTATTGGTGTGGCTACAATGACATGCCATCAATCCGGTGGGGCGTGATTGTCCAGGTAAGAATTGTCTGCATGCTTCATATAGGCTTGGTGATAGCAGTGCTTACTAATTTCATTGTTGTGCAGTAGTTTAGAATTTACACACCCTACTTTTTTTTCTTTTTAACATGTAAATGCCAAATAGGTTTGTCCTGGATACTTACTCACAAAACAGTACTCCATTTTCAAGTGCGGAGCGAAAATCCTGGTTTCCAAAACTTTTACCCGTAACTTCCTACAACATAGGAAAAAAAAAAAAACACACTAAATTAACACGTCACGTTAGTGTCAACAGAGTATATTCTGGACGGTAAAAAACAAACTAATTTTAGGAAAATACTATATTTGTATAATTTTACTCATGAAAACCTAAACATTTCATGTAATACACATTTCATTATTTCACAAATCCTACCTGTTACGCCATCTATAGATAATACATTACAGACAGGAGGAACAACAATTTGGGCAGATAGAAATTTTGTGATGTACACACTCAATTATGCCCCATTCACATTCATATTTATAGACCAAGAGGGCATATCACAATGGTTAATGCGGCCACTGGACAGGAAAATTATTTTGAACCATTAGTCTCCAAAAGATGACTGGCCAGGTTATCTTGTATCTGCAAAGGCTGCACAGTACCCATAGATATATTATCCTGATCTTACCACCATCACCTCATCTCAATGAATACCTTTAAATTTAAACTTACTCGCCAATTCTTTTAAAATTGAAACTTATTTTTAAAATTTGCAATACATATACAAAATATATCACTTATCTAGGATTATCGTTCAGCTGCCAGAGACGTTCAACTGATAATCATGTAAATATTTCCTGCACAGTCACAACATGACTGATTACATATGCTCTGAAATTTTATCAAACATTCTTTTAGGCTTCATTGTCCTGCTGAAGGGCACTACAGGATCTCTAGTGTAACCTGAAGTGACTAATAGCAAAGCTACTTTTTTATATACCGCATTTTTAAGGACTGTCTTCACTATGCAACACAGTGTTTTGCATGTGCTACGTCAGGGCAGAAAATACCTTCCCCTCCCCCCCCCAAAGAAATTTTTTTATTGTGCATTGAAGGACACATTCTTCCAGCTCCTTCAAAAAGGTCTCCCGTTAGCCTTTTGTAGACTAACATGACAAGTTCCTGAATATCAACTCATCTATAGCTCTCAGTTTAATTTAAATAAGTGTAATAAACCTCCAACAGCTGCTACATTACAAAATCAAGCTCTATTGATAAATGGAATAAAACAGACTAATGCCTCGCACACACGCAACGATGATCGGCCGACTTTTGTCCAGTGTTGTGTTGGTTGAAATGTGCTCTAGACTGCACACAAATTTTCTCGGCCAACAAAAATCTACTTCAGAAGTGATGTCATGTGATGGTTGACTTTCCGTGTGTTTTTTCCTCTCTGAGCATGCCCAGTCTTGCTCATCAGATTTTTGTCTGCCGAAATCTGTACTGACTGACGGAAAAATCGGCCGTTGTGGTGACGGCCAACAAAAATTTTATAGCCTGCACACCAGATTTTATTCGGCCGAAAAGTCGGAGTCGGTTGTCGAAAGCATCATACTAACAAGCCGAAAATCAGCCGATCGGACGTTGGCCGAAAATTCAGGGCCAACTATCGATGCTTGTGTACGAGGCATTAGTCACCTTTAAAAAAAAAATAAAATAAAAAACCACCACCACCAATGGATCAAAATAGAAAAAAAAAAAACACACAACCTCTCAAAGTCTCGAATAGAAATTCTCATCATATCCCCACACTCATAAGTAAATTCCCCTCCTCCCGCTATAAATGAAAAACGCACGCCAACTCTCCACACGAAATTCTACTTTATTTAGCTTCCTAAAAATATGCATTGTAGCGTTAACCCCAAAAATCCAGTTGTAAACTATTCAGTTCTCTTCAGATGAAGTTTACATAAAGTTGAACTGTAGGCTAGAAAGACAAAAAAAAAAAAAAAAAAAACAAACCCTCATGCAGTGGGCCCCCCACACTTCAAGGAGAAATGCTCAGTTAGTCTAGGGCAGTAATGGTGAACCTTGGCACCCCAGATGTTTTGGAAATAAATTTCCCATGCTGCTCAACTACACTGCATGAACATCATGGGAAATATAGATTCAAAACATCTGGGGTGCCAAGGCTCACCAACACTGGTCTAGGGGGTACAGGTATAAGGAGGAATCCTAAACAGATTCCTGGAAATAGCAGGCTCCCTCTATCTGTGAAATCGGCTCTGCAAAGCTCACTGTCGGTGTCACACGCTCATCCCCTCTACATACACTGCAGTGGTAAGAACCCTGCATTGTGCATGATGGTGCCAGGAGACCACCCACAGACTGAACCTTCAGGGAATGAAGGACACTGCCAAGCCTGATGGAGTGGGAATCAGTAAGTAAAATGCCTGTTACTCTACCCGCTATAGCCACATCAAGCTCAGCTTTAAGCAGTCATATAGTATAATTTTTGTTTGCTACATGTGCACTGGAGTTCTGAAATACTCATCTAATTTTTCCCTTCCTAAGGCTCCATGCACACTAGCTTGTTTTTAAAGTGTCTGTTACCCCAACACTTCATATTCCTGATATGTGCCTGCTGTACCATGTACTTGTATGAAAAACTACAGTTCTTTGTATTGCTTCCTTTGCGTGAAACCTCTGGTGATCCTGTCAGTCCCTATGCTTTACTACTAAAAACTGACCACACAAAGGAGAAAACACCCTGGTCAGTTCTCTAGCTTTGCTGGATACTCCGCCTGCTCTCCTTCAAAATTAGACTTGTCCTTACACGCGAGCCCCCCTTTCACTGGAAGTATCAGTGTCACTAGTGTCCTGCTGCTTCTCCTCCAAAGCTCTTACGCAGTTGAGAACAGAGGGAATGTGATCAAGTATTTACATTTATTTTTTTTAAATATCTAGACACATTTTGCCTTTCATTTACATTTTAAACAGAATGGGTTGTTTTACACGGTGATCATTTACAATCACTTTAAGCGCCTAACAACTGCTTTGAGCATTTGTTTTTCTGCCCCTAAAAGCAAACAGTTATCCTACGTGTCCATGCACACGATTTTAGGCTAGAAGCATTTTTCTTCAAGCTTCAGCTTCAGGGAGCAAAAAAAAAAAAAAACAAACATACAAATGACCCAGCATGCCCCGGATGAGGACATTAGGAGTGGGGTCACACCACTGACAGCTAATGTCATCCATTGCTAAGGACATGGTTTGGTGGCCTGCTTGTTAACCAGCTTATCACTGGTTTAAGGATGCAGGCTGCCCACTCCTTACCAAAAATGCTACTCCTCCTCCTAAAAGCTGCAAAAAAACACTGGCAAAAAAACTCAGTTTTAGCACTTTTTTATCTAGCTTATGTTAGCTGTTTTGGAGCATCTAGTGTGCATGGAGCCTTAAAAATGGTCTCTGATTTTATTTTTTATTTTATTAAAGTCTGGGGTTGCATAATAAAAACTGACCAACTACACAAGCCAGAGTGGATATAACAAAACACAAAAGGGTTGTTCAAAACTGTTCCCATTATGTCACACATGCTGCAATGGTGTAATTAATGCACTTATTAAAATATAAAGCTCAGTATCATAACAACTGTAGGTGTGGTACAGACCTTTGAATTGCATGTGAACCATTTACATTGCTTTCTTATCTAATCCTGGAAGGCGTTGTACCCAATTCCTTCACACAAGAGCAGAAGACAAAAAATAATATATCATGGCACCTTTCATATACAACTGCAAAGCGTACTGAACTATAAGAATAACAATGAACACAGCCAATATTTAAAGTGTACACTGAATTATAATATCTTGGGTCATTTATTGACATTCCATCAAATACTCAAATTCTGAGTGGTCAAACCTAAAGTGAACACATGCTTTACCAAGTAGGGCAAAGCAACAGGGTCACTTAGCTGCCAGCCGCCCCAGCTGCATATTCTACCCTTCCTTTTGCTATTTAGCCTCTGGGAGCAAAGAGTAAAACTGTTTATTCACTAGAATTTTAATTTAAAAAAATGTAAGAACGTTAATTTTCTAATCAGTAGAGGGGTCAAAACAACAATTGTTTTCACCACAGTGCCAAGAAAATTATAAAGAGCAGGATAGAAATTCATTCTTTCAAGAACATTTTAACAGTGAACATGGTTTTTGCTCAGGAAGGTTCATCCACTCATAAATCGTAAGTTAAAAGCATTCATCAGGTCATCTAAAGTATTGATGAGAATTTTTGCATGAATATTCGTACAAATGTGCAGTCAATCTACTATGGGTATATGACCAGCTTAAACCCTAGGTCATGGAATTTAAACAGGAATAAGAATTCTCTCCATGAACTCATATTATAGGACTGAATGCACAAAGTTAATCACTAGTGCTGTTACAGGGAAGGGGGGTCTCATGCTTTTAAATAATTGGGAGGATACCAGAGTTGCAGGGGAACAAAAAGGAAGGCAAAAAAAATACAGCATAGGCAACGCACATTTTTTTTTTTAAATATTTCAAAAGGTTATCTATCTGAAATAAGTGAAGTGGCCTCAGACCTCAGTTATCAGTCAGACAGGCACAATCTTAAAGCGAAACTATGCTTAGATCATGCTCAGTAAAGTATTTACATATTATGAAGACCCACCTTATAAAGAATTGCCATTTCTAGTAGAGTGTGTAGCCATCCAATCTTATATGTAAGGCAGAGGACATATATACAGTGCATTCGGAAAGTATTTACAGCATTTTACTTTTTTTACATTTTCTTATATAGCAGTCTTATTCCAAAATGGATTAAATTTATTATTTTTGTCAAAATTCTACAAAATACATGACGTGGAAGACGTTTCTTGGAAATATTTGCAAATTTACTAAAAATTAAAGAAAAGAAAAAAAATCACTTGTACATAGGTATTCACAGCCTTTGCCATGACACTCAAAAGTGAGCTCAGATGCATCCGGTTTCCACTGATCATCATTGAGATGTTTCTGCAATTTCGAGTCCACCTGTGATAAATTCAGTTGATTGGAAAAGCACACACTTGTCTACATAAAGGTCCCACAGTTAACGATGCATGTCCGAGCACAAACCAAGCCATGAAGTCCAAGGAATTGTCTGTAGACCTCTGAGACAGGATTGTATGGATGCACAGATGTGAGGAAGGGTACAGAAACATTTCTGCAGCATTGAAGGTCCCAAAGAGCACAGGAGCCTATATCAATCGGTAAATGGAATAAGTTTGGAACCATCAGGACTCTCCCAAGAGCAGGCCGCCCGTCAAAATTCAACGATCAGGGAAGAAGGGCCTTAGACAGGGAGACGGTCGCTGACAGTTTCAGCATTTCCCTGTGGAGAACAACTATCTCTGCAGCACTCCACTAATCAGGCCTGTATGGTAGAGTGGCCAGATGGAAGCCACACCTCAGTAAAAGGCACATGATAGCCTACCTGATGGACTCTCAGACCATGAGAAATAAAATTCTCTTGACTGATGAAACAATGGATTGAACTCTTTGGCCTGAATGGCAAGCTTCATGTTTGGAGGAAAGCTGGCACTGTTCATCACCTGGCCTATACCCAGCCTACAGTAAAGTATGGTGGTGAAAGCATCATCCTGTGGGGAGGTTTTTCAGCGGCAGGAACTGGGAGACTAGTCAGGCTTGAGCGAAAGATGAATGCAGCAATGTACAGAGACATCCTTGATGAAAACCTGTTCCAGAGTGCTCTGGACCTCAGACTGGGGCGAAGGTTCTTCTAACATCAGGACAACCCCCCTAAGCACACAACCAAGATAACAAAGGAAAGGCTACGGGACAACTCTGAATGTCCTTGTGTGGCCCAGCCAGAGCCCAGATTTGAACCCAATTGAACATCTATGGAGAGATCTAAAAATGGCTGTCCACCGATGCTTCCCATCCAATCTGACAGAGCTTGAGAGGTCCTGCAAAGAAGAATAGGAAAAAAAATGGAAAAAAAACTGTCCAAAAATAGGGTGTGCCAAGCTTGTAGCATCATACTCAAACAGACTTGAGGCTGTAATTGGTGCCAAAAGGTGCTTCAACAAAGTATTGAGCAAGGGCTGTGAATACTTATGTACATGTGATTTTTTTCCTTTATTTTGAATAAACATGCAAAGATTTCAAACAAACTTCTTTCACATTGTCATTATGGGGTATTGTTTGTAGAATTTTGAGGAAAATACTGAATTTAAGCCATTTTGGAATAAGGCTGTAACATAAAATGTGGAAAAAGTGAAGCGCTGTGAATACTTTACGGATGCACTGTATATCCATGAATTTTAGTCTTTTGAATACATGAATGGAAACTACTTAACTTTTAATTTATTCATGTTTTTTGAATAGAAGCCATTCTGTGTTTTCCACGACAGTACATTTTTTTTTCCTGTATATACAGTAAGATCAAATTAGACATTTATAGCCGATTCGATGAATCTACAATTACCAGTGATGACACACCCCAGTCATGGACAAATTAAAAGCTGAGAAGCCAAATTTAAGACCTGAAGAAGCAAACCTTGGTAAATGTATTTTTAAAATGTTAGGTGTTTAAATTACTTGTTTAACCCCTTACCAACAGCAACTTCTGACTAAGAAGTTTAAAGAATACTGAAGACTAGAACGTGCTCTTCTAAATGAAAAGATCAATAAATTAGATCAATAAACAATTGTGCAAAATTTCAAAGACCATAATAAGTCCAAGTAAGGTGCCCGATCCAAATAAAAAAAAAAAAAAAAAAAAAAAAAAAAAAAATCGAAAAGTGATAAAAAAAAAAAAAAAAAAAGTGACAAAGAAAATTCCTTTTCCTCTCTTCCCAGCAGAAGCACACACCACTCAATAGAAATATATGGCCCCTTTTCTCAAAGGTCACAGTTCTCTTATGGTATCCCCCAATGGGCAATCTCCCACATGCAGCTGTTGAGTTCTCAGTCAGCTTTCTGCTCCTTTTAATAAACATACCCTGCGCACATGGAAAACTGGACACCACCATATACCTAATAGCGCTTCTGTTCCTTTAATTGCCTCGGTGCATATCTAAATTATGGGATGATCTTATCTTTATCCTCTCTATTTCAGGAGAGGGAGGTTGAAGCTCCCCTAAATGCAGCTGATCCTAAACACTGGTAAAAGCATATGTGTGCATTGACACATAGGCTTTTATGGAGTTGAGGTTAGCCGCTTAGGCAAAAAAACACCAAAAGCTCCAAAACTTAAGTTTAGGAGCTGTAGAGTACATGAAGCCTTAGATGTAAAACGTTGTAAAGAAACACTTGTGTCTTTGTGTCTGTATAATGGTATCAACAAATCCATCCCTCCCTAAGGGGAACCTACCTCCCACAAGTAGCCCACCCCCCCCTCCCCGTTGCCCCTATCCTCCCTTTGAACCATAGAAACAGACCAGATCTTAGCATTTAATGTTGCTGAATAAAAGATGCTATGCAATTTGAGATATTTTTTGCATAGAATTTGTGGTGTTTATAGTGCCTTAAAAGTCACAGCCACTTATTTTGTATTGTTTTAGGAGGGGTGAGCATGCAGATTAGTGCTGGATTTTTTTTTTTTTTTTGGAGGAGAGAGAGTAGGGATTTTTTCTAAAAAGGTAAAGTGTGCAAGTGTGTGTATTCATTCCTTGTTCCTTGCAGGAAGAATTTTGCACTATCCTATCCCCTACACTGTTTTACACACCCCTGACTCCTGCACTTCCTTTATCTAGATGACATCTCACTTCTTCAAAGGTTATTAGACTGATCTGGCAAGAGCGATTTTTCATGAATCCATGCTGATTACTACTAATGATTCTTCTTACATTACTAAAGTCTTGTAAATAGTCTCTTATCATCCCCTCCAATATCTTGCAAACTATTGATGTTAGGCTAACCAGCCTGTAATTCCCAGGGATATCTCTCGGCCCTTTTGTAAATACTGGTACCACGTTGGCTTTTTTCCAATCAGCTGGTACCATTCCTGTGAGTAGTTTATCCATAAAAATTAGGAACAATGGTCTGGCTATCTGCTGGCTGAGGACCCTCGGGTGTAAGCCTTCTGGTTCCGGTGACTTATACATTTTTCAAGTCTAGTTCTGAGTGTCTTCTGTTAACTATGAGGGTGCTTCTTGTGACGTATTTTTAAATTTAACATTACAGTCTATGTTACTGTATCCCCCCAATTCTTTTGTGAAGACTGAAAATAATTTATTTAGCACCTCCGCCTTCTCTCTGTTCTTTATAGACCGGTTCTCTTTGTCGTCCTTTATGGGCCAATATATTCTGGCCTCACTTTCTTACTATTTATATATTTAAAGAATTTTTTTTTTTTTTTTTTTTTTTTATGCTCTTCCACTACGTGCCTTTCGTGTTCTCTCTTAGCCGCCTTGATTGCGTGCTTACATTTATTACATTCTTTAGTAGGCCTAGTAACTCATTGTTTCTTGTTGCTGTGTTCACCATCTGATCCATGAAAATTGTCCTGCAAAACATTTAGGAAATGGCGAGCCTTCGATGAATGCGCGGTTCCTTCTGCCCAGTCTATATCCGGATAACTAAAATCCCCCATTATAACGACATTTCCCATCCTTGCTGTCATTCCAAGATGTGATAGGAGGTCTGCCTCCCCCTCCTCCCTCTGGCTGGGGAGCCTATAGCATATGCCCAATATTACGTTCCCCATAGTACCTTCCCTTTAAAGCTCTACCCATAGGGATTCCCCCTCCTCCCTAGCTCCATTTCGGATATTGTCCCTCATTCACTTGCACATCATTCTTGATATAAAGGCATTCTTCTCCCCCTTTTTTACCCTCTCTATCACTGCACTAAAATGAACACAACTGAATGGTTGCCAAGCAATCATGAGAGCTGTCAAATAAGGTTTCCAAAATTCCCACAAAATCGAAATCCTCCTCATACATAAGCAGCTATAGTTCTCCCATCTTGTGAGCCAGGCTTATAGCATTGGCATACAAGCCTCGTAATTTTGTCTGGTTGCATACTATAGCCTCGTTAGATGTTAGAAAGCTGCACTTTTAATTTTTCAGCCTACCCAACTTGGGTTTTGAATCTCTGGTCACCCTACCGCTAATGCCCCCAAGAATGCCCGCTGAATCTTGCTCCCCGCTTGCTAGCTCTACATCTGGAACCTCCCCCCGCATCACCTAGTTTAAAAGCCCCTCTAACTTTTCGGCCATCTTTTCTCCCAGTATGGTTGCACCCCCCCCCCCCCCATTAGGTGCAGTCCATCCCTACTAAAGAGTCGGTAGCTGACTGAGAAGTCAGCCCAGTTCTCCAGGAACCCGAACGTGTACCATGACAGCTGGGTCTCCCCCAGCCCCACCGAATACTCTGTCCACCAGATCTGCCGAGCCCGTGCGCACGGTAAACATGCAGTTCGGCGCTTACGATCTTTTTGACAGATTGCCCTCATTTCCTAATATAGTCCCCTACCACCAGAATCTGCCTTTCCTTACCCTCGCTCCTGCCCTCACTGGAGAAGTTCTTCCCCTGGCAGCTAGGGGTGTTGCCCTGCTCCAGCAATGCTGCTCCTTGACTTGTTTCCACAACATCACCCAAAAGGGCGTATTTATTGGGATGTTCCAGCCCAGGGCCAGCCTCCTTGACTCTTAAACCCTCTACCCTTTCTAAATGTCACCCAACTACTCTTCTGTTTAGAAACCTGAAAAATTGACCAAAGCCACCCCAACAGGGCTCCTAAAAAAATTAAAATAAAAAAAAAACAGTACCACTGTCCTAACACCATTCTCTTTGGTGTGGGGGGGGGGGGGTTGCAAAACTGAGTCTTTGCCCCCCAGGGTGAAATAATGTTGAGCTTCCCACTGCCTCAGTGGATCCAATACTGTGGACAGCTGCATCTCTTCTCTCCCTGTACTCAGCAGCAGCGGGATCCATTGCCTTCTGCTGCTGTCAACTGCTTTGAGGAGGAAGCAGAAAACAGAGCCAAACTGCACTGGGTCTATGGACACACACAGCCTGACTCGAGATCAAGCCATCACAACTGTCCTAATAGCAAGCAGTTTGCTATGTGGGTAGACACAAGAGGAAAAGCAAACACCACCAGTGGGGCTCCAAAATAGGAGGTTCGGGGCTCCTCTGTGCAATACCATGTTACATAGCAGGTACATATAAAAAAGGTTTATTTTCACTGAAAAGAAATTTATAAAAATGTTCCTTTAGAAACTTTAAATTCAATTATTAGACCTTAATTTACAGTGCATGGTTTTAGAAACAACATGTAAATTTCTCATGCAAAGTTATGCTTTAGAATAGATGAGCACAACCTGTAATACAACCAAACACCAATCAGAGAAGGTATACTCAGAGAAAGCAGCCAGACATCATAAAAATGCCTTGAATTGTTTTGTTAGCAATAAAACAAATTCACTAGAGAAAAAGTCAAAGTCCTACGGAGGGAGTAAGCATTCCAGTTTTAAATCCCTACACATTCATTACTGGATAATTGCAATACTCAGTGCCACATGTATGCTGGCTATGGTATAAATACCATGCCCTCTCATATGTAAAATGCAATTTTATTCAAGGTTCATGCACACTGCAGCCGTCAACATCTTTTTCACCTGCCCCTAAACGCCCCTCTATGTTAGCTCACGTGTCCATGCACAACATTTACAGGCATTTATTTAGATGTGGGACGTTTAGGAGCAGAAATCTGAACGCACCAAAATCACATTCAGGAGGGGAGCTTTTTGACAGAAAAATCCTGACGTGACTAAATGCGTCTAATATTAGGTGCCTTTAGTGACTGAGTATTCATTTTAAATGCCCAGAAAAAAAAAAAATACAATTCTTGCCAATTAAATGAATTAAACGCCCAAAATTTTGACGTGCCTAAAAAAGGCCTTTTTTTTTTTTTTAAATGTGGCACTTTAACACTGCTTTTCTTCCATCAGGAGAATAACACTGCTTTTCTTCCATCAGGAGAATAACACTGCTTTTCTTCCATCAGGAGAATAACACTGCTTTTCTTCCATCAGGAGAATAACACTGCTTTTCTTCCATCAGGAGAATAACACTGCTTTTCTTCCATCAGGAGAAAAGCATTCTGAAGAGCATAGTGTGCATAAGGCCTAAATGTTACATTAGTTTGGATAGCTTTACAAACAAGACCATATGCAGTAGGACGCTCAGTATAATGTAGGCACAGCCAGCTCTGCAGAATAGCCAGTTCGACACAGTCGGTTGCTATATTTGCAAAAAATATTTTTAACCAATTCTCAAAATCATCTACTGACCAATCTGTATGTATATGAGCACCATAACTGTAGGAAGGCAGCCTGATTCATACAGAAGGTTTAGGCTTTTTGCACAAATGCGTCATAAGGTACTGCTGTTTATACTCGGGATCTTGTTGACAAAAAGATTGTGAGTAAAATGTCCCCAAGACCTTGTGTAAATTTATGTATGCGTAAAATTCTTCATCAGCTGCTAGTTGCCAGTGTTACAATATATGCATATACACACACACACACACACACACACACACACACACACACACACACACACGCACATAAAATTACTGCACGCAAACAAGAAAAATGTACACCTTTATACTCATGTACGCTGTATTTTTTCACATGTTCCCAGGCAAAGAGCATATTTAAAAAATTATATATATATTATATATATATTTATTTAAAAATTGCAGCTTTACATTTTAGATGCGCTTTTCTGAACTCCAGGTCTGAAAAGTACCATTTATGTGTCTTTATAAGGGGGCTAGAGAGCTGTGTTTTCCATAGTTAAACCTGTCTGTACTGTGCTGGCAGATCTCATGATCAGTTAACTAGATCTGAAATCTAACAAAAAGGTTACAGATTTCAAAGCCGTCCCCCGCTGGCAAAGCACAATAGTACAGCAGGGGAGATTACCAATATTGCATAGTTAGTACAGCGGCTCCTCCTGAGCGTTCAGCCCTGCTGGGTTAAATTCTAAAAAAAAAAAAAATAAAATAAAATAAAAAACACTAGTGGGGTGTACAAGGTTTTAGCGTACTTAAGGTGATGTTCTGGTCAAGCCCTGATTGTAGGAAGCCCAGAATGCAAGGCACAAGGTAGGACATGCCTGTGATCACACCAGGCAAAAAAGGATTTCCATGTACAATAGGTTTTTTGGAAAGGGCTTTCCTTGTTTTTAGCAATGTGGGAATGATCAACTCAAACTCCTGTCTTTTAAGACCTGGACTTGAAAATTCATGCTATTAAAGCCAGTGAGAAACACAGGATGGAGATAACAGGTTTGATCTGTTTGGAAGCAGCCAGGGGGGGGGGGGGGGGGTCGCTTCATTAGAAGCCCGAGTATCTGTGTGCTAGGTCCTTTTGGTCCAATAAATCTCATTGCTTTCTTCCCTTGTTCTATTTTTTGGAGCAGTTGAGGCAGAACATGCACTGTAGTAAAATCAAACATTAGCCTGAACCGAGGCCAGTGAATTATCCGAGCATCCAATGCCAGTGGTAGAGGATCCTTGGTCCTGGCCACAAACAAGGATAATTTGTTAAACTTAGGCCAGGATATCCATATCTGACATCTTAGGCCAAAGAGGTCAGGGTTAAAGGCCATTCTCCTTTGTCCAGGCAGTGACAACTGAGATAATCCGCCTTCCAAATGTCCACTCCTGGGATGTGGACAGCAGCGATCACTGTACACTGTTTTTCCGTCCATGAGAAGATCAAGTTTGCTTCCTTTAAGGCTGCATGACACCTGGTGTCCCCTTGATGACTGATGTAGGCCACAGACATGGTGTTGCACCCTGACTGGGGGCCCCTGAAGAAGGTCCTTGCTTGGCAGGATAGAACATAGGCAGGCCGAGAGAGGGAGCAGGTTCGATCCATGCCATAATGATGCTGTATTGGAAAGGCCTTGAATGGAATTAGGCAAATGGAACAGCTGCAAAGGTAGCCACACATTCTGGCCAGACTTTCAGAGGTACATCTTTGATCAAGGCCTAAATGTGAGATCTGGGAGACAGTTTTGTTTTACCACCAGAAAAATACCTTCTTGGACTGTGTCTAGAATGAGACCCAAGTACTCCAGGCAAAGGGAAGTTGATTATCCAACCAAAAGCCTGAAGTTCCTCAATAGTCCAGTGAACATTTACAGATAGCTGGAAGGTAGACATCTAGCGTTCTTGAGGGAGAGAAGTGGTGCATGTATCTTTGAGAATACTCTGGGAACAGAGGAAAAGCCAAATGCAGTGTGGCAAAATGGAAATAATGGTCTACAACTTCAAAGTATAGAAAGCGTTGATAAGATAGGTAAATGGGAATATACATGTAGGCATCTTTTTGGTCTATGGATGCCAGGTATTGCCCCTGCCTCAGAGAGGCAATAACTGACCTTGCAGACTCTATAAAGACGCTAATGGTAAAGACACCATAGACACAGGATGGCCATCTGTCATTCAGGCTCCACCCCACCACCCTTTTGAAATGTACCATTACTTGATCTAACACAGCCAGCTGCCATCATGCAGAGGACAAAATACAATTTCTGATCAGACAGGGTATGTCCAGGATTCCAATCGCTATATCAATGCTGGCTTAACAACTAATGACATCAATATTATAAAATTAAATTATATAAAGTATCACTTAGTTAACTGTAAATTTGCAACTCCATAGATTGCCATCTGATTAAAAGGATATCTAATATATTAATGCTAATGTTTAGTGTAAGTTGTCCATTAGCACACGTCTTAAGTAGGCTAATCTTATAGAATTGTTGCAATACACACATCTGACGGAACTGGTCATTCAGCACCCCTGCTGACTATGCAGAGAGCCAATGAAGAGCAGTAGGATACAGGCATATATATGACTGGCTACGTCAGTTTTTACTGTAAATTGAACAGATGGAACTGGAACATGAACAGATGGATAAAGCATGTACAGAATACATATTGGCAAACTAACCCTACAACTCCTTCCTTGGCTGAGGATTCATTTATGGACTAAGCATAAGAAAGCAAGAGCTGGTGAATTTATCTAGAATGAATGAACATGTAGCAAAGGTGCACAAAAATTGTAAAAAGTCCACTTAATCATAATTTGTTTTTTGATTTTGTAAAGAATAAGTCTAACCAAATGTTAAAGCTGGTTACATCCCCCTGCACCTAGCAATTCTTCCCAATAAAATGTGTGCTTTGGTTCCAAACAGTGTTGTCCCCTGTGCATCCTCTGCTCCATTGGTACAAATAAAAAAGCAGAGCATTATAAACTCCACATGCACCTTTCCATTCTGTAGCCAGCATGTTTAAAGTCGGAGCCGGTCTTGTCCCAAAGCTGCCAGCTAACTCAGGGGATATTACTGCAAAAGTAGCTGATGGCTTATGTTGTGTCAATGACAGTGGTTAGGAAACAAAGCCAGTCAAATCACAAAAACACAAGCCATCAACACACCCTGGCAGCTACTACACTAGTCTATCTCAGACAAATGTGGCAGTGGTTGTCGCTGGTTGAAAGGCAGAAATATGACCATCCCAAAAGCATCTTGATGAAACTGGTGCTAGGCATTACAGAAGTGTGGCAGTATCCATACTGGCGTATGATCAATGCCCTGACAGCCAGAAAAACTGCAAAAAAAAAAAAAAAAAAAAAAAAGCATTTACCGTTTAGAAGTATAAAGTCTTCCAAACAAAAAACACAGATTACTTGTGCTAAAAGTAAGTGTACACTATGAAATGAAGGTGGTTTTCCCAGTGCAGACCAAAGGTGGGCATACATTCTTTTTTTTTTCATTCAACCAGTGGGTAAATGGGAAAAAATGTCATAAAAAACTATCAGATTCCTTCATCCACACACTTGATGCCGATGGAGGAATCCTTCCCGCTGAGCTTTTGTATTCTGGCAGTGGGGAGCTATCCCTGCCATCCAGTGATCAGTTTGCCTGCTATAACTTGATTATAGATCGACTTGCGTACAACCAGCCTGCCCATACATGGATCAAGATTCGTCCAGTCCCCGCTGAACTGGCCGAATTTTGATCCTTGTATAGGTGCCCAATTCTTGTGAAAAACTGTTTAATCCTATTAAGCAGAATGTGTTACCTGCAATTTTGGAGCTGTGATAATACAAACATTTTAGAAAATGCCTGAGGTGTTGTTTTGACATAATGACAGCTTCCATGATCACCTGCCTCTTGGAATGTAGTAGAATTCAATTAGGTTAGACATTTGCCTAGAATCTACTGAATACCCCAGTTATGCATCCCAAAACAATGAATGGCATTTGGAACATGCCCTGATGAAGTAATTAATATAAACATAACTTGTCACCGAAGGGGTGGAGAAATACTGACATGTTCAAATAAAATGTTACGTAGAAGGTTACTCAACAGTTAGTCATAGAAATAACACAAAAAAATAAGCAGGCAGTAGTTGATTTAAAAAATTAAACATATAAGGTGTAAGCTCTTTAGAACATATGGATTACGTAACTATATAAAAATAGTCCGAGTTGCACAAATTTGGAGTATAAAAATCTCCAAAGCGGAAATAGCAAAAATCTCAACACATCCTTTGCTGCAGCTTTATATAAATTTTGCTTTGTATGTGATATTCCAGATCAAGAAACAAATAGAGCTGGGATTATTTGAGTACTCAAGAGTAGAAACGCAACACAAAAAAATAATTAAAAAACAAAAAAAAAAAAAAAAAAACACACAACACACAATTTGGTATTCCAGTAACTACAAATACTAAAAATCATAATAAAAACACAAAGCACTCACTAGATGCATTTAGGCCAGCAGATTTAAAAGTGGCTCAATACCAAAATAAAACGTGTAGGTACACAGCAGCGTTAAAAGTCCCATCCCTTTTCTTGATAAATCAGGCTCAGATGTTTAATACAGGCCCCTTGTAAAACTGACTACCATTCCACTGCAGTCTCCAAGGTAAACTTTAAACCCATTTAGAATATACAAATGTAAATTCATGGTCAGTGTAGAAAGTGTACCGCTGGTCTTTTTTACCAATGCCTTTCTGAACGTTTGACTCCCCCTTACAATAGCTGTGCTGTAAAAATTACAAGAAGCAGAATACAACAAAGCCGTATAGAAAGCCAAGAGCATGTAAAAATGCAGCTTAAAAAAGGTCATTCGATGAAGTGGCTGCTATCATTTTCCCTTTTCATGCTGGTTTTGCATCCCTTTATTTTCACCTGCCAATCCTGCCAGTGACACCATCTTTCTGAGGATGACTATTCATTCTCCCTCAATATGCTGAATCTATGTAGAAGCAGTGTTGTCACCCTTGCACAGGACTACAATTACCTTTTTTCTCCTTTTCCCCTAACAAAGGGGAAGCATTCTGCAGCCCACATTGGAACAACTTAAGAGATAAGACTGAAGCACAGAAAGTGATCAGTTGACAAAATATTTTTTGCACTTATCGATCAGCTATATCAAAATGCTCTTAATCGTATATTTATTAACGGACCAAATTCAGAAAGCATACCTGCAATAACAAAATACTAGCAGATTGAAACATTTTCCTCCTGAGGAACTACAAAATTAAAAGTTGATACGGTTCTGGATTCATTACTCTTAAAATGTACTTTAGTTACAACTTGTACATCAATTTAGCATTTATCAGTTTACTGTTAATCTAATGCTGGCCATTCACTATAGGAAAAAATCGTTCAAACTCGTTTCCAACTCCTTTTCGAAAAATGAACACACATTGGTCGTGGGAGCAAATGATTTTGCTATCATGTCAGGACCGATGAATCATTCAATGGACATAAATGAATCCATTTATTGTTGGGTTTTATTCACATTATACCTAGTGTAAACAGTTTGGAGGAGAAACACTTTAACCTTTCAATTTATCGTTCGGCAGAAAATTTCCAAACTTGTTAATTTTTTGGGCTAAAAAAACACCACCGATTTGTGCCCATTAACTAGCCAAAAAATGAACGAACTGTCCAAATTACAGATTTTCAAAAAAATTTTGTCTAGTGTATGGGCTCCATTACTCTAAACATAGAAGAAAGCCAAGAGACAACCTAATAGCATGCTGTCTCGCCTTCAGTGCCCATCTGTAAGGGGTACAATAGTGACACCACAGTTTTCGTAAACCGGTAATGTATTGTAACCTTCTTGACTATGCAGTGTCGCAGGGTGGCATGAATCACACTGTAAATTTTATCACCACTATAAATATTACTACACTTTTTTTTGCAGATAATCAGCTTACATGCATATATTTCCCTAGAAGCCATTCCATCAAATTAGCATTTCACTGACAAATTAGGACTACAGATCATAGATAAATACACTGCTCAAAAAAAATTAAAAGGAACACTTTGAAAACACATCAGATCTCAATGGAGAACAATTATCATGCTGGATATCTTTACTGATATGGGCTGAGTAATGTGTTAGGAATGAAAGGATGCCACATCATTTGATGGAAATGAAAATCATCAACCTACAGAGGGCTGAATTCAAAGGACACCCCAAAAATCAAAGTGAAAAAATGATGCAGCAGGCTAGTCCATTTTGCTGAAATTTCATTGCAGCAAATCAAAACGGTACATTTGTATGTTTCTATGGCCCCTACGTGCTTGTATGCATGCCTGATAATGTCGGGACATGCTCCAAATGGGAGGATGGATGGTGTCCTTGGGTATTTCCTCCCAGATCTGAACCAGGGCATCACTGAGCTCCTGAACAGACTGAGGTGCAACCTTTGCAGCGTCTGATGGACTGAAACATAACAACCCAGAGGGGTTCTATTGGATTTAGGTCAGGCGAGCGTGGGGGCCATTCAATGGTATCAATTTCTTCATCCTCTAGGAACTGGCTGCATACCCTCCCCCACATGAGGCGGGTCATTGTCGTGCACCAGGAGGAACCCAGGACCCACTACACCAGTGTATGATCTGACAATGGGTCCAAGGGTTTCATCCTTAAACCAAATGGCAGCCAGGGAGCCATTGGTTTGCAAGAAAACTGAAATACATCACAGGTGATATCATTTGCTGCTCAGTCATTGCAGTTCTCCAGTCTGCATCTCCCCAAGGTAATACTTAAAATCTGGCCTGTTAGTGTGCCCTGAGGACCGGAGTTGAGAAACACTGGTCTAGCCTGTAGAGGTCTGTGCGTCCCTCCATGGATATGCCCCCCCAGACAATCCCTGACCCACTACCAAACCAGTCATGCTGAATGATGTTACAGGCAGCATAACATTCTCCGGACCCTTGCCACCCTAGCACCACATGTGCTCAGGGTGAACCTGCTCTCATCTCTGAAAAGCACAGTGCACCCAGTGGCAGATCTGCCAATTCTGGTGTTCAATGGCAAATGGCAATTGAGCTCCATGGTGCCAGGCAGTGAGCACAGGGCCCACTAGAGGACATCGGGCCCTCAGGCCGCCCTAATGAAGTCTGTTTCTGATTGTTTGGTCAGAGACAGTCACACCAGTGGCCTACTGGAGGTCATTTTGTAGGGCTCTGGCAGTGCTCAGCCTGTTCCTCCTTGCACAAAGGAGCAAATACCGGTCCTACTAGTTCAATCTTATTTTATTGAAAAAACATAAAAAAAGATTTACAAGGAGTGAGAAGGAGGATAATGTCATATTAAAGCATACACAGGTCCAGTTGAACATGTAGGGTTACAAAATCTCAGCAATGACACTTATTAGTGATATGCGGTAGTAACAAATCACATCAGTGTAAGTGGGGGGGCGATCACAGACCCTGGGGTCAGCAACGCTCCCCCCTCGTTACAAATCACAGACATCAGTCTTACTGTAGTAATATAAAAAGGTTTAAGGTGTAAAACAACGGTATGTATAGAAAAAGTGAACAGCAGTCTGCACAACAAAATCGTATATGCGTGTTATATTGCCCAGCATTTATATGGTGTCTTTGGAGTTGGCTCAGCATAAAGCAACCCATATCAACGTAGTCTGCATAACCAGAGTAGGAGAAAAGACAGGACTTGAAATTAGTATCTTAAATATATTTCTACCAGAAGCATACATTAATGGTTAACGGATATTCTACAGGGTAATGGGAACCTTGCTAATACTCATAAAGGTGATATATCCATCAGTAAACAAAGTAGTGAGTAGTATATGTGGATAAGGAACCCAGTATGCAAAATTTACTTGTATTGATCAGAAAGAAAGAGATATCACAGGAATTTAGAAGGAAAGAGGGGTGAGAGGGAAGGAGTGAAAGGGACCGCCCGGGTCCCACTACTGCCCCCCGTCACCCGGTCGACCCGGAGTCCCAAGCCATGATTTAAAGTCGTCCGAATAGCGGAACATGTTCCAGGATCTCCAGAGAGCAGAAGAGCGCTTCTCCCTACCTGTCTCCTGGGCCAACAAGCTCTCCAAGTCTCTAAGGTCATCCAGTTCAAGAGCCCATTCAAGTTTGGAAGGTATGTGCCTGGTTTTCCAGTGTCTAGGGATCACCATCCCTGCAGCTGCCAAGAAGAACATCAGGACATCGTCCTTAATTGATCGGAAAGAACCGGGCAACAAGGATAACAGTGCCAGTTCCGGGGTTGGGGGGACAGTAGTCGCCTGCAATATAAGTCTATAATATCAATCCACAAGCCGTGAATTTGTGGGCATTCCCACAAGATATGAATAAGCTTACCCTTGGCCGACATGCACCTCCAGCACCTATCCGACAGGAGAGAGTCAATATGGGTAGCAGATGAAGGGCATCTGTACCACCTGCTGAGAAATTTAAACCCCTTCTCCTGTACCCGTGTCGCCGGGGACAGTGAATGGGTCAGAGCGAAACATTTGTGCCAGTCATTAGGGGAGAGGGTCCGTCCCAGATCCCTCTCCCAGGTAGCAGTATAGGTCGGGGATTCAGGGCGAAGGGCCCGCAGGAGTAAGGAATACAAGAGTGACACAGTATGTGTGGGTGGAACATCCTGTAGGAGGATAGCCTCAAACTCTGAGGGGTCCCCCCTGACCTTAGGTACTGAGGGCAGAGATCGTATGTATGAGATAGCTTGGCAGCGTTGCATCCATCCCAGAAAGTCACCTCCTGGTATATTGGGAGCAGGGGTCAACAGTAGGGACGGGTCGGCTCGGAGGAGTTGGGATACACGTCGATGTTCTGCTATAGACCATTGCCCGAAGTTGGAACATGAGGCCGCCAGGGAAAATGCTGGGGTGCCAAAGAAGGGTGTCATAGGGCCTTCGGGGTCCGAGAGGCGGCCCAATTTATTAAGACCATTTCAGACTCGGAGGGTCTGGTGTGTCAAGGCATTAGTATCTGGGGTAGGCTCATGGTGGTGTGACCGCGTCCAGGGGAGGGCCCTGAGATCAAAGGGTGCAAGATGGCTTTCAATTTGTACCCACAGTTTGCTGGGGGCGTTGTGGAACCAGTCCACCATACGTGTCAAGGTCGCTGCCCAGTGGTATAACACAAAATTCGGGATGCCAGTGCCTCCCCTGGACTTCGGGAGTGTGAGGGTCAGGTGTTTTAGGCGGGGACGGTTATGTAACCATACGAATTTCGAGAGTGCCTTTCGTAGCTTGTCGAAAAAGGGTGCAGGCACATGCACAGGCAGTGTCTGGAATAGATACAGAAAACGTGGGAGGACATCATCTTCAAGACGTTGATACTTCCAAACCAGGACAAGCGTCTTGAAGCGTATACGTCAAAAGGTCGGAAACGGTTTTAGCTAATAGTGGGAGATAATTATCAGAGAAGAAGCGCGACGGGTCCGAGGGGAGATTGATGCCCAGGTAGCGTACTGCCAGAAAAGAGAAGTCGGGATAAAAAAAAAGTAATTTGCCTCCACCTGTAAAACCAATCATGTTTTGGAGGTTGTTTTATTGTTGCCCATCTATGCACCCGTTTTCATTTCATTAACACCAAAGCAGCTGAAAGATTAGCAACCCATCTGCTACTTAAAGCGGAGTTCCGGGCACAGAATCGTTTTTTTTTTTTCAATCTCCCCCTAACAATCACCCTTACACATCGATACATCCGCTAATCCTGGTTAGAATGGTGAAATAATGAGTTTGCAAGAATAAAATCTTACTTTATATAATTTCTGATGTGCGGCGCCATCTTTGTTGTGGATTGCCGAGTCCGTTGTGGGGAAATGTCTTCCCTTCTTCCTGATTCCAGTGGGCGTAGGCCTGTGAGTCAAGAAATGAGAACAGTGGTCGGCCGCCCATGTGACTGCAAAGTGCATCATGGGAGGGCCGAGGAAGAGCTCCCAGGACGCATTGCGGCAGGAAGTGACGAGGAGAGCCGAGGCACAGGAGGGAGGAAGTCCTTTGAAAGGTGAGTATACAAACCTCTGTAAACAGGTAAGTGAAAAAAAAAAAAAAAACTATGGGAATATCCAATTCTGACTCAGCGGAGAGTAAGGAATACAATGCAGTAATTATTAGAAATTGAATTTTGTGCCCGGAACTCCGCTTTAACTGAAGAGATCAATATCCCAGGAGTTTAATTGACTTGATGCTATACCTGGATTAAATATAAAAAGATAAAAAAATGATAGGTCATAATTTTTTATAAAATATACCCTGCATATAAAGACAGACCTGATGACAGTAGACGTTTTCACAAAAGAACTATTACCTACTGTTGTCTTGTATTTTTATTATGCCAACTTAGCAGTAGCATACATTTATAGCCCTTGTAAAGCCTAGTAATATGTTCCATAGTTAACCAGAGAGGTAACTGAGTTACTTTATGAAAATCATCACTGAATATGCGGATGTATTCTGACCTCTGCTGGTTGGACTAAATATTAAAAATACACATACACAAAATGTACTGCCATACAAGAGACAACAGGCTGGATTTGCACACAATACCATGCAATTGGTAATTTCATGAACATCTGGTATTTACTTTATTTTTTTTTTACAAATGTTAAATTGAAAGATTTTAAAAAGTTGAAGTCTAGATATGTTAATTGCATAATAACATTCATTCAGCTTGGCAAATTTCATATCTGGTAATAGTCACTGTAGTAGTCAAAACTAGTACAGCGATTACCACAAACCTCCTGATCCTGTGCTAATCAGCTTCAGTTCCTTTTGCATTAAGAATATTTTCCTAATGAATAGAAGGTGCTTTGTGATTGGAGCAGTGACATCACAATCTTCACCTAGTCTAAAATCACTCTATATTCACTGAATTCTGCAAATTTCCGCAGTGATGAGAAAGCTACCCCCTGCCGTCACTATGCAGAAGGAAAGCCACTCAGCACAGGACCCAGAAGATGGCAACGACTACTGCAATTTTTGCCAGCTTCCACAGCCGTCCTTCAAGTATGAAAGACGTATACGTGCATAGAACCAAGCTGTAATTATCAAATAAATATTACAGTGTCTTGAAAATGTATTCATACCCCTTGAAATGTTCCACATTGTGTCAGGTTACAAACAAAAATGTAAATTTATTGGGATTTTATGTTATAGACCAACACAAAGTGGCACAGAATTGTGAAGTGGAAGGAAAATGATAAATGGTTTTCAAAATTTTTTACAAATAAATATCTGAAAAGTGTGGCTTTCATTTGTATTCAGCCCCCTGATTCAATGCTTTGTAGAACCACCATTCACTGCAATTACAGCTGCGAGTCATTTTGGGTAGGTCTCTACCAGAATTGCACATCTAGAGAGTGTAAAATTTTTACCCATTCTTTGAAAATAGCTCAAGATCTGTCAGATTGGATGGAGAGCGTCTAAACAGCAATTTTCAAGTCTTGCCATGGATTCTCAATTTGATTTAGGTCTGGACTTTGACTGGGCCGTCTAAAAACCTTTACATTGTAGCTCTGGCTGTTTAGGGTCGTTGTCCTGATGGAAGGTGAACCTCCGCCCCAGTCTCAAGTCTTTTGCAGACTAACAGGTTTTCTTTCAAGATTGCCCTGTATTTGGCTCCAGCCATCTTCTCATGGACTCTGGCCAGTTTCCCTGTCCATGGTGAATAAAAGCATCCCCACAACATGATGTTGCCACCACCATGTTTCATGGTGGGGATGGTGTATACAGGGTGATGTGCAGTGTTAGTTTTCCGCCACACATTGCGTTTTGCTTTTAGGCTAAAAAGGTAAATGTTCATCTCATCTGACCAGAGCACCTTCTTCCACATGTTTGCGGTGTCCCCCACATGGCTTCTCGCAAACGGGACTTCTTATGGCTTTCTTCTTGCCACTCTTCCATAAGGCCAGATTTGTGGAGTGCACGCCAAAAGTTGTCCTGTGGACAGACCGATATGGTTTTTTCAGGGCCGATACCGATATTTTGGTCACAAAGTATCAGCCAAAATTTTGTACATTTAAAGTTTTAAAAAATAAAAGAATTTTTGACACAAATCTGGTACTGAACATGTTAATGTTTGTTTATGAACATTTTTAACATTAAAGGCTCATTCTTTACACCTTACCTGCATGAAAACCGATAGGAAAATCGCACAGCTTTCACTTGCAGGTACATCAGTTTCACATCATGTGAACGAACAAGTCCTAGAAGAGTAGACAACTGTGAAAAATAAAGCGCTGGAAAAATACCTAAAAGGCTTCCCAAAACAAAAGTGTACATAAACCGCTGCAGTAGTGCACTCACTGTCTGCAATGATTACATCTAATAGCTGCAGTGCAAAAGACAGTGGACTGGACACTAGTACTACTCACTTTCAATACTCCCAGTTAAGCAGAATATTATAAAATGCGGAAAGCATAACATTTCAGCATGTTCACCAGTTAACAGCTTCCGTTTCTTTCATATATTGCTGCCACTTCACTAAAAACACGCTCACTTGGTACTGAGGAAGGAGGAGCAGAAAGGCATCTTCTAGCATGAGAAGCAAGTCTTTTGTAGCGTGCCTCATTTTATTTCCCCCAATTAAGAGGATCACCACTTCTTCTGTCAATTACTGGTTCCTTCAAATAGAGATGAAGTTCATCATCCAGCGCCATTATTGCAGATTTAGAAGAATCCTCTGCACGAGGCCCCAATAAAACACTGGCTAAAACATGGCATCTATTCGACCACGATGGAAGTTTCTCTTCTGTCTTGTCTTTTTGCAGCATCCTGCTGTTCCAGATTAGAAACCTGCACTTCCTGACTTGTCTTTTAGGCAGGAATCTCCTGTTGAAGATCTTCTGTCAGCCACCATTTTGCCTTGGCCAATACGTTATCAGAAGAGAAACTGATTCTTGTATCGAGGACCCAAAAGACATGCAAGCATAACATTTTATTCTCTTTGTGCTTCTCAAAACGTTTGGCGAGGCTGTCCCTCATGACCTGCCTACATGTTTTAGTGCCAGGTGTGTTGGGTTCTTCATTCTCTTGAAGAAGCATCTTCAGCACTCACCTAGGATGACAGATGACACAGATGAGTTGTAATTACTCACCTCTGACACAGATGAGTTGTAATTACTCACCTCTAGTGTCACTTCCTCTATGGGGAGAAGAGTCTCAATGACATTGCCTACAATGTCCCCCTGATCAGCAGTAGGACAAGAATATCCTCCATATTCACCTGAATGTAGTAAGAGCACTCTTCTGCTCCAGCATTCTTTGCAGCATGTGAAGTGTTGAGTTCCACCGTGTTGGAACAGTGTTAATCAAGTTGTTTTTGGGTAGGCCAAGGTCTTCCTGAACGCACTTCAGTCGCTGCTTGGCAAGGATTTAATTGTGGAAATGGCCTGCGCACCACTTCAGCATGCCAATTATATCAAGCAAAGCTCTCTGGTTTGACAGACCATCATTTACCACAAGTTAGAGGGTTTGTGCCATGCAACTGAGGTCTGACACTTCAGCAAGCTTCATTCCTTTCACCATGTTCGCTCCGCTGTCTCGAAGCACAAGCATCACTCGGCCTTTAGTGCTTCACCAGTCTTCAAGCATGCCTAGAAACCTCTCTCTCTAATGTACTCCCCATCGTAGGATCCTTGCATCACTTTTGTATTCAACACCAAATGCCTTCTTGTCCATCCGCTGTCAATGAAGTGGAATGTAAGACTCATCAGTAACTCTTTGTCCTGACCAGTAGTCAGTCGTGAATGAGAGGGAGTTGCCAGCATTCTCTGGTTTTAGCATAGCTTTTACTTTCTCGCGGCCTTTTGGTGAATCTTTCCCAGCATTTTGGTTCAATAATACTTGTCAGTCACTCTTCAGTGTGTACCTTGGCTCAACTATGGACATCAACCGCTTAAATCCAGAGTCAGACACCCTTGTAAATGGCTGGTTATCAGTGACCATCATCTGTAATTACTCTGTCCAGCAGCTGGGATCTTCCATCCAAATTTAGCCACCTGTTTTTTTTCTGAAACATCTGTTATTGTTGCCAGGGATACTGGTATTTCACCTTGTGATTTATTGTGTTTTCTGTGCTGCATGATATAATTTACCATGATGAACTCTTAGATGGGCCCAAAGATTTGATGTATTTTTGGTTTTAGCAATTGCTGATCCCATGCTTACATTGTGCATGTGTTGCACACTACTGCTTTTCCTGGAGATAGAGACGAGAAATAGTCCCAGATCACACTCTTACTTTTTCTATCTGCATCCATCTCCATTAATATTTGAAAGACACTACTGAAATTTAATATAGGGTTTCAAAAAAAAAAAAAAAAAAAAACTGTCTGGCTGGCACCCTTTAGTGGTGGGTGGGTGGATGGCTGGCACCCTGTGATGGGTGGCTGGCTGGCACCCTGTGGTGGCTGGATGGATGGATAGCTGGCTGTGGTGGTGGCTGGATGGATGGATGGATGGATAGCTGGCTGTGGTGGTGGCTGGATGGATGGATGGATGGATAGCTGGCTGTGGTGGTGGCTGGATGGATGGATGGATGGATAGCTGGCTGTGGTGGTGGCTGGCACCCTGTGGTGGCGGATAGGTGGCTGGCACCCTGTGGTGGCGGATAGGTGGCTGGCACCCTGTGGCGGATAGGTGGCTGGCACCCTGTGGCGGATAGGTGGCTGGCACCCTGTGGCGGATAGGTGGCTGGCACCCTGTGGCGGATAGGTGGCTGGCACAGGGGCTGTGGGTGGCTGGCTGGTACAGTGCCTGTGGCTGACTGGCACAGGGCCTGTGGGTGTGGGTGTGGGTGTATGGCTGTGTTATACACTCCCGAGAGATTAGTCCTGACTCCAGATGAGGCTGTCCAAGGCGAGAGAGGCGGCCTAAGAAGGCAGAAGGTTAGGCCTAGAGCCCAGAGCCGCGTGGCGCAACATACGCAATGACTTCACGACAATAGCGGTGATATCTGCAAGTTCCGGGGCTGATACATCAGGAAAAGTGAACATTGGCCCTGTGATAATCGGTCAATCCCTAGGACAGATTCTTCCACCTAAGCTGTGGATCTCTGTAGCTCCTCCAGATTGATTGGATTGAACAGTGCTCCGTGAGATGTTCGAGCTTGGGATTTCTTTTTCATAACCTAACCCCGCTTTAAACTTCTCCACAACTTTATCCCTGACCTGTCTGGTGGGCCCCTTGCCTTCATGATGCTGTTTGTTCACTAAGGTTCTCTAAACCTCTGAGGGCTTCACAGAACAGCTGTATTTATACTAAGATTAAATTACACATAGGTTGACTATTTACTAATCAGATTACGTCTGAAGGCAATTGGATCCACTAGATTTTAGTTAGGGGTATCAGAGTAAAAGGAGGCTGAATACAAAATGTACGCCACACTTCAGATATTTGTAAAAAGTTCTGAAAAAATTTTCCTTCCACTTCTTACCTGTCACACGGCAGACGATGGTTAAAGCTTACACCCACCAACCCCCTGGCATCGTGATTGACGATGGATCTACATTGGGGGACATTGTTTCTTTAAAAATAAAAAACGGTCTTTTTGACACATTTTTGGTGGGGCAACGGGGGAGAGCAAAAAAGACAAAGTAAGCTCAGCCTGGTGTAGGGACAAAACAAGGGAAGAGGCGAAGAGTCTGTCAGCTGTAGCAGTGCTCCCTGAAGACAGCATGTGCTTAAGTCTTTATCCTTGCCCTGGTAAATCTCTATGATAGTGTGTCAGTCAGAAGAACTGAGAGAAGAAAGCAGTCAGGTGGGCTGGTATATTCTGCAGCAGTAGAACTGGGCTCAGGGTCTACAGAAAGGCAGAAGGGAATGCTGCTCACTCCATAATATGCTATTTTAGCCACAAAAAAAAAAACAGGATGATCCTAGCCTATAATGGGCTGTTGCTGAACACAAGAGACTGCTAGTTCCCCTAGAGTGATCAGCAGGTGCTGTATATGTAAACCAAGTTTGTGCAGGAGGAGGGAAGAAGAGGGTTTTCTGTAGAGAGGAAGTTGTCCCCTTTGTTCATAGTTCTGGACATTCTCAAGTTAGGCATCCTATAATTTCCAATCCCATCCAAGTTATCAACCCCTAATAAAACATCAAAAAAATAAAAACAAGCTAAGGACTGTTTTCTGTGCTGGCCATGTAGCAGTGGGAATCCTAACTGCAGCTTCTACAAGGAGTGTGCTACAAGAACAAATGGGGTTGTTGGAGCTTACATATTCCTAATTCTTGGGCTGTCTCTTACCCCCTAACACCAGCCCAAACTTTATTTTTGAGCTGTGAAGATTTAGAACAGCTAGAGCAAAGACTAGAATGCCAGCTGCTGTGGAACAGAGAAATATACATTACTCACTCTACTCTATTGCTCAAACTCGAACATATGTGGAGGCACCAACATTCCATTTTTAGGCGGAGTTCAGTCTAAAGTGGTTCTAAAGCCTTAAGGTTAGACCCCCTTTCAGAACACAATAGCACAGTGGGGAAATTTCTGTAATAACATCACAGTTAGTACAACAAGCTCCGTTTTTTTTTCTTTTTCTTCTTCATTCGGCCATCTGGGTTGAACGCAAAAAAACTTAAAGTGTTTAACAAGCACAAAAAGATGCCAGGAGTGCTGGCAGAGGACTTCAGAAGAAAAGGATCGGGGCTGCTCTGGGCAAAACCAATGCACACAGCAGGAAAGTAGAACACATTTTTGATTTTAATTTAAAAACACTGAAGCTTTAATGTCACCGTAAGGCCCCAAACACAAGAGTAAAAAAAGCCAAGTTTTTTACTGTTCTGGACACAGATGCATTGTTGTCTATGGAACAATGCACAGAGCTGCATAAAGATCAGTAATAAAGCAAGGAGTACAAAGCCGTAAAATAAAAATAAACAATTTTCCCTTTGATGGCAGCAATTTATGCACATATATTGCAAAACTATGAAAAGGGGATGAAGGAGCATTTTACACATGTACAGTATCTCACAAAAGTGAGTACACCCCTCACATTTTTTGTAAATATATATTTTCATGTGACAACACTGAAGAAATTACACTTTGATACAACGTATAGTGGTGAGTGTACAGCTTGTAAGACAGTGTAAAGTTGCTGTCCACTCAAAATAACACAGCCAATAATGTATAAACCACTGGCAACAAAAGCGAGTACACCCCTAAGTTAAAACGTCCAAATTGGACTCAAACTGTCAATAATATGTGTGGCCACCATTATTTTCCAGTACTGCCTTAATCCTCTTGAGCATGGAGTTCACCAGAGCTTCACAGGTTCCCACTGGAGTCCTCTTCCACTCCTCCACAACGACATCACGGATCTGGTGGATGTTGGAGACCTAGCGCTTCTCCCCCTTCCATTTGAGGAGGCCCCATAGATGATCAATAGGGTTTATGTCTGGAGACATGCTTGGCCAGTCCATCACCTTTATCCTCAGCTTCTTTAGCAGGGCAGTGGTCATCTTGGAAGTGTGTTTGGGGTCGTTATGTTGGAATACTGCCCTGCGGCCCAGTCTCCGAAGGGAGAGAATCAGTATGCTTCAGTATGTCACAGTACATGTTGGCATTTATGGTTCCCCCAATGAACTGTGACTCCCCAGTGCTGGCAGCACTTATGCAGCCCCAGACCATGTCACTCCCACCACCAAGATTGACTGTAGGCAAGACACACTTGTCTTTGTACTCTTTACCTAGTTGCCGCCACACACGCTTGACACTATCCGAACCAAATAAGTTAATCTTTTGTCTCATCAGACCACAGGACATGGTTCCAGTAATCCATGTCCTTAGTCTGCTTGTCTTCCCTAAACTGTTGTGGGCTTTGAGCATCATCTTTAGAAGAGGCTTCCTTCTGGGACGACAGCCATGCAGACTAATTTGATGCATTGTGTGGCGTATGGTCTAAGCAATGACAGACTGACCCCCGACCCCTTCAACCTCTGCAGCAATGATGGCAGCACTCACATTTCCCAAAGACAACCTCTGGATATGACGCTGGGCACGTGCACTCAACTTCTTTGGTCGACCATGGAGAGGCCTGTTACGATTGGAACCTGTTATATGGTCTTAGCCACCATGCTGCAGCTCAGTTCCAGGGTCTTGGTAATCTTCCTATGGCCGAAGCCATTTTTATGTAGAGCAACAATTCTTTTTTTCAGATCCTCAAGAGTCCTTTGCCATGGAGGTGCCATGTTAATCTTCCAGTGACCAGTATGAGATAGTGGGAGCGATAACACCAAATTTAAAACACACCCAAGACCTTGTATCACTAAGTCACATGACACCGGGCAGGGAAAATGGCTAATTGGGTTCAATTTGGACATTTTCACTTAGGGGTGTACTCACTTTTGTTGCCAGCGGCTTCGACATTAATGGCTGCATGTTGAGTTATTTTGAGGGGACAGTAAATTTAAGCTGTTATACAAGCTGTACACTCACTACTTTACATTGTAGCAAAGTGTCATTTCTTCAGTGTTGTCACATGAAAAGATATAAAATATTTACAAAAATGTCAGGGGTGATACTGTATATGCATAGGCATGTTCCATCCATGCTGTTAAGAGTAGATAAAGAAATCAAATGATTACCAAGTATGGAAAGCTTTGGTTTGTAGGGTAACGTAAATTGTTAAGCGAGCGCTGGACGGGCAGGGAAGAAAGCAGTGACTAACAGTCACCGTTATCTGCTCCCGGAAGACCAGGAACTCCCCGATCAGAGATTATGGGATTGTTCAGTTCTCGGTCTTAGAGACAGTAGGTGACAGCTGTAGCATAGCGAGGGAGAGCCATAGAGGCGAGGACGAATTTCAATTTTTCAGAACACCACACTTTAACAGGAAGAATGAAACCGGGTTTATGGAGGGGTAAGGTTATATTGGAAGCGTGAGCACTCACACAGAATCTAGATTTGCTTTCATTGTATTTCAATTTTCAGTGGCAAGTGCTCAGCACCAAACTCTTATGGGGCAAAGGTTGATATGGATGGCTCCATTATATTTTATTCTTTCATAGAATATAAGTCCTACAGGATGCAGAACCTTGACACTAAATGAATAACACGATTAGATCTGTGGTCTATTATAAACAATTGTCTATTCTGTACAATAATTAATCCGGAGCTGTCACTCTGTCTGTATTTTCAGAGAAACATAAAAACAAGATATTTCAAGACTTCACCCCTGTTGAATTGAAGCCACTCAGACAGGACAATAGTGAAGCAAGGACAGTACGACACAGTCTACAATTATCACTGCAGGGAGGCATAGTTTAATGTAATTTCTTGTCAGCTTGAAAAGACAAGACCGATTTTCTATTTGGCTATGAATTACACTGTAATTATTGCCTCATGTAGGTTTTGCTGCATTGTAAACCTGTGGGAAACACAAAGAACTTGCACTTTATTATGCACATCTGAAGAAAAAAAAAAAGGGATAAGATTACTGTTCCTTACAGGAGTATCATCAAAAAAAAAAAAAAAAAAAAAAACCTATGTACTGTATACCCATGCTAAAACAGAAGTTCAAAAAAAAAAAAAAAAATCTGTGAATTAATTTTAACCACTTGCCGACCAGCCGCCGTAGTTTTACTGAGGCAGGTTGGCTCTGTTACGTAAAACAACGTACCTGCACATTTATTCGTGCAGCAGATAGTGGGGGGCACGTGCCGATTGGCTAGAGGGGGAGCCATAAAGCGAGTCCGGCAGACGCGATGTCCACCGGGCACTTGCAATCGCTTCCCATGGAGACAGAGTGGCAGTCTGCCGCTGTAAACAAGGCAGACTTCTGTTCTGTCAGGGATGAACACAGGGATTCTGTATTCCTCATATATAGGAACACAGGTCCCTGTGTTCATCCAGTGAGTAAATCCCCACACAGTTAGAAAGCATCCCCTAGGCCCACATTTAACCCTTTGATCGACCCTGGGGTTAACGCCTTCCCTGCCAGTGTGATTAGTACAGTAACCATGCATATATTTTTAGCACTGATTACTGTAGTAATGTCACTGGTCCCCTCAAAAGTGTTGGTTAGGTGTCCGATCGGTCCACCGCAATGTCGCAGTCCCGGAAAAAATAAAAATAAAAAAACGCTGATCGCCGCCATTACTGGTAAAAAATAAAATTACAAATATCTTTCCCCTAGTTTGTAGACGCGATAACTTTTGCGCAAACCAATCAATATACACTTATTGGGATTTTTTTTTACCAAAAATATGTAGCAGAATACATATTGGCCTAAACTGATGACAAAAATTTGATTTTTTTTTTTATAGCAAATATTAAAAATAATTTTCTTCAGAATGGGTGCTTTTTTTTATTTAAAGAGCAAAAAACCACAGAGGTAATCAAAATACCACCAAAAGAAAACAATTTGTAGGGGAAAAAAAAAGGAAGATCTCAATTTTATTTGGGTAAAGCGCTGCACGACCGCGCAATTGTCAGTTAAAGTAACGCAGAGCCGCATCGCAAAAAAAAATGGCCTGGTCATTAAGAGGGTAAAACCTTCCGGTTTTTCAAAGCCGAATTCACCTTCAGAGTGCCCATATTTTTAAGAATAAACAAAAAAGTCCTGGCGCTGTGGTTGCGGTGATCAGACGGCGGGGCTGGGATAATGGGGTCGGACAATGTCCCAAGGGGGTCCACCTTAAATGTCACGTCCAAGTCTGGGCTGCTGCCTACCCTAACCCAGATTCCAACTGGGTGGAGAGAATAGCAACACAAAAAAATCGGGTATGATGGCGCTCCCGGACAAAATGACATGAAAAGAAAGAAAAAACTTGGATGCTGCTTGGACACACTGTCCAGACCTTACTGGTGGTAAGGCGTTGTTTCCCTGCCTCTGGGTCCTCCTTGCTGTTTGAGTTATCCCCCTTGGTACTATGTCTACATGCTCAGCATTACTTCCCTGGCACACCATTGGTTTTTCCTTGACCAGGAGCCTATTTTATTGATTTTAATAAACAAGTTCATTATCCAGATCCCGAGCAGCATCCAAGTTTTTTCTTTCTTTTCATGTCATTTAGTCCGGGAGCGCCATCATACCCGATTTTTTGTGTTGCCATATTTTTAAGAGACTCTGATCAATTTAATAATGTACCTTTAAACTGTTCGAGAATTCAATCACTCCAAGTTGAACCACAGTGTTCCACTGCCTCCTGCCATGTCCTCTCCTTCTGGGAGTGTCTAAAAACTGTGTGTCAATCTAGTTTCTACTCTCATCTCCATACATAGTCTTGATGCATCACCCAGGGAAGAAAGGGGGGAGGGGAAGCCGCTCAGGTGCAAGACCAACCTGGTGCTGGCTAGATCCGCCATCCGGAAGCATGCATAGTGGGTATTTGAAGCCGCACACAGGTAGATGAAATAAAAGGTGTCTTTATTCTTCAAAAATCATCAAGGACAAACAGACAGTGCGGGAACAGATGAGTCCAAGGTAGACGCGTTTCACAGCACAATGAGTGGTAATGAGTAAGCGGCCGTTTGTGCTGTGAAACGCGTCTACCTTGGACTCATCTGTTCCCGCACTGTCTGTTTGTCCTTGATGATTTTTGAAGAATAAAGACACCTTTTATTTCATCTACCTGTGTGCGGCTTCAAATACCCACTATGCATGCATCACCCAGGGAGCAGTGAAGGGGATTATAAAAAAGGTGTCACTCTGGGACAGCAGACATTACCATACAACCAAAAAGGTAGAACATAGCAGCAGTCTCATGCCTTTTGCATGTCTACAAAAGAAGCTCTTACATAAATTAACGTGCATTTTTTTTTTAAAATTACATTTTGCAGGGACTGCATTAAATAACAACCCACTGACCCAGTATTTCATATTCCCGATATGTGCCTGCTGTAGCACATACCTATATAAAAAAGTATCCTGTTCTCTTTGTATTGCTTCCTATGTATGAAATACCTGGTGATCCTGCCAGTCCCTCTGGCAGGGACTGCTTTCCACACTAGGCATGAGAGCACAGCACAGTTTTCCAGTCCCCCCCCCCCCCCAGCTCTACTGTATGCAGAGACCATGTAAAACACACCAATGAGGTCACTTCTACAACTTATTTTTACAAGTTAATATCTGAATTTGCAAAGGCATCTGGGCACACAGGTGGGTTTATATAATTTGTGGCTATTGAGAAATCTTTTTAAAGTTTGCGTCTGAATTCAGGTTTCATGGAGGGGATTTGCAATGGTTTATTAGCAAATTAATGTAATTTAGGGTATAGATCAACGTTAATTAAATTTTCCCAGGTCAGCAATACAGCTTCCTTTCTCACCCTTCAACCACCTTTTGCACAGTGAATCAGTATAATCAGGTATGTGTACCACAAAAATCACATGAGGTCAATCCTAAAATAGGCTGCACTGCTCAATGGCAGTGCAATGTGCAAAGAGGCCCAGAACCTAGCAATTCTGGCTGGTAGAGCCATTTGGATCACAAGATTAGTTTGAGTTAATATTTTATAAAAAAAGCAGCATATTTATCTTAAGTTAGGAACTTAAGCTTGCAGTGCGCTTAAATATCTGTATACAAAACGGTCCTTTAGCTGGGCAGATGAAGATCCTATACTGTAATTAAAAGGGGTTCCAGGTTTCAATTGTCCGTTCCATCCAGCGTCACCAGGCAAATAGTCTTGGTGCTTCAGCCTGACTAGACTTACGTAGCAAACGTAGTACAGGAAGGTCAGAAAAGCACCACAATGCAGAGCCCAGTGCTGGAAAGTCACATTCCAGGTTGACCCCACAGTTCTGCATTTTCTATGTCCTTCAATGAATGACAAAAAAAAATGCCTTTTATTAGGCGAGTGGCATTTGTGTTTTTGTATACATGTCTAGAGGACGAGGCTTCCTAGCATAGTCCCAGGGCACTGGGAAAGTGCTTGTAATTTTTTAATTTGGAGTTATGGCATTACACTTAGATAGGATGCAGCAGTTAAACAGAAAAATATAAGCAGTGGTAAAATATATAGAACTATTCGATCAAAAAAAAAATAAAAAAATGTAAAAAAAGTAGAATATGGTATGAGAAGGGGACTTCAAAATAGCCTCTTTTAATTTATCTTTAAACATGGACCTGGAAAATATATACAATTACTAGGCCAAAAGCCACTGGAACAAAAAAGTGTATATGGTATGGAGATTAAGAACCTTTACATTAGCTGATGCAAGTTTCCATAAACAGCTTGTAGGAAAGATACAGACTGCGTGAGTGTTTGAGGGAACCCAGGCTTAGTCTATATTCTAACCCAATCATTTCCATAAATGGTCTCCTCCGTCCACAGAATTCTAACTCAAATCCCTAAATGCCAAAACACAAGCATTCTTCTGTCTATTGACTACAAGGGATGGCACGCGTTTGTGATAGAAAAATATGTACAGCGGCTCTGCAGGGGGCTGGAATTTCTTGGAGTCTTTCAAGCTTCAAAAGCTGTAAATGATTAACTTCAAAAGAAAAAATATTTTCACCTGACTAAAGAAAGAAATTATTCCACCTGAAATACATAGTCATAAGATAATACCCCTAAAGCTACTTCGGGATGGGGGAGGGGGCTTTAGTTCACCTTTGCAATTTTGTAAAAATGTGAACTTGCACTTTAAGCCAACGTTGACTCATCAAAAGAAAAGCAGTACCACCTAATCACTGCAGCACTGCTAAGTATGATGTACAGTACATGCAATAAGAAAAGGCAAGATCCCTGGGAAGCCTTGTTACATAGGTCTGGCATCTTTAGTCATGAAGGGTAATTAGTGGACCTCATCTTTCTTGCTGCTTGGCAAATGCTGGCCATAGCTTGGAAACAGCAGATCTTGTTGTGGAAGTGAAACAGAGTGATAGGCACCAGTGCCGGGACAAGGCAATCCAGCGCTCAGGGCAGAGATGCCAAACTGCACCCCCTGCTCCCTTAGGGTTAGGGTCAGGGCACTCCCATTCCTGCAATAAATCACTGCTCCCAGGGCAGCCGACGCTCCTGGCAACCCCTTCTT
Organism: Pelophylax lessonae; assembly: GCF_965119305.1. Classification (NCBI taxonomy): domain Eukaryota; kingdom Metazoa; phylum Chordata; class Amphibia; order Anura; family Ranidae; genus Pelophylax; species Pelophylax lessonae. Next base: position 512,491,119 of record NC_138769.1, read on the forward strand.
CTGGCCCTATGGTGCACAAGAAACTTTCTGCAATTCTTAAGGATAACCATCCTAAGCATCTTAAAATGTGGTCCCCATGGTTAGAAAATTTAGCACTACCACAACAGGAGCCACTGTAATTTACCGTGTCCTTCCCAAGATTAGTGCAACGGCAGCCAGGCACAGAGCACAGTATTTAGTCCAGGGAAATTCTTTTTAGCATTTTTATTGCTGAAGAACATAGATGGGGTTTAGGGTGATATACTCAAAATTCACAGGACACTTCACTTTGTTAAGCCCCCTCCCCCCACCCAAACAGTCTATGTAGGAGCAAATAAAGATGACAGAACGAAGTCCCATTTTAGAAGTTATCCCAGACAGCCACTGGCTCTTCCTCCCAAAGGAAACCACACAGTCACTAGAAACCTGAGCTCAAGTCAGTACTAACAATGTCACCGAAAACTTCCTTTTAGTATCCACCAGACACTCTTCAGTGAGGCAGAAGTTAATGCTCACGATGCCACAGACAGCCAGACCTGTTCCAACTTCCACTGGGCACTCTTCAATGAGCTCTTCAGACCAGGCCTTTAGGTGAAATCCTTTAATTAGCTCCAAAGGATTTAAGTAGGCCCTCAGCTCTGCCACAGCTGGGATCTCGAACATGCAGCAAACTCCAGCAGTCTGCCCAGAGGGGCAAAGCCTGCAGTAGGCCTCAAACTATTTATGCACTCTTCAGCCAACTACTGGCCATAGTTCCATCAAGATTCAGACCGCTTATTTGACTTTCCAGTTCACTATACTCTATTTTCCTCTGCATTCCAGACATTTCTAATCAAATCTACAGCCTGTGAAACACAGAACAGCCCAAAGCAATCAACAACTGCTCCACTGAATAGAGAGGAGCCAAAAAACTAAAATTTGCATACATCCTATCAACCCAACTAGGAGGGTGCTAGCAAACAAACTCTTGCTCTGAAAGTACCCTCCATAGAGCCAATGTTTCTGCATGCCTAGTTAAGCCCCATGGGCCTCTCGGATCTCCCTTACACCTTCCCCTCCAATTTTTATTCTTCCCCTTCCTCCACTTCTCCCGCCCCATCCCCCATTTTTTTTTTCTTCCCACTATTTTCCCTGCTTTCCTCCCAGTTCACTACTCTTTTCCTTTCCCAGCTGGATTGCCTTGTTTCACAAATCCTTTCACCCACTACCAGAAACAGGGATAAGTGCCATTTGATTTGTAGCCCTGTAATGGGACAATTACTCCCACTCTAGGATTGCCAGCACCCCAACATTGTACAGTCTTGTTTTAACCACTTAAAATGGAGTTCCACTAATTTTTGTGTTTATTAAAAGTCAGCAGCTACAAAAAGTGTAGTTGCTGACTTTTAATAAACACACACTCACCTCTTCTATGGTCCAGCGATGTGGCCAGCCGACGCCTCTCGACAATGCCGGCATCTCTACTGTGGGCACCTGGCTGTGACCGCTTGCGCCTTCACAGCTGGGTGCGCACTGCACATTCGCGAGTCATGCTGCACGTTGTGAATGGCCGGGCAATCTTCAGGGACCTGTGACGGGTCCCAGAAGATTGCAAGGAGGGAGGGGGAGAGGAGAACCTCCGCTCAAGCCGCCTAGGCAGCCCGAGCGGAAATGGGAGCGGGTACCTGTCAAATCTAGGTACTTGCTCCCTCCCCCCAAAAAAATGACATGCCAAAGTGGCATGTCAGGGGGTCAACAGTATTTAAAGCGGAAGTTCCACTTTTGGGTAGAACTCCACTTTAAAGGACCGTGTCTATTACTGACACTTGTTTTTTTACAGGTTAAAATCTTTTTTTTTTTGCTAGAAAATTACTTAGAACCACCGAACATTACATATAATTTTTTTTTTCTTTAGCAAAGACCCTAGAGAATAAAATGGAGATCGTTGCAATATTTTTTTTATCACACTGTATTTGCGCAGCGGTCTTACAAACGCAATTTTTTTTTTTAAAAAGTACACTTTTTTTAATTAAATAAAATAAGAAAATAGTAAAAAGTTAGCCCAAATTGTTTCTATAACGTGAAAGATGTTATGCTGAGTAAAAAGATACCAAACATGTCATGCTTCAAAATTGTGCATGCTCGTGGAATGGCAACAAACATTGGTACCCAAAAATCCCTACAGGTGACAATTTTTAACATTTCTACAGGTTACCAGTTTAGAGATACAGAGGAGATCCAGGGCTCAAATTATTGCTCTCTCTCTCCAACAATCGTGGCAATACCTCACATGTGTGGTTTGAACACTGTTTACATACGTGGGCGCGACTTGCGTATGCGTTCACTTCTGCACGCGAGCTAATGGGGCGCTTTCATTTTTTTTTTTCTTTTTATTTGCACTGTCCTTTTTTAAAAAAAAAAAAAAAAATTTTTTGATCACTTTTATTCCTATTACAAGGAACGTAAACATCCCCTGTAATAGAAAGAAGCGTGACAGGACCTCTTTAATGTGAGATCTGGGGTCAAAAAGACCTCATATCTACACTAAAAAAGTTCATTAACGCCATTGCTAAGAGGCAATGTATGATGTCGCTCCAGTCCTCCAAGGCCATAGAGTCGAGTGGGGGCCATCTTGCCCCTCAGACTTCCTGCCTGAGAGGACAGTGGACCAGATCACTTTCTGCGCTACCGACAAGTCCGGTAAGCAGGGGAAATGACTGGTAAGCAGCAGCGGCGGGTGGGGTATGAACCTTTTCCCCCGCCCATAAAGGTGATTCCGCAGCTGGGACCAACCTTATATTAAAGCGGGCCGCGGTTTAAATACCGGGGTTATGGCAGCTACCTGCTGCCATAACCCCGGTATTTAACGTCAAAGTACCGATATAAAACTGCGGCGGGCGGCCACATTTGCCAGTTGTCTCTCTAGACTACCAAAACATTTTTACTTTGCCACACATTCACTTTCTGTGGCATTGATCTGCCGCTCCCTTTTTTTAATCATACATTGAGTATCTTGTTACAATGAATTCTCATTTTTGAATACTTGTAATCTTTCAGTGTTAATTATTGCACTTTCTGGATGTCTTTTTAAAAATTTAAAAACTAAGGCAAGCCACACATTATCTTTTTTTTTGTTCAACCAGTTGTGAAGTTGTGTCGATTCCCCCCATCTACACAGACGAGGTAGATGGGGGAATCCTCCACGCTGCGCGATTGTGTTTTGATGGTGGGGAGCCATCAGAACACAATGATCAATGTAGCCGGTGGCACAGATTGTTCTGGGAAAACCCGACAGGGTGGTTGTACAGAAGCTGATCGGTAGATCATCCTCTGTACAACCAGGGTGCCCATACATGGAGCAAAATTCAGCCAGTCCCCAATGAATCAACCAAATTTCGATCCATGTATGGCTGGTTTAAAACTTCTTGTAAAAAGAAAGTGTACTGCCCCAAGTACAAAAGCACATTCAAACTCAACATTATGCATTAAAATATGAAGGCAGATTAACATTTCTAACCTTTGCAATAATGTACACAGTACCTAAAAAAGTTTTTGAAAGGGAAGTTTTACATCCCCCATACATTTTTTATTGTCATGTTCCCGCAAGGTAAATTTTATATTTGTCCAAGTGACCAATGTTACCAGACAGAAATTGATGGGAAAAAAAACACCATTTTAGAGGCGTTGATAGGATGAACCTATACATATAGAGGGGTTGTATATAAATTATGGAAACAAGTAGGGTAAAAAAACAAAATCGTTACTTAATATGGCGTAAGACTGCCTTTGGCAGCCAAGACGGCCTGTCTCCAAGGAATCGGCTAGGGATGCACCGATCCGACTTTTTTGGTCCCGATGCTGATCTTTTGCTTTGTGAAATCGCCGATCCCGAGTCCGATCCGGAAGTACTGTTTTGTGAGCTTATAACAAAATAATACTCCCGGATCGGTATCGGCAGATACCCTATAACAATTGTGCATTTAAGAGGTTAGCCCCCCGTTTACATTAGGTCGCTCCGACTTAGGAGGGGGGCCTGTGAAGTCGCATGCAGCGCGACTTCGGCGTGACTTGCACGGACTTCACATAATGGAAGTCAATGCAAGTCGCCTCCAGGTCGCCCCGAAGTAGTACAGGACCCTTTTTCTAAGTCGGAGCGACTTGTGTCGCTCCTATTAGAACGGCTCCTGTACTACACAGTGGGAGCGACAGTGCACGACTTGTCAGGCTGACCAAGTCGCGCCAGTGTGAATGGACTCTTAAAACTTCCCTCCTCTGGCAGATGGAACGAAAAGATACATTGTATTCATTGTGTTTACTTAACTAGGAGACTGACAGGCATCTGCAGGAGGCTTTTTTTTTTTTCTCCTCTTCCTTGACAGCTGTTCTCTGCTCCCTCACATGTAAAGAGCAAAACCGGATCGGCCCGTGGATCTGTTAATTTTACCGATCCCCCGATCCAGCCATTATGGCCATATCTGCGCCAATATCCGATCCGAATATCGGATCGGTGCATCCCTAGAATCGGCAAATATTAATTTCTTGGATGGAGGATTACAGAATGGAAGATTATAGAATCGGATACCACTCCTAAAGCAAAAATTCGGGTCAAAATCCTGCACAACGTCCTTTTGTCTCTTTCAGTTAGTTGACCGTCGACCGCGCTTATGCTTATCAGACAATGTTTTCCCGGAAACTGTATATGTGGCCATAACCCTTGATACTGTACCTTGCAACACCGCAAATAAACTGGCAGCAGCCAAGCGGGCACCAACAATTTGCCCTCTTTAAAACTCAGTAAGCTCTGACATGACTCCGTATTACTAGCAGCGCACGCAGTGAATGATAAGTAAGGCTTCCCATCTGTTAGCTATCACACGGCGAAGCAAAATAAGGTTATATCATTTCCGCTTTCAACGTGAAACGGGTCATCACTTTCACACCTGCAAATCATGTATTTTCACAATTATGTCCAACCCCAGTAAGTTATCTTATTACATCCATCCACAAAAAAATACACCATTTTCTAGAACAGTATTGTGGAGGATACAAATAATGCAGCATTTACTAAACTAGCTCTGAACTATCCTTTATGGAACAGTGCACAGTCCTTACAAAAAATAAAAAACACACACACACACACACACTTTACTCACATTTGTGAGATACTGTAAGTGACATTTTACCTGCCAAGGGATTTAGAATTTTGTCAAGCCAGTTTGAAGGATTTCCACAGCCCTGACCCACAACCTGGTTCACTTTTCCCACTTGTAGATAAGCAGTATAAGCTTGATCATCTACCTACCCCTGTTGGATTAGTGATTGAAGGAGCAGCAGCAAACTAACGAGGTAATCTCTCATCTATCATTCTGTCCAAACACATGTATAGAGCAGAGGCAGGATAAGAATGTTAACCTTTCCTCTCCTCCTCCCCTAGTTTAATTGTGGTTTATAGACGATATGAAGAGACTGACGTAATGTCACATTTATCATTCCATCCACCTTGCCATTTAGCACCGCACAGGAGCAAAAAAGCAGTGTGTTTTTTTCCCCTTCGCTAACAATCCTGTAGCTGGCAAGGTCTTGTAATACACTTTGTGAATTTTGAATTTACTGAAAGCGTAGTTCTGGCCACATACAAATTTTACCTAAAAATACCCCCCTAATCCTAAACTATCCCCAATTACCCTAACCCCACATTACAGGTCATTACAGTTATAGAAGATAAAGATAAATACTTACCTTTAAAATTGATTGCAGAGCGTAGCCATCTGAAACCGTGTGGGCATCTGAAACCGTGGTGTCCCCCGCTGTGTCCTTCTTCCGGATTCCTGGCTACCCAGAATGCCGATCGCAATCTCGCGCATGCGCTGTAGATTGCGATCGGCAATCAGAGTAGCGGCTGGGGACGTTCCCATTGCATCCTGGGATTGATGACGCTCATCTCCCAGGATGCAATGCAAAGGAGGAAGTGATGTCGGGGGCCATGACCACACAAGGAGGAAGAGGAAGGAAGGTACGTTTATTTTCATTAAAAACAAGGCAAGTGAAAAAAAAAAAATAATATAAAAAAAAAAAAAAAATATATATATATATATATATATATATATATATATATATATATATATATATATATATATATATATATATATATATATATATATATATATATATCCAATCCTAGGTTGGAACTCCGCTTTAATAAACAAGTAAACAGTGGTTTTTTAATACCTGCCTGAAGTTCAGCTTGAATTGACAATCAGTTACCTCTTCTCAACCCCGTTAGAAATTTCTTTCCATACAGTTAAATTCTTTAGGTTGCTCAGCAAACTTTCAGTAATCTAAACTGCAAGAACCTTTTTTCCCTATATGGAAAAGGATCCTGGAAATTGTTTACATTTCACAGCTTGGCCTAGAAAACTAACAAACGCCTTCTATCCTGCATTAGGAAGCAGGCATACAACTCTACTCCTTCATGCACACAAGCGTACCAGAAGCTAAGGAAAAGCAGCCATTTAGAAGATGTATTTAACAGCCTCACCTGTATCCACCTCTGTGCCTCTGAAAATGCTAAGTCACATGAGATTTCTGAATTTTCATTCCACTCCATGGTTATCTGATGGACAAAAACAGAAAACAAATGTTTCTATACAGAAATTATCACATGACTGAAAAGTTTTGTTAATCACCAGTTTAGTCAATACATTTTTAAGAACCTTGTGTAGCACCCTCCTAGGTAGGTAAAAGCCTAGTGTCTCCATCTGCTTATCAGGGTAGCCTGATTGTTAGTTAGGCCTTTTGCATGTGTCCATGTGTGATTCATCTGGTCTGAGGGAGTGTCCCCACTGTATCCAATAGGAGAGCCTGTTGGACAGTGGAGGAAACCCAGTCAGTGACACAGGCTTTTGCAACTATCCCAGTGAGTTGGCACAAACATTGATGCATCCTGGGATATGTTATAGAAGCCACAGGCTCATGTGACAAGTTGACTTTGGGCAGGAAGCCAGGTCCCGGCTGTCTCTCCTCCTGTTTGCAGTGGATGGTGGTCACAGGTGGTCGGCTTTGTGGACCAGGAGTGTGGTGCTGAATTCAGAGGTCCAAGAAAGCTGACTGGTGGAGTAGATGGCAGAGCAACTCTGGAAAAACAGTGTCCGTGAGTACAGGGAAGCTTGCCAAGGGGTCTGCCCAGGAAGGGGACCACTCCAGTGGATAGAGTCAGTGGACAGGTGTCAGCACACACAGGCAGTGGAAGTAAAGGGGGTGCCAATTTAGAACCCTGACGAGAATGATTAAAACAGGAACTTTCTAAACTATCTTCATTTCTGTGGCAAGGTGAAGCAGCGGCCTTGCCGCACACTACAGCTAGTTGTCCTCAAGATTGTGCATAGTTCAGTGTTGAAGTATCCCACTCATCCTTTCTCTCATCCCAGTTCCAAATAAAAAAAAAAAAAAAAAACACCTCCTGGACTGATTATTGTTTGAGCCAAAGACTTTAAATGCAGTTTTGCCTGCTATCAGTTGCTAATGGTAACCCAGGGGGCCCGCAAGGTGTAATTTTCAGCAGCCCTCTAGGGGGCCGTGCTACACTTGCATACTAAAGAAAAAAATTTCCCCCAAACACAAGATTTTTAGGGCCCTATCATATATAAAAACAGACAGCTGCCGTGCATTAGACTAAAGCAGTTTACTGTGTGGCAGCTGTCCATTCTGGCTGCAGCGAGCCAATCATTTTATTTGTTAAATTTATTTTGAATTGCACAAAAGTGACACTTCATGTCATCGTACAGCAGCTCGGTGAGCTAGGCTGCTGTAAATTAATATATGATCCTGTCCAGTACACTGCGATAAAATGCAGCATGTCTATATTTTATCACAGATCACTGCAGCACAGCTCCAAGTTGCATTGCAGTGTAAATAGGATACATAAGTCACACAGAAAACAATTGTTTTCTAATGAGTTGATAAAATTACCTTTTACCCTTTATTTTCCACCTAAATACTTTGTGTTCAGTACCTCTCAAATCTTTTTCAGCATCTCAGGGCCTCAGTGTAAAGTCCACTCCTTCCACCACAACAGCAAGCAAGTGCTGAAAGAGGTGGTCTTAAGGTGGTATTAACCTCTTGATACTGGCTGTCCAGGGCAGTTGGGCCTTAGGCTGAGCATTCGCATATTTTCGGCCCTGTGTAAATCACTGCACACCCCTATCGCAGTAGCCGGTGGGGATCGGTATGCTCCTGTTGCATACTTGCAATCGGGAGCTTTCTGATCATGTGGCCACTGCAACAGCCAATCAGAGTGGTCACATGACCCCAATGCCCACCTCCGCCCCCTGGCTTTTACAACTCTTAAGGTCCAGGAGGTGAGAAGGGGTTAAGCTGACCAAAAAAAAAAAAAAAGTTGTAGTAGCAATAATAAAGACCATCACAATATTTTATAACATATCGTAATGGTTAGTATTCCTGCATGCAAACTCATTACACTATGGGTTATTTTGCACTCTGGGATGAAAACTTTCAGTGCTGGCCGAGATGACAAGACGACCCGAGGGCAAAAAAAAAAAAAAACACACACTACTAAGATAGCCATATTCTCCTTACATCATGCCTGTAAAGGGGGCTGGCTCTGTGACTATTGATAATGATTATAAAGTTTCCTCCCGTTTGACATCAGCTCTTCTTGACTGGAAATATAATGGATACAGGGGCAAGGGTCGACAGCAATTTTTCTGCCAGGAGGCGGAGGTGGGCATTCCCATCATGTGACTCCTGTAATTTACTGTCACAGCAGTCATGCGATTGGAAGCTCCTAAACACAAGTATGCATCGGGAGCTTCCCATGACATTTTAGTTAATGTGCTGGGGGCGCACAGTGAGAACACTCAGCACAGTTAACTGTTCCCTATGGACTCAAATATGCGGCCTCTCCGCGTTAAAGCCCACCCCTCAGAGGCTGCATATACGTGTACTGCCTGCAGGAACTAGTTAAAGTGTAAATTTAAACATTTAAAAAAGTTTTTGCTTACTTTTGGTCTGTTAAGTAAATCAACTAGCGAACTTCGTTACATCTGTTCAAAAAATGCAAAAAAAATTAAATAAATAATAAAATTTTAAAATTGTGAGCCGACAGCAGTCCAGTGGCGCAGAAAGTTATCAGCACTTTGATCTACAAAATATATCCTCCTGTTATGGACAAGAAAAGGAGATAGGACTATATACTAACACATTCTATCCTAGGTTGACAACACTGCTCAGTACGGTTGTCAACCTAGCAGGTTAAAATTAGGAAAAAACAAGTGCGAAAATAGAAAAATAACAGCGTCACAGAACCGCTAAACTGCAATACTATACATTTTTGTTGTTGGGTTTAGATATGCTTTAGCAATACAGTACTGAATTTGTGTTTTCTCCACATGCACACAAATTTACTATGATTAAATTTAAGTCAAGATCATTAGAGGGCTTCTTTCAGCTTATAGGAGGCTATTCTCAGATCACTTCTACGTAAAACCTTCAAAAACCGTGGGAATTACTTGATCAAGAACCAAAGTTATTACCAGTCAAGTCTGAGTCCCCTTGCAGATCAGAGGAAACTTGGAGCTGTGAAGAACAAAAGATTTTAATTAATGTTCTCCCAGCACACTAATGGAGGGGTATACCCATCAGTTTTTTTTTTTGTCATATGTACCATGGGGAGGGGGGGGGGGTAATATAATTTAAGAAAGATTCTGTCCAATAGCCAAAACATGAAGTGAGAAAATCCTTTCAAAGTGATGGAATCCCTGTGTGTCACCAGATCTGGGTCCTCACTGGAAGATTGCCCCTCTGTTAACGTTCAGTGGAACACTCAAAATTCAGGAATTTTTTTACTTTCTCTCTCAATGATAATGGTAAACAGGATAACTTAAAGAAAGTAAATCTCCCTAAGGTAGTCACAGACAGCAATAAAACCTGAGAGGTGTACTAATACCTTTTCACTCCATCCAAAATTAAGTTTTACTTTACTTCGACTAACATGTATAGCCAAATCTGGTACATATTTAGCTGGCAGAGACGAATATATTGCCCAGATCTGTTCTTACACTGACAATCATAAAATAGAATGTATGGGGAAGGGAGGGAGACAGTGCGACCACTCTGGTGCAAGTTTCAAGGCGATTAAAGTTAAACTCAAAAAGTATAAAAACCACAAGTATATATGGGAGTCCACGGAAGAGTGTAAGCCTGTGGTGGAGGCACAGTCATAAAAGGGTGCAGCTAGATGGATGACGCTCCAACAGGCACAAAGTGCAGATCTTTGTGCCACTGGTTGTTAATGGGGAAATGGCTCTGGCAGCCCAGTAAGCATGTAAAGTCTCTTGGCCTCCTCGTTCCTGGCGTCAATAGCCGATGGATGGTAATGTCCACCTGGACAGGACGTGTTTCCTCATTACTGAGCAGCGCATCATTCATCCATCTACCTGCATTCTTTTAGGACTGTGCTTCCACCAAAGGCCTACACTCTCCCGTGAACTCCAATATATATGTGTAGTTTTTTGAGTATGCATTTTTAACTTTTCTTTGTAAATAAAACTTCTTGGAACTTGCTACACCAGAGTGGTCACGCTGTCTCCCTCCCTTCCCCTCTCTTACAGATGGAGTCCCATCTAGGTTTTGACAGCAGCACCCCCAGGTCATCAGTTTTGTCTAGTTACAAGGGCTACCCACTCAAAGCACCCCCAAAAAAATTTTGGTTTGTATCAATTGTCTTGATTTACAGATTTTTTTAGCTGCATCATTCCCATTTCCCAGGAGTAGTTGAGCGCTGATAGCCTAGCGCCATTACTGGCATTGGGGAATAATAATCATTTTTCTAAATAGAATGTGACCTTGTGCACCCAGTGATGTGCCTCCATCCCTTTATTAATTTATCTATAAAATCAAATTATATCATGGGACTTTAAATGAGACACAATATATACGATCAATGAATAACTAGTTCCCAACATTGGTGTTTAAAAAATATAAAATATTGCATACAAAGAGGATGATAAAATTGTACCAAGCTGATTTGTAATGAATCAATATTATTGCATTTCATACATAAATAAAAATGTTGACCATGTACAATCCATTATATTTATGTATGAAATGCATTAATAAGGATACATAGTTATTAAACAACAATGTTGGAAACTAGTTATTCATTGGCCGTACGTGTTGCGTCTCATTTAAAGTCACAGGAATGGGGATGAGGTTGTATGAAACCTCATGCTCAGCTGATCAAATTGTGGCTCATGCTTGACCAATCCCATCCACAGCCAACGTATGACCGAAGATAGTGCAAGAAAGCAGGCAAAAAAACTGCTTTACTAAGAGATTCTAATTCACTGCTAGGTCAAGAATGAGTCTCATCCATCAAGGAACGAGACTGGTCATAGATGGGCAGACATCCTTCACAACAAGTTCATAAATCTTAAAACTAAAGTAAAGGCATGAGTCATCTGAACATCTATTGCGGCAATTTGGTCAATGAAGAGATCCCAAGGATAGCATGATCAAGGGTTTCGGCATTTTTGAGCCATAAGCTTTTTGGGGGGAGTATAGTTTTGCTAAAAAAAAAAAAAAAAAAAAAAAAAAGCTACAGCTTAAAAACTAGAGAAAAACAAAATAATTGTGCGCTACCCTTATACAACCATGTGTGGTTTTTTTTTTTTGGAACATCTGATATTGAGGAGTGATCTAGAGAGCGGACAGCAGTCTATCTTTTATTTGCCTTAGACCGCTTGGTGGGTTAACCGTGGAGGTGAGTAGACACTTCACCTGGTGGTTGCAGCACTAATACAGAAAGTAGAGACACATGGAATGATTCACAAATTGCTCTCTCTACAGGAATAGTTTTTGGACTTTTTTTGCACATTTGCACTTGGAGTTTTTTCTTGTCAGCACTTCCAAGACATATTTGTTTCACTTGCACTTTCTTTAGAGACGGAATCTCTGCTTTAGTGTCGCACTTTATTGGATGTTCTTGGTTTTCTTATTGCACATTAGTGATCACTATCATTTTATTTCTTAATATTTTTTATTACATGGTATGTTCAGTCTATGTTTAGCAGTGGCGTCACTAGGGTAGGGCCAGAGGGGGCCATGGCCCCACCAAAATTAGTCTGTGCCCCCCCATGTGCCCCTCCAATTAATTATGAGCAAATACACTGATCCTCTTCCCCTCCCTCAGCCTTTGCAGTGATCTGATGTCCAGGGCTCGGTGCTTAGTTTCAGCCTCGGCTGTGCGGGCACTCTGCGGGCTCAGAGTGCCCCGCCGGGACAACACTGTCAATATCCCTCTGCTGTAAACATTCTGCATCCCCAGCCTCCCTTTAGCCATGTGTCTTCAGATCATAACTGTGCAGCCCCAGCGCAGTAATGAGAAGAGGAGGGGAGGAGAGCCAGGACAAAACCCCTCCTCCCTTCTCCTTTCCCCGGGTAATTTGAGATATCTGTCTGCTGTTTCTCCTCGGATCTGTTCCCCTCCCCATGAGGCCGCCTGCACCTGTAGTGGAGCCTGTAGAACAGGCAGAATGTCCCATCTGGTGCTGCAGCCCAGAAGAAGAAGTCAAACCATGTGTGCAGGGTCTGAGAACATCGGGAACCATGACACCAGGGGTGGCTGGAAATCACAGGAGCATTGGGAGAGTGACTTTTACCTGACCTCCTGGCCAGCAAAGGACACCAAAGAACAGCTGCATGGTGCTTGTGAGGACTCCATGTTCTAAACAATACTGCCCACAACCTGCCCACTGCTGAAGAGAGGAGAGCACAGATGAGATGAACGATAAAGCCAAGAAGAGGTAAGGATCAGGATGCATCCAATTTACATCAAGCTGTCTGTGTGGGGGATGGGAGTGTGAGTAGGGAAGGAAGTAGGAATCAGGTAGGTCAGTCAGTGTGTGTGTCAGGTAGGTAGGTCTGTCTGTGTGTGTGTGTGTGTGTGTCAGGTAGGTCAGTGTGTGTGTGTGTGTGTGTGTGTGTGTCAGGTAGGTCAGTGTGTGTGACTCAGGTAGGTAGGTCAGTGTATGTGTCAGGTAGGTCAGTGTGTGTGTCAGGTAGGTAGGTCATTGTATGTGTCAGGTAGGTCAGTGTGTGTGACTCAGGTAGGTAGGTCAGTGTATGTGTCAGGTAGGTCAGTGTGTGTGTCAGGTAGGTCATTGTATGTGTCAGGTAGGTAGGTCATTGTATGTGTCAGGTAGGTAGGTCAGTGTATGTGTCAGGTAGGTCATTGTATGTGTCAGGTAGGTAGGTCAGTGTGTGTGTCAGGTAGGTCATTGTATGTGTCAGGTAGGTAGGTCAGTGTGTGTGTCAGGTAGGTCATTGTATGTGTCAGGTAGGTAGGTCAGTGTATGTGTCAGGTAGGTCATTGTATGTGTCAGGTAGGTAGGTCAGTGTGTGTGACTCAGGTTGGTAGGTCAGTGTATGTGTCAGGTAGGTCAGTGTGTGTGTCAGGTAGGTAGGTCAGTGTATGTGTCAGGTAGGTAGGTCAGTGTGTGTGTCAGGTAGGTCATTGTATGTGTCAGGTAGGTCAGTATAAGACTGGGGTAAGTCAGTGTAGTGGTTTTGGTAGGTCATTGTAGAGGCAGGTAGGTCATATGCGTTACATGGGCAGGGCAAAGGGGGTGGAGTTAAGGGCATAGCCAGAGGGGCGGCAAAATGAGGTTTCGCCTAGGGTGTCAAAAATCCTTGCACCGGCCCTGTGCACAGCGGAGCGGCATTACGTCAGGGAGAGTGCGTGGCACGCATCTGCGCAGTGCGCACCAAGCACCAGCCCGCCCCAGCCTGTCCGAAAGCGCGCGCGGGAGTGGCGTGACTGGCGGTTGACCGAACGGATGTACGTGTCAGACTCAGCACAGCAGTCACGCTGTCCACACTGGGTGTCTGGCTTGTCGGGACTTGGGGACCGGGACATCGGGACCGGACGGTGAGGTGGCCGCAGCGGCGGAGGCAAGGCCAAGCAGAGGAGTGGAGGAGTCTCAGACTGAGGAGTGAGGAGCCGAGCCAGGCCAGCAGCCAGCCAGCCACCAGCAGCAGCAGGACACGAGGAGCAGCCGCAGGCCGGCATCGGCTTAGAGGTGGCACTGGCAGCCTCAGCCTGCCTGGGAGGTGAGTCACTGGAGCAGTGAGACTGAGTCCACTCACTGCCCAGCCATTTGTAATAATGCATCATACCACCCTCACACGCACACCCAACAATTGTCAATGTGGAGGGACAGTGCTTGACATGCCAAGCTGACAGAATTTTACAGCTGAACAATGCTCTAAAATTCTGTCAGCATACTCAGCATGTCAGCCCACATTGTAATTTTCAGGGGTATGAGGGTGGTATGAGATGCAAATGTGCAATGGACTCACATTGAGTCCACTGCACATTTGGATCTCATACAACCCTCACCCCTGAAAATGACAATGTGGGCTGACATGCTGACCGAATTTATTGAACTGCTCCACTAGTGCGAGTGGCACCTCCTAAAACCGATGTCCCTGGGCCTGCTCCTTGTGTGCTGGCTCGCTGTGTCTGGTTCCATTGCTGCGTACTGCTGCCTCGCCTTACAGGTGACTCCGCTAATGCTGTCCGCATGCTCTGGGCCTTCAAATATATAAACATGAAATATTCGGGACTGATGCCCATTGTCAGGAATATTTCATGTTTATGTCTTTATTTGGCCAATTTTTCACAAATGTTTCATGTTTTATGCTATTGATGGCCCAGAGTGTGTGGACGACATCAGTGGAGTCTCCGGTAAGGCGAGGCAGCAGAGGAGCCAGACACAGCCAGCACGCAAGGAGCAGGCCCGGGGACATCGGTTTTAGAGGTGGCAGGTAAGTGGAGCAGTGAGTCCACTGCACATTTCCTGTCTAGTACCACCCTCACCCCCTTAGAAATGACAATGTGGACTGACCCGCTGACAGAACTTTACAGTTGAACATGGCAAACATGTATAATACATGTCTGTAAGTTTGCTATGTCCAGCTGTAAAATTCTGTCAGCGGGTCAGTCCACATTGTCATTTAATGTTTGTTTTTAATATCCACTGTCAGGAATGCTTATCTCTGGGGAATTCACAGGGGCTGGGATAGTGTTAGTGGGGAGTGGGGCAGTAGTTGGTGGGATGGGAGTCTGTCAGTAAGGGGGGGGCAGTAGTTAGTGGGATGCGGGGCAATATTTGGTGGGGTGGGGGTCTGTCAGTGAGGGGTAGGGCAGTAGTTGGTGGGGTGGGGGTCTGTCAGTGAGTGATGGGTCAGTAGTTGGGGGGGGTCTGTCAGTGAGTGATGGGTCAGTAGTTGGTGGGGGTCTGTCAGTGAGTGATGGGTCAGTAGTTGGTGGGGGTCTGTCAGTGAGTGATGGGTCAGTAGTTGGTGGGGGGTCTGTCAGTGAGTGATGGGTCAGTAGTTGGTGGGGGGGTCTGTCAGTGAGTGATGGGTCAGTAGTAGGTGGGGGGGGGTCTGTCAGTGAGTGATGGGTCAGTAGTTGGTGGGGGGTCTGTCAGTGAGTGATGGGTCAGTAGTTGGTGGGGGTCTGTCAGTGAGTGATGGGTCAGTAGTTGGTGGGGGGTCTGTCAGTGAGTGATGGGTCAGTAGTAGGTGGGGGTCTGTCAGTGAGTGATGGGTCAGTAGTTGGTGGGGGTCTGTCAGTGAGTGATGGGTCAGTAGTTGGTGGGGGGTCTGTCAGTGAGTGATGGGTCAGTAGTTGGTGGGGGGTCTGTCAGTGAGTGATGGGTCAGTAGTTGGTGGCACCAAGTATTTCCCGTGAAACGTTGACGCTCATGTGTATTGTATTTTCAACAAATAAAACAAAGTGAATTTGTAACAAGGCCTCTGGAGTGCATTCTATTATAGATAGATAGAGTGTGTGTGTGTGTGTATGTATATTATATATATATATATTGTGACAGGAAGTCAGGTAAATCTGGGAATGTAGTCACTGAGAGGAGACACATTCCCACCTGCTTTGAAAAGTTCACTAATTATTATAGGGTGTCGGCTGCCAAAGGCAGCAGGAAGGTGTAAAGAAGTTGAAAGGCCTTCAGCTGTTCAGAATGAGGAGATCAAGGCCTCTATATAATTTGTCCAGAGAAAATCTATTGAGTGCTGCCTCCTGTCGCCGTGTGGGCTGGGAGAGGAAGGCAGACAAACGGCTGCATCCTGACGCCATGTGGGTAGAGGACAGTCCTGTGTGCCCCCTGAAAGCTGAGTGAGCATGGGGAAGACCTCCTGAAGCGGTGTGCGCTCAGGAGGGTAAAAACGAGTGAAGACGTCTCAAAGGTGAGAAGACGAAGTGTTTCTGTGTGAAAGAAAACAAAGGGACATGTTCAATGGACAATGTTTGTGCTGTGTGAAAAGCAAACAAATGGACATTTGAGTGTCTGCTGTAGGATCAGCAGTGTCGGCCCAACAGTAGGTTGGGAAGACTTCTTAGGTAGGTTCCAGAGTGAGTAGGTAGCCGCCCACAGAGGCAAGGATTTATTTTGTCTTTTATTTTATTTTGCTGTTTTTGATGCTGGCACTGGTATGAAGAAAATTGACCTAATAAACCAAACTGTTGTTTTCAACCACTCCTCGGTTGTTTCCCTGTGAAAACGCACCCCCCAAGGGGTCATCCACACCCGCCACCGAGCTAATCCCTTACAATATATTATATATATATATATATATATATATATATATATATATATATATATATATATATATATGCGCGTTTTTTTAGTTGGCCCCCCTACTTTTGTCCCTGTCCCCCCATGTGCCCCCCCTAAATATGAAAGCTGGAGACGCCACTGATGTTTAGCACTGTCCAATATATCCAATTTTAGCAGCGCTATCACATTTTACATATACTTTACAGCTGAAAAACGCTACTGCAAAAATGCTGAAAAACTCCTTCTACAGCTACAGCTTTCTACTGGCGTTTTGATAATGTCCAGTGTGCATGAGGCCATATATTAAACCCCGGTTAACACTGCCATGACTTAACATGCGACTTGAGAGTTCAAAGTTGCGCATTGAGAGTTTCAAGTCAAGTTGCGCATCATTAACGGCAATCAAACGAAAAAAAAAAAAGGTTCCTACACTGCTTTAGGCACGACTTGCATAGACTTCTGTTAAAGTAGTCTTATTCAAGCTGCGATGAAGTCGCGCAGGGATGTCAGATTGACAGTCGCGGCAGTGTGAACAAAGGCTAAAGGCCTTACATAGCAAGTGTGCTTTCTAAGTGGAATAGCAAACAGCAAATAAGAACCTGAGATAGGACAATCAAAACAGATGAAAAAACAAACAACTTTGTTTACAATGGAATGCAGAGTCATTACTTAGTAATTAAGGACCTTTACTTGATGTATGTGACAACATTCCCAGCAACTTAGCAACCAGGGAAGGTTATGTGGAAAAAGCAGTCTTTCTTGTACCGACTTCAGATGATCTACAACAGTAGGTTATTACTTTTGTAATACTTCCACCATCACTAAGGACTTTGTTGTAACAGTAGCACAAAAATACTGCCTAGCACATGGTTAATGGGGTTTATTAACTGTTCACCCAGCAAATGGATGATTTCTTTGCAGAGTGAGTGTAAATACGGTGAATCTTTGTTCCTTTTGAATAAGTAATCATGTGCAATAGCAAAATATAAGAAATAAAACAGGATTAAGTAGGTGAGCGTTTAAATTATTTACTAAGGGTCCTTTCACACGGCCGCTCCGTGTGTCCGCAAATCATCCCATCCGTTTGCGGATGATTTGCGGACATAATGTAAGTGAATGGCATTGCGGATGTCAGCGGAATACCATCCGCTGACATCCGATTTCCCTCCTTTCAGTTCTGTTCCGTTTTTTCGAATGGAACAGAACCCTATTTTTTCATCCGTGTAAAAATCGGAAAGGAAGGAAAATCGGATGTCAGCGGTGTCATCCGCTGACATCCGCAATGCCATAGACTTACATTATGTCCGCATATCATCCGCAAACGGATGGGATGATATGCGGGCACACGGAGCGGATGACACAAATGTCATCCGCTCCGTGAAAAAAAAAAAAGTCCCGCAGCAGACAAAAGCAGCGGAGCGGCCGTCTGAAAGGACCCTAACTTTAAATTTTGCATTAATCAAATTAACCTCTACATGCACGCTGATTATAGATGAAAGCAAACCCAAATATCTTCATTTTGGGTCAGCAAGTTCTGTAAGAACAGCATGTTAATATAAAGACCTATATGTATATCTACATATAAAAATAATATGATGTTAATGCATTTAACAATGGGTGCAGAAAGTGCATATAGCAATGGGTGCAGAAAGTGCATATAGCAATGGGTGCAGAAAGTGAACAGTGCCCATAAAAAGTATACATTGGGAACCAACTGGTCATAAAGGAGTGCCCTTGATTTCACAGCTGATCACTTGGTCCCTCCACATAGTTACATAGTTACATAGTTACATAGTAGGTGAGGTTGAATAAAGACAATAGTCCATCCAGTTCAACCTGTGTAGGCATGTGTGGCTGTAATCATCTCCCATACCCCTGAATGTTCTGATCCTTGAGATGTAAGTCTAAGAGTCTTTTGAAAGCCACCATACTACCCGCAGAAACCACCTCTTGTGGTAGAGAATTCCACAATCTTGTTGCCCTAACAGTAAAGAACCCCCCGCGTTGCCTGAGGTTAAAACGCTTCTCCTCTAATCGCATTGTATGCCCTCGAGTCCTCATGCAATCCCTTCGAATGAACAGCTTTTTTTCTAAGCTGGGATCCCCATTAAGATATTTATAAATTGCTATCATGTCCCCCCTCAGACGTCTCTTCTCCAGGGAGAATAAATCGAGCGATTGTAGACGCTCTTCATAGTCAAGGTCCTCCAATCCCCTAATTAGTTTAGTTGCCCTTCTCTGGACTCTCTCCAGCTCCAACACATCCCTCCTGAGGACTGGCGACCAGAACTGGACGGAATACTCCAGATGCGGTCGGACCAGAGTTTTATAAAGTGGAAGGATTATAGTCTTATCTCTGGAATGCATCCCTTTCTTTATGCATGCTAATATTCTGTTGGCTTTGGAAGCTGCCGCTTGACATTGCATGCTGTTTCCTAATCTATCATCAACCAATACTCCCAGATCCTTCTCCATTTTTGATTCCCCCAAGGGCTCCCCTCCTAACGTGTATTGTGATTTTATGTTTTTAGTCCCCAAGTGCAAAACCTTACACTTCTCCACGTTAAACCTCATTTGCCATGTCGTTGCCCACTCTGTTATTTTGTCCAGGTCATTCTGCAGGATATCTGCTTCATGTTGTGAAGTTATTGCCCTGCCCAATTTTGTGTCATCTGCAAAAACTGATATCGAACTACTGATCCCGACCTCAATGTTGTTTATGAATAAATTGAACAAGGTTGGTCCCAGGACTGAGCCTTGGGGGACCCCGCTTACCACCTCAGACCAGTCTGAGTATGCGCTGTTTATTACTACCCTTTGGACCCGCCTTTTTAGCCAGTTCCGTATCCAAGAGCAAACCCTGCTATCGATACCTGCAGACCTTATTTTATAAATTAAGCGCTTGTGGGGAACTGTATCAAACGCCTTAGCGAAATCCAAGTACACCACATCCACTGGTCTCCCCCTATCTAGCTCACAGCTCACCTCCTCGTAGAATGTAAGGAGATTGGTTTGACAAGAACGCCCATTTGTAAACCCGTGCTGATTACTGCTGATGATGTTGTTGTCCTTAGCAAACTCTACAATATAGTCCCTTATCATCCCCTCCAGAAGTTTACATACTACTGATGTCAAACTGACAGGCCTATAATTTCCCGGGATATGCCTCTGGCCCTTTTTGAATATTGGAATCACGTTAGCTTTCTTCCAATCCCCTGGTACATCTCCTGTCCTAATACTGTCAGCAAAGATCAGGAACAGTGGTCTCGATATAACTTTACTGAGTTCCTTGAGTACTCTCGGATGTATGCCATCCGGTCCTGGCGATTTGTTTGTGTTAAGTTTATCCAGCCTTTCCCTGATTTCCCCCTCTGTTAGCCATGGTGGCAAGTCCTGTTTATTACTACTAACCATACAGTCATGGTCAGTGTACCCCTCCTTTTCCTGTGTAAAGACTGACGAGAAAAAAGCATTTAGCACGGTTGCTTTTTCAGTGTCCTCTGTAACCATCCTCCCATCATTGTTAATTATGTGTGCAATATGCTCTGCCTTAGTTTTTTTGCTGTTGATATATTTAAAGAATTTCTTTGGGTTTTTTTTACTATCCTCCGCTATTTGTCTCTCAAAGTTGATTTTAGCCATCTTGATTTCTTGTTTACTTTTCTTATTTGCCTCCTTGTATTGCTCGAAAGCCGATACTGTGCCCTCTGATTTATACTTCTTGAAGGCCAATTTTTTCCCCCTAATAAGTTTTATGACGCTACAGTTTAGCCAGCCAGGTTTGGCTTTGTCTCTTCTAAATTTATTTCCCATAGGAATGCACTGCAAGATGCCTTTGCCTAATATGTTCCTAAAGCATTCCCATTTTTCCTCTGTGTTCAGGGATCCCAGGGTTTGGTCCCAGTTTACCTTTTCCATCATTGAGTACAATTTTGGAAAGTTTGCCCTTCTGAAGTTTAGGGTTCTTATGTTCCCCACTTGTCTTGTTATGTTGTTATTTACACTAAATGTGATCATCCTGTGATCGCTAGAGCCCAGGTTGTCCTGGACTCCTACCTCCGAGATTATGTCTGGGTCATTAGTGAGCAATAGATCCAGGACTGCGTTTTCTCTGGTGGGGGAATCCACCAACTGTGACATGTAATTATCCAGTAAGGTTTCCGTGAATAGGCGGGCCTTCTGTGAGTGTGCAGTCCCCTCTTCCCAGTCAATGTCGGGGTAATTGAAGTCCCCCAATACGATGACTGATCCCAATTTTGCCACTTTACCCATTAGTGCTAAAAATTCCAGCTCTACCTCCTCCCCTTGGTTAGGTGGCCTATAGCAAACCCCCACAATTACTTTCCCCTTTTCTCCTTCCCTATGGAGTTCAACCCACACAGATTCTAAATCCATGCTCATCCCATCCGTAATGTCACTCCTTTCTGTCACCTTTATATTGTTCTTGACATAGAGACATACCCCTCCCCCTCTTTTTCCTACCCTGTCCTTCCGGTACACCGAATACCCTTGGATATTGGCCAGCCAGTCATGTGAGGGGTCGAACCAAGTCTCTGTTATTCCCACAAGGTCTATGTCCTCCTCATGTACTAACATTTCCAACTCATCCATTTTATTAGCTAGGCTCCTGGCATTAGCATATACCCCTCTTAGTTTTAAGGAAGTTAAGCGCAATTGGCGGTTATGTTTATTCCTGTTTGGTCTGAGGTTCTCCCGCACAGACCCGCCAATTGACCTTGTGGACCTACTGTCGCTGCTGACACTACAGCTGCCTTCAGTCCTCTGCTTCCTCCTGACTGACTCTACTTCTGAGCCCTCCCCCCCGTCTCCTAGTTTAAAAGCCCCTCCAACTTGGTGGCCATCTTTCTCCCCAAAAGAGCTGTACCGTCCCCATTAAGGTGCAGCCCATCCTTACTAAAGAGCCGGTAGCCGACTGAGAAGTCAGCCCAGTTCTCCAGGAACCCAAAACCCTCCTTCCTACACAAATTCCCACAAAAAAAAAAAAAAAAGAAAAATTGAACATGCTTTTAAGATGGCTGAAATTTTTAGCTGCTGAACTTGGCCAACATATGATCTGTGGGTGCCCCTGTTGGCATTACTTGAATCACAAAAATGAAAGCCAGTTTCCAAATGAACAATGAACCAAGTGACTGCTGCCAATCAAATGCAATCAATGTGTGGGTATTCAGCAGGGAGTTGGATGTCAACATGCAATGACCAGCAGAGGCAATTCCTTCATCCAGGCTATTTAGCACAGATAGAGAATTAGATTTCTAAAATCAGAGAAATCTTTTAGCCTAGCCTGTTTATTATTTGTGGCATAGATTCCACTGGTGCTTGCTATATATTGCTGCTAGTAGTACTGGTGATGCCAATGAGGTCACAGCTAAAAAAAAAAAAAAAAAGGTATAGCTCACAAATGAAATGTGAAAAAAAATAAAAAAATAAGCAGATGTTTTCGTAGGAATAAAGTGCGCCTTCGGCCTCATTCACGCGGTCATGCTGCTCAGTACACCTGTGCAAAAGGACCATTTTTACCTGTATCAGAGGCACTTCTGTTTTATGCAGGCCGTCTCTTCTAATCACTGACAGGTTGACAGCTGCAGGAATCTGCATGGATCTCCAAGAGCATCCCTGAATGTGCACATGTGCAGGACCATTTCACGCTTTAAAAAGCAGACAGACTGCATTTTGATCAATGCATCAGTCCCGCACAGCTGTACATTGCTGGAGATCCATGCAGCCATCTGCTTGTTATTGAATAGACTGCCCGCATGAATACCTGTGCCTCCCGTGTGGATAATGCCAGCCTTTTGCACAGGGGTACAGAATAGCGTTAATGAGGCCTAAACCCAAGAACAAAAAAAGTAATATACTACAGCCTACAAGCTAAGCAGATGAGATGGCTGCATACATTTTCTTTTTTCCAGGCATTTTCATTTATTTTTACCTGGTGATCCTGCAAAGTAAACACTTCCGGAACTACGATGAAAACGCTCACTGTACAATAGTAGTGTCATTACTGGAGAATGGGAAGTATGTCAGGAATACATAACACCTCCCCTCTTTTTTTTCCCCTATACCATGGGGGGGGGGGGGGGGGTGTAGTTCTTTAGTTTACAGAGAGAATTGTGCACAATGCTGGCTAATAACTTTTTTTCACCTTATATTTGTTTTTGTTTTTTTTGCATTTAAATTTGTGCATTTTATTTATATGTTGATTTCATGCACAGTGCTGCCCTTTTCGTTCTGAATACGTTTATCAGGTTGCATGTTTTTACCACATTTTCTGAAAGTCCTGGATGAACTAAAATGTGCAACCTAATAGGTGTATGGGGCCACAGCAAAAAGCACAAAAGTTGTGGATACATCCACTGCAGGGCACCAGTATGAACCTGGTAAAATTCCTTTTTCGTTTTGGATAAATTGGAGAGGGATTAGAACACCTGTCAGGTTTTGTTGCCGTCTGTGCCTCTCAGGGAGCATTACCCACTCTATTAGCCCTGTTTACGGTCATCATGGAAAGTAATGCCTCGTACACGCAACGATTATCGGCCGACCGATCGGCTGTCTTTTGTCCAAGTTGTGTTTTGTTGGTTGGAATGTGCCTAGACTGCACACGAATTTTCTCCGCCAATAAAAATCTACTTCAGAAGTGATGTCATGTGCTAGTTTGCTTTCCGTGTGTTTTTTCTTCTCTGAGCATGCCCAGTCTTGCTCATCAGATTTTTGTCTGCCGAAATCTGTACTGACTGACCGAAAATCGGCCGTTGTGTTGACGGCCAACAAAAATTTTATAGTCTGCACACCAGATTTTATTCGGCCGAAAAGTCGGAGTCGGTTGTCTAAAGCATCATACTAACAAGCCAAAAATTGGCCGATCGGACGTTGGCCGAAAATTCACGGCCAATAATCAAAGCGTTTGTACGAGGCATAAGGCTAAAGCCTTGTACACACAATCAGATTATCGAATGTCATCCGTTTTTTGTTGCATGCTAGTCTTATGTGGAAAGTGAAGGTTACCTTCATACGAAAATCCCCATAGGACAGAATTCAACTTCAGAAGTGATGTCATGTGTTAAATTGTTTTGTATGTGTTCTTTTGTTTCCGAGCATGCCTTATGCCTCGTACACATGCATCGATTATTGGCCGGCAATTTTCAGCCAACGTCCGATCGGCCGATTTTTGGCTTGTTAGTATGATGCTTTCAACAAACGACTCCGACTTTTCGGCCGAAAAAAATCTGGTGTGCAGGCTATAAAATCTTTGTTGGCTGTCAACACAACGGCCGATTTTCTGTCAGTCAGTACAGATTTCGGCAGACAAAAATCTGATGAGCAAGACTGGGCATGCTTAGAGAAAAAAAAAAAAAAAAAAAACACACGGAAAGTAAACCAGCACATGACCTCACTTCTGAAGTAGATTTTTGTTGGCTGAGAAAATTCGGGTGCAGTCTAGGCACATTCCAACCAACAAAACACAACTCTGGACAAAAGTCGGACAATCGGTTGGCCGATAATCGTTGCGTGTACGAGGCATTAGTCTTGCTTACGATTTTTTTTGGACGAAAACTGTACTAATTAAATGAAAATCGGACGTTGTGTTGACGTACGATAAAAATTTTATAGCCTGCACATCCAGTTTTCTTCTGAAAATCTGTAATCAGCTGTCGAAAGCACCATACTAACAATCTGAAAATCGGCAGATCGTTCGTTGGATGAAATTTTCCTTCCGATTTTCGTATTGTGTGTACTAGGCTTCAGACTCCATTCACACTTGTGCAACTTTGCACTCTCTAAAGGAAATTTGCATAGAAGTAGTGCAGGTGACTAAGTCGGACCTATTGAACAGGTGCCATAGAAAATGATGGAATTCGACTTGTCATGTAACTGATGTCCAAAGTTGCATGACAAGTCGCATAAGCACGAATGGAGCTGGATTCACGCCAGTGCAAACTGGATGCAGGTTTCCCTGCATCCAATTCGCATGACAGGAGAGTGAGCATGGCTCTCGATGAGCCGGTTTCACAAATCTCCGTTGCGGCTGCAGAGCGGATTGCACAGGAGTCCTGTGCAACTTTTGGCTCCGTTTCAAAAACTCAGGCCTGATCGTCCCCGAAACAGAGACCAGGGATGCATCGGACCCCTGCGGTGAGCTGCATCTGTATTAAGTGTGAACCCAGCCTAAAATAAAGTCCCAATTTTTGAGTGGACACTAAAGGGCCATACACACTATAAGATTTTCTGAAGACTTTTTCCTTTAGATTTACCTTTTCTATGTAGTGTAAGGGCCTGCCAGATTGGATACAAATGGAAAGTGTTTAGGTCTGACCTCATATTATATGTGTTTTGGTAAGTCTAAAGGAAAAACGTCTTCAGAAAATCTTATATAGTGTGTATGGCCCATTAGGCAGTAATAGAAGGGAAATCTTCCAATGGAGACGTCCTGTTTGGGCTATGGGACAGGACATGAAGGGAAATCTTTCCAATAACACACAGATGGCAAAAAAAACTGCCAGAGATATTAACCCTCTTTCACTCTTTACAAAATGAAAAAAAAAAAAAAAAAGATCTCTGCACAAATTTAAAAACACAACACAGGGGAGGTGGTCAATGGGGTTACAGGCAAGTTGGAAAAACTAGCATGGCCCTCTGCAGAGTCACCTAACTTCAGTAGCCTGTTCAGTAGGACCTGAACAACTTGTTGCAAATACAGACATTGTGTGAAACAATGTAAAACAAATGTGGATCACAAAAGCATAAAAGAAGCAGATCAGTATTTTATGTCATTAATTGAATGGTGTTATACAAACAAAGACATCATTCTACAAATAAAACCAAAGTGTAAACATAGGCATGGTAAAGCAATAAAAAGTCAAAGACGACAACTACATGAATAAAAAAAGACGACAGCATACAGAGATTCCCATAGCGATGGTGCAATGGATATGGTAATCATAGATACTATACAAATAGCAGGAGAGGAGAGGGACTCCACAGTCCAGAATAACTGGACACACAACTTTCCATCTACACTACAAAGAACGTTGGTGTGACCCAATGTTAGAATGTAGAATACTAGGCTAATGAGGGCAATATCTCTCACCAATCAGGTAAAGATCAGAGCTCTTCCTACGAGTATAATTGCACTGTACATAACGCTGACATTTGTTTATTCTTACCTGGCAGAATTCAAGATTATTGTCACCACTATAATAACTAAACGGTTAGGCCATACATTTTCTCTCAGTGAATTGATTGCATTAGCACAGACAGCCAGACACAATCACAGACACACTATCATGATCACTGAAGGGCACTAGGAATACTGCAGATAACAGCAGTTGATTTCTGGCTGTGAAGCTCATTGAAACTCTAAATAGGGGTATCTTTTGTACACTGAAATGCAATACCAATCTATTCTCTAAAATGTTGGCCAGAACCAGCAAAGATAAGAGTATATCTCAAAGCTTGATTTTCCAGTGGAGCTAAATCATTCCAACAAGATAGGTGGTCACACAGTACCCATTCAGGACTTGCAGCACTTGGAGATCATTTTCACTAGACATCTATAAAACAATGTACTCTTCTAGGGGTCTGTCCTCCTCCAATAAATGGTATGGTCCAGCTTTATGTGCTTCACTGTGAAGAAGGACACAGGTGTGTTCCATGACTGAAAATAAAGATTGTCACCTTCCCAGACGAGTGGAATCATCCTGGCTGTACAATGAAAGCAGAAGTGTCACTGCCAGACACAAACTCTCAAATTATAACTTTCCAGACACCTAGATACCGAATCTTCCAAACATCTAGATACAGAAACGTCCAAAATAAAACCTTCTAATCATCCAGAGATGCAAACTTCCAAAATACAACCTTCCAGACACACAACTTTACAACTATCCAGATTTCCAGACACACAACCTTCCAGACAAACCACTTTCCAACCATCCAAACACACAAACCTCTTTTCACCCAACCATCCAAGTTCCAACATACAACCTCCCAACCACACAAATGTCCAGATACAAAAAGTTCCAACATACAACCTTCCAACTATCCAAACTTCCAGACGTCCTGATACAGAAACTTGGAAACTTCCAACCTACAACTTTCCAGGGGCACAAACTTCCTACATTCAAGCGTCCAGACACAAACTTTCCAACCATCCAAACCTCCAAATATACAACTGCCCAACCATCCAAGCATGCAAATTTCCCAGACACACAACTTTTCAGACAAATTGTCCAACTATCCAGACACACAAACCTTCCAACCATCCAGGCACCCAAACCTCCTTTCGCCCAACCTTCCAAGTTCCAACATACAACCTCCCAACCACACAAATGTCCAGATACAAAAACTTCCAACACAACCTTCCAATCATCCAGATACACAACTTTCCAACTATCCAAACTTCCAGACTTCCTGATACAGAAATTTGAAACTTCCAACCTACAACTTTCCAGGGGCACAAACTTCCTACATTCAAGCATCCAGACACAACTTTCCAACCATCCAAACACGCAAACCTCCAAATATACAACTGCCCAACCATCCAAATTTCCCAGACACACAACCTTTCAGACACATAACCCTCCAGACGACCAACCTTCCAATCATCAAGATACACAACTTTCCAAACACCCTGATACAGAAGCTTCCAACCTACAACTTTCCAGGGGCACAACCTTCCAAAACACAAGCTTCCAGACACACAATTTCCGTATCATCCAAACTTGTAGACACAGAAATATCAAAATACAACTTTCCAACTATCCAGAGACACACAACTTTCCAACTATCCAGACACACAACTTTCCAACTATCCAGACACACAACTTTCCAAACTTGTAGACACAGAAAGTTGTGTGTGTCTGGATAGTTGGAAGGTTGCATTTTGATATTTCTAACTATCCACACACACAACTTTCTAACTATCCAGACTCACAACTTTCCAAACTTGTAGACACAGAAGCATCTAAATACAACCTTCCAACTATCCACACACACAACTTTCCAAACTTAGACACAGAAGCATCTAAATACAACCTTCCAACTATCCAGACATGGAAACTTCCAGCCAACAACTTTCCAGACAGACAAACAACAGCCTTCCAGACAAGCAAGCTTCCAACACAATCCCCAGTAACACAACTCCCCCGGCCAGCCAAGCTTGCAGAGCCCCCTCCTCCGGTAATATAAAGTGATGTGAGCGGTACGTATTAGCCCGTATGAATGATGCAGACATAGAATGTCCCTGTAGAGAGCACACACTGTATCCATGTCTCACCTCTGTCTCCCGCACTACGCTCCGCTCCCAGTCTGTGGATTCGGCTCCCGTCTGTCCCAGCTGCAGGTGAGAGAACAGTAACTAGGAATTACAGCCCTTCCCCCACAGCGTCTCCCACCGGACTGCTGGAGCATAGGAGAGGAAAACCACGCCCCCTCCACCCCACACAGCTCCGCCCCCCGTCCGGTGCCACAAGGCAGTCTAGTGCCAATGTCCTGGCAGCGAGCCTCCCATAGAGAAGTATACAGCGCTGCGCCCACCTGTGTCACTGCCACTCCATATACCACACTCAGGGCACATTGTATATATCTGCAGTAGGTGATTTCTAGCATCAGGTGGGTTGTATTTGAACAAAGTCTGGACGTGAGTAATAATGCATTCCTGGCAGTACAGGCAGCTCACACAAATCCATGGTGGGGGCATGCCAGCACTGACACAGAAAGAAATACAAACCTATGTACATACTTATTACCCAGCACACCATGGATCTTGCAAAGCAGTCTGAAGAAACTTTTTATTACAGAAAGGATCACACAGGAGCAGTGCAACGTTTCGGAGTCACGCAGGGCCCCTTCGCCAGCCAATAAAAACCTGACAGGGATTCTAACCCCTTCACCATTTCTCATTTATTTATGATTTAAAGCTAAACCCTGGGATTCTTAAAGTGAAGTTCCGCCCCCCCCTCCAAAAATTAAAAGTCTGCAGCTACAGATACTGTAGCTCCTGACTTTTAATATTAGGACAC
The DNA here is from genome assembly GCF_965119305.1 of Pelophylax lessonae. Taxonomy (NCBI): domain Eukaryota; kingdom Metazoa; phylum Chordata; class Amphibia; order Anura; family Ranidae; genus Pelophylax; species Pelophylax lessonae. The sequence goes on from NC_138769.1 coordinate 512,519,773, forward strand.
TTACCTGTCCTGGAATCCAGTGATGTTTCCGTCGGCTGTCGGATGCTGCCGCCGCCATTGCCGATTCACGCCTGGGTTCCTACTGCGCAAAGCACGCTGTGCTCGGTTGCTGGCCTGGAAGCAGAGGGAGGAGGAGGGGGCCGAACTTCTGACGTACCTCACCACAGCGAGGTCCTACGTGAGTGGGGACAGGGTACCTGTCAAAAACAGGTACCCGATCCCCCCGCCCCCTGAAAGGTACCAAATGTGGCACCGGAGGGGAGGAGAAGACAGATAAGCGGAAGTTCCACTTTTAAATGGAACTCTACTTTAAAGTAGAACTATGGGCAAAACTTTTTTTTCACTTTGGATAGAGTCAGGGAGGGTTATAACAAGAGATCGACCGATTATCAGCAAAGCCGATATATTGAGGGCCGATATGCACTTTTCCTGATATATTGGAATCGGCCCCGGAGGTTACCGATATTGCCGATATTTAGGGAAAGTGCTTGTACTGGAGTGATGCCTGCAGCTAGAGGCATCACTCCAGTACCGGCATCCATACCTGACGGTCAGCTGTCTTGTAATGACAAACAATGCGGCTGAGAAGCCGCTTGGCTGTCATTACAAGGAGCAGGAGGGGACGTCCCCCCCCTCCTGCCGCCTTCTGCGGCTCGCCCGGGTCTCCCATCCCACCGGGAGACCTAGGCAACCAGCCTGCATGGCTGCCAAAGCTCTGATTCGGCTCTGATGGGGTCTCCATGCAAAAACCCGGAAGTTATGTCATGAGTGACATCACTTCTGGGTACTGTCTGGCGCCAGATTAAAAAAAAATGACAGCATTCAAAACAGCCAAACTTGGCATTTTGAAGGCTTTTAAGGGCAGTGGAGGGGTTTGAGGTCTTTTAGACCCCCAGATCCCTCCACAAAAGTACCTGTCAAAAAAAATAAATACATTTTGAAATGTACAAAAATATCGGCCAGTATTGGCCGATATGCATTGGCCAAAATATCGGTATCGGCAACAACAAAAACTTTATCGGTCGATCACTAGTTATAACCCATGTTGCATTTTTTTTCACCATCTGTGTCCCGTTGCAGAGATTTCCCTTCACTTCCTGTGCTATAGCCAAACAGGAAGTAAGAAGAAATCTCTGCAAATTAAAGGAATTTCTTGGGGACTCCCAGGTCACCAGAACTTGTGTTCCCATTGGAGGATTTCCCCTCTGTCACTTTTCTGGGAACAACTGAAAATTTGGGATTTTCTTTTATTTTCACTTTCAATGATAATGGTACACAGGACAAATAGAGAGGGTGAATATTCTTAACGGGGCACAGACAGCAAGAAAAAACGAATTGGCAGGGGTTCTAATCAATCTCCACTCTATCCAAAACTATAAAAAAATGTCATCTGTGTCCGTGAAAAAAAAAAAAAAAGTGCTGCAGCGGACTAAATAAACTGAGCGGCCGTGTGAAAGAAGCCTATGTTAAACCTAACTGAAAACGAAGCATTCCAGCAAGGTGATGCCATCGCTGGAGGCAGCGTCCATCTCTACCCGGTCTTCCTTCCAGGTTCACAGCTCTGTGACTGGCCGAAGCCGGGATGATGTCACTCCCGCGCATGCACGCAGAAGCCGCCAGTCACGGAACACTGCTCTGAAGAAACCGCACAGGAGGCCATTCCTTTAGAGTGCATGCGCCAGTGGCGTAACTGGCTGCTAGCTCAGTAAATATCTCCTCAACAGTGCATGTTTAGGAGACATTTACACTACCTTAATATACAGTAGGCTTACCTATAGGTAAAACTTAAAGATGGAAGTTTACTTGCTCTTTAAATGGTTGTTTATGCCAAATACCATACCTAATCCTTCTGCAGGCTCCCTGCCCCCCACAGCCTTATCTCTAAGGCACTCCAAGCACTGTGATTTCATCATGTGCAATGCAGGACCAGTAGCCTGGCATTGTATGTGAGACTGCCAAGGAATCACTCACCACTAGAAAGTCAGGGAGAAAAGGAGAATGCAGGGATTTCTTTCCACCATAGAGTTCAGCTAAAAAAAAATGACCCTTACAATGGCCCCACTGCAAGAGTTAAATGCTTGTTAGGGGTAGAGTTATAAGGCTCACTTCTTTCCTATGTGTGTTGTGGGTGGCCCTGTATTGTACTTGATAATGTCAGCATGCAACTGCCTGCCAGAGAACCTTAGAATGAAGGCTGCTGGAGACAAATATATTGTAGCTTACCAATGACTGGATGTTGTGTCTGCATTCGTTTTTTTTTTCTGGCTTTTATTCCTTTTTTTTCACCTGGTGATCACCCAGTACACACCTCCTATCTTAGGGTGGCTACAATCACTCCTCCACTGCATCTACTACATCTATGGTGGAACAACATAGCCATCCTTTGCATTCTCAGTGGAGAGGTCCGTGTTGGTGGACTAGTAGATTTACATTAGTGACCAACAATTTAAAGCCCAACTCTAGCTAACAATTTTTAGGCAGTTACAGCAACAGCCTGTTTTTCCTTTTGGGATAAAGGTTTTACATAAATAAATAATAGCTGATCATTATAGGCTATGTCAGGCTCAGTTCACAATGCCGTGACTTGGGATCCGACTTGTGAGACCTCCAAGTCATGTGACATGTGAAATCCCATGTTAATTAAGTAAATGGCAGCAAGGATGGGAAATGTCATTATAATGGGGGATTTTAATTATCTAGATATAAACTGGGCAGTAGGAACTGTGCATTCATCTAAGGCTCGCCATTACCTGAATGTTTTGCAGGACAATTTCATGGGTCAGATGGTGAACGCACCGACAAGAAATAATGCGTTACTAGACCTACTGATTACTAATAATATAGACCTGATCACGGATGTAGAAATACGGGGCAACTTAGGAAACAGTGACCATAGGTCAATTAGTTTCAGTATAAATCATAGAAATAGGAAACACAGGGGTAATACAAGGAAACTGAATCTCAAAAGAGCTAACTTTGCCTAAACTGCGTTCTTTGTTAGATGATATAAATTGGGATAAAATCCTAGGAACAAAGAACACGGAGGAAAAATGTTAGTGCTTTAAGAACATACTAAATAAAGGTATTGGCCAGTGCATTCCAATTGGAAATAAGTTTAAAAGAGTTAAAATAATCCCTGGGTGGCTAAACTCCAACATAAAAATGCATATAAAAACTATAAAGAAAAGGCCTTCAGAAAAATACAAGGCTGATGGGTCATTGACAACATTCCAACATTATAAAGAATGCAATAAAAAATGTAAGAGCACAATCAAGGCGGCTAAAATAGAACACGAAAGGCACATAGCAGAAGAGAGAAAAAAAAAAAAAAAAAACAAGAAATTCTTTAAATATATAAATAGTAAAAAAATGAGCACAGAACACATTGGCCCAAAAAGGACGACTAAAGGAATCTGGCTACAAAGGACAGAGGGAAGGCGAAGGTGCTAAATAAATTCTTCTCCTCAGTCTTCACAAAAGAATTGGGGGGATACAGTAACCTAGACTGTAATGTTAAAGTTAATAACAAGTCACAGGAAGCACCCTCAGGGTTAACAGACGACAGACTCATAACTAGACTTGAAAAACGTAACATAAATAAGTCACTGGGATCAGATGGCTTAAACCCAAGGGTCCTTAAAGAACTCAGCCAGGTGAAAGCCAGACCATTATTCCTAGTTTTTATGGATAGTCTACTGATCTGATTGGTACCAGAAAAAAGCCAACGTGGTACCAATATTTAAAAACGGGGCGAGATATATCCCTGGGAACTACAAGTCGGTTAGCCTAACATCAATAATCAGTAATGTATGGGAGGGGATGATAAGAGGACTACATAGAAGACTTTAGTAATAAAAACTGTATCATTAGAAGTAATCAGCATGGATTCTTGAGAAATCCCTCTTTCCAGACCAATCTATTAACCTTCTATGAAAAAGTGAGCTGCCATCTAGATAAAGGAAGGCCTGTGGATGTGGTATATCTGGATTTTACAAAGGCATTTGATACAGTTCCCCACAAACGTTTAATGTGCAAACTAAGGTACATAGGTATGGACCAGATCTGTCCTGGGACCAATCCTATTTAATTTGTTCATAAACCACCTAGAGAATGGGATAAACCGCTCAATCTCCATATTTGGAGATGATACTAAATTAGGCAGGGCAATAACTTCTACGCAGGATGTGGAAACCTTACAAGAAGATCTGAACAAAATAATGGGGTGGGCATCTACATGACAAATGAGGTTTAATGTTGAAAAATGTAAGGTGATGCATTTGGGTGCCAGAAATACAAATGCAAGTTACTCACTAGGGGGAGAGCCTTTGGGGGAATCTAAGATGGAAAAGAACCTGGGGGTCCTAGTAGATGACAAGCTCAGCAATGGCATGCGATGTCAAGCTGCTGCATGCAAAGCCAAGAGAATACTGGCATGTATTAAGAAGGGGGATCTCTCCAGAGATAAAACGATAATTCTCCCACTCTACAAGACTCTGGTCCAGCCGCATCTCAAATATGCTGTCCAATTCTGGGCACTGATCCTCAGGAAGGATGTGCTGGAACTGGAGAGAGTCCAGAGAAGGGAAACAAAGTAATAAAGGGACTGGAGGGTCTCAGCTACAAGGAAAGACTACAAGCATTGAACTTATTCTCTCTGGAGAACATGCTTGAGAGGGGTTATAATACCAATGTACAAATACCGAACTGGCGACACTAGCATAGGGAACAAACTATTCAGTGAAAGGGAATATAAAAGGACTCGCTGCCATTCGCTAAAATTAGAAGAAAAGCTGTTTAAACTTAAATTGCGTAAAGGGTTCTATACCGTCAGAGCGGTAAGGATGTGGAATTCTCTTCAACAAGCAGTGGTGTCAGCGGGGAACATCGATAGTTTAAAAAACTATTAGATGGGCACCTTAACGACCACAACATATAGTGGTATATAATGTACTATTGACATAAACACTTATAAACACACTCTTTGTAGGTTGAACTGGATGGACTGGTGTCTTTTTTTCAACCCCACTAACTATGTAACTATGTAAAATGAGAGCTGTCTTAATTAGCACTACTTAAGTCGCTCTGTCTTTAGAAAAGGTTCTTGTACTACTTCAAGGTGACTTTTTTCTGACTTGTGCCCATAGATTTCAACCACTTGCCTACCGCGCTATAGCTGAATGTCAACTTCAGCGGACAGCTAGTTCTGGGAAGTCATCATTTGGCTGCCTCCTGTGATCACACCCACCACGCACCCGCTGCTCTGTGATAACAGTGTTCGGAAGACGCTGCTGATCAGAGATTGAGGTGAAGAGACAATCAGGGGAATGGAAAGTTCTGCTTTATGCCCCCCCCCCTTCTATTTTTGACAATTTTTTTAGGAGGGGGAGCAGATACCTATTTTTGAAAGGTACCCACTCCCACTTCTGGTTTGATTTCTGTGGCGATCCACCAGATGACACTGCTGATCACAGTTCCAAGTGAAGAGCCAATCAACGGCTCTTTACCACGCGATCAGCTGTGTCCAATCACAGCTGATCAGGGATGTAAATAGAAGCCAGTTATCGGCACTCCTTTCCTCATGCTGACAGCATGAGGAGAGAAGAAGACACCTGATAACCGGCTTCTCTAAAAGGGACATCTACACTGATAATCAGGGCACTGTTTATCAGTGTCCTGATTATCAGTGCAGTCCAAACAGTGCCCACCAGTTCTGCCAATAAGTCCTCATCAGTGCTGCCAATCAGTGCCTCCTCATTAGTGTCACCTATTAGTGCAGCATATCAGTGCCCATCAGTGCTGCCTATCAGTGCAGCTTCATTAGTGCCCACCAGTACCTCCTCATCAGTGTCCATCAATGCTGCCTCATGAGTGCCCATCAGTGAAGCCTCATCAGTGCAAATCAATGAAGGAGGAAAAATACCTGTCACAATTTTATAACAGACTGTGAAAAAGTTTTTGTTTTTCAACATTTTCCGTCTTTATTCGTTTATTTAGCAAAGAAAAAAAAACTCAGTGGTGATTAAATACCACCAAAAGACAGCTCTACTTGTGTGAAAAAAATGATAAAAATTTAATTTGGGTACAGTGTGGATGACCGCGCAATTGTCATTCGAAGTGCGACAGCGCTGAAAGCTGAAAATTGGCATGGGCGGGAAGGTATGAAAGTGCCCAGTAGGCAAGTAATGGAAGTCTCCTCCAAGTCTGATTCTCATTGTTAATAGATCCAAGAGATGTCGATCCTCACATTCTTTCCACACACCCCTGATAGTTCTCAGTATGAATCATAGGGAAGATAGAGGACAAAATCTACTGCTCTCCGTTTTTAAAAATGTATTGAAAAGCAAGCTGCAGTTTCACTTACATACAAAGCACATAAAACTTTGCGGGCTGGACAGGCAGGATATCCAAAACACAGATAGCCGCGAAGTACGTCAGATACAAGGCTCTGTCCCCTATGCGCGTTGCATCACACGTTGACTTCTTCAGTAGGGGTCATCCTTTTATGGTGGAGGAGAGCACAAGAACTTTATTTGGCAAGACGTTTATCAACACTTTTCATTACTGCACTTATTTTTGAACTTTTTTTTATATTGCACATAATTTTGGAACAGTCATTAAGGACTTTTGATTGGTCACATATCCTATGTATTACTGAGTGTCACATATTACCTTTTATTACTTTATGCACATACACAATATTTTAATATAAGTGGCTCAGCACTGTTATTAGTTTAGTTTTGTTACTTTATGCAGTGAAAGCATTTTGGAGTGATTGCAACCTTGTTTAGTATTTTGGTTTCGGGTAGGGTTGCGCTGATTTTCCACATTTGTATTGTTTTAATCTTTGTAATATGTACTCCGGACCCCTGCACTCTGTATGATATGTACTCCTGACCACTGCACTCTGTGTGATATGTACTCCTGACCACTGCACTCTGTGTGATATGTACTCCTGACCCTTGCACTCTGTATGATATGCACTCCTGACCACTGCACTCTGTGTGATATGCACTCCTGACTACAGCACACCGTGTCTTCTGCACTTCCGACCAATGCACTCTGTGTTATATGCACTCCTGACTATTGCATACTGTGTCTTCGGCACTCATGACCCCTTCACTCTATGTGATATGTACTCCTGATCACTGCACTCTGTGTGATATTCACTCCTGACTACTGCACACTGTGTCTTCTGCACTCCTGACCCCTGCATTCTGTGTGATATGCACTCCTGGCCCTGCACTCTGTGTGATATGCACTCCTGACCCCTTAACTCTGTGTTTTCTGCACTCCTGACACCTGCACTCTGTGTGATATGCACCCCTGACCCCTGCACTCTGTGTGATATGCACTCCTTACCACTGCACACTGTGTCGTCTGCACTCCTGACCAATGCACACTGTGTGATATGCACTCCTGACCCCTGCACTCTGTGTGATATGCACTCCTGACCACTGCACTGTTTGTGAGATGCACTTCTGACTACTACACACTATGTCTTCTGCACTTCTGGCCCCTGAATTCTGTGTGATATGCACTCCTGACCACTGCACTGTGTGATATGTACTCCTGACCCCTGCATTCTGAATGATATGCACTCCTGACCACAGCACTCTGTGCCTTCTGCACTCCTGATCCCTGAACTCTGTGTCTTCTGCACTCCTAACACCTGCCTTCTGTGTGATATGCACTTCTGACTACTGCATCCTGTGTGATATGTACTCCTGACCCCTGCACTCTGTATGATATTCACTCCTTACCACTGCACTCTGTGTGATATGTACCCCTAACCCCTGCACTCTGTATGATATGCACTCCTGACCCCTGCACTCTGTGTGATATGCACTCCTGACCACTACACTCTGTGTAATATGCACTCCTGACCCCTGCACTCTTTGTGATATGCACTCCTGTCCCCTGCATTCTGTGTGATAAGCACTCCTGATTACTGAACTCTGTGTGATCTGCCCTCTGTGTGATATGCACTCCTGATCCCTGCCTTCTGCACTCCTGACCCATGCACTCTGTATGATATTCACTCCTTACCACTGCACTCTGTGTGATATGTACCCCTAACCCCTGCACTCTGTATGATATGCACTCCTGACCCCTGCACTCTGTGTGATATGCACTCCTGACCACTGCACTCTGTGTAATATGCACTCCTGACCCCTGCACTCTTTGTGATATGCACTCCTGTTCCCTTCATTCTGTGTGATAAGCACTCCTGATTACTGAACTCCGTGTGATCTGCCCTCTGTGTGATATGCACTCCTGATCCCTGCCTTCTGCACTTCTGACAACTGCACTCTGTGTGATATGCACTCCTGACCCCTGTACCCTGTGTGATATGCACTCCTGACCACTGCACTCTGTGATATGCACTCCTGACCCCTGCACTCTGTGATATGCACTCCTGACCCTTGCAATCTGTGTGATATTCACTCCTAACCCCTGCACTCTGTGTGATATGCACTCCTGACTACTGCACACTGTGTCTTCTGCACACCTGACCCCTGCACTCTGTATGATATACACTCCTGACCACTGAACTCTGTGCCTTCTGCACTCCCGACCCCTTAACTCTGTGTCGTCTGCACTCCTGACCCCTGCACTCTGTGTGATATGCACTCCTGACCACTGCACTCTGTGTGATATGCACAACTGACCACTGCACTCTGTGTGCTATACAATCCTGACCAATGCATTCTGTGTCTTCTGCACTCCTGACCCCTGCAGTCTGTGTGATATGCAATCCTGACCACTGTAGTCTGGGTAATATGCACTCCTGACCACTGCACTCTGTGTGATATGCTCCCCTGACCCCTCCACTCTCTGTGATATGCACTCCTGACACCTGCACTCTGTGTGATTTGCACTCCTTATCCCAGCATTCGGTGCGTTATGTACTCCTAACCCTTGTATGCTGTGTCATATCCAATCCTGACCCTTGTGCTCTGTGCAATTCCCACTCCTGACCCCTGTGGTTTGTGCATTATGCACTCCTAACATCTGTTCTCGTGTTCTGTGCAATTTGGACTCCTGCCCCCAGCATTCTGTGTGTCATGCACTCCTGACACATGCACTCTTTTCCACTGTGCTCTGTGCATAAGGCACCCGGACTCCTGAGTTCTGTGTCTTTTGCACTCCTGACCTCTACACTTTGTGTCTTACATACTCCTAACCCCTTCACTGTATACAGAATGCTGTGTATTTCATAGTCTGGACCACCGGACTCCTTGTATTAGACAACAGCTTCTGGTTGAAAAGTAGTCACTGACTATGTTAATGAAGTGCTTCTTCAAGGTAGGCTGTGTGCAGAAAACATTTGTAAAAAAAACGTTTTATTTTTTACAAATAAAATGACTCTGGTATGTTACCATGTACACTGTGACATTATGAAAGGCAAGATGATTGATGAGCGCTATGTATCACCTCGCATTCGTTCATATGCAGGAAACCAAGGTGGAAACCGGTCCAGGTTTTCAAGGCCACCTTGGCAGTGTTGGTTTGGGACCAGATTTTGCGGTCCAGTAGTGACCATCAGCAGGTGGTATAAATAAGGAAGGACTAGAGCAAGAGGCTGCTCTTGGCCTGGGACTCAGGAAGCCAAACCTGATAGAGCTGGCAATGGGGAGATTGCTTTGTGAGAGAAAGAAAAAGGTTTGCATTTTGTTGGTTTTCTTGGTGACTGAGAGAAGCCCTTCATCTGTGAGTTAGGAACCTGAAATATAGAGATGGGCTTGGACGTGTTGGAGTTCCCAAGTGCCCGATCCCGCCAGGAAACCGGCACTGCACTCTGCTAATCACAGGCAGTAAGATATTTCCCGATCTGTGCAGCTGCGGAGCCTATCTCTACTGAAATGTTTAGTTAGTGCCGGGATGGCAAGGCTTTATTTTCTGTTTTGTTTGTTTGATTTCCATACAACCCTTTAAATAAAACTGGCTTCAAGTCAGATTTTAAGAAAGATCTGCCGTCTGGACTACCTTTTTCACAGGGAAGATGATCCCCATTTGAGCTAACCCCCACAACACAATGAGTAGGCCCCTTCCACCATTAGCACCATTTTGCCATGGCACACATTGTAATCTACTCTGGGTGCCCAAAGCTGACCCCCTCCATACCCCAGGAAAAAATGATCTACGGCCCTGACACCATAATGTGGTGCAGCCAGTTAAAACAGAATTTCAATTAAGTTTTCTACCCCCTTCCCACCCCATGGCCTGCATTCTTCTTGGACACATCACAGGTCCCAGAAGGCTGCAGGATCATTCATATAGCACAGTGCAGCTCGCTCATGCGATGTAGGGCAACAGGATGTGAAGCTGCAAGGAATCACATCAGAATGCACACAGTAACCATGCTGTTCAAATGAGCATGACACTGGACCCCTGGACAGATGAGTGTCATTTTATTAAAAGTCAGCAGCTACTACAGGATTTTCAGTATGTTATCAACCCCCACCCCTTCTAACTGCTGGTATGAAAAAAAAACAATCTATCCAAATGTCTAAGTTATACACCTGAAGCCAAGGTCACATGAAGATATTTCTCTTTTCTTCTGTTTACCTTCTGGGGTCCATCTTAGGGTGTCCACATCACTGCCTGCATTATATGAACCCCTCCTATTGGTGGAGGTGACACTTCCAGTGACCAGGTCCTCTCTCATAGGCTCCAACAGGCAGAAGAACTCCCATGGGTGATGAGGGACCAGTGCCCAAGAAAATAACAAACATATCTGGTCCCCAGGGAAGGATTTTAGATTTACTCATAGGAAACTGTGATTTCGATCCATTACACCAGTGGTCTCCAAACTGGGGGCTGGATCCGGCCCTTGAGGCTAAATTTCTTCCTCTGACACCAACAATGGGACATAATTCCCCCACTAAGAACAACGAAGTGGCACAGTTCCTCCAAGTGACACCAATAATAGGACACAGTTCCTCCCAGTGACACAACGATGAGGCATAATTCCTCCCAACCAATGGCACCAACGATGGGGCACAACTCCTCTCACTGACACCAAAGAAGGAGCAGTGTTCACTCCCACTGATGCCGGGACGTTTTCTACTTCCGATGGTCACAGTCTGCCCCAGCTACCCCTCCCCACAAAAGTCTGCAAAAACAGTAAACTGGACCTTTTGTTTAGAAAGTTTGGAGCCCCCTACATTACACTACAGAATCAAGACTGAGGAGTAAGGTCATTAAGGCAAAATGCACTATTTCCATTTCATGATTGACTGGACTTGGGATTTAAGTTAGGGTAATAAAAAAAAAACTCTTACTCTGACTATTCAGGAAACCTTGGGCCAGAGTATTAGTGTGACACTGAAGATGCCTTCTGAATATGCAACTGACATCTTCAGAAGGAGGTCAGCAATGGCAGCTTCCATACACTATGTAACAAATCTATTGTCATGTGAAGAATGGGACATTAAAACTCCATAATTACTACTGCTGTGTAATTAGCAGCAAGGCTACCTCATAAAATCATAGTTCTTTTTTATTATTCTATCTGCTCACAAATTGCTAACCGCATTCCATGTCTTCAGAATCTGAAGTATTTTATTGTGCCTATAACTTCGGTCATTGGTATGCATCCAGCTCAAAATAGCCTACTTACAGTATATTTTAAAACAATGTTATAAAAGGAAGTCTGCAAAATGCATTATTTCAAATGGGAAGACAAATATGCAGAATGCAAACAAGACTCATGAAATGGCTGAATATTGGACATTATTTTTTCATTATTTATTTATACTGTATGTGTTGAATATATGTACAGCATGTTTTCACATTTATTCAACAGACATAAATTTATAATGTATGTACAGGCATACCCCACTTTTAAGTACACAATGGGACCAGAGCATGTATGTAAAACGAAAATGTACTTAAAGTGAAGCAATACCCTTTTTCACTTCTCAATGCATGTAAATACACTAGCTCCATAGGAAATCTTGGTCAGCTTGACATGGCATTGCTCCCAAACCATGTGACAAGGACACCAAGCTTGGGGAGCATGTTAAGGGGATCCAGGACTATGACATAGTAGATTACTGGCCACCCACAAACAGGATATGTTGTAGTCCTGTGTCCCCTCTCGGTGCTCCCTAAGTTTGGTATCCCTGTCACTTATGGTTTGGGAGCAGTGCCATGTCAAGCTGACCAAGATTTCCTATAGACGCCAATGTTAAAAACCGGGAGTAGTGTCATGCCAAGTTGAACAAGCTGTGTCCTTACTCGCGAGTGTACTTAAAGTGAGTGTACTTAAAGCGGGGTATGCCTGTACTGTATAGGCAAAAACTAAAAAAATATATTCAGCACAAGTTATTATACATGCACATTTCACCATGTTATTTATCTCTAATAACATCGGAAGTGCAGAGATATACTAGCTGATCATGGCAGAAACAAACAATGCTGCAGCATTGAAGGACAATACTAGTCTATCTAAACTTTATCTATGTGCACAATGCAAACTGGATTCTTGCACTTGCTTAACTGCTGCTCTGCAAGGTAAGCTTCAGGGTCTTCTGCCTGAGGTCTGTTAATAAATTATAATATACAGTAGTTACATAGTTGGTAAAGTTGAATAAAGACCATTCATTTCAACTTGTGTGCGTATGCATTTATGTCTCTAGCACTTCCCATATCCCCATATATTGGTTATATCTAACAGTTTTCTAAAATAGGTAACAATTTCTGCTGATACAAATCATTTTGAAAGTAGTTCCACATATTTATCATTCTAACAGTGAGGAACTCCTTATGCAGTTTAGGGTTAAACAGGTTCTTGTCAAACTTCATTTAGTGACCACTTGTCCTCTTGAGGGACCTGAAACTGAACCATTTTCTTCTAATGCTAGATTTGCCATTTAGATATTTATATATTGAGATCGTATTTCCTCTTAAGCATCTCTCCTCCAGTGAAATAAGCTTAATGTGTGTGGCCTTTCCTCATAACTGAGGTCCTCCAGCCCCCTTATTAGCTTTGTTGCCCTTCTCTGGACTCTCTCTAATTCCAGCTCATCCGTCCTGAGAATTTAGTGACCAGATCTGGACAGCATTATCAAGATGTGGTGAACCAGAGTTTTATAAAGTGTCAGAATTATAGCTTTATCTCTTAAGTAAATCCCCCTTTTAATGCAATCTAATGATCTGCTGGTCTTGCTTGTTGCAGCTTGGCATTGCATGCTATTGATGAGTCTGTCATCAACTAAGACCTCCAGATCCTTTTCCATCCTTGATTCCCTCAGTGGTTCTGCCGCTGCCATTAGCCCCCAAATGCACTACTTTACATTTACCAATATTAAACCTCATTTGCCATGTAGTTGCTCTATTTTGTTAAAATCTTTTTGTAAAGTTTCCATATCATGTTGTGCAGTTATTACCCTGCTTAGCTTCGTATCAGCAAATACAAAGAATAATCTATTTATACCAATCTCTATATTGTTTATGAATAAGTAAACATAATTGGTCCCAGGACAGAGCCCTGGGGCACCCCACTCACAACTCCAGACCATTCAGAAGCTATGCTATTTATAACTACCCTTTGGACGTGCCCCTGTAACCAGTTTCCTATCCAGGTACCTACACTATTGTCAGTGCCAACAGACCTCAATTTGTGGCTTAAGCGTTTTTGGGGGGTACTGTGTCAAACGCTATGGCGAAATCTAGATAAACTACATCCACAGGCCTGTCTCTAGCTACATTACAGCTTACAATCATTCATAAACCCATGTTGGTTGCTACTAATGATACTTTTTTCATCAGCAAATTCTTTGATATTGTCCCTTATCATCCCCTTCAATAGTTTACAAACTATTGATGTAAGGCTGACTGGCCTGTAGTTTCAAGGTATGTATCTGGGCCCTTTTTTTTAATATTAGTACCACATTAGCTTTACGCCAGTCCACTGGTACCATTCTGGTTAGCAAGCTGTCCCTAAAGATTATGAATAAGGGTCTAGCTATGAACCTGTTCTTTGAGGACTCTCATGTGTAATCCATCTGGTCCTGGTGATTCACTTTCAGTTTGGTTCAGTTCAGTTTTTAGCCACAGCGGTACACTCCTTAGGGTCCTTTCACACGGCCGCTCCGTGTGTCCGCAAATCATCCAATCCGTTTGCGGATGATTTGCGGACATAATGTAAGTGAATGGCACTGCGGGTGTCAGCGGAATACCACCCGCTGACACCCGATTTTCCTCCATTCAGTTCTGTTCCGTTTTTACAAATGGAACAGAACCCATTTTTTCTTCCGTGTAAAACACGGAAAGGAAGGAAAATCGGGTGTCAGTGGTGTCATCCGCTGACATCCGCAGTGCCATAGACTTACATTATGTCCGCATATCATCCGCAAACGGATGGGATGATATGCGGGCACACGGAGCGGATGACAGAAATGTCATCCGCTCCGTGGAAGAAAAAAAAAAAAAGTCCCGCAGCGGACCTTTCACACGGAGCGGTCGTCTGAAAGGAGCCTTATTGTGTTGCTATATAAAAATAATAATAAATAATTATTATTTTTACAGGTTTTATTTTAGCTGTATTATATGCATTTGTATTTTTTTATGGATGTGAACAGGTGGATAAACTGTATACCTGAGCTAGTTATTATAGGTTTTAATACACTGTAATGATAAACCCCCAAAAAATCCACATGTTCACATCTATAATAAAAATATACTGTATAAATATTTACAATAAGGGCTCATTCAAACCATAATGCTCTTTGACAAACATTTTAAAGTGCATTACAGCAATGCATTTTAATGTACTTTTTTAATGCACTTTAGATGTGTGTTGCCATTCATTGCCTTGCACGAAAAAAAAAAAAAAATAATAATTTGTTTACTGACACAATCAGGAAAAGGTCAGTGACTACACTATGAAAACTTCTAAGTGTTGCAGTGAAATCAAACTAAGCATTTTTCTTACAAGAAAGGAGCCTGTATACAGTGCCTTGAAAAAGTACTCATACCCCTTGAAATTTTACATATTTTGTCATATTACAACCAAAAACGTAAATTTATTTTATTGGGATTTTATGTGATAGACATACACAACGTGGCACATAATTGGGAAGTGGAAAAAAAATGATAAATAGTTTTCAGTTTTTTTTTCAAAGAAATATCTGAAAAATGTATTCAGCCCCCTTTACTCTAATGCCCCTAACTAAAGTCTAGTGGAACCAATTGCCCTCAGAAGTTACCTTATTAGTAAATAGAGTCCACCTGTGTGTAATTTATTCTCAGTATGAATATAACTGTTCTGTGAAGCCCTCAGAGGTTTGTTAGAGATCCATAATGAACAAACAGCACCATGAAGGAAAGAACACACCAGACAGGTCAGGGATAAAGCTGTGGAGAAAAGTAGGGTTAGGTTATAAACAATATCCCAAGATTTTAACATCTCACGGAGCACTGTTCAATCAATCATCCGAAAGTGGAAAGAGTATGGCACAACTGAAAACCTACCAAGACATTGCAGTCCACCTAAACTGACAGGCCGGGCAAGGAGAGCATTAATCAGAGAAGGAGCCAAGAGGCCCTGGTAACTCTGGAGGAGCTGCAGAGGTCCATAGCTCAGGTAGGAGAATCTGTCCACAGGACAACTATTAGTCATGCACTCCACAAATCTTATCTTTATGGAAGAGTGGCAAGAAGAAAGCCATTGTTGAAAGAAAGCCATAAGTAGTCCCGTTTGCAGTTTGCAAGAAGCCATGTGGGGGACACAGCAAACCTGTGGAAGAAGGTGCTCTGGTCAGATGAGACCAAAATCAAACTTTTTGGCCTAAAAAACAAAATGCTACGTATGGCGGAAAACTAACGCTGCACATCACCCCGAACACACCATCCCCACCGTGAAATATGGTGGTGGTAGCAGCATCATGTTGTGGGGTGCTTTTCTTAACCGCTTCCATACAGAGCAGTTAGACCCCCTTCCTGCCCAGACCAATTTTCAGCTTTCAGCACTCTCACACTTTGAATGACAATTGCTCAGTCATGCTACACTGTAACCAAACAAAATTTTTATCATTTTTTTCACACAAATAGAGCTTTCTTTTGGTGGTATTTGATCACAACTGGGGTTTTTTATTTTCGTGATATAAGCAAAAAAAGAGCAAAAATTTTGCAAAAAAAACACTTTTTTTTAGTTTCTATTATAAAATTTTGCAAAATTTACTACTGCTACATATCTCTGGTAAAATTAACCCAAATTAGTGTATATTATTTACTCTGTGTGAAAGTTATTGAGTCTAGAAGCTATGGTACCAATTACTGAAAATTTATCACACCAGATGTACTGATGGCCTATCTCCTTTCTTGAGGCCCTGAAATGTCAGGACAGTACAAATACCCCCCAAATGACCCCTTTTTGTAAAGTAGACAGTCCAAGGTATTTAGTAAGAGGCATGGTGAGTTTTTTGAAGTTATAATTTTTTCCCACAATTCTTGGGAAAATGAAGAAAACATTTTTTTTTTCTTTTTTTTTCCCAAAACGTTGTCAATTTATAAGCTATTTCTAACACATAGCATGTACACAGCAAAAATGACACCCCAAAATTCATTCTGCTACTCCTTCTGAGTATGGTGATACCACATGTGTGAGACTTTTACACAGCCTGGCCACAAAAAGAGACTCCACGTCCAAGTAGCACCATAAGGCATTTTAGGAGCATAAATACACATAAAACTTTCTTACTACCTATCACACTTTTCAAGGCCCTAGAGCACCAATACAATGGAAAAGTCCACAAAATGACCCCATTTTGGAAAGCAAACACTCCAAAGTATATTCTATGAGGCATTATGGGTCCTTTGAACATGTCATTTTTTTCCACAAGTTTTTGGAAAATGTGGGAAAAAAATAAAAACTTTTTTTTTTACACAAAGTTGTAAATTTATAGAATATTCCTAACACATAGCATGTACATAGCAAAAATGACACCCCAAAATACATTCTGCCACTCCTCCTGAGTATGGCAATACCACATGTGTGAGACTTTTTCACAGCCTAGCCATATAGAGGGGCCTAAACATCCAAGGAGCATCATCATGCATCCTAGCCACTTGCCTAGGCCTATTTTTGACATTTGGTGTTTACAAGCTAAAATCAGTTGTTTTTGCTAGAAAACTACTTAGAACCCCAAAACATTATATATTTTTTTTTAGCAGAGACCCTAGAGAATAAAATGGAGATTATTGCAATATTTTTTATCACACCGTATTTGCGCAGCGGTCTTCCAAACGCAATTTTTTGGGAAAAAAATCACTTTTTTTAATTAAAAAATAAGAAAACAGTAAAGTTAGCCAAATTGTTTTCCATAATGTGAAAGATAATGTTACGCCGAGTAAATAGATACCCAACATGTCATGCTTCAAAATTGCGCACGCTCACAGAATGGTGACAAACTTTGGTACTTAAAAATCCCCATAGGCGACATTTTAAAAATTTCTACAGGTTGCTATCTTAGAGTTACAGAGGAGGTCTAGGGCTCAAATTATTGCTCTTGCTCTAACGATCGCGACGATACTTCACATGTGTAGTTTGAAGACTGTTTACATATGTGGGCGGTGTTTCCGTATGCGTTCGTTTCTGCGCGCGAGCTCGCGGGGACAGGGCGCTTTAATTTTTTTTTTTTTTTTACTATTTATTTTATTTATTATTTTTTATTTTTACACTGTTTTTAAAAAAAAAAAAAATTGATCATTTTTATTTCTATTACAAGAAATGTAAACATTACTTGTAATAGAAAAAGGCACGACAGGACCTCTTTTTTGTGAGATCTGGGGTCAAAAAGTCCTCAGATCTCACAAGTACACTAAAAGATAGAAAAAATAAAAAAAAAAAAATTAAAAAAAAATAAAATGAAAAAAAAAAAAGGGACCTTTAAACTGGTTGCTAGGCAATGACGTTTGCCGTAGCTCCGGTCCTCCAAGACCATAGAGTCAAGTGAGGGCAAGCTTGCCCTCACTCGACATCCTGTCTGTGAGGATCTGGGACCGGATCGTTTTCCCCGCTGCCGGCGGGTCCGGTAAACGGGGAAAAGGACCAGAATGCAGCGGGAGGGGGGGGGGCACCTCTTCCGCCACCCCGGAAGGGTGATCCTGCGGCGAATCCGCCGCTGGGACCACCCTTATCGGAAAGCCAACCGTCCACCGTTTAAAAAAATACCAGGGTTATGGCAGCTATCTGCTGCCATAACACCGGTATTTAGGTTTAAACGGACGACGTATATAAACCTTTTTGGACTTGGACATGGTGGCTGTATGAAGGGTGACAGGTGCTCGGGTACTTTGCTGGGCAGGTGACAGGTACTCTGGTACTGATGAGCAAGTGGCAGGTACTCGGCTACTCCGATAGGCAGGTGACAGGTACTCGGGTACTCTTATGGGCAGGTGACAGGCAGGTGATAGGTACTGATGAGTAGTACTGATACTGATAGGTGATACTGATACTGTACTGATGATGGGTACGGATGATCAGTACTGATACTAATAGGTGATAGGTACTGATGGGTACTGATGAGTACTGATGAGTAGTGATGGGTAATGATGAGCAGGTGGCAAGTACTCGGGTACTTCAGGTGTCAGGTACTCTGATTAGCAGGTGGAAGGTACTCGGGTACTCTGTTGGGTAGGTGACAGGTACTTGGGTACTCTGATGGGTAGGTGACAGGTACTCGGGTACTCCAATGACGGGTACTCAAAGTACCAGAGTACCTGTCATCAGAGTACCCGAGTACCTGTCATCAGAGTACCCGAGTACCTGTCATCAGAGTATCCGAGTACCCGTCATCAGCGTACCCGAGTACCCGTCATCAGCGTACCCAAGTACCTGTCATCAGAGTACCCGAGTACCTGTCATCAGAGTACCCGAGTACCCATCATCAGAGTACCCGAGTACCTGTCACCAGCCCATCAGAGTACCTGTCATCAGAGTACCCGAGTACCTGTCATCAGAGTACCCGTCATCAGAGTATCCGAGTACCCGTCATCAGCGTACCCGAGTACCTGTCATCAGAGTACCCGAGTACCTGTCATCAGAGTACCCGAGTACCCATCATCAGAGTACCCGAGTACCTGTCACCAGCCCATCAGAGTACCTGTCATCAGAGTACCCGAGTACCTGTCATCAGAGTACCTGATGGGCTGGTGACAGGTACTCGGGTACTTTGATGGGCTAGTGACAGGTGCTCTTTATTGGGGGGGGGGCAATCAGTGTGTTTAGGGTGCACTGTACTTGGTAACTAGCTGTTACCACACTCTCCTCCTCACACAGGATCAGTGTGTGAGGAGGAGAACACGGTGACAGCTAGTTACCGTGTTCTCTGATGACATTTGTGACCGGCTGTGATTGGACACAGCCGGTCACGTGGTAAAGAGCCAATTTCATTGGCTCTTTACCTAGATCGGGGATCGACTCTGTCGGAGGGACGAGCCTCGTCCCCGATCGCCGCGCTGCGCGCCCCCGGGGGCGCGCATTAAGGAAGGAACGAGCGGCTCGCGCTGGAGCCGCTCATGTGATCGGCTGTGATTGACACAGCCGATCACGTGGTAAACAGCCAATTTCATTGGCTGTTTACCTTGATCGGGGTTGGGCTCAGTCCGAGGGACGAGCCTCACCCCCGATCGCCGCGCTGCGCGCCCCCGGGGGCGCGCAGTAGCGGGGAGATCCGGGCGCCGTCATATGACGTCCGCCCGGATCGAGAAAGGATTTGTGCCGACGTCATTTGACATGACGCGGTACGGAAGGGGTTAAGCAGGGACCGGGAAGCTGGTCTGAGCTGATGGGAAGATAAATGGTGCCAAATACAGGGCAATCATAGAAGAAAACCTGTTAGAGTCTGCAAAAGACTTGAGACTGGGGCGGAGGTTAATCTTCCAGCAGGACAACGACCCTAAACATACAGCCAGAGCTACAATGGAATGGTTTAAAACAAAGCATATTCATGTAAAGAAGGAAAATGGATGGGCCAAGGGGACTTTTAAAGGGTCGGCGCCGCAGACACACCCACTGGCTATGCGCAGTACCTCACATCCGGCGCATCTTGATGAGCCGGCTTGTGTACAAGCGCATTCGGAGCGTCTGCCCCGAACACAGCTATTACGTGGCCGGCTGATTACCGACCCAGCTGTGTTTGGGGTGGAGCGGTTCCTCATATAGGCGCCATCCCCACTGAGACACTCACTCGGCTACGGGATACCGGACTGCGAGGAGCGTTAGGTAAATATAGCACATGGCTCTATTTTGCTGTCCTTCTCATTGGACTCTCCGCTGCTTATGATTCAAACACTATCACTCTTTGAGACGCCTGGGCTCTTGTCATTCACTTTATGGGTCTGCTTTCTGCCGTCCTGATCTCTTCACACCTTCATTCTTCTATGTTCACCATTGCTACACTCCACGTTTTTTGCGATCATTTCACCCTCACTTTTTGGTTTTATTCACTTACTTTTGGTGATGCGTGCACTTGATTTAGGATCTTTGGTATAGTTCTTGGCTTACTTACAGCACGTGGTGTTCATATGCTATTCTCAAGTTACTGAGATGGGTCTATCCTTCTTTCCACTTTCTTTCTTTAGCGTTCACGCATTGGTTCTAACCAAACATTTCAATACTGCGTTTTTCTGTCTCCTTATGGACATAAGGTTTGTTGGTCCTGATATCGACCTAATCTTCCGTTCACCAGTCCTGGCTACTCCAGCAGCCACCCCTTAGCCCTGTCATGAGACACTACAGGGGACATATACAAGTACACTGTATTTGGTAAGTTCTCCTCCTACTATGGAGCTGACATATACAAGCATGTATGCAATTATCCAATTTTGATTATATACTTCTCATTATCTAGAATACAGTCACTTTAAACGTTTTGATTTGGACCCCTATTTGGTGTGGACTGCTCCCATGTCCGCCGGGGGGGGTACTAGTCCCAGTCGTGATCCCCTAGGTCTCCAGTTGTTTTTAGAACCGGCTATACAGGTGGGTTATATGTTAGTTGGCGCTTACCTCTGTTCTGACCTACCATTATGAGATTTATTATGTGATATGTCTCCCAAATAGATATGCACTGACTTTGCTTTCTCTTAATAATTCTAGTAGCATTGTTGATATACATACCCACGTTATTTGCCCCTGAGGAAGCGGTCACCCGCGAAACATGTCGGGCTGGGTTTGGGTTTAGACACCCAGGTCCATCACACCAGACCCACCAGTCTTACCATCTCTGGCATAGGTCTGCAGTGGACAGCGTGATCTACACCCACCCTCCGTGGATATCTGGCTCTCCTAAGCCTGTATATTGTATGTACTGCCCAATTGCTCTGTATGCTGTAATATTATTGGTGTTTTGTCAACACGATAATAGTTACTTTTAATGTTTTTCTTCTTTATTTTTGGTTTTCTATCAATAAAATTTGTGTATTTTTACATATATGTGGATTTTCTGCTATTTGTCTTGATGACAGTATCCCTTTAAAAGTCCCCTTGGCCCATCCATTTTCCTTCTTTACATTTAATTGGGACGTGGATACTTGTACTTTTTTACAAATCCTCTTGTTGGCTAGCTGTCCCCTTTGTCTATACAAAGCATATTCATGTGTTAGAATGGCTCTGTCCAAGTCCAGACCTAAATACAATTGAGAATCTGTGGCAAGAATTGAAAATTGCTGTTCACAGACGCTCCCCATCCAATCTGACAGAGCTTGAGCTATTTTGCAAAGAAGAGTGGGCAAAAATGTTACTCTCTAGCTGTGCAAATCTGAAAGAGACATACCCAAAAATACTTCCAGCTGTAATTGCAGCAAAAGGTGGTTCTACAAAGTATTGACTCGGAGGCTGAATACAAATGCATGCCACACTTTTCACATATTTATTTGTAAAAATAATTGAAAACCATTTATCATTTTCTTTCCACTTCACAATTATGTGCCACTTTGTGTTGGTCTAGCACATCAAATCCCAATAAAATACATTAACGTTTTTGGTTATAACATGTGAAAAATGTCAAGGGTTATGAATATTTTTTCAAGGCACTGTAACTGCACAAGACTAAAGGTTTAGTTGGAGTTCTGCTTTAAACTGGTAACATTCTTTTTCACGCACTCACATGACTTCAAATCCTTTAATTCCAAGTATTGTTTTGACTCTTGTTACCATTGCTTCTGATTGTTTGCTGATGCCTGTAAACTTTGTGTTTCACATGTTCTCATAAAACTAGGCTAGTGGTGCAATATCGGTTGCAGTAATGGGAAACTTAGAGTCAATATAAATCAACTGGATTGGGACAGGGCTTTTTTTACAGCAGAAATGCGGGGAAAACAGTTTTGGTACCTCCAGCACAGAATTTTATGTATGTAATGACAAAGTGCTGGGGTGGGCAAGATGGTCTATTGTTGCTGGAGGATCTATTGTCATTAGGGGGAGATCTGTTGTTGTGGGGGAGGTAGGTCGATTGTTGCTGGGGAGGGCTGTTGTTGCTGGTGGGGAGTCTATCGTTGCTAAGGTTGGGAAGGGAGGTAATCAATTGTTGCTGGGAGGAACCTATTGACACTGACTGCTGGGAGATCTATTGTTACTAGAGGTTATTTTGTTGCAGTGGGGTCTATTGTTGCTGGGTGGATCTATTTTTGTTAGGGGGGGTGTTTTGTTGTGGGGGGGTTTATTTTTGCAGGCAGGGGGTTTATTGTTGCTGGGGGGATTTATTGTTGCTGGCTGCAGGGGATCTATTTTATTTCTATTTCCATTGCTTTTCTTGTTATTTTCAAATACCATACAAAAAAAATACTTGGTTCTGTATTCTTCAAAAGGAGTTGTACTGGGAGGTGAGTAAGGGGTGTAACCAAGGGATGTTGCTTAGAGGTGGGTAGGGGGTGGGGATAAGAGGTGGCTTGGAAGTGGGAGTACCTGCACCTGCAGTATATTCTGAAAAATGTGGGAATGTGTTTGCATAGTATAGATTTGTCCTTGTGTTACATAGATTTAGTAAGTCTAAAGATGACTGCTTAAAGCGGGTATAAAGGATTTTTTTCTTAAAATAACAAACATGTTATACTTACATGCTCTTGCAATGGTTTTCCCCACTTCCGGGATACGGCGCCGTCCCTCGGAAGCTCGGCCCCCTCCTCCCTAAGTATTGCATTTCTTGTAGCTTGATGTTTTAAAATTGTGCCACAGAGTTAGTTTGGCACGTGGCATCATGATTTGAAGGGAGCAATCTAACATAAAAGGTCATTCTCTTCCTATTTATACCTGGGGTCATAGGTTCTTTTGGTACCTAATGGTTACTACACTTTGCTTTTTTGTGATTTTCTTTGCATTGCATACCCTTTGCATATTTACCAAGAGTAAGAGCTTAACACAGAAAGATATCTGCCTAAATTATGTGTGTTCTTATCTGCTTCAAGAATCCTAAGTAAAATACTTGTTTACTTTGCTACAGTTTGGTGTTTGTTATTGCATTATCACTTTGAAATGATCAAACCCAGGGTGTCAGTGGTGTTGGGAGGCTTGCAAGGTCAGGGCAACCTTTGGGATCGGTAGTCTTCCAGCAGCCCTCACGTGGGTGGCACTACAAAAATAAAGCACACTGCCACACAAATGCAGGCAGGTGTAGGCTGCAGTATTTTCTTAGTCTTAAAGTGACACTAGGCCATTTCTTTAGGCTGGTGGGTGACCATTGAGGATCGTCTCCTGCAATGGGCTCTAGGCGGCCATTTTGGAGAGGACAGAAATTCTTAATGGATTTCAAAGCTCTGCAATTTTTGGGCAGCCATCTTGGCTGAGGATTCCATAAATAGTAATAGTGGGAGTAAGTTAGGGACAGAGTCCCAGCTGTATAGGGAGAGAATAGGAGCTGCATTGGTCAGTAGTGCCTGATGAGGAGGGAAAGAGCAGGTTTCTCCTCTGCCAGCTTTCAAGAACTGCCTCTCACTGGCAGCCATATTGCTGCAGGGACTTTTGGGTATCAAAGTGTGAACCAGTTATACCATCACTTTTCCAAGGGAAGTGCTCCTCATCATGTAATCTGTAAATGTATATTATAACTGCTGGAAAATGGCCTTTCTTATAAATGTTCATTTGTCTATCTGAAGAACTGTATAGTCTACCATGCAAGTAGTACCGCTGCTATAACTGCCTTGTTTGTGCCTATTCCATTTTTACAATATGTTAACAGTGGTCAAATAACTCCATGTGGTGATTCTTCTCAATCTTTGGGTACACTGATTAAGGCCTGCCAACACACACACACACACTGTAAATGCATCTATGCACTGAGGTGCTCTGCAGAGCACTGGATATGTGCATTAATGCCAATTAGAAATGAATGGCAATGCACATATACTGTAGAGCAGGGCTTCCCAAACTTTTTTTGGCCGAGATCCACTTCTGAATACAGTTATTTTTCGGGACCCACTTGCTTGTAATTGAATATTGTAAAGCGCTACAGAATTTGTTGGCGCTATATAAATGCAAATAATAACAATAATAATGTATATTTGAAAGGGAGGGGGATGTTAAATTAAAAATATCAATTTACTACTTTTCAATTTATTATTGAATACACTTGCCAGATGTTCTAAGTGAGGGGTCAGAAACCTCTGGCAGGTGTGGCATATAAGCGGAGTTGTAAGGAATTAGCACCCTCATAGACAGTATAAGGCAGGCAGAGGACAGAATCAACCACCCCAGGACAGTGATCAGCAGGCTATATGGAACTCACCCTCCTTCCTCTCCCAGCGGTCCACAGTGAAGGTGAACTCCCCGTTTGCCCTCTCCAGGGCTCAGCACACCTCACCATGTCCATGAGGAGGAGCTCTATGCTGGTCTTGGTGTCCTGGCTCTTCTCCTTCAGATCCTCTACTGGGGTCACAGAAGCTGCCATGAACTCCTGACACCGTCGGGCAACCTGGTCCTCCTATGTTACAGAGGCTGCAGTCTCTGCCCGCTGTAGCTGAGAGAATCCCGCCACCAGTCTAGCCACCACCGCCAGCAGGACTGAGGAGCTGGCTCTCACCCCATGAACATATGCTACATAATAGCCCACATATATACTCACTGATGCAAGTATCCTCCTCGTGGGAAATGCAGACCAGCCTCCATAAACTGCGTGGGCGGGGTCCTGAATCTATCGCAATTTGACTGCTCTGGCTCTCTCCAATTTGTGCGGGCTCACGCAGCACAATTTAAGCAGGCCCGCTCTCAATGATTTCTGGCTCAGCGCGACCCATTTAAACGCAGCTCGCGACTCACCAGTGGGTCCCGACCCACAGTTTGGGAACTCCTGCTGTAGAGTAAATTTCTGTGCATTGAGATAACAAGCATTAAAATGTGTCATGATGCAAATTACAATGTGCACTGTGATGTAAATGAGACCTTAGAAAAATCATACAAATCAAAGTCAGAAGACTTATGAGTATTAGGATTCAGTTTCAGATCTGTAAATCATTCATCAAACGTGAGTTGACTTGAAAAACCTGTCTATTGTGAAGCAAACAAAATGGGCAGAAATGGTGGCAAAGCCTACTGTGCATCTGAAAGTCAGTACCCGTAAGGTGTTAAGCTGGCCATACAAAGATTCCTGCTGAAACAGCAGTTATTCGATCCATGGGTGCTCCTTTCAGAACCCAGTTCGACAAACTTTAGTCTATAGATCAAAGGAGCAAGGTGAAAAATTGTTAGCCGAACAGTGACTGCCTCCAAACAGTTTCAGGCACAGTTCAGATAGCTGGTAAGGGAAGATCTTTCATCCACGCTGTTTAGTGTAAATGGAGGCATCTGTTCAATTTCTATTCATGTATGGCCAGCTTTAGTCTGTAAGGGTTGCTGGTGAACAATTAGGCTCATGCACACTGGACAAACTCTCCTAGAAGCCTTTCCTCCTGGCAGCAGTATTTTGGCAAAAATGCCTGGATGCTTGTAAAAGTGTGAAATGCGTTTCGGTGCATTTACAGGCATCAAGCACTTGGGTGTTAATTCATTTCATTAGCCAGAATAATAATTTACTCTGGTCATTGAATTTAATCTTTACTCAAGCACTAAACGGGCCTAGAATAGAATCAAGCATTTTTTCTTCCAAACCTCTGCTGCTCCTGGACACACTGGCATTGGGAATTTTTTGTTGCCTACCTCCAAACGCCTCTGCCTCTAAACTCCCCTGAAAACTCTATGCATTTGGATGGACACCTAGACTAACATGCAGGAGCGTTTAAAAATGTCCAGTGTGCTTGAGGCCCTTAACAGGCATGGGCGTCCGCATGGGGGGGCAGCTGCCCCCCCCCCCCCTCTGGAATCTCAACTTTCCCTTTAAAGTGGTTGTTAAGCCACTTTATACTATCCTGTCTGGTCTGTTTAATAATCCTGTGTGCCCGTGCCATTGTGTCTGTGTATGTGTTTTAAAAAAATAAGCCGTTCTTTACCAGTTTTCAGAGCGCTAATCGCCACTCATGTGACCCGCCTGCTCTCTCCTCTTCCTGTCTGACAGCTGCCTGCAGCGGGTGGGGCTGAGGATTCCCCGCTGACATCAGTTGGATTGGAAGGAGGAGAGTCCGAGAGGAGGAGAGAGGCGGCAGGTCACGTGGTAAAGAGCGGCTTATTTTTCCCCTTTAAAAATAGATACTTGCGAGTCGCGGCTTGCACAGTAACTGACATCAGCAGCCGCACAGACCACTGTCCTCCAGGTCCCGGTGCTATAATTCCAGGAAGGGGGGAGCCCGGGGCAAGGAAATTGAGGAGATTTGTGGCCCCCGTGCACAGAGACATGGTACATGATGTCACAGCATGTACTGACGTCACGTGCAAGCATGCGCCGCCTGCACTAACCCAAAACAGAGAGGGTCGGCTTTGCTTTTGCATCAGGTTTCTCAAACCTTTGAATGCTTGCACTTTATGTAATAATGACTTAGCCACTCCCCTTCATGACATTGTTGAAAAGGGTGGAGCATGGCTGACCTTAAAATGATGCCCCAAAGCCCCCCCCCCCCCCGAAAAAAGTTCTGTGGACGCCCATGATAACAGGTATGTCGCTTTAATACAGCCCCACAGGTAATTTAGAAAAATCTATTATTGTGGCCCCTGTGAATCCCCGAGCGCCACTCAGGACCCCTGGGATCTCTGGATCTTTCAACACCGCAGGACTGCACGTATGCCATATTAGTTCTTTTGCCATTTGTTTTTTTACATCCTCTTATATATGCTACTGTTTTGAATGACTTATACTCAAAATGTTGGTCCATCCTGGCCCGGTGCATCCAATTCCTGTTTTCCTGTTACTTATGAATACACTATTGTTAACACCCACCGCCCGCCCCCGCCAGCTTTATATCCCTTGCTCAATATGGCCTCGGACTTAGCTGATTAGGGAGCACTAAAAAACACAAATACATCCGGCGCTAGTATGACAGGACCAGCGCCCTCTCCATGATAATTGGCATAACACCTGGGGGTCAAGTTGCAGCTGTGTGGGTACAAAACACACCAGGAGGGATGTTCAAAAGTATCAGTTACACAAGGGTTAACCACATATAGGCGCTATATGAACCCTCCGATGACAATTACTGATGGCAGCAATAATAGTCATGAATGATGCCAATGTAGTAAATAGAACATTGAAAAGTTGTCAGGACAACCATACGAGAAGCAGGCACTTCTCACGCTCCCCTGGCTCCCCTGCATTGGGTCACTGCACATGCCGCTAACCACCAGCGGCTCTATAGCGGTTCAAGCCTCGTTTTGGTCCTCCTTCCCCCAGAGTCTGACGTCACGTCCGAGTCCCCTTCCTGGTGAGCACTCATCATGGGTGATCGGAGCAGCCACAGACAGTGATCCTCCTTGCCTCCTATACTGGGCATTGTGTGGCCCCTTTTCCACACTTCCCTGTCCAGGATTGAGGCATTCCGTTATCTCCTCACAGCCTGAGCAAGACACAACTGTCCACACTGTTGCATTGTTCCTGGCTGGTTTTATGCCTTCACATACACTGGATGGTCACCAAGCTGTGAGTTTTTAACCCCTTATTTTGGCTTCACCATTGCAGATGCAGCAGGGGTAATTGTACAAGGTGTACTGCTGTTTACACTACTACATTGGCATCATTCATGACTATTATTGCTGCCATCATTAATCATCATTGGGGGGTTCATATAGCGCTTATATGTGGTTAACCCTTGTGTGACTGATTAGGGAGCACGCATGCTCCGAATTGAGATGAATACATTGTATAAACTCAGTTAGTGTCAGTTGGTCTAAATCAGGTATAAATATATTTGGACACAACATGTATAATTGATGTTATGTTCTTGTTCATATTTTTTTAACTTAAAAGTTGACAGACAACCTTTATTACCAATAATATGTAATGTACTTTACAATGTTCCTGAGATATATTACAGCTTCCTGGATTTTTTTTTTTTCTTCTGGCCTTCTGATATGAAAGGCAGAGTGATTTAACACCTGTTTAGATTTGTCATCCATGTGACAAAATGAAAAGTATGCCGTTTGCAATAAACTTTGCATAAAATAGTTAATTTGCATTTAATGTTAATGCTTCAAAGAATGTCAGGCAAAATGGTCGGCCCTCACGCATGTTCACTTCATCAAATCTGGCCCTCTTTGAAAAAAGATTGGACACCCCTGCTTTATAATCAACAATAGTGTCAACAGTTCTAACTACATTGGTCTATCATTATGAGAGACCTTGGACTCCTTCCCCAATGTCCTTATGCAGTTGCAGCCGGTGTATTGAGGGCGCAGGGGCGCCGCCCCCCCATCCATGAGTCCGGCCCCCTAATCTGCTTAATGTTTTTTTTTTTTTTTAATCACCTGATTAGAGCCAGAGGCTCTAATAGGGTGATGCAAAGGGTGGAGCCGGGGCGCAGAGCAGTACGCACCCAAGCCCACCCATTGTGTGACAATAGCGAATGAAAATTCGATATTGTCACACCGATCCTCCTCCTGGCCAATGAGGAAGCGCGTCCGATACGCGCTTCTTGATTGCCCGCAAGGCAAACCCCATGCCATTGGCCGAGGAGGAGGCGGGAGCGGGAGGACTAGAGGAGACGCGCCGCCGGGGAAACAGTGAGGAGAAGCCGCCGCGGGACTGAAGAGAAGCCGCGGCTGCTCCAGGGCTCCAGGTAAGTGCACTGGTCTTGCTCGGGGGGGCACACTGGATTGAAGGGGGCACACACGCACGCTGGTCTCTGCATTGATGGGGGCACGGCACGCTGGTCACTGCATTGATGAGGGGCACGGCAAGCTTGTCACTGCATTGAAAGGGGCACGGCAAGCTGGTCACTGCATTGAAGGGGGCACGGCAAGCTGGTCACTGCATTGATGGGGGCACGGCAAGCTGGTCACTGCAAGCTGGTCACTGCATTGATGGGGACACGGCAAGCTGGTCACTGCATTGATGGGGACACGGCAAGCTGGTCACTGCATTGATGGGGGCACGGCAAGCTGGTCACTGCATTGAAGGGGGCACGGCAAACTGGTCACTGCATTGAAGGGGCACGGCAAGCTGGTCACTGCATTGAAGGGGCACGGCAAGCTGGTCACTGCATTGAAGGGGGCACGGCAAGCTGGTCACTGCATTTATGGGGGCACGGCAAGCTGGTCACTGCATTGAAGGGGGCACGGCAAGCTGGTCACTGCATTGAAGGGGGCACGGCAAGCTGGTCACTGCATTGATGGGGGCACGGCACGCTGGTCACTGCATTGATGGGGGCACGGCACGCTGGTCACTGCATTGATGGGGGCACAGCACGCTGGTCACTGCATTGATGGGGGGCATGTTGGTCACTGCATTGAATGGGGGCATGCTGTGGTAACTCTGCATTGAATGGGGGCATGCTGTGGTAACTCTGCATTGAATGGGGGCACGCTGTAGTAACTCTGCATTGAATGGGGGCACACTGTAGTAACTCTGCATTGATGGGGGCACACTATACTTTGATTACTGAAGGCCCCTTTCACACTTTTGTGACCTCAAAGTCATGCAATTTTTTTGCCGCGTTTTTTGCCGCAAAGCAATGCCTATTAGATTTTTTCTGTTTGCGCCCCCCCCAAAAATTTTGAGCACCAGCCGCCACTGTCCTTATGTATATTACTCCCAACAGCTGACCTGCATTCAGTAATTAGGTGGAATACAGCGGGGTGCTGCAGGAATAACACACTCAGTCCCAGTTCAATGAAAGAACTTGTATTGAAATAATGCAGAGACAGTTCATAAATAACCAGGTCGGAAAGGCAGCCCAACTGGGAATATATTCCATTCCAACAGTAAAAAGGAGAAGAATGCAGCCTGGTCATCTTGTGTCAAAGCAGTAGGTGTCCAGAGATGTTGTGAGCTCTATGCTTTCCCTCCTCATCAGGAACCTTTTCTTTCTGCTAGTTCTGTCCCTTCTAGGTGGAGTACATGCCTCTACCAACTCGCAAATGTATGCCAAACCTGGAAGACAGGGCCTTTAATAGGCTCTGCTGAACCCAAGATGACCACCAGAGTCACATGAGGCAGCAGCCAATTAGATGCTTCCCCAGTGACCCAGAAAACCATAGAGGAACTATGTTCCTCTTGACTTCCTCTCAAACTGTAATGCTGCTGCAGAAGAGCACCACTGGCAGTGGAAAAAGCAGACTGGACCTGACTAAAGTAACATATACGAGATGCTGGCTACCTTCTATGAATACTAGCTGCCTGTCTCTCTGGCTTCAATACTTTCTGAATCAAACATCTTGGAGTATTGTATTTATTATTGTATTTGTGTTTTTTCCTAAATAAACCACATTTACTTTTATTCAGTTTGGAGCCTGGTGATCTCTGTGCAAATTCTTACATATTTACTCACACCTGTTTCACAGGATACCATCACTTGGTATCTTGACATCACCAGAACTGCAATAGAAGGGACATCTTTCAAAAAGAACAACTATGTTAGATGGATTTCCTTCACTTTGAAGACATTTTCTGTGACATTTTCTTGTGTTTACAGGAAATCCTGCAAATGAGACACAACTAGAAAAAAAAACAAAAAAAAAAAACGTACATGGGTTTTAGCCATTTTTTAAGGCCCTGTTCACACCAGCAGGTAATTTGACTTTGAATGTACTGAAGCCATTTAAGCAGCTTGACAGCCAGGCACAAAGCATAAGAAGTAGTAAAGTTTAGCAATAACAGACTATATAATATCTCATTCACTTGGCCCTATCAAGGAAAGACCCTGCCTTCATCCTTTCAAAAGACACTGATAAGGCCTATGATACGGTCAACTGGTCCTATACCCATCTTACGTTGGAGGCTATTGGCCTTGGCCACAATATGTGTTCTTGGATTAGTGCTCCTTCAGCCCAAGTCAACATGATTTGAGCTCTTTCAACCCCGTTCTTCATTAAGAACTGCACTAGATAGGGGTGTCGCCTTTACTATTTTTATTTATTTTGACATTGGAACCTGTTCTGAGGACTGTCAGAGCAAACCCTAACATATTGTAACTGGAATTCAATTGGGTATTCGCTCTAACAAAATATCTGCTTACACATATGATTTGTTATTCTTTCTTAGCAGCCCAATTACCACAGTACCCAATTTATTATCCAAATTTACAAGTTATGGTGAGCTTTCCAACTTCCACATAAATTACCAATAATCTGAAGCCCTGTCCCAACAACCACCTTGTACAACCTTCAATCAGATGTTAATTTCAAATGAGATTCCCCCTATATCCGTTATTAAGGTATTCAGTAGAGATTTGGTAAACTTTTATGCCTTTAATGTTACTCCATTACTAAGTTTGTACTGAGTTATCATTGTACGCAACCTATAATTTTTCATTAATTGAAAGATACAATTTAATTAAGCAAAACCCTGGATTCCCTATCCACTTCAAACAATTCCAGGTCATATCCCACAGAGTTACTTTATATCTCTCTAATCTATTCTATAGAACTTTGTCTGGTCATTTAAAACTGTATTAGGCACACAGTTTTACATAAGTCTTAAGTCAGTTTTACTTGTGGTGGGGTGACCCTCCCTTACATCAAACTCTATCACCTAGCTATTCACTTTACATGTGTCCTCGATTGGTGCAGACATTCTTCTATTAAACAAAGGGTCCCTATGGAGCAATCCATCTTCCTTACTTCACTCTCTGCACTTTGGTGCCCCAACATCTTACCTCTCGATTTGCCTACTCATCCTTCTATTGCTCCAACCTGGTGTGCCTGTTACAGAGCTTTTACCACACATGGCATTTCCTGCTCTCCTTTCCCTTTATTACCCATTGTGAGTCACCCCAACCTTACTTTTAGCTGCCAAGAAAACTATTCCACACTCTCCTTCATAAGAATAAACTAGCCTTTCATTTCATTGAACACTCGGCATGACTTTTGGCTTGTCAAACGTTGAAAGATCTCTACTTTTGAGACCACTGCAAATCCTCCAATTATCACTCCTTAGATCGGTGCTTAGTGCCCAGTTGACCAAGCGTCTTGTCACACCATTTGAATAGGAATGCCAGGCTGCTGGTCCAATATGCCATGCGCTCTCTTTGACATATAAAGTGTTACTATCTGAGTCATCACAAACTCCACTTAATTTCTTAGCCCAATGGGAAGTGGATCTTCCCACAGTTTTATCTCCTGAGGCAAGATCCAAAATTCTTACCTTCTCTTATCGCTTTTCCATAAGCAAAAGTTATAAATCTGGTTACAAAATTGTTATCTGCTGGTACTGCATCCCTGTGGTTTTAGACCCCTATACCCCACTGTTCCAGATTCTTATAGGAGATTTACAGTAACTCAACAGATGCAGACATACAGTACTTCACATGTTCTGGTCATGTCCCATTTTACAGAATCTCTAGTTCAAAGTTCATGCCCCGATTCAAAAATTTACAGACCACCACATTGCAGAAGATGCTAGCTGTTTCCTTCTCCACCATAACAATTTCCATTTCAAAATGTATAAAAAGTCAGTTATAATTAATGTGGTCAATGCAGCTTTTTCCTGCATTCAAGCTCTATGGAAATCTCTCTCATCACCTATGATTCATCAATGGCTCTGATGAGTTGAAGATCAAGCAAATGAAAGACCAAATCAGCTCTCTTAAGGGGACTGATTCAAAGATTTAAACCACTTGGCTCCACTGGTTGAATTTTTCCTTTACAAATGAATACAATTACTTTCTGGTCCCGTGTCCTTCTAGGAGCTGCTTTCTCTTTCCGCTTATCCTTGCTGTAACTCACGCTTTTATTTCTCTCCTCACTTCTTTCCTTACATTAACTTACCTGGGTTTTTAAATCCCACGGGGTCGTGGGATTATGGTAAATAATCTGAGAACCTCTTCTGCTGTTGGGCACCTCTCAATTAAAATAGAACTTTAGGCAAAACGTTTTTTTTTTTTTCATTTTGTATAGAGTGAGGGAGGGTTATTATAACCCCTGTCAGTTTATTTTTTGCCACTGGAGCTATTTACCTTTACTTCCTGTCCCATAGCTAAAACAGGAAGTGAGAGAAAATCCTGCAAATTAAGGGAATCCCATGGGTCACCAGAACTAGTGTCACCCAAAATATAGGATTTTCTTTTAATTTCATTTTCAATGATAATGATAAACAGCAACAAACATGGCAGGTGTATGTAAAAAAAATCAGCGCTAATGGATAGAAATAAAGGATTGGCTGCAGCCTACCCCAAAATATAGTATGTAGTCTATATTCAGGATTGTAATAGGAAAATAGGGTAAATCGGCGCTGCCAAGGATAGTGTGTCAATCAGTAGGTTGGATGTGTTACTATCAATTGAAAACAAAATAAATATGGGTAATTGCACTGAACCAATAAATACAAAACCATACAATAATATAAACAAGAATAAATATACACTAAATGAGAAATAAAAGTGATTGAGTGCAAATCAAAGTGACTGTGTCCAGATTAGGAATACATTTAAATATAAAATAGGAAGAAGTGGTGCATCAATATAGATAGTTGATTAAATACCATAAATTATTAAGTGAAGAAATAAATAAATTGTGAAAATAAATTATTGTCGAGGAATAAACTGGGTGTATCCAATGAGGTGATAAAAAATTACCATAAAGTGATCTGGGGAACCAGATATACTATTTCAATAAATCAGGTGAATTAAAGTGAACCAGAAAATTATATATGTATATATAGACAAATAAATAAATATAGATGATCCAGTAAGAAAGTCCATATAAATAAAAAACAATTAATTTCCAAAAAAGTCCATAAGTGATATTTTTTGTGAAAAAAATGAAAAAATAAATAAATATATTAGTGTAAAAAGTTTTTCTTAGGGAAAAGTGTGAGTCCCAAAGTGGTTCCAAAATGTGGGTGCTGGGTGAGGAAATCAGTGCTCGATATTTCCTGCACTCACCAGAGGCGGGCACCCATACAGGGATAACCAGCGTGTATAACTTTGAGGTGGATCACTTAGCCAGGCAGGTCACAACCTCCACTCCACTCCAGATCGATTTCCTGGACCGGAAGGCCCCCACACTAAGGAACAGGCTTGTCCACAACGTGGTAAATCCCCCAAATCAGGTCAAGATATTCCCGGATATGAAAGGCTTCATTCGATGTCGCAGATGCCTGGCCTCTATATGTAGCACCCTCTTATATAGGTGCTAGGCAGGTAAAATGTAGTTTGCTCCTTTTTGCTACACCTTATGGTAATTTTTTACCACCACATTGGATACACCCAGTTTATGGGGCAGTAGGCAGGATTTCTTAACCTTATCTTAAAATATTAAATAAGACACCTTCAGACTTTAACTTTGGAATTAAAGAGGCCGCGGCCATTTATTATTTCACACATAAAGATCGATAAATCTTTTTAAACTTGAATAAAACAGCAGTATAGAAAAACAACCCGGTCCCAACGACCCAGGTTGCCATTAACAAATAAATATATCAAAACATCCAATCACAAATATAAAATAACGTCCCCCTTCGCTGTGACCGAAGGTGACCCTAAAATAACAAACTGACCGCGACAAACAAAAACAGGGGGGGGGGTGGGGGGGGGAACCGCTGGGCTGACTTCTTACTTCTCCTGTTGACTGGCGACGTGACGATTCATCTGTGAGGAGGCCCCTTAAATAGGACCTCTTGAACTCTTCTGACCAATCAGATTCAACTCTTCTAGGCGGGAAAAACCCGGCTCAAACTGGTAAGGGGCTTATTCTCCCTGGATACTGGGTAAACTAACTATCCCCTATAGCCAATCAGCTTTCTTCTCATCTGACAGGCTCTAAGCTGCCTAAACACTAACTCAGCCTATTCCTTACTCTAAGCTATCCTCACCTGCCACTTCCCCATAAATAAAAGAGGCCATTCGTCCCCTTTTCTCTTTATGGGGCAGTAGGCAGGATTTCTTAACCTTATCTTAAAATATTAAATAAGACACCTTCAGACTTTAACTTTGGAATTAAAGAGGCCGCGGCCGTTTATTATTTCACACATAAAGATCGATAAATCTTTTTAAACTTGAATAAAACAGCAGCATAGAAAAACAACCCGGTCCCAACGACCCAGGTTGCCATTAACAAATAAATATATCAAAACATCCAACAGGCAGGCGGCTCACACCCGCCTGGCACACCCCCAACACGCGGCCTCTTCAATGCTAGTACTCAGGTTGGCATTAAAAGTATCAAGGCCAATATCTGATAAGTGGGTGTCATCAAACCTGTACAGCCCACTAGTACCACCCTCCAACTCCCTATGCCTGAAAGATAAAATCCCGACGACGCGCAGCAGCTTTTCCAGAGCCCTGTTGACGCGCTTACGAATTTTTTCAAATGGTCTCAAGTAACAGTGCTTGAACCAGGCAAGTCTCGGGATGACCTCCGAAAAAACCACAGTCATAAAAGGAAACGACAACTTTAACAATTGTAGGTCATCCCGGATTGCAAAAATCAGATCCAAAGTCCTAGCTCTACCTACATCATTCCCCCCAAGGTGTACTACCAGTATATCCGGGGGGGGAAGAAACTGCAGAAGTCTAAAAATTTCGGGACGAAATTCCGACCACAGCATTCCTCTCTTGCTAAACCACTGAATCCTATAAAAATTTGGATCTAAGCCAAGGTTTTCACCGTAGGAACGTCTTCTGGCTCGTGCACGAGCCCAGTGCACGAAAGAGTGTCCGATGATCCATATGGTCAGGCATCGTCCTGAAAATTTTAACAAACAGTGTCAGGGCGGATATAAGATTGAAAAACATCCGACTTCCATCTACCCAACTTTTTAACAAATTGATCATCAAGACCCAATCTCGCAGCTTCAGTAGCGGCACCGATACGAAAGGAATGGGAAGTCAACCTTTCCTTATCCAGCCCCAACTGAACGAGACACTTCTTAAAAACAGCATTAAATTGATAGCCAGTTAATGGCCTACCATCCTGATGATTGAACAAGAATACGGAACCGTCCGCTCTAATAGCCAAAAATTTTTTCAGTAAACGCACCGGACATACTGACGAGTTGCGGAACCTGTGCAATTCGACACGCTTCCCAACACCCAACTGATCCGTCTTAGAGAAACGTATCAAAATGCTACAGGCCATGTCAGATAAAATTGCGTCCGAGACAAAAAGACCGGAGCTAAACGTCCTATTAGTCGGCACTAGCTCAGAAATTCTCAGTGCCGCAAAAAACATCAACGAAAAAGCCGCCTGAAAAAGGACCGACTCATAATAAGAAAAGCAAACGGACGACGTAATTGAACACAAATTCACCACA
The DNA here is from genome assembly GCF_965119305.1 of Pelophylax lessonae. Taxonomy (NCBI): domain Eukaryota; kingdom Metazoa; phylum Chordata; class Amphibia; order Anura; family Ranidae; genus Pelophylax; species Pelophylax lessonae. The sequence continues at coordinate 512,556,543 of NC_138769.1, forward strand.
AGTGAGACAGTGACAGGCTTCCTGGAATCAGGCAAAAAAGTCGCCTTCCGATATCCCTTCATGGCTTGACGCACCGTAAAAAATGAAACGCATGAAGGGAAATTCCGTAACTTAACAAAAAACGATACTCCGGCCAAAATTTTGTTCACGTGAGACCACGCATACCCTCTATGGAACAATAAATTTAGAAATGACAGCACCAAATGTTCTGAAAAACTATCCGGGGATACACCCGATGACTGAAGATGCGACACCCATAGAGACCATGCAGATTGGTATCCTGCCATGGTCGACGGAGCCAAAGAGCGCAATACATTCCTTGCCACCAAGTCTAAACTATGTACCACAAGTGGCTCGGGTAATGACAGCTCAGCTCGTCCGCTTCCGGAAACAGCGTAAAAAAGCGTTCCATCTGTAAGCGAGACAAAGCATCCGCCAAACCATTATCTTTGCCCGGGACGAAAGTCGCCTTAATCCAAATATTAAAGGACAAGCATTTAGACACAAGATAACGCAATAATGCAATAACAGGAGGGGATTTTGAAGATAAACAATTGATAGCAAACATCACCCCCCTGTTATCTGTCCTAACCATCAATCTCCTGTTCCGAAAGTGATGGCCCCAGACTTCCAGGGCCACCACAATTGGAAAGAGCTCCAGAAGAACACTGTTGCGTGTGAAACCCAACTGAACCCATCGCGGACACCAGCGGTCGGCGCACCAGTGTGTGCGCCAAATGGCGGCGAAGCCAACCGAACCCGCTGAATCCGTAAAAAGACAAAAGTCCTTGTCCAGGATAAATTCCTCCTGCCAAACACTTTTGCCATTGAAATCCGACAAAAACTGGAACCACACTAACATATCTTCCCTGACCTCCTGAGTTAACCTCACATGAGAATTGGGCGACTTGAGACCCGCAATCGTCGCATACAGCTTCCTGGAAAATAGCTTACCCAGGGGAATGACCCTGGAAGCAAATGCCAGCAAACCAAGCAAGGACTGCATCTCCTTAAGACGAACCTTACGCCTCCGGATCAAAGACAATAGACAATGTTTGAGTTTGGACACTTTCTCTTGCGGGAGCCTAAACTCCATTACCTCGGAGTCGATGGTGATACCTAAAAATTGAATGCAGGTAGATGGCAAAGCCGTTTTCTCATGAGCCAACGGGATCCCAAAAAGCTCGCACAACTGTACAAAACCATCCAGTAAGCGCAAGCAGTCTGTAGATCCCGCCCGCCCCAAGAACAAAAAATCGTCCAAATAGTGAACGATGTCGGTCGAATCACAAAATGTTGAAACGACCCATTCCAAAAAGGTTGCAAAACATTCGAAATAAAAACATGACAATGAACATCCCATAGGGAGACATCTGTCAAAATAAAAATTGCCCGAAAAGAAAAACCCCAGGGAATTAAATGCGTCCGGGTGTACCGGCAGCAGACGAAAAGCCGATTTAATGTCAGCCTTGGCCATCAAAACCCCCCTCCCTAGGCCCCTTAATTTCACTAGGGCATCGTCAAATGAGGAATACTGGACCGTAGCTAAATCCTCGCTTATCTCATCATTTAAAGAATCCCCGAAAGGAAACGACAAATGATGAATAAGCCTGTAAGTATTAGGCTCCTTCTTTTGGACAATGCCCAAAGGGGAGATCCTAAAATTCCTAAAGGGGGGGACCGAGAAAGGGCCAGCGAATCTACCCAATTCAATTTCCTTACTCACCTTTTCTTCCACGACTGATTCCAAACCCTCAACAGACCTAAGATTGTCCACCAACCTACAACCCTGACCGTAAAACTTGGGCAGGGGAAAACCATCTGTAAAACCCTCAGTGAGGAGGTTGGCTTTCGCCCTGTCTGGGTAACGCTGAAGCCACGGGAGCATGGCGGTGAGGCTCACTGGGGTTACCGCCTTTGTGCAGAACACCCGTGGCCTGACCCCCTTGCCTCTTAAAGCACTTTGCGATGGGGTGGGCCCCAGAGCAAAAAGCGCATTCGTGCCTGTACTTGCATGAACCCGGCCACTTGCAGACGGATTCATTGAAGTTAAAGCACACTCCTTTTCTAAACTGCAAACCCGAGGAGGAGGCTTGGGGCTGCTGGCTCGGAAAGGGCTGCCTGGGAAAAATTGACCTTTGTGGGAGAAAAAGGTCCAGCCAAAGGCTGACATCCTTTACTCCCCACTTCATAGCGGGCTGCACTGCCAGCTTTTGGCGAAAAGCCACGTCGTACTGAAACCAGGAGGTTCCGCCGAAATTTTTGTACGCTTCCAGTATAATATCGGCATGCTGAAACAACCCGACGCTTTTAGCAGGGAAACGTTCACACATAACCGACGAAAAAATAAAAAAGCCCTGCAACCAGTTGTTGAAAGACTTGGAAATAGGGCGCCTCCTCTCATCATCGTCCTTCTTATCAGCCCTAGCAACAAAATCTTTAGCGGAAGGTAATAGCGACAACATATCCATAAAATGTCCCTGCCAGATCCTCTCCTTAACGGACTCAGATAAGTGGAAACCTAACGGGGACACCTCACAGGTGAGAGTTTCCCTAAGGGAAGTCTCCGGCAGATTCTGCGCTTTAGCTAGGAGGTAAGAAGCTGACATATCGGAATGTAAACTCTGGGGCCTATGAGGTTCAACCTCCAAATTGCCCATTGGGGGAATCCATACATCTCTAGGTGAAGGAGCAGGCTGGGGAGCCACCATGTCGCCCGATATAGTAGTAGTGGGGGCAGACATGGCAGCTGGGGATGGCAGCACAGTAGCAGGGGTACTCGACCCAGCACCTGTGCTGGTTTCTAATAAGGACTTAAAGTCCTTCAGGAAAGTCTGTAACAATCCTGACATGGCAGGCAGGGGTGCGCTGTCCTGAGCAACAGCGCCCCTGGTGGTGTGGTCCGGTTCCATGTGCAATGTTCGGGGGGGCCTAGTGACCAGGGAGGGGGCTACCACAGTCTCCACGAAGATCTCCTCACCTGATCTTGCCGGCGCGATCCCCTCCGAGCTCCTCGTCCCGCCGACCGATCTTGCCACCGCCGACTGGGCCCTCGCTCCGTCACCCGGAGCAGGTCTTCCCGCTTGGCCGCTCCTCGGCGATGCTCCGCTGCCCCTCCCGGCTCTTCGGACCTCCACCGGAGGGGAGAAACGATGGCGCGGATTGCGCCGCCTCTTCACCGGCCCGATCCCCTGGCCGGCTCTTCCGGGTGTGACGCGCCTGCTCACACCGCTTCCCGTGACGTCTTCTCCGCCCGTCGTCGCCGAGGATGACGCTCTTCCGTCCGGGACCGTTACGTCAGCCGATCCCCGTCCGACTTCACTTCCGGTGGCCGCTCTCGATGCCGGTCCCGCTCCATCTTCTCCCGCCGCTCTACCGGATTCCGCGACGAGCGGAAGCTCGAGACACCGCCGGACCCAATCTTCGCCGCCAGCCTCGCCCGCCCGCTCGATCAGTCTTCTCATGAGGCTCATCGCTCCTGAGGTAAGTTGAAACGCCTGTCTTCTCCTCTTCTGTCTTCGGCCAGGACCGCTCCGGAAGCCTCCTGTCTTCCACCCGATGACGCTGGGCTGGTACCACAACGAAAGGGAAAGCCGCTGTCACCCGACGATGACCCTTCTAGACCGCCGCTGCACCGACCGCTCCTTCCGTCTGGGAACCGCTGGGCTGACTTCTTACTTCTCCTGTTGACTGGCGACGTGACGATTCATCTGTGAGGAGGCCCCTTAAATAGGACCTCTTGAACTCTTCTGACCAATCAGATTCAACTCTTCTAGGCGGGGAAAAACCCGGCTCAAACTGGTAAGGGGCTTATTCTCCCTGGATACTGGGTAAACTAACTATCCCCTATAGCCAATCAGCTTTCTTCTCATCTGACAGGCTCTAAGCTGCCTAAACACTAACTCAGCCTATTCCTTACTCTAAGCTATCCTCACCTGCCACTTCCCCATAAATAAAAGAGGCCATTCGTCCCCTTTTCTCTTTATTCCTCAACAGTAATTTATTTTCACAATTTATTTATTTCTTCACTTGATAATTTATGGTATTTAATCAACAATCTATATTGATGCACCACTTCTTCCTATTTTATATTTAAATGTATTCCTAATCTGGACACAGTCACTTTGATTTGCACTCAATCACTTTTATTTCTCATTTAGTGTATATTTATTCTTGTTTATATTATTGTGTGGTTTTGTATTTATTGGTCCAGTGCAATTACCCATATTTATTTGGTTTTCAATTGATAGTAAGGCTACATTCACACCTGAGCGTAGCGTTTTTCGCGCGTTTTTTTACCGCGATTTTACCGCGATTTTTGCGGCGTTTTTACCGCGATTTTACCGCGATTTTTACAGCGATTTTTGTGCAGGCGTTTTTAGATTGAATAGAGATCAATGGAAAACGCCTGTAATCTGCCCAAAAAGAAGCTCATGTACTTTTTTGAGCGTTGGGCGTTTTGTATACAGCGTCAAAACGCTCAGATGTGAACAGGGGCCATTGAAATGAATAGGATTTGTCTTGTTGGGCGTTTTGAGAGCTGATCCTAGAGCAGAAAAACGCCCCAAAAACGCCCCAAAACGCCTAGATGTGAACGGAGCCTAACACATCCAACCTACTGATTGACACACTATCCTTGGCAGCGCCGATTTACCCTATTTTCCTATTACAAACATGGCAGGTGTTTTACTCCATCTCCACTCCACTCACACTGCAAAATTAAAAAAAAAAAAAAAGTTTTGCTTTTAGTGGTACTTTAACCTTCTGCAATCTTCTTTACACCCTTACATACTTCTAGCAAACATTTGGAAAAAATAAAAACGGATTCTTGGTTTGCTTATATTACAAGACATGTTTAAGCTGGCCAGCTATGTCAAAGTGACCCCTTTAAGATCTTGAAGCAGGATTACTGTCATTTATTGATGACCACTGTTGGAAGGGCTGCTGTTAGAAATCACAGCGCCCTGTATAGCCTATCTGGCAGGGTCCCTTCCCCCAAATGAATTTCAAACAATATTTTTGTTAAAATGCTATGCTTCGTAGCCATGGAAGGAATTATACACCTGTCGGACAAGACCCATTAAAGTAAATAGCGCTGCTCTGCAAGTACCCTGCAACCTGCACTTTTACAGGGTGAGGAGGCAATATTCTGCCTCTTCACCGCCTGTCAAATGCTATCTGAAGAGCGATCCAAATGATCACTGTTCTTCAGAGAGCCAAACACAGGTAAACAAGTCCTTATTTTTTTTTTTATTATTATTTTTTAAAGCTTTCATTTTTTTTTACATTTTTTTATTATTTTATTACATTTTTTAACATATTTTTAACTGTCCTGTTGGGGATCTTTGAAATATCAGGGGTCTAAACAGACCCATGATGTCACATATTTGAGAGAAAGAGGACATAGATTCATCAGTCCTTTTCTCTAATGGCGGCAATCAGTGATTTTTAGTGAGACTGTGAGATTGCGGCGGACAGATCGGATATCTAGCTGACATTTTTTACACTTTCGGGGGGGGGACCAGTGACATTACTAAAGTAATCAGTGCTAAAAATATGCACTGTCACTGTACTAATGACACTGGCAGGGAAGGGGTTAACACCATGGGCGATCAAAGGGTTAAATGTGTGCCATGGGGATGCTTTCTAACTGTGTGGGGGGGTGGGCTCACTGGGTTAACACAGACCTGTGTTCCTAAATAGGAGAAACACATTATATAAACTCATTGCTGACAGAACAGCGGTCTGCCGTGTTTACATCGGCAACAGCTGTTCTGTCTCCACGGAGAGAAATCGCAGGTGCCAGACGGACATTGTGGCCGCCGGACCCACTGATTGGCGTTCCCACACTAACTGCTACATGAAGCCACGTACTTGTACGTACCACGTACAGAGCCAGTAACAACACAGGATCCCTGTGTTCATCACTGAACAGAACAGCGGTCTGCTGTGTTTACATTTTGTCTCCACAGGGAGCGATTGCAGGTGCCCGGCTGACATTGTGGCCGCCGAACTCGCTGATTGGCTCCCCCTCTAGCCAATCATTGCGTATGCATTCCCACACTAACTGCTACACAAAGCGACGTACATGTACATTGTTGCGTGTAACAGAGCTGACCTGCCACAGTATAACTACGGCGACTGGTCGGCAAGTAGTTAATGGACACAGTGAGTGATCGGTACCAATGGCTCTCTGTGTTCATTCAGGAAGGGATCAGGCTGGTAAATATGACATATTTACCGGCCCCCTGCTCTCCATCCTGAAACAATCCCTCTGTGTGCCCTCAGCAGCGGCTGGCGGGAGGGAGAGGAGGGAAGCCGACAGCAATGCAGGAGAGAGGGGCCCAACAGCAGGTGGAAGCAGGAAAGGATAATAAAACCAATCCCCCAGCAGCAGCAGAGGAAAGAGGGGAAGAAGACGGCAGAGCCACAAGTGTCAGCAATAAGGCAGTACAGCAAGCCCTCTGGCTCAGCAGGTGCCTGGGCCCCCCTTTTGAACTGATGGGGCCTGGGCCCAGTACAGGAGGGCTGGCTGTACTGCCTCATCAGCCACCCTGACTGGGGGAGAATAGTAGTACAAGCTCTCTGAATGGTAGAGAGAGGACAGATGGAGGCAGACAAGCTGAAATATCCGGTGGCTATTAAGGCAGCATGAAGGGAAAATTTTTACAAAAAGCAGCAGCCTGTAGGACATTGGATACAGCCCATTCCATACGCGTAATGCATATGTTTAGTGCTGTACCCCCCCCCATCAAGAAAATAAAAATAAACTATTTATACTGGTATGACAAGCACATTTTGGGCATTTTGCAGAGTAGTAAAGGCACTGATCAGAGTGGGGTCAATTCAAGGCTCTTAGGCTGCACACAGAACTGTAAAGACCAACGTGTAATATAATTGCTTTTTACCTTTTTACAGGTAATGGATACATGAATCAGAGCTAAAGCGGCTGCCAGTGAGTTATACTGCTTAGTGTTTTATTCTGTAAGCCTTTTATTGACAATTAACAAGCTCAAACCCTATTTTTGGAGAAGCTAAGCTGTAAGAGTCATCTGAGTCTTGTATTTAGGTTATTGTTGTGCCATTCATTGATAGGCAGGTGTAAAGAATTACACAAGGTGTGCCCAGTTCTGCACAATAAATGTATTTCTACTCGATACTATTAAAAGTCACAGAGACAATGAGCACATAAATGCTGTGTGAAGAAATGATCTTCCTAGATCTGCCAAAAAAAGCATTCTACTAACTATAAAAGCTGAACTTTTTTTCTATGAATTTACAGTATGTCAACTTCAGAGCAATCTCCACTGTTGTTGTAATGCTGGCCTTAATTAAACACTAATAGGATTCATGTTATCTGACAGCACTAGCTACAGATAACCATTTCTGTTAAGTTGCATATTCTTGTTTTGGCAATTGTAAGCTCCTAATTAGTAACACTGCGTTTGTCATGACTCAGTGCCAAGAAGGTGCACTCTATCATTTTCCTACCTAAACAGGCATGACAAAAGAAAGCAGACACTTTCTAAATGCGCAGGGCCACTGATAAGCCAGTACAACTAGCCCTGTTGTACAGGGCCTGGTTTCCTCAGCTTAGCAGGGGGGTCCATGCAGCCTCAGAAACAATCAGTTTGGTAGTCATCGGGTAAAAGCCTGCCCCAGTGGAAGAGCTCCCAGCACGTCCAAATCATGCCTATCAATATGATTGCTTGCTGGGCCCGTCTAGCATCCTAGCAACCAGTCAGGGCATGGAGGCCCCGGAATTCAGAGGAGGAAGATGTAACTTCCTCCTCCTGAGCTGCTCCACCTCCACCTATAGTGCTGTACTTCCCACTGACAACGGAAGGGCCGGGAGTCTGAGGAGACCTGCCATCTGGACTGGGACACCGCTAATGTAAGTGAGCAGAGCTCCTGCCATAGCTGCACACAGGATCACACAGGTCTATTCTAGAGAGAGGGAGGACAGTCTTACCCAGAGTTATTTACACTGACTGCAACCATATCATCCAGAGTACTTGTACTATGTCTGCAGTCTCTGACTGTCTCCTGTACTATGTTTTCAGTTTCTGACTGTCTCCTGTATAATGCCTGCAGTCTCTGACCATCTCCTGTATAGTGCCTGCAGTCTCTGACTGTCTCCTGTATAATGTCTGCAGTCTCTGACCATCTCCTGTATAGCGTCTGCAGTCTCTGACTGTCTCCTGTATTATGTCTGCAGTCTCTGACCTCTTCCTGTATAGCGTCTGCAGTCTCTGACCATCTCCTGTATAATGTCTGCAGTCTCTGACCATCTCCTGTATAGCGTCTGAAGTCTCCGACTGTCTCCTGTATAAAGTCGGCAGTCTCTGACCATCTCCTGTATAGCGTCTGCAGTCTCTGACCATCTCCTGTATAGCGTCTGCAGTCTCTGACTGTCTCCTGTATAATGTCTGCAGTCTCTGACCATCTCCTGTATAATGTCTGCATTCTCTGACTGTCTCCTGTATCATGTCTGAAGGGGGCACACTGGTCTCTGCATTGAAAGGGAGCATGAATGATGATCTCTGCATTAAAAGGGGGTACGCCGCACGCTGGTCTCTGCTTTGAAAGGGGGAACGATGATCTCTGCATTAAAAAGGGGCATGCTGGTCTCTGCATTGAAAGGGGGCACGATGATCTCTGCATTGAAAGTGGGCATGCAGCACGCTGGTCTCTGCATTGAAAGGGGGCATGCTGGTCACTGTGCATTGAAAGTGGGCACACTGTGGGTAAAAATAGAATGCACTATGAGTAGCACTCAATTAGGGAAAATTATATGGATTCCTACACAATATAGAAATTTAAACACTAATACACACTTGATTACACAGCACGCAATAAAAATTTGGGATAAAACTCACATAAAAAATAAATGGAAACACAACTCACCTTTAATCCCACTAAAAGATAACAGCTTCTTCCCACCTGGACAAAAAAAGATGGGAGGAGGCTGGATCGGAGACGAGGATGCACGTTTGGGAGAAATTGTAGATAAGGGACAGTTATGCACGATAAAAAATTTAGAAAAAAAAACTGGAAGATCAATGAATGGCGATATTGTCAGCTAAAGCATTTTGTGTCCACCCCACCAAAACCGTTGAGATCAGGAGACAAGTTGCTCCCCTTTGAGCAAATTTGCTCATCTGATAAATGAAGAATAACATTTCAAACATATACAAAATATTGGTGGACACAGCAGGCCCGAGAATACCGCCATATATTGAAAAATGGGAAAAGGAATTAGGAACACAGAGTAAGGATTTTAATTTAGAAAAAAGCCTCAGATTAACTCACTATTCTTCAGTGGATGTGAACACTGCCGAAATGAATTATAAATGTATCGCAAGATGGTAACTCCCGACAGAGTTCACAACTACCAGAAGGAGAAATCTAAACAGTGTTGGAGAGGCTGTAAAGAATCTGGTACAATGGCCCATCTTTGGTGGAAATGCCCGAAAATTTAAAAATTCTGGAAGGAGGTACTGGCCCAAATTAAAAAAATCTTGAAAATAGAGAAAAATAAGAATATTGGAATATTTGAAAGAGGGGGGGGGGGACAAGATTTTGGACCCGGACGATATATGGAAAGATTGGATAAAATTCAAAAAAACAAGGGGATATACACAATGGATTGAGAAATACAAGATAGATTAACAAGAGTGTTAGGGGAGTAGTTGGGGATGGGGCGGGAAGGGAATATGTAGAAGGGGGGGGGGGATAAGTACAAGTGAGGGAGACATATTGTTTTGTATTGTATTTCTATTTTAAACAAGAAGGTGTATTGTATATGGAAAATAATAAATACATTTATTAAAAAAAAAAAAAGCACACCTTAATCACATCAACATCGCAAAGCATTAGCAATGCAAGATTGCGCCTGAAATTACATTTAAACTGATTGCGCTGGTGTGAACCAGGCCTTAAATAGTTAAACATTACAACAACTCAAAATATGTGTTTGTTAAAAGTTTGATATTTTATTATAATAACAACATAATGTATTTTATTTTTTCCTTTTTGTAAACTGTTATACAAAACAAAATAAAGCTCAGGCTAAGTTTTCTTATGAAAAAAAAAAAAGAAAGTGGGCACGCTGGTCACTGTGCATTGAAAGGGGGCACGCTGGTCACTGTGCATTGAAAGGGGGCACGCTGGTTTCTGCATTGAAGGGGGCACACTGGTCACTGCATTGAAGGGGGCACACTGGTCACTGCATTGATGGGGGCACGCTGGTCACTGCATTGAAAGGGGGCACGCTGGTCTCTGCATTGAAGGGGGCACGCTGGTCACTGCATTGAGGGGGGCACGCTGGTCACTGTGCATTGAAAGGGGGCACGCTGGTCACTGTGCATTGAAAGGGGGCGCGCTTGTCACTGTGCATTGAAAGGGGGCACGCTGGTCACTGCATTGAAGGGGGCACGCACGCTGGTCACTGCATTAAAGGGGGCACGCTGGTTACTGCATTGAAGGTGGCAAGCACGCTGGTCACTGCATTGAAGGGGGCACACTGGTCACTGTGCATTGAAAGGGGACACGCTGGTCACTGTGCATTAAAGGGGGCATGCTGGTTACTGCATTGAAGGTGGCACGCACGCTGGTCACTGCATTGAAGGGGGCACGCTGGTTATTCTGCATTGAAATGGGGCACGCTGGTCACTGTGCATTGAAAGGGGGCACGCTGGTCATTCTGCATTGAAAGGGGGCACGCTGGTCACTGTGCATTGAAAGTCAGAACTGGTTACTAAAATTTTTGAAACCCACCACTGGATATTTGTGCTGGTGGGAATAGAGGGACTCTTTTTTAGCAATTTCGTGCGCATGTGTATTCCGGGCCCAATTCGCATGCTGGCTCAACTTTAGGTCCCGGCCACCTGCTGATGAGTTGGGCCCAAGATAGAGAGCAAGAGGCTGAGAGGCAGGTGGCATCAGCGTCCAGGAATAGAGGGGAAGCGGATCATGATTGCTGCAGCACAGCCTGATTGGGAGTGAATATTATACTGCATTGTACTGCACGCTGGCTGGACATATTTACTATGGATGGCATGGTGTTGCATGATAAATTATCTCTTGAAGACAAACCTGCACTTTGTTTCAAGGCATGGGTTTAGGGAGGTGCCAGGGGCGGGGCTGAAGGGGGCCCCATGATTTCTATCAGTGGCCATGTAAATGTGGGTGTTTCACTAACAAGCAAAATCAGTGAGACGACAATCTTATAACAGGAAACAAGCATTTCTTCATACTTTGCGTTCAAGGCTGTTTAGACAACAGCGATAGTTCCAATAGAATCAAAATTAGGTCACACTGTCAGTCAATAGGGGCCTGCGTCTAAAATTTCAAAAATATTTTGCCATTCTTTTCTATGGAACATATTGAGCTGTACAGCTTTGTCTATTATGCATCTGCTCTGGTTAACTTATTCAGAGAATATGAATAGTTTCTTTGTGAAGCATCAGAGGCATGCATATTAATGATTCATTCGGGCGTTAAAAATGCTACATACAGCGTATAGTTCTGTATGCATCTGTACATTTTTTGACATCATGGAACATTATAATTTTTATTATTTTAATAAAAGGACTTTATCTGCTGTGTGTTTATTTACTATGTAACTTTTATGTTAAAGTAAACCCAAGTATATACTGTATATAGGAGGGTTCTTCAAAAAGTTTCCGCACTTTTTTAGGCTGGCCATGCGATATACAATTCTCTTGTATCATTTTCCTTTAGATTTACCAAAACCATATAATATCAGGTCAAACCTAAACACTTAATTTGTATGCAATCAAGCCAGGGCTGCTGTTAGAAATCATGGGGCCACATACAGCCTTCCTGACTAGGCCCCCTCAACCCAGCCTTCACCTACCCACCCACCCCGGGGTGCAGCAGAACAGCGGCACTGACTTTATTTGCTTACCACCCCCAAAATGAAAAAAAAAAAAGTCCCACCTCTCTGCTTCCACCTCCTTGGCCCCTTTGTTGACCTGATGGGGCCCAGGGAAATGTAATTGAAACCCTGGTAAGCTAATAGGAGCTGGGGGGTGGTCTAATAAAATCCAATTATTAATTTAGGCAGAAATGAACAATAAATAAAGCACGTCACATGTCATTGAACATTGCTTTAGACATTACATGCCATGCCTTCAAGGCCATTCAGAACGAAGTACAGTATCAGTCCAGCATTTGCTCCCTACACGGATCAGATGCTTGACTTACAGCACACTATGCTCTAAATGGAAGGGGAGGAATTGTGATAGCTAAACCAATCTCACAGGACATGTGACATCCTGTGGCTTAGCTCTGCCCATTCCATGTGATCAAAGAATTAAAGGAAAAAAAGGTAGAAACAACTTTATTTTTAAAGCAATATATCGTACAATCACATTTGTTCCCGTTGGCATGCCCTTCCTATACATGGCGGGCAGATAACTAGCATTTAGTAAGAATTTAATGAGTAAATAGGGGTTCTATATATCCTTTACTCATTTGCATGGCGCAAAAGGCTGAAAGTCTGGTAGATTCCATATTTTAAAGGAAGCTTCTAGATTCTGTCCACCCAGCAGACCCCCACATGCACCAGGCCTGGAATGTAGGGATAACGTCCTTGTCCCTTTCAACATAGGGACAAGGTGATTTTCCCAGTGGGGCCCCCTGGCCCCTACGTTGAGGGCATGTTGCCTAGTATGGTTTCGGGGGAAATAAAAATGCTCACTTCACCCCCCACCCCCTTTCTTAGCAATCCAGACTGCATGCTCAGAGAAGACTGTGGTATGGATTTTTAAGATGAACCCATTGCATTCTTGGGGGGGGGGGTGTTGCATGGGACCCCCCTAAACCCAATACCGAATCCTTATACTAGTTAACAGAACAAAGTTATTTGGGAAATAATATTTAGTGACAATATTTTTTTATAAATGTCAATTTTTGTGTAGCACATCCTACAGGTGCACCACTTCACGTGCAGGTTTAAAGCCCAACTCCAGGAATTAGAGAAATATCTCTTCTTGCAGTACCCCACCTCCCCACACTGAAAGGGGTAAATGCTCATTATGTCTAGGGGGGCACAGCAACAGGCAGGATTTCTCACCATATCCCATGCTTCAGTGCTGCTCACTTTTCCCCAAAGCTTCGGTCTTTGGGCAGTCCCTTGGTGTTATCATTTATAATGCAGGGCCATTAACCCTGCATCATTTGTGGTGCGGGCCAGTATGTGACCACAGTCATAAGTGGATCACACAGGAGGCTGCAGAGTCCGGCAGTGAGAGGGACCCTGTTGGAGTGTGTAATAAGGTAAACATTTCTCATTATTCTGGCACCCCTAAGCAAAACAAGCATTTTAATCATTTACATTTCCCCTGCTGTCAGGCCAGTATATTTATCTAAAGAAATTTCTGTATCTTAAGGCCCGGTTCACATATACCAGTCCACATAGAGTATATGCGGTGCAGGAAATTGCACACCACATAAAAATCGCACATCGTTCATGCAAACCATAGCATGTGTCAACATTAACTTAACGACACCCCTGTCAGTTTTATTTTTTTTGCCCCAGTGTCCCCATAGCAAAAACAGGATGTGAGAAAAAATCCCTCCAATAATCCCTCCAATATAAGGGAAACCTGGAATGTCACCGGAGTCACCAGAACCAGTGTCCCTGTTCTGGTGGCAACCCAAAATTTTAATTTTTTTTTTTTTTTTAACTTTCATTTTTGAAGATAACGTTAAACATGGCAAATTGAGAGGTTGAATCTCTTTCAGGGGGACACAGTCAGCAATAAAAACCTAGCAGGCTTACTAATCCCTCTCCAATGTGTCCAAAACAAAAAAAAATTGACTTTAGTTACCTTTTAAATATCTGTGTGCATGTCGAGCATACAAAAGCTGTTTATTTGGTATGATCCTATCCTTACAAATTAGCTGAATATCAGATATCAAATATCAAAAGATGATATCAATATCAAAAACTGGGAATTAGCTGATAAAAGCTATACACATAGGATATATTATTGTGTAACTGTTTCCTTACATTATACAGAATGATCCCTTTTATTGAAAAAAAAAAAATTGTAAGGAATTACTATTCTGTTATTACTAGAAGAAAAGTAGATGGTACTTTATTTGGCCACCTTGACAAACAAGGCTTATTAAAGTTTCATAGAATTATTGTTTAATTAATTTCATGAATATACAAAAGGGAGCAAGAATAAGGGCCCATGCACACAAGATGTTCAAAAAAACAGCAGCTCCGCTGGCAGGTAAAAGCAGCTGTAAAAATGTGCTTATAGCAGTGTTTTTGACTAGCATTTTTGTCTGTTTGTGCACGTTTTGTGGCATTAGCGTTTTTGGGCATTTTTACAGTTAAAAACAATCCCTATAATGTAAAAACATTTTGTGTTTTTACAGCTCTACACCCTCTGCTCCTGGATGCACAGGCCGTTGTTTTTTTCTACTGCCCCTAAACGTTTATGCCTCCAAACGCCTCTGAAAGTTTATGTGTGAATGGACACTTATGGAGCTTTTCCACTGCATGGAACCGAACGGTTCGGCTCGCTTTTGTGCTTTTCCACTGCTGGTACCGCATGGTATGGTGTAGGAACGGTTCGGTACGGTACGGTACGGCGGCGCTTTTCCACTGCATGGAACTGAACGGTACGGCTCTCAAAAACAGTACCACCTCAATTGTGGTTCCAAGAGGTACCATACCCGGTACCATATCCCACAATCCTTTGCATGCAGTCACTACTAGCCACTGATTGGTCAGAGAATCCCACCCACCCCGTTGTTATCCCACCCACTTAACTTTAGTACTACTTTAGTGGAAAAGCAAACCATACCGTACTGTACCGAACCGTTACAACACCGTACCATGCGGTACCAGCAGTGGAAAAGCAAACCGGGCCAAGTAGGGCCGAGTAGAGCCGAGCCGGTACTTGCAGTGGAAAAGTGCCTATAGGCTAACATGGAGGGGCGTTTAGAGGCAGCAAAAATAAAAAATGTCAGGTGCCAGCAGCTGTAATAATGTCCTGTGTGCATGAGGCCTAACACACGAGTGTAATGGAAATATATCACAACTAGAGATGATTGGATTCTGGTATCTGGTCTGGTATTTGATCCAGATAAGGGATTCGTTTGTTTACAATGGATCCCGTTTTCTGAGTGAGTTTATCTGCTGACATAGGGAACTGGTAATTAATAACGAATACCAGCAAGAGCCGAGAAAAAGTCAGGTTCAGCCACAAAGGCTGTCATGGTACACGTGGGTACCAATGACATAGGCAGAGGAAGATGGAGAGTCCTAAACGATTTCAGGCGCTAAGTTGAGGAATAGGACCTCCAAGGTAGTATTTTCCGAAATACTACCTGTACCTCGAGCCACACCAGAGAGGCAGCGGGAGATTAGGGAAGTTAACGAGTGGCTGAGGAGCTGGTGTAGTAAGGAGGGTTTCGGGTTCCTGGAGAACTGGGCTGACTTCTCAGTCGGCCACCGGCTCTTTTGTAGGGACGGATTGCACCTAAATGGGGAGGGTGCAGCCGTACTGGGTGCGAGGATGGCCAAAAAGCTAGAGGGGCTTTTAAACTAGGTGATGGGGGGGAGGGTAAAGATGTAGAATTAGCCAGGGGAAAGCAAGTTGCAGAGGGCAGAAATGGGGGCACTAGCGGTAGGATGTACGGAGCTCCTATACCCAGGATGGGTATGGGGAAAAATCATGAGAGCAGCCTAAAAACATCAAATGAGGATATATGTAGCCGCTCAAAATTAAGAGGTTTGTATACCAATGCCAGAAGCCTGGCCAACAAGATGGGAGAGCTGGAGCTGCTGATGTTTGAGGAGGATTTAGATTTTGTGGGGATAACTGAGACTTGGTTTGACAGCTCTCATGACTGGATGGCGACCATTCAGGGGTATTCCCTTTATCGCAGAGATAGAGAAGGTAAAAAAGGGGGAGGGGTATGTCTGCATATTATATAATGGAGCTAAGGATGAGGCAGAATCCCTATGGGTAGAGCTTCAAAGGGAAGGCACAGTGGGGAAGGTAATATTGGGCATATGCTATAGGCCCCCCCAACCTGAGGGAGGAGGGGGAGGCGGACCTCATTTTACAGATAGGATTGGCAGCTAGGATGGGAAATGTCATTATAATGGGGGACTTTAATTATCCAGATATAGACTGGGCAGATGGAACCGCGCATTCAGCCAAGGCTAGGCAGTTCCTAAATGTTTTGCAGGACAATTTCATGGGTCAGATGGTGAATGCAGAAACAATGCGGTACTTGACCTACTGATTACCAACAATACAGACCTGCTCACGGATATAGAAATACAGGAGAACTTAGGAAACAGTGACCATAGGTCAATAAGTTTCATTATTAATTACAGTAATAGGAAACAGAGGGGTAATATAAGGATGCTGAATTTCAAAAGAGCCAATTTCCCAAAACTGCGCTCGCTGCTAGAAAATATCAAATGGGATAGAACCCTGGGAACAAAGAACACGGAGGGAAAATGGGAGTGCTTCAAGAGCATACTTAACAAGGGGATTGACCAGTGCATTCCAAAGGGAAATACATTTAAAAGAGCAAAATTAAACCCTGGGTGGCTAAACTCCAACATAAAAATGCATATTAATGCTAAAGGAAAGGCTTTCAAAAAATACAAGGCTGAGGGGTCATTGGCAGCATTTAAGCATTACAAAGAGTGTAATAAGAAACGTAAAGATGAAATCAGGGCGGCTAAAATAGAACACGAGAGACATATAGCGGAGGAGAGTAAAAAGAACCCCAAGAATTATTTAAGTATATAAACAGTAAGAAAGCGAGGTCAGAACACATTGGCCCCATAAAAGATGACAAAGGAAATATGGCCACTGAGGACAGGGAAAAGGCGGAAGTGTTAAATAATTTCTTCTCTTCAGTCTTCACAAAACAATCGGGGGGCTACACGAACCCAGCTTGTAAGGCCAAACTAAATAACACACCTCAGGAAGTACCCCCATGGCTAACAGAAGATAGACTTAGAACTAAACTTGAGAAACTTAACATAAATAAATCACCGGGACCGGATGGCTTGCACCCGAGGGTTCTTAAAGAGCTCAGCCAGGTGATTGCCAGACCATTATTCTTGATCAGCAGATTGGAAAAAGGCCAACGTAATACCAATATTTAAAAAGGGGCCGAGGTGTATCCCGGGTAACTATAGACCTGTCAGCCTAACATCTGTAGTCTGCAAGATTTTGGAGGGGATGTTAAGGGACCACATACAAGACTTTAGTAATGAAAACAATATAATTAGTAGTAATCAGCATGGATTTATGAAAAATCGTTCTTGCCAAACCAATCTATTAACCTTCTACGATGAAGTGAGCTGCCACCTAGATAAAGGTAAGCCTGTGGATGTGGTGTATCTGGACTTTGCAAAGGCCTTTGACACCGTTCCCCACAAACGCTTACTGTACAAACTAAGGAAGGTAGGTATGGACCATAAGGTGAGTACCTGGATAGAGAACTGGCTCCAGGGGAGAGTCCAGAGGGTGATGATTAATGGGGAATACTCGGATTGGGCGGGTGTGGAAAGTGGGGTCCCCCAGGGTTCGGTCCTGGGACCAATCCTGTTTAATTTATTCATAAATGATCTAGAGGAGGGGATATCTAGTACAATCTCAGTATTTGCGGATGATACTAAACTAAGTATGCCAATATCTTCTATGCAGGATGAGGAAACCTTACAAGCGGACCTGAACAAAATAACGGGGTGGGCAACTACATGGCAGATGAGGTTTAATGTTGATAAATGTAAAGTAATGTACTTGGGGGCCAGAAACCAGAAAGCAAGCTACTCACTAGGGGGGGAACCTCTGGGGGAGTCTAGGATGGAAAAAGACTTGGGGGTACTGGTAGACAACAGGCTTGGCAGTGGCATGCAATGCCAAGCAGCTGCAAGCAAAGCCAACAGAATACTGGGATGTATAAAAAAGGGGATTCACTCCAGAAATAAAGAGATTATTCTCCCGCTCTACAAGACTCTGGTCCGGCCACATCTGGAGTATGCTGTCCAGTTCTGGGCACCGGTTCTTAGGAAGGATGTGCTGGAATTGGAAAGAGTCCAGAGAAGGGCAACAAAAATAATTGGGGGAATGGAGGACATCAGCTATGAGGAAAGACTACAAGCACTGAACCTATTCTCTCTAGAGAAGAGACGTTTGAGGGGGGATATGATATCAATGTACAAATACTGTACTGGCGACCCTAGCATAAGGAACAAACTATTCAGAGTAAGGAAATACAATAAGACACGTGGCCACTCACTAAAACTAGAGGAAAGGCGGTTTAACCTTAAAATGCGTAAGGGGTTCTTCACTGTAAGGGCGGTTAGGATGTGGAATTCTCTTCCACAAGCAGTCGTATCAGCAGGGAGCATTGATAGTTTCAAAAAACTATTAGATGGGCACCTTAAAGACCACAACATACAGGGGTATACAATGTACGGTTAACAGCAAATACACACACACATCATAGGTTGAACTGGATGGACTGCTGTCTTTTTTCAACCTCACTAACTATGTAACTATATGTAAAAGGAAAATCCCAAAGGTGCATAAGCTAAGCCCCTGCCCTCATATAATGCACACCTGGTATATAACACAAAAACAAAAGAACACTTTAGGTTTCCTATCAGCAGCACTAAAGGTTTCTTGCATCCAGTCAGTTTTACGCACTCAATGAGCATGCTTATCCCCCTCCGTGCTCTCCTCCCCAGGGATCAAAACAGCAAAATAAAACTGAAACACTGAAGAAGTAGCAAAATATCAAATGCATACTTTTCTTTCTTATATTTAGCTTGGAAAAAAATTCAATATAAGATAGACTGCAATGCGAAAAGAGTATGTAAATGCATTTTTTTTATTTTATTTTGGATAGAGTGAGGAAGGGTTAGATCTCAATTGGGACACCTGTTCCTATGACAACTCTTTAGAATGGGAATTCGATTACCTGTAGAGAAATTTCAGAAAGTGAAGAAAATGCTCCCCAGCAGAACACAGGCTATCTATTCTAGAAAAAATATATATATATCTATGAAAAAAAAAAAAAAGTTTAGCTTTACAGTATATTACACTTTAAACATAATTATCCAGCTGTAATGACATGGCACTGCATAGTCGGTAACAATGTTGGCAGTCAGTGTTTTGGCTTCATTGTCATCTCCACATATTTTCTCACACACACTAAAAAACATACTGTTACATTAATTACCTGTATTCAGGTCTGCTGTTGGAAATCACAGGGCCCCTTACAGCCTACCTGGCAGGCCCCCCCCCCCCCCCCCGAAAATATCAAGACAATATTTTCACTAAAAATACACTAGACATAGTGAAAGGGGGCACACAAGGAGGGGGGCTTAGAAGCAGGCAGAACAGGGAGGGTGATCAGTGTTGGAGAAGCAATTACAGGAATGTTGCCCTGTGTCTGTGTCTCTCCCTGCAGCAGCTGAAAGCTAGGGGTAGAAACTGGCTTTTAGCTGCTGCAGAGAGCCGCACAGGGTATCCTTCTGTAATTGGACTGGTTGCCCCCCCCCCCCCCCCCCCCGTCAGCAGCCCTGCCTGCATTTAAAACTAGTTCTAGAGTGCTTAAAGGCTATGTTCAAGAGGAGACTAAACAGTCAAGGGTCCCCAGTGGATATTAAAAATCCTGTACAGCTTTGTAAAATGTGTATCAATTATATTGTCATACCTGTAGGCCATTTGGACCCCCTTAGAAGCCTGGTCCAAAAACTCCCAGTTAGCAATCCCCACATCCTGCCTGGTTGCGAGGACGTGAAAACTGTTGGATGCTCACTCCCAGCATTACAGGAGTGAAACCTAATCAACAAAGCAGAACCTAGGGATTGCTAACTGGCTCAGTTAGCTGCTCAGTTTTTTTTTACCTACATGCGCCCTTTGATTGCATAGGCCAGTGGTCTTCAAACTACCGGCTGTGGGCCACATCCACCCCATAGCTAGGGTCAGTGGCATGTCCTCAGATCTAATGCACACAAGGAGGATTGAGGTCAGTTGATCTCTGCTTCTGATGTGGATTCTGATGTAAGGGTGGGGACTGTGGTGCATGGGGGAACTCTGATAGGGACCCTGATGTAAAAGGGGGCTTCTGATGTGGACTCTGATGTAAGGGTGGGGACTGTGGTGCATGAGGGAACTCTGATAGGGACCCTGATGTAAAATGGGGCTTCTGATGTGGATTCTGATGTCAGGGTGGGGACTGTGGTGCATGGGGGAACTCTGATAGGGACCCTGATGTAAAAAGGGGCTTCTGATGTGGATTCTGATGTAAGGGTGGGGACTGTGGTGCATGAGTGAACTCTGATAGGGACCCTGACATAAAAGGGGCTATCTGATGTGAAAGGGGGACTCTAATGTGATGGGGAGGCTTCTGATGTGAAGAGGACCTTTGATATGAAGGTATTTCTTGGAATGTGTTCATTCATTTTAATTTTATTCATTCATTTATAAAAAAATAAAAAAATTCAGCTAAGAATATTTGTAAAATAAATGATGTGGCCCTCATACTCAAAAGTTTGGAAACCCCTGGTATAGGCTATTATCTTCACAAGGTGAACTTAGTCTTTGAGTGCCTGTTGACTGATAAGGTGTTAGAACATTAAACCAAAACACGGTAACTAGGGAAGGAATTGATGTGAACAGTGAAATGTATTCTGTATATGTTGGCACAAATTTATTGGAACAATTAATGTTTCCTAATCACACACTAATTTATTACTTCTGTCATAAATAATTGTTTGCATCTTTCTCTCTTGTTGCACTACAGTTGTATTGTCATAAGGCAGAGAAGTAATAATGAGTAACGTTTGACAGTAATCATTTTTTTTTTTTAAAGATGCCAGTAGAAACTCATTACCGAGACATGTTACAACAACACTGGGCACAAGATTATCTAATCTGATTGTTAAATTGCCCTGGAATGCAAGGAAGTAAGGCAAGCCTGTTCTAGTCTTTTTTTTAACAATTGAGAGGCATCTATTTTGAAAAGCAACCTGTGATGCTTTAGCTGGTAATGATTAGGCACTGATATTGAAATTGGACATGCTGCACGGTCTATAAAAGATGACTTTAAACACAATCCAAATCAGTGGGGCGTTAGACTTTCATCTATTTTTGTTTTCAGCCTGTTTACCCATCTTTCCTGCACCCACATCTTGCTTTTCTCATTTGTTTGGGTACTGGTTCATCAATAAATGTATCCCAGATGAAAAAAGTTTCTTTCAAAACTGTCCCTATTATCGTCTAAAAATATATGCTGTATTTTGTAAAGATATTTTCTCTGACTACAAAATACTGTATATCTTTGTGACATCTAATTTAAATTCACATCAGCAAGTATCTTGCAAATTTACTTTAGCCATGGTGTATCTAGCCTGCAAAGTGCATTTTTCATATCTCCACATCTAAAAAGTTTAGTTGCTCATTGAAGGTCTAAGTCTCTCATTGAGGCTCACACAAGTTCAGTGTAGAATGCTTTGCTTGTTCTTAATTAAATTGATGATAATCAAATGAATAATTAAAATGTACTACACCGTATACTGTATTACATGCTATAATGTGATCCTGACTCTCTTAACACTTTTCCTATGGAGTACACCCCAGGAACCTTAATACTTTCACTTTAAAGAGGAAGTAAACCCTCCTCTGCAACTTGTACCTATACAGTAGGTAAGCCTATGATAAGACTTACCTATAGGTACTGTAAATATCTCCTAAACATGTACCGTTTAGGAGATATTTACTTTGCAAGCAGCCAGTGACATCACTGGCGCATGCGCTCTGAAGGAACGGACGCTTGTGCCGTTCCTTCAGAGCCCCGTGCCGTGACCGTCGGCTCTTGCGCGCCAATCAGATGGCCGGATGCCGCAAACCCGGAAGAAGGGCGACAGAACATGCAGTGTTGGAGTAGTTACTCAAAAAATGTAACTAGTTACTAGTTACTTCTGTAAATTATAATGAGATTACTTTACTAGTTACTGCATTTGAAAAGTAACTTCACTACTTATTACTTTACTTTTGAAAAAAAATATGAACAAATTCCAATGCGCATATTTATTTGTAGTGCACAAAAAAACAATACAATATTTATTGTTTTATTTATATATATATATATACATATATATATATATATGACCACAACGTGCCCCTTTTCAATGCCAGAGTGACCACAGCGTGCCCCCTTTCAATGCCAGAGTGACCACTATGTGCCCCCTTTCAATGCCAGACTGACCACAGCGTGCCCCCTTTCAATGCCAGAGTGACCACAGTGTGCCCCCTTTCAATGCCAGAGTGACCACAGCGTGCCTCCTTTCAATGCCAGAGTGACCACAGCGTGCCCCCTTTCCATGCCAGAGTGACCACAGCGTGCCCCCTTTCCATGCCAGAGTGACCAAAGCGTGCCCCCAGATTGAC
The DNA here is from genome assembly GCF_965119305.1 of Pelophylax lessonae. NCBI lineage: Eukaryota > Metazoa > Chordata > Amphibia > Anura > Ranidae > Pelophylax > Pelophylax lessonae. The sequence goes on from NC_138769.1 coordinate 512,579,021, forward strand.
CACAGCATGCCCCCTTTCAATGCCAGAGTGACCACAGCGTGCCCCCAGATTGACTACAGTGTGCCCCCTTTCAATGCCAGAGTGACCACAGCGTGCCCCCAGATTGACCACAGTGTGCCCCCTTTCAATGCCAGAGTGACCACAGCGTGCCCCCTTTCAATGCCAGAGTGACCACAGTGTGCCCCCAGATTGACCACAGCGTGCCCCCAGATTGACCACAGCATGTCCCCAGAGTGACCACAGCGTGCCCCCAGATTGACCACAGCTTGCCCCCAGATTGACCACAGCGTGCCCCCAGAGTGACCACAGCGTGCCCCCATATTGACCACAGCGTGTCCCCAGAGTGACCACAGCGTGCCCCCAGAGTGACCACAGCGTGCCCCCAAGATTGACCACAGTGTGCCCCCTTTCAATGCCAGAGTGATCATGCCAGAGAGACCAGTGCACTTACCTGCAGTGGCGGGCGTCTTCTCCTCAGTCCTCCCGCTCTCCTCCTCGGCCACATGATCCCCCGCGTCTCCTCGTCCTCCCGCCTCCTCCTCCCCGCGTCTCCTTGTCCTCCCGCCTCCTCCTCCCCGCGTCTCCTTGTCCTCCCGCCTCCTCCTCCCCACGTCTCCTCGTCCTCTCGCCTCCTCCTCCCCGCGTCTCCTCATCCTCTCGCCTCCTCCTCGGCCCACGCGAGATGTCAACGGCTTGGGTAAAGCAGGAAAGCGCGTTACTCAAGCCGAGTAAAGTAATTTAGTTACCGATGTTATGAATGTAACGCGTTATGTTACTACGTTACCAAAAAAAGTAACGTAGTTAACGTAACGCGTTACATTATAACTCGTTACCCCCAACACTGAGAACATGTCACCCATGAGACAGGTGAGTGGTCGGCACTGCGAGGCTTCGTTCTAAGGTAAGTATTTCATAATGAGCTAGTATGCGATGCATACTACCTCATTATGTGTTTGTCTTTCAGGTGTTCATTTTAAAAAAAAAAAAAATTCTGAGGTTTACAACCTCTTTAAAAGATATATATTTCTTTTTTTTTGCAATAATAATAATAATAATAATATATATATATATATATATATATATATATATATATATATACATACATAGTATCTCACAAAAGTGAGTACACCCCTCACATTTTTGTAAATATTTTATTATATCTTTTATGTGACAACATTGAAGAAATGACACTTTGCTACAATGTAAAGTAGTGAGTGTACAGCTTGTATAACAGTGTAAATGTGCTGTCCCCACAAAATAACTCAACACACAGCTATTAATGTCTAAACTGCTGGCAACAAAAGTGAGTACACCCCTAAGTCAAAATGTCCAAATTGGGCCCAAAGTGTCAATATTTTGTGTGGCCACCATTATTTCCCAGCACTGCCTTAACCCTCTTGGGCATGGAGTTCGCCAAAGCTTCACAGGCTGCCACTGGAGCCCTCTTCCACTCCTACTTGACAACATCACGGAGCTGGTGGATGTTAGAGACCTTGCGCTCCTATACCTTCCGTTTCAGGATGCCCCACAGATGCTCAATAGGGTTTAGGTCTGGAGAAATGCTTGGCCAGTCCATCACCTTTGCTCTCAGCTTTTTTTAGCAAGGCAGTAGTTGTCTTGGAGGTGTGTTTGAGGTCATTATCATGTTGGAATACTGCCCTGGGGCCGGTCTCCAAATGGAGGGATCATGCTCTGCTTTAGTATGTCACAGTACATGTTGGCATTCATGATTCCCTCAATGAACTGTAGCTCCCCAGTGCCAGCAGCACTCATGCAGCCCCAGACCATGACACTCCTACCACCATGCTTGACTGTAGGCAAGACACGCTTGTCTTTGTACTCCTCACCTGGTTGCAGACACATGCTTTACACCATCTGAACCAAATAAGTTTAACTTGGTCTCATCAGACCACAGGACATGGTTCCAGTAATCCATGTCCTTAGTCTGCTTGTCTTCAGCAAACTGTTTGCAGCTTTCTTGTGCATCATCTGTAGAAGAGGCCTCCTTCTGGGATGACAGTCATGCAGACCAATTTGATGCAGTGTATGGTCTAAGCACTGACAGGCTGACCCTCCACCCCTTCAATCTCTGCAGTAATGCTGGCAGCACTCATACATCTGTTTCCCAAAGACAACCTCTGGATATGACGCGGAGCACGTGCATTCAACTTCTTTGGTCAACAATGGTGAGGCCTGTTCTCAGTGGAACCTGTCCTGTTAAACCGCTGTATGGTCCGGGCCACCATGCTGCAACTCAGTTTTAGGGTCTTGGCAATCTTCTTATAGCCTAGGCCATATTTATGAGGAGCAACATAGAGTTCTTTGCCATGAGGTGCCATGTTGAACTTCCATTGACCAGTATGAGAAAATTAGAGCGATAACACCAAATTTAACGCACCTGCTCCCCATTCATACCTGAGACCTTCTAACACTAACAAGTCACTCTACACCGGGGAGGGAAAATGGCTAATTGGGCCCAATTTGGACATTGTCACGTAGGGGTGTACTCACTTTTGTTGCCAGCTGTCTAGACGTGTGTTGAGTTATTTTGAGAGGACAGCAAATTCACACTGTTTTACAAGCTGTACACTCACTACTTTACATTGTAGCAAAGTATCATTTCTTCAGTGTTGTCACATTAGATATAATAAAATATTTACAAAAATGTTAGGGGTGTACTCACTTTTGTGAGATACTATATTTATATATATATATATATATATATATATATATATATATATACTCACCGGCCACTTTATTTTTGCCAATCAGCCAATCACATGGCAGCAGTTCAAAGCATTCGGGCATCTAGACATGGTGAACACGACTTGCTGAAGTTCCAACCATGCATCAGAATGGGAAAATGGGGAAGAAAGGGGGTTTGAAAGACTTTGAATGTGACATGGTTGTTGGTGCCAGACAAGCTGGTCTGAGTATTTCAAACATTGCTGATCTACTATGATTTTCACGCACAACCATCTCTAGGGCTTACAGAGAATGGTCCAAAAAAGAGAAAATATTTAGTGAGAGGCAGTTGTGTGGACAAAATTACCTTGTTGAGGTCAGAGGTCGGAGAAGAATTGGTAGACTGGTTCAAGATGATAGAAAGGCAACAGTAACTACGATAACCACTCGTTACAACCAAGGTATGCAGAATACCATCTCTGAACGCACAACACATCCAACCTTGAAGCAGATGTGCTACAGCAGCAGAAGACCACATCGGATGCCGTTCCTGTCAGCTAAGACATGGAAAATAAGGCTACAATTCGCACATTCGCACATGCTCGGAAAAATTGGACAATAGAAGATTGGAAAAATGTTGCCTGGTCTGAGAAGTCTCGATTTCAGCTGCGATATTCAGATGGTAGAGTCAGAATTTGGCGTAAACAACATTAAAACATGGATCCAAACTCAAGAACCTTTTCAGTTGGGGGAGGGGCCTGAACACAGGGCGTGTAAGGAGTGCTATCTAGGAGCTCTGGGGGTTTCCCTTTATGTAAAGGAGTCTGTCAAACCCTGGTGAACATTATGGGGAAGAGCCTGTGAAATCCATCTGACCTCCCCTGCTGCTTTCCCCATCGCCTTGGCAGTAAAGGTGGCTCACCACCGGCACCCCCGGCAAGGGCTGGGCAGTTTGGCACGGCTCGGCGGTACGCTGAGGAGCAGGAGGAGGCGAGAGGCGGGCCATGCCTGACACGTTCGATACGGCAAGAGAGAGAGAGACATTGAGGAAGGAGCTCAGCTGAACTGAGGGGGATGGAGTGAGGACACTGCAGCAGATGGAGGGGGAGACATTCCGAAGCAGAGCCCTGAAGAAACTTGTATAGCGGTACGGTAACACTCTCTTAGATCTCTCCTAGACATCCTGGTGCAGTTTTCCCACACCAGAGGCGAGCCGGAGATCTGAACAGATAGTGGTGGGTGAGCCACAGGACTGTTATTGTATTGTCTGGATATAAGTATATAACATGTAAAGCAACAGCATTTAAACACTGACTGTCAGTACCAGAATCCTGTTTAACCCTGTGTAAAAACTTTGTGGAAACAGGAGGATAGAACTGGAGAGACCTAGCATTAAATGGCGTGAACTTTATAACACTAACAAGCTAGTACAAACATTATTAATTAAGGATGGTTCCTTAAGAAAGTAGTGCTGATGCCTGAAAATTCAGTCCTCCATAGAATGCCTAGGTTGTATCAAAGCATTCAATAAAGAGACTACGTTGGGAGGATATAAAAGTACTAAATGGCCATGTTACCCCCTTCTCTCTCACTTCCTCCACCTCGGAGAATGGTGGTTTTGTTTTGTTTTTTCTACCTCCTGAGGTGGAAGAGGGTGGCCCTCTTCCCTTCTCCTCTCTTCCCCGAATCAGCGGACATTCCCCAGTGTTCAAAGATCAACACATAAAGGGGAGCTATTAAAATTAGCTTCATTTCAAAATAATAGGAAAAACCACGAAAGTAGGTGAGGTAAAGACCCCAAAGGCAAACTCAAATTCTAGCACCATCAAGAAATACATGACACAAGATGGAAGCCCATGGAACTCAGGAACAGAAAAGAAACAACAAGGAAATAGTGAAAGAAGAGTTTCAGGGAAAAGTGAAGAAAAGCAAACAAGGTATTAACAGGGAGAAACCTCAAACCCATCAAGAGAAGATGGGGGAATGGAGAGCGATACTGATGTAAGCAAGAGGGAAGAACAAAGTTCAATCTCCGAAACAAAATTTGAAAAAGCAGATATGTTAACAAAACTGGAAAATTCGATAAAGGAAATTACTACAGTGCACAAGGATCTGGGTCATATGCTGACACACATAGAGGAGATTGAAGAAAAAGTGGACAATCAAGCCCATGAGATAGCACAGTTGAAAGAACAAGTGGTGTCCTTACAAGCAGAACAAAACAGAATGTGGTATAGAGCAGTGGTGTATTTTGTTTTTGTGCTGCCCTAGGCAAGACTAAAATTGGGCGCCCTCCCCCCCCCTCCTATGTAAATTTGCCCATTCCTTTTTTAACCGATGTAACTCCCTCCAAAATTGAAGGACTACAAGTCCCAGCATGAACCCCTGAGATCTCAGGAGAGGGGGGGGTGAGAGGGGGTGGGAGAGAGAGAAGGGGGTGGGTGAGGGAGAGGGAGAGGGGGGTGGGTGAGGGAGGGGGAGAGGGGGGATGAGAGAGAGGGGGTGAGAGAGAGAGAGGGGGTGATCAAAGAGAGAGAGGGGATGAGAGAGAGGGGGGGAGATAGTGAGAGAGGGGGATGAGAGAGAGAGGGGGGTGAGAAAGGGGGATGAGAGAGAGGTGGGATGAGAGAGAGAGGGAGAGAGAGGAGGGGAGAGAGAGAGAGGGGGGGGGGCAATGAGAGGGGGGATGAGAGAGAGAGAGGGGGTGAGAGAGAGGGGGTGAGAGAGGCGGCTCTAGCAACCAGTGGCCAATAGAGTCTCATGTGGGGGGGGGCAGCTTTTTGCTGCCCCCCTGCAAATTGCCGCCCTAGGCCTGGGCCTTGTTGGCCTAGGCCAAAATACAGCACTGGTATAGAGTAGAGGATCAAGAGAATCGAAATAGAAGACAGAACTTAAGGATCCATAGCTTACTGGAGGTAACAAGAGAAGATCTGAGAAAAACAGTGAGCAAAGTGTTTAATCCATTATTAGGCAGACCAAAGGAAGAACCACTGAAAATAGAGAGAGTACACAGCATTAGAAAACCCCAAAGCATAACAGCAGAAGCCCCAGGAGATGTAATAGTGAGATTCCAGTTCTATGAAGAAAAAGCTCAAATTTGGGAAAAGATGAGAGGGGCAACCTTATTGGAATATGAAGAAGCAAAGCTTCAAATATTTACAGATTTAGCCCCAGAAACTCTAGCCAGAAGGAGACTTCTGAAACCACTGCTCGAACAGATGTGAATAAAAAAATGTAAAATATAGCTGGGGTTTCCCGGTAAGTCTAATAGGACAGAAAGATGGCTAATCTGCAAGACTAAGGTTTCCAGAAGACCCACACATTTTTTGCCGATAATTAGACCAGCAAATACTGGATTTATCAGGATGGGTAGAAGATGTAAGGAAGACAATAGCAACAGAAGAAGAGCAGTGGCCCAGAAAAATGAAAAAAACAAATAAATAACTTTAAAGAGATAAAGAGGAGTGAGTCCATCTACTCCCAGTGGAACTGGGACAGACTTAAAGAAAATAAAAAAGGAATGGTAGAGAGGGAGTAAGAAGAGAAGAGAAAGGAGAGGGGAATAAGGGGGACTGAAGGAGGCGGGGGAAGAAAGGGAAGGCTATTAACATCAGGTGGAGCTTGGGGATAGGGTGGTATTTCTGACATAGTAGGTACAGATGGGGGTAATTATAAAACTTCAATGAGAAGGACGGGAAATTCAGTCTACTGGCACACTCCCGAATCCAAACCCCATATAAGGGGCAAGATCCAGCAGGCGTACGTGTTTAGAGTCTTACCTTTGAAAAGAATCGATGGAGGAGGAGAGGTTGCTGGAACCAAAATCAATTCTATGGTCAGAACATGGCCACAAAACACCTAGGACACAAAGGAAAGGGGGAGGGAAAGGGGAGGGAGGGAGAGGGTAGGGGGGTGGGATCTTCCCTTTTTTTCTTTTTGGCGACCATAAGGATCTTTTCTTTATTGCTGTTTCTTTCTTTTCCATGCCACTCATCAGCAGGTTTTACATTTATTAGCAGGACAATTGGATATTTAGCAGTGGGTGACAGGGAAGAGAAGGAGTAAAAGGTAGTGAAAATTTTATATGAATACAATTAAACTTTTTACATATAATGTAAAGGATCTAAATACCACAGTAAAAAAAGACATAAGATCCTTAAAGAAATTCAGCATTACTCAGCAAGCATAGTATTCATACAACAAAATTATATATCACACGATTCAAAGGTGAAATTGTACTCAAGAAAATACCCAATATGGTATTATGGAGACTCAACAATGAGAAGGGCGAAAGGGATGGCTATAGGATTTGCAAAAGATATAAGGTTTATGGTAATAGAAAGAAAGAAAGAAAGAAAGACTGACCTGGAGGGTAGATATTTCTTTTAGAAAGGAGAATTATTTGGTACAGAGGCTATGTTGGCAAATATATATTGCCCTAATAAGAACCCAATGTATTATTTAAGGCAGACCCTGGGAATACTCAGTAAATTTAAATCAGGCAAAGTAAGAGTTGCAGAAGATTTCAATTTCTCTATGGATCCCCAGTTGGATGTGTCGTTGCATGCACGGAGGAGTGAAGGGCAGCAGCTCAAATTAAAAAAAAACATTAATCCAACATCAATTGATAGCTATTTAGAGAGTCCAACATCCTAAAGTGAAGGACTATACATTTTACTCCTCCGCGCATGGGTCCTACTCGAGACTGGACTATATACATGTGGAAAACAGATGACTAGATGCAATGGGTAAATCACCTATTAAAGTAAGAACAATGTCGGACCATGTCTCTGTAACAGCAGAAATGAAAATAGTAGAGGTACAGAATAGGGTAAATAACTGGAGATTAAATATTAAAAACAAAACAGAAGAATTATTTTATCCAACAACAGATATTGCAAATATATTCCAGGAATATTATAGTGCATTATATATATTTATATATATATATATATATATATATATATATATATATATATGCAGTAAGATCACCTGGGGAAACTGATAAAAAACTAGATTGAAAATAAGAAATATTAGCCTACTTAAAAGAAGCCAAACTACCTGAATTGGTAGAGGGAAAACTCTTGGATTTGGAAAGACCTATAACTCAGGAGGAAATTTTTAAAGCATTAAAAGAGACAATTGAGTACTGTCCGTGATACTTTTTTTATTTGCACTAACATACAATTTTTCAGGACAAGCTTTCGGGGTATGTCCCCTTCTTCAAGATCCAAGCAGTACTCAGTACTTGAGTACTGCTTGGATCTTGAAGAAGGGGACATACCCAGAAAGCTTGTCCTGAAAAATTGTATGTTAGTGCAAATAAAAAAAGTATCACGAACAGTACTCAATTGTCTCTGTCGCAAGTGCACTAATACGGCTACAATGACCTAAAGCATTAAAAGAAACAGCTATGAGAAAGAGTCCAGGGCCAGATGGATTCCCAGCTACCTATTATAAAAAATACAAAGAAATATTGGCTCCAAAATTATGTGCATATTGGAATACGTTAGAAGAGGGAAGTGAAATGAGAAAGGAATCATTACTGGCTCATATTACAGTGATACTAACGCAAGATAAAGATATTGCATATTGCTCCAGTTATGCAATATCACTATTGAACACAGACATAAAATTATATGCTAAAATATTGGCCACTAGACTGAAGGGTTTAATGCCAGAATGGATACATATGGATCAAGTTGCATTCGTTCCGGGAGGGAAGGAAGAGACAATGGACTGAGAACATTGTTACTCTTGCAAAAGGTAAAAAACAGATGGACCCCAGCTCTACTCCTGTCAATAGATGCCGAAAAACCATTTGACAGGGTAGAGTGGGGATTTATAACAACACAGGGATAGGTCCAAGAATGATTCAGTGGATTAAAATATATAAACAGCCAACAACGAAAGTTAAAAAAAATGGGACTCTGTCTCGGACCTTTGAACTGAACAACGGAACGAGACAGGGGTGCCCCCTCTCGCCTCCATTGTTTATAATGACACTGGAACCCCTGCTTGTGACTATCAGAAATGATATCGATATAAAAGGAGTAAGAATAGGAGAGGAGAAACATAAGGTAGCAGCATATGCAGATGATATTTTGTTCTATGTGTTCAGTCAGAGAACAACTCTGCCAAAAATAATGAAAATATTGAATTATTAGCAAACTTTAAAATTATCCTGTGAATTCAGAAATTTTAAATATAAATATGGACAAAAAAAAGAAGAACACGATTTGCTGGAAGAATTCCTGTTTAAATGGCAGGAAACATTTAAATACCTAGAGGTAAGAATAACAGCAAAATAGAAAGATCTGTACCAAAAAAAAAAAACTACATACCATTACTAAATGATATTAAAGAAAAATTAAGAAAATAATCAACAAAACAACTCTCTTGGGTAGGGCTTAATAACATGATTAAAATGGGAATCTTACCAAAAATACTTGCCACAGAGTTATTTTAATATTTTAAAGAAAATGATATTGGGGTTTATATGGCATTAGAAATAAACAAGAATACAATTTGCATTAATAAGTTAAAAATAAAACACAAGGTGAATTAGCTGTCCTGGATTTTAAAAGATACTGTAATGCAGTCTTACTAACAGGGGTTATTGATTGGACATTTAATTCACAGGATAAAAGTTGGGTTAATATATAAAACGCATTAAGTAAAACACTATTGAATAAGGTCATTTGGGTACCACAACAGCACCGTCATTTTTCTAAAGATATAAGTGCACTTACAACGTATGTAATTAAAGTATGGGATCTTTTACACAGACAAAGGAAATGGGATTTTAATCCACCACTATTACCGCTTTTAGGAACAAATTATTTTCCACCAGGGAATGAGACACTATTTGGCATATGGATAAAAGATAAAAATGCACAGTTAAAAGATACTGATGAATGGAGGGGAATTATGTATAATGCAGGAATTAAGACACAAAATTGATTTATTATTGATAGATGAATTAAGATATTTTCAATTAAAATACTTTGTACAGACATTGCCTGACATTGTAAAGATCCTTAGCTTAAAGGTTGCGCCAAAGCACTGAGTATCCCAGATTTACAAGATTCTTACTAAAATGGCGGAGCCAGTTAGCCTGCCTTATTTGGAAAAATGGGAGACAGAGCTCAATGCAAACTGGAGCAAACAAGAAAAGGAAAAAATACTGAATTTAGCTGATGGCACTGCTATAGACATAAATACGAAGGAAATTAACTATAAGTGTCTATCAAGATGGTATATAACACCTGCCAAAGCACAGAAATACCAACTGGGAAAATCCTCGCTATGCTGGAGAGGATGTGGGTTAAGAGGAACAAGGACACATATATGGTGGGAATGTCCAAAAATAGTGACATTTTGGCAGCAAATTATAGTATGGATCTGGGAAATAATGGGAGTAAATATGCCCAAAAACCCTGAAACCTATCTATTTCATAGTACCAATCTCACAATTAAGCAATATAAAAAGTCGGTGATGCCCCATTTAATAAATGCAGCTAAATATCTAATTCCAAAAATGTGGCAGGTAGCAGAAACCCCAACTTTAAGAGACTGGGTTAGAACATACCCACAACATGGATTATATGGGACAAAATAAAATCGGAATATTTGCTAACATTTGGAGAGGGTGAAAAGAGTTTGAAGGTACAAAGAGATACTTGGAACTAATAGGGGTCTGAATTGAGGATAGGAGGAGGAAAATAAGTGATAAGGAGGTTTTGTAAGGTTAAGAAAGAGGGGGGATCGAGGGGAAGGGGTGTGGCATGTGGGAATAAGGGGGAAAATTAAACGTAAGAGTGTTCCTTATTTTTTATGAATATATGTATTTTGTACAATATGAAAATTAATAAACTTTATATAAAAAAAATAATTAAATAAAAAATAAAGTTTGGATCCATCCTGCCATTATAAACGGTTCAGGCTGGTGATGGTGGGGGGGATATTTTCTTGGCACACTTTGGTACCAATTGAGCATTGTTTAAATGCCACGGGCTAGTTGAGTATTGTTGCTGACCATGTCCATCCCTTTATGACTACAGTGTACCCATCTTCTGATGGTTCCTTCCAGCACCATGCCACAAAGATCAAATCATCTCACCACTGGTTTCTTGAACATGACAATGAGTTCACTGTACTTCAATGGCACCCACAGTCACCAGATCTCAATCCAATAGAGCAACTTTGGGATGTGGTGGAACAGAAGATTCACATCATGGATGTGCAGCTGACAAATCTTCAGCAACTACGTGATGCTATCATGTCAATTTGGTTCAAAATCTCAAACACCTTGTTGAATCTATGCCATAAGAAGTTAAGGCAGTTCTGAAGGCAAAAAGGGGTCCGACTCGGAACAAGCAAGGTGTACCTAGTGAAGTGGCCGGTGAGTGTATATACAGTATACTGTGTATATATATATATATATATATGTATATATATATATATTATCTCACATAAGTGAGTATACCCCTCACATTTTTGTAAATATTTTATTTTATCTTTTCAAGTAAATATTGTATTATATTTATTATATTTTATTATATCTTTTCAAGTGACAACACTGAAGAAATTATACTTTGCTACAATGTAAAGTAGTGAGTGTACAGCTTGTATAACAGTGTAAATTTGCTGTTCCCTCAAAATAACTCAACACACAGCCATTAATGCCTAAACCGCTTGCAACAAAAGTGAGTACACCCCTAAGTGAAAATGTCCAAATTGGGCCCAATTAGCCATCTTCCCTCCCCTGTGTCATGTGACTCATTAGTGTTACAAGGTCCCAGGTGTGAATGGGGAGCAGGCATGTTAAATTGGCTGTTTTTGCTCTCACTCTCTCATACTGGTCACTGGAAGTTCAGCATGGCACCTCATGGCAAAGAACTCTCTGAGGATCTGAAAAAAAAGAATTGTTGCACTACATAAAGATGGCCTAGGCTATAAGAAGATTGCCAGGACCCTGAAACTGAGCAGCACCGGGGACAAGACCATGCAGCAGTTTAACAGGACAGGTTCCACTCAGAACTTGCATTTGGGAAATAGATGTATAAGTGCTGCCAGCATTGCTGCAGAGGTTGAAGAGGTGGAGGGGTCAGCCTGTCAGTGATCAGACCATACGCCGCACACTACATCAAATTGGTCTTCATGGCTGTTGTCCCAGAAGGAAGCCTCTTCTAAAGATGATGCACAAGAAAGCCCACAAACAGTTTGCTAAAGACAAGCAGACTAAGGACATGAATTATTGGAACCATATCCTGTGGTCTGATGAGACCAAGATAAATGTATTTGGTTCAGATGGTGTCAAGTGTGTGTGGCGGCAACCAGTTGAGGAGTACAAAGACAAGTCTGTCTTGCCTACAGTCAAGCATGGTGCTTGACTGTAGGCAAGACAGACCTACAGTTCATTGACAGAGACAGAGCTACAGTTCATTGAGGGAACCATGAATGCCAAAATGTACTGTGACAAGCTGAAGCAGAGCATGATCCCCTCCCTTTGGAGACTGGGCCGCAGGGCAGTATTACAACATGATAACAACCCCAAACACACCTCCAAGAAGACCATTGCCTTCTAAAGAAGCTGAGGGTAAAGTGGATGGACTGGCCAAGCATGTCTCTAAACCTAAACCCTATTGAGCATCTGTGGGGCATCCTCAAACTGAAGGTGGAGGAGCGCAAGGTCTCTAACATCCACCAGCTCTGTGATGTCCTCATGCAGGAGTGGAAGAGGACTCCAATGGCAACCTGTGAAGCTCTGGTGAACTCCATGCACAATAGGGTTAAGGCAGTGCTGTAAAAGAATGATGGCCACACAAAATATTGACACTTTGGGCATAATTTGGACATTTCCTCTTAGGGGTGTACTCACTTTTGTTGCCAGCAGTTAAGACATTAATGGTTGTGTTGAGTTATTTTGAGGGGACAGCAAATTTACACTGTTATACAAGCTGTACACTCACTACTTTACATTGTATATATATATATATACACACACACACACACACACACACACACACACACTTACATATACACACTTAGTCAAACACCTCATCAACACGTCCCAAGTGTTAATAAAAATATTAAAATGAAAATAACTGCATAATTAGTAATACCTATGAGCCCACGCCTAATGTGTGAAAAGGAACTTCATATCTTTCTTTTTTATTGTAAGAAACTCAAATTGGAACGCTGAACACTGTGTAGCAAAATATCACTTCTTCAGTGTTGTCACATGAAAAGATATAATAAAACATTTACAAAGATGTGAGGGGTGTACTCACTATTGTGAGATACTGTGCATATATATATATGTGTATATATATATATATATATATATATATATATATATATATATATATGTAGCATATGTACCTCTCCAGCCCATGTGAGCTGCGAACCTGGGTGTGAAAACTGACACATTGACAACTCCGGCATCTTTGTTTAGTTGTTTTATTATAGTTTTAGGGGATGGGAGAAGGGAATGAGTGGGATACTCCTTTTGCTCGACTATGTACAATTGTGGGACTTTTGCAGCAAAAATGCCCGTTAGCGCTGTCTTGATGCCAGCCGACACTAGCCAACGCTTTGAACACACTGTATCTCTGAAAGCTGTGCTGGAACCCCGACTTAAGTCTAGTAGATTCAGGACTGTAGAACCTTGAACATCTGACACTGCTTGCACTGCAAAGTCACTGATTACTCTCTCCCAGACTTGTATAAAGTATTCGAAATTTCTACTTGAGTAAAAGTACAAGTGCTCGATCAAAAAATTACTTGAGTAGAAGTGGAAGTGCTCGCAGAAAAAGTTACTTAAGTAGAAGTACTAAAGTATTCAACATTTTTTTTACTTAAGTATTGCAAGTAGTTTTTTCAAAAAATTTGCTACTTAAGTACTAAAAGTAAAAAGTACCAGTAGTTTTGAAAAAAAATTTCTACTCAAGTACTGAAAGTAGAAGTACAAGTACTGTGTTATGTAGTTATTAAAGAAAGAAGTCAAAAGTATGAACATCATATTGTTTTTATTATTTCAAATGATTTATTCAAATGATTAACCTGTGTTTGTTAGTAGTTTCTTGATGCACTTTAAGCGCTGTAGCACCATTTATTTGTTTGTTTCATATTTTCTTTTTATTGGAAAGATTTGGTATAGCAGCTTTTATTATACACAGCCTTTATTTTCGTATGCGCTGATTTACAAATGACATTATACACATTTTTTTGAGCTTTATGCAACCTGCCATCTACTGTTCTGGCAGTGGTAATTTTTTTAAAAGTAACGAGTAACTATGCAGCACAAAAAAAAAAATACTTGAGTAGAAGTATCGAAATCATCGAAAAAATGTAGTGAAGTAAAAGTAGAAGTAGGAGAAAAAAATTCTACTCTAGGAAAGTACAGATACCGCATTTCGGTACTTAAGTACAGTACTTAAGTAGTTCTACTTCGTTACTATACATCTCTGCTCTCTCCAGCCTTGCCCTGGCTTGAGGTAGCTTTCTGTGTATTCCTGTACGGCTGTAACTCTCAACTGATGCACTCACACTGTGCATTAACTCTTCAGGGCCCAAAATGCAGGCACCCCCTTTACCGCTTCAGGGTCCTCAACCTAGGTACCTCCTCTATCACTTCAGGGTCCTCTGACTAGGTACCCCCTTTACAGCTACCTGACACTTGGATCCTAGAACCTTCTCCGGAGTGGTCCCCACTGACTCTAGGCAGACCCCCAGGGGTAATCCTCAGTACTCACGACCTGTGTAGGCTTTCCTGGGACTGGACCCCTCTCGCTCTCCACTGGTTCTCAGCATACCGGATCCCCCTCAGCTCAACTCAGCGCTCTCTGGATTCTCAGGCAGCACCCGAGACATCCGCCTCCTCTGACAGGAGGAGAGACAGCGGTCCTCTCCCTCCTGGGACTCCCACCAAAGACAATAAGTCATGCTCTCCCTCAAACTTATACCCACTCCCAGAATCTTTTGCGGCAGAATTTGCCTTCTAGGGTAGTTACAAGCCTGAATGTATCCCTGATTGGGTTTCCTCCACTGCCCTATGAGAAGCCTCTCACAGAGCCATGGGGAGACTCCCCTTTCAGCAGACATACCTGGAAACCGTGACACCCTACCAAAAGAAATCATAGCCCTGCTGTTAGGCAGACAAGGCCCACTATACATTTACATAGCACCTAACTGTAGGGTGCTATATATATATATACATATATATATATATATATATATATATATATATATACAGTGTGTATATATACAGTGGGTACGGAAAGTATTCAGACCCCCTTAAATTTTTCACTCTTTGTTATATTGCAGCCATTTGCTAAAATCATTTAAGTTCATTCTTCTTCCTCATGAATGTACACATAGCACCCCATACTGACAGAAAAACACAGAATTGTTGACATTGTTGCAGATTTATTAAAAAAGAAAAACTGAAATATCACATGGTCCTAAGTATTCAGACCCTTTGCTGTGACACTCATATATTTAACTCAGTTGCTTTCCATTTCTTCTGATCATCCTTGAGATGGTTCTACACCTTCATTTGAGTCCAGCTGTGTTTGATTATACTGATTGGACTTTATTAGGAAAGCCACACACCTGTCTATATAAGACCTTCCAGATCACAATGCATGTCAGAGCAAATGAGAATCATGAGGTCAAAGGAACTGCCTGAAGAGCTCAGAGACAGAATTGTGGCAAGGCACAGATCTGGCCAAGGTTACAAAAAGATTTCCGCTGCACTTAAGGTTCCTAAGAGCACAGTGGCCTCCATAATCCTCAAATGGAAGATGTTTGGGACGACCAGAACCCTTCCTAAAGCTGGCCGTCCGGCCAAACTGAGCTATCGGGGGAGAAGAGCCTTGGTGAGAGAGGTAAAGAAGAACCCAAAGATCACTGTGGCTGAGCTCCAGAGATGCAGTCAGGAGATGGGAGAAAGTTGTAGAAAGTCAACCATCACTGCAGCCCTCCACCAGTCGGGGCTTTATGGCAGAGTGGCCCGACGGAAGCCTCTCCTCAGTGTAAGACACATGAAAGCCCACATGGAGTTTGCTAAAAAAACACCTGAAGGACTCCAAGATGGTGAGAAATAAGATTCTCTGGTCTGATGAGACCAAAATATAACTTTTTGGCCTTAATTCTAAGCGGTATGTGTGGAGAAAACCAGGCACTGCTCATCACCTGTCCAATACAGTCCCAACAGTGAAGCATGGTGGTGGCAGCATCATGCTGTGGGGGTGTTTTTCAGCTGCAGGGACAGGACGACTGGTTGCAATCGAGGGAAAGATGAATGCGGCCAAGTACAGGGATATCCTGGACAAAAACCTTCTCCAGAGTGCTCTGGACCTCAGACTGGGCCGAAGGTTTACCTTCCAACAAGACAATGACCCTAAGCACACAGCTAAAATAACGAAGGAGTGGCTTCACAACAACTCCGTGACTGTTCTTGAATGGCCCAGCCAAAGCCCTGACTTAAACCCAATTGAGCATCTCTGGAGAGACCTAAAAATGGCTGTCCACCAACGTTTACCATCCAACCTGACAGAACTGGAGAGGATCTGCAAGGAGGAATGGCAGAGGATCCCCAAATCCAGGTGTGAAAGACTTGTTGCATCTTTCCCAAAAAGACTCCTGGCTCTATTAGATCAAAAGGGGGCTTCTACTAAATACTGAGCAAAGGGTCTGAATACTTAGGACCATGTGATATTTCAGTTTTTCTTTTTTAATAAATCTGCAACAATGTCAACAATTCTGTGTTTTTCTGTCAGTATGGGGTGCTATGTGTACATTCATGAGGAAGAAGAATGAACTTAAATGATTTAAGCAAATGACTGCAATATAACAAAGAGTCAAAAATTTAAGGGGGTCTGAATACATTCCGTACCCACTGTATATATATATACATACATACACACTTACATATACACACTTAGTCAAACACCTCATCAACACGTCCCAAGTGTTAATAAAAATATTAAAATGAAAATAACTGCATAATTAGTAATACCTATGAGCCCACGCCTAATGTGTGAAAAGGAACTTCATATCTTTCTTTTTTATTGTAAGAAACTCAAATTGGAACGCTGAACACTGTGTACATAGACACTTGGGAATTTGTTCATCCACCACTGGTTTGGGACTTATGTTTTCCTAACCCATCAAACATATGCCTGAATTTTTTATTTATCCAACACAAAGACCTCCCCTGACCCCCTTATTACTGCAGCCTCCACTGGGAAAATACTACTTTCATACCATGCACCATCCACACTAAACTTACCCCCACAGACCCACCCACCCCAAACTCAGAATAACTACCTGAGGACTAAACAAATCCAAACTTGGAAATCAGGTAATCCTGTCTGAGATCACCCAACAAATCCCAACTCCCATGTGTACTTGTTTGTTGTTGTCCTATCTTGTAGGAAGCCCACAAATGTGTGATGAAGAAACTCTTATCAATCACAGGCCAACATTAAAAAAGAGAAGAGCTGTGCCAAATTCAAATGCTTACTGAGCTCCTGGTTTCCCGGGGAGGAGCTGGGCAATTTACTATGTAAAGAATTAAATGATTCCTGAGATGCAGGAGAACCCCTTGGAACAGTAAATAAAAAATGATGATTGAGATCTCTCCTATGAGGAAAGAGTAAGAACAAGAACAAAAATGTAACGGGGTTAATTTCAAAAAGGCAAATAGACTGTACACTTTGCCAGGCAATTCACACTTTGCAAGGAAATTTTATCTAGATCTAAGTCAATGTGGTGAAATTTTACTTTGCAAAAAATAATCAATCACATGCTAGGAGAATAGAAAAAAAAAATGTTTCTTGCACATGATTGGATGGTAGAAGTTAGACAAATTTTACCTCATTCACTAAGATCTGAGGAAAATTTCTTTGCAAAGTGTAGCTATCCTTGCAAAGTAAAAAGTCTATTTGCCTTTAGAAAACCAACCCCAACATATTGCAGCTTACAAGTTTTCTTCTTTCTGTCTTTTTTCTCTTTGTTTTCACCTAGTGATCCTCAGTAAGGGCTCTTTCACACGGTCCGCCTCCGTAGGCGGATCCGTGTTGCTCAGTGGGGATCGATCCGCGATCCCCTCTGAGCCGGCGGATGACAGCTCCGTCTCCGCTTGCAGAGCGGAGAGGGAGGTGTCACAGCCCCCGATGCCCTCTATGGGGGATCGGATGAGAGCGGACCGCTTGTCCGCTCTCATCAGATCCGATCCGATCCGATTACTGAACGGATGGAAAAATAGGGTTTCCATCCGTCCAGATTTCACGGGCAGGATCGGATGCGGATGGCAGCGGGTGTCAGCGGAGGTGTCTCCGCTGACACCCGCTGCCCCATAGAGCTGCATGGAGGATCCGATCAGATCCGCCTAAAAAACTGACAGGCGGATCTGATCGGACCGCCCGTGTGAAAGAGCCCTAATGGATTTTTTTAAACTAACATTACCATCTAATGTCAGTTGGGCATAATAATATGCCTAGACGGCATGGGAGTGTGGCTGCACTTATTAGTTAAGCTTAATTTAAATTCCGGTATTTTAGCGTAATCGCCGCTATTGTTTTAGCTTATCGGCTTTTTGAATTAGGTTTCTAGGCGGGAAGCGCTCGGATTGGCTGATTCCAGTCAAAGAAGGCGGGAAAGTCACGCGTCAGCCGGGCGGGAAACATGTGAGCCACGTGCGGCTACGTCATAGGCATAGGCCTATATAAAGGGCTGGGCGGCTTCAGTCTCCTCAGTGTCTCTGAGCGGCTTGGCGAGCTCGGAGCTATAATACTCTGAGCTATAATACAGAGCTCGCCAGCCGCGGTAGGAGATGAAGACCCTCATGCGAAGACTGCTGGAAAGAGCAGCGTCCGAAGGCGGAGAAGAGTGGCTGAAGAGGTGCCTCCAGATGTCCGGAGCGGAAGAAGAGGAACCGGCGCCGGAGTCCCGTTCAGCGCCGGAGTTCCCGCCACAGTCGCCACCGCCGGAGGTCCAGCCACCGTCGAGAGCCAAGCCGCCGGCGAGGGTCCTGTCGCCACCGGAGTCGCAGCCGTCAGCGGAACTTCATCTTCCGATGAGAGGCAAGTCGCTACCAGGGGTCCAGCCGCCGCCGGAGTTCCAGCCGTCGCCGGAGTTCCTGCCGCCGCCGGAGGTTCAGCTGATTCCTGGGGACCAGCCGCCGAGTCAAGACGTCGCCGGCCGGGTGTCAAGGGTGGCCGCCGGCGCGCAGCCTACACCCAGAAGAACTCAGCGGAAGCCTCGTCGGAGCCTTCCAGCAGAGCGGGGCAGATCGAGGATGGAGGCGGCATCCGGAACTTCGTTTCGGCCGGAGGCGGACCTTTTCCCAGAGGAAGAAGAGGAAGCAAGCGGAGCGGGCCTAGTCGAGGCCGTGAAGCGCCGGGGTCAAGAAAGGTCGGAGGAAGGATCCGGAAACGGCGGAAGGAGTTCTCCCCGTCGCCCATTCGGGGCAGGGAGGGGAGGGGGCGGCCTCTGCGCCCCTCCCCCTCAGGTAGGTGTGCTTTCTTTCCTCCTACAGACGGGGACTTTCGGGCCACGCCCCCATCGCCGGTGGAAGAGCAGGGGTTCAGGCCTTCCAGGCTGACCCCATGTACAGCTTCAAGCCAGGATCACAGGGTGAGCAGTCCATTACCAGAAGCATTGCACAAGGACAGGCAGTACCCACAGGCAGCAGCTACAGGGAAGCAGCCAGGTGAGTTGGCTACAGGTAACATGTTAGAGCAAATTTTGCAATCATTAGCCAACATATCTGAGTCGCTTAGTAATAGCAATGCTTCCCTCATGTCGGTATGGTCAGATAATAGATCTAGTAATGCTAATTTGAATGTGAACCAGTTTCAGCCTTCTCCTTCTGTTCAGGTTGCTGCTGTCCCTGAATCTTGTTACAAGGAAGTATTACCTTGTGAAATGTCCCCTCTTGGGTTTCACCTTTCCAATTCAGTTAAAGAAAAAATCTGGAAAGGTGAATACCTGGATTTGCTTTCTTTGCACCCTAATAGCAAGGAATTCTTGAATAAGGATGATAAGAAAGCAGATGATACTGATAGAAGACGCCCTGTAACCAGGTCCTTTTTCAACTGGTTGCAGGCATTCTGCATATACTCTTCAGTGATGGGTGAGAAATACCCTGAAAAATGTTCAGGCCTGTTCCAACATATTGAACATATTTTGGAGGCATACAGGAGTTTTGGTGGATTGGGTTGGTTCCAGTACGATGAATCTTTCCGCCAAAAAATTTCTGTATATCCTAACTTAAAGTGGGGCATGAAAGATGTGGGCTTATGGCTCAATTTAATTGCTCCAGCCAGACCTACTTTTCCTAAATCGCAAGTTAGTTCATCCAGCCCCAATCCGGTATATAAAAAAGGAGTGTGCTTTGCATATAACGAGTCACAGTGCAAATGGCTCAACTCGTGTAGGTATCGGCACGAATGCTCCTTTTGCGCCGGGCCTCACCCGGTGGCAAAATGTTTTAAAAGAGCTACAGGTTCACACACAGGAAGGGATTTCTCTAAAAGCATGCACGCCGGTGAAGCTGTTAAACATGCTACATTGGCTAGCTCTATATCTAGACCAGGAGAGGGCACAAACACTAATTAAAGGTTTTTCTGTTGGTTTTGAGCTACCGGTTTTCACAGGTAATGGTTGCATTGTAGTGAACAATTTAAAGTCTGTTATTCAGTACCCTGAGGTGGTAAAGGAAAAGATTATTAAAGAAATTTCAGCCGGCAGGATTGCTGGGCCATTCTTGACTCCACCCAAATTTTAGAATTTCCCCATTGGGCTTGGTACCAAAAAAAGAACCTAATAGTTTTAGACTTATCCACCACCTATCTTTTCCAACAGGCAGTTCCTTGAATGATGATATTGATCTGTCTTTGGCATCAGTTCAGTATGCCACGCTGGACGACGCGGTACAGTTGGTCAAGAGGTTCGGGCGTGGGCACTGATGGCAAAGACGAATATCGAATCGGCCTTCAGGTTGCTGCCAATTTCCCCCAATTCTTATAATTCTTTAGGTTTTTGTTTTTTAGGTTTTTTCTTTTTTGATATGTGTCTCCCCATGGGTTGTTCACTATCATGCTTCTATTTTGAAATGTTTTCCACTTTTCTTCATTGGGTGGTTAGCAGGGAGGCTGGCTTTGAGGGAATCGTCAATTATTTGGACGATTTCCTTTTTGTCGGTCCTGCAGACCTTCCAGTCTGCTCCAAACTTTTGTTTATATTTTCTTCTATTGCTTCTTATTTTGGTATACCATTGGCCGAAGAAAAAACGGTAAGTCCTACAATGGTTATTGATTTTTTGGGAGTCACCATGGACTCTAACCTTTTTCAATGCAGGCTTCCCATGGCCAAGATAGAAAAATTACAATCTTCCATCGCTTTCTTTTTGCGAAGAAAGAAAATCCTTTTGAAAGAGTTACAGTCATTTTTAGGATTATTGGCTTTCGCGACGAGAATCATGCCAATAGGCCGGATTTTTTCCAGGAGATTGGCAATGGCGATGTCGGGTTTTAAATCACCATACTCTCACATACGGTTAACTACAGACATAAAAGATGATTTGTTGGTCTGGTCCGTTTTTTTAGAAGATTATAATGGAAGGTCTTTCTTTCAGGAAGATTTTTCATTGGCTTCAGATTTACATTTATACACGGATGCAGCTGGGTCCTTGGGTTTTGCAGCCATTTTTAAAACGCATTGGTGTTGCGGGGCATGGCCTGAGGCTTGGGTTGCAAAAGAAGCAACGAAGAACATCGTTCTTTTAGAACTCTTTCCGGTAGTGGTGGCATTGGAGCTTTGGGGAGAACAATTCTCTAATAAAAGAATAATTATTCATACTGACAATAAAGGGTTGATATACAGTAAAACCTTGGTTTGAGAGTAACTTGGTTTAAGAGCGCTTTGCAAGACAAGCAAAATTTTCAAATAAATTTTGACTTGATATACAAGCGATGTCTTGATATACAAGTAGCCTCAAGTCACAGCTGAGTATAAAAGAGAAGAGAGGCGCCTCTAAGTGTAGCAATATGGTTAAATTTAATGAAGTTACAACATTTAGCAACTCACATGGTTGATGATTGGAACAGGCACATCTAAAGGCCCGTACACACGTACCGATCGTCGGCATACAAACGTCGGTGGACGAAGGATCTGCCGATTGTACGCGTGTTAGTATGGTGCCTCCGACAGATGTCTGCGCACAATCCGCGGACAAAAGTCTTTCTTGCAAACATGAAAATTTTTGTATGCCGACACCAGAACGGACGATTGTTCGCCTGTCAGTACACAATTCGGCCGACAGACCGCAGATTTGCAAGACTGGGCATGCTCAGAAAATAGAAAACACAGGGAAAGTTAACCATTACATGACATCACTTCTGCAGTCGGCGGACAAAATTCTTGTGCTGTCCTTGTGCTGTCTTTGCACTTTTCAGCAGACACCGACATCCCGGGGAGAAAAGAGGAACATTTGTAAGCCGACCATCGGTACGTGTGTACGGGGCTTTAGGATGCAGGCATCCGGGGTAAAGCTGTCCACATAGACCATCCTCCGCACCGTCATCTACATCATCCCTTCCATGTTGCCCCTCGCTTTCAGATCGCTTTACTGCAGGGTGGTCTTCCCGATCAGGATTACAGACTGGCAGCCAGCGGTGCAGAAGATGGTCTATGTGGACAGCTTTACACCGGATGCCTGCTTACTTAGATGTGCCTGTTTTATCCATCAACCATGTGAGTTGCTAAATGTTGAACCTTCATTAAATGGGAACCATATTGCTACACTTAGAGGCGCCTCTCTTCTCTGTGATACTCTGTAGCTCCTGCTGGATTTTGCTTCTAATCCCCTTGTGGAAGCGGCTATTTGTGGATTGACATTTTATGGTTATATAACCTATCGCAATGCTATAATCTTTTTATATGGACTATAAACTGAAGGACTTATGAATAAATCGTTGTGGAACGA
This sequence comes from Pelophylax lessonae, assembly GCF_965119305.1. Taxonomy (NCBI): domain Eukaryota; kingdom Metazoa; phylum Chordata; class Amphibia; order Anura; family Ranidae; genus Pelophylax; species Pelophylax lessonae. The sequence continues at coordinate 512,601,705 of NC_138769.1, forward strand.
ATCATCTGAGTTTCCATTATTTCTTATGGGGAAATTCGCTTTGATATAAGAGTGCTTTGGATTACAAGCATGTTTCCGGAACGAATTATGCTCTCAATCCAAGGTTTTACTGTATGCAGTACACTGTTTGTCATCTAAATCTCTTTTTGTCATCAAATTACTTCGTCATCTGGTTCTTCTATGTCTGAGATTGAACATCTGGGTTAAGGCGAATTTTGTCCCTGGGAAGCAAAACAATATTGCTGACGCACTGTCTCGCTTCCAGATGGAACGGTTCAGGAATTTTTTGCCAGAGGCCGACGTGATTGGTTGCCTGTGTCCGCGTCATCTCTGGGAATTGATTTAAAGTTGCTGTCATCAACTGTGCAGAATTCCTTGGCTCCCAAAACATGGGCAGATTATATGGCCGCATGGCAGGGGTGGCTGAATTTCAGTTCGAGCGCTGGGTTTCTACCATACTCGCCATGCGAGCAGTCAATACTAGCTTTCTTATGCGTGCTCATGCATAAGCAATTTTCTTATAGCCACATTAACAAAACGCTAGCGGGCGTATCCTTTTTCTTCAAACTGCATAATTTACCGGCATGCAACAGTTATTTCTTGGTCAGACAGGCTTTAAAAGGTTTCAAAAAATTTACTTTTATTCCTGATGATCGCAGACCTATTTCACCAGATGTTCTGTCCAGATTATGCTCAGCTACAAAGGTTATTTGTTATTCGGATTACGAAGCGTTGTTATTTAATGCAGCTTTTGTTTTAAGTTTTTTGCAGCGCTTCGTATTTCGGAATTGTTGCCCCCCAATAAGCATAGTTATTCTGGTTTGAAACATAACAAAGTTGTGGTTTCTAATGATAAAGTTTTTGTTTTTATCAGAAGGTCCAAAACGGACCAATTGGGTAAAGGTCATTGGCTCACTTTAAACGCTTGTGGCGACTCCGTTATATGTCCTTTCATATCCATTAACAAATTTCTAGCCGTTAGACCCCCTCTTCCTGGTAATTTTTTAATTCTTTCGGATGGTTCTTCTCTTATTAAATTTCAATTTTCTTCTGTCTTCAGGAGATGTACCTCTTTTCTAGGCTTAGCTGCTTTTAAATTCTCCCATCATTCTTTTCGTATAGGAGCTGCCACGGAAGCTGCTAAAATGGGCCTGGATGTGGAAATCATAAAAAAACTGGGTAGATGGGAGTCTGACAGTTTTAAGCTTTACATTCGTCCAAATGTATCTCTCTGATTCAGTTTGCAGATCTTACATCTGGATAATTGGACACTCTTATGTATATTGGGCTCGGAAGCGGGCAGAACGCAGAGTATACACTTCTAATTTATCATTTAATATGGAGGAAGTCCAGGTGTTATGGAAAGGCATTAGGGGTCTTCAATGGGAGAACCTAATTTATCACATCTTGCGTTTATTAAATAGTTGGCCAATTCCTTCAGTTTTAATTATTCACCTAGGTGGGAATGATGTGGGAAGACGTAAAACATTGGATTTATTGCTGAACATTAAATATGATCTGAAAAAATTGAGTGATATTCTTCCAGAAACTCAGTTAATTTTTTCAGAAATAATCTCGCGTTTTATCTGGACGTCTTCAAAGGAGGGTAAGCCTTTGGAGAAGATTAAACGGAGATTGAACCGATCTTTGTAAAAATTTTTACCACTCATCGGGGGGTTCTCCTTCCGTCATGTTGAATAGGGGGGGGGGGCTCCCTGGTCTCTACAGACAGGATGGGATACAGCTATCGGATGTCGGTCTGGATATTTTTAATCTAGACCTTCAGACTATGATAGAATTGTCCGCGGCTGTTGGGCGGGCCGGTAGCTTTCAGCAACCGGCTGTTGGGGGACTTGTTTGTAGATTTAAAGATGTATTTTGACTGGTCATCACTCGAGTCCTACGGCTGAGTGATGTGGTTTTCTGGATTTGAATTTATTAATATTTATGGAATATTTATTTATTTATTTATATTTATTAATAAATATTAATATTTATGATTATTTATTTGATTAATTATTAAAGTTGTTTACAATAATTTTCAAACCAATAAATGTGCCGCGGCCAAAATTTTATCCATTTATGAGTGGTCTGTGTATCATTGAGTGGTCTGTTTTTATCTTATCAATATTTATTGACATAGCAGTCTACATTCCCATGTCAGTTGGGCATAATAATATGCCTAGACGGCATGGGAGTGTGGCTGCACTTATTAGTTAAGCTTAATTTAAATTCCGGTATTTTAGCGTAATCGCCGCTATTGTTTTAGCTTATCGGCTTTTTGAATTAGGTTTCTAGGCGGGAAGCGCTCGGATTGGCTGATTCGAGTCAAAGAAGGCGGGAAAGTCACGCGTCAGCCGGGCGGGAAACATGTGAGCCACGTGCGGCTACGTCATAGGCCTATATAAAGGGCTGCGCGGCTTCAGTCTCCTCAGTGTCTCTGAGCGGCTTGGCGAGCTCCCCACCCCCCCTCCCTGTCGTGGCATGTTTATGTGGTCTGTCACCCTTGGATCAAGGGGGGACTTGTTTGAAGATTTAAAGATGTATTTTGACTGGTCATCACTCGAGTCCTACGGCTGAGTGATGTGGTTTTCAGGATTTGAATTTATTAATATTTATGGAATATGTATTTATTTATTTATATTTATTAATATTTATGATTATTTATTTGATGAATTATTAAAGTTGTTTACAATAATTTTAAACCAATAAATGTGCCGCGGCCAAAATTTTATCCATCTATGAGTGGTCTGTGTATCATTGAGTGGTCTGTTTTTATCTTATCAATATTTATTGACATAGCAGTCTACATTCCCATGTCTATTATCTCTAAAATGTTATGTAGAGTGGAATGTCTAGGATTAAAGTGGAACTAAAGGCCAAACTTTTTTCCATTTTAGATTTAGAGTAAAGCCTAGTACACACCACTAGTTTTTTTTTTTTCTGTTCAATCGAGCGTGTTGAAAAAAATAAAAATAAAAAAATGATAGCTCCGGTCAGAGCCACTGTACTAACGAGCCAATGTAAGTATAGTGATCTCCCCTGCTGAGCTATTTTTTTTTAACAAGGGGAAGGCCCCCCTTGCCAAAACACTCCAGTCAGCGCTCTCAACCATTGGCTGACCGTGAGCAGGTTGGCTGCTGGTTTTCCAGCATGCTCACCTGACAGAAGCCAGCCAAACACACGGGTTGAATGTCAGCAGGTTTTTATTGAACCAGCCAATGTCGTCTGGCATTCAGCCTATGCGTACCAGGCTTTAGAGCAGGTTATAACCCCTGTTTTTTTGCCATATGTGTCCCATTGAGGAGATTTTCCTTAATTTCCCATCTGGAAGCCAAAACAGGAAGTGAGAGGATATCCTGGTGTGCCACCAGGGTCACCAGAACTAGTGTCCCCATTGGAAGATTTCCCAAAATTTGTAAAACGGTGGTAACTGAGGGTTTGCCCTTTCTGTTTGGACCATATACTGTCCCATATTTATAAGTAGAGCTAAAGGCAAAACATTTTTCCATTTTGAATAGAATAAGGGGAGTTACGTATAACCTGTAATTTTTTTTTCTTTTTTGCCATCTGCATCTTTTTACTTCCTGTCCCATCCCCAAAACAGAAAGTGAGAAAAACATCCCTCCAAAGTGAGGGAATCCTGGGGTGTCACAAGAGCTAGTGTCTGTATTGGAAGATTTACTTACTTTCCTTTATAAAAATGGAAACTCATCTTATGGTCAAAGTCCAGGTCAGTACTAGAAAAATGTATTTTCTCTTTTATTTTTAGAGGTACTCTGCTTCAGTGATTAGATGTGGAAATTCCAAAAGTGTTACCCAAGGACAGGTATGCTGCAATATATAACCTGTTTGTTTTGGGGTTTAATACCGCTTTCATGATGACAAACAAGGAATCAGACTAATGGGCCATACACACTATACAATTTTCTTTAGATTTTTTCCTTCAGACTTACCAAAACCATATAATATGAGGTCAAACCTAAACACTTTCCATTTGTATGCAATCAGTCAGGCCCTTGCACTACATAGAAAAGGTAAATCTAAAGTAAATATGACAACAAAAGTTGTATAATGTGTATCCAGCTTTACTAAAGGCATAAGTAGCCATTAGATAAACTCTGACCATGACCTTAATGGTCAGCTGTATATCCTCAGATGCACTCTGAGCCTGGGTTCACACTGCTGCAATATGGGAACCAGAGCGATTCTAGTGCAGGTTCCCGTATCACATCTCCCCCACAGGCAGTTCATGCTGCTCTCTGCAAACCTCTGCGGGTATCAATACAAAGGTAATGACACCCCCGGGTCGGTTCGCAGATCGCAGTGTGAACTGTAAATTCGGACAGGAATCGGATCGCATGGGCGGGAACACCCATGCGATTCTGATTCCGGTACAGGAAAAAATGTTCCTGCACCATTTTCATGCGAATGGAATGCGAGTTCAGCCATACAAATGGTGTGGCGGAATTTGCATCGCACAGACATCGCATGTGATCTACACAGCAATGCGGTGTGAATACCATGCAATGTCTGTGTTCACAACAGTGTTAACCGAGGCTAAAGGAGCAGCCTTGTTTTCTATCTTGTAGCCATATCCAGAAATTGGTGAACAACAGGAAACTTTTATCCATTATGTGAGGAACTGGTGGAGTGAGCCCTCGTGTTGAGGAGGGCTTCTCTGCAGGCTTGGAGGACCTACCTTGAACGGAATAATTTAGGGCAGATGATGACTTGGGAAGCTGTATATCTTTATCTGGGCTACCATGGGAACAAAAATTCTGCCTGCTCAGACATTGCCAAACACTTAGGTATTTTTTCCCTTTGTGTGGCTAATTTAAAAAGGTGCTTCTAACTCGTTTTATTTCTTATCTTTTTCTGCAATGCAATCCTAATGGAAGTGAGAGAAAATCTATCCAAAATTGGGTAAGTCCCCTCATAAACAGGTGTTCCTAGAACAAGTGTCCCCAGTGGAAGATTTTCACTCCTCCAGTTCTGGAGATAACCCAAAATGGTGGATTTTTCAATCACTTTCTATCCCCACTTACAATGGTCACCAGGTCAAATAGAGAGGTTAAATCTCTCTAGTGAGTACAGTATGGCGGGTTCTAACCCCTTATGACTCTAAAACTAAAATAAATAGCTTTGGCTTTAGATCTAAATGTGTAAAAGTGATTAAAATATATCACAATTACCTAACCACTTGGCAGGAGTCTGAAAACTGTAAATTTAAATAGTTTCTTTAGGCTTGTATCACTTTATTCACTTTATAATGCTTCATTGTTAAATACATCAAGGAATCAGTACACAAGTTTATGCATGCAAGAAACACATAATTAAATTCTTGCCATTTCTCTGATACATGGGAATACTCTGAAGTCGTCTCTTTTTAATCAGGAATTGTCTAGGATGCATCTCCAGACAAAACTGACATCAATAAAACAGCTCAAGAAAATGCCAACGCCAAGAGTTAGAAAGATTTCACAATCTAAAAACAAAAATGTTCTAAGTCATCATCCCTGATATGACAGAAATATGATGTCCTCAGTATAAATCACCCCAGGAAGGTCTAGAAGTGTGGAACTTTGAAAATACTGAAATAATAATAGTGATTTTATTTTATATGTATCACCTTGCTTATTGGTTTAAGTTACTTCTTGCAAAGTGTCAAGAATAGGAGAACAAAGCACATTCTACTGCAATAGTCCAGCCAGATTGCAAAAATGGCCTATTGTACATTTGTGATAAAAGAAATGGGCTTTCTTGTACATCATCTTTAGAAGGGGCTTCCTTCTGGGATGACAGCCATGCAGACCAATTTGATGCAGTGTGCAGCGTATGATCTGAGCACTGACAGGCTGATCCCCCACCCATTCAACCTCTGCAGCAATGTCCTGGTAAACCACTGAATTGTCTTGGCCACCATGCTGCAGCTCAGTTTCAGGGTCTTGGCAATCTTCTTATAGCCTAGGCCAACTTTATATAGAGCAACAATTCTTTTTTTTTAGATCCTCAGTTCTTTGCCATGAGGTGCCATGTTGAACTTCCAGTGACCAGTAAGAGAGTGAGAGCGATAACACCAAATTTAACACACCTGTTCCCCATTCACACCTGAGACCTTGTAACACTAACGAGTCACATGACACCGGGGAGGGAAAATGGCTAATTGGGCCCAATTTGTACATTTTCACTTAGGGTTGTACTCACTTTTGCTGCCATTGGTTCAGATATTAATGGCTGTGTGTTGAGATATTTTGAGGGGACGGCTAATTTACACTGTTATACAAGCTGTACACTCACTGCTTTACATTGTATCAAAGTGTCATTTCTTCAGTGTTGTCACATGAAAATATATAATAAAATAGTTACAAAAATGTTAAGGGTGTACTCGCTTTTGTGAGATACTGTATATATACTATATATTTACTGTACATACACAGACACATGTATGCATATTTTGAGCTTTGGGGTGCACACCCAAATGCAATAGGCTGTGCACACTTATGATAGGGAACAAAAGTAAATCCGTTATGGAAAAAATATGGATTTACTGAAAATGGTAGTTCACTGGCTGTTCTGCAGATCAGCTGCTGTAGCTTGAAGGAAAGTGTTATGGTTTTGGGTAAGTTTATGAGTTCTTAAACTTTATTTTTTGTTTTTATTATAAATGCAACATTTTTGGTTTACAGGTTTTTCAAATACGCAGTATGATTTAAATCTTTTTATGTTGTCTGTCTTTTATTGTCTGTATGGAGCAGCTAAGGAAGTATAGCATAAGTGTTCTTGCACATGGCAAGTTTGAACATTAATGTTCCTGGCCAAAATTTCTTGCATTTATTTTGCATGTATTTGCACATACACAAGTAAAATACATTCTAGCTCCCATAATGCAATTTTAACCTCTTCAAATAAAAATTTTTGCCCCTGTACGCATATAAAATAACTCAGTTTCTGTATTTTTTTTTTACTGATCTATACTCAGCACGTTTACATGTCTGTTTGTACAGGCACATTGAAAACAATAGGCTACATTTAGATCAGTAAAATAAAATGCTTCTATGCCTAAAAACGCTGTTTTTAGACAACAGTGTGCATACGGCCTAAGGTATGGTGTCACTTCTGATGCATTCAGTTGAATGTTTGAAAATGAGTTAGGCCGGCCATACACAGTTCAAATCTCAGCCAGTTCAGTAGGAACCGGCCGAGATTGGAACCGTAATGGGTAATCAATATACCAAGTTGATTGATCGATCAACTTGGGAACAACTAGCCTGCCGGATTCTCTTGCAATTATCGTTAGCGGTTGCTATAGCCACTAGTGATAATCACTGTCCTCTCCCTGTGGGGACGGCTTCCCCTATCCCCCCCTTAGACCTAATGATCTCTGTAAACAACCTATTTTTCTTCCCAATAGAGTACATAACAATATATAATGATTTTAACCCATGTAGGATTTGTCCTGTAGTCTGAGAGGCAGTGTTTATTTTTTTATTTTTTTTAAAGTTCAGACATCCATAATACACGTGTAGGTTTCTAAATATTTCAAAAGAGAAAGAGGAACTAAAATATAGGTGTTATACATGTAACAAATGTAAATGGTGACATCTACAGTACATATCTATATTAATAAAAGCCAAGTGTCCCTGCGTCCACATTCCCTGTGTCCGTGGAAATGCGCTACTGCGCATGTGCCACAGGACAGCCGCTGGGACTGGGGGCGGGCACTGACCTGTGTAGGCTGGGGGAGCTCCTCGGTGTCGGAGGCCGGGTGTTGGGGGTCACCCCCGATAATGGTGCAGTGTGAGGGTCGTTGTACTGCCGATAGTTTCAGTAGCCACCGTTCGGAATTCGTATGTGCTGGGGAGGCGGAGTTCCGATCAGTTGCCTTAGATTTTAAAAATGGCGCCACCCGGCGCCAACATGTCACTGCGCATGTGCCGCTGCTCGGTAAAAGCCGTACACGTTCGGCTATTTCCGGGAATAGCCGAACATAGTCGAGCTTTCCCGAGCAGAGGCGCATACGCAATGACGTGTTGGCGCCATTTTTAAAATCTAAGGCCACTGATCGGAACACCGCCTCCCCAGCACATACGAATTCCGAACGGTGGCTACTGAAACTATTGGCAGTACAACGGCCCTCACATCGCACCATTATCGGGGGTGACCCCCAACACCCGGGAACCGCCCTCCGACACAGAGGAGCTCCCCCATCCTCCCCAGCACATATCAGGAACAGGTAAGTGAGACTCCTCCACTGCCGCACTGCCTGCCATTATGCCAGGCTGCAGGCATACTACAAGAGATGCAGCGCTGCAGGCATGGTACTCCTGTACCATGCCCGCAGCCCCGCATTCCCCTGCACCATGCGCGCAGCCCCGCATTCCCCTGCACCATGCGCGCAGCCCCACATTCCCCTGCACCAATGCGCGCAGCCCCGCATTCCCCTGCACCAATGCGCGCAGCCCCGCATTCCCCTGCACCAATGCGTACAGCGCCGCATTCCCCTGCACCATGCGCGCAGCGCCGCATTCTCCTGCACCATGCCCGCAGCCATTGCAAACTTATATTCTGAGGTTTTAATTACATTATTTTAATATAGTCAGTCGTGAACTAAAGTGGGCCGGTCTAAGGCATGAGACTCCAGGGCTGAAAATGAGTCGCACTCCAGCCCTGCCGGAGAGTCTACACTCACCCGCATGCTGGAGCCGGGCAGGAGCACCCCGTCATGGGTCAGGAGAAGAGGCAGGCGCGGGGGGATCTGGATAGAGCCGCTAGAGGAACTTCCCTGAAGAGCACCATTATCGGGTAACCCCCAACACCCGGGACCCGGCCTCCGACACCGAGGAGCTCCCCATCCTACACAGGTCAGTGTGACTTACTTCTGGGGCCCCTGACATGCTGCCCGTCCCCAGTCCCAATGGCTGTCCGTGGGGCACATGCGCAGTAGCGCAATCAAACAGACACAGGGACGGACGCAGAGACACTTGCATATTATTAATATAGAATAGATATCCTACATACACCCCAGTCGGGCGGCCGGCCAAAACTCTTGAAGCGGTGGGTGTGCGCGGGCACGCGGCGGGTACGCGCTCGCACGCGAGAGCCGCTCGGTCAGCTCTGCGTGTGTCTCTGTTGCTAGGGCAACAGGGACGCTATGTGCAGAGCTGGCTATGTCATGCGGCTCTCGCGTTGTTAGAAAAAAAAAAAAAAGAGATAAGCGAGAGCCGCTCAGTCAGCCATATGTTCTAGCGCCCGTTTATTTAACGGGCTTAATGTCTAGTTATAGTATAAAAGAGTTCTATTGAAAACACATACAGCAATGTTAAGAATGATATCACAGAACAGTCCTATGCATTAAAATTACATTTATTCTAGCAATTTCTAGTAAGTCCTTGGGAAACCGCTTCTTTTACAAAAACATTGAAACATTGGTTTCACATTTAAATCACACTTTTATTTATGTATATAGTCCTTACCTCCAAAGAAGCTGCTGTTTCCCAGATCCCTGGTTTCTGATTTTTTTTGCAAATTTGTACAGTACCCTAACAATTTAAAGGAAAAGAAAACCGTAGTAATTTCTCAACAAATATGTACAAACCCGATTCCAAAAAAGTTGGGACACTGTACAAATTGTGAATAAAAACAGAATACAATGATGTGGAAATTTCAAATTTCAATATTTTATTCAGATAACATAGATGACATATCAAATGTTTAAACTGAGAAAATGTAGCATTTTAAAGGAAAAATATGTTGATGTTAAATTTCATGGCATCAACACATCTCCAAAAAGTTGGGACAAGGCCACGTTTACCACTGTGTGGCATCCCCTCTTCTTTTTATAACAGTCTGCAAATGTCTGAGGAGACAAGTTGCCCAAGTTTAGGAATAGGAATGTTGTCTCATTCTTGTCTAATAGAGGCTTCTAGTTGCTCAACTGTCTTAGGTCTTCTTTGTCGCATCTTCCTCTTTACGATGCGCCAAATGTTTTCTATGGGTGAAAGATCTGGATTGCAGGCTGGCCATTTCAGTACCCGGATCCTTCTTCTACGCAGCCAACATTTTCGGCCGACAATCTGCACGTGTGTATGGGGCATTACAGTAACATTCCTGTACGTGATGCAGTGCCGTCTAAGGGCCCGATGATCACGGGCATCCAGTATGGTTTTCCGGCCTTGACCCTTACGCACAGAGCTTGTTCCAGATTCTCTGAATCTTTGGATGATATTATGCACTGTAGATGATGAAATTTTTTCTCTGAGAAACTCCTTTCTGATATTGCTCCACTATTTTTCACCGCAGCATTGGGGGAATATGTGATCCTCTGCACATCTTGACTTCTGAAGGACACTGCCACTCTGAGAGGCTCTTTTTATACCCAATCATGTTGCCAATTGACCTAATAAGTTGAAAATTGGTCCTCCAGCTGTTCCTTATATGTACATTTAACTTTTCCGGCCTCTTATTGCTACCTGTCCCAACTTTTTTGGAATGTGTAGCGCTCATGAAATCCAAAATGAGCCAATATTTGCCATGACATTTCAAAATATCTCACTTTCAACATTTGATAGGTTATCTATATTATATTGTGAATAAAATAAAGTTTGAGATTTGTAAATTAGTCCATACCTTTTTTACTCACAATTTGTACAGTGTCCAAACTTTTTTGGAATTGGGTTTGTAAAACAAGGATATTTAAGTTACACGATCGGTGATAAACAAGTGGAACATACTAGGGGTAATCCTGCCTGTAACGGAACAGGGCACCCCGGACCGGGTACCTCCGTTGACAGATGCTCCTAGTGCTTCCCAAGGGCTCCAAGCACTCCACCAGACACCCTAACCACTTCAGACCCCACGAACCGCCGCAGCTTGGTTAGGGTCTTGCAGCAGCCTCCTACCCACCCTGGACCTCCGACAAGGCTCCAGGTTCCTATGGGTGAACCTCTCTTTCCCCAGAGAGTGCAGCAGAACAAGCTCTTACAAGAGCTCAGTGATTCTCTAAGGGAGTATGGAAGACCATAGCAATCCCTTGCAGCAGATTCCCCCAATAAGGGACAAGACTCTAGATTGAGGTTGAAGGAACTCTCAACAACTTTATTGAACAAGACTTATATACAGAATTTGGAACATCCCGCCCCCAACAACCGCTTTTCTATTGGTCAATTGTAAAGTACCTGTGGTCCCCTTCAGGTCCTCCTTAGCCATGCAAATGAGGACTTGAAAATGAGTCAGCAGTGATTGGTCAGACCAGAAGGACTGCCATGTACAATGAGACAGAAGCCCCCAGGGGGCAATCAATGTACACAATAGCCAGACACAGAACAATGGGAGGTCATTAGCACTTACAATGAGACAGGGCAATCCACATTCCCAATACACAAACAAAAGGAAAACCTTGCTGACATTGAAAGATATGTAATATACACAGCATTTAGGAATTACAGATTTCATGGAAAATGGGAATAAATCTTAATATTTCTATATGGAGATATTGCTGGCAAATATGAAGCAATCCAAACCATTACTTATCTGTCTTTATATTCCAGTGACGGTGAATACTGTCACACTGCCTAAAGGTAGCAGTACCACAATAACAGTTCAGCAGTGTATATTAAACCCCTTTCCCCTCTGGCCAGCACGTCGGGGCCAAATCTGATGTTGGAGTGCTCAAGATAAAGTTCCTCCAAATATTGGTAAAGGCACGTACTCTGTCCCCCCATGCAGACAATGCTCTTCCTTTCAACAGGGTGTAGTGGGGCTGACCAGCAGCCTCTCATTGACTCCTGTGGCAACAGATGACCTCTCTCCATTCCTCTTCGGTGGCTGAATTAAGACAGCGTCTTCAGCACTCTCTCCAACAACTGGGCAGCAGGCTCAGACAGTGATGATCCCAAGTGCCAGGGAGTGGCCTCTGCAATGCCTCTCTCCATCTCAGATGGATACGAAGGTAAGTGTTTCACCATCAACCAAATGCACTCCCTCTCTCCCTTAATGTCCTCCTTGCTCTCACATCCTGGGAACCAGTGTAGCACTGCCCCCTTGGTGGTTGCTTGAAGGTGCATGTTCTTCTGTGCCGGAAGGCTGAAAGTAAGTAATGAGTTATGAGTTTTAGGAGTGCAGTTTTTGTGAAGTGTTGTGAGCCAGACTGAAATGGGTCAAGAGAGTTATTAGTGAAATTGTAGCCCAGCGACTTTTAGATTAGGTGTTGTAGAAGTTCTGAGGTAAACAGAAGCAAGATGAATGTTAGGTTATTTACACTGATAGCGCCCATCAAGGGCTTTTTAAAGATTATGTTAAGCCAACATTTCATATTCCCGATATGTGCCTGCTGTACCATGTACTTGTATGGAAAAGTATCCTGTTCTCTTTATATTGCTTCCTTTGTGTGGAATACCTGGTGTTCCTACCAGTCACTCTGATTTCCTATTAAAAATTGATCACACTAGGCATGAGAGCACAGCGTCATCAGTTCTCCAGCTCAGCTGGGTACTCAGCCTGCTCTCTTCCAGTGATCAGACTCGTGCTGACATCCCCCTCCCCCTGCAAATCATTCACTAGGAAGTCTAGTGTGCTGTTGTTTCTCCTCCCCTAGCTCTCTAAACCCCTCATGCAGCCGAGAACAGAGGGTATGTGATCACTATTAAAAAAAAAAAAAGGAGAAACAAAGGTATGCATAATGTTTTTATATGTAAACACAAATGTTTTGCCTTTCATTCCGATTTTAAACTGAATATTTTTTTTTATACAAGGGGAGGCTTCACATATATACATATATATATATATACACACTTTAAGTATGGGGATGACTAGTGCATGCTTTAGAAGAGTAGGGAAGATACAAATAGAGTGGGAGAAATTAAAGATGTGAGTTAAGCCTATTACACACGGGTAGAATGTCAGCCATTATTTATTGAACCAGCCAACTTTCGGCCTGTGTGTATGGCAGCCAGTCCGACAGAAGCCGGCCATTTGGCCAGCTTCTTTCAGATGGGCATGATGGAAAACAAGCAGCTGAGTGACTCCGATCAACGCTCTCAGCCATTGGAGAGTTCTGGTGGGGAGGCCGTCCCCCTGTCTGAACACAATAGCTCAGCAGGGGAGATCGCTGTACTAACGTCAGATTGTTAGTACAGCGGCTCCAATCTAAGCTGTCAGGTTTTGTTTCATTCGACCCACTAGGTTGAATGAAAAAATCCTGATAGCGTGTACTAGGCTTTAGAGAGTGTAGAAAGAGAGCAAGAGGGTGAATGTACTAACTTAAATGTGAATAGTAATGAAGTGAGCAAAACAGGAAGAAACTAGCATTTCAGGAGGCAGTCAGCTAAGGGCACCCTTCATTTCTTGTAGGAAAAAATACTTTGTGGCCCCAACAAGACCTGTACGCTTTCTTGCACATAACCACAACCTAGGATAATGCACGCTACACGTTGTGGTGCATTGTGGACCCATATGCAGATTTTTTTTAGTGGTGCATTCCATCAAAAAAAACATGCAAGTCCAACTGTTTTTGTTCATTAAGACCCCTTTTACACTGATGGACAGATCAGGTCCGCCTGTCAGTTTTTTAGGTGGACCCGATTGGATCATCCATTGCCCTCTGTGGGGCAGCGGATGTCAACGTACATGTGTGCCTTTACAATCGCTGACATCTAATCCGATCCTATCAGCTAAAAACAGACGAATGGGGATCTGTTCCCTATCCGTCCAACGGATCTGATGACAGTCGTATGGAAACAGACAGGCGATCTGTTTCCATTCGACAGCCCATAGAGATCAGTGGGGCTGTGCCTGTGTCTGCTCTGCATAGGCAGAGCGGACACAAACCTGTCAAACACCTGCTTAACGGGGATCAGCAAACAGATTCCCTGTTGAGCAGGTGAATCCGCTGACAGACCCTGCCAGTGTGAAAGGGGTCTTAGGTGTGCTGCATTGATACTGACTTTTCATTTTGAATTGAATGTCCACGCACTTAATAAACAAAAAAGAAGTACTTCAATGCAACATGTTATCCAAGCGAGATTACTGATCCCTGCATTGGCAGCATTAGGCAGGGTTATTATCAGCCAGTGGAACTAGCAGTTTAAAAATGCAGATATGGGTAATAGTTGCTCCAAGTGAGAAAATTAGCTATGCCTATTGGCATGTCACATCTACTAACCATTTACTAAACATTTATGTACATAGAGACAAAAATAGCCATTTCTTTAACATAACCTTAAGTTTTTTCATATCCCTAGTCTTTAAAATTTTGAGGCTTCCAATTATATTGGACCTTCAGACATTAAAGAGTCAGACCAGAACCCATTGTACACTAAATTCCACCAATGCATTATCAGTTTAAATATTTGTGGAACAATGAAGTAACTGAAGGATGGAGATACTCTATGACGGGCTATTTCAACTCAATAATAGATAAGAACCTTATGTACACTGTATTATCAACAAAGAAAACAGTTCTGAGTTCATTGGAAACTCATTGAAAGTTTATTGACTACCGGAGAAGACAATAGTGACATTTGTGAAAGTCGCTTCACTGGCCATTTGCATAGAACATTGCTTGTACCAAGCAGCAAATCAATCTATACATATTGGATGGTTGTCAGATGTGCAGATATAATTTTACCACTCAGAGATCATTCTTATGAAATACCTTTTTGATCTTTTCATATTCCTGCATGCTTGGGTTGCTAAAACCATGAATCTTTAGGTCTACAAAGAAGAATTCAAGTTCCCCTAAGTAATAAACAATTACAGAAAACAGTTCTCCTCATAGTAAATTCTCTATAAAACCCCTGGATACATTGATTGTAGAAGACTCTGAGTGCCTACAGACATGCAGTAGTATCCCAATCTGGCTGCAACCAAAATTGGGATGGGGATCATTTTCTATGTCTTTAGACACCAAACCTGTAAACCTTTCTTGCTTTTTAAAATGAAAAATGTCTGGTATTTCCTTTGTTTGCCAGCTCTTCTTCTGTGTGCTCCTCTGGCCCCAGTTTTATTTTACCAAGCTCCTTGACTTCCTTGATTTAAGGCTAATCACAACACCTCCAATGCTAAACCCTACCCATCAAAATCCCCCTATCCAATGAGTGTACCTCAGGTGTACAATAAAAGTACCGATTGGACACAGGGAAGGTGGGGCTTTGCCTACAGGTCAATTTTCTAATGACAAAATGAAACCAGGTCCAAAAGGTTGCAGAAAAGAGAGGTTTGGATTAGGCCTCTTTTCTATTCTAATGTTTGATCGAACAACTGCTGAAGCTCCTGATCATGTCTGCATGCTTTATGTATTGCGCAAATGCAACAACATTCACAATTTGACTATTTGAGTTAATGAGTGACTAATTAACAGCCACTTTGCGTATATCACACACACTGAAGCTGCTACATGCAATATAAAAAATAGGTCTCTTAGGAACTCTAAACAGCGAATAGGTTTGTCACATATGAAGTATATGTATCTGACCCTATGCATAAGTAAGGAAACTGACAAAAATTTTGTTACAAATTTATCCGTAATTGCACAATATTTTCATCATGATAGAAAAATCTAACATCTTGCACGTTAAATCATCTATGATATATATGTACAAGCCATAAGGTGCATGTTAAATCATCTATGATATATATGTACAAGCCATAAGGTGCATGTTAAATCATCTATGATATATATGTACAAGCCATAAGGTGCATGTTAAATCATCTATGATATATATGTACAAGCCATAAGGTGCATGTTAAATCATCTATGATATATATGTACAAGCCATAAGGAAAGCTATGTATTGCAAATGCTAATGAGGGCTTAGAAGTGCACTTCTTTATGTGCAGGGTTGTTTATGATGCCAAATAAATGTAATCATAATCCTTTGAAGGGCATCCAAAGCTGAAAACTGAAGTTCACTCTTGCGCAAGATTCTTTTCTGAAACAAATACATTTTATTTAAATGTTATTTCAGTTTTCGTATATATCACTTTGCAGATCCCATCTGCACATCAGATGCAGATATTGCTGTCTATTATTCAGCCATACGAAGAAGTAGATTAAAGGCTGTAACTTTATAATGAAATTAGCGCCTCAAGTTAAAGCAGTATTAATCCCAAAACCAAAAATGTAATGTACTGCAGCTTAACAAATAGTGTGGTGGCTGTATTAGTTTTCTTTTTAGGCTTTTTTTTTGTAATATTGCCTATTGTTAGGGTGCCTACATGATTCTGGATTAAATAGCAAGAGACAACTTTGGACTGAAGCATTGTCATTCTGGGGAAGGGGTAGATGTACTAGCAGACACACTAACAAATAAAGCTATACTCCAGCTAACTCTGTATAAGCAGGTACAGCAACAGTTTTTTCCTTTTGGGATAAAGGATTTCTTTACATAAATAAATAAAAAGCCGACCATTGTGAGCACCTCTGTCAGTGTCAAATAGCTTGCTCTGTTGAAAAACAACAGTTGAGTTGATACCCCATTATGGGTGCTTTCAGAACTCCTGAAATTGTGCACCATTCAACATACAGGCTTTACTTTAGCTTCCACACAAATAACTTCCCTCCACTTTGAGCCCTTTTATGCTTCATATTTTAAAAATGTGTGACATACAAGGCCCCAATATTTGCAACTTCAACACTGGATATCATCTCTTTGTCGCCCCTCAACATAACCTTTCCGAGAAATGAGCTTTGAACATGTTTGTCAAGGCTCCCCGGGTTCTCTGGCCCTCTGTGGCTTCTTAAACAGCCAAGCATTCTCAGTCCCCCTCTCCTACATGGCTTAGTGGGAGCGAGACCTGATGATTTCTATTGACCCAGATGACTGGAATAGGGCCTGGTTGTCAGTGGCAAAATGTTCCTTTAAACACCGCCATCCTCTAGGTGGCCTATAAAGTGCTCCTGCAGTGGTATTCCGTTCCTGGCAGGATAGACCATGCAAATTCCAGATGTAGCAAAAGATGCTTCAGAAATTGTGGCCAGCAAGGGGATGTCCTACATATTTGGTGGTCATGCCCACTGTTGATAGCCTTCTGGTCCAGAGTCTTTGGGCTGTTACATACTCTATTTCACCTGACGATTCTCTAGGATGCCAAGTTAGCTTTATTACATTGCCATATCCCAAGTGTTTTTGCCTATCAACAAAAACTGTCATCCTATCTATTTTTGTCATCCAAATGGACCATCGCTCAGGCCTAGAAGAAACCAACTGTTCTTTTCCAAGGAGTGAAAGAACGTATGACTGACCTAATGATTAATGAACAGATATCTAGCATTTTAAAGGACTCCCACTCCAAGCTCCACAAAATCTGGGAACCTTGGATTAAGTATCCCTTTACTTCATTGCACCCGGTCAGTTTTGGCCATTTATAACGGATGCCGAAAAACGGTCCTGTGTCCATAGTTTCCTCCGCCCCTAACTTTTATTCCCATCCTTCTCTCTCTTCTTTAGGGTTTCTTATACCCTCCCTAGTTGCAACCTTCCTAGGGAAGCCAGCCTTCTGGGAATTTGCTGGCCTATACAGTTTGGATATCGGTACTGGTCTTCCCAATTTACTGACTGCATTTTACAATGTTAGTGTTTGGTTTAGCAATAAAATATATTTTATACTCTATGTATTGTTTTTAGCCCCTGCAAGAGCGAAACTGGAGCTTGCTAAAGTCTTAGGGCCCTTTCACACGGGCGTTCCGTATGTCCGCAAATCTCCCTTTTTTTTTGCGGATGATTTACGGACATAATGAATGTCTATAGCATTGCAGATGTCAGCGGATGACCATTCGCTGACATCCGATTTTCTTCCTTTCAGTTCTGTTCCGTTTTTTGGAATGGAACAGAACCCTATTTTTTTAAAAAAACGGAAAGGAAGCAAAATCTGATGTCATCGGTGTCATCCTCAATGCCCATAGACTTACATTATGTCCGTATATCATCCGCAAACGGATGGGATGATATGCGGACATACGGAGCAGATGACACAAGTGTCATCCGCTCCGTGAAAAAAAAAAAAAAAGAAAAAAGGACCGGAGCCAAAAAACTGAACGGCCGTGTGAAAGAGACCTTACTTGAAAAACCAAATATATTTTATTGAATGAAAAACAACAGACTCCTGATCATGAGATGAAAATAAATTAAAGAAATCCTAAAATAGAAAACGAATGCAGCCATCGATCTAGTTACAATATGTAAATCAAAAATAATCAGCGCAAGCCCACATTAAACAGAAAAAAAGAATCAATCAAAATTCTTGTGCACAAGGCTGCAAACAATCAGTGCCAAACACAAAAACACCTGTGAAAACTTAAAGAAAATAATATTGCTGCGCCAAGTCTTTCATTGGAGATAAATAAATAAATATGTTTGGTGTACAAATTGTTATCACAATAACTCTAAATCAGTCCATCAACTGTGATACTAAAGTGATAAATCAATTTCTGAGCCGTGATTATAAAATCAATAATATTAATAGTCCCAATCCTCAGTGAAAATAGTGACTGAAAGAAAATCAAAAAACCTTCATCCACAAACGTGATCAAAAGTGCTGCATTCTTCACTCCAGGTGCTCCTAGTGACAGATTAGCAGCTCACCTTAGGAACAGACTCCTGAGAGTCAATACACACTCTGGGATAATCACTGCAGTCTGGTTTGCCTTCCCATCACCGCCTCCTGATAGTCCCTCCAGGTTTATATGGCATCGGTGTGGAAAAATAAAAGCAAGATCTAGTGCTCTCTGATTTTAAGGCTATTTATTAAATCATAAATGGTGAAATCGCACTTACATTTCAAAGCACTTCAGCAGTGCGGACTTATCATAGCATCAAACACTGCCTGTGGTCTTCGGGAATCGACGTGATGACGTGCAGGCTCCTCCCCCGTATGCGTTGCGTCATAGACTTCGTCAGCTGGCGCAACGCGTACGCTTACTGCTGAAGTGCTTTGAAATGTAAGTGCGATTTCACCATTTATGATTTAATAAATAGCCTTAAAATCAGAGAGCACTAGATCTTGCTTTTATTTTTCCACACCGATGCCATATAAACCTGGAGGGACTATCAGGAGGCGGTGATGGGAAGGCAAACCAGACTGCAGTGATTATCCCAGAGTGTATATTGACTCTCAGGAGTCTGTTCCTAAGGTGAGCTGCTAATCTGTCACTAGGAGCACCTGGAGTGAAGCATGCAGCACTTTTGATCACGTTTGTGGATGAAGATTTTTTGATTTTCTTTCAGTCACTATTTTCACTGAGGATTGGGACTATTAATATTATTCATTTTATAATCACGGCTCAGAAATTGATTTATCACTTTAGTATCACAGTTGATGGACTGATTTAGAGTTATTGTGATAATTTGTACACCAAACATATTGTGGGGGACTAGCTCGGTGGCGGGTATGGATGACCCCTTGCAGGGGTGCGTTTACACAGGGAGATAGCCGAGAAGTGGTTGCAAACAAGTTTGGTTTATTCTTGCAATTTTTCTTCACACAAGTGCAAGCGTCAAAAACATCAAAATAAAAATAAAACACAAAATAAATCCTTGCCACTGTGGGCGGCTACCTTCTCACATACAGGAACCTACCTACGGAGTCTGTCTCCAACCTACTGTTGGGCAGACTTGGCTGATCATACAGCAGACTATCAATAGTCCATTTATTATCTCTTCACATAGCAACCATTCCTTTGCTTGTCCCTTTTTTCTTCACAGAGCAATTGTCATTTGGACTTTCCTTTCACATAGAAAACATCCATTGGTTTTTCTCTTCACACTCTTCACATAGAAATAGTTCATTTTCTCACCTTGAGAAGTCTTCACACTTTTTACCCTCCTCAGCGCACATCGCTCCAGGAGGTCTTCTCCCATGCCCACACAGCGTCGGGAGGCAGCAATCCATAGACTTTCTTTGGACAAATTATAGAGGCCTTAATTTCCTCATTCTGAACAGCTGAAGTCTGTTCACCATGCTTAAACAGTTCTGGCTACCTTTGCAGCCGACACCCTATAGTAATTGGTGAATTTTCTAAACCAGGTGGAAATGTATCTCCTATCTGTGACTACATCCACAGATTTACCTGACTTCCTGTCACAATATTTATTTATTTATCTCCAATGAATCACATCTAGTTAACCTGGTGTCAGAGAAGCTAACGTTCTTGAGTAGGTCAAGGCAAAGATAAGTGGACCCATCCTATTCATCGGCTCTTGTGGGAGAAGCGCTACAGTTGTTATTGAAATCACATTTCAAAATTGGGGTGCAAGCAATTCCCCCCTTTTGGGAGGGGGGGCTGTGCCCTGTTTTTTCTCTTTAATATCTAGTTCCTAACAACAAACTCTGTTCATGTGTACAGCTGCAAGAATATAGGATGTTGTCTTTTTTCCTGGACAAAGTCTGTCAGCGCCTGGACACAGAGACTGGCTATAAGGACCAGTCACTTCTGCTCTCTTGACGTTCATAGTAATTGGTTTGATCTCTGCTCCAACCGCAATTTTTTTTAGACTGCCTGTAGTAGGTGAGGCCTGCTGGTCCTCTCCCACAGCTGTGCTCTATACACAGGCTATGTACAGCACACTAATGTCACTGCTGCGTATGTGGATTCATATTGTTTCTGGCTATTGAGGAATATACTTAAAAAAATTTTTTGTGCCTGGATTCAGCTTTTATTGGGGGGAAAAAATTGCTTTTATATAGTTGGTCAAGGTTGAATAAAGACACTATTCCATCCAATTCAACCTATGTGGGTGTGTGTGGGTGTTCATGTTGATAATCATTTTCCATATCCCTGTATATTGTGCTCACTAAGATGCACATCCAAGGAGTTTTTTTTTTAAAACAATCAATATTTCCTGTAGAAAACACCAACTGCGAAAAGGTGTTCCACATCCTTACTGCCCTGACAGTGAAAAACACCTTATGCAGCTTAAAGCGGAGTTCCGGGCACAAAAACTGTTTTTCAATAAACATACCCCCGGGACAGTCAGGGCTAGTACATTCCACAATGGCTAGCCTCTGATCTGTCCCGGTTCGCACTTACCTGCAAGAAGAAATACTTACTTATAAAATTTCTTCTACAGCGTTGCCATCTCTGTTGTGGGCAGCTGAAGCCGGCGCGATCCTCTTCTGCGTCCTCTTCCGTGTCTTCTTCTCCCAGACCGGCCCCTCTCGTCACTTCCGGTGCGGCGCCGCATTCCTCCACAGCTTCTGGGCATGCCCAGAAGCTGTTTAGCAGGGAATGCGGCGTCGCCCCAGAAGTGACGAGCGGGGCCGGTGCCATCGCATTAATTCCTGGGAGCGGACGTTCAGCTCCCAAGAATCATCACAAAGAGGAAGTGACGGCAGAGCCGCGGCACAGAGGGAGGAAGTGGAGAATAGGTGAGTATTTTCTATCTACAATTACAAGGTGAGTAAAAAAAAATAAAATATACCTA
This sequence comes from Pelophylax lessonae, assembly GCF_965119305.1. Taxonomy (NCBI): domain Eukaryota; kingdom Metazoa; phylum Chordata; class Amphibia; order Anura; family Ranidae; genus Pelophylax; species Pelophylax lessonae. Next base: position 512,623,124 of record NC_138769.1, read on the forward strand.
ACTATCCAATTCCTTTTCAGGTGAAGAAGAGCCAGCGGATGGGCACAAAATCGATTAGGTCGATTTTGTGCCCGGAACTCCGCTTTAAGGTTAAACCGCTTCTCCTTCAATTTCATTGAATGGCCCCCATATCTTTTTACACTCCCTGAGACTGAAGTTTTCTTCCTATGCTGGGATCACCATTGAGGTATTTGTATATCGCTATAATATCCCCCTCTCAAGCGTCTCTTCTCCAGGGAGAATAAGTTTAATGCTTGTAGTCGTTTCTTGTAGCTGAGATCCTCCAGTCCCCTTTTTCATTATGTGGTCTTTCTCTGGACTTTCTCTTCTACCACAAATTTCTTGGGATCCTTTTTTTGCTCTCCTCTGCTATGTGTCCCTCGTAGTCTTTTTTTTATGCGGCCCTGATTCAGCTTCCAATCACATGCCTTTTAGTGGTAGAATACTGACAATGACCCCTTAGCTTTATATTTTTTTTGAAGGCCCTTTTTTTTTTTTTCTTTACCAGTTGCCAACCACTTGCCGCAGTTTCACTGCGGCAAGGTGGTTTGGCTGCATGAACCAACTCTACATCAGTCGCGCGTGGGGTTAGGGGGCTTGTGCTCATGTCCCGGTGATTTTTGGCCTGGACCTGGTGATCGGTTCTGACCAATTGCAGAATGTCCTGTGCCTGTGTAATGTAAACACAGGCAGAGGAAATGATGCAATCTTCTCTCCGGGAGCCTTTTTCGGTTCCAGCGTTAGAAGAGAGAACATCAACTGTGAGTACACAAACACTACACTGACACCAGTACACATAGGCACACATTTAACCCCCTGATCACCCCCTAGTTAACCCTTTCCCTCCCTGTCACAGTGTACACAGTATACAGATAATTTACTGATTACTGTATTAGTGTCACTTGTGACTTCAGTTAGTGTGAGAGACAGCTAGTGGTAGTTAGTAATCTATCCCAAATAGGTTTAGGGTACCTGCCCTACATCTCCCTAATAAATATTTAACCCTCGGATCACCTCAGTTAACCCCTTCCTTGCCCTGTCAAAGTGTCACTATTATAGTGTACAGATATTTTTTGCCGATCACTGTATAAGTGTCACAGCTGACACCAGTTAGTGTCAATACAGGATAGCATCACATTGCCCACCGCATATTTAGCAATACATTTTAACCCTTTGATTGCCAGTAACACACACATTAAACACCTCCATTAGTAGTATAGTATCTGAACAGATCAATATCTTTGATCTGATCAGAACTATACTAGAATCCCCAATAGTTTAGTATTAGTATAATGTTCCCAAAACGCATGGGTTAGCAGGATCAGCCCAGACACCTGCCAGCACCTAGCCTCTTCGCTCATCCCCAAAGAAGTGCAGTATCAGCAGACTACTCTCACTTTCAATACACAGCACACTAAACCGCAGCATTAGCAGAGTCAGGCCTGATCTCTGCTAGCACTAGCTGTTACATTTTTTGGTAGCAGTTCAAACAGCCTTTCACAACCAGGTATTTTTTTACCTGAGAGTCACACTAGGTACTTATAAATTTAATGACCAAAATGTCCAAACAGAGGTACTCTAGTTAAGAGGCCTACACAATGCTGAGCATGACAGATGAGAGCGATGGGGAAGCCTCATTGTCAGAATCAGGCTCTGACGAGCATTTCAAGACTTCAGTTTCACCAGATTTAACCACTTGCCGACCGCCTAACGTCTATTTACTGTGGCACTCAGCCGCTTAAAGGCAAAGCGACGTAGCCCTAAGTCCCGCCCCCGCTCATTCCCTGGGGAACCAGCGCGTGCAACTGGCGGCTCTGATGTCCGCCGGCCACTCGCGATCTCCGGCAGGAGAAGGAGAAAGACAGACAGCTGATATAAACACAGCCGTCTGTCATTCTCCCTGAAGTAAGCACAGAGGCTATGCGATCCTGCTATATAGGATCGCATGTCTCTGTGGTTACTTCACTAGCCACGCCCCTTGACTGTTAGAATCACGCCCCTAAGGACACACTTAACCCCTTGATCACCAATAAAGTTAACCCCTTCCCTGCCAGTGTCATTTTTACAGTAACAGAGCATATTTATAGCACTGATTACTGTAGTAATGTCACTGGTACCCCCAAAAGTGTCAAAAATGTCAGCCAGGAGTCCGATCTGTCCGCCGCACTCCCGCAGGGGGAAAAAAAAAAAAAAAAAAAAAAAAAAAAAAAATCGCAGATCACCGCCATTACTAGTTAAAAAAAAAAAAAATGACAAATCTTTCCCGTAGTTAGTAAGCGCAATAACTTTAGCGCAAACCAATCAAAATACGCTTATTGCGATTTTTTTTACCAAAAATATGTAGCAGAAAACAAATTGGCCTAAAATGTTAAATTTTGATTTTTACTTTGAGAATTTCATATAAAAAAATTTGAAAAATGTTATTTTTTTAAAAATTGTCGCTTTTTTTTGTTTATAGCGCAAAAAATAAAAATTGAACAGGTGATCAAATACCACCAAAAGAAAGCTCTGTTTGTGGAAAAAGAAGGATGTCAATTTCATTTGGGTACAGCATTGCACGGCCGCACAATTGCCTGTTAAAGTCACGCAGTGCCGAATCGCAAAAAATGGATTTTTGTAAGATCTTACCGTAAAATCCTTTTCTATTAAGCTCATTGACAGACGTAGTCCTCCTTGATTAATATCAACTCGGGTTATACTACCCTCTACAGGAGTAGGACTAGACAGGAAAGAAAACGTTCTGGCCACACCTTAGGGGCAGTCCCAGAGGGTATATCCTCTCTCTCTCTGCTACAGCAAGTCAGTTATGTCACAAAGCAGTGTTTAGAGAATTTAACCCAACCCAACTCAAAAACAGAGGGGCGGGTACTACGTCTGTCAATGAGCTTAAGAGAAAAGGATTTTACGGTAAGATCTTACAAAAATCCATTTTTCTCTGTCGCTCATTGACAGACGTAGTCCTCCTTGATTAATATCAACTCGGGACGTCCCAAAGCAGTGCCACAAATGAGGGGTGGGATAAAAAATCAAAATCCAATCTAGAAGGCCCAACCGGTGCCAACTATAAGTCTTAAAGGCTCATCAAATCCAAAGATGAGACTCAACTGAAATTCCAACGGAAAAAAACCCTCGAGGTAGACCACCGGTCTCCTCAAATTGCGGCCTGCAAAACCTTGCGGCCAAAAGAGGCATCTGACTATGCCATCACATCAACTTTATAAAATTTTGTAAAAGGTATGCACCGACGACCAGGTAGCCGCCTTGCAAACCTGGACCACTGACGCCTGATGGCGGTAGGCCCAGAAAGTACTGAGCGCTCGAGTGGAGTGCGCCTTAACAGGGAACGGAGGATTCCGACCCTTAATAGAATAAGCCTGTACCACCGTCTGTCTAATCCATTTGGAGATAGTCGCGGCAGATGCAGGCAACCCCTTTCTGGGGCCATCCGTGATCACAAAAAGTGAATCCGTTTTACGGAACGATTCCGTAGTCTTCAGGTATACCCTGATTGCCCGAACTACATCCAAGGAATGCAATGCACATTCCCGAGGATGATTGGGCTTAGGACACAAGGAAGGTAGAACAATATCTTCATTCAGATGAAAATCTGAAACCACCTTAGGAAGAAAGGATGGCTTCGGATGAAGAACTACCTTATCCCTATGAACCACTAGATATGGGGAATGGCATGATAATGCAGCCAGTTCTGACACCCTGCGTGCAGAAGTGATAGCCACCAAGAAGGCCACCTTCTGGGATAATGTAAGCAAGGGAATCTCCCTGATATTTTCAAAGGGAGGTTTCTGCAGAACCGACAAAACCAAATTAAGATCCCAGGGCGGTAAGGGCGCGCGCACTGGCGGAGCCAAGTGCCGCACCCCCTGGATGAAATTCCGCACCAAGAAATGAGTAGCCAGCGGCTTCTGAAAGAAGATTGCTAACGCTGAAACCTGACCCTTGATGGTGCTCAAGGATAGTTTCTGCTCAACCCCCTTTTGCAGAAAAGCCAAAATTCGGGTCACCAAATAGGTACGTGGGGGAAATCCCAAAGATTCACACCACGCAATATAAGTCTTCCATGTGCGATAATAGACTTTGCTGGAAGTCGCTTTCCTTGCTTTAATTAGAGTAGGAATAACTGAAGCTGACAATCCTCTGTCCTTCAGTACCTGGGTCTCAATGGCCAGGCCGTTAAAACCAGCGACTGTAAAGCACAATGGAAGATCGGTCCTTGAGACCGCAGATCCTCCCTGAGAGGAAGTCTCCACGGAGCGTCCGCGACTAGCCTGCCCAAGTCGGCGTACCCGGCTTGACGAGGCCAGCCTGGAATTTCCAGGATAACTGGAGTTCCCTCCACCTCTATCCTGCGGAGAAATCTCAGCAGCAACTTGAGAGGGGGGGGGGGGGGGGGAGACATATAATAGCTGATACTCCCCCTACGGGGCGTTCAGCGCGTCTGCTGCGTCCGCTAGAGGATCTCGGGCGCGAGTTACCAACCTCCGCGCCTTCCTGTTGAGCCGATATGCCAACAGATCCACCTCCGGGATGCCCTAATGAAGACACAGATGGTGAAATCCTTGGTGATCGACCTAAGTCCTCACCATGACATTGTCTGACTGGATCCGAACCGGGCTGCCCTAGAGCTGCTTGGTCCAGGCAATCAGACAAAGTCTGATCGCTCTCGGTTCCCACACATTTATCAGAAACTTGATTCCTATCGGAAGTGATGACTTCTCCTGGCTGAGCATTAGAGACCGAAGTCACCGGACCAGAGACTCCTTGGTCCGCTCGCTCAACCGGATCCGATTGCTGGAGGGAACTGGGAATGATCTTTGGAAAAGGTAAAGAAAACGTTCTGCTCAAGGAACGGGAACTACCGCTCCCTGTAGCATATAAATGTTGGAAGGGAAGAATCGCACCGGTAGAAGTGATCGACACTCAATCTTGTATCCTGATCGCATGATCTCCTGAACCCTTTAGTCCGGGATTCAGGAAAGCCCTGGATCTGAACACCGGTGAAGACGTCCCCCCACCCCTGAGCTGGGTGGGGACGCACCTTCAGGATGTATTAGCCTTATCTTCAGGTTTGGCTGAGTCTGCCTTTTGTTTACCCGACCAGCGCCTTTTGAAACCTCCTGAAGGGGCTTTGCCCTTCACGCTCACCCCAGCCGAGCGAACAAACCTTTTATGAGCGGAAAATAAAGGTCCTCGTCTGTTACGAGGTCCTTTAGCTTTAGCAGTCTGCGGCAAAAAAGTGCTCTTGCCCCCAGTGACATCCTTTATGATCTCATCTAGGGTGGCCCCAAATAGGCAATCCCCCTGAAAAGGGAGATTCGCCAAAGCTTTCTTGGAACCTTGATCCGCCGACCAACACTTTAACCACAGCACACGTCTGAGGACTACTGCTGACATCGATGCATGCGCTAACAAGGGAGTGGCATCCAGGGCTGCGTCACAGACGAACTGTAGTCCTTGTATAATTTGCTCCATCAAATCAGACGCTGCCTGGGGGATACTTCTCCCCTTTAAGTCACGGCGTAACAATTTTGCCCATTTCTGTCAATGTTTGTGAAACTAAACCAATGGCAACCACTGGTCTAAAGGTTGACCCTATCAGGGAAAAAACAGTGCGGGATTCCGCTTCCACTTTTCGATCCACCGGATCCTTAAAGGACGGAGCGTCCTCCAACGGGATAACAGTGGCTTTATTTAGTCTGGAAATCGGTGGATCCACCACTGGTGGTACCGTCCATTTTTTAATGAGGGATTCCTCAAACGGATAGCGTCTAGCAATGCGTTTGGAAATAGTAAGGATTCGTTTCGGATGATCCCATTCCTCTTTAATCTTATTACCAAAACATTTGGGTAAGGGAAAAACCTTCGCCGTCTTGGTAGGCTTACTAGTACCAAAGGGAATTTCCCTCTTGGTTACCTCTGCCGGTGTAACCTCAAGTCTTAAGGTTTCCCGGACAGACACAACTAGTGCGTCCACCAATGCTTCTTCTTGTGCTATGGCGGAGGTAGAACCGTCCTCCTCACTATCTGAGGGAACATTACTTGAGACAACAGCCCCTGCAGAGGGACCTGCAGCTGCAATGACCATCTCAGAATCTGAAGTATCAGATGAAATAGGGGTAGGCGGGGGTCGCTTTCTTGACCCCCGTCCCTGACAGGCCATCTCCACCCGGGATACCAAAGACTCCAAAACTGCTGATAATGCATCAATACTCTGTGAGGCACTGGAGGGTCCTGCAGCCACCTCGAGGGGATCAGGTGGGGATACATGTGTGGCAGGGTCCATGATTATACAAGACACTTGCCAGAAAAAATTAATTGCAATCAAAAAATAAAACTTTTTTTTTTTTTTTTCTTTAGTCCCCCAGCGCAGCAGTGCCCCTCAGTGTTACCTGCTTTAGGACCCCTACAGAGAGAGAGAGAGAGAGAGAGAGAGAGAGACCCCAAGGCTCACCACCTGATTCTCAGAAGTTTCTATACAACCTGCTTCCAGCACTGTCTGTTACAGACAGGAAGTCTTTGGCTTGCTTTCCCGGGTAAAGGAGGCGGCTCGGCCTGTGTGGCCTGCGGGAGTGTGCGCTCGGCCTGTGCGGCCTGCGGGAGGTAGTCCTCGGCCTGTGCGGCCTGCGGGAGGTAGTCCTCGGCCTGTGCGGCCTGTGGGAGGCTGTGCGGCCTGCGGAGGTGACCGGCTTTATAGAAGGATGGCGACCTGCGGATGCGGTAATCCAGGCATAGGCATCGGCCTGTATACACATTATGTCAGGTAATATACCTCTATAGCTTAATTGTAATGCCTTTTAGCAGTCTGCCACTGACTTCAGTCATCTCCCTTATAGTGTCATATAGTGACTATAGATAGTAAGCTCCCAAACCAAGCTCTTAAGAGGGGGATCAATGACACTTGCTAGGATCACGTCCATCCATCCCAGAGAGGGGCCCGCGTTCACCAACAAACCCGACAGGGGGAGAGGGGGAACATCTTACTTACCATACCGGAACCAGGCGGGCGCCAATTCCTGACAGAACCCCTCTCCACTGGGGTGGGGGGGCTGTCAACCAATACGGACGCCGCGACTCAGTTTGCAACTGGTCATTGGCGTCCAGGCGAGACGTTTAACTCGCAGGGTCAGTCCCCGTCCAGTGGGACTATGTTGCAGCCGACCCAGCGCGGAGCTATGGCCTGCACGCGCTCGTAGGCTGAACTGGGGTGACCACTGGATTTCAACATCCAGCCCGACGCCCAGTTTCAGCGTACTTGCTTGAAGATCTCACAGGAACACTGGAGAAGAAAAGCTGCCTAAAAAAAGTATTTCTAAAAAATCTTGCCAGGACCAAAAGATCCCAGCAAGGAACTTAGGTCCTTACTCCTAACTAGACAGAAAAAAACTGACTTGCTGTAGCAGAGAGAGAGAGGATATACCCTCTGGGACTGCCCCTAAGGTGTGGCCAGAACGTTTTCTTTCCTGTCTAGTCCTACTCCTGTAGAGGGCAGTATAACCCGAGTTGATATTAATCAAGGAGGACTACGTCTGTCAATGAGCGACAGAGAAACTGAATTTTTGTAAAATCTTACCGTAAAATTCCTTTCTCTGAGCCCTGACAGTCGCCGCCCCTCATATAGTCTTCACCAATGGGTATTGACCTTTTATCCACAGGAGCAAGCTAGGCATAAGACTTATTAAAAACACAAACAATTTGCATAGACACACCTGTAGGGGGCTGTCCCACTGGTCCAATACCCCCCTGCTATCAGCATTCCCAACTCAGTTTGGTAGCAAGCAGTAGATAGTCCAAAAACCCCACAAAAGAGGGGCAAGGGCGGCGACTGTCAGAGGACTCAGAGGAATTTTACAAAAATTCAGTTTTCTCTTACGTCCTCCGACAGTCGCCGCCCCTCATATAGTCTTCACCAATGCGATGTCCCAAAGCAGTGTAGACATGAGGGGTGGGAAGCGCAACCGTCACAAAGGCAACGCAGCACCCAGTTTAGAGAAAGGAACCTTATCTAAACCAGAAAGGTAAACTCTGGGCAACAAGAAAGCTCAACAGGAGCAACAAACCCAGGAAAGCAAATCAACAAAGGTGGAAACAACCCCAACAGACAGGGACAGATAAACGCCATGTCCCCCTCACAGGACTTTGCGGCCAAAGGAGGCATCTGCCGATGCCAAAACGTTAGTTTGTAAAATTTGGAAAAGGTGTGCACAGACGACCAAGTCGTTGCCTTGCACACCTGGGCCACCGAAGCTTGATGCCGGAAGGCCCAGAACGCACTCACCGCTCTGGTAGAGTGCGCCTTGACAGGGAAGGGCGGTACCCATTCCCTAATCGAGTAGGCCTGCACAATTATCTGTCTAATCCATCTTGAAATGGTTGCCACAGACGCAGCCATACCCTTCCGAGGGCCCTCGGGAAGGACAAAAAGAGAATCCCACCTATGGAAGGATTCAGTAGACGACAGGTACACCCTGATCGCCCAGACTACATCCAAGGAATGCAAAGCAAACTCCTTAGGATGCTTAGGATTTGCACACAGCGAAAGGCAAAACAATATCCTCGTTAAGGTGAAAATCGGATACAACCTTAGGAAGAAAAGATTGGTGAGGTCGCAAGACCACCTTATCCTTAAGAACAACCAGTTAAGGAGAGCGGCAAGACAGGGCCGCCAACTTTGACACTCTGCGGGCAGATGTGATCGCCACCACAAAGGCAACCTTCCGTGACAGCACAGGCAGAGGAATCTCCCTGATGTTCTCAAAGGGAGGACGTTGCAAAACGGACAGGACGAAATTCAAGTACCAAGGAGGTAAGGGCTCTCTCCGAGGAGGAGCCAAATGACGCACCCCTTAAATAAAGGTGCGTATCAAAGAGTTTGATGCCAAGGGGCGCTGGAAAAGGATTGCCAGTGCAGACAACTGACCCTTAGCCGTGGTCAGCGCAAGACGCTGATCCACACCAGATTGCAGGAAGGCTAACACCCTCGTCACCGGAAAAGTGCGAGGATGGACGCCCCTGGATTCACACCAGGCAAAATAAGCCTTCCAGGTACAGTAATAGATTTTACCGGACGAGGCCTTCCTAGCCTTGAGCGGGGTAGGAATGACCGCCGACGAGAGACCCCGATCTCTCAGGACCTGGCTTTCAACAGCTACGCCGTTAAAGCCAGCGACTGTAAAGCAGGATGGAAGATCGGCCCCTGAGACAGTAGATCTTCCCGTAACGGGAGCCACCAGGGAGGCTCGATGACCAGTTGTATGATGTCTGCGGCCACCAGAATCACCAACTTTGGTTCCGAGACCAACCTGCGAAGGAACCTGGACAACAACTAAAATCAGGTGGGAAGGCAAAAAATCAGGCGATACCGATTCCAAGGTACCACCATTGCATCCAATGCGTCTGCCAGAGGATCACGCGTTCTTGCTACAAACCTTCCCACCTTCTTGTTTAGCCGAGATGCGAACAGATCCACATCCGGGGATCCCCATCATGCACACAGCATCTGAAACACCTCCGGGTGTAGGGACCATTTCCCCTGGTCCAGGGTCTGGCGGCTCAGATAATCGGCCTGCCAATTCTCCACACCTGGAATGTGAACTGCCGAAATCGCCGGGACCTGCATCTCAGCCCAAGACAGAATTTTGGTCACTTCCTGGGCCGCCCGGGCACTCCTGGTTCCCCCTTGGTGATTGATGTAAGCCACCGCAGTGGCGTTGTCCGTCTGCACCTGCACAGGGCAGCCCAGAAGATGATCCGACCAACGGAGCAAGCATAGCCTGATCGTTCGCAGTTCCAAGATGTTTATTGTCAGGGAGGATTCCTCCTCCGACCAAGTGCCCTGGGCAGAGTGCCCAGAACGCCACCCCAGCCCGACAGGCTGGCGTCCGTGGTGATCACCATCCACAAAAATGGCCGGAAGGATTTCCCCTCCGTCAGAGCCGGAGACTGGAGACACCACAGAAGATCCTCTCTGACTCAAAGACATCCTCCTTTCCAATGAATGAGGATGCCTGTCCCAGCTGGCCAGGATCTCCGCTTGAAGAGATTGTGTGTGGAACTGTGCAAATGGTATGGCCTCGAAGGCCAACACCATCAACCCCAGGGACCGCATGCAGGTCCTGAGCAATGAGGATTCGTTGTCCCTGAGGGACCGGATCTCGTCCTGTAGAATCCGGAGCTTGTCCTCAGTCAGAAAGACTTTCGCTTGGGCGGAATCCAGGACAATCCCCAAGGGAGGTGAACAGAAGGGGACAAAGTCGACTTCTGAACGTTGATGGTCCACCCGAACTCCTGGAGCGTCTGAACCGTGGTTGACAGATCGCTCGATCTTAACAGGAGATCGTCCAACTATCCCAAGACCGCAATTCCCTGCGCCCGTAACAGGGCCAGAACAGGAGCCAACACTTTGGTAAACACCCTTGGAGCCGAAGCGAGACCGAAAGGTAACGCCACAAACTGATAGTGTTCCTCCTCGATTGCGAATCCGAGGTACCTCGGATGATCCTCGAATATGGGGATGTGCAAATATGCATCCTTGAGGTCGATTGAAGCCAGGAAATCTCCTGGGCTCAGAGAGGCTACCACTGAATGGAGGAATTCCATACGGAACTTCTAAACCCGCACAAAGCGGTTCAGAGCCTTTAAGTCCAGAATCGGACGTACCTTGCCCTCCTTTCTGGGCACAATGTACAGATTCGAGTAAAACCCCTGAAATCTGTCCCGATGCGGCACCGGGACGATCACCCCCTGGGCGAGGAGATGCTGAATCGCCCGTTGAACATATTGCAAACGATCTGGGGTCAAACGAAGATTTGAGGGAAAGAACCTGTCCGCTGGACGCGAAAGGAATTCGATCTTGTAACCTGATCAAATGATTTCCTGAACCCACCTGTCCGGAATCCGGAGCAGCCAAGGTTCGAGAAAATCGCGCAGACGTCCCCCCCACCCCTGGAACGGGTGAGGGCGTCCCTTCAGGTCGAGGCGGACTGGACAGCTTTGGACTTGCCCGTCCAAGGCTTCTTCTGGCCACCATGGCCTTTGAAGGATTTGCCCTTGTCCTGTGCCTTGAAGGCACGAAAGGACCCCTAATTTGGTTTAAAGGAAGTGCCCCGCTTACCGCGGAAAAACTTACCCTTGGGAGCTTGGGGCAGCAGAGTGCTCTTGCCCCCAGTGACCCCCTTAACCAATTCGTCCAGGGAGTCCCCAAAAAGGCGATTCCCCGCATAAGGGATGTCACAGACACCGTCTTCCTGGAAGTCTGGTCAGCCGACCAGCTCTTTAGCCATACCATACGACGGATTATCACCGCGACAGCAGACAGTCGCGAGACTAAAGGGGCCTCATCCAAGGCCGCATCACACAGGTATAGAACAACCTGAATAATCTTGTCGACCATCTCCAAAGTAGCCGGATGGGGCGGAATCAGCCACAAAGGTGCGTCTGAGCACCTTGGTCCATTCTACCACAGCCTGAGAGACCATGACAGAGGCGAAAATAGGTTTCATCAAAGAACCCGCCACCATATAGGAGTGGCGAGTAAGAGATTCCACCCGCCTATCCGTAGGGTCCCTAAACACCGGAGAATCCTCCAAGGGCATAAGAGTGGCCTTTTTCAACCTGGACACCGTGTGATCCACCTTAGGGGCCACGGTCCAGCCCGAATCCGTAGGAGACGCAAAGGGATAACGGTACTGAAACCGCTTTGGTACCACAAAATTGCGCTTCAAATTGCGCCATTGTTCATTCACCGTTTCGTGAAACTCAGCGGGACAAGGAAACACCTGTGCCGCTTTTTGGGTTCTACGGGTCCTAAAAGAAGACCGCTTACCCGGCGGGTGGGGCTCATCCTCTAAATGTAGTGTATCCTCAACAGAACTAATAAGCGCAGACATAGCTGCGCGTTCTCTGGCCATCCCGGGGGGGGGGGAATCATCCCCCTCCTCATCCTCCGCCTCCCCTTCCGACTGAGAGGACTGAGACCCTTCAGGGGGTACACGGTCCATGGCAACCATATCAGACTCAGAAGAGTGAGAAAGCCTAGGCCTTTTTCTAGAAGCCCGTTCAGACACTAAAAGATCCACTTTGGACGCTAAAGTCGCAAGTGCAGCAGTAATCGCAGACGATTCAGGCATACCTGAATCTTCCCCAGAGCTGGGGGGAATTTGCTGTCCTGGGACTCCATAAAAACTTATTGCGCTGGCACTTTAAAACTGTGATAGCAGCGAATCCCACCGCAATGAGGACTAGCCTGAGACACCCCACCGGGAGGAATATAACCGATAGCAAAGGAATATCCCCTTAAAACAGCATAAAAAGTCCCCCAGAAGTGTAGCTATACAGTTACCACGCTTGCTGAACGATCTGGCTGCATGAAGAAAAGGAAGGCATGTCACACCGCTAGAGGCTAAATAGGACTCGGGCCAAGGAAAAATGGTTGCCAATAGAAAGTAATGGGGAGGCGCCGGGAAAATGGCCGCCGAACACATGTACAAAAACCTTGCCACACTAAAGATGGCGCCCGAAAGGGCGCGATACACTACATGGAAAATGGCTGCTGAATGCCCTTACTGAAGCCAGAACAGCCTGCCCACACCCAAAATGGTGGCCCCACGATTTTTCACCGCAGCGGCCAACACACGCATGCCTGCACCCCCAAACTCACACTAAACAGTGCTGAAGGGTTCAGGGACCCCCACAACCCCCCACAAGCACGGTCCAGCCGCAATAGCGCCCCCGCAGGGACCGGGAGGAAACATGAGGCCCAGACACACAGACATGAGGGGGATAACACAGACTCCAGCAGACTGTCGTCCCCCTGACAGAGGCCCCACATACACCCCCGTACATACAATGTCAGACAGAGGTGGTAGCATGGTATTTACCGATCCAATGAAGGCGTGGGTGCCTCTCTGCGACGGGAAGCCTCCCACCCCTGGTGGTGGGGGTGCCATCAGCCAAAACTGGATTCTAGCAACACGCGGGAGGATGCAGTTGAGACATCCTAGCGAAGTGGCCACTTCGTGGGCTTTTGTCCCTGAGGACAGGGACAGGTCGTTTGCGAGCCCAGGGCGTACGCATAGCCTGCTAAACGCTCTATGGCGGGCTGGGATTCCGTAAGGCTCTAGTACGACCAGTCTGATTCCTAGCTCCGCAAACGCTGTAGTCTTCCGAAGTTCTGACTAACTAGCGCAGGAAACAAATAAAAAAGCTAACAGTGCAAAGAAAACACACTTAGCATAAAATAAAATGTAAGAAAACAGAAGAAAAGGCTGAGACTGTAGCCCCAGCACAGGGAAGTCCATCTTACTCCTAACTAGGCAAAAGACAAACTGCGTTGGGAATGCTGATAGCAGGGGGGGTATTGGTCCAGTGAGACAGCCCCCTACAGGTGTGTCTATGCAAATTGTTTGTGTTTTTAACAAGTCTTATGCCTAGCTTGCTCCTTTGGATAAAAGGTCAATACCCATTGGTGAATACTATATGAGGGGCGGCGACTGTCAGAAGACGTAAGAGAAATAGGGCCTGGTCATTGAGCAGCCAAATCTTCTCGGCCTAAAGTGGTTAAACAGCGCCATAGGGAAATTGGGCAAGCATCTTATCACACCAATCTTAATGTGGCCAGATGCATTAAGGGCAGAGGAGAGATCTAGAGTCTAATAGACACCATTATAAAAAAAAAAAAAAAAAAAGACCCGAGTACCTGTCTGTACTTATTGCTATCATAGGAGATATTTAAATTCCCTGTGATAATAAAAATTATAAAAAAAGTAAAAAAAAAATGAAAGGGAATGTGTCAAAATAAAAGAAAAAAAGCAAAATAAATAAAAAAAAAAAATTCAAGCACCAGTGTTCCCCCGTGTTTGTGTGTGAAGGTGAACGCAAGCATCAGTCTGGTGTCATATGTAATCAGCCATTGCAGCATGCAAGTGAGGTATCGCCGCGAACGTCAGATCAAGGGCAGTAATTCTTGCAGTAGACCACCTCTGTAAATCTAAAGCCTGTAAAGGCTTTTGAAAATGTACGGAGTTTGTTGCCACTGCAAGGGCGTGCGCAATTTTAAAGCATGTCATAACTGATTCCTATGTACTCAACATAACATTATCTTTTATATTTTACCAAACAATTAGGCAATATAGAGTTTATCAAATTACAATACCCACCGATCTGTTCTGTAGGGCCTCTGCTTTAAAAATATATATAATGTTTGGGGGTTCAAAGTAATTTTCTAGTAAAAAAAAATATTTTTTCATGTAAACAAAAAGTGTCAGAAAAGGCTTGGTCTTCAAATGGATACAGTGGGTGATGTGTGGTATAAGTTTCTAATATTGGGCATTAAATGCCAGGACAGTTCAAACACCCCCTAAATTACCCCTTTTTGGAAAGTAGACACCCCAAACTATTTGCTGAGAGGCATGCTGAGGACATGGAATATTTTATATTTTGCCACAAGTTTCGGGAAAAATGACAAATTTTTTTTTTTTTTTTTACACAAGTTGTTGTTACTAAATGAAATATATGTGGAATGACACCCCAAAATACATTCTGCTGCTTCTGAGTACAAGGATACCACATCTGGGACTTTTTTGGAGCCTAGCTGTGTACGGGACCCGAAAACCAATCACCGCCTTCAGATTTTCTATGGGCGTAAATTGATTATTTTAGTTCCTCACTACTTATCACAGTTTCAGAGGCCCTGAAATCTCAAAATAGCACAAAAAAATAAAAAAACCCAAATGACCCAAATTTGGAAAGTAGACACTCCAAGCTATGGGCATGTTGAGTTCATGGAACATTTTATATTTTGCACACGTTTCGGGAAAAACACTTTTTTTTTTTTACACAAAGTTGTCAATTAAATGATATATTGCTCAAACATTCCATGGGTACATGTGAAATGACACCCCAAAATACATTCTGCTGCTTCTTCTGAGTACGGGGATGCCACATGTGTGAGACTTTTTGGCAGTCTAGCCACGTACAGGACCCCAAAATCGAATCACCCCCTTCAGGCTAAGGGCGTAAATTGTTGATTTCACTCCTACTTATAACAGTTTCGGAGGCCATGAAATGCCAAGATAGCACAACCCCCTCCCCAAATTACTCCTTTTCACAAAGACACCCCAAGGTATTTGCCAAGAGGCATAGTAAGTATTTTTCAGCTTTCATTTGTTTTGGAAAATCAAGAAAGAAAAAAGGAAAACTGGGTTTTTGTCTTATCGTAAAATCCTTTTCTCTGAGGTTCACTGACTGACACAGCTCCGTGTCTTCTTAGACCCTTGGGCTTATGCTGCTCTCTCTTCATGAGTAGGACTAGGCAAAAACAATTTCAGCTATGCCCCTGAGGCTTTCCCAGGGGGTATACCATCACTTCATGCTATAGGACTTCAGTTTGTAACAAGCAGTGTCAGAAGAATACATAACTCAACCAGAGGGGTGGGTGCTGTGTCCGTCAGTGAGCCTTAGAGAAAAGGATTTTACAGCAAGACAAAAATGCAGTTTTCGCTTTCGTTCACTGATGGACAAAGCTCCATGTCTTCTTAGACCCTTGGGATGTCCCAAAGCAGTATCAAAATGAGGGGTGGGAAAAACACAGCAATACGTATAACTCCCAACAAGGGTTAAACCTAACCAACCAGATAAAACAGGAGCTCAACCAGGAACAACTGGAGCTCGCCACGAGGAAAAAAATACACCCTCAAATGACAGGAGCCTCTGCAACCACACCCTGCAAAACGTTGGGGCTAAACGCAGCATCCGAAGATGCAAGTACATCCAACCTTATAAAACTTGCACACTTGAACCACTGGCACCTGATGACAGAAGGCCCAGGAGGCACTAAGCGCTCTCGTAGAATGCGCCTTGACAGGGAAAGGAGGAACCGGTTCCTAATGGAATAGGCCTGCACCACCGTCTGCCTGATCCATGAGGAAATGGTCGCAGCAGGTCCATCCGTAAGAACAAACAATCGGATTTACGAATCAACCACCAGGTACACCTGAATTGCCCAGACTACATCCAAGGAATGTAGAGCAATTTCTTTAGGGTGTTTGGGCTTAGGACATAAGGACGGCAACACAATATCTTCATTCAAATGAAACCCTGAGACAACCTTAGGAAGGAACGCCTGAAAGGGCCATAACACCACTTTGTCCCTGTGAACCACGAGATAAGGCGACCGACAGGACAACTCAGCCAACTCCCAACACCCTACGTGCAGAAGTAACAGCAACCAAAGTGAGCAGAGGGAGTTCACTAATGTTTTCAAAAGGAGGCTTTTGAAGTACCGACAGTACCAAATTGAGATCCCACGGAGGTATCAGGGATGGCACAGAGGAGCCAGATGGCGAACTCCCTGCACAAAAGTGTGAACCAAGGACTTCGCCGCTAACGGCCTTTGGAAAAATATGGCCAAAACAGAAATCTGGCCCTTGATAGTGCCCAGAGCCAAACTTTGCGCTAAACCTAGTAGAAATTCCAACAGGCAAGACACAGAAAAGGAACGCTGAGAAACCCCCGAGACTCACACCAAGTAATATACGCCTTCCAAACTCGATGATTAACCTTCCTAGAAGTAGATTTCCTAGTTTTCAATAGCGTAGGAATCACCGACTCCGACAGCCCTCTGTCCTTCAACATCAGCAACTGTAAAGCAGGATGGAGGATTGGTCCCTGAGACAGAAGATCTTCTCTGAGAGGAAGTTTCCAAGAAACATCTGCTACCAGACTCACCAGGCCTGTGTACTCAGACCAGCGAGGCCAGTCTGGCTCCACCAGAATGACTGGAATGCCTTCTACCTCAACTCTGCGTAGCAGTCTCGACAGAAGTTGTATTGGAGGAAAAGCGTGAACCAGACGATACTGACCCCAATGGACCACCAGGGCGTCTGCAGCATCAGCCAGAGGATCCCGAGACCTTGGCACAAACCTCTGCACCTTCCTGTTGAAACAGGAGGCCAACAGGTCCAAATCAGGGGTTCCCCACCGGAGACACAGTTGAATAATCACCTCCGGATGAAGAGACCATTCTCCTGGACCCAACGTCTGCCGACAAAGATAGTCAGCTTGCCAATTCTCTACACCTGGAATGTGCACAGCAGAGAGGGCCGGAACATATAGGTATACCCACCTCAGGATGCCAGCTACTTTCCAGGCCGCAAGGGCACTTCTCATGTCCCCTTTAGGATTGACATATGCCACAGCCATAGCATTGTCCGATTGTATCCTCACTGTGCATCACTGCAGATGATCCATCCACCGAGACAGAAAGCCTGATCGCCTGAATCTCCAGGATGTTGATCGGTAGACTGGACTCCGAGTCCAAACACCTCGAGCCGAGTATACACCCAAGATATAACAGGAATTGAAAGACATAATTCTGCATCTTTGTAAAAATGCAGTGTTTTTTTTCTGGGTCTAAGTCAGAAGTATCGACCAGACAATGGCAGATACAGTAATTCGAATTTTCAGAAGTTGGTTAGAAAAGGCAGCATGCATATTTTAGAACAGGTTCCCTTTAAATGGCAAAGCAGAAAAAGATTGTGGTACATTAAGTCAAAGTAGCATTTTAGCATGTACCAGTAGGCTTTTTGTTCATTGGTCTCTTGCACAAGAACTGCTAGGCTTCATAATTGCTATTATTGTTCCAATGCAAAACAAAGTCAATTTACCTCAGATTAGATATTAATGCTAAATATGTCCTTTCAAAGTCATTGAACCTAGACATTCTTAGAATGATTTTTAATTGTTTTTTTAATATGGTCTGTCTTACTCATGCAATTTTATTGCTTTACAGCTCTTTAGATTTGTTGCTGTTGGGTGTTAGGCTCAGTATTACAGTGCCAATAGAAAGTAAGTAGTCCTGTGAAGTCTTCAAGTTTAATTGTCCAAGGAAAACTGAATCACAGTATTTGTGCAAATGTTTGTAAAATCCATTGATAAGAAAAATAGTGCAGAGCCTCCAAAACAGATTACAAGCCTAAAACATAATATGCAAAAAACAACCGCAACACTCAAACTGAATAAAAAAAAACAAAAAGTGGGGAAAAAGTCCAAATATGTGATATATAATCACCAGAGTGTGTCTTCCACTAACTAATGGAATTCCTCTCCACCTCCACTGTCCTCTCTCAACATTAAAGCTACCCGGGGAAAGCAGCAACATGCGCATTTGCATCAACAGGATCGCTTACAAATGGTCAAAATACCACTCACTGCACAGAGCCACAAGCAGGGGACTACATATAGTGTAGTATATTTACTAGCGTCCCCTGAAGACATTTGCATGAAACCCATTGGGGCAAGAAATACATGCAGTCTTACATGCTTGAAATTGGCGGCTCTTTGTAGGTGCATGGTTTAATTTGTCATGTCAATTGTTTTACCTGCATTTGGAGCCTTTTACCTTTTTATGTGAAATCTATACTTTTAATAAATATACTACACCAGGGATTCCAAAACTACAGCCCTGCAGTTGTTCAGGAACTACAATTCCCATCATGCCTAGTCATGTATGTGAATGTCAGTTTTACAATGCCTCATGGGAAGTTTAGTTCTGCAACAACTGCTGGGCCGTAGTTTGGGAATCCCTGTACTACACTATATGCGGTCCCTTGCTTGTGGCCCTGTGCGGTGAACATTTGTTTTTGCAGAAAGTATTAGGTAAACCATCTGATTGTCCCCAGTGGTGAGAAATGGTACTGCGGGGTGTTCCCATTGTGAAAAAAGAGCTGGTTGACTACATGTGAGGAGTCCTGTTGATACAAACAGTGTACCTACAAAGAGCTGCCAGTTCCAAGCATGGAAGTGGAAACAAGACGTCAGCGTTTAGCTCCTGCCCCAACGTGCTTCATGCAAATGCATGTCTTCAGAGAACACTAATATACTACACCAGGGCTCAAAATTTCAAGTCATGAGCTACTAGCCAGGCCTTAAGAGTTACTCGCCACTTGTTGCCCCACCCAAACTCTACCCTGCTCCGCCCCTAAACACACCCTCGTAAAGTATCTCAAAATTACACTGTTAAATGTTTTATTCATAATTAAGTTACAAAAAAATATTGCAGAGTGACCACAGCGTGCCCCCTTTCAATGCAGAGTGACCACAGTGTGCCCCCTTAAATGCAGAGTGACCACAGCGTGCAGAGACCAGCGTGCACTTACCTGATTCAGCGGCGGCTTCTCCTCAATCCTCTGCGTCTCCCGATTCCTCCTCCTCCTTGGCCAATGGCAATTGTTCGCCTTTCGGTCAATCAGGGAACGGGTCTCGGACCCGCTTCATGATTGGCCAGGAGGAGGATCCGTATGACAATAGCGAATATTCATTCGCTATTGTCACACAATGGGTGGGCTCAGGGTGCACTGCTCTGGGCCCCGGGTCCACCCTTTTCTGAAGAAGAATGCAGGCTGCGCTGTGAACGGCGGCGACAGGCACCAATACATTCCCCATACAGCACAGCCCTTACTCCCCATCCTCATCATTCCACTCCCAAAATGCGAGCAGGCGAGTTGAATTTTTGAGGGCTGTACTACACTATATGTAGGCCCCTACTTGTGGCTCTGTGCAGTGAGTGGTGTTTTGACTACGTGTGAGGGATCCTGTTGATACAAGCATCCATGTTGCTGCTATCCTCTGGCAGCTTTGAGGTTGGTCAGTGCATTTTAGTTCTGTTGCTAATGCATGGTGCTCTAGTTGGAGGAAGAGATTTCCTTTGTGGTGATATTTATCATATATTTAGACTATTTACATTGATTTTTTTTTTTTTTTTGAGCATTGCAGATGTTTTTTGCACATTAGGTTTTAGGCTTGTAATATTCTGTTTTGGAGGCGCTGCACTATTTTTCTCAGTTTAGATACTGTATATTTATTTACCTTTTTACATTTGCCAAATCTATGTTTTCAGAAATACAAAAATATAATCTTCAATTTTAGCTAAATATAAAAGGAGGAGACTGCGTCAAGTAAAACAGGTGTCAAATATGTCAAGCTTCAAAACTGTGCCCGCTTGTGAAATGAGAAAACCTAATACCCAAAAAGTGTCCAGAGACAACACTTTTAAAAACCTTTAGGGCAATTTCACACATACTGTGGTGACCTAACAAGAAGAGGATCAGGGCTGCTCTGTGCAATGGTTTAGGTATAACTTTTTTTATTATTTTATTTTTTATGATAACCTTTAGAATCACTTTAAATGTCTTGTTTAAACTATCTAACTGCTAATTTGTCTGAACTGCTTGATCTGTAAAAATAAGTTGTAAAATAAACTTACTGGGCGGATCACTATATAAAAAAGTAAAAGGAAAAAAGCCTAACAAATAAAAAATACATGTTGCCACAGCATCTAAGACTGGTAAGCTGCAAAATAATGGGATTTTTGACTTACCGTAAAATCCATTTCTCTGATGTTCATTGACGAACACAGCTCCTCATCTTCTTGACTACGTCAGTTATGCTTCCCCCTACAGGAGTAGGACAATAGGCAGGAAAAGGGGTAGTCCCAGGGGGTATACTCCCACTCCCTGCTATAGGTACTCAGTTTTGTTACAAGCAGTGTCAGAAGAAAAAAATGGATTTTTGTAAGATCTTACCGTAAAATCCTTTTCTCTTAGGCTCATTGACAGACGTAGTCTTCTTGATTCTCAAGAGCTGGGTTATGTTGTCTCCGCAGGAGTAGGACTAGGCAGAAAGACAAAACGTTCTGGCTCCACCTTAGGGGCAGTCCCTGAGGGTATATCCTCCCTCTCTCTGCTACAGGGAATCAGTTCTGTTTTAAAGCAGTACAGAGAATTTAACCCAACCCAACTCAATGATAGAGGGGCGGGTACTACGTCTGTCAATGAGCTTAAGAGAAAAGGATTTTACGGTAAGATCTTACAAAAATCCATTTTTCTCTATCGCTCATTGACAGACGTAGTCTTCTTGATTCTCAAGAGCTGGGACATCCAGAAGCAGTGCCACAAAATGAGGGGTGGGGTTGACAGAATCAAAATCCAATCTAGAAGACCCAACCGGAGCCAACCAGAAGTATCAAAGGACTCATCGAGTAAACAGATGAGACCTACCCCACAAATCCTCGAGGTAGACCAACAGTCTCCTCAAACAGTGGCCTGCAGGAACCTTGCAGCCAGAAGAGGCATCTGACGATGCCATCACATAAACCTTATACAATATTGTAAAGGTATGAACCGACTACTAAACAGTCGCCTTGAAAACCTGAACCACTGACGCCTGATGGCGGAAGGTCCAGGAAACTCTAAGCGCCCGAGTAGAATGCGCCTTAACAGGGAACGGGGGATCCCGACCCTTAGATAAAATAAGCCTATACCACCGTCTGTCTGATCCATCTAAAGATGGTCGCAGCAGAACAGGCAACCCCTTCTTAGGGCCATCCGTGATCACAAACAGTGAATCCGTCTTACAAATTGAATCCGTAGTATTCAAGTATATCCTGATCGCCCGAACTACATCCAAGGAATGCCATGCAAATTCTCGAGGATGATTGGGCTAAGGACATAGGAAGGACAATACACTGTCCTTATTCAATGAAACTTTGAAACCACCTTAGAAGGAAGGATGGATTCGGATGAAGAACAACCTTATCCCTATGAACCCCCAGATCTGGGGAACAACAGTATAATGCAGCCAGTTCTGACGCCCTGCGTGCAGAAGTGATAGCCACCAAGAAGACCACCTTCTGGGATAAAGTAGGCAAGGGAATCTCCCTGATATTTTCAAAGGGAGGTGTCTGAAGAACCGACAGCACCAAATTAAGATCCCAGGATGGTAACGGCGCGTGCACTGGCAGAGCCAGGTGTCGCACCCCCTGGATAAAATTCCGCACCAAGGAATGAGTAGACAAAAGCTTCTGAAAGAAGATAGCAAATGCTGAAACCAGACCCTTGATAACACTCAAGGCCAGCTTCTGCTCAACTCCCTGTTGCAGAAAGCCAATATTCGGACTACCGAATAAAGATGTAGATGGAACCCAAGGGATTCACATCACACAATATAAGACTTCCATGTACGATGATAATCTTTCTGGAAGTCGCTTTCCTTGTTTTAACTAGAGTAGGAATAACTGAAGCTGACAATCCCTTGTCCTTCAGCACCTGGGTCTCAATAACCAGGCCGTTTAAAACCAGCGATCGTAAAGCAGGATGGAAGATCGGTCTCGGAGACAGTAGATCCTCCCTGAGAGGAAGTCTCCACGGGACGTCCGCCATCAGTCTGACCAAGTCGGCGTAACAAGCTCGACGAGGCCAGTCCGGAGCTGCCAGGATTACTGGAATTCCTTCCTCCTCTATCTTGCGAAGAAGTCTTGGCAGTAACCCAAGAGGAGGGAAGGCATACATTAGCTGGTATTGCCCCCACGGGGCGATCAGTGCGTCTGCGGTTTCTGCTAGAGGATCGCGGGAGCGAGCCACGAATCTCTGAACTTTCCTGTTGAATCGAGATGCCAACAGATCCATATCCGGGGTGCCCCATCGTAGGCACAACTGGTGGAAAACGTCTGGATGGAGGGACCATTCCCCCTGATCCAGAGTCTGACGGCTGAGATAATCTGCCTGCCAATTCTCCACCCCCGGAATGAACACCGCAGAGATTGCTGGAACAAATCGTTCCGCCCAGCGAAGAATGCAAGCCACTTCTTTGGCCGCTCGGACACTCTTGGTGCCCCCCTGGTGATTGACATAAGCCACGGCCGTGGCGTTGTCCGACTGGATCCGAACCGGGCTGCCCTGGAGCTGCTCGGTCCAGTGAATCAGACAAAGTCTGATCGCTCTCAGTTCCAATACATTTATCGGTAACCTGGATTCTTCCGGGGACCAAAGTCCCTGGACAGATAACTGACCGAGAATTCCTCCCCATCCGGATAGACTGGCATCCGTGGTCACTGTCGTCCAATATATTGGCAGAAATGACTTTCCCTGGCTGAGCATCGGAGACCGAAGCCACCAGACCAGAGACTCTCTGGTCTGTTTGCTCAATCGGATCTGATTGTCCAGGGATTCCGGATTCCGATTCCATCTGAGAGGAATCTCTTGCTGAAGAATTCGGGTATGGGACTGGGCAAATGGGACTGCTTCGAAGGAAGCCACCATCAACCCCAGACCCCTCATGCAAGTCCGAAGGGAAGACCAGCTGTTGGTGGACTGCTGATTGGGTCTAATTCTAGACACAGTCAGGACAAGAGTTTTTTCTTCCGGTAGGGAAACTCCGAAAGATTCAGATATTCGAGCCTCTGGGTGGGAACCAGAAATGACTTTTGCTGGTTCACCAGCCACCCGAATTCCTGTAAAGAAATCATAGTAATTTCTATGTTTTGTAGCAAGGTCTGAGGAGACTCTGCATGAAGCAGAAGATCGTCTAGGTAACCTAGAATCGATATGCCTCTTTGGCGCAGAAGTGCCAACATTGGGGCCAACACCTTCGTGAAGACCCGCGGAGCCGTGGCGAGACCGAGAGGTAACGCCACAAACTGATAGTGGTTCTCTTCTACGGAAAAACGTAGAAACCGCTGATGTCCTGCGAAAATGGGAATGTGAAGATATGCGTCCTAGATGTCTATGGACGCTAGGACATCCCCTGGATGCAGAAAGGCTGCTACTGTGCGAATGGACTCCATTCTGAATCTTCTTATGTAGACAAAAGAATTGAGTGCCCTTAAGTCCAGAATTGGACGCACTTTGCCCTCTTTCCTGAGTATTGTAAATAGGTTTGAATAAAAAACCCCTGAAAGCGTTCTGTCCAAGGAACGTGGACTACCACTCCTTGTTGTAGTAAATCTGTGACTGCTCTCCACAGATCGTCTAAACGATCCGGGGATAGTCGGCTATTGGAAGGGAAGAATCGCGCCGGTGGGAGAGATCGAAGCTCGATCTTGTACCCTGACCTTATGACTTCGCAAACCCATCTGTCCGGGATTCTGGAAAGCCATGGATCCGGGAACCGGCGAAGACGTCCCCCCACCCCAGTTATGGGTGGGGGGCGCACCTTCAGGCTTTGGACGGTTTATCTTCAGGTCTAGAGGGGGCGGGCTTTTGCTTGCCCGACCAACGACCCCTGACGCCTCCTGCAGGAGCTTTGGAGGACTTAATTTTTTCACCCGCGGGACGAAAAAACCTCTTGTGAGCAGAAAAAGAAGGCCCTCGTCTTTGACGAGTTCCTTTACCTTTAAAATTTTGCGGTAAAAAGGTGCTCTTTCCACCCGTGAGATCCTTAATGATCTCATCTAAGTTGGCTCCAAATAGACGCTCTCCTAAAAAGGGGAAATTAGCCAATGCTTTTTTGGAACCTTGGTCGGCTAACCAACCTTTTAGCCACAGTGTACGCTTGAGAACCACCGCTGAGACAGATGCTCGCGCCAATAATGAAGTGGCGTCTAACGCCGCATCACACACAAACTGTAACCCCTGTATCATCTGTTCCAACAAATCTGATACCGCCTGAGGGACCTCTTCTAGGTCCCGGCGTAACCACTTGGTCCATACAGTTACAGCCTGCGAAACCAGACCAATAGCAGTTATTGGTCTGAAAGCTGATCCAATCAAGGTAAACATGGTGCGAGACATAGCTTCTATCTTGCGATCCACTGGATCTTTAAAAGACGGAGCGTCTTCTAGAGGAATAACCGTGGCTTTATTCAATCTAGCAATTGGTGAATCCACCACAGGTGGTTCTGTCCATTTCTTAATGAGGGTTTCCTCAAACGGATAACGCCTGTTAATGCGTTTAGAAATAGTAGAAATGCGTTTTGGCAGACTCCATTCTTCTTTGATTGGATTGCCAAAACATTTGGGCAATGGAAAAAACCTTCGCCACTAGATGCGTTTTTAGTCCCAAAAGGGATTTCAGTTTCAGCTATTTCTGACGGAATACCCTGTAATCTTAAGGTCTCTTGAACAGATACCATGAGTGCGTTTACCAACGCTTCCTCTCTGGCTATGGCTGATGCCGAAACATCCTCCTCACTGTCTGAAAAGACAGTACACGAGACACCAATACCAGATGAAGTACCTGCAACTGCAGAAATAGGCTCAGAGTCTGAATCCGAGGTTTCAGATAATAAGGGGTTAGGGCAGGGGTCGCTTACTTGCGCCCTGTCCCTGACAAGCCACTTCCACCCGGGACACAAGCTTCCATAATAGCGGACAATGATTTAATCGTCAGTGGGGTGCTGGAGGATCCCGCAGACCCCTCGAGGGGATCCGGAGGAGATACATGAGTGGCAGGGTCCATGATAATTCAGGACACCTTTGCCAGAAAACACAAAAAAAACTTTTTTTTTTTTTTTTTTTTTTAAATAAAAAATACCTTTTTTTTTTTTTTTTAATTTTTTTTCTTTTTTTTTTTATGTGTCTCCCCCTAGAGCAATAGCGCCCCTCAGAGTACCTGCTTCTCGATCCCACAGAGAGAGAGAGGGACCCCCAAGGCTCACCAACCGATGCAGTGAAGTTTCCAACCAACTGCAGTCAGCGTCTGTCTTTACAGACTGGAAGGAGCTGTTGCTTTTTCCCGGGTAGAAGGACGTGGCTCCGCCCCCTGTGTACGCCTTCCGGCGTTCCCAGCTCTCCACGAGGTAGCTGGGCTCATGAAACATGGCTGCCCCCATATAGGAGACATTAGACTCCAAAAACATGGCGGCCGGCGTGACCTGAGGACATGCATGCACCTGGTCTACGGCAAAATGGCGGCGGACCGCCGAAAACGTTTTTCCCAGCACATCCACCTGCATCTCTGCTGAGTGGCGATTGATAGATCTACAGGAGATACACTACAAATAAGGTAGGATTATACCTCCTATGTCTGCTGTAATGCTACAGTCTTCTGGGTAGAGTGTTAGCTCTCAAACCAAGTCCACTTCCCACAAACACATACTGTATTTACAAGGGGGACTTGTAAGTGTCAGATATATACTGACCATGTATGGAGGGGCCCATAATTCATACTGCCTCATAACGAGGAAAGAAAAAAGGGAACGTTTACTCACCATACCGAACCGACAGGCACCCTCTCTTCACAATACCCTCTCCACCGGGGTGGGGGTTTGTGGACCACTCCGGACGCCTCGACTCTCAGGTTCCTGGCGTCCAAGCGAGACTTAACTCGCAAGGTCAGTCCCTCCACTGGGACTCCGTCGCGGCCGACCCAGCGCGGAGCTCTGGTCTGCACGCGCTCGTAGGCAGAAACCGGGGTGACCACTGGATCTCAACATCCAGCCCGTCGCCCGGCCCCGCATACTTACTTGAATGTGTCGCGGCCGACCAAGCGCAATGCAATGGTCTGCGCGCGCTCGTAGGCCGGCTGGGGTGACCACTAGTGTCGCCCAGTCCGGCGTTTTTTGCTTGAAGATCTCACAGGAAAAACACTGGAGAAAAAACTACCTAAAAAATATTTCTTCTAAAGAAAAAATCTTGCCAGGACCAAAAAGATCCCAGCAAGGAGCTTAGGTCCTTACTCCTGACTAGACAGAAAAAAACTGATTCCCTGTAGCAGAGAGAGGGAGGATATACCCTCAGGGACTGCCCCTAAGGTGGAGCCAGAACGTTTTGTCTTTCTGCCTAGTCCTACTCCTGCGGAGACAACATAACCCAGCTCTTGAGAATCAAGAAGACTACGTCTGTCAATGAGCGATAGAGAAAATCCAAACTCCATAGAGGGGAGGGTGCTGTGACCGTCAATGAAGATCAGAGAAATTGATTTTTTACGGGAAGTCAAAAACCCCATTTTCTCTTTCCTTCATTGACGGACACAGCTACTCATCTCCTTGACTACGTGGGACGTCTCAAAGCAGTGTCAAGCATGAAGGGTGGGAACAACAAGAAAAAAATATTTCTCAAGGCTAAACATAGCTCAACCATAAAACAACTGGAGCTGAAAAAAAATTAAAACACCCTCAAAGAGGACCAAGTCCTCTAAACAGCAGCCTGCAAAAACTTGCGCCTAAAGGAAGCATCTGCAGATGCCAACAAATCCACCTTATAAAACTGTGTGAAAGTGTGCACAGGCAACCAGGTAGCCGCCTTGCAAACCTGCTTCACTGATGCCTGATGACAGAAGGCCCAGGAGGCACTAAGCACCCAGGCAGAGTGCGCCTTACTTAACAGGGAAAGGAGGAACCTGACCCTTAATGGAACAATGATTTTTATTGCACAGTTGCAGCATTTGCTGAATTAAATCAATTCAAAGTAATTTTGCTTGTTATCTGAGGTGTTTTTAACGAACTACAATACACACAAATGACAATATTAATATGCGCACAATCTGCTTTTGAAATAGTAAACTGGTCACGAATCTGGACAACAGCCAGCATATGTGGAGGCTCCAAATCAAACTTTGCAGTACAACTTGAGATCAGCATATACATTCAGCTGCCTATATCATATTTGGATCTAAGCAATAATTTAACATGCTGTGTTTTCACTTGAATCTCAGATTGAGGGATTCATTTACTAAAACTGGAAAGTGCAATAGCTAGTGCAGCTCTGCATAGAAACCAATCAGCTTCTAGGTTTGGTCAAAGCTTAATCAAACAAGCTGAAGTTAGAAGCCGATTGGCTACCATGCACATCTGCACTGTCCAATTTTAGTAAATGAACCCCCTATGTATTTTTCCCCATCAAATGCCCAGGTTTGTGACTGGTTTACTTAAATTTTTAGATGCACCAGAACTCTACTTTATTGCTATGTACGCCCATATTTGTATGGACATGGCCACTTTCTTTTGGCTTGATGAACCGATGCAGTACTATATACGGTTATGGTACAACTTTCATTTAACATACAACCAACCAGGAAAGACCTAACATAGATGTTTTATTCCAATGTAAAATCTACACTTGCTTCAAATGATCAGTAACAAAAATGTAATCGATTCAAAACATCAAAGTGAACCTAGTAGAGATAGGCCACGCTGTCTAGCTCTCTTGTTACCTCTTCTCATGCTCGCCTCCAGGACTTCTCCAGAGCCTCTCCCAACCTCTGGAACTCCCTGCCTCTGTATATCCATTCAGCTCCTACCCTGTCCCCCTTTAGGCAATCCTTGATAACTCATTTATTTAGGAAAGCCTACCCCATCTCCACCTAAGAACTGTACTTTAGTCACTTTCATCAGATCATCCCCTGCAGCTATTACCTTTCGTATCAGCTCCCCCTCCCTTTAGATTGTAAGGTCCATGAGCAGGGTCCTCCTGTTCCTTATGTATTGAGTTGTATTGTACTGTCCCTCTTCATATTGTAAAGGGCTGCATAAGCTGTTGGCACTATATAAATCCTGTATCATATTATTCACAAATAAAAGGGCAGAATATCTACCAGCATGGGCTGTTAACTTGACCAAATACTATTACACTAGAGACAGTAGAATATGTATTACCACACTTAGAGGAAGTAAAGTTTCCTCTGTAACTTGTACCTATAGCTAAGCCTATAATAAGGCTTACCTATAGGTAATGTAAATATCTCCTAAACATGCACCACTTAGGAGATATTTACTTTGCATGCAGCCAGTGACATCACTGGCGCATGTGCGCTGAAGGAATGGCCGCTCATGCTGTTCCTTCAGAGCCCTGTGCCGTGAATGGCAGCTTCCACGTGCATGTGCATGAGTGACGTCATCGTGGCTCTGGCCAATCAGATTGCTGGAGGACGCGGACCCGGAAGGAAAACGGGTGAACAGGTCGGCCGTGTCAACGGTGAGCAGGCAGCGCTGCTGGGGCTTCGTTCTAAAGTATTTCATAATGAACTAGTATGCAATGCATGCTAGCTCGATATGCCTTTGTCTTTCAAGTTTTTTTTTTATTTCGGAGGTTTGCAACCTCTTTAAGACTCTTAAACGTTATAGGTATATAATTCTAACACATGCTTTGCATTGTGGAACACCCAAAGTAGACATTTACTACACAACACTGAATTTAAAATTTGCACCTTTAATTATTGGTCATTTAAACAGCATACAGAATAGGAACATATGCTGAGCACCAAACAGCCAAAACAAGGTAAGTTGCACCTCACAACAGGGAAAGAGCAGAAATAAAGCACATTACCATAGCGAAAATCTACAAAATCTGGGACTTTTCATGTCTTCAAAAGATAGGTTTGGCAACTGTTTGTCAGAAAGTCTGCAGTGCATAAGAGATATTGAATTCATTAACCTACATGGTGTACCTATACAGGCCCTCTGAGAAAATCAAAGAATAACCAACTGCTGTTGTCAGTAAATTGAAAGGTTGCTATGGTTATGCACTTTGAACATCATTTCAGCTTTTTGTGTTGCTTTACTAAGTAAGCCTGTTGTGGTAAAACTGATAAAATGTGACATGCTTACTTTACTGCAAACATAATGCTACAATGGAGAAAGAGGTAGACACGGAAAATGTTACGCAAGTGGAGAAAAATAAGCTCCGACTAGTCGTACCCTCATGTTTGCTTTATCAAATCCACAGGCTAAATCACACCACTTTAAATACACCAAAATCTTTACAGATGGAAAAAAATGTATTACTCAATTTTCCCCCCCTTCTTTGTAGCATTCTATAAAATTGAACAGATTCCTTGGAAGGTTTATTAGCATCATCCCATAAAATCTCACATACTGCTTAGCCAGTAGTATGAATTCACCACAGAGTAGCAAGACTTAGCAAATGTTTGTTTATTAATATTGAGAAATTGTATTTGCACAGAATGAATATATTAAAAAAAAAAAAAAATCCCTTGTCGCGTGGCTTTCTTTTCAAGTGCTATTGGGCAGTTTAAATGGTCCTGGCTTCATCATGCTTTAGAGAAAGCCACCACAGTAAACCTCAGTTCATCTGGATCACGTTGCATAAACTTTCTACAGACTTCAATAGCATCCTAAAGGGCAGAACAAGGACAGCAACAATATCAGAACATACATTTAATATCAAAAGGAGTTAAACATACTGTACTGAAGGATTAGTCACTTGATTAAAATATACATCCGTGGTTCATAAAATATCAACAGGAGTGCCTATTCACTGCAGAGTTAAAATGTCTTTGGGAAAAACATTTAAAAAGAAGCTTTTTCAGCTCATGGACAGATTGTTTCAATGGGGATGATTGACTTTATAGTCTTTTCATCTCCTATAATTTGTGAGCCAATAGTGCATTGCTGGCAAAGGTTTATCTGTTCTCATTGTACAGCCTGAGGTGACATTATATGGATGAAGTAACTAAACACAAAAAAGCTTTAGGAATTCTGTAATTACAGTTCTATCACAAGCCTTTGGTCTGCTGGAAGCCATTAAAAGGAATGTTATAGTTTTAGTCTCAGCTGCTGCTTATAATGGCAGTAAGATATCAGTTCTCGGTTCCAGCAGTTTAAAATGGTACCAATTTTAAAGTAGAACTAAGGCAAAACATTTATTTTTCCATTTTGGATAGAGTAAGGGAGAGTTATAACCCCTGTCGTTTTTTGCCATTTGTTACATATTGGGAAGATTTACCTTCACTTCCTTCCCGATAGTCAAAACAGGAAGTAAAAGGAAATTCCTGCAAATTACAGTGGTTGTTGAAGAGCCAAGAGCGCTGGCAGGGGACCCAAGAAAAGGAGGATGAGGGCTGCTCTGTGCACAACCATTAAACTTTTATTATTTAGATGGTTTCATTGTATAAAAATATGGGACCAATGGTATTTCACTGTAACACAGAACTGTATGGCCTCATGCATACAGGGCATTTCCCTTTTCTCCTCTGAATGACAAATGCATGTAAAAAAAGTGTTTTTTTTTTTTTTAAGCCCGTTGTGGACAAGGCCTATATTCCGCTCTATTTTATTTATTTTTTTTCAAATATTAGCCATTAACCACTTTGGCTCTCACACCCGTTTACCCCCTATGGACCAGACCACATTCTTAAATTTCTGCTGTGTTTTTTCACGAGTCTATAACTTTGTAATTACTCATGATAAAGAATTGACACATATATTGTTTTTGGGGGGACTAACAGGGCTTTCTTGTGACCCTAAAGTCCTCTGAGCATTTTTTTTTCATTTATTTGCATTTTAAAGGGAAAAAACAGTAAAAATCTGAAAAAAAAAATATTTTTTTAAGTTTGATTGGCAATATTTTGAACACAAGTACCATTACTGTGGGGAAAGCATACATTTTATTCTGCTGCTTGTTCTTTTTACTACAGCATTAAAATTACATTTCTGGTACAACGAATGTTAAAGTTATTTACAAATGAAATAGTTTTTGTTTCACATTTCATTTTTCTCATAAAGCATCAATTTAAGGTCCTTACTGATTAAAAATAAAACAGATATACCCTAAACAATATTTTTTTTTTAACAGTAAATCGTTAAGGATAACAATGTATATATGTGCTTCATAATATTTAAAAAATGTTTTTAAAAATAGAAACATGGAACAGGAGATGAAACTGCTAAATAGTGCTTATAAAATGTTAAAATGAATAGTTTAAGTAGTAAAATAAGGAGCAGGGGCATATACGAAACTGCAGGGCATACAGGAGGCGCTCTGTGTACAGAGGAAGGGGTTTTATGGATGTGTGTAAGACGCTAAAGGTAGGCAACTGGTTAGTGGAGTAAAAAAAGTTGATATACAGTAAACAACTAAAGTATACAACAAACAGTCTGACATATACAATATGAGCAGCTTGAACTCCTCAAGCAATAAGTGAGCTAAGTAAGGAGCCTGGACGAGCCACATCACTTGCGCCTTTTCACGAGGAAGGAGGATTTAAAAACCATTTCATTGTACATGAAGAAAAGCTAACCCTTTTTCCGCACTAAGGTGACAACTATCAATCAGTATTTAGATGAAGTGGCAAAACAGATGTCAGTCAGGATGCTATAGATTACAGCAAACAGTATTTTGGAGAAGAATACTGAGAGGGGAAGGAGCAGCAACATGAATTGGTCATGGAGTAAGGTCAACATTCAGCAAACTATTCTACATATGTTGTTGCCATTTTCTGCATTTAGTCTTTTTAATGTGCTGTGACCTTTTTAACTTTTAGAGTGAATCATCTAACCCTTGCTACAGATGTTTTGGTGTTAGACAAATAATTAAACTACAGAAACTATTTTTTTTTCTACAGAACTTTAAAGTGGTTGTAAACCCTAAATGCCTTGAATGCGCCACAAAAAGCATATGCTTGGATTGGATTGCCCCTAAAAATTATTTACCTTTTTTTATTTTCTATGTAAAAGTTCTATCACATGATCGCAATCCTCCTGTATTAGCAAACACAGGCTCTTCTAGCTGCAACCTACCTTAGTCAAAAGGAGGGGGAAGTGGGAGGCGGGACTGAGTGGGGAAGAGTGGAGCTGAATGGCTGGATAGAACAGAGGCAGGCAACAGCAGTGAGCATGTACATTCTTTTCTAATTCCGTCATGCCTGCATCACAAGGAGGGGGAAGAGGGAGGCGGGACTGAGTGGGGCCGAGCACAGCTGAATCACTGGGGAGCGAAGAGACCGAAAACGGTACATCAAAGGGTCAGTGAGCA
Organism: Pelophylax lessonae; assembly: GCF_965119305.1. Lineage (NCBI taxonomy): Eukaryota > Metazoa > Chordata > Amphibia > Anura > Ranidae > Pelophylax > Pelophylax lessonae. Next base: position 512,655,622 of record NC_138769.1, read on the forward strand.
GCCACATTCAGCTGCAGACATCAGCTGTTGTCGGTCAGAGAGGAGGGCTCTGGAATGGCCGGATAAAATTTAGTTTTTGTAAGAACTTATCGTAAAACTCTTTTCTCTGAGTCCTCTGACAGTTGCATCCCGTTCGGTATACCTTCACGAGTGGGTAATGGTGCTCTCTGCAGGAGTAAGCTAGGCAGTGAAGGGTTAATAAGAAAATTTCACACTGAGACACACCTCTAGGGGGCCGTCCCTCGGTCATCATACTGACACAGTTAGCACTGTTCTCCAGTTTTGTAGCAAGCAGTACCGGAAGGCATCAACCCCAAACAAAAAAAATAGAGGGGCGGGGGCTGCGACTGTCAGAGGACTCAGAGAAAAGAGTTTTACGGTAAGATCTTACAAAAACTCAATTTTCTCTTACGTCCTCCGACAGTCGCAGCCCATTCGGTAAACCTTCACGACTGGGACGTCCCAAAGCAGTGCAGGTGTGAGGGGTGGGAAGACACAACCTACAGACAAGGTAATATGTCAACCAGGCCAGGGAAAAAAACCAAGCCAACAGGGTAACAGAAGATCAACAGGAGCTCACCCAGAACAAAAAACACCCCAGAAAACAACAGGGCTTACTGTGTCAGGATAATGGCTGAGGAACAGCCCCCTAGAGGTGTGTCTGTGTGAAGTTTGTTTATTACCCATCACTGCCTAGCTTACTCCTGCAGAGAGCGCCATTACCCACTCGTGAAGGTATACACCGAACAGGCTGAGACTGTCAGACGACGTAAGCGAAAATGGGTTTTTCTCTTAAGCCATTTAGAAAACTTAAAAGTGAATAATACAAAAGTAAATGTTATTAATCATAGAAATCTAAGGGAGATTATCATTTTGGCTAGAATTCCACTTTAACATGGTGGTCTTACTTCTAAGAATGAATCTTCACAGGTTTGTCCATGGTTTACTGGAAAAGGCTTCCGACCATCTATAAAATAAAATCAGACAGCTGTTAACTCTTATGGTAACGTTCCCTTCTTACATAACCTTGCTGACACCAGTGGATAAAAGACTATAATATTGTTATTTGAAAAAGAATGCCCATGAGATAAATATACTGACTCAGTAGCTGAAATCCTGCTCAGATACGACAGGGCAACTTTAGATCTTAGCTGCAAGATGCAACATTTGTATTTTCCTAAAGGTGTGAAATCGTAGACTGCAAGCATCAAATATCAGCATAGCACCACACAGGGGTAGATAGGCCCACTCTGAGGTTAAAAGTAAAAACAAACCTACGCCTATAGAGCGCTCTATCAAAACCCTATTTGTTGTCAATTGGGAGAGGGGCCGAAGAGTTAATATCTATGGAGTGAGATGGGATGTAGTCAGCAGTCATTACAAACTCCAAGCACTTGAAAATTCTTATATGTAGTGTTTTTTGTAAACCCAAATAAGCTTGCAAAGTACACTAATCAGCCTTAACATTATAACCAACCACCTAATATTAGGTAGGTCCTTCTTTTACCACAACAGCCCTAACCTGTCAAGGCATGGACACTGCTAGACCTCTGAAGGTATGCTGTGGTATCTGGCACCAAGCTGTCAGTAGCAGATCACTACCTCTGCCAGCTTGCCTTCTTCTCATAGTGCATTCTGGTGCCCTTAGGTAGGTGACATGCATGCACCTGGCCATCCACACAATGTAAAAGAAAAGGCGATTCATCAGGCTACACCCCCTTCCTCCGTTGCTCTGTGGTCCAGTTCTCACGTACCCATGTTCGGTGCTTTTGGTTGGGAACACTGGGCAGCATGAGAGCCCCGACTAGTCTGCAGCTGCATAACCTCATAGATAAACTGATGCAGCCTCCTGGACGGAATCAACAGGATGGGGGCCCTGGTAGTGACAGGTGAGTCCCCCCCCCCCGCACGATTGATCATCCGGTCGCCAGTGGCGCACCCCCCACATCGGCATGACGCCTGGTCCCAGCCCCCAGGGTTAGCTGCAAGCGCCCCATAGCCCCAGTAGGTGAGGGGAGTGCGTGACAGGATAGAGGGGAATCCTGAGGGTCAGACTGTCCTAGGAAGGGTCCCGCGTCCACCACAAAACCTGCCAGGGGGAGAAAGGGGAACAATTACTCCCCATATCTGGAACAGGCGGGCGCCATCTCCCTGACAGAACCCCGCTCCACCGAAGTGGGGGAGCGGTTGGCCAATAGGAACACTGTGACTCGGGCCTAGACCCTGTCATGTGCGACCTGGCGAGACGTTTAATTCGCAGGGCCAGTCCCCGTCCGGTGGGACTATGTCGAGGCCGACCTAAGGAGGAGCTGGGGTTTGCACGCGCTCGCTGGCCGGCTGGGGTGACCACTGGATCTATATATCCAGCCCGTCGCCCAGATCCGGCTTAGTTTGTAGATCTCACAGGAAAATAATTTGGAGAAAAAAAAAAAAAAAACTAACTAGAAAAAAAACTTTTTGCCAGGACCACAGATCCCAGCAAGGTACTAGGTCCTTACTCCTGACTAGGCAGATTAAAACGGACTTCCTATAGCAGAGGGGGAGTAAACCTCCTGGGACTGCCCATAAGCATAGCCAGAACTTTTTTTCTGCCTAGGGTCCTACTCCTGTAGGGGGACAGTATAACCCTACTGTTATGAAGAACAGACTGCGTCCGTTAATGAACGATAGAGACATTTGATTTATTATTGGGAATGTTTTATAGCAGAAAGTAAAAAAGTTATTTTTTTTCTTAAAATAGTCGCTCTTTTGTTTAAAGCACAAAATATAAAAACCACAGAGGTGATCAAATACCACCAAAAGAAAGCTCTATTTGTGGGGAAAAAAGGAGATCAATTGAATTTGGGTACAGCATCACACGACCGTGCAATTGTTAAAGCAACGCAGTGCCAAACCACAAAAAATGGCCTGGTCATTAAGGGGGTAAAACCTTCCGAAGCTGAAGTGGTTAAATTCAAACACACAAAAAGTGCTCTCAATCATGAAATCTATTTACTTGTCCAATATCAATATAATAAAGTGGCACGTGTTGAAATAAAGTGCATCAATCTTCCTCTGTGGAATAATAAGAGTCGACTTTATCATCAACTCTGGTGAGTTGCTAGAGTGGATTGGTGGTGGTCAGACAAAGGGTGAGAGCACCTTGGATGAAGATTTAGGTTTGTTTACCTAAGAAGATTGATGCACTTTATTTGAACATGTGGCATTTTATTGTCTTAATACTGGACACATGGATTTCATGTATAGGAGAGCACTTTAAAAAGACTCTTCATTGACTGGATTAGCGTTTTTGGATTTCAAAAGCATATATTTCTAGATTAAATTCATAGATTTTTGTGTATCAACTTATGTATGAAGCTTTACTTTTTCCAAGATCTGGCACTTCAGATTGACAGAATATACAAGAAATAACAAAATTAAAAGTATAAAAAAGTACATGACAAAACAAAGTTTTTCCATCAAGATTGGAGTCCTGTCTGATACCTTTTTTTTTTTTTCTTGCACCAACAGCCACATTTTCAGGACAAGCATTCAGAGTGTGCCCCTTCAAGGCCCAAGCAGTGCTGCATGGGTCTTGAAGAAGGGGACACACAATATAAGCTTGTCTCGAAAATTTGGAGGTTAGGGCAAATAAAAAAAAAAAGTATCAAGGCAGTACAATAGTTCTTGTTGCATGTGCACTAAAACTGCTATAAGAATTGTACTTTAAAGGAGGTCATAGAGAAGACAACTGATTGAAAATCATTGGTCAGGGGTTTTCTAATTTTAAATGGCTTTAAACAAGAAACTTTGGGGCTAGTTTGGTTTAAATCAGTTGAAGTGAAGGGTCTCAAACAAACAGCCAAAGACTAAAAAAAAGTCCAAGTCTACACTTCTTTGGTGAACACCCTGCTAATTGTCCTGAATAATGTTGACACTATCCAATTTCTTACTTTGGCTCCTGATTTAATCATTGCATTCTAGCTGAGCCACCTGTGCTGAAACAATGAGGTCCTTAAAATCTGGACAGGGTCTGTATTTTTACACAAATGGCTCATTTATAAATGTAACCAAAAGGCTACTTGTGCTCATGGGAAATAATTCATTCATTGAGCATTTATACTACCTGGAAAACTGCTCTGTTCTGAATATTTAAAAGCACAGTAAAAAAAAATACAAAAATGTAGTATATATATTATACACACACACACACCTTAATATCATCAAAAGTTAATTTCAGTAATTCAGTAGAAAAGAGTGAAACTTATGGCGCTTTTCCACTGCATGGAACCGAACGGTTCGGCTCGCTTTTGTGTTTTTCCACTGCTGGTACCACATGGTACGGTGTAGGAACGGTTCGGTACGGTGGCGCTTTTCCACTGCATGGAACCGAACGGTACGGCTCTCAAAAACAGTACCACCTCGATTGTGGTTCCAAGAGGTACCATATCCCACAATCCTTTGCATGCAGTCACTACTATCCACTGATTGGTCAGAGAATCGTTATCCCACCCACTTAACTTTAGTACTACTTTAGTGGAAAAGCAAACTAGGGCTGCAACTAACGATTATTTTCATAATCGATTAGTTGGCCGATTATTGTTTCGATTAATCGACTAATCGGATAAAAACCTAAAAAATAAAAAAAATAATAAATTTAGTTAATATTCTTGAATATCTATGCAGTGGTAAATATAACTATCCAGCTATATAGTTGGATATTTAATCCACTCTGAGACAGATCTATGTATTATTAGAGGTTTAAGTGCCGGTTCACACTAGGTCGCTCCGACTTCAGGGCGACCTGTGAAGTCCCGTGCACCGCGACTTCGGCGCAACTTGCAGGGACTTCACATAATGGAAGTATATGCAAGTCGCTCCGAGGTCGCCCCAAAGTAGTACAGGACCCTTTTTCGAAGTCCGAGCGACTTGTGTCGCTCCTATTAGAACGGGTCCTGTAGCAGTCAATGGACCGCGACTTGTCAGGCTGACAAGTCGCAGTGGTGTGAATGGACACTAAATGTGGTACATATCAGACTCGGAGATCAATATTTTTAAAAGACCTAAAACATTGATTTGCAAATTTTCAGACCCGATTGGTAATATTCATGATAAACCCCCTTATTAATAGGCAGGTAGTTTGATACAAGCTCCCTGCGCCTGCTGTCACTTATGCTGGCCATACACAAACTACATTTTTTTTAAGAAAATTTTTAAAAACATTCATCCGGTTTTCCTAACCATTAGTGGGGTCTATTCGGTGTTCGTTGTTAACAACAGTGACAGGAAAATTTGAAGGAGCAGAATAGAAATCTCAATCAAACGAATCTTCAAATAGTGTATGTGGTTTTTGCTCAGAAGATTTATTCATTTTAAAATTTATTGTTAAAAGCAAGTGGAATTTTCAAACGACACTCGTCCATTCAACGAATATACAAATCATTTTTGAACAAATATAGATGCAAATATTTCTGTCCAAAAATCCAATACATGTATGGGCAGCAGAAGACCTTTAGTAGCAGCAGCATGCTTTTTTTTATCACCTGTCATGATGGGGTTAAAAAAAAATCCCTTTTTATAGTAAAAAAACAGCAAATATAAATATTATAATATAGAATTATAATTTCTACTGTGAAACAGTGAAAGTATTATATTTTGTATCATGTGTATGTACGGTATATAAAAAAAAATATGCCCAGAAGTCGGATATGCAGGATATTTTAACTGGCAGTCAGACATGAAGGTATTTGAAGGGTGGAGGGGGGAAAATAACATTAATAAATTAAAGTAGTACTAAAAGCTGAGACTTTTTTTTTCATGGATATTATAATTTTAAATTTTACCAATAAACAATACTAGTAAACTTTTACTTTAAATGTTGTAATGCCTTCTATCACCTCTAGTCTATCGGCCTCCACCTTCTCTGGGTTCAGATGGTCATCTTCGCAGCACAGAGCCCTTAAAGTGATTGGATTTTTTCTTTTTCACAACAATCTTGTCATACTTACTCTCTCTGTGTAATGACTTTTCACAGAGCAGCACTGATTATCCTCTTCTGTACCCCCTCCCCCATGGCACTTCTGGCCCCTCCTGCCTTTAAAGTGCCCCTATAGGGTGCAGAAAAGTATAGTACTGTATAGTGTCCCTATAGCAAGGTTAAAAAAACCTCTGCCTTTAGAACAGGGGTGGGGAACCTATGTTCGGGGGGCCGTATGCGGCCCTCAAAGTCATTTGGTCCGGCCCCCCGTGCAGCTGAGTCTGTGTCTCTCAGCTGATCTGTCAGAATGGAGCAGATTCTTCCTGTATAGTTTCAGCTCTGTTCTGACAGTCTGAGTGAGTCACAGGCGAAGTGATATCAAATGCACTGAGCCTGTGACCAATACAGGAAACATCGCCTCTTCCTCCAGCGCGGCCCCGCTGCTAGCCAGCATTTCCCGCCAGCAGCAAACACAGCAGTACCAGCCAGAGCCAGCAGTACCAGCCAGAGCCAGCAGTACCAGCCAGCTGTATCCACGAGCAGTACCAGCCAGCTATACCTACCAGCAGTACCCGCCAGCAGTTCTTTTCAAAACTTACCACCACAAAGAGTCGACTGCGCTCCAGACTGACCGACGCAGACCTGGAAAACCAGTTGCGAGTAGCAACATCATCAATACCAGCTAACATCGCACACCGCACCAAAGAGAAGCAGTTGCAGCCATCACATTAGTGGCTAGTTAAATGTTTGACCAAATATAACCGGCACATTTTTAAGTTGATAATTTTGTACGGCCCCCGAATGATTTTATAAATACCCAAATGGCCCTTGGCAGAAAAAAGGTTCCTCACCCCTGCTTTAGAATCACTTGGGTCCTTCTCTTGCCCAGGACTACATTTCCCATGAGGCATTGCTCTTCACACATTCACAAGTTCTCTGCCATCTACATACATGTATGGACGGTGTACTGAGCTTTATGTGCGTATTGCACTGTATTTTCTGATATGTAAACAATTAATGCATTCTGTATGCAGGACAACTAATCGGCTGACCGATTAATCGATTACGAAAATAGTTGACAACTATTTTGATAATCGATTAGTTGACGATTAATCGATTAGTTGTTTCAGCCCTAAAGCAAACCATACCGTACCGAACAGTTCCAACATAGTACCATGCGGTACCAGCAGTGGAAAAGCAAACCGGGCCAAGCAGGGCCGAGTAGAGCCGAGCCGGTACTTAGATTTTATAGATTCTTTACACACAGTGATTATTTCAAGCATTTATTTTCTTTTAATTTTGATAATTATGACTTACAACTAGTGAAAACTCAGTATCTTGGAAAATTCGAACATTGGGAAAAAGTTCAATATTGTGGACTCATGATGTCACACTCTAATCAGCTTATTAACTCAAAACACCTGTAAAAGGTTTCCTGAGACTTTATATGGTCTCTCAGTCTGATTCAGTAGGTTACACAATCATGGGGAAGACTGCTGACTTGACTGTTGTACAGAAGACAATCACAAAAGGTCATTGCTAAAAAAGCTGGCTGTTCACAATGCTGAGTTGAGGGAAAAAGTGAGGTAGAAAAAGGTGCACAAGCAACAGGGATAACCACAGCCCTGAGAGGATTGTGAAGCAAAGGCCATTTAAGAAATTGGGGAAATTCACAAGTAGTGGACTACGGCTGGTGTCAGCGCTTCAAGAGCCACTACACACAGGCGTATCCAGGACATGTGGCTACAACTGTCACATTGCTTGTGTCAAGCCACACCTGAATCAGTGACAACGTCAAAACCGTTCTACCTCGGCCAAGAAGAAAAAGGACTGGACTGTTGCTTAGTGGTCCAAAGTCTTTTCCGATGATGTAAATTTTGCATTAATTTGGAAATCAAGGTCCCATAGTCTGGAGGAAGAGTGGAGAGGCACAGAATCGAAGTTGCATGGGGTCCAGTGTGAAGTTTCCACAGACAGTGATGATTTTGGGAGCCATGTCATCTGCTGGGGTTGGTCCTCTGTGTTTTATCAAGTCCAAAGTCAGCGCAGCCCTCTATCAGGAAATCCTAGAGCACTTCATGCTTCCCTCTGCTGACCAGCTTCATGGAGATGCGGATTTCATTTTCCAGCAGGACTTGGCACATGCCCACACTGCCAAAAGTACCAATACCTGGTTTGATGAGCATGGTATCATTGTGCTTGATTGGCCAGCAAACTCGCCTGACCTAAACTCCATAGAGAATCTGTGGGGATTTGTCAAGAGGAAGAGGAGACACCAGACCCAACAATGCAGATGAGCTTAAGGCCGCTATCAAAAGCAACCTGGGCTTCCATAATACCTCAGCAGTGCCACAGGCTAATCCCCTCCACGCCACACTGAATTGATGCAGTAATTCATGCAAAAAGAGCCCGACCAACTATTGAGTGCATACTATACTGTAAATGGACATACTTTTCAGTAATAGAAAGAAAAGTTGAAATCGTGGGAGCACAGCTGCATGCATGGTTACAACACAGCTTGCTCTATCCGACGCGTTTCCCCCTCTACAGTACTCCAATTCCAGTTGGCACCTGTAGAGGGGGAAACGCATTGGACGCAGCCAGACGTGTCATCACTGTGCACAGTCCACACTGCAGGCAGTCGTGCTTCCATGATTTTGATGCTTAAATTGAACCCATGGATGTAAGTGCAATTTTTTTGAATAAATATTTGTGTAGAAGATAATGCACTATTCGTTCTTCTTTCCTCCCTATCCACGAGCGGAGAGCCATCCATTGATTGAGCTTGCTTTGGTGAGGCACAGCCATAAGTGGTTGGATTACTGGTATGCACCAGGAGTTGCGTATGGATTAATGTTGATTTAGCGGAGCATTGTTACATGCTGTTTGACTGCTAGTATTTGGTAAGTGGGCATTTTTTATTACCAGCACATAGGTGGTTCACAGAGCACTTGGAGGAGTTTTTTCGAACAGCACACTAGCAGTTCTTTACATGTTTGGGACTGTTTTTTCATTTCACCATTTACACATGGGACTCCTTCTTAAGGATTTTACTATGGTTATATGAAATGGTTTCACTTTTATGCATGGTTACACAGTATCACTTTGCGTTATTGTTTCAAATCATTTATGTTTTTTCACAAAGTATATTAATTGCAGATATTTATCTGACATTTTTAATTTCAAGATAGCGCACTAGTATTTTTTCAACACACTTCTCAGTAAGCCAACATTTCTGTATTAAAAATCATATATTGGTCTTATGTAATATTCTAATTTTCTGATACATTGAATCAGGGTTTTCACTAGCTGTAAGCTAGGGATGCACCGAAATGAAAATTGTGGGCCGAAACCGAAACTGCAGGATGCCCTTGGCCGAAAACCGAAAATGACTTTTTCCCCCAAATAATTTTAAAATAGATAGAAGAGGGGCATACACCAAAAACAGGCAGCAACGTATACCTGTCGCTGCCACCCTGTCACAGTATATCTACTGTGATGGGTTGGCAAGTGGTTAATTTAATTACCAATGGTATTAGTATCCTTCATTCAAAAGACGCGCCTCTGGCCGGTGGCCCGCCTCCCGGTGATGTCACTACTACTACGATCTGTGCATGAATGAAGTGACACACCTGGCGGCCGCTAATAACTAACTATGTGAGAGCTTCACTTCCCTGTCAGCGGACGATGTGCATGAATGAACTGAACTGACACACCGGGCGGGAGGAGCGGCCGCTAATAACTAGAACTATGTGAGCCTTCACTTCCCTGTCAGAGGAGATACCCGCATGATAGGGAAGTGAAGGCTCACATAGTTACAGTTATTAGTGGCCGCTCCCCCCGCCCGGTGTGTCACTTCAGTTCCTTCATGCACATTGTCCGCTGACAGGGAAGTGAAGTGAAGCGCTCACATAGTTATAGCTATTAGCAGCCGCTCCCCCCGCCCGGTCTGTTAGTTCATTAATGCACAGATCGCAGTAGTAGTGACATCATTGAGAGGCGGGCGGCCGGCCAGAGGCGCGTCTTTTCAAACCTGCGATGCGCCCTCCTCCTTCCTCACGGCGGCCATTAATTTTGGCATTTTTAACCCATTTTCGGCCGAAAATGTCGGTGGCCGAAATTTCGGTGCATCCCTTCTGTAAGCCATAATCATCAAAATTAAAAGAAAGAAATGCTTTAAATATATCACTCTGTGTGTAATGAATGTATATAATATAAAAGAGTTTCACTTTTTGAATTGAAATACTGAAAGATATAAATTAACTTTAGGATATTCAAATTTTTTTGAGATGCACCTGTATATACATACACACACTTTTTTTTTTTTAGGTACACCTGTTCAATTGCTTGATAACACAAATTGCTAATCAGCCAATCACATAGCAGCAACTCAATGCACTTGGGCATCTAGATGTGGTGAAGACAACTTGCTGAAGTTCAGGCTGAGCTTCAGAATGGGGAAGTATTTAGGTGACTTTGAATGTAGCATGGTTGTTGGTACCAGACGGGCTGGTCTGAGTATTTCAAAAACTGCTGATCTACTGGGATTTTCACGCACAACCAGCTCTAGGGTTTACAGAGAATGGTCAGAAAAAAAGAGAAAATACCCAGTGAGCGGCAGTTGTGTGGATAAAAATGCCTTGTTGAGGTCAGAGGTCAAAGGAGAATGGGCAGACTGGTTCAAGAGGCTAGAAAGGAAAAAGTAACTAAAAAAACAAAAACAAACACTCATTACAAGCAAGGTATGCAGAATACAATCTCTGAATGCACAACACATTGAACCTTGAAGCAGATGGGCTACAGCAGAAGATCACACCGGGTGCCACTCCTGTCAGCTAAGAAGAAACTGAGGCTACAATTCACATAGGCTCACCAAAATTGGACAATACTAAAAAACATTGCCTGGTCTGGTGAGTCTCCATTTCAGCTGCGACATTCAGATGGTAGGGTCAGAATTTGGCGTAAATAGCATGAAAGCATAGATCCATCTTGTCTTGTATCAATGGTTCAGGCTGGTGGTGTAATGGTGTGAGGGATATTTTCTTGGCACACTTCAGGCCTCTTAGTACCAATTGAGCATCATTTAAATGCCATGGCCTACCTGAGTATTGTGGCTGACCGTGTCCATCCCTTATGACTACAGTGTACCCATCTTCTGATGGCTACTTCCAGCAGGATGATGCACCAAGTCGCAAAGATAAAATCATCTCAAACTGGTTAGTTGAACACGACAATAGGTTTACTGTACTCCAATGGCCTTACAGTCACCAGATCTCAATCCAATAGAGCACCTTTGTTATGTGGTGGAGCGGGGGATTTGCACCATGGATGGGCAGTCCACAAACCTGCAGCAACTGCATGATGCCATCATGTCAGTATGGACCAAAATCTCAGAGGAATTTTTCCAACACCTTGTTGAATCTACGCTACAAAGAATTAAGGCAGTGCTGAAGGCAAAAAGTGTGTCCAACCCGGTACTAGCAAGGTGTACCTAATAAAGTGGCCGATATGCGTGTAAAAATGTTGGACTGCCTGTGCAACCTCTATAGGGTCCAGGTATCGCCTAATGCTATCAGTAGTAACAATGACCCTAGCCAAATGCAAAACTAGTGAAAAACCGTCAGAAAAAACGAGCAGGGAAAGTACATTTCAGTGGCCTCCACCTGTAAAACCATTCCGGTTTTGGGGTTTGTCTCATTGTTGCCCAAACACCAAAGCAGCTGAAACCCCCTCCCCTACTTTACTGACCAGATCAATCTCCCAGGAGTTTGACTTGATGCTGTTAAAGTGATCAGCCCCTGATTTTTTTTGAGCAGTATGTGTATATATATATATATATACATATATATATGTGTGTATAATATATATATATATATATATATATATATATATATATATATATATATATATACATATATACACACACACACACACACACACTAATAAAAAAATAGAATATAACCTATGCGTGCACACACACCTAGTGTCTTTCCTTTATGCCTCAACAAAGTTGCACATTAACAAAACATAATACTATACACATAACTAAACAGAAAGAAGTTACCTAGCTCATACAGATGTCCTTGTAGATCGACAAAAGCAATGAAGTGCAAGTCTACTTTATCATCTAAACTCGGTGCCTGTGGGAGAAGCACAAATAATTTTTATTACATGTAAAAAGCGAATAGTGTTTAATGAAGCAGATATACAGTATCTTAATCAAGGAATTACATCAGGAGGAACAAATACAATTACACTGTTAAGTTACTGTCTTGGATTTACACAAATATGAAAACATTTTTGTTTTAGATTCTTTATTTAACAAAAGGCAGGTTGACAGCCACATTTTCAGTATCAAAGCAGCTCAGATGCAGCTGAGGGAAACAGTCAGATTAACTTGTGCAACTATTACACAAGAGTCAGGAGTTTGACCCTTGACAAATACATAGAATTAGGCAAGAAAGGTCAATATCACAAAAAAAGAAGGGGGCCTACCACCATAAATGCATGACAGATATCCTTAGCAAGCAACCTGCCAAAATGCGTGACCCTTGCCTTCAATCACATATGTTTTATAGATGTTTAAAACACGCAACATTCATTTTAAATGTGCTGTAATTGTTTTCATTTGGAACAGTAAACAGGTAAAAGTTTCAAAAATGCAACATGCAGGTTTTTTCTGAAGGAATGAACATGCAATGCTTTGGTGTTAACAGATCCTATAACAAATAAATGCACATGTCATTTACTGGCAAGCTGAAAGTTATTTTGCAAGATTTCTGTACTCCCCTAAACATTCAGCGAGAAAGCTTAGACACACATGTCCAGGTGCATCTCATAAAATTAGTATAATCAAAAAATCAATTTCTCTGATGTTCATTGACGGACACAGCTCCTGATTCTTCTTAACCATTGGGTTATACTGCCCCCAACAGGAGTAGGACACTAGGCAGGAAAAAGGTGGACTACGCCTATGGGCAGCCCCAGGGGGTATACACCCACTCTCAGCTATAGGCACTCAGTTTTGTTACAAGCAGTGTCAGAAGAAAGCCAACTCCACAGATGGGTGGGTGCTATGCCCATCAATGAACATTAGAGAAATGTATTTCATGGCAAGTCCAAAATCCCATTTTCTTTTGTCATTCATTGATGGACACAGCTCTTGATTCTTCTTAAACATTGACACAGCTCTTGATTCTTCTTAAACATTGAGATGTCCCAAAGCAGTGTTAAACATAAGGGGTGAGAAAAACATCAGAAAAAAATTCCCGAGTCTAACCAAAGCCATCAGGTAACATAGAGCTCTACCATAAACAACTGGAGCTCACCTGAAAAACAATACACAGAGGACCAGGTCCTCTAAACAGCAGCCTGCAAAACCTTGCGGCCAAAAGAAGCATCCGCAAATGCCAACACATCCACTTTATAAAAACTTTGTAAAAATGTGCACCGATGATCAGGTGTCAGTCTTGCAAACCTGCATCACTGACGTGTGAGGACGGAAACCCCAGGAGGCACTAGGTGCCCTAATAGAGTGCACCCTGCCAGGGAAAGGAGGAACCCGACTCTTGATGGAATAGGCCTGAACCACCGTCTGTGTGATGCATCTGGAAATGGTCGCAGAGGAAGCAGACAATCCTTTGTGAGGTCTGTCCTTGAGCACTGACTTCCTAAAAAGCCTCTGTAGCTGCCAGGTACACCCCAATTGCCCAAACCACATCCAAGGCATGCAAGGCAATTTCCTTCGGATGTTTAGGCCTGGGTCAAAGGGAAGACAACACAATGTCTTCAGTCAAATGAAAGTCAAAAACCACCTTCGGAAAGAATGACGGACAGGGGCAAACCTTATCCTTGTGAATCACCATAAGGTGAATAGGATAACCCCGCTAGTTCAACACTCTGCACGCAGAGGTGAAAGTCACCAAAAAGGCCATCTTCTGGGACAGCAAAAGCAGGAAAAGCTCCCGAATATTTTCAAAGGGAGGCTTCTGTAGAGCTGAAAGCACCAAATTAAGATCCCAGGGCGGCAATAGAGCCCGCACTGAAGGAACCAAATGTCAGACACCCTGAAGAAAGATACGCACCAGGGAGTGTGTGGCCAAAGTCATTGGAAAACAAACGCCAAAGCCAATACCTGGATCTTGATGGTACTCAAGGTCAATTGCTATTAGTTGAAGGAAGGTTGCTGCGAGGATGAACCCCAAGAGACTCACACCACACAATGTACGTCTTCCACGTACCACGGTAGATCTTCCTAGCTTTCAACAGCATAGGAATCACTGAATCACACAAATCTCTATACTTCAGCACCTGGCGTTCAACAGCCAAGCTGTCAAAGCCACCAACTGTAAAGCAGGATGGAAGAGTGGTACATGGGACAGCAGATTCTCCCTGAGAGGAAATCCCCAAGGAGCATCAGTGACCAGCATATCAAGATCAGTGAGGCAATTCAGGAGCCACTAGAATGACCGGAATCCTTTCTGCCTCGATCCTGCACAGGAGTCGTAGCAGGAGTTTAAGAGGACTGGAACTAAATTGGCAGCCCACCTTAGAATGACCGCTACTTACCGAGCTGCCAGGACACTTCTTGTGCCCCCTTGGTAATTGACATAGACCATGGCCTTCTCCGAATGAATTTATACCAGACACCCCTGAAGACGAATTGTCCAATGAGCCAGACCAGCCTGATCGCTCAGAGTGCCAGCACATTAAATCAGCAGTCTGGACACTGCCACATCTGTGCTGAGGACGCCTCCCCACACGGACAGGCTGGCATCTGTGGCAACAACCTTCCAGTACAGGGCGAGAAGGATTTTCCCTTTTGAAGCGCCAGAGAACAAAGCCACCTGCAAAGACTGTGGATCCTTGTCCCATTTCACCAGATTCTCTTTAGCAAAGATCTTGTGTGGAACTATGCAAACGGAACCGCCTCGAAAATGGACACCATCAGGCCCAGCACCCGCATGCAAGCCCGGAGGGATGACCATCTGCCTAGCAACAGAAGCTGAATTGTCTCCTGCAAAGTCTGTAGTTCTTCCAGAGGAAGAAACACTCTGGCGAGTCCAGAGTCAGACCCAGATAGCCCAGTTTTTTTTATGACCGAACCAAAGCAGACTCCTGAAGGTTCACAATCCAACCGAACTCCCTCAATGCTCACAGAGTAAATCGCCAGATGTCCATCAGAGCAGTCAGAGACTCCGCTCGCAGAAGATGATCGTCCAGGTACCCCAGTACCGCGATCCCCTGCTGACTCAAACAATGCCAGCACTGGGCTAAAACTTTTGTGAAGACCGGAGGCGCGACCAAAGGCCAATGCCACAAACAATTACTGCTCCTCGCCCATGGCAAAACAGAGGAAGGGCTGGTGACCGGCACATATTATAATGTGCGGGTAAGCGTCCTTGATGTCGATAGAAGCGAGAAGAAAACCTCCTGATGTAGGGACGCCACTACCAAACGAATGGGCTTCATGCGGAACGTCTGTACCCGCTGCCCCAAAGAGACCCTGTAAGCGATCTGGGAACAAGTGCAGGTTGAAAGGGAAGAACCTTTCAAGAGGAGAAGACCGAACAGCTTTGTGGACCCACTCGTCCTGTACCAAGGCGGTCCATTAATCCGGAAACCAGCGAAGACATCCCCCAACCCCAGATACGGGTGAGTGCACCCCTTCCTGCAGAGGCAGCCTTGTCCCCAGCTCTGGAAGAGCCCACTCATGGTTTGCTAGACCAGGTCCTCATTAAAACCTCCGGTGGAGGCCCTGACTTTTGATCCCTTGTCTTGAGACCCTGAGGGACGAAAAAACCTGTCATAACCTCTCTACAACGGGGCTCCTTGCCCATGGTAGCCAGCGGAAGAAGAGTACTTCTTACCCTGTGAGACCCTTAACAATGTCATCCAAGGAAGCTCCAAACAGGCAATCCCCTACAAGGGGAAGATCAGATAAGACCTTCTTAAAAGTCTGGTCCGCAGACCAGCATTTCAGCCAGATAATACACTGAAGGACCACTGCTGATGCAGAAAGCCTAGAAATCAAAGGAGCCGCATCCAAAGAAGCAGCACAGATAAACTGTAGCCTCTGGATCAACTGATCTGCCAGGTTCGCAAGACAGGGGGAAACGGTTTCCCCTCCAGGTCCCTGTGTAAAAGTTTAGCCCACTCGGTCAGAGTTTGCAAAAGCAGGGCAATAGTAAATACTGGCCTAAGTGCCGAATTAGCCACAGCGACCATATGGCGGGCCAGAGCCTCCACCCTCCCATCAGCTGGATATGTAAAGGGACTCCTTAACTGGAATGAAAGTAGCTTTATTCAACCTGGAAACCGACGAGTCCGCTAAAGGTTAGACTGTCCACCTTTTAAGCAGTTAATCCTCATAAGGATACCACAGGGCAAAAACGTTTATGAACCGCTGCATTGTGGACAACCCCGCTGTTTTGAGACAATGTTGTCAAATTAAGCGGAAAGGGGAACACTCTCACCGCTTTGGAGGGCCTATGGGTGCCAAAAGGGACCAGCGCTTCCGACGCAACCGCAATTTTTTTTTTATTTCACGCACTGACACAAACAGTGCATCCACCAGCGCCTTTTTATGCGCGGCTAGAGGAGCAGAGGACTCATCCTCGCTATCTGAGCACTCCGGTTGCGTGGATGCAGACCCAGCAGGGTGACTCATGTCCGCCAAAACTATTTTAGGATCTGATGCAACAATCAAGAGAGACCCACCGACTGCGATCCCGCAAAGGTGACGTTGACCAAGGGCCCACCCATGGACCACACAAAGAGGGGACAAGGGGGGTCCCCCTCTGAGCCCCCCATGACGTGGATACGCAGGCAGGGTGCCCTGATGATCCCACAGCGCTAAAAAGGGGCAGGTGCCCCACAAAATAATGGCGGCAAGGCTGTCCTCAAAATATGAACCGCCCCCACAGTGGCTTTCAGCTCATCTACATTGGGTCTGGTGTCATCTCCCTCTTGACAACACCCCACAGATTCTCTATGGGGTTTAGGTCAGGTGAGTTTGCTGGCCAATCAAGCACAGCAATACCATGATCATTAAACCAGGTATTGGTACTTTTGGCAGTGTGGGCAGGTGCCAAGTCCTGCTGGAAAATGAAATCAGCATCTCCATTAAGCTGGTCAGCAGAGGAAAGCATTAAGTGCTCTAGAATTTCCTGGTAGAGGGCTGCGCTGACTTTGGACTTGATAAAACACAGAGGACCAGCAGATGACGTGGCTCCCCAAATCAACAGACTGTAAAAAGGTTGCATTTAATTTGGAAATCAAGGTCCCAGAGTCTGGAGGAAGAGTGGAGAGGCACAGAATCCAAGTTGCATGAGGGCCAGTGTGAAGTTTCCACAGTCCATGATGATTTGGGGAGCCATGTCATTTCCTGGGGTTGGTCCATTGTGTTTTATCAAGTCCAAAGTCTGGTTTTATTGATCATGGGATCACTGCTAGATTGGCCAGTAAACTCGCCTGACCTAAACCCTATAAAAGAATCTGTGAGGTATTGTCAAGAGGAAGATGAAACACCAGACCCAACAATGCAGATGAGCTGAAAGCCACTATCAAAGAAACCTGGGGTTCCATAACACCTCAGCAGTGACACAGGCTGATTGCCTCCATGCCATGCCACATTGATGCAGTAATTCGTGCAAATGGAGGCCCGACCAACTATTGAGTGCATACTATACTGTACATGGACATACTTTTCAGTAAGCCAACATTTTTGTATTAAAAATCTTTTTTTTTTTTTTAATGGTCTTCTGCAATATTCTAGTTTTCTGATACACTATATTTGGGGTTTTCAATAGGTGTAACCCAGAATCAAAACTAAAGAAAGAAATGCTTAAAAGATATCACTGTGTGTAAACACATCTATATAACATATAGGAGTTTAACTTTTTGAATTGAATAAATGAAATAAATTACCTTTTTGATGATATTTTAATTTTAGGAGATGCACCTGTATATAGCACAAATTTCTTTAGAGATAAAGCCACTTGAGGGTATGAAAGAAATTGGGTCAGGGAACTCTCTCAGGATACGTATATACAAATGTGTGTGTGTGTGTGTGTGTGTGTGTGGGTGTGTGTGTGTGTGTGTGTGGGTGTGTGTGTGTGTGTGTGTGTGTGTGTGTGTGTGTGTGTGGATGTCACAGAGGAAAATTTACTACTTCCAAACTAGACTTCAATGTTAAACCTCAAAAGTGGAATGAAAGTCTTACCTGAATGTTTTACATGCAACAGTGGGTCGACTTTGCCGAGGAACAACAAGTCGCACCCATCCAAAGTTGTGTCAAATCTGTACTCAAAAGTCACCTGGCTTTGGAGTCGTACAAGTGTAAATGGAGCCTTAAGGAGTAGGCTGGAGAAAGGAGGCAGGAACAGAAGGAGCTGGGGAACCAGTCCACCTCCATCCTGTACAAAGAAGGGAGTCCCGGAAGGCAACCTAGCAAAGAATCCTACCATCTGCTCCCAGAGCAGCCAGCTAGGCAAAGGGATGGGTGGAAGACAGGGACAGCCAAAAAAGCAGAGGCCTGCGCTGCTATGGATAATGTGTGATAACTAGAAACCAAGCGAGTTTCAGCTCCCACCAGATACAAGTACTCATTAAACTTGCTAAGCAAAAATTTGAAAGATAAGTGGTGTGCTACTCATAAGGTGAAAACATAATGATTACAAATAGGTAAAATAAAAATCAATTAGGCCCCGTTCACATAGGGGCGACGCTACTTCGCACCGCGACCTCCGAGGTCACGGTGCGAGCAGCGCGCCGCGACCTCGGAGCGGCCACCACGGACTTCATAACATTGAAGTCTATGGCGGTCGCCTCCTTGTCGCCCCAAAGAAGCTCCGGACCCTTTTTCTAAGTCGGAGCGACTTGTGTCGCTCCTATTAGAACGGGTCCGCAGCTTCCCTATGAGAGGCGACCTACGGCGACCTGTGAGGCAACCAGGTCGCCTTAGTGTGAACCGGGACTTAGAATGACATATGGCAAACAAGAATATATATATGAAATGTGCATAAACACAAAGAACCAAACAAGCAGTGACCCAAGTCCATGAATCTGTAAATATTTATGAAAAAAAAAATGCTTCTCAAATGGTAACTTCATGCGAGGACGGTAACTAGAACCAAATTAATGCAGTGCTCCTTGATAAAAGCATAAACCGTTCATTGTGCCGAGTTGCTTTCACCAAAAAACACCTCTGTGTGCAATGGCCGCTCACCTGTAGCACAAAGGAAATGTGCTGTGTGTAATCAATTCAAGGATCCACCTAGAGCTCCTTTAGCTTCCTCTAGACTCCTTTGCAAGAACACAGTATGTGCAGCTCCACGGTCATACATATGAAAGAAAGTGCCTCATAGTGTAGTACCATTAAAAATGTATTAAATATTAAAATCATTCCAAAAAAAACTCACATTGGGTACAGAGTGCTTGAGCAATGCGACTCGTGTCAGCAAATATGTCTCTTGTGGCGGACCGGTTCCCCGGCTTCCTGGTACAAGATCATACTAGATCAGCTGAGTATGGCGTCACTGGCTCCTTCTACACACTGCGTCACTAGATGTGAATTCGTCAGGGATGCTTTTATCAGGGAGCACTGCATTAATTTGGTTTTAGTTACCGTCCTCACATGAAGATACCATGGAGAAGCATTTGTTTTATATATATTTACAGATTCACAGACTTCGTTCACTGCATGTTTGGTTCTTTATTGTGTTTATGCACATTCACTGTGTGTGTGTGTATGTGTATGTGTGTATGTGTGTATGTGTGTATATATACATACATACATATATACACACACACACACACACACACACACGCATTCTTGTTTGCCTTAGGACATTTTTCATTATAATTGATGTTTTTTTACCCATTTGTGATCATTATGTTTTCACATTATGAGTAGCGCACCACTTCTCTTTCTAATTTCTAAGATTAAAAGATAGCCCTTCTGCTGAAATAAAGTGTTTTGATTATGCGTTTCCTATTTTTTGTTGGAGAAAGTGGTTATATCTTAAATGCTGTCCTGGAAGAGAATTTGAGAAAAATCCATCCATGCCTGACCTTTCACCAAAGCTGGTCATTTGGGGTTGCCAGGATTTCAAAATGAAAAGACAAAACAATGGTAGCCCAATTACATAAGGATCATATATAACATGGGCATGTTTAGTCCAGCAAAGACAGAATCATTTAGTCTAGGTGAAAAGACTTACTACAGACCATTTGATACATAAAACACATGACAATGGGAAAATGGTAACAAATATAACACATACAAGCTTATTCAGTAAAACAGCAGTGAGAACATTAAGAGCAGAAATCCAGAAGATATCCGTTTACTGCAGTAAAATCAAAAGAAGTGACTTTTGATTGGCTGGTATGCTAAATTCCAATCAATATTTAATGCTACAATACAATAGGAGATCCTGTGAGCTACTATGCCTATATACTGCAGCTTGCACTAATCACTCCCTGATCATTGAGTGTACAAAACTAAATATGATATAACAAAGTGATGCGCAGTGTGCAAAAATTATTATTAAAGGTGAAATCTGTGTAGTGAATAAAATTAATTAAATAAATGAAATATATACAAGTAAATTGATGAAGTGTTGATAAAATCAGCAAAATAAAAAATATATTATAAGTTCATGCAAAAAGTGCTTAATAGCTAAAACAGATATGGGAACAGACACTTAAAATTCCTTCCACAAATTGATAATCCAACAGTCCCAATCACCAGTGATAAATAGTGATACAAAAATGAAAATAAACATCGGCTTGTCAGGTGCATCCCCTCCACTCTCGTGACCCCCCAATGGGTGGGTGCTCACCTCATTGTGTGACCTTGCAATTAAGCTTGGTCAAAATGTGCAGATAGACTCTCACAGGGTTGTAATGTGAAGCCTCCTCTTTTCTTAATCGAACCAGACTCACAATATTAGGTGAATACCATCAGCCAGTGCTGCAGTAACTCAATTAATATACTCCAATGTCAGTTTCCAAAGATGTTCACGACAACGAACCCCGGTGTTGCTCATCTACATGTGCCAGCCTCCGAAACCTGTCCCACTGTTTGACCCTGCCTGGTTCTGACTTCCTCTCAGAGCTCAAAACAGTTGGGACAGGTTTCGGAGGCTGGCACATGCAGATTAGCAACACAGGGTTCGTTGTCGTGATCATCTGTGGCAACTGACATTGGAGTATCAAGTGAGCTACTGCAGCACTTGCGGATGGTATTCACCTAATACTGGGAGTCTGGTTCAAATAAGAAAAGCTGAGGCTTCATGTTACTAACCTGTGAGAGTCTATTTGCACATTTTACCAAGCTTAATGACAAGGTCACACAGTGAGGTGAGCACCCACCCATTGGGGGGGGGGGGTCATGAGAGTGGAGGTGATGCACCTGATAAGCCGATATTCATTTTCACTTTTGTATCCCTATTTATCACTGGTGATTGGGACCGTTGGATTATCAATTTGTGTAAGGAATTTTATATATATGTTCCCATATCTGTTTTAGCTATTAAGCACTTTTTGCACGAACTTATAATTTTGCTGATTTTATCAACACTGCATCAATTTGTATACATTTTACTTCATGTATTTAATTTTATTCACTACACAGATTTAACCTTTAATAATATTTTGTTGCACACAGCGCAGAACTTTGTATACAATATTTAATGCTAAATTAGGTTTTCCACAAATATTGTGGTAGACTCCATTGCTTCACCCACCTGGACACATGTACAGCGGGTACAGGAAAGAATCACCCCCCTTTAAAAGAATCACATTTTGCTGCTTTGCAGCCCAAAAAGAAGACACACAGTTTTTGTTTTATCCAGCTGTATTAGTGCATATTATAACATCCAAATGAAAGATATAACACCAAAATATCAGGAAAAAAAAACCAAAAACAAAATCAAGGAGTTGGAAAAAGGATCACCCCCTTTAGGTCAGTATTTTGTTGGACCACATTTTACTAACAAATTACAGCCTTTAGTCTGTTGGGATATGTCTCTCCTAACTTTGCACATCTAGACTGGATTTCCAGACATAGTTTTGTGTTGAGGCCAAATAATTCAATCAGTTTAATCTGACCAACCGAAATGCACCTTGAAGATTCTGAGGCCATATGGAAAAAAAGGTGTTATGGTTAGATGAGAATAAAATTGAATTATTTGGCCTGAACACCAAACAATATGTCTGGTGGAAATCCAATACAGCTCACCATCCAAATAACACCATTCCCATAGTAAAGCATGGAGGTGGTAATATCCTGTTATGGGATGTTTCTCTGTAGCAGGGACTGCAGCACTTGTCAGGATAGAAGGAAAAATGGATGGGGCAAAACACCAAATTCTTGATGAAAATCTGCTGCCCTCTGCCAGAAAAAGGTCAATGGGAGGAAGGTTTACCTTCCAAACTTGACTATGACCCAAAGAACACAGCAAAAATGACCACTCAGTGGTTGAAGGAGAAAAAGATGAAGGGCCCTGCGTAGCCTAGTCAGAGCTCAGACTTAAACCGAATATGTGGAATCACTTGTAGACTGCAGTCCACAAATGTTCACTACGAAATTTAACTGAACTTGAGCAGTTCTGCAAAGAAGAGTTGGCAAATAAGTCTAAATGTGCAAAGTTAGTAGAGACACATCCCAACCGACTAAAGGCTGCAATTAAAGCAAAAGGTGGTTAAAAAAAATACTGACATAAGGGGGGGGGGGTGATCCTTTTTCCAACCCTGTGATTCTTTGATATTTTTTTTGACATGTTGGTGTTATTTCACTTGGGTGTTTAAGTTGCACTGAATAAATACAGCTGGATAACACAAAAACTGTCCTCATTTCAGGCTGCAAAGCAACAAAATGTGGTTATTTAAAAAAAAAAAAAAAATAATAGGGCGATTCTTTTCTATACCCACTGTATGCATCACAGCAACCAGCACATGGCAGGCAACTTCCAATTTGCAAACTATCATTTGTAAACTTTTCCTATTAACCACTTAAAGACCAGGCCTTTTTCCTGACATTTGCCGTTTACAAGTCAAAATCAATATTTTTTGCGCGAAAATTACTTAGAACCCCTAAACATGATGCATATTTTTTTTTTTTTTTTTTTTTAGCAGAGACCCTAGAGAATAAAATGGAGGTTGTTGCAATATTTTATGTCACACAGTATTTGTGCAGCGGTCTTTAAAATGCAATTTAAAAAGAAAAAAATACCCTTTAATGAATTAAAAAAAAAAAAAAAAAAACTAACTTTAGCCCAATTTTTTGTATAATGTTAAAGATGTTATGCCAAGTTAATACTTACCCAACAGGTCATGCTTTAAAATCACGCATGTTCGTGGAATGGCGACAAACTACGGTACTACGGCGCGTTTCCTCCGAGTGGACTTCTACTGAGTAGGCACGCCGTCACTAACTACATCCGCGGTCCGCACTGCAGGCGGCCACGGATCTACAGGGTTCCAGCAAGCTTATTATATCGTCTTAACTGTAAGTGCATCTTTGAGTATCAGCAATAAAAGTTATAAGGATAATGCACTATTAGTCCCCCCTTGTTTATTTTTGGGAAATCACCTGTGAACACCTGGATGAAGTTTCACTTCCAAGGGACAACAGGGAGCCGCAAGCTTGGGGGACGGTCATTACAATTGGGCTGAAAGATAGCCAGAAGTTATCCATGCACCTTACTTTTATGTCATCTGGTAAGAGTCTTATCTACTCTCAAACTGGCCACGAGGTGGGTAGAGCTGGGCTATCTATATCACTGCACGCATCTTTTCGTTTGGAGATATATTGCACCTTATTTTTCACCCGTCTGGTAAGGGGAATACCTGCACTTTAAACAAGCACCTTGAAACACCTTTCCCTCATTTGTTTTCATTGAAATCACTTGTTTGGTATTGGGATCTCTTCATTCAAGGACTTGTGAACTGTTGCATATATGGACCTTTTATGAATTTTATGGACTTTTATGTTTTAGATCTCATCCTATTTATTCAGGATATTGGTGTCACTATGGTTTACATATTTATGTATATAAGTTTCACAGAATTAGTGCACTACTCATTTTAATCATATCAGTAGGTTATACTGCCCCCTACAGGAGTAGGACACTAGGCAGAAAAGTTCTGGCTACGCCTATGGGCAGTCCCAGAGGGTATAGCCCCTCTCTCTGCTATAGGATGTCAGTTTTGTAACAAAGCAGTGTCAGAGAAAAACAATACCAACCCAACGCAAAATAGAGGGGCGGGTACTGCGTCCGTCAATGAACTTCAGGGAAAAGGATTTTACAGTAAGACAAAAATCCAATTTTTTCTATCGTTCATTGACGGACACAGTCTCTGTTCTTCATAACAGTAGGTACGTCCCAAAGCAGTGCCATAAAGCGCGATGGGTGGGAACAGCGGAAAATAATTCCCCAAGGCTGAACCACAGCCAACAGTGGACTCATCAGAACAACAAGATAAGACCCACCTGAAAACGACATTAAACACCCTCAGGGGAGACAAACACCCTTAAACGGCAGCCTGAAAAACTTTGCGGCCAAAGGAGGCAACTGCAGATGCCAGCACATACACCTTCTAAAACTTTGTGACGATATGAACAGATGACCAGGTAGCCACCTTACAAACCTGAACCACAGATGCCTGACGGCGAAAGGCCCAGGAAGCACTAAGCGCCCCAGTAGAATTCGCCCCAACAGGGAAAGCAGGAACCTGACCCTTAATTGAATAAGCCTGCACAACAGTCTCTCTGATCCATCTGGAGAGAGTCACAGCAGGCGCAGGCAGCCCTTTCTTTGGAGCGAATCTGACTTTTCAAAAGACTCAGTAGTCGCCAAGTACACCCTGATTGCCAGAACCACATCCAAAGTATGCAGTGCAAATTCCTTAGGATGTTTAGGCTTAGGACACAAGGAGGGTAACACAATGTCCTCATTTAAATGGAAACTTGAAACCACCTTCAGAAGGAAGGATGGATCCGAACGAAGCACCACTTTATCCCTGTGAACCACCAGATAGGGAGAACGATTGGACAACGCCGCCAGTTCCGACACCCTGCGCGCAGTAGTATTAGCCACCAAGAAGACCACCTTCTGGGAAGGTAAGAAGGGGAATCTCTCGAATATTTTCAAAGGGAGGTTTCTGGAGAACCGACAGCACCAAATTAAGATCCCAAGGTGGCAATGGAGGTTGCACCGGAGGAGCCAAGTGTCGCAGGAAAGGAAAGGAAAGCCAAGATCCGAGCCACCGAGTAAGAGGGAGGGGAAACCCCCAAGAGATTCACACCACACTATATACTTTCACGTAAGATGATAGATCTTTCTAGAAGTCGCTTTACTCGCGTTAAGCAGAGTGGGAATCACTGCAGCAGACAATCCCCTGTCCTTCAGCACCTGGCTTTCAACAGCCAAGCTGTCAAAGCCAGAGACTGTAAAGCAGGATGGAAGATTGGTCCTTGAGACAGCAGATCCTCCCTGGAATGTCTGTGACTAGTCTGACCAAGTCGGCATACCAAGCTCAGCCAGGCCAGTCTGGAACCACAAGGATGACCAGAATCCCTTCCACCTCGATCCTGTGAGAAAGTGAGTTTTGGCAGCAACTTGAACGGAGGAAAGGCATACATCAGCTGATACTGACCCCACAGAGCCAGAAAGCCTGATCGCTCTCAACTCCAGAACATTGATCAGTAACCTGTATTCTTCCAGGGACCAATTTCCTTGAGCAGCTTGAAAGCTTGCCTAGAACACCTCCCCACCTAGCCAGACTGGCATCCGTGGTGATCACTGTCCAATATATGGGGAGGACGGATTTTCCTTGTTTGAGCGTTGGGGACCGAAGCCACCACAACAGGGACCCCCTGGTCACCTGGAACTGGTTGTCCAGGGAACTTGGATCTTTGTTTCATTTGAGAAGGATTGCCTTCTGGAAGATTCTCGTGTGAAATTGAGCGAAAGGTACCGCCTCGAAGGACAACATCATCAGTCCCAGAAATCTCATACAAGTCTGAAAGGACGACCATTTGCTGGACAGCAATAGCGGAATCCCAGTCTGGAGTTTTTGGAGTTTGTCCGGAGGAAGAAACATCCTGGCTGAGGAGGAGGCCAAAGTCAGACCCAGATAATCCAGTCTCATGGAAGGAACCAGGGACGACTTTTGAAGGTTCAGAATCTACCCAAACTCTTCCAGAGTTCTCGTGGTAACCTAAGTTAGTCACCAGCGCCGTGGGAGACTCCGCACAGAGAAGCAGATCATCCAGGTAACCCAGGATCGATGTCCCCCTCTGGGGCAATGCCGCCAGGACCAGAGACCACCTTTGTGAAGACACGAGGAGCCGAGGCTAGACCAAAGGGTAACACCACAAACTGATAGTTATCCTCTCCCACGGCAAAACGCAGAAACCGTTGATGTGTTGGACATATTGGGATGTGAAGGTAGGCATCTTTGATGTCTATGGAGGCCAGGAAATCCCCCTGATGTAGGGAAGCCACCACCGTGTGAATGGATTCCATCTTGAATTTCTGAACTCGCACAAAGCAATTCAGTGCCTTTAGGTCCAAGATTGTACGCACCTTGCCTTCATTCCTGGGGACCGTAAACCGGTTTGAGTAAAAGCCCTGAAAACATTCCGAAGACGGAACCGGAACTAATACTCCTTGTTGTAACAGGTTTTGTACCCACTCAAAGAGCCCGTAAGCGATCCGGGAACAGCCGCACATTGGAAGGGAGGAACCTTACCAGAGAGACGGATCGAAACTCGATCTTGTAACCGGACTGAATTACCTCGTGAACCCACTTGTCTTGTATCCAGGATAGCCGCACTCACAGATTCTGCCTTTCTATCCGACGGATCCTTAAAAAGGACAGGGAATCCTCCACTGGAATCATGGAAGCTTTATTCAGTTTGGAGAACGGAGGGTCCACCATCGGTGGCACAGTCCACTTTATGAGAGACTCTTTAAAGGGGTAACACATCTTAGGGACCCCAGGGGGGAGATTTGGGCGGTCCCACTCTTTGACCATATTGTCAAAATTCGCAGGAAAGGGAAAAACCTTTGCTGCTCTGGATGGCTTGTGAGTGCCAAAAGTCACCTGCATCCTCCATTTTTAGGGTCTCAGAAACAACCACTGCGTCCACCAGGGCCTTTTCTTGCGCGGTGGCAGAGGGAGAAGACAGGGGGGGAGGTAGTAGACCTGGCAGGGAGACCCACGTCTGCGGGAGCAGTATCAGAATCTGACAAATCAGAAGAGGCAGGGGTAGGCGGGGGGGGGGGGGGGGGGTCATTTTTTTTTAGCACATCGCCCCTTAAAGGCTACCTCCACCTGGGACACAAAGGATTCCAAGACCGCCGACAGTGCCTCTGGTGATTCCAAAAACATGGCCGCCAGGGATTTTCAATGGGAATCCACCGCAAAATGGCCGCCGGGTGTAACAACATAGTCGCCGATCTTTCTCAGCACATAGACTACAAGAAAATGGCTGAGCTTCTGGGGACCCTCGAGAGGACCCCCCAGCCTCCTGGACGGGATCGACAGGATGGGGGTTCTGGTAGTGATAGGCAAGTCGTCTTTCACCCGCCCCGGCACGATCGATCGTCCGGTCGCCCTCACCATCGGCCTGACGCCCGTTCCCGACTCCTGGGGATAGGTTCAATCGCCCCATAGCAAAAGAGGGGCAGAACAAGTACTCACCATACCTGGAACAGGTGGGCGCGATCTGACAGAACCCCTCTCCAAAGTGGGGGGGGGGGGTTGTTGGCAAATAGGAACGCTGTGACTCGAGCCTAGACCCGGGTGTGTGCAACCTGGTGAGACGTTTAACTCGCAAGGCCAGTCCCCCTCCGGTGGGACTATGTCGCAGCCGACCTAGCGCGGAGCTGGGGTCTGCGTGTGCTCGCCGGACGGCTGGGGTGACCACTGGATCTATATATCCAGCCCGTCGCCCAGATCCGGCTTAGTTGCTTGTAGATTTCACAGAAAGAAAAAATCCGGAGAAAAAAAACTAACTAAAAAAAAAAAAAAACGTCTTGCCAGGACCACAGAACCCAGCAAGGAACTAGGTCCTTACTCCTCACTAGGCAGATTAAAACTGAAATCCTATAGCAGAGAGAAGGGATTATACCCCCTGGGACTGCCCACATGTGTAGCCAGAACTTTTTTTTCTGCCTAGTGTCCTACTCCTGTAGGGGGGGGGGGTGGGGGAGTATAACCCTACTGTTATGAAGAACAGAGACTATGTAGAAAAATAGTTCCTCCATCAGCATGTGCATTCAGCTCTCATACTGTTGATCTCAATGTCAACTTAACATAATTGATTGCAGCAGATTTGGCCATCCTTGATGAAAGTCCACGCCCACTGCTCTGACTGAGGAGTCTGAAGGAAAAATCTGTTCATTTATGGGTAATTTAGGTGGATCCTAAATGCTTAAAGGTGATACAGTAAAAATGGTAATACCCTGTTTACCATTACCAGGCTTTATCAGAACAGATTACAGAGGTCAGCTATCTGCTGGTAAAGCCTGGTGTAGCAAAATGATTACACAGACAAAATGGTACACAATGTAAACCATTCTATTCAGAAGGTCTTGCATTAATTACCCTTGCGCGGTTAACAACTATGCCCAAGGTTTTTGTTACACGATTACCTATAAGACTGGAAATCTTTATTCCAATAAACATTTACTGAAATCTGGTTAGTTTATTAGTCAGGGCCAGATCCTCTAATAGGCGCTGTAGGCATGCTTCCTAGAGGGGCACCCATCTGACGTCTGTAGTAGTGTGGGCGAACTGAGTGTTGTCAGCAGTAGAAGAACCTCACTCAGTGCTCCAGTCTCGGTACTATAGGTGAGTGATTCTAAACTGTCCCAACTAGCGCTTCCTGGGCACTCTCTCAAATTATGATCAGCCCCTAGAAGAGCGGAGTGTGGCACACTCCTCTCCACCATGGCAGCCCCAGGAGACTCGAGTGGATACATGAACCTGTTGGACCCCGGCTCAAATAGCGAGCGAAGCACAGACTCTCTGTCCCCAGCTCTGATGACTACTCTCCCAGCCTGGCCACCCTTCATGACACGGAGTGGGGAGAAAGGGGAGATTCTGGGTGGATCGTAGGAAATTGGAGACTATGCTGCAAGGTAAGGAGGAACTATTCCTGAACAATGCAGACTGAGCCGGCACAAAGCTCGACGGTCCCATCCGTGACACCTCATTCTTGGGCTCACACAATGCAGATCCGCTACTTCCCCCATCCATCCCTCTGTGATTCACTGCTCGGCTGCCTCACTGCTTGGGACCCAGGGAAGGCAGCTGCCCTTAGGAACCAGTAAAGTGAGGGGGAGTAAGGAAGTTGCATTAAGCCAGGGTGATGGCAGGGTGGGGGGGGGGGGGTAAGGGAGGGCAGGATAGTTGAGAGTAGGGTGGGAGGATCATTGGGAGATTTCTGGATGGCCAGAAGGGACCTCTGGAGAGTTAAATTGGGGTTATAGAAGATAGAGAATGGTGGCTGGGCTATGTATTGGTGGCTGTGGACATTTTAAAGAAACGTAAGGTCGGCCAGTTATTCATTTGCAGCAGTAGGAGGCTTTAGGAGTTAAGGACAATGTTGGGAGGGATGGAGGCTGGTGTGGGTTAGGGGCGGATGGGGTGGAGGAGGGAGCTGGAAAGACATGGGGCAGAGGTGACAGCTGGCAGAGCAAAAGGAGGAGGCAACAGGCAGAAGTGACAGCTGGTGGGAGGAGGCGATGGAAGGCACCTGATGAAAGCGACAGCCCTCAACTAGCTACCTGACCAAGTCCGTCAACAGCTTTTTGAAGATGTCATTCCAAGAGTTCCTTAACAGGCATCTAATACCGACACCTGATGAAATCAGTCCGTTCCTGAACAAATACAATACAGTTGCCTGACAACGTTCCTGAACACACAGCTAACACAAGACACGTGCACATCTTCTGCTCCTTCTGAACACAAAGATAATACAGGAGTTCCACACAAATCAGCAGGCTATGGTTGAAAAACGAGCAGGTAGCAAGTTCATGCAGTTTTTTTTTTTTTTTTTTTTGTCTTTTGTCCTAAATTCCTCCTAAAACTAGCACTGTATCTCATGTGTCTAGGGAGTGCTGTCTCTGAGTCTCATGGCTATACATCTGCAGAATGATATCTAAAACAAAGCTACCTCTGGCTACTAGTCTGAAGCCCTGTTCACACTTGAGAATTTTGTAGCTTGTAACTCGACACTCAAAAACACTCAAGCAAAAACCTATTGTTTTCAATAGCCCTTGTTCACATCTGAGCATCCTGTTGCTTGTAGGAAAATGTCTGTCACTCAAAAAAAAGTACATGAGCTACTTTTCAGGTAGAATTGAACATTTTAGTCCCCCTATAGACCTCAATGGAAACGCCTGAAAGCAGGACATGAGCTTTTGAGAGTTTTTTTTTTTTCCAAGTGTTTTGTTGCGCTTTTCAGCAGCACTCCACACATTTTAGTTGAAAATCCCTGAAACGAATGCCTAGTAAAAGCTGCAATAAAACGTGCATTTCTGCCCCAAAAACGCTTGAAAATGTGATGCAATGTAGCCTCAAGGTTTGGTACTGTCACTGCTCATGCAGCTCACGATTTTCCTTGCCGCTTCATTCATTCTATGGTGCGGTCTCTCTGCCTGACTCCTTTTTTTGGGGACGCATCAGAAGACAGCTACGGTATACGAATGCAAAACTACCAAGAGAGCTACCTCCAGACAAACAGCTGAACAATGCACTCGGTTTGCCTTATTTGGACACAGCTTCAACAGTTCATGTCTTTCAACAAGCCTGGATCCTCAACAGGCTCAACAATTTTTTGTGGGGTGTAAAGTCCATTTAATGTGCAAACTTTGGTATTAAAATACAGCTCTTTGACAAAATGTAATATTATAAGAGGTAAAATATTGCATAAACTTAAGGTGAAAAACCCCAAACAACCCATCTAAATCATTCCACCAATTTTAAAAGCCTTTGCAATTATAAATGGCTCAATAGAAAAAGGTTACAAGATGCTGGGTCAACATGGAAATATAGCATCAAAAATCTCAGGATAAAGTGGAGATTCTACCCCTGTTATACCATGAGTGAGAAAGCTGAGAAGGAGGAATGACACTTTTCATTTAATAAAATGACAAGCTTAAACAAACCTGAAACCCTTAAAGGCTTCCAAACTTCAAAGTGCACCTATGAAAGCAACCCTCATTCACGCATGCTACATATCCATTGTTCTTAAGGCTGTCTAGCTTTTTCATTTTTTTAAATTGGGCAGATATCCAAGAACTGACGAGACAGTAGCCGAAAACATAACAATTACACCTAATTTACAGAGTAAACAGCGACAGTGAATGAACGTGCCATGACTTGTGCGTGTCTACTATGTGAAATTAGTATTCTTAGATCTGTTCATATGTAAAATAAAATGACTGACAACTCAAGCTGGATTTATTACTGCATATGGTGTAACCTTTAAAGTTCTGGCTGGACTTGTAGTAAGAGGACCTGAGGTGTTGACACTCACAAGTACCCCTGCTTCGATACGTGCAGGCATCTATGAATACCAGGGGTGACCAACCTTCTAAATACACCAAGAAGGATAGCGGATGATTAGAAAAAGTAAGGCAGATCAAAAGTTAATGATCACGGATATGGATAGAATAAAACGACACTTTATTTTTTACCTGCAAGTTAAATATTTGACACCGTTTTTGTTGCACTAACTTATCGATATCTGGTTCGATGGATGTAGTGGCAATTAAGGCACTCCTCAGATATTTTGGTTCTAATTTTGCCCTTTGTGTGCTGTGAATTAAAATGCGATTGAGAAAAGTGGGATGCTTTTCTTTGGGAAGGTAAAAAAAACTTAAAAAACAATTCAACATTTTTAATTGAGTTTACAATTTTGTTTTGGGCCGCAATCACAGCCATCTTGGGCCGCAGGCTGGACACCCCTGATATATACAATCCACAAGTAGGCCTATTTTTAAAAAAAGGTACAAAAGGTTTACTTTAAATTTTTATACAGAAGCTGTAGTCCATCCTAAGGTTACATGACCTCTGAAGACTTACTGAATTTCTGATGTTAGCAACTTTATTCTAATAGGATGCTAAATTAAATCTGGCCATGCAAGGTTATTCTTTTTTGCTCAGTTGACTAAGGCCCCTTTCACATATATGGTCAGTTCAGTTCATCAGTTCAGTCACGTCAAAATGTATCAGTTTTCATCCGTTTCCGATTTTCATCCATTTTTGATCCATTTTTTTTTACATCCACTACCAATGCAAAAACGGATGAAAAACAGACCGTTTGTCCGTTTACATCCATTTTTCGTCCGATCCGTTTCTTTGACGGATGAAAAATAGGGCATTCATCCGTTCTAAAAAACGAACATTGACGGAAGCGGATTAAAACGGATGTTAACTGATGATCATCCGTTGTCATCCATTTTTACATAGAGATGCATTGATGTCTGTTTTTCATCCGTCAACGGATGGATGAAAAACGGACAAACGGACCGTATGTGCGAAAGGGGCCTTAAAAAGAAAACAAAAACACCTAACAGCTTTCTCCATATTCCTTCCCAACAGAATAAATTGACCAGTTGCTGCAGCAGATCAACAGAAAATGTTACATGTCCATAAAACAGAAAAATAAACATCTGACTTCTGTCGAACTGTGGAGCCCACACACTGATCAAAATTTCTATAGTGCATGGCCAGCTTAACGGCAGTGTTTGGCACCTATGAATCAGGAAAAGGTAATCTCTTATGATCCTTTCAGATCATTTTCTCTGTACAAGGCACAGCAAGGGGTGACAACACATTTGTTCCCTCTTCAGACTGGCTCCTCTCATCTCTCCTTTTGTATAAGCCCAGACAGCTGGCTGACATGAACTAACCATAAGTGTAATGTAGATGAAAGAAGTGACACAGATATGTTGTCTATATTGGTGCTGGGAACAGATTTGCATAGTCTACTTTCCCATTGTAAGAACGGAAATTTTAACAGCCCTCATGATCTTTGGGTTTTGCCTTTTAAACTACACTAACATTTCTAACTATACCACGTCCACTAATTTATTTAAAATTGGCAAAAAAAAATCCTATTTTGTGAATAGTTTTGTAAAAGGTGCCATAAAACAATGAAAAATAAAATGGTATACATTAGACTTGGGTTAATTTTAACATCCCATGCAGAAAGACAAATCCTAATGTATTTATAGAACAACATAGGTGATGACTACTTGATCCCCATAAATGTGGCATCACAAATACACTTGGATGCATTTTTTTGTGTGTACAAATGTAGTTCCATGTTGAACACAAAGCTGTAAAACTTACAGAGTACATAACAAATCGGTTTAAAAAAACAAAAAAAACACAACACACCACTTTACCAGGTAAAGGAGAGCACCTCTGTGCAGGCTATTGCTGCCAAACTGCACTGCAAATATGATTTGTTCCTCAACATTAAGCTGGCCATACATGGATCAAAATTCAGCCAGATCAGCAGGGACCAGAAAATGTTGATCCATTTATGTGCAGGTTGGCTGTACAGAAGTCGATCACTCGATATACTTCTGCATGCTTTTTTTTTTTTTTTTTTTTTAATACACACTTCATCAGTGGTACTGGAAACCGTAAAATGCATCACCTCCCCCCACAAAAAAACAACACACACGTCAATTTCAAAGCTGTAGCAAAACACGGCATTGGGGGGGGGGGGGGGTGGGAGATCCCTGCAAGGTAATTACACAATGTGCTAGTATACAAGCACATTATGAAATACTTACCTTAGAACTGCTGACAGGGCTTCTATCTTCACCAAGTCTTCCTTCTGGGTTTAGGGTCTGAGACACCAGGGCTAAGGCCAAGGCTGGCTGCAATTCCGAACCATGGTAAACATGCTGCGTGCCACAGCCTCTGCTTTCCTGTCAGCCTGGTCTTTAAAGGTTGGGGATTCTTTTACTGGTATCATGGTTGCTTTATTCAACCTGGAAACAGGAGGGACCACCACTGGAGATAGAGCAAGAGAGCGGACACCCAAGCACTCACCCTGCCGACTGGAGGAGCGTGGCAATTCAGACCCAGTAACCCATGGATGTCATCTGCTTCATATATCCCAAGACAGGAAGAGGAGGAGACAGGAGGAAGAGGAGGAGCTCTGGGCCCTCAACCAATTTCTGGTCGTCTTCAGTGTCTCACCGGACTAAGGGAAAATGTCAGCCATGACATCATCAGGCTACACAAACATGGCCATCGGCTGCCAAAAGCATGCTGCCAGTAGGGTTGCCACCTCATCCCTTTAAAAGAGAACACATATTAATTACACAGGTTCTGTGGCTGATTAAGGTGGTAATTAAACTCACTTGGAGCCTTATCTGCATTAAATTAGCCTCAGAACCTGTGTAATTAATTTGTGTTCTGTTTTAAAGGGATGAGGTGGCAACTCTAGCTGCCAGAAACACTCTGTGCTTTCCAACCTGCTGCGCCCTCTGCAACGGGACCTCCACACTAAAGGTAGGGTACACCACCAGGCAGGGACAACATTTAGGGGAGCTGCGCGATCTGCACCGGGGATGCCCAAACTGCACCATACCCACACACAATAGGGCATGCACCTAGGGGTCTCTGCTGCGCCCTCTGCACTGGAACCCTCCCCCACATACCTTTAGGGTAGGACCCACACCACTCCAAGACCTTACAGAAGGGGAATCACGGGGGAGACCGCCACTTGCCCTGGGACCCCAAGTCGGGGGAAGGGGGGGAGCTGGGAGGGGCAGGACTTTAAGATGGGAGAAGGGAACCCGCAGGCAGGCCTGACCATCCTAGAAGGGTAACCGTGTCCACCACAAACTGCCCATAGGGGAGAGGGGGGACTGTACTTACCCTTCCATGATGCGGGTAATGCTCCAGGCAGAACTCTTCATCACCGAAGTGGGGGAAGCCGTCAGCCAAGGGAACACTGACTCAGACCAGTGCCCAGTCATATGCGTCCCTGCGAGACGTTTACCTCGCGGGCCAGCCTCTGTCCGTTAGGCTAGGTCGTATGCGACCTAGCGCATAGCTGTGGTCTACACGTGCTCGCTGGCTGGACTGGGGACCACTGGATTATCCAGCCCGTCGCCCAGTCTGGCAGTTGATAGGTCCTTACTCCTGACCAGACAGATTAAAACTGATTACCTAGAGCAGAGGGGGGTTATATACCAGCTAAAGATGGCCAATAGGCATAGTCAAGTGTTTTTTTTTCTTTTTCCACCTGGTCCTACTCCTGGCGGAGGCAATATAACCCAGTAGTTATGTCCATCAATGAACGAATGAGAAAAAAAACGTTTTAAATCACAATGTTTTAAGTTGCTGCAGTTCTTTATGATTTGACCGAATAGTGCCTCAGAAGAGTCCACCAAAGAAGCACATGCATACTATAGACCAAAGTTCAGCTGGTTCAGCAGGGACCGGCTGAATTTCAATCCATGTATGGGGAGGCTGGTTGTACACAAAAAGTCGATCTACCGATCGACTTCTGAACATTCACCCTGTTTGGCTTTTCCCAATCAGTGGCACCCACTGTAGCTGGCAACACTTATTAGTGAGTTCTGATGGGGTTGTTCCAGCTGTCAGGACACAATAGCAAAGCAGGAGTGATTGCCCAATATACCTGTGTTGATGGGGGTAATCTGATTGTTTTTTTTTTTTTTTCATTCAAATGATTAGGTCATGATTAATGTATGGCCAAGCTTTAGTCCCTTCAGAAGGGATGTGGAAGCTTTATGTTCAATCAATAAATCACTGAGCAGCAAGACAGGGAAGCAATGACAGAAGCACAGCAGCTGGTATCACGCTGTCCTCACTCTTCTCGACACATACCAGCTGTCCGCTGAGAAAAGCAAAGGCAAGCTGGAGACTTCCACTTTATCTATTTGGCCGCAAGAACTGTGACTCTGGGATTACAAACATACTGATCTATTCTGGGAGTTTCCGGTGGTCAGTGCTTTTGGGAAATTTATTTCGACATATTCAGAAAAATGCCAGAATATAAATGTGAATGCTGTCTGGTTTTCACTCTAACCAGCTAGCAATCAGGGCCCAAACGGACCATAAAATGACCAGAAACTGGACAGCTAATTCTGAAGAAACCATGCAGGAGTCTCAACACACTCCATTAAAAGTTAGCAAAGTGCCTCAAAAATGTCTGATTCAACATGTACTACTGCAAATCAAAGGAACAATCTGCAAATCAGAGTTCATTTTAAGATTTTCTTAACACTGTAATCCGAGTTAGGGAACATGAATGAAACCCATACAAACAAAAATGATCACTAGGCAATGATAATTATATCCATTTGTGTTGTCTTCTGACACCCGAAGAAGCTGTTAAGCTGATTCCTAATTTTTGCCAGGTCATCCATCATGTCTACAAGCATTCTCTAGTGATACAAGCATGCATGTTAGCATAATGCTTAGCTAGTGGCTAAATTACCTAAAGTGATACTAAAGTCTTGTTTTGTTTTAGTTAAAAATAACCAACATGTTATACTTACCTCCCCCTGTGTAGTGGTTTTGCACAGAGCAGCCCATATCCTCCTCTTCTCAGGTCCCTCTTTGGTGCTCCTGGCCCCTCCCTCCTTTTGAGTGCCCCCACAGCAGGCAGCTTGCTATGGGGGCACCCAAGCCGCAACTCCGTGTCCATTTAGACACAAAGCCGTGGTCTAGCCCCATCCCTTTCTCTCCTCATTGGCTGATTGACAGATTGAAAGATAGCGGTAGGAGCCAATGGCACCATGCTGCTGTCTCAGCCAAAGGGGAGGGGAGTCTCAGGCAGCTGAAACACTCCTGCAACTTAGCTGGATCTAGATGGAGCTCAGGTAAGTAGTGGAGGGGCTGATGCACGCAAAAGGTTTTTCACCTTAATGAATAGAACACATCAAGATAAAAAACCCTTCTGCCTTTACAACTACTTTAATGTGCAAGCAGTAAAATCTACAGCGGGTCTTATAGAAACCCAAATTATCACTTTAAGCAGTTTTATTCAAGTTCTCTGCATCTAAAATAGTTAGTGAAATACTGCGCATGCAACCTACCTATAATATTTACTAAACTAGAAATCTCAGCATATCTTGATAAACAGCAACATATACACTTGCTCTACCTCACATATTGCCCTACCACTCATCCACGGTAGCACTTAATCACAATCTTTCTTCATCTACCAACAAGATGATGAATGTCAGCCAGAGATGTATAGT
Organism: Pelophylax lessonae; assembly: GCF_965119305.1. Taxonomy (NCBI): domain Eukaryota; kingdom Metazoa; phylum Chordata; class Amphibia; order Anura; family Ranidae; genus Pelophylax; species Pelophylax lessonae. The sequence goes on from NC_138769.1 coordinate 512,692,861, forward strand.
AACGAAGTAGAACTACTTAAGTACTGTACTTAAGTACCGAAATGCGGTATCTGTACTTTCCTAGAGTAGAATTTTTTTCTCCTACTTCTACTTTTACTTCACTACATTTTTTCGATGATTTCGATACTTCTACTCAAGTATTTTTTTTTTTTGTGCTGCATAGTTACTCGTTACTTTTAAAAAAAATACCACTGCCAGAACAGTAGATGGCAGGTTGCATAAAGCTCAAAAAAATGTGTATAATGTCATTTGTAAATCAGCGCATACGAAAATAAAGGCTGTGTATAATAAAAGCTGCTATACCAAATCTTTCCAATAAAAAGAAAATATGAAACAAACAAATAAATGGTGCTACAGCGCTTAAAGTGCATCAATAAACTACTAACAAACACAGGTTAATCATTTGAATAAATCATTTGAAATAATAAAAACAATATGATGTTCATACTTTTGACTTCTTTCTTTAATAACTACATAACACAGTACTTGTACTTTTACTTTCAGTACTTGAGTAGAATTTTTTTTTCAAAACTACTGGTACTTTTTACTTTTAGTACTTAAGTAGCAAATTTTTTGAAAAAACTACTTGCAATACTTAAGTAAAAAAAATGTTGAATACTTTAGTACTTCTACTTAAGTAACTTTTTCTGCGAGCACTTCCACTTCTACTCAAGTAATTTTTTGATCGAGCACTTGTACTTTTATTTAAGTAGAAATTTCGAGTACTTTATACAAGTCTGATGTCAGCACACAGCATCTCCTCCAGTATTTTACCCAAAAAGTAACCGTTGCTTATGCGTTTCAACTTAAAGCAGTATTAAACCCAAAGCAAACCTACTGCAGCTTACCAATTCATAGATGTGATGGCTATATTGGTCTCCTTTTTTCATCTGGTGATCTGGTCAGTAAGTGATTTTTACAAGCTCTCCAGCAAAAACGTATTGGTTTACATGGATTAGACCAGGGCTTCCCAAACTTTTTTTGGGCCGAGAACTACTTTTGAATACAGTTTTTTTCGGGACCCACTTGCTTGTAATTGAATATTGTAAAGCGCTACAGAATTTGTTGGCGCTATATACATGCAAATAAAAATAATGTATTTTAAAGGGAGGGGGATGTTAAATTAAAAATATCAATTTACTACTTTTCAATTTATTATTGAATACACTTGCCAGATATTCTAAGTGAGGGGTCAGAAACCTGTGGCATGTGTGGCATATAAGCGGAGTTGTAAGCAATCAGCACCCTCATATACAGTATAAGGCAGGCAGAGGACAGAAATCAACCACCCCAAGACTGATCAGCAGGCTATATGGAACTCACCCTCCTGCCTTCCTCTCCCAGCGGTCTACAGTGAAGGTGAAGCCCCTGTTTACCCTCTCCAGGGCCAAGGACACCTCACCATGTCCATGATGAGGAGCTCTATGCTGGTCTTGGTGTCCTGGCTCTTCTCCTTCAGATCCTCTACTGGGGTCACAGAAGCATCCATGAACTCCTGACACCGTCGGGCAACCTGGTCCTCCTATATCACCGAGGCTGCCGTCTCTGCCTGCTATAGCTGAGAGAATCCCGCCGCCAGTCTAGCCACCACCGCTGCTGCCAGCAGGACCAAGGAGCTGGCTCTCCCCCATGAACATATGCTACACAATAGCCCACATACGTACTCACTGATGCAAGTATCCTCCTCGTGGGAAATGCAGACCAGCCTCCATAAACTGCGTGGGCGGGGTCCGGAATCTATCGCAATATGACTGCTCTGGCTCTCTCTAATTTGCGCGGGCTCGCACAGCACAATTTAAGCAGGCCCGCTCTCAGTGATTTCTGGCTCAGCGCGACTCACTCAAACGCAGGTCCCAACCCACAGTTTGGGAACTCCTGGATTAGACAAACCACTTAAGGTGATTAAAATGATCAGCTTTTATTTATTTATGCAAACTCTTTTCTAAATACGACAAAAAAAAAAAAACCAAAAAAAAAAAAAACGGTTTGCTGTAACTAATTCTAAAATGTGAGCTAGAGTTTGGCTCAGTTAGTGCATCTAAAATCTAATACATGGAACCTTACCCTCCCTCCAGTTTGATATGCCTCCTGTGCCTATTCATAGTTTGCTATGCCTCCTGTGCCTATTCATAGTTTGCTATGCCTCCTGTGCCTATTCATTAAGCACGGTGTGTTAATGGCCCGATCGCCAGGTGAAAAACAGAGGGGGGGGGGGGTGAGGCAAATAAAGAAAAACTGATGCAGACATCACATCTTAGAATTCAGCCCTCAAATTTTCCACTCGCCTGCTCGCATTTTGCGAGTGGAAAATTATTTAGGGTGAGAGAGTGTGGGGCTGCTCCAGTAGACGCTCAGGGGAAGAAAGGAGAGGAAGAGGAAAGCCGGCCAGCCGATGGACTGGATAATGACAGAGCGCGGATCATCCCACTGTAACAGCTTTAATTGTAATTGCCGGACGTTTGCCGACACACACAGTCCCGCCTCCTAGCCCAGCTTCTTTGATAGACAGAACACCTGGCCAACCAGGACGTGTGATGTCTATCAAAGAAGCCAGGCTAGGAGGCGGGACTGTGTGTCGGTGAGCACCTGAAAATTACAATTAAAGCTGTTACAGTGGGATGATCCGCGCTCTGTAATTATCCGGGCCAGGTTTTGAGGTGAATCTATGATTGCACTTCCTTTCTTCTCCCTTGGTTTTCCCATTTCTCACTTCCTTCTTTTTGGTTTAATCGAAAGCTTGTCTATGAATTATGTATATTCATGCATCATGTTGTATACATTTTTATATACACCCCAATGTATCTGTATATGTCCTATATACTGTATTGATACCATGTTTTCTCTTGCTGGAAATAGATCTGCCTGGTACAGAGATGTATAGTAACTAAGTAGAACTACTTCACTACTGTACTTAAGTACCGAAAGGCGGTATCTGTACTTTCCAAGAATATAATTTTTTTCTCCTACTTCCACTTTTACTTCACTACATTTTTTCGATGATTTCAATACTTCTACTCCGATATTTTTTTTTTTGTGCTGCATAGTTACTTGTTACAATTATAAAAATTACCACTGCCAGAACAGTGGATGGCAGGTTTCATGAAGTTCAAAAAAATGTGTATAATGTCATGTGTAAACCAGCGCATACGAAAAAATGAATTTTTGTAAAATCTTACCGTAAAATCCTTTTCTCTTAAGCTCATTGACAGACGCAGTCCTCTCCTCAGACGCAGGAGTAGGACACTAGGCAGAAGAAAACGTTCTGGCCACACCTTAGGGGCAGTACCAGAGGGTATATCCTCTCTCCCTCTGCTACAGGATGTCAGTTATGTCACAAAGCAGTGTCAGAGAATTTAACCCAACCCAACTAAAAAATAGAGGGGCGGGTACTGCATCTGTCAATGAGCTTAAGAGAAAAGGATTTTACGGTAAGATTTTACAAAAATCAATTTTTCTCTGTCGCTCATTGACAGACGCAGTCCTCTTTGATTAATATCAAATTGGGACGTCCCAAAGCAGTGCCACAAATGAGGGGTGGGATAATGGAAATCAAAATTTAATCTAGAAGACCCAACCGGTGCCAACTAGAAGTTTTAAAGGCTCAGACAAAAGGATGAGACTCCCAACAGAAAAAACCCCCGAGGTAGACCAACGGTCTCCTCAAATTGCGGCCTGCAGAACCTTGCGGCCAAAAGAGGCATCAGACGATGCCATCACATCAACTTTATAAAATCTTATAAAGGTATGAACCGACGACCAGGTAGTCGCCTTGTAAACCTGAACCACTGATGCCTGATGGCGGAAGGCCCAGGAAGTACTAAGCGCCCGAGTGGAGTGCGCCTTAACAGGGAACGGAGGATTCCGACCCTTAATAGAATAAGCCTGTACCACCGTCTGTCTGATCCATCTGGAGATAGTCGCGGCAGATGCAGGCAAACCCTTTTTGGGGCCATCCGTGATTACAAAAAGTGAATCCGTCTTACGAAAACGAGTCCGTAGTTTTCAAGTATACCCTGATTGCCTGAACCACATCCAAGGAATGTAACGCCAACTCCCGAGGATGACTGGGCTTAGGACACAGGGAAGGTAACACAATATCTTCATTCAGATGAAACTCTGAAACCACTTTAGGAAGGAAGGATGGATTCGGACGAAGAACCACCTTATCCCTATAAACCACCAGATATGGGGAACGACAAGATAATGCGGCCAGTTCTGACACCCTGCGTGCAGAAGTGATGGCCACCATGAAGGCCACCTTCTGGGATAACGTAAGCAAGGGAATCTCCCTAATATTTTCAAAGGGAGGTTTCTGAAGAACCGTCACCACCAAATTAAGATCCCAGGGTGGTAAGGGTGCGCGCACTGGCGGAGCCAGGTGCTGCACCCCCTGGATGAAATTCCGCACCAAGGAATGAGTAGCCAAAGGCTTCTGAAAGAAGATTGCTAACGCTGAAACCTGACCCTTGATAGTACTCAAGGCCAGCTTCTGCTCAACCCCCTGTTGCAGAAAAGCCAAGATTTGGGTCACCAAATAGGCACGTGGAGGAAATCCAAGGGATTCACACCACGCAATATAAGGACTTCCATGTGCGATGATAGACTTTTCTGGAAGTCGCTTTCCTTGCTTTAATTAGAGTAGGAATAACTGAAGCTGACAACCCCTTGTCCTTCAGCACCTGGGTCTCAATAGCCAGGCCGTTAAAGCCAGCGATTGTAAAGCAGGATGGAAGATCGGTCCCCGAGACAGCAGATCCTCCTTGAGAGGAAGTCTCCAAGGAGCGTCCGCGACCAGTCTGACCTAGTCGGCGTACCAGGCTCGACGAGGCCAGTCCGGAGCTACCAGGATAACTGGAATTCCTTCCACCTCTATCCTGCACAGAAGTTTCGGCAGTAACTTGAGGAGGGAAAGCATACAGTAGCTGATACTGCCCCCATGGGGCGACCAGCGCGTCTGCTGCGTCCGCTAGAGGATCTCGGGAGCGGGCTACAAACCTCCGCACCTTTCTGTTGAGCCAAGATGCCAACAGGTCCACATCCGGGGTGCCCCAATAAAAGGCACAGTTGGTGAAATACCTCTGGATGAAGAGACCATTCCCCTTGATCCAGAATCTGACGGCTGAGATAATCTGCCTGCCAATTTTCCACCCCTGAAATCAATACCGTGGAGAGAGCCGGAACAAACTGTTCCGCCCAATGAAGAATGCTGGCCACTTCTATGGCCGCTAGGGCACTCTTGGTGCCCCCTTGGTGATTGACATAAGCCACGGCCGTGGCCTTGTCCGACTGGACCCGAACCGGGCTGCCCTGGAGCTGCTCGGTCCAGTAAAATCAGACAAAGTCTGATCGTTCTCATTTCCAATACATTTATCGGTAACCTGGATTCTATCGGTAGAAATGACTTCCCCTGGCTGAGCATCGGAGACCGAAGCCACCAGACCAGAGACTCTCTGGTCCGCTCGCTCAACCGGATCCGACTGTCCAGGGAATCGGGATTCCGATTCCATCTAAGAAGAATCTCCTTTTGGAGAATTCGGGTATGAGACTGGGCAAACGGTACTGCCTCGAAGGAGGCCACCATCAGTCCCAGGACCCTTATGCAAGTCCGAATGGAAGGCTAGTTGACGGACAGCAACATCCGAATCGTTGACCGAATCTTCTGGAGTTTCTCCGCAGGGAGAAACACTCTTGCCAAGGATGTATCCAAAGTTAGGCCCAGATAGTTCAGTTTCCTGGTGGGAACCAGGGATGATTTTTGCCAGTTCACCAGCCATCCGAACTCTTCCAAAGAGATCATCGTGATCTCCAAGTTTAGCAACCTAGCCTGCGGAGACTCCGCACGGAGAAGAAGAAGAAGAAGATCGTCTAGGAACCTAGAATCGATATGCCCCGCTGTCGCAACAGCGCCAAAACTGGGGCTAACACCTTTGTGAAGACCCAGGGAGCAGAGGCGAGACCAAAGGGTAATGCCGCAACTGATAATGGTTCTCTCCCACGGAAAAGCGAAGGAAACGCTGATGTCCTGCGAAGATGGGGATACGAAGATAGGCATCCTTGCCCCTGATGCAGGGAGGCCACCACTGTTCGGATGGACTCCATCTTGAATTTTTGTACCCGGACAAAACACTTGAGTGCTCTCAAGTCCAGAATTAGACGCACCTTGCCCGCTTTCCTCGGTATTGTGAACAGGTTCGAATAGAACCCCTGAAAATGTTCTGTCCAAGGAACGGGAACTACCACTCCTTGTTGCATCAAGTCCATTACTGCCCCCGCAAAGCTTTTAAGCTATCCGGGGATAGTCGAATATTGGAAGGGAAGAATCGCACCGGTGGAAGTGATGGAAACTCGATCTTGTATCCTGACCGTATGACCTCGCGAACCCATTTTTCCGGAATTCTGGAAAGCCATGGATCCGGAAACCGGTGAAGACGTCCCCCCACCCCAGAGATTGGTGGGGGCGCACTTCAGGCTGTATTGGTCTTATCTTCAGGTTTGGCTGAGCCGGACTTTCTGAGGACCACTGCTGAAACCGATGCACGCCCCAACAATGGAGTGGCTTCCAGGGCGGCGTCACAGATGAACTGTAGCCCTTGTATCATATGCTCCAGCAAATCTGATACTGCCGGGGGGATACTTCTCCCCTCTAGGTCACGGCGTAACAACTTGGTCCATTCTGTCAAAGTTTGTGAAACTAAACCAATGGCAACCACTGGCCTAAAGGCTGACCCTCTCAGGGAAAAAATGGAGCGGGATACCGCTTCCACCTTACGATCCACCGGATCCCTAAAGGACGGAGATTCCTCCAACGGGATAACAGTGGCTTTATTTAGTCTGGAAATCAGTGAGTGCACCAATGGTGGTACCGTCCATCTTTTAAGGAGAGTTCGGACGACCCCATTCTTCTTTAATTAGATTACCAAAACATTTGGGCAAGGGAAAAAACCTTCGCCATTTTGGTAGGCTTGCTAGTACCAAAAGCAATTTCAGTATCAGCTACCTCTGCCGGTGTAACCTCAAGACTTAAGGTTTCCCGGACAGACACAACTATTGCATCCACCAACGCTTCTTCTTGTGCTATGGCGGAGGCAGAAACGTCCTCCTCACTGTCTGAGGAGACCGTACCTGAGACAGCAGCCCCAGAAGAGGGACCTGCAGCTGCAGTGACAAGCTCAGAATCCGCATCTGAAGTGTCAGATGAAAATAGGGGTAGGCGGGGGTCGCTTTCTTGTCCCCCGTCCCTGACAGGCCACCTCCACCCGGGATACAAAAGACTCCAAAACCGCTGACAATGCATCAATCATAAGTGGGGAACTGGAGGGTCCTGCGGGCACCTCGAGGGGATCAGATGGGGATATATGTGTGGCAGGGTCCATGATTAAGCCAAGACACTTGCCAGCAAACAAAATTTGCAAAAGAAAAAAAACTTTTTTTTTTTTTTTGTAATCCCCCTGCGCAACAGCGCCCCTCAGTGTTACCTGTTTCGGACCCCCACAGAGAGAGAGAGAGAGAGAGAGAGAGAGAGAGAGAGAGAGAGAGAGAGAGAGAGAGAGAGAGAGAGAGAGAGAGAGACCCCAAGGGCTCACCACCTGATGCACCGAAGCTTCTATCGAACTGCTCTCAGCACTGTCTTTTACAGAACAGGAAGTCTGTGGATCGTTTTCCCAGGTAAAGGAGGCGGCTCCGCCCCTTTACACGCCTTCCGGCGCTGCCCCTGCTACTCCTCGAGGTAGCTGGGCGTCTCCAAAATGGCCGCCCCCATGCAGGAGACACGAGGCTATGCCAAAATGGTGGCCCCGCGCGACCTGCGGGAGGATGGCAGCGGCCTGCTAAAACGTGCGGCCTGCGGAAGGAAGGTAGCGGCGTGCGGCCTGTGGGAGGATGGCGGCGGCGGATGGCGGTAGTCCAGGTAACTGCAACCTTATGCATAAGGTAGGATCGTATCACCCTCTTACATGGCCATCCTAAATAGTAATGCCAGCCCCTGACCTCAGTCATGGTCCCTTTACAGTGCCCACTCTTAACAGTGACTATCCGATAGTCCGCTCCCAAACCAAGCCTCCTGGTTCTTATTCACCAAATCACACTCAAGAGGGGGATCTGTGACACATGTTATAGGATAGAGGGGGGACCTAGGATCAAGAGGGTCCGACCATCCACAGAGGGGCCCATCTCTATTCCCAAAACCCGACAGGGGAGAGGGGGAACATACTACTCACCATACCGGAACCGGCGGGCACCCACTTCTAACAGAACCCCTCTCCACCGAGGTGGGGGGGCTGTCGACCAATACGGACGCCGCGACTCAGTTTCCAACTGGTCGTCGGCATCCCGGCGAGACGTTTAACTCGCAGGGCCAGTCCCCGTCCAGTGGGACTATGTCGCGGCCGACCCAGCGCGGAGCTAGGGCCTGCACGCGCTCGTAGGCTGACTGGGGTGACCACTGGATCTTAACATCCAGCCCGTCGCCCAGTTCCAGCAAAATTGTTGAAATGTGTCGCGGCCGATCCAGCGCGGAGCTGGAATCTGCACGCGCTTGTAGGCCGGCTGGGGTGACCACTGGACCTCAAAATCCAGCCCGTCGCCCAGATCCGGCATAATTGCTTGAAGATCTCACAGGAACAACTGGAGAAAAAAGCTGCCTAAAAAAGAAAAAACTTTTCTAAAAAATCTTGCCAGGACCAAAGATCCCAGCAAGGAACTTAGGTCCTTACTCCTGACTAGACAGAAAAAAACTGACATCCTGTAGCAGAGGGAGAGAGGATATACCCTCTGGGACTGCCCCTAAGGTGTGGCCAGAACGTTTTCTTCTGCCTAGTGTCCTACTCCTGTAGAGGGCAGTATACCCAATTTGATATTAATCAAAGAGGACTGCGTCTGTCAATGAGCGACAGAGAAATAAATGCTACTGTATGTATAAATAAAATGGTCTACATATCTGCTGTTAAGGGGAAAGAGAGCCTCCCCCAATCAAGGAGAGTCACAAGCGTACATAGACCTTTTTTCTGGTAAGAGGCTGATTTTGCTTTTTTCACTAGAAGTTGATAGCACAGGTTTTGCAGTTTTGTTTCACTGGAAGAGTCTATTTGGATATCATTTTGCACTTGCCTTCATCCGCCGGGTAAGGCGGAAATCCCCAAGGTGGTGGGAGTCTGCACCTATTATTTGGAATAGCACCTGTTTGATTCCTGCACCTTTGAAAATATATTCATCTGGTTTTGTCACATATATATTGTAATATGGCATTATATATATATGGACTTTTTATTGACTTTGATTTCATACACTCTTCCTTTATTTCATTATTGGAATATATTGTTGTATATCTCATTGGTTTATATAAGATTTTGCGCACCAATAAGCTGTGGAGAAAAAAAAAAAAAAAAAAAACATGCAGGGAAGAGAAGGAGGGATGCTTTAAAGGGGAAAGGTAGGGACATACTTTATCTGTTTTTGTTTACAAAAAGTTACAGCCAAAGGAATTGTGATTGTCCTTTAGGTTAATCATTTGAAATAATAAAAAACAATATGATGTTCAAACTTTTGACTTCTTTCTTTAATAACTACATAACACAGTTCTTGTACTTTTACTTTCAGTACTTGAGTAGCAAATTTTTTTGAAAAACTACTGGTACTTTTACTTTCAGTACTTGAGAGTTGCAAAATAAAAAAAAAAAAAACTACTTACAATACTTAAGTACAAAAAATGTTGAATACTTTAGTACTTCTAGTCACTTTTTGATAGAGAACTTCCACTTCTACTCAAGTCACTTTTTGATCAAGCACTTGTACTTTTACTCAAGTATGGGTTTCGAGTACTTTATACAAGTGTGGCCTGGTATCTGTAAAGATGTAAGAGTTATGCCCCATACACACGTGCAGATTATCTGCAGACTTTTGTCTGCAGACTTACCTTTTCTATGTAGTGCAAGGGCCTGCCGGATTGCATACAAATTGAAAGTGTTTAGGTTTGACCTCATATTATATGGTTTTGGTAAGTCTGCAGACAAAAGTCTGCAGATAATCTGCACGTGTGTATGGGGCATTAGTCTGCAGATATTTACTCGTGCTCACTTTCACTTTACTATTTATTCGTATTATTTTTTACCCATCTAATTTTTTTTTCCTTTATTTTTGTCCTCTATGGATCCACCTACAATATTTGCTTTTCCTTCCCTGGCTTTTCTTCGTTCCTAGCCACATGTATATTGGGGCTGGATGCGGTTTACAATGGATATCATTTGTCATTGGGTATTATACTGCTTTGGCACTATATGTCCTGGTATAGGGCTGGCCTGCTCCCCAACACATGCAGGTCCCATTGTGTCTAATCACACGGGGGGGACTGCAATGGATTGAGCCATGTTACACGTGCGTCCTGACGTGAGGCTGCATTGACGTGCACGGGGGGAGGCTGCAATGACGTGCACGGGGGGAGGCTGCAATGACGTGCACGGGGGGAGGCTGCAATGACGTGCACGGAGGGAGGCTGCAATGACGTGCACGGAGGGAGGCTGCAATGACGTGCACGGAGGGAGGCTGCAATGACGGGCACGGGGGAGGCTGCAATGACGGGCACGGGGGAGGCTGCAATGACGGGCACGGGGGAGGCTGCATTGACGGGCACGGGGGAGGCTGCATTGACGGGCACGGGGGAGGCTGCATTGACGGGCACGGGGGAGGCTGCACTGACGGGCACGGGGGAGGCTGCACTGACGGGCACGGGGGAGGCTGCACTGACGGGCACGGGGGAGGCTGCACTGACGGGCACAGGGGAGGCTGCACTGACGGGCACAGGGGAGGCTGCACTGACGGGCACAGGGGAGGCTGCACTGACGGGCACAGGGGAGGCTGCACTGACGGGCACAGGGGAGGCTGCACTGACGGGCACAGGGGAGGCTGCACTGACGGGCACAGGGGAGGCTGCACTGACGGGCACAGGGGAGGCTGCACTGACGGGCACAGGGGAGGCTGCACTGACGGGCACAGGGGAGGCCGCACTGATAAGCTTTATTGATGATGCTGCACTGATGGGCACTGAAAACGTTATTAATATTCTTTTCCTTCTGCATTAATGCAAAAAAATTTAACAGTGTAATTTTATGAGATAATTTATGAGGGCGTGTTTAGGGGCGGAACTAGGGGTGGGCAGGGTAGGAGTTGGGTGGGGCAACTGGTGGCGAGTAACCCTTAAGGCCTGGCCAGTAGCCCCATTATAATTGGTGAGCTGCAATATAATACATTTTTGATTTTGGGTTTCATACCGCTTTAAGTGACCTTATTCACAGCATTAAAAGTCCACCTTTGAAAAAATAAAATAAATACACATGTATTTGCAGCACAAAAAAAAAAAAGTGCCATTATATTATTTTCCCCAACTACAATACGTAGATCGTGAGAACAATGTGAGGCTCCTGCAGAGTCTTTTCCAGTGCCATGTCCAAAAGATGAAGTAAGCCTTTAAGGCTGCTGAAAAGCATTAGAAAACTTTTTTTTTTTTTTAGAAGTTGTGTTGATTAAATACTGGAGCAGACTGTCTTTTTTTCATTGGCCAGATTGGTATACCTTCAACATATATCCAGCTTGCCCAGACTATCACATTTCTTAGGACAGTTGCAACTAGCATAAGTTAGCTTGTATACAGTATAGGAAGGACCTTGTTAAATTGCCATCTTCCACTCAGCTATAGTAGGAGGCAAGGATGAATTCCATTTCATCAAGAATCATAGAAGCTAAAATAGAAAATAAATGGATTTTTAATACATACTTACCTGTAAAATCCATTTCTTGAAGTACATCACAGGACAGAGCCAAAAACCATAACATATGGGTTACATAGCCACCTACAGGTGAAGGACACTGGCAACCAATCAGAAAGGATGCCCCCCTATATAACCCCTCCCACACAGAAGTACCTCGGTTTTAAGCAAGCAATAAAGGCCCCATAAAAGAGGGGAGGGACCTCTGTGTCCCGTGATGTACGTCAAGAAATGAATTTTACAGGTAAGTATGTATTAAAAAGCCATTTTTCTTTTCATACATCATGAGACACAAAGCCACAAATCATAACATATGGGATGTCCCAAAGCAATGCATCTGAAGGGAGGACGACACCAAAAATACCGCCATCAGACCACAAAAAAGAACTAACGCTTCCTGTAGAACACTGCAGCCAAATGCAGACTCCTCCTGGGTCCCAACATCCACTCAACAGAAACGAGTGAACGTATGTACTGACGACCAGGTCGCAGCCTTGCAAATCTGAGCCATAGAGGCTTGATGGTGAACTGCCAAAGAGGCACCTACTCCTCTGGTAGAAAGTGCCTTTACAGGAAAAAGGTGGAACCTTCTCTTCTAAACCATACACCTGGGTAATAACCTGGCGAATCCAATGAGAAATCTTAGACTTAGATGCTGCTAACCCTTTCCTGGGCCCTTCCGACAGCACAAACAAGAGATTGGTCTTAAGAATCTGAGCTGATCTTTCCAAGTAAAACTTAAGAGCATGCATTGCATCAAGAGAATGCAATAACTTTTCCTCCTCTGAGTGAGGATCTGAAAAAAAAGGAAGGTAATATAATGTCCCGATTCAAATGAAAGGCAGACACCACCTTGGGCAAAATAACCTGGGTATGGACGTAGAATCACCCTATCTTGATGAAAAATCAAGAATGACTCTTAAAGCGGAGTCCCACCCTGGGAATACTTTTTTTTAATAAAAATACCCCCGGGACAGTCAGGGCTAGTACATTCCACAATGGCTAGCCTCTGATCTGTCCCGGGTTGCACTTACCTTTTAGAAGAAATACTTACCTTGAAAATTTATTGTCCAGCGCTGCCATCTCAGGTGTGGGCAGCTTGAAGCCAGCGCAATCCTCTTCTGCGTCCTCTTCCGTCTTCTTCGGTCCCACAATGCACTGCGCCGGCCCCGCCGTCACTTCCAGTGCCTCAGCGTCATCCCTGCACAGCTTCTGGGCATGCCCAGAAGCCGTTTAGCAAGGTATGACCGCGCCTGAACCGGAACTGACGTCGGGGCCAGTACAGGCGCATTGATTCCTGGGAGCGATGACGTTCAGCTCCCAGGAATCATTGCAAGGCAGGAAGTGACGAATCGCTGTGGCCGCCGAGGGGAGGAAGAGGAAGGCGAGTATCCACATTCTATGTACAGAACATCTTAACACCTTAATAACATTTAATTACAATATGACTTGTGTTGCAATTGTATACGCTATATTATTATCTTAATTTGCTCGTTTTTTTCCCCCACGAAAGTGGAATTACCCTTTAAACCTAGACTATACAGTGGACAGTTTATTTAGAGTTTTGACAAAAGGAAGACTCTCCAAAGAGTTGAAAGCGTGATCCACACTGTGAATTGTGCATTAAAGTGATTGTAAATAGTCACCTTGCAAAATAACCCATTCAGTTAAAAACTGAAATGAAAGGCAAAACATTTGTGTATACATATAAAAAAAAAAAAAAAAAAAAAAACCACACCTTCTTTCCCCTCCACACTTTTTTTGAAAGTGATCACATTTCCTCTGTTCTCAGCTGCATTAGAGCTGAGGGAGAAAACGCACACTGAGCCGCTAAGTGAATGGCTTTCCGGGGGGGGGGGGGGGTGTCAGGACAAGTCTGATCATTGGAGGAGAGCAGTCAGAGTTCCCAACATAGCTAGAGAATTGACCACGGTGTTCTCTACTGTTTAGTGTGGTAAGTTTTTATTAGGAATGCAGACGAACTGGCAGGAACACCAGGGCTTTCATATAAAGAAAGCAATACAAAGAACAGTACACGAGACAGCAGGCACATATTAGGAATATGAAATTTGACTCCAATAGGTGTCTGTCCTCTCGCAAGCCAGGCCAGAAGGCGAACTATTCTCTCGTCTTGCTTAAATATACAATGGAATTGACTCAACATCTGAATATAAAATCTTCCTTTTGCAGCTAAAAGAAAAAAAAGATGATTTTTTTTTTTATAAAAACACACCCAGCCAAAATACTCAAGATACACTATATTACCAAAAGTATTGGGACACCAGTCTTTACATGCACATGAAATTAACTTTATTGGCATCTCAGTCTTAGTCCATAGAGTTCATTATTGAGTTGTCCCACCCTTTGCAGCTATAACAGATTCAACTCTTCTGGGAAGGCTGTCAACGGGAATGTTTGACCATTCTTCCAGAAGTGAATTTGTGAGATCAGAAACGGATGTTGGAGATAAGGCCTGGCTCACAGTCTCCACTCTAATTCACCCCGAAGGTGTTCTGTAGGTTTGAGATCAGGACTCTGTGCAGGCCAATCAATTTCTTCCACCCCAAACTCGCTCATGCATGTCTTTATGAATCTTGCTTTGTGCTCTGGTCCATATCATTTAGTGGAGAGGGAACTATGGTGTGGGGTTGTTTTTTTAAGGGTTGGGCTTGGCCCCCTAGTTCCAGTGAAGGGAACCCTTAAGGCGTCATATCAAGACACTTTGGACAATTTCATGCTCCCAACTTTGTGGGAACAGTTTGGGGATGGGCCCTTCCTTTTCCAACATGACTGCGCACCACTAAGCAAGTTTGGAATGGGAGGAACTTGACTGGCCTGCACAGAGTCCTGACCTCAACCCAACAGAACACCTTTGGGATAAATTAGAGCGGAGACTGAGGCAGGCCTTTGGGTCCACATCAGTGCCTGACCTCACATCTTCGGGAAGAATAGTCAAACATTCCCATTGACACACTCCTAAACCTTGTGTCCAGCATTCCCAGAAGAGTTGAAGCTGTTATAGCTACAAAGGGTGGGCCAACTCAATATTGAACCCTACGGCCTAAGACTGGGATGCCATTAAAGTTCATGTGTGTGTAAAGGCAGGCGTCCCAATACCTTTGGTAATATAGTGCATCTTGATCTCCTGATATTTAGGTCGATAAGTAAAGCTGTAAATGATGGGCTCTTTTCAGAAAGACAGGCACACCCTGCAGTGAACAGCCATATTAACACCCTGTATTAAGTGTTTATTTGAAAATTTTGATTTTTGTACTTACCGTAAAATCCATTTCTCTGAGTTTGATGGACACAGCTCTCCACAAATCATAACTAGTAGGTTATATTGCCTCCTCCAAGAGTAGGACTAGGTAGAACAAAACACCTGGCTACACCCATGGGCCTTCCTCAGCGGGTATAGAACCCCCCCCGCTCTAGGTAATCAGTTTAGTAGTAAGCAGTATTAGAAGTATCAGGACTCCACAGGGGGTTGGATGCTGTGCCCGAACTCATAGAAATGGATTTTACGCTACAAAAATCTAATTTTCTCATTGGTTCATCGATGGACACAGCTCTCTATAAATCATAACTAGCGGGACGTTCCAAAGCAGTGCCAAAAGGAAACTGAGGGGGTGGGGAAAAAACCCCAAGGCTAAACATTAGAGCCCTTAACCAGGACACAGGAGCCCTGTTTGAAAAATAAAGGTTTAAAGAAAATAACCCCTCAAGAGGGAACAGCCACTCAAATAGCAGCCTGCAAAACTTTGTGGCCAAAAGAAGCATCCCCAGATGCCAAAGTATCTACCTTACAGAATTTTGTGAAGGTATGCACCAACAACCAAGTGGCCGCCTTGCAAACTTGCGATATTGAAGCCTGATGACGGAAGGCCAAAGAAGCAGTCAGCGCCCGAGTAGAATGTGCCATGACAGAGAAAGGTGGAACCTGATCTTTAATGGAATAGGCCAGAGTCACCGTCTTTCTGATCCATCTGGAAATGGTAGCCGAAAAAGCAGACAGCCCTTTTCTTGCTCCGTCCATAACCACAAAAAGAGTCTGACCTTCGAAAAGACTCAGTAGCTGCCAGATGCACCCAAATCGCACATCCAAGGTATGCAAAACAAATTCCTTGGGATGAGCCAGCTTGGGACACAAGGAAGGCAACACAATGTCCTCATTCAAATGGAAGTCAGAAACAAACTTTGGGCAGGAATGATGGACAGGGACGAAGAACCACTTTATCCCTATGGACTACTAAATGGGGACTGCGACAGGATAATGCTGCCAATTCCAATACCCTGCGGGCCGAGGTAATAGCCACCAAGAATGTCACCTTCTGGGATAACGTAGGCAAGGGAATCTCCCAAATATTCTCAAATGGAGGTTTCTGGAGAACCGAAAATACTAAATTTAAATCCCACTGAGGCAAAAGACGGTACAGGTCGGGCCACATGTCGAACCCCCTGAATGAAGGTACGAACTATAAAAAGTATGTGGCTAGGGGTCGCTGAAAGAAGATTGACAAAAGCAGACACCTGGCCCTTGATGGTACTCAAGGCCAACTTCTGATCAACTCCCTGTTAAAGGAAGATTAAGATCCGAGCCACAGAAAAGGATCGAGGATGAGCGCCAAATCAAGACACACCAAGAAATGTACGCTTTCCACGTACGATGGTGCATCTTGCTGGAAGACAACTTCCTCGCCTTCACCATAGTAGGGATCACTGATCAAGACAGACCTCTCTCCCTCAGTGCCAGCGACTGTAAAGCAGAATGGTAGATAAGCCCTTGGGACAACTGGTCTGCTCTGAGAGGAAGCCCCAAGGGACTTTTACAGCCACCAGGATGATTGGAAGATCCTCGCTCTGGATTCCTTTACTGCAGAAGAAGCCTTAGCCGAGGAGGATACTGGCCTTACTGTGGCCCTTGGACGCCTGCGGCGTCTGTCAGTCTATCAGAGGACCCCGTGACCTCATCACAAACTTCGGTATCCTCCTGTGGAGCCAAACCTGCTAAAGGAGCTGCATGTAAAACTGGGCAAACAGAACTGTCTTGAAGGTGGATACCACCAGACTCAGAACCTGTATGCAAAATGGGAGAGAGAACTATCTTTGTGACAGCAGCTGGTGAAGGAAGGACCACCCTGGTCAATTAAAAATCAGACCTAGGTAAATCAATTCCCTGGACAGGGATAGGGGGGGGGGGGGTCTTGGGTAGTCAAATCACCTGAACCTTTGCAGGAATTTAATCTGCACAAGGAGACTCGGGACCTAAAAAAACCTGACAAGGACAAGCTTTGTCCCCCTTTCGGTGTATCCCCCAAAATAAAAAAATTGCGGATCTCCTTGACGCTCACCAAAGATGATCACAGGGCCAGAAACCAGCGAAGATGGGTGAGGGCAGACCTTCATGCTGAATGAGTCTTGTCTGCAGGTCCCGTGAAGCGAGCTCTGGGCTTACCAGACCAAGGCTGCTTGGAACCTCCCGAGGAAGATTTTAACAATCTATTTCCCTTATTTTCCATCCCAGAAGCACAAAATCATTTTCTATGGGCTGAGAAGGAGGGCCCCAGTGTGCGGCGAGGCTCCTTCCCTTTCCTTGACTGTGGCAGGAAGGTACGTTTCCCTCCCGCGATACCCTTAATGATGTCATCCATAGTAGCCCCAAACAAGCAATCGCCTTGAAAGGGCAGAACAATGAGATCTTTCTTAGAAGCTTGGTCTGCAGACCAATTCTTAAGCCACAGCATGTTCCCAGTCACCACTGCTGAAACAGAAAGTTTGGACAGCACAGGAGCTGTATCCAAAGTTGTATCCCAAATAAACTGCAGCCCAATGACCAACTGGTCCTCTAAATCAACATAAGCAGCGGGGACCTGCTCACCCCCCAGGCCCTGGTGCAAAAGCTTGGCCCCTTCAATTAGGGTCTGAAACACCAGGGTTGAGGCAAAGCCCGGCCGCAATGCCAAGCCAGCCATAGTGAATATGCTGTGTGCCACAGCCTCCACTTTGTCAGCCGGGTTCTTAAAGGACGGGAATTCCTCTACTGGGATCATGGCAGCTTTATTCAAACTGGAAACAGGAGGGTTGCCCACTTTTTAAAAGGGACTCCTCAAAAGGGTAACGTACAGCATAACGTTTGGGGACAACAAAAGGGTAATTTTGGTTGTTCCCATTCCTTACTGGAAAACCTGTCAAAATAAGGCACATAAGGAAACAGCTTTGGAGTATGATGCGACTTGTGGGTACCAAACGACACAGCCACGTCCATTCCAACATCAGCCGCATCCCCTATTTTTAAAGTCTCACGCACTGCAGTGATAATTGCATCTACCAGAGCTTGTCGATTCGCTGCTGCGGCCATGGAGGAATCATCCTCACTTTTGGATGGATCAAGGGGTGTGATATTAAATCCCCCTGGATGGGCCACGCTCACAGTGGCATCAGGTTCAGAATCAGATGCGACAGCCTGAGCAGGGGGAAGGCAGGGGACGCTTCCTCCTGGGCCTTTGCCCTCACTCCACTTCCACCCAGGACACTAAGGACTGCGGGACCACCGTCCGTACAACCATGGGAAGCTGGGGTTGCAAAGGAACTGCCATCTCCATGAGGACCCAGAGATGTGACCCTGAAGCTCCATAAGGAAAAAGGAAGACAGCGCAGTACGAAAACAATCTTTTGGCACCACTAAAAAGGACCCCCTCAAGGTTCAGGGTACCTATCAACAGAGAGAAAGATAACAGTGACACCCAAATAATCACCATACCAACCGGGGGAGCACAGAGAATTCAAACCCAGCATCATCATGGACACTATCCCTGTTCGTATGTCCCGAGCACAGGAAGAGAAAACAAGGAGGAAAAGGAGGCATTCCTCCGAGGCTTTAGTGGTTTCAGCATCTACTAAGGCGAAGGGAAAATCTACTAAGACTAAGGGAAAATGGCCCCCATGACATCACCCGGCTACAGAAAAATGGCCACAAACCGGAGACCAGCCAGACTAAGGGAAAATGCCCACCATCAGCTACAAACACTGAAGCATGCTGCATGCTTTCCTGCACCCCCTGCAATGCTGCACCCTCTGCAAGGGGACCCCCCTGAAGGTAGGACACATGTTTAGGGGAGACTCTGCTGTACACTCTGCATCAGTCTCTGCACTGGGACCCCCTGCACTATACCCACAAACAGCAAGGCATGCACCTAGGGGTCTCCTACACTGGGACCCCCCCTCCAGACTACCAGGGAAGGAAACACACTATCATAGGACCCTTAACATAGTGGGGATAGCGGGTAAACCCCAGGAGTCTCTGCTGTATTCTCTGCCCTGGGACCCCAACCAGATTCTAGGTCGAGACAGGGGAAGATGGGAGTGGGGGAAGCCCAGCTCAGTGAGGGATTTAAGGATGGGGGGGGGGGGGGAAAAAGGACCAGGCAGGTCCGACCGTCCCTGGAGGTTACCCGCGTCCAACCCAAAGAAAATCACCAAAAGGGGAGAGGGACTGTATGTAGCCTTTCATGGTGCGGGAAACGCTCCAGACAGAACTACTCGCCACCGAAGTAGGGGAGTGGTCTGCCATAGGACCGCTGTGACTCAGACCCAAACCCGGTTGTATACGACCCTGCAAGATGTTTAACCTGCGGGCTAGTCTCTGTCTGTGACAGGCTATGTCGGGGCTGACGTAGAGCGTAGCTGCGGTCTGCACACGCTCGCTGGCTGGGCTGGGGGGGACCACTGAATCTAGATTATCCAGCCCGTCGTCCAGCCTGGCAGTTGATTGTGGATCTCCCAAGAGAAAACAGGAAGGAGGAAATTGCTAGGACCAGAGATCCCAGCTGGGAGCCTAGGTCCTTACTCCTGACCAGGCAGATTAAAACTGATTACCTAGAGCAGAGAGGTGGGTTATATACCAGCTGAAGACGGCCCATAGGCGTAGCCAAGTGTTTTTTGTTCTGCCTAGTCCTACTCCAGGAGGAGGCAATTCAACCCACTAGTTATAATTTATGGAACGCTGTGTCTGTTGAACGAAAAAAATAAAGATTTCATAGAAAAGAAGAAAATCTAAAAAGTTCAGTTTATAAATAGTAAAAAAGTTCTAGATTTCACATAGCAGTAAGCACATTTAGATAGCGTTTAGGATCTGAGAGATTCTAAACTTTCCCTGCACTATCCAAAACTTAAGAGAAGTTGGATGTCAAAAGCATTACATTTTTGAAAATTCCAACGGAATTCGGTTATGCAGATAAAATAGAATAGTTTTTATCAGAGATCTGGAAACCAAAAGATAAAATATAAGCAAATCTCATGATGCGTATAATTTAGTAATACAATATTTAAGCACAGAGAGATCTGTGAACTAGGGTAGTTACACAGAGGTGAAAAATAAAGTTGCTCTCCAGCTCTTCAATAAAAGTGAAGAGAGTAACTGAAACAGTAAATGTTTACTCAGGCAAGTTTTTCTCTCTGCCCACACCCAAGGTAAAGTGTGAAAACAATAAAAAAAAAAAAAAAGATTATAAATATTCCAAAACATTCTTTCATTAGCACAGGTCTGTGGCATTAACTGGTTGGGAAGTTTTGTAGTTTACCAAACCTTCAGTCTGACAACCTGCCATAGAAAAATCTGCAAAGAAATAAGGTTTCTAAGAAAAGCAACTCCTACACATGCCCTATTCTCTAGAAGGGTTTATATATAGCTGTGCTGTATTGAGGGTGACTTACAAAACCTGACATGACATAACAGGCTGCAGGTGTCACAGCACTGAAGGTATTGATTCTAGTTTGTTTTTATAACATGCTCTGCATCATTTAGGGAATAAATCCCCTAGCAAAAACACAAGTTAATTCGCTGAGAAAGACTATTGTTAAGCTCTGACAAATCGATATTATTAAACTACCAATACCTGAATCGTGACAAAAAAAAGGAAAAAGGAGGGTTTTGTGATCCTGCTTCTTGCGAGTGAAAAAAAAAGAAGTCACTGGGGCCCCAACAGGCATGCTGGAGAAAAATAAGACGACAACTGAAATGCGGCCTACATGTACAGCAAAATGTTAACAGAAAATTTGTTCTTAATAGAGGGGAAGGATTAGAATTCTACAATTTGTGTTGAGTTTTTACTGCTATCCAGGGCTCTATGAGCGAGATTTCCCTTTGCTTACTTTCACAATGACAGAAAGATTGCGCAAGCCTCTCAACTGTGAGCCATTGGAACAGAGGACGCGGCACAGCTGGAATTGGTTGTCCTTTTCCAGTGAGACTTTTTTTTTATGTTTGTGGGTATAATGTCGTTTATGATTCTTTTTAAATCGTTGGTAAAGCGGTAGGCGTTGCTGTCGCAATGACAAAAGCTTCAACACACAGAAAGGGATGCAAAATCTGGTAAAGAAGGTAAACAAAGCAATAAAAAAAAAAAAAAATGGCTGGCTAGACCGTAAATCTCTGTTCTTAATAGTGTGATTTCAACTGCAACTTGATTCACACAAAATCTAATGACAATGGAAATCTCAATGTTTTCAACGGTGCCAGTTCACATCAATGCAACGCACCATGGCGTAATTTTGGAAAAAGGTTTCTGTACTGCTCTGGTGCGATTCCAGTTTGATTTTGGTCCCATAGAAAATGCAAACCACATCCAAGTTGCAGTACATAAGTGCACCGAAAACTTGATCAAAATCAGATCTAACCTAGCCTTAAAAGCCAATTTACAGCACCTTCCCGTCTGTAGTTAACTTTTCTATTAGGGGGAGATCATCATTTCCAACTCCTTTGCATGGGCATTTTAAAAAGACATTGTATACAAAAGAAAATCTTGTGACAACATTTGAATAGAAAGTTTGATCAGTAATTAAGTTTATTTTGTCACAAGTCTCCCATATTCATATTTAGTCACTGAAGTTCACATAGCTGCTTCATTTTTTTTTTACCATCTTTGATAATAACATGACATTCCTTAGTGAAAATGGGCTGCCATCTCATTCTGAAAGCATCTTTTGTGCACGGACAAAATACAGAAAAAAACTTTAGAACAGAAGATAATAAGACCATTAGAAGCTCCAGGCAAAAGATCAGCAATTGCCTTTTAGACAAAGTGAAGATTCACATCTAAACTGGATTTTCCAGCTTTATATGTGTTGGATCAGAGGGCAGTAACATAAGAACTACTTGTTCTAGAAGTCCTAGGAACTGTTGAAATCCTGGGAATACAAACTGAGAGGAAAATATTAAATGTGCTACACCGGATGTTATGGTAAAGAAAAATCTGATAGACAAATATTGCAAGGCTAAATTTATACACAGTTTGCATTTAAATAAAGAAAACACTGTTTAACCACTTACGCCCCGGAAGATTTTACCCCCTTCCTGACCAGGCCCTATTTTGCGATTCGGCACTGCGTGACTTTAACGGACAATTGCGCGGTCGTGCGACGCCGTACCTAAACGACTTTGACGTCCTTTTTTTCACAAACAGAGCTTTCTTTTGGTGGTATTTGATCACCTGTGTGATTTTTTGATCATGAGCTATAAACAAAAAAAGAGCGACAATTTTGCAAAAACAATATTTTTCACTTTTTTTTTTTTTATATGAAATTCCCCAAAAAAAAAAAAAAAAAAAAATGTAAAAATCAATTCAACATTTTAGGCCAATTTGTTTTCGGCTACATATGTTTGGTAAAAAAATAAATAAATAAAAAAAATTAAAAAAAAAAAAAAAGCGCGTATTTTGATTGGTTTGCGCAAAAGTTACTGCGTTTACTAAAAGGGAAAGATTGTCATTTTTTTTTAAACTAGTAATGGCGGCGATTTGCGATTTTTTTTGCGGGACTGCGACATTGTGGCGGACAGATCGGACCCTTGACTGACATTTTTGACACTTTTGGGGGTACCAGTGACATTACTACAGTAATCAGTGCTATACATATCCACTGTTACTGTAATAATGACACTGGCAGGGAAGGGGTTAACTTTATTGGAGAAGGAGGGGTTAAGTGTGTCCCTAGTAGGGCTGCTGAATATAATCGAAAGATCGATGCATCGCGATTCTGCATCGATGCGGGTTACTGGCATAATAGATTAGGAAATGACATCATCAGCCGCGGCCACGCCCTATCGCGCAAGGGAGAAAAAGTCACAAGATCGGCAGCTGATTGGTGGGTTAGTGGCGGGAGCTTAATAAAAAGGCTCCGCCCCTTCCGTCTTTGACCCGGGCCGAGGCGCAGCAAGACATCCCCCGCGTGTATCGGTGTCCCACCTGCGGCCTTGCAGCCAAGAAGCCAGCCAGCCAAGTCAGAAGCCAGTCCACACTCCACACACCGGAGCGAGGAGCCCCAAGTGCGTCCCCATCGCAGCCAGCCAGCGCCGCCAGCCTCACCATAGCCGACCGTCCCATGCCCAGCCGCCACGCCACTGCGAGTGACGCCAGCCACCCGCCACAGAGCAGCACAGCACCTGTCCTCTGCAATGCAGTGCACAACAACCCACACAGTCACACAGCAGCAGGTATGTAGTCCGAACAAATAATTGTATAATCATTCATGGGGGTCTCGTCTGTATCTCTGGGGGATGTCTGTGATTGGGGGGGGGGGCCTGGGACAGGGGACAGTCGGTCGGGGCCCGGGGGTACTGTTCTGCTGTGGCAGTCTGGCAGCCAGGGGGGCTCTCTGAGTGTCAGTGGGGGGGCCTGGGGGGTCTCTGTCAGTGTCAGCTGTGGGGGTCTGGGCAAGGGGGGGGACTCACTCAGTGTTTGTCACTCAGTGCTGTGGGGGATTGGGGAAGGTGTGGGACAGTGGGACATCCAGGTCTCTGTCAGTGTGTCCGTCCGGCTGTCAGCTAAGCTGTGGGGGGAGGGGGGTCTCTGTCAGTGTCACTGTCATAGGCAGCTGTGGGGTAAGGGGGGGAAACAAACATCACGGTGAACATGGACGTTATGCAGCAGTGCACTATTACCAGGTTCACCCTTGATGTTTGCTACTAGTCAGGAAGTGCTCTGTTTTGTAGAGGACAGGTTATGGCACACACCTGGAATTTATTGCAACGCATGTCTGTCTGCTGGTGTCTGTTGTACTCTGTAGCAATAGCAAGTGTAGGGAGTTCCCTCAACCAAACAAATACTAAAGGTAAAAGTGTATCTAGACAACTGAAGGCAAGCCGGCAGCCACGGTACAGGAAAGGACATCCTTCAAAGATTAAATCAATCATACATTGAAGCGTAAAACCTTGATTAAATCTTTACTGGATCACAAATACACACAATATAAAAACAAATTATACTGCGCTTAATCAAAATCGGAAACTCAGATCACAGTATCAGCTGCTAGCATATAAAAGTTGTTGTACCGCAACCTTAAACAAACATAAAAACAGGGTATGAAGCTCAATATGGTGATCACAGAAGTCAAACAATGGTACTAATAATGATAATGAAGCGAAAGTCCATAGGAGAAAAGGAGTCCCGCAAGAGGTCCAAGATAAGGGTGATGAAACTCAGAGTAGCCTCCACCAAACACCAATATAAGTGGCCTCTTACCGGAAATGGGTGATCCCCATTACAGGGATCTCTGTATGCCTTAAACAGGAACTTGGCTCCTTTCTCACTAGGTGGACAGACATATAAACTCCTCCCACAGGAAATGCCTTTATGGATACCAGTCAATCCTCTCTAGAAGTTGATGTCAGCCATCTTCAAGCAGCACAAACAGGAAGTGACTGCAGGACACTCTATGCTCTCACCCTTGATGTTTGCTACTAGTCAGGAAGTGCTCTGTTTTGTAGAGGACAGGTTATGGCACACCTGGAATTTATTGCAATGCATATTCACATAAAAGGATTTATATATAATATTTTGTGGGAATTTATGATGACCATTTTCACAAGAATATTAGCTTGGCTGGCTGGCTTCTTCTATCTTGGCTTGCCTTTAAAGTACAACTATAGGCAAAACTTTATCCAAAATCAAAAAAGTTTTGCCTTTAGTTGTACACCTGCTTGCTTATATTAATATTTTCTTTTATGAAGCAGTAAACTGCACTACTACAGTTTTTTTACTAATTTTACTGTTACTTCTAGTAAAATACTAGTGTTGTTGTCTGTCTCTGCTATGCTGTTTGCATTTTCAGACCTTCCTATATGTTTGCAGTGCAAGTGCACTAAAGTATGCAGGGCTTGCAGGCCATGACAGGGTCCAGGAAAGTGTCCTTTGAAGCAAATGAAAATAAAAAGGATTCTTTTATTTGTGACTGCTTGATTGTTTGTTTTTTAAAAAGTTTTGAAAACCATTGGGCAGTGGGCTGGGCATGGGCATTGGGCAGTAATCGTGATGCATTGCGGAATCGAATCGCGACCCTAATAATCGTAATCGCATCGAATCGAATCATGAGGTAAGTGAAGATGCGCAGCCCTAGTCCCTAGGGGCGTGATTCTAACTGTGAAGGGATGTGGTTGGTTGTGTAACAGAGATATACGATCCTACATAGCAGGACCATATGATCTCTGTTCTTACACAGGGGAGAATGATAGGCGGTTTTGTTTACATTAGCCACCTGCCTCTCTCCCTTCACAGCGGACATCGGGTCCGCCGGGCAAATGCACGGGGGGGTCCTTTAACAAGCGGGGGCGGGAGCGTGCCTCCGGCGGCACGCGCTTGCCCCCTAGAGCCTCACAGGCTAGCGACGTAGTACTACGTCGCTTTGCCTGTGAGGGGCTGACTGATAAATATACTGTTATATACTAAATATACTGTGGGCGGTCGGCAAGTGGTTAATTAGACTATAAAGCTGGCTATAGACTGTCTAATTTCAATCCACCTATGGATACACTGGTTGTCCTGATGTCATCCATCAACTTTAGTACAACCAGCCTTTCGGGGGGGTTTTTTTTTCCCATACGATTACTGACATCGGCTGTAGCCGGCAGTAGAAATCATTGTATGATGAGGTTTTCCCAATCAACACTGACTGTGTTAGCCCCCATTCACATGCAAGCGATCCGACTTCGGGTGGCGACCTCCGAGGTCATAACATTGAAGTCTATGGCGGTCGCCTCCTGGTCGCCCCAAAGAAGCTCCGGACCCTTTTTCTAAGTCGGAGCGACTTGTGTCGCTCCTATTAGAATGGGTCCGCAGCTTCCCTATGGGAGGCGGCCTACGGCGACCTGTGAGGCGACCAGGTCGCCTCACAGGTCGCCTTAGTGTGAACGGGGGCTTAAGGGAATCAAGAAATGAGAAAAGAAAATGGCATAATGCTTAACCAGCCTAAGAAGGCACCATTATCTGTAAACAAAGATTTCACTTGCACCTGCTGGGGAAATCTGGTACTGCATTTTACACATAAATAACAAAGGTTTCCTAAGTTACCGACTCCAGTTCCCAAATTAATGTAAGAGGGCGGTGAGGATATACAACAATGAACAAACCATATCAACAATCTAAGGGGTCCCATCAAATGACTAATAAATTCCTTTGAACTTCAACGTATCAAGTTTACACTTCACAGCTTCGCAGAAACAACATTTTACTGTCACTATTAAATAAAAAAACTTGATTTAAGGTGAAATTGGATTAGTTATTATACATCATTATGCTTTGCACAGTATAAGTAAAGGACAACATTTGGCTTTATATTGGTGAAAAGGGGGGCTGTAAGGAACAATTTTAATTAAGTGTAAAAGTTGTCCTTCATTGGCATTTTGACTTGCCTGTAAATTCCATATCTTGGGGCACAATACAGGATACAGCCTAGATATTCACAGCCCTTGTGTTTTAGGCTGCTACTTTTAAGTGATGAGCACACTGGCAAAAGCTTTGCTAGGCATGCTCCAGGCAGGGCATACTTCTATAAACCCCACTAGGAGTCCTCAGCTTTTTTGGCCAAGCAATGAAGAGTACATGGGAACATAGGAGAGGGTGACCTGTCTCCAGTACTTTTCTGTAAGATATGGAATTCAAAGGCAAGACAAAATTCCTATGACCTAATTGTTCAGTACACAGCACGGGCTGGATATTTAAAGATCCTGGGATGTCCAGAAGAAATGACAACAACAAGGCAAACAGAACAGTACCAACAGGCCAAATAAAACAAACCAGGGTCAAAAGATCCAACTCACAGTGCAGCTGAAAGAACCTTGTGGCCAAAGGCTGCATGTAAAAAGGCCTGGACACCCACATTGTAAAATTAAGAAAATATGAACCGAAGACCAGGTGGAAGCTTAACAAAGCTGGGCAACAGATGCCTAATGTCAGAAAGCCCAGGAATCCCCAACTGATCTGAGAATGTAAAAGTACAGGAAGTATCTGCTCTTTGTGAGCATAAGCCCTTGCAATGAGCTCTTATCTACCTAGCTTAGGACTTAGACGCAGGGTGTCCTTTATGAGACCATGTTAGCAATATAAAGGGTTCTTTCTTCGGACAGAGGCCATGGCTGTCAGATCTTGACAATAGAGAGCAATTGCTTTGGATCAAAATGACAATGTCATCACAGAGGTTGATCACACCAATTATTATTTTTTTTTTAAATCAGATTCCCCCCCCCCTTTTTTTACATAAAAAAACATACAAAACAATAAAAAAAAAAAAAACACCCAGAACAATAACCCCTCTCCCCCCCCCCCCCTTCTTTTCCCTTCAACTCCTTTCCTTACTGCTCAGTTAAGCTGATGAACTTGAACACATTTATTTCATTATTCTCAAGTATTCCTAAAATCCAGAAATATTCCAGGACAACCGATGCACTGTATAAAAAGTTAAACAGGCCAACCTGCTCTTCAAACACTGGATGTAAGATCACTATCCTTGGTCTTTAGAACCAAGAGTAGCTCTTTACAAGAAAGAGTCCCTAACTCAAACATGTCAGAGAGTAGGCCACCTTGCAGGAGAGATCACAAAAGAATTTCTCTAATCAGTTCAAATAGTGGTTTCTACAGGGGCAAGAAAAAAAACTTGAGAGCCCAAGGAAGCTAAGGGCACTGTAATAGAGGTTTGATCTAGGAGTCAACAGGAATAAAAAAAAAGAAAGCAAAGCCATAATGTTTTGAAAACAGATTGAATGAGGACAAACCCTAACCCATACAGCAGAACTAAAAAGGCAAAAAATACTTACTTTTCTTTTAATGATCTGAAGTCTGCAAAGTCCCTAGTCTGGGTCAGGATCTTCCACCCGACTTCTTCCAGGTACAGATCTTAGGCCATTTTTACTGGATGGTGCAGGCCACTGCTGTTATCACTGTCTGATTGTGCCCCCACTAAGTTGTGGTACCATAATCAGGCTTGTATAGAACCCTTTGTCCCAGTGAGTGGTCAGCTTGGCCCAAACAAATTGGGTAAGGTGACCGTAAATGTGGAGATCAGCTTTAAAACAACTTTCAAATGGTTAACCTCCTCAAATATAAACATATTGTAAGACAAAATTGTCCCCAAGAAATATTTTTGGTTCACATCCCCTTAAAAGCTGAAAGTTGACAAGCTTAGGACCTTTACATATTTTCCACAACAAAATGTACATTTGAGCAAGGAACAAAAACAAAGGCTTATTTTAATCCACATGATTATTTCAACTTTTGCAGTGGCAGAAATGTGGGATTACTAAGGATTTTAAACTGTACTGTCAAGGGAGAGCAGAATAAAAACAAGACACAAATGTGGAGGCAGAAAGGCATTGTATAAAAGAATTTCAGACTCCCATAGTCCCAGTTCTAGAATGCTTAAATAACTTGTACTCTAACGACCCCCCCCCCCCCCCCGTCATTTCCTCTCCTCCTCAGACATATCTCCAAAATAAGGCATGCATAGGATATAAAAATGTACGGCAGCTAAATAAATCAAGAACATAATCTGTGCATGCTGGCAGTGTTAAAAACTTTTATAAAGCAAGACCACATGAAAGGCTTAGACATGTTATTCATGCTGGCACCATGCAGAGAGCTGCAAAGCCAGGCTGATGAACAGAAAAAAATAAAACCAGTTAAAAGGATCCAGTGCATCGATAAGTTCAGAAATAGGTGGAGTTGGTGAGCTGCATCTCCCACTGGCTTCTTGCAAATAAAGGAAAAAAAATAAAAATCAGCAACCAGGTGGGAGAAGACGGAAATATAAAGACCAATCTACCTGGCCAAAAAAAAAAAAAAAAGGGAGATCGCAATTTAACTCCCTAACATCAACTTAAAGTTAAATACCCGTTTTGGGTGGGATTGTCCTATAAAACCAGAAAATGATGGACTTATGCCTACAGAGAACGTAAAAAGAAGTTAAAACTAGGGATAGACCGATTATCGGGGGCTGTGAACTCCCCCCCCCCCCCAATATATCGGTTTTGGCCCCAGAACTGGCTGATATTTTTGTAACGTCATTATGCCTTCTTAGGCCACCTTCCTCGCCTTGGACAGCCTCGTCTGGAGTTGGGACTAGTCTAGTCTGCATCACAGCCATACACCCACCCACAGCAGCCCGGTGCCAGCCACCCACATTCACAGGCCCTGTGTACCAGCGAGCCAGCCACCCACAGGCCCTGTGCCAGCCACCACAGGGTGCCAGCATGCCACCAACCACAGGGTGCAAGACAGCCAGACACCCAGACAGGGTGCCAGACAGCCAGCCAGCCACCCAAAAACAGGGTGCCAGACAGCCAGCCACAGGCCCTGTACCAGCCAGCCAGCACAGGGTGCCAGCCAACCAGCCACCCAACACAGGGTGCCAGCCAACCAGCCACCCAACACAGGGTGCCAGCCAACCAGCCACCCAACACAGGGTGCCAGCCAACCAGCCACCCAACACAGGGTGCCAGCCAACCAACACAGTGTGCCAGCCAACCAGCCACCCAACACAGTGTGTGCCAGCCAACCAGCCACCCAACACAGTGTGCCAGCCAACCAGCCACCCAACACAGTGTGCCAGCCAACCAGCCACCCAACACAGGGTGCCAGCCAGGCATTAAACAAAAATTAACATGTTCAGTACCAGGATTTGTGTCAAAAATTGTCTTTATTTTTCAAAACTTTAAATGTACAAAATATCAGCCCATATCGTCCGATACCGATACATTGTGACCAAAATATCAGTATTGGTATCGGCCCTGAAAAAAAACATATTGGTCTATCCCTAGTTAAAACCAAAAAAAAAAAAAAAAATACTAATCCTAATAACAGGCTAAATAAAACTCTGATGCAAATATTCAGGCTCTCCATCACAATGGAAGATTAAGGATTTTTTTAAAGATAAATTCCATGTTTTAGTTACTAGGGGTTACTTGATGGATTTGTAGGACATTGCACAGTGCTAGAGGCAATAACTGTTGAATTCTCCTCTTGCGAATGCCATCAAGTAATTTCTTGCCTGCAGCTAAAGCATGTGACCTGTTCAGTAAAGGAGGCAGCAAGCAGCATGGAAGAGACATTTGCCTTCACATCCTTGACCTGACCCCGAGACTGCATTTGCATTTTTCTTCCTATACGACACTCTGCACTGCATCCCAACTGTGAGAGTTTAGTGCTTCTCAGGAGCTTGGCTTCCCAGTTCCCATACCGATATGATCAACAATGTCACACAGTAGAACACAGTCCAAAATTACCATCTCACTCTTACACTTGTGCCACCCCCAAATATTCATAAAGAAATAATGAAAAAGGGCTGAGCTAATAAAATTGAAAAAATATGGCAAGTGGTTGCCACCAGAATGTAAGAAAGAGGGCTTCTCACTGTGGGTAACATGGTTCCTCTCCACCAGTTTCAAATGTAAGCATCACTATACTTATATTCTGGTCACATAATGCCCTCCAATGCAACCTTTTCAAATATAATTATAAATCAAATATTTACAAATTGATATTCTTTCATATTCTGCAAAACGGTTGGTGACTTATAAGTCCAGTATAAAAATACAATTTCCAGCACTAATCTCTTTGCAGATTGGCCTAATTTTGATGCAGAACTTAAAATGAACACAAACACTTAACCCCTAAACACTAACCTTTACTTATAAGTGCTTAGTTAAAGCAAGGATGAGAAAGTGTTAAAGTGAAACTCTACTTTGCCAACCTAAGCAAAGTAACAGGTTAACCGACATTGCCACACTCCCACAACACCAAGAGTACAGGTGTCAACTTGCTATCAAGTTAGAAACTTAACTGACGTATGTATGCCTTCCTTCACCACCCCAACAGGGCAAAGCTCAGCCGTGCACCAGACTGGCCTGAAGGGAGCTATAAAGTCACCTTTACATGAAAGCATAGCAGACTCAGTCATGGATCCCACACTTCTTTCCATTCCTTATCCTTCTAAATTGCAAGCGTTTATTTGGCAGTATCCTGGCAGCATTCACAAGCTGAGAACAAGGGGGCAGAGTCTCATTAGGAATGATTATCATCCCGAGGAAAGGATCTACAAAATGTAACTGCAACTTGTGGGCAGAGCTAATGCTCCATATCGAAGCAGCAGTATGGGTGGCCCAAAACACTGTGGGCAAGCTATACAATGTTTGTTACCACAGATATTTTTTAATTAGGATGACCTCACTACTGCCATGCTAGCGTGCTAGATTTGTGCAGCTGCTAGCTGACGTGTAACTTCATATTCAATTCTCTATTGCAGGTAGTCCAAGGTGATATAACATGGTTAAGACCAGCTGTGTGCTGAGCTCCCTCCTAGTGACAAATTTTATTTCATGTGTTGGGTAAAGGTTCTTAGAAGTGACTCATGCTTTCCACTCCCGAGGGTGTTTTTATAGAGTACCAAGTCTATATTTGCACAATATTGGTTAAACATGTTTCCCTCCCACCTCTTTTTTGCTCTCCCTTTTCTCTAACTGTCCTTTATCCATGTTAAAATTTAGTAAAGTGTGTCTAGTTCCTGGGCTAGCACTTATAAACTTGGTGTTTGATTTTGTATTCAGTAAACCCCAATACAATTTTTTCTTTGCAAAAAATAAGAGGAAACTCATGCTGATAACAGAGGAACAAAGCACCAGAAAGAAACAACACTTAGAGCTTTGGGGGGAGAGACAAGTAAACACTACAGATAAAGTGCTGTATATATGCTTTGTTCAGAATTCATGACTGAGGTTTACAACCACTTAAAAAAAAAAAAAACCAGAATTAAGGGTATTTTTGGTCATGTATGTATAAAAATTGTATTTTGGGGTGTATGTGTGTAAATTGTTCAGAGAAAAGAAAGTTTCCAGTGTTGCAAACCCTTGTTTAGCGTCTGTAAAGGTGCAATAGTCTATGCCAGGACATATCGTAGAGTTTCATGTTAAAGTAGAAGTCCGGCACAGACAAAGTTTGAAGTAAAAGAATGTAGACTTTGTTATCCCTCAAGACAGCGGAGAATCGGTCATGGAAAAAGATTGACGCGTTTTAGCCCCAAACTTTGGGCCTTAGTCATTAGGCCAATCTTTTTACATAATGGATTCGCTTATGTCTTGATGGATACCAAATAAAGTCCACACCATTCTGATTTAAGCTGCGTCTGTGCCAGACTAATACTTTTTACATGTGTAATTGTACTACTACTTGAACAGAACCTAGAATCACTGGCAGTTTCTATTCCCTACTTGGGTAAGTGAAACCATTGCACTTGGTTATGAGCAGTTTCTTAATGCAAACTGCTAGCTGCAATATCCTACTACATGTAGTCAGACAAGATGTTTGGTTTGTGTAATGGGGAATAAAATAGCATAAAATCGCAGTTTACTTCACAATGCTCTACAAAAAAAAACAAAACACAAAACTACAAAAAAATTGGATTTTTCACTTACCATAAAATCTATTTCTCTGCTGTTTGACGGACACAGCTCCTGATCTTCCTAACCATTGGTTATACTGCCCCCTACAGGAGTAGGACACTAGGCAGAAAAAAAAAAAGTCTGGCTACGCCTAGGGGCAGACCCAGGTGTACTCCCCCTCTCTGCTATAGGTACTCCGTTTTGTTAAAAAAAATCCTGAAAACTTTCTGAATTCGGACCTGGGACAATCAACCCTTGAAGGAATAGGTCTTGTACTGCCTCAAACAGACCCTGTACGCGGTCTGAGGACAGACGCAAGTTGAAAGGAAAAAACCTTGCCGGGGGACAAGAGCAAAACTCGATCTTGTAGCCGTACCAAATGACTTTGTTGCCCCATTTGTCTTGCTACAGGAAAGTCCACGGATCTGGAAATCAGTGAAGACGTCCCCCACCCCCGGTACAGGTGAGGGTGCACCTGCTGAAGGAGCCTTAAACATAGGTCTGGAGAAGCCCAATCTTGGCTTGCCAGACCAGGTTCGTTTGGATCCTCCTAAAGTGGCCCTAAAAGGCTTCGAGCCCTTGTCAGTCGACCCTGAGGGATGAAAAAAACTTTGAGGAAGAAAGCCCACGTCTACAACAAGGTTCCTTGCCCTTAGTAGCCTGTGGAAGAAAAGTATTCTTCCCAACTATGAGACCTTTATTTTTTACCAGGGTAGCTCCAAAAAGGCGATGCTTTTTTTTTTTTTTTTTTTTTTAAGTCTGATCTGCAGACAAGCACTTGAGCCAAAAGACACGCCAAAGGTCCACTGCCAAAACGGAGAGGAGAGCCATAAGGGAAGCCACATCCAAAAGGAGGCATCACAGATAAACTGCAGCCGCTGAAGCAGCTGGTCCGCCAGCTAGGCAAAGGCAGGGGGGGAGCGGTCCCTCCTCCAGATCACGGTGCAAGAGCTTAGCCCACCCATACAGAGTTTGCGACAGGTCAATGGTGAATATCAGCCTCATTGCCGAACCAACCAGAGTGTACATATTGTGGGTCGCAGCCTCCGCCTTCTGGTCAGCCGGATCCTTAAAGGCCGGGGACTCTTTAACTAGCATTATGATTGCCTTGTTTAATCTGAAAACCGGGAGGGTCCACCACCGGTGGCACAGTCCACTTCTTAAGAAGGGACTCCTCATAGGGGTAACGCCTAGTAAAGTGCTTCGGAACCCCACACTTTAGCGACAGTTCTGTCAAAATAGGCTGGGAACATCTTTGCTGCTCTGGATGGCTAGTGAGTGCCAAAGGGTACATGTGCTAACGTCGCAGCTTCAGCTGCGTCCTCCATCTTTAGGGTCTCACGCACAGATCGAATCAGAATCAGTGCATCCACTAGCGCCTTTTCGTGCATGATCGCAGGTGTGGAGGAATTATCCTCACTATCAGAATTCCAGGCGCGTGGTTGCAGACCCAGCAGGGTGACCCACGTCTGCGGTGGCTGAATCAGATTCAAGATCTGATGAGACAATTAAGGCAGGGGAAGGCTGGGGGGGGGGGGGGGTGCTTTTTGCAGAGAGGGAGAGGACCCCACCAGACTCCACACCCGCAGAAACAAGCGCCTGCAGCCACCAGGATAATGGACTACACGTGGCGATCAGGAAGTAAAATCATCCAGGAGTCAGCACCAGGGGATGAGGAGGGGTTCCCACTGCCGAAATCGCCACCCACAGGGCTCCACTGCCATGGCCACCTTTATTTTCGATGGAAAGCCACAGCAAAATGGCCCTCGGCTACACAAACATGGCCGCCGTGTATAGGAACACAGGCTACAACAAAATGGCAGCACCACAAGGCATACAGGGACCCAGGAGGGTGGTCAGGCCTCAGGGACAGATCCAGGCAGGATGGGGGGGGGGGCCATGGCAGGAGCCCTCACCAGGTACAAACCCTCCCCCAGTTGATCGTCCGGTCGCTTGCGGCACCCCCCCAGCACCCATCGTTAGTAGGAGCCCTGCCCCCACCCCAGGAACAGTGGCCAGACCAACCAAACAGCCCCAGCGTATGTGGAGGGGAGGGTGAGAGGGGCAGGTGGGGTTGCCTGTGGGAAGGAGGGGAACCCGGGGGTCTGACCATCTCAAGGAGGGGCCCACGTCCACCCCCAAACCCTCATGGGGGAGTGGGACAGCTAGTTACCATACCAGGAACCAGGCGGGCACCGCTCCAGACAAAACCCCTCTCCATCAAAATGGGGGGGGGGGTCTGTCCGCCAGGAGGAACTCTGCGACTCGGGCTGGAACCCGGTCGTATATGATCTCGCAAGGCGCTCAACTTGCAGGCCAGCCCCCGTCCAGTGGGGCTGCGCCGCGGCCAAACTAGCGCAGAGCTGAGGTCTACGGGCACTCACTGGCCAGACTGGGGTGACCACTGGACCTAGATTATCCAGTCCCTCGCTCAGTTCAGCAGTTGATTGTAGATCTCACAGGAAAAATCCAGAGAAAAAATTCTATCTAAAACAAAATATTTTGCCAGGACCATAGATCCCAGCAAGGAACTAGGTCCTTACTAGGCAGAAATATCTGAGTGGCTATAGCATAGAGAGAGCCCATGGGAGTAGCCAGAACTCTTTTCTGTCTAGTGTCCGACTCCTGTATGGGGCAGTATAACCCAATGGTTATGAATACCAGAAGCTGTGTCCGTCAATGATGAAAGAGAAAAAGTACTTTTATTCGTAGATATATTTTTGGCAATAAAGTGTTAGATTTGTAGTTTGAAAACCAGAAACCTAGAACTTGGCACAAAACAGAGGGGAAAAAAAAAACGTTACCTCAGACTGTCCTTCCTGGGCACTACTTTCATGTGTAACACGAATACTCTGGTTTAGGAGAAAAGAAAACCATTTACATTAATACTTCCAAAACAACAGTCTTCCAACACACACTACAATAGAGCCAGGCCACAGAAGACACACAAAACTCGATATGTACTGGACATGGAAAGGGAGAAAGCCAAGACAAAAAGGTGCAATTTTCAGAACACAACTATTAGATTTCAAGTCAGCAGCAAACAGATACATAAAAAATAAGATTTTATTTATTCAGGAGTATATTTTATGGCAACTTGGGAGGTTGCAACATAGCAATTTACATAGTTCCCTGATGGACAAGAAAACCTCAGACACGAAGAAAAAAAAAATGATTGTATAGGCAAAAGGTTTTACAAAGACTTTATGGGGGGGAAAAACAGCAGAACTGGGTCTTTCCAACCTTGCTTTCTTCAGCAAAGCAGGAGTTTATAGAAACCAATGTCTTTGAACCAAGTAATACCAGGTTGATTTACTAAAACTGGAAAATTCTAAATCTGGTGTAGCTTCGCATAGAAACCAATCAGCTTTCGCTTTTTTTTTTTTTTTTTTGTTCAAGCCTAAAGTATAACTAAAGACATTTTTTTTTTTTTTTTGGATAGCGTGGAGATGGATTAGAACACCTGAGAAAAGATATACAGTGCCTTGCAAAAGTATTCGCCCCCTTGGCATTTTTCGTGTTTTGTTGCCTCGCAACCTGGAATTAACATGGATAGCTTGAGGATTTGCATCATTTAATTTAAAGAACATGCCTATTACTTTGAAGATTTTTTTTTTTTTTTTTTTTTTAATGTGAAGCAAACAACAAATAGGCCAAAATAACAGAAAAAGTCAATGTGCATAACTATTCACCCCCCTAAAGTCAATACTTTGTAGAGCCACCTTTTGCTGCAATCACAGCTCCAAGTCGCTTTGGATAAGTCTCTATGAGCTTGCCACATCTTACCACTGGGATTTTTGCTGATTCCTCTTTGCAAAACTGCTCCAGCTCCTTCAAGGTGGATGGTTTGCGCTTGTGAACAGCAATCTAAGTCTGACCACAGATTTTCTATTGGATTGAGGTCTGGGCTTTGACTAGGCCATTCCAACACATTTACATGTTACCCCTTAAACCAAAGTATTGCTTTAGCAGTGTGTTTGCGGCCATTGTCCTGCTGGAAGGTGAACCTCCGTCCTATCCTCATATTACGCACAGAGTGGTACAGGTTTTGCCCAAGAATACCCCTGTATTTAGCATCATCCATCTTTCCCTCAACTCTGACCAATTTCCCAGTCCCGGCTGCAGAAAAACATCCCCACAGCATGATGCTACAACCACCACGTTTCACTGTGGGGATGGTGTTCTTTGGGTGATATTATGTGTTGGGTTTGCGCCAGACAGAGTTTTCTTTGATGGCGGAAAAATTTAAATTTTACTCTCATCAGACCAGAGCACCTTCCTCCATACATTTTGGGAGTCTCTCGCATGCCTTTTCGCAAACTCAAAATGTGCCATTTTGTTGTTTGCTAAAAGTAATGGCTTTCTTTTGGCCACTCTGCCATAAAGTCCAACTCTATGGAGCGTACAGCTTATTGTCCTCCTATGTACAGATACTCCAGTCTCTGCTGTGGAACTCTGAAGCTCCTCCAGGGTTGCCTTCGGTCTCTGTGCTGCCTCTCTGATTAATGCCCTCCTTGCCCGGTCCCTGAGTTTTGGTGGCGGGCCATCTCTTGGCAGGTTTGCTGTTGTGCCATGTTCTTTCCATTTGGTTACAATAGTTTTGATGGTGCTCCTGGGGGGGGGGGGCTCATCAAAGATGTGGATATTTTTTTTTATAACCCTACCCTGACTTGTACTTCTCAACAACATTGTCCCTTACTTGTTTGGAGATCCTTGGTCTTCATGGCAGTGTTTGGTTAGTGGTGCCTCTTGCTTAGGTGTTAAAACCTCTGGGGCCTTTCAAAAAAAAAAAAAGGTGTGTATATGCAATGACCGATCATGTGACACTTAGATTGCACACAGGTGGACATCATTTCACTAATTATGTGACTTCTGAAGGTAATTGGTTGCACCAGAGCTTTTTATGGGCTTCATAAAGTGGTGAATACATACGCACATGCCAATTTTCTGTTTTCTATTTCTAAAAAATAGTTTTATGTATATATTTTTCTCCTTTCACTTCAACTTAGATAATTGTGTTTTGATCCATCACATAAAATTCAGATTAACAAAACATTGATCTTAAGGCTTGAATGTAACAAAATAGGTAAAAAGTTAAGGGGGTGAATACTTTTGCAAGGCACTGTACCTGTGCTCAAATCCCAATAGCTATGTAAACTTTCAGGTGCTACAGAGGTGTGACCACATATTAAACACTGCAAATTATGGATGGACCCTCTGCACAATGCTATACACCCTTTCCAGCAAACTATGCAATGTAAAACTGAGATTTTTAGGTCACACTTATTGCAATACATGCTTAAGCTGGCCAACTGCATCAAAGCATTCCCACTTATTGCCAGTCCTACACTGCTTTGCCACTAAAAATGCAATGGTGGACAGGATTGGGAATATGTGGTCACACACCTTTAGCACCTAATAGTTTAAAAACATTTACAAGCTATTGGGATTTGAGCACAAAACATGTACAAGCTATTGGGATTTGAGCACAAGTATATCTTTTCTCTGTTTTAAAGCCGGTTAGTGACCAGACCTGAACCTAGTAAGCTCTCCCCCCACCTTGTGTCTTTATCCCCAGGTTGGAATGGTGTCCACCATAGCATTTGCAGTGTAGGACTGGTCATAAGAGGGATTACTTTGACGCAGTTGGCTAGTTAAAGGCATGTATTGCAAAATGTGTGAACTAAAAATCTCAGTTTTTCATTGCATTGTTTGCTGGAAAAGGTGTATAGCAGTGTGCGGAGGGTCCATCCAGAATTTGTAGAATTAGAACACCTGTCAGTTTTTACTGCGGTCTATGCCCCGTAAGGAGATTGACCCTCTCTGTGTGTCCCGTTTACCATTATCATTGAAAGTGAAATTAAAAGAAAATCCCAAATTTTGGTTCGTCCCCAGAAAATAAATAGCTGGGAAATCTTCTAATGGGGACACTAGTTTTGGCGAACTCGCGGTCTAGAGCTGCATGATTCTGGATAAAATGAGAATCATGATTTTTTTTGCTTAGAATAAAGATAAAGATTCTCGGCGTAACATCTTTTACATTTTACAAAAAACTGTGCTAACTTTATATTTTTTTTTTTAAAATTAAAGTGTATTTTTTTTTTTTTTAAAAACTGCGTTTGAAAGACTTCTGCGCATATACAGTGTGACAAAGATTAAAACGATAGCCATTTTATTCTCTAGGCTCTATGCTAAAAAAAAAAATTATATATATATATATATTATATATATATATATATATATATATATATATATATAAAATGTTTGGGGGTTCTAAGTAATTAACTAGCGAAAGATACTGATTTTAACTTGTAAGCAACAAGTGTCAGAAAAAGGCTTAGTGTTTAAAGCGGAGTTCCGCCCGTTTTTGTGTTAATTAAAAGTCAGGAGCTACAAAAAGTGTAGCTGATCACTTTTAATAAGCACACACTCACCTGTCCCATGGTCCATCGATGCGGCCGGCAGGAGCCTCGGATCTTCCCCTCTGCGGTGCTGGCATCTCGTGGGCACCCGGCTGTTACAGCTTGTGGCTCAACAGCCGGGTGCGCACTGCACGTCCTGAGTGGACGGGCAATCTTCTGGGACCTGTGACGTGTCCCAGAAGACTGCAGGGAGGGAGATGGTGAGAACTTCCCCTCAAGCCGCCTAGGTGACCCGAGCAGAAGTGGGAGCGGGTACCTGTCAAATCTAGGTACCCGCTACCCCCTCCCCCAAAAATGACATGCCAAATGTGGCATGTCAGGGGGTCAGGAGACCTTAACCACTTTACCACTAAGCCTATTTTTGACACTTTTTGTTTACAAGTTTAAATCAGTATTTTTTGCTAGAAAACTACTTAAAACCCGCAAACATTATATATATTTTTTTAGCAAAGACTCTGGAGAATAAAAGGTCGGTCATTGCAAAATTTTTTGTCACGCGGTATTTGCGCAGCGGTCTTTAAAACGCCATTTTTTTTGGAAAAAATTTGAAAAATCACATTTCACTGCATTTAAAAAATACTAAACAGTAAAGTTAGCCCATTTTTTTTGTATATTGTGAAAGATGTCACGCCAAGTAAATAGATACCCAACATGTTACGGTTTAAAATTGCGCCCCCCCGTGGGATGGCGACAAACTACGGTCAATAGAGATCTCAATCTGCGATGCTTTAAATTTATTTAACGGTTACCAGTTTAGAGTTAGAGTGTAGCTCTTTTTTTTAAATTATTGCCCACGCTCTGGCGATCGCGGCGATACCTCGCATGTGTGGTTTGAACAGCGATTTCATTCGCGGCCCGACTTTTTTTGTTTAACTTTATTACAGGTTTTTTAAAAAAAAAAAAATCTGATCACTTTTATTGCTGTCACAAGCAATGTAAACATCCCTTGTGACACCAATATGTAGTGACAGGTACACTTTATGGAGGGATCGAGGGTCTAAAAGACCCTAGACCCCTCCACTACACTTCCCTGTATGCAAAACGCCAAAAATGGCATTTTTGCATACAGCCGTTTTTCAAATCTGCCGCCTTTTGCAGCACAGTAACCCGGAAGTGACGTCATGGACGCCGCCTCCGGGTTACGTCATCGGAGACCCGATCGATGCCGTTTCCGGCATTCATCGGGACTCCATCCAGCCGGCGGACGCGCCGGCTGGGTGCTAGGGGCTCCCGGTGGGACGGGAGCCCCGAGCAAAGCCACGGAAGGGGGGGGGGGCTCCTGGGATCGATGACGCTCATCTCCCAGGAGTCAATGCAAGAAGGAAGTGACGGCGCGTCCGCAGAGGGAGGAAGGAAGGTAAAGTATATTTTCTTTAAAAACAAGGTAAGTGAATAACAAAAAAAAAAAAAAAAAAAAATTAAATTATCCAATTGTTTTTCAGGTAAATTAAAGCAAGCGGATGGTGAAAAGTTCATTTTTAGGATGGTACTCCGCTTTAAAATGCCCTCCTTTACAGACAGAAGTTCATTCCGAAATTATACATTATAAAACATTGTGATTATAGTTATCTAGCAGCCTTGACAATGTGACATCCACTGACCAGCACCCGCAGATCAGCTTCTGCAGTGATTAATTGCTGCAGAAGAGATGCGCCTCCTGTAAGCCTAAGTGAAGACAAACACACCCACACGTGTAATCCTGCACAGGAGGGCCATCCTGTAGCAGTAAATCTGCCAGGGTGGTCCAAAAGTGGTTAAATGAGAGAAAACCTGAAAGGATCCTTATTTTTAATGGTTTTACCACCTTGAGGCTGGGTACACACTAGCTGAGGTCACAGTTCACACTAGGGGGTTCGGTGCATCCCTGTTCTCCGTTTCAGGTGCGAATAAGGTCTGAATTTGGACCTGAAAACTGAGCCAAAGACGAACAGGACGCTCTTCCAGTGCTGACCACGGCCTCCCCGGAGGTGTGTGAGCCGGCTCTATTGACAGACGGTCACACTCTCCTGTCATCCGGATTGGATGCGGTGAAACCAACATCCAACTCGCACAAGTGTGAACCCAGCCTGAAAATGCCTCTATCCAACCATCAGGGCACAGGAAGTTAGAAATTTAGTGGTTAAACGCTGGAACGATTATTTCAATTAAATAAAATAAAAAAATGTTTGCTTACTTCATCTCTTTCTAGAAACTTGGCTCTTTCATCAGGACTCAATGAAAGGGATTCATCTATAAACTTTTTCAAAGCAGAGTCATTTTCTAAAAAAATAAAAAATGAAAAACACACATCAAAGAAAACCAGACTTTTGGCAATTATGATTAGACCACCTTATTAGGGTCACTGACATTTCAGTCCTCACATGTAGGCCTTTGTTTTGGTGGTGGTAAAATATTTAGACACAAATCCACAAAGATAAGAGATGTAGGGGTCTAACTGTAAATGGTAATTTCAATAATCAAAACGCCCCTTGATTTAACAGCTATTTAGCACTTTGAACAATTCCTGATCTCTGGGGTGATTACACAGCAGAAAGCAGTTTATTATAGTGCTGGAATCTGCGGTATAAAATATTGGGAAAAAATTAAGGTTCCAGATCTTGACTTTGTGGCATAATACACTGGAGAAGATCAAAGTGAGCCAACAGATCAAAACAACTATAGATATACGCTATACAATCTAATTGTCAAGTACAGAATACACATTTACAATGCACCCATGTATCCCCGCCTCATGGCTCTGATACAGAGCCCCGCATAATTTCCTCTTAACCCCCCCCCCCCACCCTCCAAAAATAAATAACTAAACAAATCAAAATAAATGAAAAGCACAACAAAAAAATAAACACAAAAAAGATTGACCACCATATTAAAAATGATGATATTTTGGACACAGGATCAGGGAAAGCATGCCTTATATTTCACTGCTGAGGTGAAATTAATCCATCCACTCCAGGTTTTATGGAATCTGTCTTTTTACAGATTCTGCAAGCTCCTCCACATGCCTTCTCATTCACTGCTTTAATCCAATGTCTCACCATTGGTGGAGAGAACGACTTCCCCACTGCTGCTTTTACAGCAAACCATGTCCACCATTTAAACTTTAAAAATTAGAAGTTAATTTTAAAAACATACGACATTCTTTTGTTAGTCAGAGCACACTGCTCAGAGCCCTTCTCTAAGGGCTTGAATGCCCATGACTTTAGGTGAGTAAATAATGCCCACCTGCCATCCCCATGTGCCCCCATTTGCCAATGAAAGGGGCCTCCTTCAAAGGATAGGGAGGGCTTAGTACCAAGGATAGGGAAATCAAGATTTTTCTAGTAATAAAATGAAAGTTTTACAGAGCGGTCATCCTGATGGTGGTTCAATGAGTCACTGACCCAGAAATATGCAAATACTTTACTTAGCAAAATACAGCAATGTTTTAAATCATAAAAGTGCTAAAAACACATCCTGAGCAAATAGACTTCCAAAAATGAACTGGCATACCCCCTGCCAGTCTAACCAGCTTGTATTTTAGTTCCTAATTTCATAAACTAGACAGCTTTAGGCTTCATGCACACTGGTTTATTGTAAATGCGGTTTCTCATGACAGGAGAAAATCAGCATTAAACTCACCTAACTTATGAGAGTTTAGCAGCATTGAGTTTATTTCATGTCAGAATTTGAATCTATTCTGGCCATTCTAGCGTTTAGGCACCTTTATGTGCGTTTAGCGTTTTTATGCCCAAAAGGCTCCTCTCCTAAACGTGATTCTTCTGCATTCAGAAGAGGTACTTTTACAGCCTTTAAACTTTGCTGCATGCCTGTGTGTGCATGGACACATAGGCTTTTATTGAGTGGAGATCATGGGCTTTTGCGAACAAAAAAAAAAAAAAAAAGTCAAAAGCTCCTAAACGTGAGTTTAGGACCAGCAGTGTGCATGAGGTCTTAGGTTTTATTTCTGTAACCTAGGAGAATCATTTTAGGCCAACTCAGAAAAGGATGTACTAAGACTGGAGAAAACAGGATCAGAAGCAACTTTGCATGGCAACCAATCAGCTTTTACCTTTCATTTTCAAAGCATAAAGCAGAGTTCCACTCAAGAGTGGAACTTCCTCTCACCTGTCTCCACCCCCCCCCCTCCAGTGCCACATTTGGCACCTTTCAGGGAGGGAGGGGGGAGCGGGGGACCTGTTTTTGTACGGCCCCCTACTCCTCCCTCTGCTTCCTGGCCAATTACCGAACGCAGCGCGCTTCATGCATGCGCAGTAGCAACCCGGCCGTGAAGCCGCAAAGGCTTCACTGCTGGGTTCCCTTACCGGCAATGGCAGCAGCACCCAACAGCCGATGGAAACTCCAGGAAAGGTAAGTGTCCTAATATTAAAAGTCAGCAGCTACAGTATGTGTAGCTGCTGACTTTTTATTTTTGGAGGGGGGGCGAACACCGCTTTAACTGAAGAAGATGAAGTTAGAAGACTGGTTACTGCCCAACTACTCCAGCCCCGGCAAAATTCCTCCATAGTATTTCTTATTACCTGACAATTTTTCATGAACAAAGAACAAAAAAAAATTAAATTTTTTTTAAATAAAATTTTACTTTACTTCACAAGGAATATCTTTATCTGAAAGTAAGTTACCAGTGTGTCCCTGAGAGAAATAAGCAGCTATTAAGGCTGCAAAGAGCACATCTAAGTTGGTACTGCAGCACCACCTGGTGGTTAAAATTTTAGTTGTATTTTGGAAAAATGTTCTACTTACCAAAAAGAAGCTTTTCTCTGTTGTTTGCCACTGCATGAATAAGGCCGATTGTTCCACAGGCATTGCTTATTGTTTGCTTCATGAAGTAAACCGAGGAGTCCACATCTTGACCGTGGGATTTAATTTTTTCTTCTTCCTCCGTTTTAAATAACTCATACTGGGGACAAGGAAAATAAACAAAAACATTTGAATAATTTAGATTTTATAAATAATTTCAACCAAATGTCATTTATTGCTTCATTTATACTTGAAACAATGTGGGGAAAACCTCATTCATTCACAGCATAGGATAAGCCAAGAAAACCCACCTCAGACAAATTCTGACCATCATAAAAGAGCATTTCCAATTCAGCAAACCACTACTACTACCAGCAGGCAAGGATACGAATAATGAATCCAGCCTCTGTGGTATGGAAGCATCTAAAGGACACACTATTGTCAGGACCTCCGTTTTAAGTTTCTAGCTCAGGTAACAGGGAGAGGCTGTTTAGATGCTATGGACAACAACCGTTTAAACACACAATATCATAAGTCACGGCCATAGTATAAATTCTCTTCAGGAATCTGAAAAAGATTACACAAGGTCACAATCTTTATTTAAAAAAAGGATTTTGTTGGAAATCCCACAACCACTGACAGAGAATACAACAAACACTACAGCAAACGCAACCTTTCTAGACACATGGTCACTTCTTTAACCAATTCAATACTGGGCACTCTTTTCCCCTTCCTGCCCAGACCAAATTTTCAGCTTTTAGTGCTGTCACACTTTGAATGACATTTACTCAGTCATGCTAAATTTTTACAATTTTTTCACACAAATACAGCTTTCTTTTGGTGGTATTTGATCAGCACTAGGTTTGTTTTTTTTGCAATAGAAAAAGAAAAAAAAAAAAAAACAACCAACATACAACAAAAACTATTTTT
The DNA here is from genome assembly GCF_965119305.1 of Pelophylax lessonae. Taxonomy (NCBI): domain Eukaryota; kingdom Metazoa; phylum Chordata; class Amphibia; order Anura; family Ranidae; genus Pelophylax; species Pelophylax lessonae. The sequence goes on from NC_138769.1 coordinate 512,737,401, forward strand.
GGTTATAAAAAATATCCAATAAAATCAAAATTTAGGCACGAATTTCAGCCACAATGTATTCTGCTAGAGGTCTTACGTAGAACAAAATATTCCAATAAGTGTATAATAATTGGTTTGTGTGAAAGTTATAGTGTCTACAAGCCATCAATAAAAATTGTTCAATCCTGATGTACTGACTGCCCATCTAATTTCTTGAGGCCTGAAAATGTAGGGCAGTATAAATACCCCACAAAATGACTGTCCAAGGTATTTAGTAAGTGGTTTGGAGAGTTTTTTTGAAGTTGTAATTTTTTCCCCACAATTCTTAAGAAAATAGAGACTTATTTTTTCCACAAAATTGCCATATTAACAAGTTATAACTCACAATGGGCATAAGCATACTTAAAATTACACCACAAAATACATTCGGTCACTCCTCCCAAGTACGGGTATACCATGTGTGAGACTTTCACAGCCTAGCCATATAGAGAGGCCCAACATCCAAGGAGCACCATCTAGGTCTTCTAGGGGCATAATTTACACCTCTGATTTCCTGACAACACATTACATTTTTTTTTTTTTTTAAGACCCTGGAGCACCAGGACAATGGAATCACCCACAGAATGACCCCATTTTGGAAAGTAAACACCAAAATGCAAATTATATAAGGGACAATGAGTCTGAACATTGTGTAAAAAAAAAAAAAAAAAAAAGTCGTCAATTTATAAGATATTCCTAAATTCATAGCATGTACATGCAAAGAATTACACCCCAAAATATATTCTGCTACTTCTTCAGAGTATGGGGATACCATATGTGCGAGACTTTGTGTAGACATGTGGATGCTGCACTGCTGATAGTGCTGATGTGGAGATGATCACTGGTACACTGACAGATGTGGATTTGACACTGACAGGTGTGTGTACACTGGGGACACTTGCTGGGTGATCAGTGTGAGTAAAGCAGTGAAAACGCTGTAAACTCCTTGATCTCCAGCTGGCAACAAAGATCGGCTCTCCTCCTCACTTGTTTGATCTGTGTGAGGCTCCACAGTAATGTCCACCATTGATATCAATCCCGGACTAACGCAAAATGGTCACAACGGCTACAAAAACATGGCCGCCAGCCTACACAATATAGGCTACAACAAAATGGTGGCTCCACAAGGCACAGGCACAGATAAGGAAGGGGGGCCGTGGCAGGAGCCCCCCCCCCCCCCAATCGCCAGTACTGCACCCTGTCCCAGCCCCAGGAGGTAGGCCAAACCACCATACAACCTAATTATAGGTGGAGGGGGGTTGATGACCCACAGGACCACCAGGATACAAGGGAGGGGGTGCCCAATGGGAGGAAGCAACCAACTGTCCCCAGGAGGGACCCACATCCACCCCAAAACCCTCAGGGGGGGAGGGGGGCACAGTTACCATACAAGGAACCAGACGGGCACCGCTCCAGACAGAACCCCTCGCCATCAAATTGGGGGGGCTGTCGGCCAGGAGGAACACTGCGACGGGGGCCAAAACCCGGTTGTATGCGACCTCACGAGATGTTTAACTCACAGGCCAGCCCCCATCCAGTGGGGCTATGACGCGGCTGACCTAGTTAGTGCGGAGCTGTGGTCTGACCGCTCGCTGGCCAAACTGGGGTGACCACTGGATCTAGATTATTCAGTCCGTCGCCCAATCTGGCAGTTGATTGTATATCTCACAGGAAGAAGGAAAAAAAAAAAAGAGAAAAAAATCTAATTAAAAAGAAAAAAATTGCCAGGACCAGAGATCCCAGCAAGGGACTAAGTCCTTACTCCTGACTAGGCAGAAAAAAAGACAAAAAACTGAGTACCTAAAGCTGAGGGGGGGGGGGGTGAGGGGAGTATACCTCCTGGGACTGCCTATAGGCATAGTCCAGTTCTTTTTCTGCCTAGTGTCCTTCTCCTGTAGGGGGCAGTATAACCCAACGGTCAAGATAGGCGGACACTGTGTCCATGAAGGAAAGAGAAATGTCAATTTACAATTGATTTTATATGTGTTTAAATAAAGGTGGAACTATATTGACTCTTAAGACATTGTCTGGATTGTAAATTGCCTCTAAAGTCACAGGGTAAAGTTACAGTACATGTCCATTTTGCATTAGAAAAAGGGATGTTGACAATTTTATTAAGTTGGCATTCCATCCATGTATAGACAATATTTCTCGTCAGAGTACTACTTCTCCCTTGAACACTCAAAGAAGAAAAAAAAAAAAAAAAAAAAGTGTCCCAGGGCACCAAACCCACACACAACAGTATAAAGTAGGGGATATCCACTGCTAATTTCATACCAATCGGTCGGGAATAGACAGGGGAGCCCAGCAACCAATTAAATCTGACAAAAGATCAAAAAGACAAAGAGGTTGCAATAAATTAGCTCAACACTGGTTTGTGAAAAATTAGAAAAAATGTTTTTAATAAAAAGGACCATATTTTATATATATATATATATATATATATATATATATATATATATAATCAGACTAAAACAAAAAGGACCTGTGAGATCTCTCCCAAAAGTAACCAACTCGTCCTACTCATTAAAAATACTGAGAGCACAATATCACTCCACCCCGTGCCCAAGGCCACCCCAACCCACACAGACCACCCAGCAAAGTAGCAATGCACCCAAATGGGGGATCAATAATGATGTAATTCTCTGATAAATAGCTGAAAGTGTAAGATGATTCAGTAGAATGAGATCACAAATTTTCTCAATACTCGGATCCCCTAACCGGAATTCAGGCTCCTGGGAACTATTGGCTCTAGGATAGGAGGGACTGGGTATCACAACAGTGGAAAGCATGGATTATATATGGAATATGCCACTCCTACAAAGTGAATGAGTGGGGATGGTATTGCCCCCTTGTGTCTGAGAGTAGCTGTGCCATTTCCATATAGTTAAACACTGAAGTGTCAGGACCTCCTGAGGGGGCTCAGATATGAATTTTGGATTCAGAGTGAGGATTAGGTCAAACCTCTATATGATCCAAGCCCGCTGTCCATGCTCAGGGCTCCACAGTGTAATCGCAATGTCATGAACTGCAAGTCCATTCTATCAAGCGGATATTGAATGATAAGACAGCTCACTCAGCTACACCCTCTGTTGGTTAACTCCTGAATAGTAGTTCGCTATGAGAACCGACTGTGTGCAAGTCCCAAGCTAGTGAACAAAATCGCTTTCATTTAGCAGTGGACATACAGACTGCAGGCTGATCGTCTGCCTGCAAGTTAAAAAAATGTCCAGTGAGCACATTGCACAGTTTGGTGTATCCGCCAGGATATTACATCAATATGATTAAAGAGTTCCTCTTACCAGACCATGGCAGGAAAAACAGTAGAGATGTTTGTCAGTGATCAGCTCGATATAGGCAAATTCTTGCAAAACAGGTGCCGGTAAGCGAGTGTTCACTGGGTGATGAGCCGGAGGGTAAGCAAGCTGAGCTGTGGCTGGTTTGTCTTGTGTGAATTGTGTCCTCTGTTGCAGATTCTTTCCAAGTGTCTCTGGCCAAAAAGCGTGCCCCTGAGCGTTGGCCGGGTCTGCGGGAAGGCGCATGTGCCGGGTGGAGTGACAAACCCCAAGCGTGACGTCAACGCGTTTCACGTGCCCCCGCACGCTTCTTCAGGACCTCAAGAGTGGCATATTCCATATATAATCCATCCTTTCCACTGTCGTGATACCCAGTCGCTCCTATCCTAGAGCCAATAGTTCCCAGGAGCCTGAATTCCAGTTAGGGGATCAGAGTATTGAGAAAATTTGTGATCTCATTCTACTGAATCTGACACTTTCAGCTATTCATCAGAGAACTACATCATTATTGATCCCCCATTTCGGTGCATTGCTACTTTGCTGGGTGGTCTGTGTGGGTTGGGGTGGCCTTGGGCGTGGGGTGGAGTGATATTGTGCTCTCAGTGTTTTTAATGAGTATGACGAGTTGGTTACTTTTGGGAGAGATCTCACAGGTCCTTTTGTTTTAGTCTGATACCATTACTGTAAATGGTCCTTTTATTAAAACATTTTTTTCATTAACTCAAAGATTTTTTCTAATTTTTCACAAACCAGTGTTGAGCTAATTTATTGCAACCTCTGTCTTTTTGGTCTTTTTTTTTTTTTACTACTTCTCCCTTCACTGTCGACTCACATGATGGAAGCAGGTTGGTGACCCTAAAAAGCCTGGCTCTGCTGTCTAGCTCTGTGTTGCCTGGATCACAAAACTGGATTAACACAATTAAAAACTCTTTTGAAAATGATATTGTACCAGGATTCCACTTCATGAATAGGCTACATACAATAAGCTTTACCAATTAACCTCTAGAAGGTTTTACCCCCTTCATGACCAGACTGTTTTTTTGCTATTCGGCACTGCGCTACTTTAACTGGCAATTGCTCAGCCATGCAACACTGTACCCAAATTAAATTTATATAATTTTATTCACACAAATAGAGCTTTTTGTTGGAATTGAAGTACCACATTTTTTTTTTAAACTTTTTGCTATATAAAAACGAAGAAATATTTAAATAAAAACACGTTTATCTTAGTTTCGGTTATAAAATTTTGCAAGCAAATAATCTTTTATACATTTAGGCCAAAATGTATTCTGCTACATTTCTTTGTGCAAGATAACCAAATCAGTGTATATTGTTCAGTCTGTGAAAGCAATTGAGTCTATGAACTATAGAATATACAGTACAGTATATTTAAAAATTGACCAATCCTGATGTACTAATCTCATTTCTTAAAGCTCTAAGATGCCAGGACAGTACAAATATCCCCCAAAATTACCCCTTTTTGGAAAGCAGACAGTCCAAGGTATTTAGTAAGAGGCATGGCGAGTTTTTTAAAGTTGTAACTTGTCACAACTTTTTGGAAAATTAAGAAATGTAATCATTTTTTCTTTTTTTTTTTTTTAAATGCCGTGATTGCGTGTTACAGTGATGAGCACTCTAACAGCAATTATTTGAACCGTCACTTACATTCATGACTCATTGTTTACTATTGTGATGCAGTGACTGGCCACAGCTGTCACATGGTACAGGGTGCACTGATTGACCCAGGTACCACGTGATCACTGTGACCATTTACAAGTCACATACAATAGTAATGATGTAATGAACGGATTCCATCCACCACTGTTGTATACTAGGTGAAAAGTGGTATCTGGGCCAATCACAGTGGCCAGATACCGAGCACCGCTGTGTCAGTAGAAGCAATGGTTGCATATCATGTCACCACATGCCCCAGAGGGAGGATGCGAGGCACATAAGCGGGAGGACATACGTGGCTGGTTCTAACCTCTCTGATGTGGGGTGCAGTAAAAAAAAATGTCAGAGGGACAGAGGATGGGAGGTATGCAGGACAGTGTACAGGAGGTCACCAGGGCAGTGTAGTGTACAGAGGCCGTAAGCTTTTAGAGCAGTGTACAGGGGTCTGCAGGGCAGAGGATAGTGATCAGTATAATATAGTAGCAGTGTATGGTGGAAGTGTATAGTGGTGGGCTAGTGGCAGGTTAAGGTAGTATGGGGCAATATATTGTTGGTATAGTGGCAGGTTAGGGCAATATATTGGTGGTATAGTGGCAGGTTAGGGCAATATATTGGTGGTATAGTGGCAGGTCAGAGCAATATAGTTGTGGCATAGTGTCAGGTTAGGGCAGTATATGGTGTTACCTCATGGCTTGTAATCAAAAACTCCCCAGGCTGCTGTGTTTTCCTCTTCAGCTGCGGGGTCAGCTTCAGTGAAGAAGTCTGTAGGCGAGAGATATTGTAGATCCGAGGGACAACCCAACTATATTAGATGACGGGAGTGTTCTAGGCAGCCTCTCCCACCCCACTGGGCTCCCTTGTCCAGCTGATCATCATTATGTATACAAGGCGGCACAGACAGGGAAAATGTAGCTGTTTAAAGTAATCGTTCAGTGGCCAGACACAGTGTCCAGGGTGGAGGAAGGCAGCTGTTGGCTTTGGGGGGGGGGGGGGGGGCTTGGGGGGGACACAACCGGAATCTGGAGGGAGGGTTGCCCACCCCAGCACCCCCCCCCCCCCCCGGATCCGGCCAGAACAATGTACCAGTATAGTAAGTAAGTTAAGACTACTAGAATCCCTCATCAGCTTTACATTTACGTACCCCGTCGGATCTTCCTTCCCATCTGGTCTAGCAAAAAAGATTGTTACTATACAATTAAGGGAGCTCTGGATAAAGTAAAAACCTCACAGGAGGGTTGCCAACCTCCCGCAACATACATACATACATACATACATACATACATGACAAAATTCCTATTACAAACGAAGACAATCGATATTTACATTGTAAAAACTGACAATACCCATAACAAGTAATGGCCTGGTTTAGACTTAGTCAATACAGCATGACATAAAAGAGGATGGTTAAACAGAACCGCCCCCCTGACCACCTACCTCTAAATAAACATGGCAGCTACTCTAGACTGACTGTACATCCAGTATAATAAATTTATTATTCACTCAAATCAATACCTACATCAGGCTGGGCAAATCCTAGCAGCAAGGTTGCCACAGTAATTAGAAATGTCCCCTGTTAAAAGTATTTGTTACTATGGTTGCCATCCCAAAGAGGTAACCAGGCCCTGCCACTAGGCCAACCTGCTGTCCCTGATAGTATATGCATTCAACAGTTACCAATGTGCCTTCCAGCGGCCAGACAGTGGTAATCAATCACAACGCCCCACCTCTCAGATCTAGTGTCAGATTGTAGTTATTGTTACTACATAATACGAACACATATACAAACATATTGTATATGTGGCTGCTATGGAGGATGTAGTAAAAAGAAGTGTATACACATAATACTGTGGTTTTCAAATTGTTTTTACTCCTAATATTTTGAGGCAGGCTCCTAGATTTTAGAAGGATATGACCCATCAGCACTAAATAGAATGTGCAGAAAGCAGAAGGTAAATAATTGCAGCATGTATGGAAACACAGTACAAACAAAAAAATTCTCACCTTTTCTGTTACAGGGAAGAGTAGTAGCACAGCACAAACAGGCCGTGAGACCAGGCTTAGGAGCTCAGGGTCAAGGCCATAGACATCAACAAACTGCCAGCTGGAGCCAACACCCAGTTGTTTGAGGAACTGCAAAAATGTGGGGAAAAAAAATCCTAAAGCCACTATACTAAGCACAACACATACATTTTATATATATATATATATATATATATATATATATATATATATATATATATATATATATCTATCTATCATACATAGGATTTGAATCCTAACAGTGCAACACAAAATACATTAAAACAATGCCAACCTTTATTTAATACATTTGCGATTTGCCACCAGCATTTAAAAGGGCGGTTATCAATTTCAATTTGTGAAAAAAAAACAATACACTAACTTGCAGACCCAGTCCTGACCACCTGGCATAGTCAATGGTTTACACTTGCATTTAAAAGTGGAACTTTAGTCAGAAAATTAAGTCCCACTAGAGGCTGGCTACACTTAAAGTCTCACTACACTCCAGGCTGGCCCCTTCTGCAGGTATAGCAATGTAAAACACAAAAAAACGGAATTTTTGTAAAATCTTACCTGTAAAATTCCTTTCTCTGAGTCCTCCGACAGTCGCCGCCCTCTTCATATTCGTCACAATGGGGTATTAGATTTTGCTCCGAAGGAGTAGCTAGGCAACAGAATATGTCAATATAAAAGTTTTAACACATCCCACCCCCAGGGGGTGGTCCCCTCAGTCAATACCCTCCCACTTCCTGTATCCATACTCCAGTTTCAGTGGAATAGCAGTAGAGAGTACAATCAACCCCAAAAGAGGGGCGGGGGCGGCGACTGTCGGGAGGACTCAGAGAAAGGAATTTTACAGGTAAGATTTTACAAAAATTCAGTTTTCTCTTACGTCCTCCGACAGTCGCCGCCCTCTTCATATTCGTCACAATGGGGACGTCCCAAAGCAGTGCAAACATGAGGGGTGGGAAACGCAGCCGCGCCCCAGGCAACGCCGTCTCCACAGCAGAGAAAGGAACCTTACCAAAGGAAGGAAACCATCTGGGCAACAGAAGAAAAAACTTGCTCAACAGAGCAAAAAATCCCAGGAAAACAAATAACCCAGGGATAACAACATGTATCCCAAACAGCCAAGAAGCCCATACAAGAGGCTCTAAGGAACTGCCGCACTAAGAACCTTGCGGCCAAAAGAAGCATCTGCCGATGCCTGAACATCCACTCTGTAGAATTTTGTGAAGGTGTGAACGGACGACCAAGTCGCCCCCTTACACACCTGGGCCACAGAAACCCCATGACGACAGGCCCAAGACGTACTCAGAGATCTTGTAGAGTGCGCCTTCACAGGCACAGGGGGAATTTTTCCCCTCAAAGAATAGGCCTGTTCCACAGTCTGTCTGATCCATTTGGCAATGGTAGAGGCCGACGCAGCCAAGCCCTTCCGAGGTCCCTCAGGAAGGACAAACAAGGAATCCGACTTGCGGAAAGATTCAGTCGATTTCAGGTAAACCCTAATCGCCCGAACAACATCCAAGGAATGCAGCTCCACCTCCTTCGGATGTTTGGGCTTCGCGCAGAGCGAAGGCAGGACAATGTCCTCATTGATGTGAAAATCCGAAACTCTCTTCGGAAGAAAAGAAGGGTTGGGCCGCAAGACCACCTTATCTAGATGAAGGACCAAGTACGGAGACTTGCAGGACAAAGCCGCCAGCTCCGAAACCCTACGAGCCGAAGTGATCGCCACCAAAAAAGCGACTTTTTTGGACAACATGGACAACGAGATCTGCCTGATCTGTTCAAAAGGAGCATGTTGTAACACGGACAGCACAAGATTCAAGTCCCAAGGAAATAAAGGTGCCCTCCTAGGAGGGACCAGATGTCGCACCCCTTGAACAAAGGTACTAACCAAAGAGTTAGACGCCACAGGACGTTGAAAGAGAACGGCCAGCGCAGACACCTGACCCTTGATCGTAGCCAACGCCATACGCTGGTCGACACCAGTCTGAAGGAAGGACAACACCCTAGACACAGAGTATGTGCGAGGTGAAAACCCCCTGGACTCACACCAGACAAAATAGGCCTTCCAAGTACGGTGATAGACCTTCCCCGAGGAAGACTTCCTCGCGTTAATCAAAGTGTGAATAACCTCCGGAGAGAGACCCCTATCCTTCAGGACCTCGGTTTCAACAGCCAGGCCGTCAAAGCCAGCGACTGTAAAGCAGGATGGAATATCGGCCCTTGAGACAAGAGATCTTCCCGAAGAGGCAGACGCCAAGGAGCGTCGACCGCCAGGGTCACGAGATCCGCGGTGCCACAAGAATCACCGTGTGTGGTTCAGAGTTCAACCTGCGAAGGAACCTGGGCAGCAATTGAATCGGCGGAAACGCATACAGCAGCCGATACTGGTGCCACGGGGCTACCAACGCGTCGGACGCGTCTGCCCGAGGATCGCGCGTCCTTGCCACGAACCTTTTCACCTTGTTGTTCAGACGAGACGCGAACAGGTCCACTTCCGGAAGACCCCACTTCGCGCACAACATCTGGAAGACAGCCGGGTGGAGAGACCATTCCCCCTGATCCAGGGTCTGGCGACTCAGATAATCCGCCTGCCAGTTCTCCACCCCCGGAATGTGTACCGCCGATATCGCCGGGACATGAGTCTCGGGCCAAGAAAGAATGTCGGCCACTTCCCGAGCCGCTCGGGCACTCCTGGTGCCCCCTTGGTGATTGACGTAAGCCACCGCCGTGGCATTGTCCGTCTGCACCCGAACCGGACAGCCGCGCAGCCTGTCCGTCCAACGGTGAAGGCAGAGATTTATCGCACGCAACTCCAGAATGTTGATCGGAAGGGAGGATTCCTCCTCCGACCAAGTCCCCTGGGCGGACAGAACGCCCAGAACACCACCCCAGCCCGACAGGCTGGCATCCGTGGTGATCACCGTCCATGAAAGAGGACGAAAAGACTTTCCCCCCCGACACCGCCGGGGACTGGAGCCACCACAGAAGATCCCTTCTGGTGCAATGGCTCAACGCAATCTGGACATCCAGAGACTGCGGACGCCCGTCCCACCTGGACAGAATCTCCGCTTGGAGACCCCTCGTGTGAAACTGGGCAAAGGGAATTGCCTCGAAAGCCGAGACCATCAGACCTAGACACCGCATGCACCCTCAGCCTCCACCTCGGACCCCACAAGATCCAGGGAGGAACGGGACCCCGACAAGGAGACCCCGGCCATATCAGCCCCCGCACCATCACCCTCTGAATCAGAGGAATTTGAAACTCTGGACCTTTTTGTGGATTGAGCAGCCACCAGCATTTGCACCTGGGCAGCAAGATTAGCCACAATCACAGCCAAATCCCCCCCTGGGGGAGAAACAGCAGTCCCCTGGCTACCCACCAATGTGGCAGGAAATTTGCCCTCCTGAGAATCCATTGCCCCACAAAACTTATGCTGACAAGAAAGGGTTAACAGCCCCCTTAACAAGCGCGGCGAGCGCAGCCCACCGCCACACACACAAGCCTAATGAGACCCCCACAGGGATAGCACAGAAACACAGGCAATGGATACAGGCAGATAGAAAAGATAAAACCTGAGGGGACCCCTGTAGTAGCTGCTGTTTCGATCGGTGCACATCAGGAAAGAGGAAGTGATGCAATCAGGGCGCTCTTGTAAAGCCTATGAGAGGCTACAAGAAAATGGCCGCCCGCATTGAAAACATGCGGCCGGGGCGAAGCAGGCAAAATGGCGGCGCTTGGCGCCGAAAACGCCGCTCCGCGATGTAACAACATCACCCATGTAAAAAGCAACATGGCAGGTCGCCGCAGCGACCGCTGTACAGTACCCCCAACATGACCAAAAGCATGCCCCACAGCACACAGCGCTTCACACATTAACAGGCAGACACACAGTGCCACACAGCCCCCCCTCCTGCAGCCCACAGCTTGCAGGCAGAATGACAGGGAGCCAAATAGTGTGAATAGAGGCAGGTTACACAGTCCCAGACTGACACCCCCCCCCGACAGACAGGTCCCCACATAAGTACACTTACCTTCTAATGACGCGGGGGACCCGCACAGGCGAACAAACCGCAGCACATGAGGCAGGGAGAGTCGCATCCAGGACGCACGAAACCGGGGTTAAGAAACCACACAGCGTCCAGTGAGGTAGCCACCTCACCAAGCATCCCTGCACCGAACAGGGATGGGTCGTTCACTGTGCCAGGAGCGATACCTGGCTGAACGCTCGATGGCAGGCCGGGAAAACCACTGACCCACAACCTGCGATCAGGGGGATCAGCCCGAGTCCCAGCCCGCACGAATCCTCTTCATCAGAAGAACAACTAACGCTGGCAAAATGAACAGCTAAGCAAACAGAGAGAAAAAACTCAAACAAAATCAAAAAAGAATAGAGACAAGGCTGAGACAAATGCCCCAGCATAGAGACATCCAGCTACTCCTGACAAGCTAGACATTGAAACTGGAGTATGGATACAGGAAGTGGGAGGGTATTGACTGAGGGGACCACCCCCTGGGGGTGGGATGTGTTAAAACTTTTATATTGACATATTCTGTTGCCTAGCTACTCCTTCGGAGCAAAGTCTAATACCCCATTGTGACGAATATGAAGAGGGCGGCGACTGTCGGAGGACGTAAGAGAAAAAGGGTCTTCAGTGTTTAAAATCCAGCAATAAATTTTCTCACCCTGGTCTGTACATGCTCAGTTGCTCTGCCATTTTTAGGAATGTTTTAGGTACTGTTGAGTTTGTAGAGGCCGATCTGCTGATAGCCCCAAAGCAGATATAAACACTCCTATCCTTTACAGCCAAGAAAGCAGCTTCTGTTTGACCTGCAACTGCCATAATGCTGTACATGTGCATCAGGTAGGACACCAGCCATTGATGGTATGACAGTTCAGGACACAAGTAAATGCGTCAGCTCACAATTCCAGGCATCCAGGAATGCAACAATTTTGTGAAACAGTTAAATAGGTGGGCTTGGTTCTGCTTTCTCATTTACTGCTGTTAAGGTGCTCTCAGCTTTAGCAAAAATGGCAGCCACCAACAAGAACCAGGAGTAATGCTGAAGGCAATTCACAGCACACACCAATTTTGGTAGCATAATTATTAATGTTGAATGTTTGTTCCTTGCTAAAGAATATTTCTTTTTAGCAAGTTGCTAAAGTATGTAAATCCAACATTCAATATTTTTAAAATGTGCCTGCTGTAATCATGTTCTTGTATGAAAAAGTATCCTGTTCTCTTTGTATTGCTTACTTTGTGTGAAATCCCTTGTGTTCCTGCAAGCTCCTCTGCTTTCCTAATAAAAACTGACCACACTAAGCACACACTTAGTGAACACACTGTGGTCAGTTCTCTAGATATGCTGGGAACTCTGCCTGCTCTCCTCCAATGATCAGACTTGTCCTGGCAAACCATCCCCCCCGACACTGCCTTTCACATTGAAGATCAGTGTGTTGCCATTTCTCCACCGCAGCTCAGAACAGAGGGAAAGTGATCACTTAAAAAATAAATAAATAAAAATAAATAAATGAAAAAAAAAAAAAAAAAGGGAGGGGAGGGAGATATGTATGTATTTATATATGTACACAAATGATTTTATCTTCCATCTCTATTTTAAACTAAAGGGGCTGTTTTACAAAGGGATCATTTAGAAATCACTTTACCGGTTAACATACAGTATACAGTTGTGCTCAAGTTAGCATACCCTGGCAGAAATCACTTTTTTTTTTTTTTACAAGTTTTTACATAGATATTGAAACTGACTGATTTTTTTTTTCTTTTTTAAGGATAGGGATTATATAAAGCTTTTATCACATAGTTGTTTGGCTTCTTTTTAAATTAGAACAGAAATCACGCAAACACCTCTGATCAAAGGTTTACATACCCTGGAATGTTGGGCCTTGGTATAGACACAGGTAATTTCCCACATCTGTGTTTTTTTTTTTTAAATGCAATTAGTGTATCTGTGACTGGTCCATGAGTGTTAGATTTCACGCAGATGCACTGAGCAGGCTAGATATTAAACCATGGGCAGTAAAAAAAAAAAAAAAAAAAAAGTCAAATGACCTGTATAACAAGGCAACGGAACTTCATAAATATGGAAAAGGATATAAAAAGAGACCCAAAGCCTTGAATATGCCAGTCAGTACCGAGTTGTAAAGGCAGAATGTTTTTTTTAAATCTTGATGCAATCTATGCATTAGGATAAAAAGCCTTCTGTGTGCAGCAGCCTCCCCGCATACCCTGATACTTATCTGAACCCCATCTCTGTCTAGTCAGCCAGCCAGAAAGCCAATCACGAGAGAGAAGGGGCAGGGCCGAAAGGCAGCTCTGTGTCTGAATGGACACACGGAGCTGCAGCTTGGCTCGGGTGTCCCCACAGCAAGCTGCTTGCTGTGGGGGAACTCTACTGAAGGGAGGGATCAGGAGCAGAAAAGAGGGACCCGAGAAGAGGAGGATTGGGGCTGCTTTGTGCAAAACCACGACACAGGGCAGGTAAGTATAACATGTTTGTTTTTGTTTTTTTAAACAAGACTTTGCAATCACTTCAGAAATTGGAAAATTTGGGGATCTCTTAATACTAAGCAAAGGTCAAGTAGACCAAGAAAGATTGCAGCCACAATGGCCAGAAGAATAGTTTGGGATAAAAAGAAAAACCCACTGGAAACCTCAGTAGAAATACAAGCTGCTCTGGAAAAAAGACAGCGTGGTTGTTTTAAGCAGCACAATACATCAACAAAAATGAGGTGCATGGTCGAGTTGCTTGAAAGAAGCCTTTACTAAGCCGGTTACAATATGCCCAACACCACCTTGACACGCCTCACAGCTTCTGGCTCTCTGTGATCTGAAGCGACAAGACCAAAATAGAGCTTTATGGTCACAACCATAAGCTCTATGTTCAGAAAGGGGTCAATAAGACCTATAGCAAAAAAATACCATCTGCACTGTGAAAAATGGTGGTGGTTCCCTGATGTTTTGTGAGCTCTAAAAAGGCACACTGAATCTTGTAAAAATATATGGCAAGGTGAATGCAGCATGTTGTCAGACAATCATGGCAGACAAAGCTGTGCATGGGACGCTCTTGGAATTGCCAGCAAAACAATGACCCAAAGCACAAGACCAAGTTGACCTTCCAGTGGTTACAGAAGAAAAAGGTGAAGGTTCTGGAGCGGCCATCACAGTGGTTGTAAAGGCAGACTTTTTTTTTTTTTATCTTAATGCAAAGTATGAGAGACTTTACAATCACTTTAATATCATTAAGCCATTCTGGGGAGATCTCAAACTTGCGGATCATGCAAGACGACCAAAGACATAACATGGAGGCATTTTTGCCAAGACAAATGGGCAGCTACATCACCTGCAAGAATTCGGGGGTCTTGTGATCAACTATTACAAAAGACTGCACGCTGTCATTGATGCTAAAGGGGTCAATATACCGTATTAAGAACTAAGTAATTCATTTGTTTGCTTGTTGCCATGTTTTGCTTTTAGATTGTGCCAATCTGCTATGAGCTACAGTTGAAAATGAATCCCATAAGAAATAAAATTAATGTTTTGCCTGCTCACTCGTGTGCTCTTTAAAAAATATGTACTGTAAATTACCAATTCTCCAAGGGTACGTGTATATATACTGTACATGCATATATACAAATGCAATTACATATTTTTCTGTAGAAATAACTGCTCCAGTCGCTCTAATCTTATTTACAAGATATGGCCAGAAGAACTGGAAATGTATCTGCTCGGTTAGGCTAAGTTTGGATGTGCGGCTATCACTGCTGTACCTCCGAATAGCACACTGCGGTGGAAAGCCAGGCAGGCTTGACAGGCAGTGAGGAGGCGACATGCCACGTCTTTACATTAGACAAGGTTGTGGTGCAACTCTTTACTTGAATGGGTCCCATTTGGTGACAGTACTGCCTGCAGAATGTAAATGTGGCCATGTGTATACCTCAATAAATATACAGGGAAAAAAAACACACCTTAATGTCCTGATTTAACCACATTATTTTTTGGCTGCTTTGTCAGCCAAATTCCACAGTACACAACATCTGTTTCAGCAACCTTTGAGAAACATATGCTTCACCAAAGCTGGTCACATATAAGAGGTTTTGAAATCAATGGGTTCTTGGACAATCCCTTGCCACATAATCACAGAGCCAATCCGGGAAAGCAGTATTACCGAATTGGTACCCCATCAGCAAAACAAAGGGAATAATACACTTTTCAGCTCTGGATCCTGCACAAAAGCTGAAAAAAAGCTCAAAGCAAATATTCTATCAAATCACCCCACAATGATGAGACAGGTGAAAACTGAGCATATCTGACTTCAGTGTACAGAAGTGCCTGATGAGAAAGTCTAGGCAAGGTAGCATTACACAAGAGAACTAATCCCTGGTTAGCTGTCAGACTTGGGGTGTCTCAGCACTACCTGCTGGCAGTGTCACTAAGACTGACGGATAATGTGTGGGTTATGATTTGCACAACTGAGCAGTCCTATTATGATGCACAGGGGTTTAGCTGAAGAACAGACGTTTTCTTTTTATAGCTCAGCATTTTACTGAATTGCTTGCCATTATAAACTCCACAGACAGACCCCTGTGATAATAAAAATATGACAGTCAATTTACGGTTCATAATGCCAGTCTTCAAAGGTTACAATAAACGATATTGCTACAAGTATAAAGTCATCAATCAAATGCTGTAGGTACAAAACAAATAAATAAAATGTTATAATTTCTTAAAGGAAAATAGATTTGTAAATTTGTATCAACTTAAAGCCGTTAAAGTCCACTTTATCACTTGTACCTACAGGTAAGCCTATAGCAAGGTTTACCTGTAGGCACAGTGAATATCTCCTAAATGTGACATCACCGGCACATGCACAATGGGCTCTGAATAGACAGCATTTAAAGCACTGTGCCTGATCATAGGGGCCTGGCCATTCAAACAGCCAGAGCGCACAAATTAGTAACGGAGACAGGGGGGGGGGGTGGATGGAAGTCTTGCGACAAAGCGCCACTGGAGGGAATCGTATTCCAGGCAAGCGCGTCTTCTATCCCTCCCTGCTCGTGAACTAATATATTGGTTAACCGTAAGAAACCAATTACCCACTTGCTGACCGCAGAATGCACAAAAACATCCTGCCTAAAAAAGGTTAAACCAGTCCTGGGAAAAAAGAAAAAACCCCCACACACACACACCATGTAGAAGCACCCCTAACCCCTGCACATACATGTTAGAGCTGCACGATTAATCGTTAAAAAACACATCTTACAAACAGCATTTTCGCGATTCATACAGAACTGTTCTCTGCTCATTCACAGCTGTAAAAAAAAAAAAAAAAAAAAAACCCTCTGGCAAATGTTTATCAGCATTGTTATGGCTCTATTCACACCTGAGCATGTGTCACTTTCAGGTGTTTTTTTGCAGGTGTTTGGAGGCAGGCATTGACATCTAACAAAAACGCTTGTAATCTGCCATAAAAGAAGCTTGTGTACTTTGAGCTTCAGGCATCAAAACACTCATATGTGAATAGGATTATTCTTGTTAGGCGTTTTGAGACTTTAGAGAGGAGCGTTTTAGGAGCTGAAAAACGCTCAGGTGTGAACAGGGCCTAAGGCTGCTAGAAGACAATAAAACGCAATGTTTTACAATGTATACAATGTATCATTTTGTTGTTTTATTTAGATCAAAAGGAATGAACTTCAGTCTGTAAGAGACCAGTTTAACCACAAAGACTAAGCCTTTTTCTAACACTAGTTGCTTAAAAGTTAAAATAAGTATTTTCTGCTAGAAAATTACTTTGAACCCCCAAACATTTTTTTTTTTTTTTTTTTAGCAGAGACCCTAGAGAAGAAAATGGCGATCGCTGCAATCTTTTATGTCACACTGTATTTTTGCAGAAGTCTTTCAAAATGTTTTTTTTGGGGGGGGGGGGGGGGGGGGAATGGAGATTTTTGACTTAACGTAAAATCCATTTCTCTGATGTTCATTGACGGACACAGCTCGTGATATTCTTAAAACCATTGGGTTATACTGACCCCTACAGGAGTAGGACACTAGGCAGAAAAAAAAAAAGGAAAAAGAAAAAAAAAAAAGTCTGGCTACACCTATGGGCAGTTCCAGGGGGTATACGCCCTCTCTCTGCTATAGGTACTCAGTTTTGTTAGAAGCAGTGTCAGAGAAAATACAACTCCACAGAGGGGTAGGTGCTGTCTCCGTCAATGAACATCAGAGAAATTGATTTTACGGGAAGACAAAAATCCCATTTTCTTTTTCGTTCTGACGGACACAGCTCCTAATATTCTTAACCATTGGAAGGTCCCAAAACATGAGGGGTGGGAACAGCGAAAAAGAAATTCCCAAGGCTATTTATAGCCAACCAGGTAAACAGGAGCTCAACCAAAACAACAAGCTCACATGAAACAACAACAATACACCCTCAAAGAGGACCAGATCCTCTAAACCGCAGCCTGCCAAACCTTGTGGCCAAAGGAAGCATCCGCAGATGCCAACACATCCACTTTATAGAACTTTGTGAATGTGTGCACCGACGACCAGGTGGTTGCTTTGCAAACTAGCGTCACTGACGCCTGATGACGGAAGGCCCAGGAGACACTGAGCGCCCAAGTAGAGTGTGCCTTGATAGGGAAAGGAGGAACCTGACCATGGATGGACTAGGCCTAAATCACCATCTGTCTGATCCATCTGGGAATGGTCGCAGAGGAAGCAGACAACCCTGTCTGAGACCCATCCGTAAGCACAAACAGGGAGTCCGATTTCCGAAAGACTCAATACCTGCCAGGTACGCCCTAGTTGCCCGAACCACAACCAAAGGCATACAAGGCAATTTCCTTAGGATGTTTTGGCCCAGGACACAGGGAAGGCAACACAAGGTCTTCATTCAAATGGAAATCAGAGACAACCTTTGGAAGCAATGATGGACAGGGGCGAAAAACCACCTTATCTCTGCAAACCATCAAGTAAGGTGAACGACAAGATAATGCCGCCAGTCAACACAATGTCTTCTTTCCCACTCTGAGACAGCGTAAACAAGAGAATCTCCAGAAAAATCTCAACGGTAAACTTCTAGAGGACTAAAAAGCACTAAATTGAGGTCCCAAGGCGGCAACGGAGACCAAACTGAAGGAAAAAAATGGCGAACACCCTGAAGGTACACACAGGAAGTATGTGGCCAAGAGTCTTTGAAAAAAAAAAAAAAAAAAGACCGCTAAAACTGACACCTGGCCTTTAATGGTACTCAAGGTCAATTTCTGTTCAACCCCCTGTGAAGGAATGTTACTGAGAAGGATGGAGGATGAACCCCAAGGGACTCAAATCACGCGATGTACATCTTCCACGTACATTGGTAGATCTACCCAGAAGTAGATTTCCTAGCTTTTAACAGAGTTGGAATCACAAATTCAGACCAACCCCTATCCTTCAGTACCTGGCTTTCAACAGCCAAGCCGTCAAAACCAGCGACTGTAAAGCAGGGTGGAAGATTGGGCCTTGGGACAACAGATCATCCCTGAGAGGAAGCTTCCAAGGAAGGACAATGAGGCACACCAGATCGGCATACAAAGCCCGGTAGGCTAGTCCGGGGGCCCCTAAGATGACCAGAATCCTTTCCGCCTCGATCCTGCGTAGAAGTCTTGGCAGAAGCTTGAGAGTAAAGAAGGCGTAAATCAGACAATACTGACCAAACACAATACCAAAGGATCCCGTGACCGTGCCACGAACCTCTGCACCTTTCTGTTGAGCCAAGATGCTAACAGATCCAACTGATGAAAACACCTCCAGATAAAGAGACCATTCCCCGTTTCAACGCCTGCCGACTGAGGTTATTCCGCCTACCAGTTTTCCACTCTGGGAAGGTGTATGGCGGAAAGGGCTGGAACGGACCCACCTGAGAATTCCGGCTACCCCCAGAGCTCCAAGGACACTTCTTGTGCCCCTTTGGTAATTGACATAAGCCCCGACTGTGGTATTGTCTGATTGAATTCACCCTGGACATCCTTGGAGATGATCCTTCCAATGTTCCAGGCACAGTCTGATTGCTCAGAGCGCCAGGATTTTGATCGTCAGTCTGCATTCTTCCAGGGTTAAGACCCCCTGAGCAGAATTTCTGTCAAGAAAGCCTCCCCACCACGACAGGCTGGCATCTGTGGTGACCACCGTACAAAACAAGGGGAGGAAGGATTTGCCCTGCCGGAGAACGAAACCACCAGATCAGGGACCATTTTGCACCCCGGTTAAGCTGGATTTGGCAGTCCAGAGACTGCGGTGTCTTGTCCCATTTGATGAGAATCTCCCTTGCAGTGACCTCATATGGAACCATGCAAACAGGACCGCCTCAAAAAAGGTAGACACTATCAGGTCCAGCACTTGCATGCAAATCCGGAGGAATGACCATCTGCTGGACAGCAGGAGGAGAGTTGCAGCCTGCAGTTTCTGGAGTTTGTCAGGAGGAAGGAGTTTTCTGGCTTAAGCACACACGCACCGATTGTCGGCTGACCGTTCGGCCGCATTTTGTCCGGTGCTGTCGTGTAGGTTGAAAAGTGCTAAAGACTGCACACGAATTTTGTCGGCCAACAACAACCGACTGCAGAAGTGATGTCATGTGATGGTTAACTTTCCGTGTGTTTTTTCTTCTCTGAGCATGCCCAGTCTTGCTCATCTGCTTTTTGTCGGCCGAAATCTGTACTGACTGACGAACAAATCGGCCGTTCTTTGTTGGCCTACAAAAATTTTATAGCATGCACACCAGATTTTGTTTGGCCGAAAAGTCGCAGTCGGTTGTATCATACTAATAAGCCGACAATCGGCCAATCGGACGTTGGCCGAATATTTACGGCCGACAATCGGTACGTGTGTACGGGCCTTAAGGCCGAGTCCAGAGTCAGACCCAGATAGTCTAGTTTCGTGTTAGTAACCAAGGCAGACTTCTAAAGTGTCAGAATCCAGCCAAACTTCCTCAGGGTCAGCATGGAGATCTCCAGGTTTTTCACCAGAGCAGTAGGAGACTCTGCTTGCAGAAGGTGGTCATCCAAGTAGCCCAGGACCATGATCCCCTGCTGACGTAGCAAAGCTAGCACTGGGGCTAACACTTTCGAGAAGACCCGAGACCAAAGGGTAACGCCACAAACGGGTAACGCTCCTCTCCCACGGCAAAGCGGAGTAAGCGCTGGTAACTGACATATTGGAATGTAGAGGTAAGCGTCCTTGATGTTGATGGAGGCAAGAAAATCCCCCTGATGCAGGGAAGCCACCACCATGCGAACAGTCTGAACTTCTGCACCTGCACAAGTAGTTCAGCGCCTTGAGGTCCAGGATTGGACGCACCTTGCACTCCATTCTGGGGACTGTAAACAGGTTTGAGTAAGACCTCTGAAAATGTTCCGAAGTTGGAACCGGGACAAACACTCCTTGAAGTAAAAGGTCTCGCCCCACCCCAAAGAGAGCCTGCAAGCAGACCGGGACAGTCGCACCTTGGAAGGAAAGAACCTTTCGGGAGAGTAAGAATAAAACGATCTCGTAGCCGGACCGTATGACTTTGTGGACCCACTTGTCTTGTACCGGGGAATTACAGAAGTCCGGTATCCAGCAAAGATGTCCCCCACACAACAGATACGGGGGAGGACACACCTTCAAGCTGAAGGGGCCCTGTCCTCAGGTCTGGAGAAGCCTGCTCTTGACTTGCTAGACCAAGTTCACTGGAATCCTCCAGAAGTGGCCCTGAAGGGCTTCAATCCCTTGTCAGTCAACCCTGAGGAACGAAAAAACTTCTGAGCCAAGGAGGGCCCACGTCTATGATGAGGGACCTTGCACTTAGTTGCCTGTGGAAAAAGGGTACTCTGTCTCCCCCCCCCCCCCCCGGGAGACCTTTAGGGATGTCATCCAGGGTAGCACAAAACAAGTGATCTCCTTATACAGAAAGATCAGTCAAGGTCTTTTAATAAGTCTGGTCCGCAGACTAGCATTTGAGCCAAAAGGACCACTGTAGAAACAGACCCACTAGGGGAGCTGCATCCAAAGAGGCATCATAGATAAAACTGCAGCCCTTGCACCACCTGGTCCCCCCACTCAGCAAAGGCAGGGGGGGGGGGGGGAGCTGTTCTTCCTCCAGGTCACGGCGTAAAAGCCTAGCCCACTCAGGCAGAGTCTGCGACACCAGGGCAATGGCGAATATCGGCCTCATTGACGAACCAGCCAGGGTGTACATATTGTGGGCCACAGCCTCAGCCTTCCTGTCAGCCGGGTCCTTAAAGACCGGGGACTCTTCAACCGGAACCATGGTTGCCTACTTTAATCTGAAAACCGGAGGGACCGCCACTTAAGAAGGGACTCCTTATAGGTGTATCGCCTGGCAATGCTGTTAGGGACCCCAAGGGGACGCTTTGGTCATCCCCACCCTGTAGTGACAATTCTGTCAAAATAGGAAGGGAAAGGTTACACCTTTACCGCTCTGGATGGCTTGTGAGTGCCAAAAGGGGACCTGCGCCTCCATCGCAGCTGCATCCTCCATCTTTAAGGTCTCATGCACAGATACAATCAGTGCGTCCCCCAGCACTTTTTCGTGCGTGGTTGCAGAAGTGAAGAAATCCTCCTCGCTATATGAGGATTCAGGGTGCGTGGTTGCAGGGTGACCCACGTCCGCGGCAGCCGAATCAGATTCAGGATCTGAGGAGACAGATGAGGCAGGGGGCCAATTTTTTGCCAACTCCACCTGGAACACAAAGGACTCCAGGACCGCCATCCGTGCGTGGATGGATAGACAGATGGGACCCGGAGGGCCCCACAGCCTCAGAGAGGGGATCAGTTGGGGAGATGTGCTCTAAAGGACTCCATGAGTCACAAGGGGGAACCCCACAAAAAAGTGTTACACACTACTAAGGGACACACCCTCAACGCTCTTAGCAGCACACCCGGTTGCAAATCACAGAGCACCAATAAATCCTCAGTAGAGAGGGAGAGGACTGCACGAGACTGATTCCTCCAACCCCCCGCGGACACCAGACTAATCTGCACTGCATGTACGGTGATCCGGAAAGGATCCAGGAGATCAATATCAGGGGATGAGGGGGGGGGCTCCCACCGCCAAAATCAGCGCCAATAAGGCTCCGCTGTCATGGCCGCCGCTGTTTTCCATGGCAAACCACCGCAATATGGCCACCAGACTACACAAACATGGCCGTCGGGCATTGCAGCACAAAGGCTATAAGAATATCGCGGCACCACAAGGCTCCCAGGGACCCGGGAAGGATCCCTAGGCCTCAGGATAGGCTCAGGCAGGATGGGGGGGCCATGGCAGGATGGGTGGCCCAGGCAGGAGCCTTCACAAGGTACAAACCCCCCCCCCGCAGAGCCGATCGTCCGGTCTCATGCGACGCACTCAGCGCCAACATAGCGCCTTGCCCCCAGACTGAGAGGTGTACCAGACCACCCACACAGCCCCAGCATTAGTGGTGGGGGGGTAGAATAGGGAAGAAAGGTGAGGGGGGGTGCCTAAGAAGGGACAGTCGGACCCCTGGATTCCCCATGGAGGGGCCCACGTCCACCCCACAATCCTCCAGGGAGAGAGGGGGGACAGCTATTCACCATACCAGGAACTAGGCAGGCACCGCTCCACACAGAACCCCTTGCGATCAAAACAGAGGCTGTCGGCCAGGAGGAACACTGCGACTCAGGCCGAGACCTGGTCGCACGTGGCCTCGTGAGGCGTTTATCTCGCAGGCCAGTCTCCATCCAGTGGGGCTAAGTCACGGCCAACCTAGCGTGGAGCTGAGGTCTGCACGCAATCACTGTGCAGACTGGGGTGACCACTGGATCTAGATTATCCAGCCTATCGCCCAGTCCGGCAGTTGATTGTAGATCTCACAGGAAAAACCAGGAGGAAAAAAAAAAAAAAAAAAAAAAAACTATCTAAAAGAAAAAAAAAAACGTTGCCAGGACCAGAGATCCCAGCAAATAACTAGGTCCTGACTAGGCAGAAAAAAAAAAACTGAGTACCTATAGCAGAGAGAGGGAGTATACCCCCTGCAACTGCCCATAGGCATAGCCAGACTTTTTTTCTGCCTAGTGTCCTACTCCTGTAGGAGGTAGTATAACCCAATGGTTAAGAATATCAGGAGCTGCGTCTGTCAATGAAAGTTTAAAATTCATTAAAGTGTTTTTTCTCTGAACTAAACAGTAAAGTTAGCCCAATTTTTTTGTATAATGTAAAAGATGTTACGCCGAGAATCGTGATCTTTATTCTAAGCAAAAAAATCACGATTCTCATTTTATCCAGAATCGTGCAGCTCTCACTCGTGTATGAATTCAAAGCTTGCATCGTACATCAGAGGCATTGCCATGAACATTAGATTGAGATCAAAAATTCCAGGACCATTATTTACAATTAACTCTACATTGACAACCTGTAAAAGGTTTTTTTTTTGTTTTTTTTTTAATAGGTGACCCTTAAAAAAAAAAAAAAAAAAAAAAAAAAAAAACACACCATTAGGCACTGTAGTTTGTCCCTACTTCATGAGCCAGTACAACTTTGCGTCTTGACATGTTTGGTCTTAATTTACTCAAGAAAACATCTTTAATATTTTACAAAAATATTCTATTGTATTGTCTTTACGTGTACTAAAATTAATTTTAGTGTATTTTTTTTCCTCCCTTAAAAAATTGCATTTGATAAAAACAGCTGCACAAATATTGTGCGACATTGTACTTTGTGTTACCGAAATGTAGTGTTTCAGTTAACATAGCTTACATATAGAAACACCAAATCGGATTCATTTTAGGGTTTTGAAAAAGCCTTTCTTGACAACGTTTCTAATGTGACACATGCAACTGGTAAAGGAAAATGTCAACAGCCACCATTTTATTCTTCAGCACCTCTGCTTTCAGAAAATATTTTAGGTTTTGGAGATTAAGTAGTTTTCCGGAAACCAAAAGCAGATTTTTACATGTGGAAAATGTAAAAATGCCCCAGACAGTAAATGGTCAAACTGGCATCCCAGGGTGCCTATAGATGAGCACATAACTATCAGTCCTAAAATGTGCTATCAAAGTGACACGATACTCTGTGACTTCTAAAATATAAACACACACACACTAGAACTGCACGATTAATTGTAAAAAAATAAATATATAAAATATATATATCTGTATCTCGATTCAACCTCCCCTCACGATCTTAATTCTGCATTTCCACGGTTCATGTTAAAACAAGTGCAGAGTCGCTCTCGACGTTTAGACCCGGTTCACACTGATGCGAGTGCCGGGTTCGCATGTAATGTCGGAGCGCACTGCTCAGACATTACATGCGATCAGCTGTGCGGTGCGAGTTTAGCCATACAGTTTGTATGGCTAAATTCGCATCGCACCCGGTGCAAACACGCACAGGAGGCATTTTTGCAGCCGCATCAGGATCGGATCGCACAGCGGTTCACACTTGTGCGATCCCATCCTGTGCGAACTGCACGATCGCACTGCGATATGCGATCAAACTGGGGGTGTCGTTAAGATTACATTGACACCCCCAGCGGATCGCATATGGCAGTGTGAACTGCCGGGGGTGCGTGTGCGATGCGGGAACAGGCTGCGAATTCGCAGCCTTCCCGCATCGCAATAGTGTGACCCGAGCCTAAGAGCTGTAAAAAAAAAAAAAAGCCAGCTGCAAAGTTTATCACAACATTGCTCATCACTGAAATAAACATTGTATCATTTTGTCCTTTTAGATCCAAGGGATGAACGTCAGTTTTCATGCTTATAAGTTAAAATCAGTATTTTTTGCTAGAAAATTACTTAGAACCCCCAAACATTATATATTTTTAGCAGAGACCCTAGAGAGCAAAATGGTGGTCGATGTAATATTTTATGTCACACTGTATTTACGAAGCAATTTTTTTTGGAAAAAATACACTTCCATTTAAAAACTATACAGTAAAGTTAGCCCAATTTTTTTGTATACTATGAAGGATGATGTTACACCGAGACTCGTGATCTTTATTCTAAGCAAAAAAAAAATCATGATTCTCATTTTATACAGAATCGTGCAGCTCTAATACACACATACACACTATATTACCAAACGTATTGGGCCGCCTGTCTTTGCACGCACATGAACTTTAATGGCATCCCAGTCTGTAGCGTTCAATATCGAGTTGGCCCACCCTTGCAGCTTTAACAGCTTCAACTCTTCTGGGAAGACTGTCCACAAAGTTAAGGAGTGTGTCTATGGGAATGTTTGACAATTGTTCCAGAAGCACATTTGTGAGGTCAGGCACAGATATTGGGCAAGAAGGCCTGGCTTGCAGTCTGCCCTCGAATTCATCCTAAAAGTGTTCTATTGAGTTGAGGTCAGGACGGCCACTAATAGATGTACAGTTTGTTCCCCCGCCGGGCTGTACAGAACAGTTTGTTCTTCCACCGGGCGGCAGCTCCTTTAGTCACACTGGTTGCTAGGATGGCCAGCCGACTGGCGTCTAGCAACCAGTGACGTCCTGAGGAGAGGACCTAGAATGCAGAGTGGAGGAGGCTCTTCCTTGTCCTCCTCCGCGCCTATTCCAGAATGGCTCCACCCACCTCCTCCTTTCATGTGCTATGTGCTGCCACTGTGGAAGGTAATCTGGCTGACTGCTGCTTGATTTCTCTCTCAAGCATCTTCGATTGTTATCTGTCTGACATTCTACAGGACCCGCACTGCATGTTTCAGATCTGAACACCCAATGGTCTCAAACATATATAACATAATTTTATCTTAGCAATTGACCTTAGACGGTTATTGTGATTTGTGTTTGCCATTTCCCTGTTCTGTACAATGTGGTTTTTTTTTTCCTTCTCTCTCTACTGGTGGCTTATTTTTTCTGGATATCAATGTTCAAATTATTTTAAAATCATTTACGGGAAAAAAAAAAAAAAAAAAAAAAAAAAAAAAAAGTCATTTTCGGTTTTCGGCCAAGGACATCCTGAATTTTCGGTTTCTGTTCAGAATTTTAATTTCTGTGCATCCCTACCCCACACCATAATCCCCCCTCCACCAAATGATTTGAAACAGTGCACAAAGCAAGGTCCATAAAGACACAGATGAGAGAGTTTGAGGTGGAGGAACTTGACAGGCCTGCACAGAGTCCTGACCTCAACTCAATAGAACACCTTTAGGATGAATTGGAGCACAGACTGCCAGGCCTTCTCGTCCACATCATGCCTGACCTCACAAATGCGCTTCTGGAAGAATGGTCAAACATTCCCATAGACACACCTCTAAACCTTGTGGACAGCCTTCCCAGAACAGTTGAAGCTGTTCTAGCTGCAAAGGGTGGTCCAACTCAATATTGAACCCTATGGACTGGGATGTCAGAAAGTATTCACAACACTTCACTTTTTCCACATTTTGGTAGGTTACAGCCTTATTCCAAAATGGATTCAATTCATTATTTTCCTGAAACAATACCCCATAATGACAATGTGAAAGAAGTTTGAAAAATTTGCAAATGTATTACCATATATACTCGAGTAAAAGCCGACTTTTTCAGCATGTTTTTTATGCTGAAATAGCCCCCCTCGGCTTATACTCGAGTCATGGTCTCATCGTCTGCCCGGGAATAGCTGAACGTGTCCGGGCTTTCCCAAGCAACGGCGGTGCGTGCACAGTGACGTATTGGCGCCGGGCGGTGCCATTTTTAAATGTAAGGCGCCTCACCGACAGGTAAGTGAGACCCCTCCGCAGTCCCTGCATTTCCCCATGCAGTGCTGCGGGCACGGTACAGGACATTTTCCTGTACCATGCCCGCAGTACTGCATCTCCTGTACCATGCATGTACAATCACTTATGCCATGCCTGTACCATCACCTGTGCCATCTCCCGTACCATGGCCACAGCTCTGCATCTCCTGTACCATGCCCGCAGCCCGTTTTGTGTCTCGTGGTGGTCCAGTTGGGTCCAGTAGCTGCTGCATTTCCCACCCTAGGCTTATACGCGAGTCAATACGTTTTCCCACTTTTCTGTGGTAAAATTAGGTGCCTCAGCTTATATTAGGGTATATATGGTAAATTAAAGTACAGCCTTTGCCATGACATTTAAAATTGAGTTCAGGTGCATCCTGTTTCCCCTGATCATTCGTGAGATGTTTCTACAACTTGATTTGAGTCCACCTGTGGTAAATTCAGTGGATTGGACAGGATTTGGAAAGGCACACAAAGGTCTAAAAAGGTCCCACAGTAAACAGTGCATGTGAGAGCACAAATCAAGCCATGCAGTCCAAGGAATTGTCTGTAAAACCCAGACAGGAATGTATCGAGGCACAGAAATATTTCTGCAGCATTGAAGGTCCCAATGAGCACAATGGCCTCAATCATCTGTAAATGGAAGAAGTTTGGAACCACCAGGACACTTCCTAGAGCGGGGCCCCCAGCCAAAATGAGCAATCAGGGGAGAAGGGCCTAAGTCAGGGAGGTGACCAAGAACTACATGGCCACTCTGACAGAGCTCCACAGTTTCCCTGCGGAGAGAGAAGAACCTTCCAGAAGATAACCATCTATGCAGCACTCCACCAATCAGGCCTGTATGATAGAGTGGCCAGATGGAAGCCACTCCTCAGTAAAAAGGCACATGACAGCCTGTCTGGAGTTTGCCAAAAAGCACCTGAAGTACTCCATAAGAAAACAATTCTCGGTCTGATGAAACAAAGATTGAACTCTTTGGAATGAATGGCAAGCGTCATGTCTGGAGGAAACCAGGCACCACTCATCTGGCCAATACCAGCCCTACAGTGAAGCATGGTGGTGGCAGCATCATAATGTAGGGATGTTTTTCAGCGGCAGGAACTGGGAAACTAGTCTGGATCGAGGAAAAGCAATGTACAGATACATCCTTGATGAAAACCTGCTCCAGAGCGTGCTGGGCCTCAGACTGGGGGCGAAGGTTCATCTTTCAACAGGACATTGACCCCAAGTACACAGCCAAGATAAAGTAATGGCTACAGGACAACTCTGAACGTCCTAGAGTGGCCCAGCCAGAGCCCAGACTTGAACCCGATTGAACACCAACGTTCCCCATCCAACTTGGAGCATGAGAAATCCTACAAAAAGGAATGGGAGAAACTGCCCAAAAATAGGTGTGCTAAGCTTGCAGTATCATACTTAAAAAGACTTGAGGCTATAGTTGGTGCCAAAGGTGCGTCAACAGAGTACTGGGCAAAGGACGTGAATACTTACGTACATGTGATGATTTTTTTTTATGAATTTGCAAAGATTTCAAAACAAACAAATTTCATGTTCTCATTGTGGGGTATTGTAGAATTTTGAGAAAAATTAACGAATTTAATCCATTTTGGAATAAGGCTGTAACATAATGTGGAAAAAATTAAGCACAGTGAATACTTTCTGGATGCACTGTATTTCAACTGCTTAAAGTGTTACTAAACCCAGGACCCTGCATCCACTATATCTGGTCTCCCACAAAACATGGAAACGCAATTATTTTAGTAAATATAAACTGATAAATGGGTTTTCTCATCAGCAGTATAGAGCAGTCTTGCGACTTCTATCAGTATCCGGCCGAGTGCTGGTTAAAGCTTGGAAGAGTTTTCTGTCTGTTCTGACTGTTTAACCACTTGCCTACCGGGCACTTTCACCCCCTTCCCATCCAGGCCAATTTTAAGCTTTCAGTGCTCTCACGCTTTGAATGACAATTGCGCGGTCATGCTACACTGTACCCATATGAAATTTTTATCATTTTTTTCACACAAATAGAGCTTTCTTTTGGTGGTATTTAATCATCTCTGGGTTTTTCTATTTTTAACAAAAAAGAAAAAAAAAAAGACAGAAAATTTTGAAACAAAAAAAAAAAAAAAAAAAAAAAAAAAAAAAAAAAGTTTCTTATTTTCTGCGAGTAAATTTTGAAAATAAATACATTTTTCTCCTTCACTGATGCGCACTGATGAGGCGGCACTGATAGGCTGAACTGATGAGGTGGCACTTATGGGCACTGATGAGGTGGCACTGATGAGGAGGTACTAATATGCTGCACCGATGAGCACTGATAGGCGGCACTGATGAGCACAGAGAGGTGGCACTGCTGGGCACAGAGAGGTGGCACTGACGGGCGGCACTGATGAGCACCCACACTCAGTGCCCATAGTGCTGCCAGTCAGTGCTCATCAGTGCCTAGATGAGCAGGCACTGATGGGCACTGACTGGCAGCACTATGGGCACTGATGGGGGGCACATTGTTTTTTTTTTTTTACCTCTGTAGTAATCAGGGCACTGGTGATCGGTGCCCTGATTACATTCCACTGTGTCCCCGACGGCTGATCGGTTCTCCTCCTTCCTCACACTGCAGTCTCCGTGTGAGGAATGAGCGCTGGCGATGAGAGATGATCTCATGTTTGCATATGAGATCATCTCTCATTGCATGAGCCGATCACGTGGTAAATGGCCGCTGTGATTGGCCATTTACCATAATCTGTGATTGGCTGTGTCCAAGGGACACGGCCAACACAGATTTTCGCGGGAGCGCGCGGGGAGCCTGTCTCTGGGAGGCCGTATAAAGACGGCCTCCCGGAAATGTGAGTCCGCGCTGTAGCCGTACTTCGGCTATAGCGCGGATGGCAGGTGGTTAATGAGGTTGCATAACCACTGACTTTCTGTCTGGACAGTGCTGATCACATGCATCCTCACAAAAAAGGAGAAACCTCTACAAATACACACTAAAGTGAGCATGTCCCCCAGGGTTCTGTTCTACCAGGAGAAGGATTGGGGGACAGTAAAAGAAGGTATCAGAGCAGACCGGATCAAACAGCCTTTTTACACAATGTAGAGGATTAACCCCTTAGGATCCACAGTGAGTATAACAAGCATGCTTTACTGCATTATACAGACTGATATTATTGTTGTGGGTTTAGTACAGGGTTTCTCAACTCCAGTCCTCAGGGCACACTAAGAGGCCCAATTTTAAAATAAAATAAATGCACATTTTTTTGGCAGGTAAAAAAAATATGCATTACATTTTTTTTTTTGTTGCTAGTGAGCTGTAAAGCATTGCATCCACGATTGGAAGATCGTGGGTGTAATGCCACTATCCTGCAGACTGTCTGCCCATACCTCCAATACGGGCAGGCAGTTACACACTGACGGGAAGCTCAATTAACTACCTAGAGTGACCAAACAGTTCTTTGAGAAATACCAGCTGACATCCACAAAGTCTGTTGGGACTTGTAGATTTCCCACTCACAGAACACTAAATGAATGATGCGGCCAGGTGGGCAGAGCACCTTTTTTTAGTTTGTGACAGCTAGCGGGAGGGAGAAGAGCCCTGCTATGTGTCAAAACAGTGATTTGGGGGGGGGGGGGTGCAGGGGAAGGTGAATTTGTTACATATGAACCCTGAATATGGGTTTTACATGTTACAAAAGGTGAACTTATCCTTTCACCCTTTCGCTGCCAGGTCTGTACATCATATGGACCTGACAGCAGGGGTTTAATACACAATCCAGTACCTGCAGCCACGAGGATTGTGTGTAAAACTGACTGGCAGACTCCTGCTTGTCAGGTGAAAGCATTCAGCCATACTCCTGGTAAACCACTTGCAAACAGCAACACACAGATTATAAATTCTGTATGTATTGTGGTTGGCAAGTGGTATTAGACCAAAAATGTATTCTATTGCAGCGTACCAATTATTAGATGGGGTGGCTGCAATTCATTTTTTTTTCTTTAGGCTACGTTCAAACTTATGCGAATTCCAGATTGCATGACAGGAGAATGTGACCGGCTCTCAATGGAGCCGGTTCACACAGCTCCGGGATGGCCGCGGTCTGCACTGGAAAAGGGTCCTGTGTGTCTTTGGTTCCGTTTTAGGTCCAAATTCAGGCAAAAGTTCGGACCTGATGGTCACCTGAAACGGAGAACAGGGATGCACCAGACCCCCTGCTGTGAGCCGCAGCTAGTGTGAACCTCGCCTTAGTCTTTATTCAGCTGGTGATTTGGTCAGAAACACACCTCCTGTATTAGGATGCCTCCACTCTGGATGAAGGAGCAACTGATACTCCTTGAACAGCAGCAGTCTGGTGGGAGGGAAGTATTTGATGTACTAGCGGATTTAGATAAAAATTGAAGTCAAACTCAATTTTACAAATATTAAGCAGATATTCCAGAAAAAGATTTTCCATAAATAAAAAGCTGATCATTGTAAGCCACATCTACAAGACAGCTTGTTCTGTTGAAAAACAGACTTACTGGTAGAGTAAGCCACACGGTGAAAACTAAGGAAAAAAAAAAAGAGAACAAACAAATGCTGCCATAACATCTGAGAACTGGTAAGCTGCAGTACACAGGAATACATCTGCTTTTGTGTTTAATACAGCTTTAAGTCTCCATTCACACTGGTACGACTTGTCAGGCGACTTGGTCAGCCATAGTGTAGTACATGACCGGTTCTAATAGGAGCGACACAAGTCGCTACGACTTAGAAAAAGGGTCCTGTACTACTTCGCGGCGACCTGGAGCGACTTGCATAGACATTCATTTTATGAAGTCCATGCAAGTCGCTATGCACGTGACTTCACAGGTCGCCCCGAAGTCGGATCCGACCTAGTGTGAACGGAGTGTTAAAGGTAACATTAAGATAGCCATACAGACCTCTCCTACTGTTGGCTGGCTGACATGCAAATCCATCAGCTTTGCTTGTTCCACAACAGTGTCTAGTACTGAAACTACAGAGTAGGTCGCCTAACATTTTCAGAAGATGCTCACCAATGACAGCCTTCATATTTCTCTGAGAACAGGTTTCCTTTATACTACAATACAGAGCACAGCTATAAGCCGTTTTGCATGGTCATTTCCAGAGAGTTTTTCATTCTGCAGGAATATGGGCCAAGCACACGATCTGTATTCAATGACTAATAATCAGAGCAGACTCTAAACCTGACTATCAAGTGTTACACCCATTGTGACAGCATATGAGGTGAGGTGGTGTGAGTAAAATCCCATCATAAAAATGGGAGCACTAAAAAAATTTATCACCTTAATAAACCGGAGGGAAATATTTAGACTTCAAATGGTTAAGGTCCACTTAGTAGGTGCCTGCTTGCAATAAGCCAGTAGAATCATTGAACAAAAAAATAAATAAAAATTAAAACTAAGGTCTTTTCCGGTAGCCTGTCAGAACAGCATCCCAGAGGGAAGGCTCCTCCCCTTTCTCAGAAAAGATTGCCACATCAAACTTTGAAATGCTTGTAAACCCTTGAATAAAGCCAGTGAAGTGACTAGCTTCTGGTGATACACAGATGGCGAAAATCCTTCAACATAAGTTATACTCGTTTTCTGCGGTATGCTCTTCTTTACATCCCTTTACAAGTGCAAAATTTATAAAGCTTGTCTGAGCAATCTGGAAGAAAGGGCAAGGATCTGAAGATACTCTGCAGAGTTCAGCGTGGAGAGGTCTAAGAGATGATTGGAGGGAAGACACACACCCCCTACACAGCAGCGAGGATGAGGCTGTCAATCACCTGGAGCTCAATCCCTGTGTCAAGAAAACTTATATGAGTCACTTCTGATAGCAGAAGAATGAGGCAGCAGACAGAAATGACACTTCGTGCTTTTAATTGAGACAAGTACAAACTATAAAGGGTTAAGTTTTTTTACATGTCACATCTGGCGGTTTACAACCATTTTAAAAGGGTGCCTCTCCGCCAGCCTTTCGTTCACTCAGAGTACCAGCAAAAAAAAAAAAAAAAAGTATTTACACACACACACACACACACACACACACACACACACACACACACACACACACACACACACAGTATCTCACAAAAGTGAGTACACCCCTAGTGAAAATGTCCAAATTGGACCCAATTAGCCATTTTCACCAAGATTACACCAAGGATCCCTTTGCAGACAAACGATCCGGATGTTGCTTTTCTGAAGAATCTTTATAGTTATCTCAGGCAAACTTCAAACACACACGGATATCCAAATGTCAATTTTTCTTTTTTTTTTTGTGCCGTGTGTTAGGGCTGCAGTTGCTGGAGATCCCATGCCAGAGTTTCATTATGTGAGCCCTCAACACCGGCCTTTACATACTTGCCCCTCAGATGCATCTCCACCAAACATTCAGCAGCTACATGTCCAGCAACATTATCAACCTCACCTAACTAACCAACGCCCACTAAGCAACATTTGCTTAACTCCACTAACTGCATCACAGGGATGATACATCAGTCCTAACAACATCCACTACCAATCCTATCAGTCCTCAGGTTCACAGTTGCACTCTTATGGAAGTCAATCCCGGTTTTCAAATTCCCCCAGTCCGTATTATCAGGATCTCTAAAGTGGTGGTAAACATGTACCCAGTGAAGTTAAGCTAAACTCCATCTTATGTTACATGTTACATATGTCCCTCACTAAACATGAGAACACTAGATGAACAGTCTAAATTGTACACAGCTGTTACGTACAGAATACGTGTTCCGGGTTCAAGCCAAGATTTCCTGTCTTATATCTGGGAGACAATATCAAAGCAGAGCTCAGCCATTAAGAGAAAGCAGCATTTTCAATTAATGAATACAAAGCTTCCTCTGATTAGCTGAGCTGAGGTGGGCTGATGATGTCACAACCTTGGATTTAACCAAGGAGACAGGAAGTCTCGGATCACACCTGGGACACCGTGCGGTATGCTGTATATAGCTGCATCTACATACAGTTTATACAGCACATCCAGCGCCGTCACATGTTAGTGAGGGACATAGTTCCCAGCAAACTATGTACAGCCATAGACAAAAGTTTTGAGAATGACGTAACTAATAATTGTCATAAAGTCTGCTGCTTCAGTGTTTTAGATCTTTTTTTGTCAGATGTTACTATGGTACTGTATACTGAAGTATAATTACTAATTAATATTTGTGTCATTCACCAAAAACAGTTGGTCACAGCTGTAAAGTTCGACGAAAGATGGAGTTCAGCTTAAGGAGATACACAGAAATGGCACATACATTGCTTATATGTTTTGCAGCATATCTGTTCAAAGTGTTACATTTAAATAGTTTGTCTGAGAGTTTTTTTTTTTTTTTTTTTTTAAAAACAGGGGGGAGTGTAGAAATCACACATGGCATAGCTCAATGTGGAGTGTTTTTAAAGCCGACTGGAGGGAAGAGCATCACCCTCCTCTACACAGCTCACAGGAACAGAGCTGGGGCTGTCAATATGGTTGAGCTCCCTCCCCGGTCACCATTTTTGTTTTCATGTTGGATACCCAATGAAGTTACAAGTTCAAGTTAATACGCATAAATGACTAAAATTTCTACATACTTTTTTTACTTTTCTATCTGCAGCACTCGCTTCCCTACATCTGTTCAAAGTGCTGAATTTAGAAAGCTTGTCAGAGTTCTTAAGACTGAAATTGCACTTAGTACATACTATAGAGGGATTTGTTTTGGTTAAGTCTCCATTTTTTGGCAATGTTGGGATACATAGTTGTCTTTCACGGACAATAAAATCTTTATTTGGCATGCAAGAACAATGTGCTTTATTTCCAAGTTTAAACATAGTGCACAACAGATGCAAAGATTATTATGGATGAAGTACAAAAATAATAATAAGGTTTAAAATACACTCACTGGCCACTTTATGTACACCTGTTTAATTGCTTTGTAAGACCTCTTTCACACGGGCGTTCCGTATGTCCGTATATCACCCCATCCGTCTGCGGGCGATATACGGACATAATGCATGTCAATAGGATTGCGGATGTCAGCGGATGACCATCCGCTGACATCAGATTTGCGTCCTTTCAGTTCTGTTCCGTTTTTTGGAACAGAACAGAACCCTATTTTTCTTCCGTTTAAAAAAACCGAAAGGACGCAAAAGCAGATGTCAGCGGTGTCATCCGCTGACATCCGCAATCCCATAGACATACATTATGTTCGTATATCATCCGCAAACGGATGGGATGATATGAGGACATACAGACCGGATGACACAAGTGACTGAACGGACGACAAAAACGGAGCGCCCGTGTGAAAGAAGCCTTACACACATTGCTAATCAGCTAATCACATGGAAGCAACTCAGTGCATTTAGTCATCTAGAAGTGCAGAAGATGACTTGCTAAGGTTCAAAACGAGCACCTAATAAACGTGGCTGGTGAGTGTATTCACACATATTGATACTGCCACAGAAACTCTCCTGAGGACATGAAAAATAGTCCACAAGTGTATCACACATCGTAATATCAAAATTGTTGGGTCGCAGTCCAGTATAATGTGCAGAGGGTAAATTGATCTCGTCCTCTTCTTTGACGGTAATGCCTTCTTTGTCCCGTATAATGTTGTGCATAACAGAACATGCTTGCATAACTAGATCTGCATTCTCCAGGCACAGTTGAATGGTGGTATGGAATATGTGCCATTTGCTTGTCAAAATGCCAAAGATGCATTCATTAAGGCGCCTTACATGACTCAGCCAGAAATTAAAGTTTTTTTTTTTGGGGGGGGGGGGGGGGGGGCAGAAGAGTCAGATTGTACCTGGCATAAAGCTTTTAGGACAGTGATCGTGAACCTTGGCACCCCAGATGTTTTGGAATTACATTTCCCATGATGCTCCTCCACTCTGCAGTGCAGATGAGCATCATGGGAAATGTAGTTCCAAAACATCTAAGGTGCTAAGGTTCGCCATCACTGCCTTAGGAGATGCCTTGAAAGTGCAACTGTCTCATCAGCTACAAGCACGTGTCATATCAGACCCTGCAGTTCCTGGAAGAGGTTTGTCTGATGAAAAATGGAAGCGGCTCTCAAGTAGCCTTCTCCTCATTTCAGATACTCTAAAAATTCTCGAGTCTGCAGTATGCCCCAATATCAACAGCTACCAACTCAATCACTGTAACAGATTCCCATAAGCACAGAGGAGAAGTATTTTTTATAATTAAAAAACCTGGACCAAGATCCAGACAGCATCTGAATTTGGACGTGTTTTCCATCCAGGGCTCCAACACAGTTAGGGAATTAAGTCTTTCCCCCGAAATCCATTGGAGATCTCCTGCCACATGGATGTATCTGGAACAGGCATTGCAGTAGACCGAAGCTCCTCCCATATTGCTTGACACGTGTCATGCAAAATTCCTGAGATTGTAGAGATTCCCAACAAAAAGTAGTGGTTTAGGGACATAGAATGATTGTCCAGATGCCAGAAACCTAGGAAGAGTAGTGATATTTTAAGGAATACTTTTACAAACAGAACATTCAATAACAAGCCCTTCATGTTTACTATGCAGGGAGAACACAAAGCAGCCGCCATGAAGTGCTCGGAGTGCAATTTGGGGGGGGGGGGGGGTGATGCTGGCAAAATGCCAAGAAATGTCTGTATGGCTGACAGATTTTCCAAATTAATTTAGAGAGAAAAAAAAGTTACATATATTGTGAGTGCTGGTCAGTTAGGAAAATTTTAAACTAAAATTTAAAATTAGGAAATGATGAAAGGAATCCAACATTACGCTGGAAATAATCAAGCAGAAAGGCTGGCTTACCTCAGGTTAAGTAGGAGTCACTCTTCTGGAGGCACATAACCTCTCATGTACGTGTTCATCCATTCCAAGCGTGGATGCAACTTTTCCAATAAAAAGTCGAACGTTGGTACAGACATTCGGGTGAAATTTTAAATTTTTCGGAAAACGTCACAAATCTGCATAGTGCAGAGCAACAAATCCTTCAGAGGGTTTCTTGAGCAGCATGGGATGTGTCCAGTACCTGCGTCTTCTCTCAGAAATCTTCCTCCTCGTGATGTTTCGTCGCCTCACATACGACATGACAATTAATGTTTCATGGTCCCAAAATCCATAAAAATCCATTGCTATAAAGCAAGTAGAATACAGCAAGGAACCGGGAAGCAAACCGCAAAGCAGCATGGGAAGCACAATGCACGCTGGGGAAAAGCAAAGAATCATGGGAAAATTTCCATAATTCAGTAAAAACTGATGAATAAAAACGGATGAAAAACGGAGGACAACTGACGAACAACTGACGAAAAATGGATATAAAAACGGAAATTAAAATGGATGTGAAACTGATGTTAACTGAAAAAAAAAAACCTGACTGAACTGAACGGTCCGCATGTGTGAAAGGGGCCTTAAGCTTACTTTATCCCCCCCCCCTTTTTTTTTTTCTCTTTTCTTCCTCTCTTTCCTTCTCTGGGTCTTCTTTTTTACTTTTATATAAAATAGAAAAAAGGGAGTGGACAGTGCTTCAATTATCCTCTATAATGATTTCTTGCCGTTTATGTAATATCAACACTGGTTTACTGGCAAGAAAAGTTATATGCTTTGCAATTAGATATGCTAAGGTCTATATATTATTAATGTAACGCTCAGGATCTTTTCCTGGTTTAAATAAAATATTTGGAAGAAAAAAAAAAAAAAAAAAAAGAATATATTGCATGTTCTTCTTTTTTGAAGCATAGTGGTGTGAAGTGACCCAACTGAACACAGGACAAATTGCCTTGTCTATACACTGGTACTGTGCTCAGTAGAGTAACGTTCAGACATCCTCCAAACTATTTTTTTTTTTTTTTTTACTCTAATGGGCTGCTGGCAAGGTCATTCCCACCCTACTAGAGAACTGTGGGTGGGTATGAAATGACCCACAGCTAACTGAAGCAAAAAGGAGAAAAAAAAGTGGGTATGAGTTCAGAGTATGCCTAGAGGGTGCCAAAGCTCATCCTAGTGCTGGGAAAGGCTATCCAATACCCCTGGTGTGAATGGGTCCTCAAATGTATTTTGGTAAAGAGTTCTATTGGATTTAGATCAGTTGAGCGTGGGAGCCATTCAATGGTTATCAATTCCTTCATCCTTCAGGAACTGGCTGCATACTCTCACCACATGAGTCTGGGCATTGTCGTGCACCAGGAGGAACCCAGGACCCACTGCACCAGCGTAGTGTCTGACAATGGGTCCAAAAGTTTCATCCCGATATCTAAAGGCAGTCAGGGTGCCATTGTGTAGCCTGTAGAGGTTTGTGTGTCCCTCCATGGATATGCCTCCCACACCATCACTGTCTCACCAACAAACTGATCATGCTGAACGATGTTATAGGCGGCATAATGTTCTCCACAGCTTCTCCAGACGCTTTCAAATCTGTCATGTGCTCAGGGTGAACCTGCTCTCATCTGTGAAAAACACAGGGTGCCAGAAGCGGATCTGCCAATTCTGGTGTTTAATAGCAAATGCCAATTGAGCTCCACGGCCCGCTAGAGGACATAAGGCCCTCAGGCCACTCTCATTAAGTCTGTTTCTGATTGTTTGGTCAGAGGCATTCCCACCAGTGGCCTGCTGGAGGTCATTTTGTAGGGCTCTGGCAGTGCTCATCCTGTTCCTCCTTGCACAAAGGAGAAGATACCAGTACTGCTGATGGGTTAAGGACCTTCTATGGCCCTGTCCAGCTTTACTAGAGTAACGGCCCGTCTCCTGGACTCTCCATGCTCTTGAGACACAGCAAACTGTCTGGCAATGGCACATATTGATGTGCCATCATGGAGGAGCTGGACTGCCTGTGCAACCTCTATAGGGTCCAGGTTTTGCCTAATGCTTCCAATAGTGACACTGATCCTAGACAAATGCCAAACTAGTGATAAAACAGTCAGAAAAGATGCAAAAAAATGAGAAAGGCTAGTGCTAGGGACGTCAGCTAAAACATTGTTTATTTTAGCATATGAACAACAGTCAAATAAAAATCCAATGCGTTTTGGCCATCAGGCCTTAATCATGGCTGATCATAGCCATGATTAAGGCCTGATGGCCGAAACACGTTGGATTTTTATTTGACTGTTGTTCATATGCTAAAATAACCAATGTTTTAGCCGACATTTATAGCACCAGCCTTTCTCGTTTTTGGTACGGATTGCATGGAGGTTTTACAGAGACCTCACAGACTGTGTGCTGTGTGTTTGAGGCTCACCAGACATTGCATAGGTAGTAGCTCCTGTGCACCTGTTCCAGTTCTCTTCCAGTCAGAAAAGATGAGTAGGGAAAAAAAGGTCAGCAGCCTTCATCTGTAAAACCATCCCTGTTTTGGAGGTCATCTCATTGTTGCCCATCTAGTGCACCTGTTAATGTCATTAAAGCGGAGTTCCACCCAGTGCACATTTTTTTTTTTTTAAAAATACCCCCGGGACAGTCAGGGCTAGTACATTCCACAATGGCTAGCCTCTGATCTGTCCCGGGTTGCACTTACCTTTTAGGAGAAATAATTACCTTGAAAAAGTATTGTCCAGCGCTGCCATCTCAGGTGTGGGCAGCTTGAAGCCAGCGCGATCCTCTTCGGCGTCCTCTTCCTTCTTCTTCGGTCCCACGATGCACTGCACCGGCCCCGACGTCATTTCCGGTGCCGCAGCGTCATCCCTGCACAGCTTCTGGGCATGCCCAGAAGCTGTTTAGAAGGGAATGACGGGCGCGCGCCGGAACTGACGTCGGGGCCGGTGCAGGCGCAATGATTCTTGGGAGCGATGACGTTCAGCTCCCAGGAATCATTGCAAAAGCCAGGAAGTGACGACGGGCCGCGGAAGCCGAGGGGAGGAAGAAGGAAGTAAGGTAAGTATATTTTCTCTACAAGGTAAGTAAAAAAAGAAAAATTGTGATTATCCATTTGTTTTTCAGGTGACCCGGAGCGAGAAGATGGAGGTAAGTATAAAATTAGGGTGGAACTCCACTTTAACACCAAAGCAGCCAAAATTGATTAACAACCCCCTCTGCTACCTAACTGACCAGATCAAGATCACAAGAGTTTAATTGACTTGATGTTATACTCTGTTCAAAAAGGGTTCCTTTAATTTTTATGTGCGTATTTTGTTAGAGAGTAACCCCAGTTTTGTTGAGAGAAAAAAAAAAAAAAAAAAAACAATCCTCTCTAGGTGATCAATGTACATTGTAAGGATTTTACCAAAACTTTGTTGCAGAGTCCTACCCCCCTTTCTGCTCTAAAGGATAAGCTCTTTGTTAGATCATGTCTTGTGCAGGACTGATTGTCAACAGGAGTGACTATTTTGATATTAATCAGCTGATGCACTTGAGAGTTCTAATGAGGAGAGTGTCAGGGTCTGCGTCTCTTTAAGGGCCCTTTCACACGGGCGCTCCGTATGTCCGCAAATCATCCTTTTTTTGCGGATGATTTACGGACATAATGTAAGTCAATGGCATTGCGGATGTCAGCGGAATACCATCCGCTGACATCCAATTTTCTTCCTTTCAGTTCTGTTCCGTTTTTTGGAACGGAACAGAACCCTATTTTTCCTCCGTTCAAAAAACGGAAAGGAAGCAAAAATCGGATGTCAGCGGTGTCATCCGCAATGCCCATAGTTGTGTTCAAAATTATTTAACCCCCAATGCTGTAAAGGGTTTTAGGGAATTTAGTGTACATTTGTAATTGTATTCAGAATGAAATCCTACAAGGACTTCTTAAAAGCAGGCCTCGACAAAACCCAGGCGCCAGGTCGCATTTGCGACTAGAATTAGCGACCTGGCACCTGGGGTGCCCTGCAGAAGGTGTCCTGTCATTTTTGCACGGACTTCTGCGCACGGACTTCCGGGCCGTCTGAAAATTGAGGCCCTGGCTTTTCGGCCTACTTGAGATGAGAGGCTTGCAATGGGGAACTGGCGCCCTCTTGTGGTGGCCAGGAGTAATGACTGTTGTAATTACTGTTTCCACTGCCTGATTGTTCACAATGCATTACCATCTCCCTGTCCAGTTAGTTACCTTTGACAGGGAGTGTGGTTATTTATAATTAATTTATTTTTTAAATGTAAAAACTAAATATTTTTTTCTTTTTAATTATTAAAAAAAAAAAATATATATTTTTTTCCAATTATTAAAAATTATATAATATAAATATAATCTTTTTTTTTTTTTTTCTCATCGCCATGCCACAGCCGAAGGCCCCTTTCACACGGGCTGTCTGATCAGGTCCGCCTGTCAGTTTTTCAGGCAGACCTGATCGGACCCTTCATTCTCCTCTATCTGATCCTGTCCTCCAAAAGCAGACGGGTGGTGGTTCTATTTTCTATCCATCCCGTGGATCGGATCAGATGGCATCGGATGGAAAGAGACAGTCTGTTTTCATCCAATTGCGCTAGAGGAGAGTGGGGTTCTAGTCGTATTTATGTGTAAATTTAGTATCCGTTTTATTAAATAAAGCTTGGTTGTTAGTTTAAAAAAAAAAAAAAAAAAAACTGGCTCCTAACTTTTTTAGCTGGCTCCTAGATTTCAGGAAAATTTGTCAAGCCCTGGGTTAAAGAACCATATGCAACTAAAATGACATCAATTGGTTTTGTAATACAGTAGTAAATGTTTCTTTTGTGAATTCTTCATTGACACAATTATTCAACCCCTTAAAGACTACCACTCCGAAGAACAGAGGTTCATTGAAGGGTTTTCAATCAGGTATTGAAAACACCTGTGGATGTCAGGGAGCAGCAATAAAGCCTAATAAGCACCAATTAGGCAGCTTTAAAATGACTGTGATACTCAGCTCCTTCTAGACATTTACTGGTGTGGTTACAAACATGGTGAAGTCATGAGAATGGTCCAGGAAGACAAGAGAAGAGGTGATTACTCTTCACAGGAAGGGCAATGGCTATAAGAAGATTGCAAAGATGTTAAACATACCAAGAGACACCATAGGAAGCATCATTCATAAATTCAAGGCAAAGGGCACTGTTGAAATGCTACCTGGTCGTGGCAGAAAGAAGATGCTGACTTTGACTGCTGTGCGCTACCTGAAGCGTAGAGTGGAGAAAAGTCCCCGTGTGACTGCTGAGGAACTGAGAAAAGATTTGTCAGATGTGGGTACTGAAGTTATACTGCGTAATGAAGGCCTCCATGCTAGAACTCCCAGGCGCACCCCCTTGCTGTATCCAAAGAAAAGAAGAGTCGACTGCAGTATGCCAAAAGTCATGTGGACAAACCACAGAAGTTTTGGGATAGTGTTCTGTGGACTGATGAAACAAAATTAGAACTGTTTGGGCCCATGGATCAACGCTATGTTTGGAGGAGGAAGAACAAGGTCTATGAAGAAAAGAACACCTTGCCTACTGTGAAGCATGGCGGGGGGTCAATCATGCTTTGGG
This sequence comes from Pelophylax lessonae, assembly GCF_965119305.1. NCBI lineage: Eukaryota > Metazoa > Chordata > Amphibia > Anura > Ranidae > Pelophylax > Pelophylax lessonae. Next base: position 512,779,533 of record NC_138769.1, read on the forward strand.
GCTGTTTTGCTTCTGCAGGTACAGGAAATCTTCAGCGTGTGCAAGGTACCATGAATTCTCTTCAGTACCAGGAGATATTGGATGACAATGTGATGCAGTCCATCACAAACCTGAGGCTTGGGAGACGTTGGACCTTTCAACAGGACAATGATCCCAAGCATACCTCCAAGTCCACTAGAGCATGGTTGCAGATTAAAGGCTGGAACATTTTGGAGTGGCCATCACAGACACCAGACTTAAATCTGATTGAGAACCTCTGGTGGGACTTAAAGAAAGCAGTTGCAGTGCACAAGCCTAAGAATGTGACTGAACTGGAGGCTTTTGCCCATGACGAATGGGCGAAGATACCCGTAGATCGCTGCAAGACACTTGTGTCAAGCTATGCTTCACGTTTAAAAGCTGTTATAACTGTAAAAGGATGTTGTACTAAGTACTAAGATTGAATGTCACTTGGGGGTTGAATAAAACTGATAATGATGTGAGCACAGAAAAGACATTTGTAGTTATTTCATTATAAATGTTATGTTATATTTGTCTGACCTACACGTGCCTCTTTGATTTATTTGTAAGCAGGATGACTGAATGATCAAAATCAATGTCAAACTGGCCAAAACAATCAATTTCAGTGGGGGTTGAATAGTTTTGAAAACAACTGTACATTATGTCCGTATATCATCCGCAAACGGATGGGATGATATGCGGACATAGGGAGCAGATGACACAAGTGTCATCCGCTCCGTGAAAAAAAAAAAAAAAAAAAAGGACAGGAACGGAGCCAAAAAAAACTGATCGCCCGTGTGAAAGAGCCCTTAAGGTGATTAACCCTTTTGTAACATCTTACAAAAAAAAAAAAAAAAAAAAAAAAAGCCTAAAATCTGCCTTGTATTCTAGTACAAACATCTGAGAAATTCATTGAGCCAATCACACAAGCAGGAAATGACATTTCTGGACGTCTTTCATACAGCAACTGTGTACGTAATGCCTCCAGGTTGCCATTTTGCAAAACTTACAGTAAATTAAGGCTGCTGCAGATTGAAGCAGAAAGGGCATTTTTAAAGAGTTACTAAACCCACTACAGTAAAATCAGTCTGTATATACTGTGAAACCTAAGAGGTTAAATTGTCTGCATTGTGTAAAAAGATGTTTGACCCTGTCTACTTTGATCCTCCCATTCTTCCACTATCCCCAATCCATCTCCTGATAGTACAGAGCCTTGGGGGCAAGCTGCACATGCTCAGTTTGGTTTGTATTGCTTTTTTTCTTAGGAGACTGCATGTGATCAGCACAGGGCTAACCAGCACTGTCCAGACAGAGTCAGGGGTCCTACAGCCTCATAGGACATGTAAAAAGAAATGGCTGCACATAGGAACAAACAGGAATGTCCCACTGACATTACCCACACCTGTGAGGGAGGAGGTTACTCATGTACTTCCTTGGGAATATACAATAAATGGACTTATTTATTCCAGCGTGCAGCCATTCTTTTCTATATGTGTTTCCTATGGCAGGCAGGCAAGCTTATGTGCGCACCTGTGAGGGGATTCCCACCCATCTAATCCACTCACCTGAAGTGGCGTATACTTTGTTCTCCATTTCAAAGCCTCATAGGACTGTCAGGGGAGAATGAAAACTCCTCCTACAAGCTTTAACCAATGCTTGGCCAGACACTAATAGAAGTCACAAGACTGCTATATACTGCTGATGAGAAAAGGTTTAAGTTTACTAAAATAAATGCATTTCAACGTTCTGTGCGAGACCAGAATGCAGAGTCCTGGGTTTAGTAACACTTTATTACTAAATAAGACTTAATTATTAAAAATACAATATGGCTTGTTGTTGCGGTTGTGTGTATATATATATATATATATATATATATATATATACACACATACACATACATATACACACACACACATATATATATATATATATATATATATATATATATATATATATACATACACATATATACACACACACACACACACACAAACACACTTTTTTTCCTTTTTTGGGGGGGGTCAATATTTTTCCCAGGAGAGTGGAGTTAGCCTTTAAATGCTAGCAGTCTAAGTACTGTATTTGACTTGGTATGGGCCTATCCTATTGCAGCCCCTGCACAGCAGAGCTTTGAAAGTGAAGGAAAAACAGAAACAAGAAGCCAATCAGTTGTTTTATAGCACGTGTCAAACACAAGGGCCGTGGGCTGAATCCGGCCCTCCAGGTCATTTCATATAGCCCTCACATCTCTCCTGCAGCTGCAACACTTGGTTGCTTTTGGCATCTGATGTAAGAAGGGGGGGGGGGTTTCTCAGAACATCTAGTCTTACAGATACATGCAACTCTCTGAAGGGGACCATAATGCTGATGTGGCCCATGATGAAATTGAGTTTGACACCCCTGTTCTACAATGTAAAATAAAGCTTATAGGAAGAAAGAGCAGAGAGAGGAGCTCATCAGTCTGCTTCTTCTCCTCTCACTGGTAAGTCACAGACTGGAGAGACAAGGCCTGAAGCATGGAACAGCAGGTATTCTGTGCTGGCAGACATGGCTGTACTGTGTGGCAGAGCTGTGTAAATCCCAGGTCTGGATGGACAGGATTATACATTGACTCCTAGCTATGTATTGGATGTCTGTATTAGGCTGTGTGCCCAAAGCTCAGCTCTAAGCAGCAGCACCTATGAGCTCAGCCTTAGTGGTGACTTACCTTCCCTGTCCATGCTCCCATATACTGTGACTAAGCACACTTACCACTCTCCCACAGAAAGCTCTGCCAGTAATGACACTAGAGGAGTACACGAGGAGAATGTATGCAGCTCACTCACCTGGTTCATAACCTAGAAGAGAAGCAGAATATGAGTGAGCATTGCCCCTGAATACACTGAACTCCTGTCCCCGGAGGAATGGCGCTTCTCACCTCAGGATTAGCCTCCAGTGGCAGCCAACGCATAGCCTGCATGGTGTCTTCGCTTATTCCTACTCCCTATGGAAGCTCCTGTCACAGCACTCCACAGCCTGCTGCCTACTAAACTTCACCCAAGGACCACTTTACTTTACAAACACGGGGGGGGGGAAAGCGCTAATACCGGCTACCGTCACCTGCACAGCAAACTCTTATTAGTAGGGGTTATTAACACAAGATTAGAATAACATAATTACACGTGAACCAGACAGGGCATATGCATTCGTTTCCCGGAGCAGAGTGGTATATGTTCTATACGGGATAACGGCGTCTCCCCTTTATCAGCTACAAATGGACTCTTCTAGATCACGAAGCGTGCAGTGGGACGCACAGCATTGGCTAGCGGTGCTCCGCGCCGGGAGTGATGGTGACGTAACGTAGGGCTGAACTGTCCAGTCATTCTACTGCTTCCTGAATCATGCGCCCGCCTCCTATATCTGATAGGCTAGAAGTAGGTAGGCGTGCTCATTGTGGGCTGTTCCAATAGGTAGTTTCGCCTAAGTAAATGAGTCTTGGGGTTTCGCACCTTTGGTTACTAGTAACATTGCAGTGTTATGCAAAGTGACTTTAAAAACCTTTATATTTGTGTGAGCACGCTGCGAGCCTTCTACATTACACAGCAATGTAGGCAGCGCTTCACTGGCCTGGGTGCCAGGTACAAACATGGTGGCTGCTGTCACAACTTGAAGTCATGTGATTTAGAGCTCATGTGACAGTCGCTGGGTATGATGGGAAATACTGCTGACACTGTGGTGTAAGGATGTTGGAGAGAGAGCTGTCAGGAGCAGGTAGGTGGGGGAGGTGTGCTGAGATCACATGTGTGTGCATTGCCATGGATGAGATGTCTGAGCTCCAGGGACAACCCCATGTGTGTGCACAAGCATGTCATTGGGTCTGTGTGTCACAGGAAGCCTTCCCCTTTTGTCTATAGTTGTTTTCATCTGTCACAGATTATTCTTCGGTTGGGCATTCACCAACATAGCACAAGTTGTATGCCTTAAAGTAGAACTGAAGGCACAACTTATTTTATTTTGGATATAACCCGCCGTTTTTAATTTTTTGTCTGTGTCCCAGCGGCAGAATTTCTCTTCAGTTCCTGTCTCAGATCCAAAACAGGAAGTTAGAGGAAATCCCCCATCTCCAAAGTGAGAGAATCCCTGGTTGCCAAAAAAACTGTTCTTGTTGGAAGATTTCCCCTCTTTTCCTGTTCTAGTGATAACCCAAAGTGTGGGATTTTGGTGACTGCATTCAATTTCTTCTCTAACACTTGTTTTTCCTTTATTGTCATCTGGTAATCTTGCCATGAAAGTGGTTGTAAACCCTTCCATGTACCCAGTGCAGGAACTATCCTCAGGTGATGCACAGAGATTAAACAAATCCTACATAGGTTGTACCTGTTTATCTGTGGTCTTCTCTTCTCTACATTTGTTCAAAGTCCAGAATTTATAAAACTTGTCTGAGCTGTCAGAAAAAGGGGCAGAGAGCTAAAATTACCATCTGCAAAGCTCAGTGAGGAGAGCTGATTGGAGGGAAGGGACACGCCCCCTTTACACAGCACACAGGAACAAAGCTGAGGCTGTCAATATGCTGGCGCTCCCTTCCCTGTCACCTTTTTTCTCTTGGTGTCGGGAACATTTTCAGAATGATTCATGCTGATAGCAGAGGAACAAAGCAACAGACAGAAATGACACTTAGTACTCCTAATTGAGACAAGTACACACTATAGAGGGATAAGCTTTGCTCATAATTCATGTCTGAGATTTACAACAGCTTTAACTCTCTTCCTGTCCTAGCACAAGCGTACAAGCGTACTAAGCAGTGTTATCACCTAAGAACAGGGAGTATAGTAGGGCTACACAAAACCTCCCTCTCTTCCCCATTAGAGGTAGGTGCCCTGTAGTCCCAAGAGAGAGCAGGGAACAATGCTGATAACTTCCTGTAATCTCTATCTCTGCATTGTTATCAACACACAAGGTTCCTGGCTGGATGAACACACATAATACACATAATAATGTAAACGCATTGTTAGAGTTCTTATACCCTTTGAAGTGATACTAAAGACTCAGTTTTTATTTGTTAAAAATAGCAAACATGATCTACTTACCTGCTCTGTGTAATGGTATTGCACACAGCAGCCCTGATCCTCCTATTCTCAGCCCCCCCCGAACTCTTGGCTCCTCCCCCCTGCTCAGTGCGCTCATGTGTACTGGCTCCTAAGCCGCCTCTGTGAGTCCATAAGACACACCGCATGGCTTGAGCCTGCTCCTTAATAACTGGCTGTGATGGACAGCAGTGGAAGTCAATGGCTGCCACTGCTGTGTCTCAGCCACTGTGAAGGGAGAAACAAAGGAGAGCTGCTGCTCTCGTGCACATTGCGGAATCAGGATTGGTCTCAGGTAAGTATTAGTGGGGGCTGAGATGGGAGCTGCATCCAGAAGGTTTTTTTTTTCCTTTATGTATGGAATACGTGAAGGTAAAAAAAAGAACCTGCAGCCTTTACAACCACTTTAAGGGTTCATGCACACTAGGAACAAAAAAAAAAAAAGGCAAGGAAATGGGAATTGCCAAGTCAATTGTTCATGAAAGCGTGACTCAGAATTTGAACTTGAGAAAGGACACCATTTTGGTAGTGTGGATAACGTCCAAAGACCCACTACATAGGCTCTGAATGCCATCCCACATGAAGACTTCCAGGGACAAACCTTCAGGCAGTTCCAAAATATGTGCAGGGGAGTATCCTCTTCTGAAGAGCAATGCCAGAACAGATTAGATGTTTGCAGAAAAATCCTGGGAAAAACTGCTAGAGCCTAATACCAATGCAAGATAATATTGTAGCCCTGCTCCTGATATTTGTTGGGTATGGGGATGAATTGTGTGGAAATAGCGTGCCTTTTCAATTTGAGCAGTGGAGAATGTCAAACCCAACTCACTCCTAGTTCTGTATTTAAAGCAGAGCTCCACACAAATGGGGAAGCTCTGCTTTTTTGCTTACCCCCCCCCCCCGGCACAATTGGCACTTTTTGGAGGGGGGGGGGACAGGTGCCTGGTTTGACAGGTAACCCGCTCCCACTTCCGGCTGACTTTGCCCCGGCAAACTCATCCGGAAGTTCAGCCCCCCTTCTTCCCCCCCCCCTCGCCGCTGGGCCATTCACAAAGCACAGTGCGCTGCGCAAGTAGGGAACTGGGAATCAAACTGCAAAGCTTCACTGCCAGTTTTCCTTACCCGAAATGGTGGCGGCAACACACGATTATAAAATTTGACTCAGCTGAAGACACTCCTGAGTTCGTGGATAGGTAGGTGCCCTAATACTAAAAGTCAGCAACTACAATAATTATTTTTCTTTAGGAATCTGGACCGCCTCTTTAAAGCGGAGTTCCGCCCAAAAGTGGAAGCTCCACTTATCTGCTTTCTCCCCCTCACTGATGCCACATTTGGAACATTTTAGGCGAAAGGGGTGCCTGTTTTTGACAGGTACCCATCCTCACTCCTGGGAGATCCTGGCTGTGGAGAGGTCACTCCTTCCTCCACTGCGGGGCCATTCACAAAGTGCAGCGTCCTTCACGCATGCGCAGTGGGGAACCATCTGTGAAGCCGCGAGGCTTCACTGCCAGTTTCCCTTACAGGCAATTGCGGTGGCAGCACCTGAGAGCTTATGGAAACATCAGCTTGGGTGCCGACATCGCTCGATTCCAGGACAGGCAAGTTTCTGAATATTAAAAGTCGGCAGTTACAGTATGTGTAGCTGCTGACTTTTAATTTTTTTTGTTGGGGGGGGGGGGGGCGGAACTCCTTGGAACTCCGCTTCAAGGAGAGTTTAAAAGTTTGTACAGGTGTGAGAGAAGGTAGGGAGTGTTAAAAGTAGTAAGTATAACAGGGGGAACTAAACTCATTGATTTAACTGTTTAAAAAAAAAAAACATTACATTCCCGGCATGCGGAACTGCTAACTGTCATATTTGCTTGTGCTTTCAACCAAACTGTCAAACAATCAAATGGTTGGCTCAGTCATAACTGATCACATATGCACCACCATGGCAATTGCAGATAAAGCAGAAGATAAGATGGCAGCTTCCATGGCTAATAAAGATAGGAGGGTTTAGTTCCACTTTCACTCTTCCAGTTTAGATGATCAACAGCAGCAGTCAGCCTGGGGGGGGGGGGGGGGGGTTGAGTTTAATGCTGTCTATGCACATTGTCATGGGCCTGCTCTAAGCCTTCATTCACATCTAGTAAGCACTTATGGAAGCCAATTTTCTTGCCCATGTACACATGTTTTTCTTAACAATGTTTTTGCAAGTTGCTGGGTGGCAAGAGTGGAGGAGGATACCAGAAAAGAACAGGCGTTCAGTTGCAAAAGCACAATACGTTTGTACCGCATCGTGCGCCTGAGCTCAGAGATGTGAGCAGACTGAAAAGAATATGTTTCCTGTTGCTGAACGTTATGTGTAGGCTTAGGAACAAAAACACATGCAGAAACATTCAGGCATGAATATAGCTTAATATATTAGGGTGGATCCTATTGGTGGACGGTCGGACGCATGCGCAGTTGAGGAGGACGGCGGCCATCTTTATGGTTTGAAACAGGATACCACGCCGGCTCCACACATACAGATATGCTGCTGCCACTCTGCAATATTGTAAGTTGCTCTCTTTTGCTTTCATAAAACTCATTGGAAATTCTACACTATGAGGCCTTTTTTGCCCTTCTTGTTTTCTATGAGAGTATATATGCAGAGTAGGAGACTTGTGGGGATACTACTACCAAGGACGCAGTGCTTCAGATCGTGGACTAACAGATTTATATCTTCTGCGGTTTATGACCTTTTTGGTCTAAAGCCCCGTACACACGTACCGATCGTCGGCCGAACGATCGGCCGTCTTTTGTCCAGGGCTGTCGTGTCTGTTAAAAAATGCAAAAGACTGCACACGAATTTTGTCGGCCAACAACAGCCGATTGCAGAAGTGATGTCATGTGATGGTTAACTTTCCTTGTCTTTTTTCTTTTCTGAGCATGCCCAGTCTTGCTAATCTGCTGTCTGTCGGCCGAAATCTGTACTGACTGGCGAACAATCGGCCGTTCTGGTGTTGGCCTACAAAAATTTTAATGCCTGCACGACAGATTCTGTTCGGCCGAAAATGCGCTGTCGGAAGCTTCATACTAACAAGCTTACAATCGGCCGATCGGTCGGCGGCCGACAATCGCTACGTGTGTACGGGGCTTAACAGTCCGGTAAGGGCATTTGAGATACCTTTCCTCTGGTGTTGGACCTATAGCACTCTGTAATTTCCAGGATTGCCTGTGTGGATTCACTGTTTGGGATATCTAAGAATTTTTATGGACTTTTTAATTTGACCAATATTTAGGATATATCCTTTTATGTTTTATATGGACTTACCTGTGTGATCAGCGCTACACCTTTACCACATAATTGTTCAATTGATTTTTTCCAAATCTTTTGTGTAACTGCTTTTATAATTTATTTTATTTACTTTTAGGTAATTGACATTTAGCGCAGCAATCATTATATACAGTGGGTACGAAAAGTATTCAGACCCCCTTAAATTTTTCACTCTTTGTTATATTGCAGCCATTTGCTAAAATCATTTAGGTTCATTCTTCTTCCTCATGAAGGTACACACAGCTCCCCATACTGACAGAAAAACACAGAATTGTTGACATTGTTGCAGATTTATTAAAAAAGAAAAACTGAAATATCACATGGTCCTAAGTATTCCGACCCTTTGCTCAGTATTTAGTAGAAGCCCCCTTTTGATCTAATACAGCCAGGAGTCTTTTTGGGAAAGATGCAACAAGTCTTTCACACCTGGATTTGGGGATCCTCTGCCATTCCTCCTTGCAGATCCTCTCCAGTTCTGTCAGGTTGGATGGTAAACGTTGGTGGACAGCCATTTTTAGGTCTCTCCAGAGATGCTCAATTGGGTTTAAGTCAGGGCTCTGGCTGGGCCATTCAAGAACAGTCACGGAGTTGTTGTGAAGCCACTCCTTCATTATTTTAGCTGTGTGCTTAGGGTCATTGTTTTGTTGGAAGGTAAACCTTCGGCCCAGTCTGAGGTCCAGAGCACTCTGGAGAAGGTTTTTGTCCAGGATATCCCTGTACTTGGCCGCATTCATCTTTCCCTCGATTGCAACCAGTCGTCCTGTCCCTGCAGCTGAAAAACACCCCCACAGCATGATGCTGCCACCATCATGCTTCACTGTTGGGACTGTATTGGACAGGTGATGAGCAGTGCCTTGTTTTCTCCACACATACCGCTTAGAATTAAGGCCAAAAAGTTCTATTTTGGTCTCATCAGACCAGAGAATCTTATTTCTCACCATCTTGGAGTCCTTCAGGTGTTTTTTAGCAAACTCCATGCAGACTTTCATGTGTCTTACACTGAGGAGAGGCTTCCGTCGGGCCACTCTGCCATAAAGCCCCGACTGGTGGAGGGCTGCAGTGATGGTTGACTCTCTACAACTTTCTCCCATCTCCTGACTGCATCTCTGGAGCTCAGCCACAGTGATCTTTGGGTTCTTCTTTACCTCTCTCACCAAGGCTCTTCTCCCCACGATAGCTCAGTTTGGCCGGACGGCCAGCTCTAGGAAGGGTTCTGGTCGTCCCAAACATCTTCCATTTGAGGATTATGGAGGCCACTGTGCTCTTAGGAACCTTAAGTGCAGCAGAAATCTTTTTGTAACCTTGGCCAGATCTGTGCCTTGCCACAATTCTGTCTCTGAGCTCTTCAGGCAGTTCCTTTGACCTCATGATTCTCATTTGCTCTGACATGCATTGTGATCTGGAAGGTCTTATATAGATAGGTGTGTGGCTTTCCTAATCAAGTCCAATCAGTATAATCAAACACAGCTGGACTCAAATGAAGGTGTAGAACCATCTCAAGGATGATCAGAAGAAATGGAAAGCACCTGAGTTAAATATGAGTGTCACAGCAAAGGGTCTGAATACTTAGTACCATGTGATATTTCAGTTTTTCTTTTTTAATAAATCTGCAACAATGTCAACAATTCTGTGTTTTTCCGTCAATATGGGGAGCTGTGTGTACCTTCATGAGGAAGAAGAATGAACTTAAATTATTTTAGCAAATGGCTGCAATATAACAAAGAGTGAAAAATTTAAGGGGGTCTGAATACTTTTCGTACCCACTGTATAATGAATATAGCTTAAAGTGGATATAAACCCGATTCATGAAATTTGACCTGGGCACATATATCTGTAGTGTTTATTTCTCTCTCTCTCTCTAAAGCACTAATTCCCATCTATTTCTGCTGCTCCGTTCTTCTGTTATCAGCATGATAACTTCTGACAAGTTCTCCGAAACAGGAGATAAAAGCAGCTGGAAATTTGAGTCGGGGTGGGTGCATAGAGATAGATTAGCAGAGAGCTGGCCTATTCACAGCACAGCTCTGCAAGTACTGTATATTCGTTCCTCTGCCTATGTGGAGGATGGGGGTTTACCTTTCCTCCAATCAGCTGTCACACAGTGTAAGCCAAGACTACACTCCCAGTGCTGAAACAGGAAGAAAAAAATCTAAGACGATGTGCACTTTCTAAACCCTACTGTATATAAAGCTGAAGACAGCAGATAGACAAAAAAAGAACCTATGTAGGAGGATTTGTTTAAACTCTGTGTATCATCTGAGGCTGTTCATTTCACTGGGCATAGGAGAGGGTTTACATCCACTTTAAAGCGGTATCAGCACTGCTTCCTTCATTAAAATGACTGTACATTGATGCAAAGAGCAACAGGGATATCAGTAGGTTAGCATTGGTCTCTTTGGGGAGCCCAGAGTTGGTCTTATAGCAGGGAACCCTGCAGGCTCCACACCGCATTCTGACCTAATGACATAAATGAAGAGTAACATGCATGTGTGGAGTAATCACTGTGGTGTCTGTCAGTGAGGAGAAAGCTAGATCTACAATCCTACTTATGAACAGCAGCAGGGTTTCCTGCCTAATGTTGTAAACCAAAGAGCCATCAGTCTCTCAAAATTTTTCTTACAGGCTTCGAAAAGTCCAGCAACTTGATTAAATCTTTACCACCTGACCTGTTTGCTGAACTGGTAAGTCATATACATTAATAATGTGTTTATCGAATCCTATGTGTTTTATTGATGGGGCTAAATTATAGGCACAGCTTTTAGTTAGGGATAAAATTACCAGGGGTGAGAATCTCCTGTCAAGTTTTTGTTGGTAATAAAACTGTTGTTGAGATTTCTCCTCACTTCTATGGCCATAGACCTCAACAATACTGGGTAGAGAATGGAAATCGGTCAGGTTTTTTTTAGTGCTATATCTGTTTTGAGTGAGATTTATGTCCAATTAATGGTCGTCAGACAGAACCGGGTTAAAGAAAACCTGACCTGTGGAAGATGTACATAAAATAAGGTAAACAGAAGATGAAGGTCTAGTAGGGAGCAGGGAGCCAGTATTGCCTATGGGCTTCCTGCAGTTGATATTTTCCCCATTACTGAGTAATGTATCTGCATGGAGGCAGACATGTTGGTTGAAGGGATTTGCTACCTCATGTCATACCTCCGTCATCCCCTGAAGACTAGTGATCTGATGGCTGTATGATTAAAGTGGAGCTCCACCCAAAAGGGGAATTTCCGGTTTAAGGGCCCATCCCCCACTCCTGGTAAAAAAAAAATGTCATTTTTGGGGAGTGTGTGGAGGTGGGGGGATGGAGAGTGGGTACTTGATTTTGACATGTACCCGCTCCCACTTCTGCCCCAACTGCCTAGGGCAGGGGTGTAAAATTCAATTTCATTGCAGACCGCATTATCATTGCCATCAAAGGGCCAAACTAGATGTCCAAGGCACCCCAACCCCCTTACATGAGTTGTCAAGAGTCCCCCCCATAATCAGAAGTACCCCAACCCTCCCCTACATTACAATGCACCCCCTATCTTGTGCTGCTGAGGGAAAGAAGCTGGTGGTGGAGCCGGGAAGTGGAAAGTGCAGGGTATGGAGGAGGACCAGAGGAGGGCTGAAGTCAGTTGCCAAAGTCTGCTAAATGCTGAGACCAGGGAAGGTGGAGATAAGGGGGATGCCGCAGCTCCTGGAGAGGGTAAAGGGCCACCTGAAATGGCCTGGTGGGCTAGATTCAGCCCGCGGGCCTTGTGTTTGACACATGTGGCTTAGGTAATCGGAAGTGGAAGTTCTCCAACCCAGAGCATTTTTGGAGCAAAGGGAGGCCCATTCAAATGAATGGTGCTCACTCCAAAAAACGTACCACAAAAAAGCTAAAAAAAAAACCACGGTGCTGAAGCTGTCACTGTACTACACTTAAAGGTGAATGGAGTCTTACAGTCAATAAAAAAAAAAAAGCCTTGGCCAGCAAATTCATTGCTGCTTCTTATGATGTCTGATTACACAAGAAAAGAGCAAGCAACATTCATTCTTTGGTAGTGCTATTGTATTGTTTACAAGTTCGTTTTCTGTAAATGCATTTTCTGGCAACACCATTTAAGGGTTTTATGCTGCAATTATAACTAGATCACTAAACCCAAAGGCAAAAATCTTATGTTGCCAATTTCCAGTCCTTATATGAGATATGAGTGGTTGCATTAGGTTCCTTTTTTCAGGCTAAGAAAACTTTCAGCAAGTGAGGAAAATACCTGTAGATCATGACCTGCAAGTCAGTTCCTATGAGCTTGACAGAAAAAAGCACAAACAGTGTTCTTTGTTCTGTAAACTACTAATCCTATTAGCCCTAATGTAATTGGAAAATAATCAGAGACAACGTTGATCACCTGTCGGACTATACAGTGTGAAAAATGTGCATAAATCGCAATGTTGCTTGTCCAGAATCAGGAAACCTGTATGAGCTATTTAAAGTTCATAGGGATCATCCTAGGAATTGTGTTTATATCTATTTATTCCTATAAAAATTGCAAGCACCCATTTGCACAGAATATGACATTGTTCTAAGGTTTATTGCATTGAAAATTGCTCCTTTGTTCAAATCCTTGTAAAAAACAGCACGTGGCTAAAGGCGTGCCTTCATGGCATGCTGCATTTCTTTTTACAACCTCGGGAATTAAATAGGTGATTATAGTAAAAGCAAACCATCCCAATTATCAAAAGGATCTTGGCAACTGCACTGGTGTGTCTTTTCTGAATAGAGCATATACCTGTAGCTATCAAGTTTGCTGGAATTCTTTGAATATATAGCTGACCTGGAGAGAATTGTGTATTACTAAAACTAAAATGTTTCACACAGATGTTTAATATAATTTACATTACGAAATTAAGTTTTCCCTTTTTCTTTTTCTTCCAGTGTCAGCAAATTGTTACTTGTCTGCATAGTCAGAGTGTCGTGGTGGATCAAGCTCATTTTTGTCAGGTATGGGCTAGGTAAAGGAAAAGCATTTGTTAACTTAAAGTACATCTGAAGTTAAAAAAAGAGGAAAATTTATGAAGTTGCTGAGAATATGACATTGTTAGCAATGGCAGGTGCGGACCTGTTAGCTCTGGTGTGTACCAGACTTCTCCCAGTCTTGAGGCTTCCAGAATGATCAGCCAGAGCTGTTTCATGACAACAATGTTTTGGTAGGTAAACATTAATCCAAGTTAAAGGAGAAGTACAACGAATAGAAAAAATGTGCAGCGCTAGTAATGAATATGTATAAACAAATAATACATGAGAGTCCAAACATAAAAGTCCATCAACAAAAATCCCAAGTGGATGATTATGATGAAATAAATCCGGGAAAAAATCCAGGAAAAAATATATTGTGATCTTAATGTGCAGCAAATCCCAACACCAGTGAAGATAAAGTGAATTGCGCTCACCAGATGGATGGGACCCAGATACCAAATAGCATAAGGGTCAAACAGGCTAATGGGGATGTTTGAAGAATGTCCCAGCTGGATTCACCGACCTCCAAGATTTCCACATGGATCAGCAACGAATATGGACACTCCAGAGCTCAACTCCAACATGGTTGTAGATAAAACCAAAAAAGGGGGACAGACATAGTGTAATACTGCTGGGTAAAATACTGCTGGGTAAAATGTATTAAAAATAAAGCGGATACACTTACAAACATCCATAAGTAAAATGCATGTCAGGTATACATAGCAGGGCTGACTGTAGTCCTCTTAACGCGTTTCAGCATAGATGCCTTTCTCAAAAGATCAGAGAAAGGCATCTATGCTGAAACACGTTAAGAGGACTACAGTCAGCCCTGCTATGTATACCTGACATGCATATTACCTGGGGATGTTTGTAAGTGTATCCACTTTATTTTTAATACATTTTACCCAGCAGTATTTTACCCAGCAGTATTACACTATGTCTGTCCCCCTTTTTTGGTTTTATCTACAACCATGTTGGAGTTGAGCTCTGGAGTGTCCATATTCGTTGCTGATCCATGTGGAAATCTTGGAGGTCGGTGAATCCAGCTGGGACATTCTTCAAACATCCCCATTAGCCGGTTTGACCCTTATGCTATATGGTATCTGGGTCCCATCCATCTGGTGAGCGCAATTCACTTTATCTTCACTGGTGTTGGGATTTGCTGCACATTAAAGCCCCGTACACACGCACAGATCGTCGTCATACAAACGTCGGCGGACGAAAGATCTGCCAATTGTACGCGTGTTAGTATGGTGCCTCCGACAGCTGTCTGCACACAATCCGCGGACAAGAGTCTTTCTTGCAAACATGAAAATTTTTGTCTGCGGACACCAGAACGGACGATTGTTCGCCTGTCAGTACAGAAATCAGCCGACAGACCGCAGATTTGCAAGACTGGGCATGCTCAGAAAATAAAAAACACAGGGAAAGTTAACCATTAAATGACATCACTTCTGCAGTCAGCTGAAGTCTGCGGACAAAATTCTTGTGCTGTCCTTGTGCTGTCTTTGCACTTTTCAACAGACACCGACATCCCGGGGAGAAAAGACGAACATTTGTATGACGACGATCTGTGCGTGTGTACGGGGCTTTAGATCACAATATATTTTTTCCTGGATTTTTTCCCGGATTTATTTCATCATAATCATCCACTTGGGATTTTTGTTGATGGACTTTTATGTTTGGACTCTCATGTATTATTTGTTTATACATATTCATTACTAGCGCTGCACATTTTTTCTATTCGTTGTTTATTGGTCACTATTTTTGTCTAGTGATTGGTGTCAGCTGCTTGTTCACTCATTAGTTAGCGCAGTAATTTTTTGCTTCCACATTTATTGTAAAGGAGAAGTACAGACAGGGCTCATTTGGCTGTACTTCTCTTGTGGATCACATGAGTGTAGTTCATTCTGCACTCCTGTGATCTGCTTTCAGCAGACAACCCGCATCACAGAAGCTGGTCCAGTCTCAGGAAATATTGCGATCCAGTGGTCCTGATCCACCCACATGCCTGTATTAGCACCCGTCTTTAGCCTCTCATTGAGCTGCTCAGAGCCTGAGCTGTCCGCTTCCTGCTCCCAGTGTGGGGGGGGGGGCAGGGCAGAGAGCCAGTGACTGACAGTCACCGGCTCTTTGCTTCAGGGAGCTCTTAGAACCAAGCGATCGGTGGCGTTTTATTGCTCAGCTCTCGGTCTTAAGCCTACTACACACTATCAGGTTTTTTTTTTTTCTATGGTTGAGCAAAAATAAACTGACAGCTCAGAACAGAGCCGCTCTACTAGCGATCCGAGGTTAGTACAGCGATCTCCCTTGCTGAGCTATTGTGTGAGTGTATTGACAGGGGGACAGCCCTTTCCCCGCTAGAACACTTTGGTCAGTGCTCTTGGCCATTGGCTTAGAGCACTGATCTGGAGCCAGTTGGTTGCTGGTTTTCCAGCATGTTCATCCGAGGGAACCCGGCCAAGCCAGCTTCTTTTGGACTTGCTGCCATACACATGGGTCAGTTTTTACTGAACCAGCCGACATTTGTCCCGTGTGTACTAGACGTTAGTACGATTCAAAAAAATAACCTTTCCCATACTTCTCTTTTAACAATTACTATTAGGGAATAGGCAATTGTAAAAATCTACAGTGTTTTTTTTTTTCTTAAATTGTTAGAACAGTACATCCTTATCTGCTACCAATGGTTTATATCCCATTGTAGCCTTCTCCTGTCAGCTCAGGGGTTTAAAATGCCTGTTATTGTAGACCTATGCCTTGCATTTCATTTACCTTGCTATTCTACCAATATCAACACAACTTTCTAACTCCTGGCATCTTTATTAACAGAGATTTCAAGCGACTGGTGTGGAAGCCAGCAATGATGAAGTTAGAAACGTGATCAATGCAGTGACCTGCCTGTTCAGGTAAACCAATCTCACTGTAGACAAATTAGAAATTGCACCATGCCAGGATGGTATTGGTTAGAGCCAATAGCCAACTAACCCAGGAGTATTTATACTGCATTTACAAGATATCCAAACCACTTCAGCTTGATATTTCCAGTGTAAGGGTCCTTTCACAATATTGTGTTGTATTAACGTGAGTGTTACTGCTGTGTCCAGCAACATGTGTGGCATGTGCTGGTGCAATGCGGGGGCAATATTTGTGAATAGCACTTCAACTCGCCATGTGACAAGTGCATTGCTGTGCAGCCCACTGCAAAAAAATGGGCATGCCCTATTTTTTTTGCAACACACCAAACCTTAATGCATAGTCTTGTGCTGCAATGCACATCTATCAGCAAGGTGCATTGGGCTGCAATGTGCATGCAGTAACACCCGCATTACAGTAACACCATAGTGTGGATGGGCCCTTAGAATTATCTCTGCCCAGCAGCGAACTCTAAAGTTAAGGTTCTTTGCCCAGCAACCATGCAGAGAGATCATTATAGCATAGTATACCCACAATATTGTTATTTTACATATTCTGTGTGCTGCTAAACCACGAGCCATGTCTGAAAATTAGGGGTCATAAATTTATCATAGTTTTAGAGCTGCACAATTCTGGATAAAATGAGAATCACAATTTTTTTGCTTAGAATAAAGTTTAGGATCCTTACACGATTCTCAGCGTAACATCATCTTTTACATTTATAAAAAAAAAAAATCGGGCTAACTTTACTGTTTTTGTTTTTCTAAATTCATTAAAGTGTATTTTTTCCCAAAAAACTGCATTTGAAAGACTTCCGCGCTAATACAGTGTGACATAAAATATTGCAACGATCGCCATTTTATTCTTTAGGGTCTTTGCTAAAAAAAATATATATATATAATTTTGGGGGATCTAAGTAATTTTCTAGCAAAGAATACTGATTTTAACTTGTAAGCAACAAGTGTCAGAAAAAGGCTTGGTCTTTAGGAGGTTAAACTGCCCTCACTTTCAGATGGAAGATCATTCCTTTGATCTGAGTGCCGGTTCACATTATTGCGGTTTGCGAGATCACATGTAATTCGGAGCGCACCGCTCCTTCATTACATGCGATCTGATGTGCGGATGCGAGTTCAGCCATACACTATTTATGGCTGAATTCGCAGCGCATCCGCAGCAAACTCGCACATGAGGCATTTTTTGAGCCGCGTCAGAATCGGATCGCACAGTGGTTCACACTAGTGCAATCCGATTTTGTGCGAACTTGTAGATCGCACTGCGATATGCGATCGCAACTGGGGGTGTCGTTAACTTATAATTGACCCCCCTGCGTATCGCATATGGCAGTGTGAACTGCCAGGGGTGCGGATGCGATGCGGGAACAGGCTGCATATTCGCAGCCTTCCCGCATCGCAGAAGTGTGAACCCGCACTAAAAGAAGGAAATGATGCATTGTCATTGTGTTTATAGTTATCTAGTAGCCTTAACAAGGTTGATAAACATTTGCAAGAGGCTCTTTTTTTTTTTTTCTGACAGCTGTGAGTGAGCAGAGAATGGCTCTGTAAGAATTGAGGGCATCCATTTTAAGATCGTGAGGGGAGGTGAATCGAGATCGCGATTTTTCTTTTTTTTTTTTTTTTTTTAAAGATTAATCGTGCAGCTCTACATAGTTTATAGTGCATTCTATTAATGGCTTGTTAATGTGCTCTAAACTGAAATTTAGGATTCTTTTCCATGTACTTACTGAACACTGTTAAAGAGGTTGTAAACCCATACAACCTTTTTTTTTTTTCATCTGTAAGAGAAACACATGATGAGCTAGTATGCATCGCATACTAGCTCATTATGCAATACTTACCTTAGAACGAGCCCCCGCCTTGCAGCCCGCTTACCTGAATGACGGGCGACATGTCCAGTCGCCCGACTTCCGGGATCATGGCATCCGGCCATCTGATTGGCCAGAGCCGCGGTGACGTCACTCCCGCGCACGCGCGCGGGAGTTGACAGTCACGGCATGGGTCTCTGAGGAAACGGCACCAGCGGCCGTCCCTTCAGAGCGCATGCGCCAGTGACGTCACTGGCTGCATGTAAGGTAAATATCTCCTAAACGGTACATGTTTAGGAGATTTTTACATTACCTATAGGTAAGCCTTATCATAGGCTTACCTATAGGTAAAAGTGTCAGAGGAGGGTTTACTTCCTCTTTAACCTTTTTTTTCAGTATTTTGCACCAGTTTAACAATAGTTTACCATCGTGCATCGCCAATAACCAAATCATTGTGAGCCAAGGTTCCATGCAAGGGATCTTCCCCTTTTTTTTTTTTTTCTTTTGCTGTTGGCAGCAACAGGATGATATGCAGAGCAAAAAAAAAACTAGCAAGTTTACATGTGTTGCGAGATGCCATGCTCATCCAGCTGGCGAGGGAGCAACAGATGAAAACCGGTGATTTTACTGTACATTTTAGCAGTTTTTGTAACTAGTTAAGTGCTGTCAGCAAAAGAATCGCTAGTGTGAGATGGGCCCAATATGCAAAAGTATGAAATGCAAACCTGCTGGATTACCCATGCCAATCTGTCAGCTGACAAAAGGAAATGGAAAAGCTGCTTAGTAAATTAGGAGCAGTACCAGCAGCTCTTTCACATGTCTGTATGATATATGTATTTTCTGGTGCTGACTTTGCTTACCAGAAAATGCTGAATGTCATGCATATTCAACTGCATCAATACTTTGATAGTTTGTAGATTAAATGTGCTGGGGTGACTCTGAATTTTCTGATCTGCATGCTTGTCTTTTGGTTTCAGAAAGTCAGCTACGGCATTCCCCATATTAAGCTCAGTATGTATTCAGTCATTAAATGATGGATCCATCACAAGCTTGCATTTCACACCAGAACAGGTGCAAATAGTATCTGCCAATCCTGCCCCTCACATGCCAAGTCTGGCTACCTTGCAGATTCTGTGGAGTTTGTGAATTTGCTGCCCCATTTGTTTTTCGCTCATTGCCGCAGATTACTCAAACTAATAAACTTCCCTCTGCAAATGTCATTAGGTAGTGTAAATCAAACACTGGAAGGCTCTGCATTATGGTTTTTGACCAGCAGAGGGAGATAAACATTCAAGTTCAGGTTCCAGTTCAGTAGAGTCTAACTAGATAGGGCAGATAACATCAGTTACTCAGTGTATTAAGTTATGTGTGGGAGTAATTGTTTCTTGCTATGTATTATGTGCATGTATTAGTTAAGAATTTAATACCACAATATGAAAGCGTATAATAAGACCATTACACATTTTTCTGTGTGAAGGTTCACATTAATCTAGGTCATGGTTAGCTTATAGTAGTTCGTCCCATTTCCCCTGACTTGTTCTGTATTGTTGAAGATGTTTCACAGTTCATCCAAGCCGCTGAGAACTGAAGAAGTGGCATAAATAAGCTGCAAAACATCTTCAATATTACAGAACAAGTCCAGCGAAATATAAGGAACTACTGCTACTTCCTTCGCATCATTATATAGGAATGTACTGTTGTGTTTCTAAGGGTAAAGTTAGAGTATTTCATACCAGTACCCTCTTTAACTGAATATTCAAAAATGCAGTAACCAATAGAAACCCAAAGTCAGACCAAGAAAAGATGGATTTTTACTAAGATGGATCCCAAAAAAAAATTGGTGTTCTGATAACCGTATGCGGTTAATGCAGGCAATGATGATAATCAGTACACGCATTGCTTTATTTTAATTTTTTTTTCTACATTTATATGCAGACAAAGTTGTCCAGCAAAAGATTGAGACAAACCATAAGTCTACTAGAAGTGCTTGAACAGTTGCAGTAATAACATTTTTTAAGGATATACAGTTGTGCTCATAAGTTTACATACCCTGGCAGAATTTATGATTTCTTCGCCATTTTCCCAAGAATATGAGTGATAATACAAAAACGTTTATTTCACTCATGGTTAGTGTTTGGCTGAAGCCATTTATTATCAATCAACTGTGTTTACTCTTTTTAAATCATAATGACAACAGAAACCACCCAAATAACCGTGATCAAAAGTTTACATACTTTGGTGATATTTGGCCTGATAACATGCATACGAGTTGATACAAAGGGGTTTAAATGGCTATTAAAATGTAACCATCCTCACCTGTGATATGTTTACTTATAATTAGTGTGTCTGTATAAAAGGTCAATGA
The DNA here is from genome assembly GCF_965119305.1 of Pelophylax lessonae. Classification (NCBI taxonomy): domain Eukaryota; kingdom Metazoa; phylum Chordata; class Amphibia; order Anura; family Ranidae; genus Pelophylax; species Pelophylax lessonae. The sequence continues at coordinate 512,799,975 of NC_138769.1, forward strand.
GTTTCTGGACTCCTGACAGACCCTTGCATCTTTCATCCAGTGCTGCACTGACGTTTCTGGATTCTGAGTCATGGGGAAAAGCAAAACAATTGTCAAAGGATCTGCGGGAAAAGGTAGTTAAACTGTATAAAACAGGAAAGGGATATAAAAAGATATCCAAGGAATTGAGACTGCCAATCGGCAATGTTCAAACCCTAATCAAGAAGTGGAAAATTAGGGGTTCTGTTGAAACCAAACCACGGTCAGGTAGACCAACTAAAATTTCGGCCACAACTGCCAGGAAAATTGTTCGGGATGCAAAGAAAAACCCACAAATATCTTCAGGTGAAATACAGGACTCTCTGAAAACATGTGGTGTGGCTGTTTAAAGATGCACAAAAAGGAGGAACTTGAAGAAAGATGGGCTGCATGGTCGAGTCGCCAGAAGAAAGCCATTACTACGCAAATGCCACAAAGTATCCCACTTAGAATACGCCAAACAGAACAGAGGCAAGCCTGAAACCTTCTGGCACAAAGTCATTTGGAGTGATGAGACCAAAATGTATCTTTTTGGCCACAACCATAAACGCTACATTTGGAGAGGAGTCAGCAAGGCCTATGATGAAAGGTACACCATTCCTACTGTGAAACACGGAGGTGGATGGCTGATGTTTTGGTGATAAATAAAAAAGAAAGAACAGAGCAGCGCCACCTGAGTGTAGTATTAAAACAATCCTTTATTGGCATAAAAGGTAATGCACTCAAATGAGTGATAGGAAATTAAAGATATTATAAAGCCTGCTTTCCTATCTCTCATGTGAGTTTAAATGCTCCTAAACGGGATGTTGTAAATGGCCGTTTAGGAGCAGTTGGGCGTTTTTTTCAGAAGCCCCTGAACCCATCTACATTTTATCTTATCTGTCCATGTACACATGGTCGTTTACAGTCATTTGCAGGCAGTTGAGTTCAGGGACGTTTTTTGGAACGCAATTATTTGCGTTCGAACGTGTGTTTCCCTGCGTTTCAAACGCAGAAACGCGGCCGAACGTGACGAACGTACGCTCAGCCACGATATAAGTTTTTTTTTTCTTCCATTCAAAATCAATGGTTCCCTATGGGAGCCTATTGATTTGAATGGAAGTCGCACCGCAAGTCGGATCAGGATGATCCGACTTGCGGCGCGACTTGCACTGTGAGAATCTTGAGGGGGAACTCCATGCCAAAAATGGGGAAAAAACTGCGTGGGGGTCCCCCCAGGTTCCAAACCAGGCCCTTCGGTTCTGGTATGGAATTTGAGGGTAGCCCCACGCCGAAAAAAACGGCGTGGGGTACCCCCCAAAATCCATACCAGACCCTTATCCGAGCATGCAGCCCGGTAGGGCAGGAAGGGGGAGGGGACGAGCGGGTGTTGGTGCTTTGGGGCAGGGGGAGCTCTGCACCCCCCACGCAAAGCACCGTGCCCCCATGTTGATGAGGACAAGGGCCTCATCCCCACAACCCTGGTCAGTGGTTGTGGGGGTCTGCGGGCAGGGGGCTCATCGGAATCTGGAAGCCCCCTTTAACAAAGGGGCCCCCCAGATCCCGGACCCCCTCCCTATGTGAATGGGTATGGGGTACACTGTACCCCTACCCATTCACCCCATAAAAGGCACTGTATGTAAATAACGACAGGAGACGTTTTGGAAAGTTTATTAAAAATCTTCATCTGTTCTTCTCTGCTCTGGTCTTCTCCCTCTCCTGGTCTTCTGTTCTTTTGCTGTCCGCTCTTCTGCTCTTTTGCCCTCGGCTCTTTTCTTCTTCTTCCTCCGGTCCTCCTCCGACGATGTCTCCGGGGATTATGCCGGTCTCCGGTCTCTGCAGCTTGTTATATAGCCATGGTGGGCGTGGCCCCCGATGATGTCATTGGGAGGCCCCGCCCCCTCATGTCACAGATGCAGCACCCCTGAAATTGTTAAGGTATCGGGGCGTGATCACAGAACCAGCAAACGTTTTGTTGCAAATAGTCAACAGGGTAAAAAGAAACGTGTTGAGAAAAAGACACGAATTAACTGCCAAAGTTTTGGGAAAAATCAAACCTTAAACTACCAGGAACCCATTATACTGCAATGCTGTCATATTCCAGAACTGCAACCTACCTAAAGTTGAAGGTGTTCATTGCTCAGAGACATGGCAAAGGTAAGGAAGGCTGAAACCGGGCCAATGCTGAACAAGACACATACGTTGAAACTTCAAGACTGGGCCGAGAAATATGAAGACGGATTATTCAAAGGTTTTATGGACGGACTGAGATTAGTGATTCTTGACAGACCAGATGGATGGGCCTGTGGCTGGATCAGTAAGGGGCACAGAGCTCCACTTCAACTCGGATGCCAGCAAGGTGGAGGTAGGGTAATGTAATGGACTAGTATTATTAAAACATGAGCTAGCTGGACCTTTTCCTGTTGAAGATGGACTCCAAATCAACTCCCAAGCCTATTGCCAGTTTTTAGAAGACACTGTCTTCAACAAGTGGTATACGAAAATGTCTGCATCTTTTAAGAGGACCATGATATTTATGCAGGACAATGCTCAATCCCATGCATTGAAGAACTCCACTGTGTGGCTAGCCTGTAAAGGCCGCATCCAGAGAGGCAACACAGACAAACTGCAACCCCTGGACCAACTGGTCCGCCAACTCCGCAAGGGCAGGGGGAAGGTGTTCCCCCTTCAGATCCTGGCACAAAAGCTTTGCCCACTCCGTTAAAGTCTGGGACACCAGTGCTATGGTGAACACTGGGCTAAGGACCGAACCGGCCACAGTAAACATGTAAGAAGAAAATGGTCGCACACCACCACGGAATCCAATGAAGAAAAGTTCTTTATTACCATAAGTGGTACAAGGTACAGCAGGGTAGGAGAGTGGATGCGTTTCACATGACTGCTACGTTCTCGTTCACTACCTAGTCAGAATGTCAGAAGCGTCAGAAATAGGCCTGGTCCTTGTGACAGGTACTCCTTTATGGAGTGATTTGGGGTCTATAGGACTCCAAATTCCTCCTCTGCCCTTAAAAGTATTCAAAACACCAAGACCAGTGCTATTGAATGCTTTTGACTTTTTAAAAATGGCGCAGAAGTAATGTCAGGTCGTCTCTTCCAGATGTTCGTTTCTCTGACCAGAGATGCTCCAGCTGGTTGCTCCGGTCTCCTAATGGGTTGGTAGAGCCTTAGAAAGCCATGGAAGGTGGCAGGGAAGGAGGGGGTGATGGCGTCAGCTGCAAGCATCATTCTTATATAACAACCCAAAGTCCAGCGACTGGTCCGGAAGTACCTGCTCCACATACTATAGCCTACTGATAGTACACTGCTATCAGTAGTAGACTAATCTTACACCTAAAATAGATGGTATAAGCATATTAGTTACATTTTTGTTTGTAAGTAATTTTCTACTTTGCAGGGCAGTTTTAATATAGTTACGCAATTCCCTACTTTTCGATATTCAATTCTCCTAATCTGTAGTTTGCAAGAAGAAAGGTTGCACGGTACAGAATGCGGAAAGATGCTGTATCCTACTTAGAAGCACTGGCTTATGGGAAGTTGATATATTCCTATGGAAAGTATGGTAGATTTTGTGGCCTTTCTGACATGAGTTTTTTGATAGCGATAGCAGTTTATGGAATCATTTTTCCTGGTGACTGGATTTACTCTGTGATAATACTTGTGATTTATTTTTTAACTTTGAATGATTGAAAACACCCACCTCCAAAGTTTTTTTTTTTTTTTCTCTTGATTTACAGTACTGCTGCAAAGCACAGACTTTCCAGTGATGCGCTATTAAATTTTGTTGTAAGCAAATACAAATTGCCAAAGCAGATCTTGCAAGTCATCCGTCATGTGTGGAATGAGGAGGGAAAAAGTCTGTTAGAGAATGAAGGAACCAGAGATTTGTTGCCAGCCTTACAAGTAAGATTCATATACAGATTTTTAAAATGGATTGCAATTCTACTACTATTGTATCAGTATGGGATTAGACACACACTTTCTGGTCAAGCATGTGTCTTTGCCTCTTCTAATGACACTAAGCTCACATTTCTTTATTAAATAAATGAAAAATGTTTAACTGTAAGTAGATTATATCTTCTATCCCTTGCTTATGTTTCATATCTCTCAAATGCAAACTTTTTTTTTGCTATTCACATACGAACACTGCCCTCTCCGAAATGGGTGGTAGGGATTTTTTTTACTCTGGCACAGGCATTTTAAAAGGCCATAGCACCAGAAAACTGTTGATTAGTGCTTTATCGGCTTTCCCTGTACAGACGGTGCCCGGGTTACAAACATCCGACTTATAAACGGAGAGAGACCACAGGAAGTGAGGCGAAATCTCCCCCTAGGAAGGGAAATTCACTCCTGTAAGAGTTCTCATGGAAAAAAGATGTCTTCACTGAAGCTTTATCACTAATCCTTGTTTCTCTTACGTCCTCCGACAGTCGCCGCCACTTCATATTCATCACTAATGGAGTTATTGACCTTTGCTCCGCAGGAGTAGCAAGGCAACAACATTTGTTAATATCAAAGCTTTTAGCATATCCCACCCCCTGGTGGTCCCCTCAGTCAATACCTCCCTGCTTCCTGCATTCCCAACTCAGTTTCTAATGCCTAGCTTAGGAGTAGGCTGGCTGTTCCTGTGCTGGGGCTCGCAGTCTCAGCCTCTATTCTCTTTTTGATTTTATTTTGAGTCTTTTTCTCTTTCTTTTACTTGGCTGTTAATTTTCAGCATTAGTTAGCTTCTTCGGATGAAGATGATTGTGCGGAGCTGGGTCTCGGACTGGCCACCCTGGATCCCAGGGTTCAGGGCCAGGGGCTTCCCAGCCTGCCATCGAGCGTTCAGCGCAGGTTTCCCTGGCATATTGAATGACCCATCCCTGTTCGCTGCAGGGATGCTATCTGTGAGGTGGCTACCTCACTGGACGCCATTTCGGTTTCGCACCACAGTTCCACTGCGTCCTGGCTGCGACACTCCCTGTCCTCAGTGCAGCGGTTTGGTCGCTGGAGAAGGCTCCCCACGCCATCCGGACTGGTGAGTGTAAATCTATGTGGGGACCTGTCTATTTGGGTGTCAGTCTGGGACTGTGTGACCCTGCATGTCTGTGTAAATGCTGAGCTCCCTGTCAGATTCCTGTGTGGAATGGCTGCCTGTCTGTGGGCTGCGAGGGGGGGGGGCTCTCCCGCTCTGCTGTGTGAATGCATGAAGCAGTCTGGGCTTACGCCTGCTGTGCGGCGATCGCTCCTGCGACCCGCCATTTTTTTGCGGCAAGTTTATGGTGACCGGTCCTGTGTGGTACGGCGCTGCGTTTTGGCGCCAAACGTCGCCATTTTGGTGGCGATCGATCAGGCCACATGTCGGCGCCATTTTCTCTTTGCCTAAGGAATCCTTAGCCGAGCGGCCATGCTTGTGTAGCCTTACATAGGCTTTATAGGGCGGTCAGTCATTGCATCACTTCCTTTTGCTCTGGGACAGCGATCGGTGGCAGCAGCCTGTGTGATCTCTCCAGGTTTTTACCTTTCCTTTTCCTGTATTCCTTGCCCAGTGTTCTTATCCCTGTGGGGGTCGGTGTATTCAGTAGGGTGCGGTGGGCTACGCTCGCCGCGGTCTTAAAGGGGCGGTACTCCTTTTTTTCTACTTTTGCTGGGGCATGGATTCTCAGGATTGCAAGTTTCCTCCCACCTTGGTGGGGGGCCAAGGGGCTGCTGCATCCCCCGAGGGGGCTGATCTGGCTACTATTGTGGCGAACTTGGCTGCTCAGGTGCAGATGCTGGTGGCTGATCGATCCACCAAACGGCCCAGAGTGTCTATTTCCTCTGATTCAGAGGGCGATGGGGCTGCTATGGCTGGAGTGCCCTTCTCAGGGTCTCACTCATCTCTAGACCTTGTGGGGTCTGAGGGGGAGGCTGAGGTAGAAGGGGTTGATAATTCTCCCCCTGGCTCGTCTGAAGAGCTTGCACTCATGGATGAGTTGGTTGCTTCTATCAAGCAAACGCTGCATTTGCAGGATGAACCATGTCCTCCTGTTTTGATGTCCTCTTATGGGACGCAAAGGAAACGCAAAACATCGCAGGTTTTTCCTTGCTCTGCGGAATTTCAGCACGCGGTTGATGAGCAGTGGCGCAATTTAAAGAAGCCTTTTGCTGTGCCGAGTAGGTTCAAACTGCGTTATCCATTTACACCCACCACTGATGAGTGTTGGTGTGTGCCGCCTCAGGTGGATCACGCGGTGGCGGTTTTGAATAAATCCACTGCGATCCCTGCTGAGGATACCCCGGTGTTCCGGGACCCGACGGACAGGAGATTGGAGTCTCTGGCCCGTCATGCTTATACGGTTGCTGGTTCTATGCTGAAGCCTATTTTTGCTTCCATTATGGCAGCCCAGGCTATTGCGGATTGGATGCAGGTGCTCAGGCGCACCCTGGTGGCTGACTCTGCCCCGCCGACAACGGCTATGGTGGATCAAATTCATCAGGGTGTCATGTATTTGTGTGATGCGGACTTAGATTTGGTCCCTTTTGGCTGCGCGTCTTTCAAGTGTGGCGGTATTAAACCGTCGCCTGATATGGCTGAAATGTTGGTCTGTTGACCAATCTTCTCGCAAGACTTTAGCTAATTTGCCCTACGCGGGATCTCGACTTTTTGGCGAATCTTTGGATACTCTGATAAAGGGAATTTCTGGGGGTAAGAGCACTCTCTGGCCCCAAACTCACAAGAATAAGTTTGTTCGTGGTAAGAAGAATACCTCGTTTAGGCCCTCTCAGGGGTCCTTTCGTGCCTTTCGGTCGCACTATAAGGGCAAGCCCTTCAAGGGCCAAGGCTCCCGGAAGAAGCCGTGGACAGGTAAGCAGAAGTCCGGCCAGTCCGGGTCCGCTGCCCATAACAATACGGCCTGAAGGGACGCCCTCACCCAGTTCTGGGGTGGGGGGACGTTTGCTCGGTTTTCTTCAACCCTGGCTGGACCGCATTCGGGACAGGTGGGTTCAGGAAATCAGGCAAAAATTAGCCCATTGGATTTAGTATAAAGTATTAAGGTACCTCATCCCTAATCAGAATAGAAAAGGTAGCAAGGTGTGGGGCAAAGGTTGGGATTTTAAAGGGTACCGTTATATAACCAATAAGAGAGATGTATCTACAAAGCATCTAAAAAGTATATAATTTTATTATTCACATAGGATCAAAAAATGGGGGTAAACAATACAAGACACTACTGTTACAAGACAATATGGAACATCATCATAGTAACAACATAATTGGATAAAATATCATTTTGAGATAAATTCCTTGAAATTGTGGGCGGACTAATCAGAGGTCACGGTCAGTCTGGATGTGCCAGAGCTGGTGTGTGTCTCTCTAATCGATCCGACTTCCACTACCCGACATGTTTTGCGGTGTATACAGCTTCTTCAGGGGTACAAGGGGTATAACTTGGTAAAAAGCCACTAAAAAATGACAAAAATAGATACAAAGTTATCATATTGTAGACATACATTTATACATTTACATGTTTATTTTGCTGTTTCGAATATCCGTGTGTGTCAAGTATGGAGCGATTGGCCCCTCCAACTTCTGACACAAATACGTCATTTATTCGATCACATGGTAGACATATTACTTACATAAATATACAGGAAAGATCATCTACATTGGCATGTAGGCCGAGGCATATGTATGATACTCCCAGTGGTGGGACTGATGGATCATAGCAAACGAAGCATGGGCATCGGTCGCCAACTACTGTCCCCCGGGCGGGCAAGGATGACCAAAAAGCAGTAAAGCCTAGACAATGGAGGATATAAAGAATACTGGTATATAGGATATTATATTTATCAGGGGGCTGCAGAGATATACTGCAGGCCGTATTGGTCACATTCTTGAAATCGTTAAATATCCGTAACAAATGTTATTCAGTCAATCTGTAAATATACTTTGAAGCGCATCAGAGCTTCAAATAGGGTGCTAGCTAAAGTGACATTCATAAGAATCTATAGGAGTGATAACCTACCAAAATCTATGCCAAGGCTTGTGTGATGGTCAGACGATGGAGAAAAAGGGGGGAAGACATAAGATCAAAGGAGCACAGAAGTGATATCGCACACCAAGCAAGATACCAGATTCCTGGTATTCCCTTTAAAATCCCAACCTTGGGTTCAGGAAATCGTTCGATCTGGTTACAAGATCGAGTTTTTCTCTCGGCCGGCGGGCAGATTTTTCCCCTCAAACCTTTAGCTGTCTCCGGGGCGCTTGCAGGATCTGCACCTGGCGGTGCGGGACCTGAGGGCCCAGGGAGTGGTGGTTCCGGTGCCTCATCGGGACAGATTTCGGGGTTCTATTCCAATCTGTTCACTGTGCCCAGAAAGGAGGGCAAGGTACGTCCAATTCTGGACTTGAAAGCTCTGAACCACTTTGTGCGGGTTCGCAAGTTCCGCATGGAATCCCTGCGCTCGGTGGTGGCTGCCCTGGTTCCGGGGGAATTCATGGCCTCCATCGATTTGAAGGATGCATATCTTCACATTCCCATTTTCGAGGGTCACCAGAGGTACCTTCGATTCGCCATTGCGGAGGATCATTTCCAATTCGTGGCGTTACCCTTTGATCTCGCTTCGGCTCCGCGGGTTTTCACCAAGGTGCTTGCGCCGGTCCTGGCTTCATTGAGAGCCCAGGGCGTCTCTGTCTTGGGGTATCTGGACGATATCTTGATTCGGTCTGCGACCAGTCAGGGCCTTGTGAACGACCTGTCCATCACGATGCAGACTCTGCAGGAGTTCGGTTGGACGATAAATTTGCCAAAGTCAACGTTGTGTCCGTCAGTTCGTCTTTCCTACCTGGGGATGATACTGGACTCTGTTCAAGCGAAGGTCTTCCTGCCGGAAGACAAGCTCCGGACACTTCAGGATGAAGTCAGGTCCCTCAGGGACAGTCAGTGCTCGTCCCTCCGGACGTGTATGAGGTGTCTGGGATTGATGGTCTCGGCTTTCGAGGCGATTCCCTTCGCCCAATTTCACACACGGGATCTTCAGGCGGAGATCCTGGCCAAGTGGGACGGGCGTCCGCAATCTCTGGATCTGCGGATTTCGTTGAGCCGCCTCACCCGAAGGGGTCTTTTGTGGTGGCTCCAGTCCCCGGCGGTGTCGGGGGGCAAGTCCTTTCGTCCTTTGTCGTGGACGGTGATCACCACGGATGCCAGCCTGTCGGGCTGGGGTGGTGTTCTGGGCGTTCTGTCCGCCCAGGGAACTTGGTCGGAGGAGAAATCCTCCCTTCCGATCAACATTCTGGAATTGCGAGCGATAAATCTCTGCCTTCTGCGTTGGACGGACAGGCTTCAGGGCCGTCCGTTTCGGGTGCAGACGGACAATGCCACAGCGGTGGCCTACATCAACCACCAAGGGGGCACCAGGAGTGCCCGAGCGGCTCGGGAAGTAGCCGACATTCTGTCTTGGGCCGAGACGCACGTCCCGGCGATATCTGCAGTTCACATTCCGGGGGTGGAGAACTGGCAGGCGGATTATCGGAGTCGCCAGACCCTGGACCAGGGAGAATGGTCCCTTCACCCGGATGTCTTTCAGATGTTGTGCGCGAAGTGGGGCTCCCCAGATGTGGACCTGTTCGCGTCTCGTCTAAACAACAAGGTGGAAAGGTTCGTGGCAAGGACGCGCGATCCTCGGGCAGACGCCTCAGACGCGTTAGTGGCGCCCTGGCATCAGTATCGTCTGATGTATGCCTTTCCACCGATTCAGCTGCTGTTGAGGCTCCTTCGCAGGTTGGGCTCGGAACCGCACACAGTGATTCTGGTGGCGCCAGACTGGCCTTGCCGGTCTTGGTACGCAGACCTCGTGAATCTGGCGGTCGACGCTCCGTGGCGTCTGCCTCTTCAAGAAGATCTCCTGTCTCAAGGACCGCTCTTCCATCCTGCTTTACAGTCGCTGGCTTTAACGGCCTGGCTGTTGAAAGCCAGGTACTGAAGGATAGGGGTCTCTCCCCTGAGGTCATTCCCACTTTGATCAAGGCTAGAAAAGCCTCTTCGGGGAAGATTTACTACCGTACTTGGAAGGCGTATTTTGCCTGGTGTGAGTCCAGGGGGTATTCCCCTCGTTCGTACTCGGTATCGAGAGTGTTGGCTTTCCTTCAAACGGGCGTGGACCAGCGTTTGGCGTTGGCCACGATTAAGGGTCAGATTTCTGCGCTGGCCGTTCTCTTTCAACGCCCTGTGGCGTCTAATTCTTTGGCTAGCACCTTTGTTCAAGGGGTGCGACACTTGGCCCCTCCTCGGAGGGACCCTTTACCTCCATGGGACTTGAACCTTGTTCTGTCCGTGTTGCAACATGCTCCCTTTGAGAAGATCAGGGAGATCTCGTCTCTATTGTCCAAGAAGTTTGCCTTTTTGGTGGCGATCACTTCGGCTCGCAGGGTATCGGAGCTGGCGGCCTTGTCCTGCAGCTCTCCCTACTTGGTGATTCACTTGGATAAGGTGGTCTTACGGCCTAACCCTTCTTTTCTTCCGAAGAGGATCTCGGAATTTCACCTCAATGAGGACATTGTCTTGCCTTCGCTTTGCGCGAAGCCTAAGCATCCAAGGGAGGTGGCTTTGCATTCCTTGGATGTTGTTCAGGCGATCAGGGTTTACCTGTCATCGACGAAATCCTTTTGCATGTCGGATTCTCTTTTTGTTCTTCCAGAGGGTCCTCGGAAGGGCATGGCAGCGTCGGCTGCGACCATCGCCAAATGGATCAGACAGACCATTGTGCAAGCCTATGCTTTTGAAGTGGAAGGTTCCTCCTTTCCCTGTGAAGGCGCACTCTACCAGGTCTCTGAGTACGTCTTGGGCCTATCATCATCAGGCTTCTGTGGCTCAGGTGTGTAAGGCGGCGACTTGGTCGTCAGCTCACACCTTCTCCAAATTCTACAAGGTGGATGTTCAGGCATCGGCGGATGCTTCCTTTGGCCGCAAAGTTCTTAGTGCGGCAGTGCCTTAGGGTCCCTTGTTTTGGGTCCTTGGCTGTTGGGATGTCTTTATCCCTAGGTTACTTGTTTTCCTGGGTGGTTGTTCCTGTTGAGCACGTTTTTTTCCTTTTGCCCAGTTGGTTCTCTTACTTTGGTAAGGTTCCTTTCTCTGATGTGGGTACTGCGTTGCTTTAGGCGCGGCTGCGTTTTTTCCCACCCCTCATGTCTACACTGCTATGGGACGTCCCCATTAGTGATGAATATGAAGTGGCGGCGACTGTCGGAGGACGTAAGAGAAAACGGAATTTTTGTAAAATCTTACCTGTAAAATTCCTTTCTCTGAGTCCTCCAAAAGTCGCTGCCCCCGCCCCTCTTTTGGGGTTTGTTTATGTACTCTACTGCTATGCTACTGAAACTGAGTTGGGAATGCAGGAAGCAGGGAGGTATTGACTGAGGGGACCACCCCCCCCGGGGTGGGATATGCTAAAAGCTTTGATATTAACAAATTTTGTTGCCTTGCTACTCCTGCGGAGCAAAGGTCAATAACCCCATTAGTGATGAATATGAAGTGGCGGCGACTGTCGGAGGACTCAGAGAAAGGAATTTTACAGGTAAGATTTTACAAAAATTCAGTTTTTCACAACAACCCAAAATTTTCAAAATCCAATTGTCATAAGGACAGAAAGTGAGGTGAACTCTTCTGAACGGGGGTACAGACAGCAAAACAAATGGTACAGGGGTGTTAACCCTTCCCTATGCTATCCAAAAAAACGTAAAATGATTCTTCTGGCTGGAGCTAAACTTAAAAAATGTACCTGTTCCGACATACAAACAAATTTCACTTAAGAACAAACCTACAGTCCCTATCTTGTTTGTAACCCGGGGACCGCCTGTATATGTTTTGTATACAAGTCAATATTTATGTTTTGGTGCGGGTTTATATGATGGTCATTTCCTGAATGTATTTGGGGGTATTATTGCACTAGTCTTTTTTTACTTGGAAGTTTCCATTTTTATAGTTAGCACACATTGGCTTGAAAATGTGTATGTCACTACTATTCCTTAGTAGAGTAGGTAATGGGAGTCAGAAACTTTGTTTTTTTTTTGTTTTTAGTTTTCTCTGCCAATATAAGAAATCTGAGTGCAGTCATTACTGGGATTGGAAGGCACAGATGGCTATTAAAACATTAGTGAGCTTGACCCTACATGGATCTAAATTCGCCTGGTTCAGTGGGGACAGGCCAAATTCTGATCCATGTATGGACATGGTGGTTGTACAGAAGTGGACCTACTGATTGACTTCTGTACAGTTTGCCTTTTCAGGTTTTAAGTGCACAATCCGCACTGTTGGCTAGTCCGTAGCACTGATCAGTGTATTTTGGCAGGAGAGAAGTCTTCCTACTGTCAGAATACAAAAGCTCAGCTGGAGGATTCCCCCATCCATCTTGAATGCCATGTATGCTGTTTTATAGAAACATACAGTGGTTCATGGTCCCAAGTTGGATTTTCATGTGGATGTTTGTGTTCCCCAGCCATATCAATACAATGCTCATATGTGGTTTTGAATGGTACACAGAGGTTTCCCTGCAGTGCTTCCCAGTTATCATTATATTAGTTCCTGAATATATAGGGACATGTTCAGTGACAAGCCTCTGACTCATTTACACCATTTTTTTCTGGTGCAGTAAATCACAACACACAGTAGTGCATTACTGTGCATTGAGGGTAACTGAAACACGTGGGTCGGGGTGCACCACAGAAAGTTAAACTGACAGCTGTGAACCCACCTTAAGAGGATTCCTCGTTGTTTTAGATCTTTAATGGAAAAAAGAGAGATTAACTGATTGTTGCTCATCTATCTTGTGTTTCTTTATTTTTACAGCTTGTAGATTTTCAGTGGAAAATTGGAATGGCAGTTAGTTCAGACAACTGCCGATCCTTGAATCATCCATATGTGACCGTGTCATTAAAGGTGGCAGATTCTTCTGGTCAGGTTACAAATAAAGTCTTCGAGATGTCGATTGCTGAATTTCAGGTTAGTGAAAGTTACTGCTGACATTTTTTTTTTTTTTTTTCTTGGAATAAAATTTCAGTTTGTTATTCTACCTTTTCAAAAATTTGGGAAGCAAAATGGACACAGCTGCTCTTCGGTCACTTGAGGTTTCCATCATATAAAGAATTCAGTTTGCAATTTTAATAGCTTAAAGTAAACTTTTCATAGGACAGAATTGTATTCTGCCATTGCTGATTTCCTTTTGAAAATACTAATTGACTGTGTTTATGGTTTCAGTACTTTCTTAGTCACTTGGTCAGCAGATCGCAGATGGGCACATAGTTACTGAATTGCAGGAAGAATCAAAGAACTAAGAGGATGCTCACCAGTGCCCTCCCAGTTCATTGAGAACTACAATGTAGTTCGTTCATTCATTCACAGAACTGTGTCCACACGGCTGCACTGTTTTTAATTCTGCTAGCGGTTTCAGGGAGAAGATCCCCTGCCCGCTATCACATGAAGGGGGGGGGGGAATGGAGGGGGTAGAGGAGGCGGGAGCTAGAACCTAAATATGGATGGAATATGTAACATGTTCCAAAAGTGGGCCTATCCTTTAAACCCAAAAGCAAACATTTTATTATATTGTAGCTAACCAATTCTTACATGGTTTGAAAGGTTGAATAAAGACACCAACCTGTATGGGTGTGTGTGTGTGTGTGTGTGTTTATGTCCCTGTCACTCCCCATATTCTTGTATATTATTGTTCAATAGGATGCCCATCTAAGAGTTTTTTGAAATTATCAACACTTCCCACCTAAACCATTAATTAATCAAGAGAGTTCCACATCCTTACTGCTCTGACAGTAAAGAACCCGCTATGCTGTTTAAGGTTATACCGCTTCTCATCCAACTTCATTGAGTGGCCACGTGTCTTTCTGAATGACCTGAGACTGAATAGTTTTCTCCTAATGCTGAAATCGCCATTACAATATTTGTATATCGCTATCATATCCCCTTTTCAGCATCTCTTCTCCAGGGAGAATAATCTTAATGTTTGTAATTGTTTCTTCATAACTGAGGTCCTCAAGCCCATTTATTCGTTTTGTTACCCCTCTCTGGACTCTCTTCAGTTCCAGCACATCTTTCCCTAGGACGGGAGACCAGACCTGGACGGCATACTCCAAGATGTGGCCAAACTTTCATGTGATGGCTGCATTCGTTTGCCTTCCTTTTTTTTGTTTTAGCATTCTTCTATTTTCCTCTGGTGATCCAGTACGTCTGTTGTTGTTTATTTTTCAAAATGCCAAGCTCTCATCCAGATAGATCAGTTACAGGGATGAGACAAACCATTTACCACTGACAGGATGCTTACAATTATCAGCTTTTATTTATTTATGTAAACTTTGTCCCAAAAGGAAAGAATCTGTTTACTATAACTATTTCTAAAGTATTAGGTGGAGCTTGGCTTAAAGAGGAAGTCTTCCTTTTTTTCTTTTTTTTTTTTCTTCCCTGCAAAGTAAATGCATAATGTGCTATTATGTTTTGCATACTAGCACATTATGCGACACTTACCTGCAAACCAAGCCCGCGTTGTCCCCACTAACGGCCGCATCCCTCTTCGCCCGTCTTCCTTCCAGGTCTGCGGACTTCGGCTGTATTACTGGCTGGAGCCGCATGACGCAACTCCCGGTCACGGCACAGGGTTGTGAAGAAACGAGCAGCCATTTCTTCAGAGCGCATGCAATGTAAAATTCTCCTAAACGGTGCAAGTTTAGGAGATATTTACAGTGCCTACAGGTAAGCCTTATTAACCACTTCCCACAAATCGACGTAGCCCTACATCGGCTCAGAGAAGTGGTTGTACCGGGATGATGCCTGCAGCTAGAGGCATCATCCTGGTACCATTTTTTTATTAGAGCCGGCTGTGGGCTTTCAGGTGATAATAGCCCCCGGGGCTCGGGAGGCAGTCGGTCGTTATCCCAGCGACCGAGAGGGGACGCCCCCCGCCACCTTCCGCGGCTCTGCCCAGGTCTCCAGTCCCACCAGGAGACCCAAGCAATCAGCCGTCACACCTGCCAGCTGGTTGGATTCCCAATCCAAGCCAAATTCGGCTTTGATCGGGTCTTCAATGTAGTGACCCAGAAGCGGCATGATGACGTCACATCAGGGTTTCTCGGTGGCTAAAGGCGCCAAATTTAAAAGAACTGTCAGTATTCAAAAATGCAGATTTCGTCATTTTGAATACATGGAAGTGTAGTGGAGGGGTTTGGGGTTTTTTAGACCCCCAATTCCTCCATAAAGAGTACCTTTCACTGCCCATTACTGTCACAAGGGATGTTTACATTGCTTGTGACAGCCATAAAAGTGATCAGATTTTTTTTTTTTTAAAACTGTGCTAAAATTTAAAAAAAAATAGGGGAAAATTTTTTTTAAATCATCGCCGTGAGCTTGCGCGTGAAAGAAAAACGCATATGTAAGTCGCTACTCTGTAACTCTAAACTGGTAACCGTAAAAAAATTTTTAAAGCGTCGCCTATGGAGATTTTTATGTACCGTAGTTTGTCGCCATTCCGCGGGTGTGCGCAATTTTAAACTGTAACCTGTTGGGTATCTATTTACTCTGCGTGACATCATCTTTCACAATATATAAAAAAAAAATGGGCTATCTTTACTGTTCAGTTTTGTTTAAATGCAGTGAAATTTATTTTTTTCCCAAAAAAATGGCATTTGAAAGACTGCTGCGCAAATACTGGCTGACAAAAAATATTGCAACGACCGCCATTTTATTCTCCAGAGTCTTTTGCTAAATATATATATATATATATACAGGTCCCTCTCAAAAAATTAGCATATTGTGATAAAGTTCATTATTTTCTGTAATGTACTGATAAACATTAGACTTTCATATATTTTAGATTCATTACACACAACTGAAGTAGTGCAAGCCTTTTATTGTTTTAATATTGATGATTTTGGCAAACAGCTCATGAAAACCCAAAATTCCTATCTCAAAAAATTAGCATATCATGAAAAGGTTCTCTAAACGAGCTATTAACCTAATCACCTGAATCAACTAATTACATTTAAACACCTGCAAAAGATTCCTGAGGCTTTTAAAAACTCCCAGCCTGGTTCATTACTCAAAACCGCAATCATGGGTAAGACTGCCGACCTGACTGCTGTCCAGAAGGCCATCATTGACACCCTCAAGCAAGAGGGTAAGACACAGAAAGAAATTTCTGAACAAATAGGCTGTTCCCAGAGTGCTGTATCAAGGCACCTCAGTGGGAAGTCTGTGGGAAGGAAAAAGTGTGGCAGAAAACGCTGCACAACGAGAAGAGGTGACCGGACCCTGAGGAAGATTGTGGAGAAGGACCGATTCCAGACCTTGGGGGACCTGCGGAAGCAGTGGACTGAGTCTGGAGTAGAAACATCTAGAGCCACCGTGTACAGGCGTGTGCAGGAAATGGGCTACAGATGCCGCATTCCCCAGGTCAAGCCACTTTTGAACCAGAAACAGCGGCAGAAGCGCCTGACCTGGGCTACAGAGAAGCAGCACTGGACTGTTGCTCAGTGATCCAAAGTACTTTTTTCGGATGAAAGCAAATTTTGCATGTCATTCGGAAATCAAGGTGCCAGAGTCTGGAGGAAGACTGGGGAGAGGGAAATGCCTGAAGTCCAGTGTCAAGTACCCACAGTCAGTGATGGTCTGGGGTGCCATGTCAGCTGCTGGTGTTGGTCCACTGTGTTTTATTAAGGGCAGGGTTAATGCAGCTAGCTATCAGGAGATTTTGGAGCACTTCATGCTTCCATCTGCTGAAAAGCTTTATGGAGATGAAGATTTCATTTTTCAGCACGACCTGGCACCTGCTCACAGTGCCAAAACCACTGGTAAATGGTTTACTGACCATGGTATTACTGTGCTCAATTGGCCTGCCAACTCTCCTGACCTGAACCCCATAGAGAATCTGTGGGATGTTGTGAAGAGAAAGTTGAGAGACGCAAGACCCAACACTCTGGATGAGCTCAAGGCCGCTATCGAAGCATCCTGGGCCTCCGTAACACCTCAGCAGTGCCACAGGCTGATTGCCTCCATGCCACGCCGCATTGAAGCAGTCATTTCTGCAAAAGGATTCCCGACCAAGTATTGAGTGCATAACTGAACATAATTATTTGAAGGTTGACTTTTTTTGTATTAAAAACACTTTTTTTTTATTGGTCGGATGAAATATGCTAATTTTTTGAAATAGGAATTTTGGTTTTTCATGAGCTGTATGCCAAAATCATCAATATTAAAACAATAAAAGGCTTGCACTACTTCAGTTGGGTGTAATGAATCTAAAATATATGAAAGTCTAATGTTTATCAGTACATTACAGAGAATAATGAACTTTATCACAATATGCTAATTTTCTGAGAGGGACCTGTATATATATATATATATATATATATATATATATATATATATTAGTGTTTTGGGGGTTCTAAGCAATTTTCTAGCTAAAAATACAGATTTTAACTTGTTCTTATGTTTTTCCGTCTGTAAGGCTCGGTTCACACATATGCAATACGGGAACCCTGTGAATCCACTGCTGGCTCCCGCATCACATTAAAATCACAGGCACTCTCTGGGGGTGTCAATACAAAGTTAACGACACCACCCAGATCAGTTCGCATATCGCAGTGCAAACTGACAGTTCGGACATGAATCGGATCACATTGGTGTGAACCACCATGCAAACCGATTCTGCTGCGGACCCAAAAAAGGGTCCTGTGCGTGTTCAGTCCGAATCGGATGCGAATTCAGCCATACAATCTGTATGGCTAAATTCGTATCGCACAGACATCGCATGGGATTTTCAGAATCCCATGCGATGGCTGTCATCGCTATAGTGTGAACCTGGGGCCTTTTTCTGACACTTTTTGCTTACAAGTTAAAATCAGTATTTTTTTGCTTGAAAAATACTTATAACCCCCAAACATATATATTTTTTAGCAGAGACCCTAGAGAAAAAAATGCTGATCGTGCAATCTTTTATGTCACACTGTATTTGCACAAAGGTCTTTTAAACTCTGTTTTTTTGGGTAAAAATACACTTTAATGAATTTTAAAAAAAACGAAATAGTTAAGTTGGCCCAATTTTTTTGTATAATGTAAAAGATGATGTTACGCAGAGAATCGTAAGCTTTATTCTAAGCAAAAAAAATTGTGATTCTCATTTTATCCAAAATTATGCGTTCCCAGCGTGCCCCTTGTGCTGCTTCATCCAGAGTGGGTGCACTCTAATACAGGAGGTGTGTAACTGGCCAAATCACCAAGAGAAAAAAGTGGGTGAAAGGCCTAAGAAAAGAAAACAAATACAGCCACCACATCTAATGATTGGTAAGCTGCAATATAATACATTTCTAGTTTTGGGCATAAGACCTCTTTAAAGCCCCCACCCCAGCCGTTAACTTACCTCAACAAAACCACTGTAGCCCTGCTTCTTGTCTTCTACCTCTATTGCCTAAAATGCTCTTCCCTGCTGGTCACACTTTTGCAGTGAGCCCTAAAAGACTTCTATAGGGCTGTATTTCAAGTCTGAAAGTGCTTGGAAGACCATCCTATACAAGTCTAAGAGGGCTTACATTGCAGGCATGGCATGCAGTGAAGTGGTACTTTAGAGCCCCAATTACTTTATGTATTTTTTTAATGTGACATATTAGCCCCGGTTCACACTTATGCGATGCGGGAAGGCTGCGAATCCGCAGCCTGTTCCCGCATCGCAAACGCACCCCCGGCAGTTCACACTGCCATATGCGATACGCTGGGGGTGTTAATGTAATCTTAACAACACCCCCAGTTTGATCGCATATCGCAGTGTGATCTTGCAGTTCACACAGGATCGGATCGCACAAGTGTGAACCGCTGTGCGATCCGATCCTGATGCGGCTGCCAAAAAGGGTCCTGAGCGTGTTTGCTGCGGGTGCGGTGCGAATTTAGCCATACAAAGTGTATGGCTAAACTCGCACCGCACAGCCGATCGCATGTAATGAAGGAGCAGTGCGCTCCGACTTTACATGCGAACGCCGCAGCCACACAAATGTGAACCGGCTCTTACCCTGCCCTGATGTACATTATGTTAAGGCAGGCCATTCATTTTGAATGTGCTAGCAGCACACCTTAAAGTGTAATTTAACAAAAAAAGTGGAGATTTGCTATGTTATCGGTAACCTATTGAAACATTAGTTTTGCCTAAGCAGTTCTGGAATTCCTCCTGAAAAATAGCAGGGCACTTCCTGGTATGTGTGGGTGCCTAGGCATTCCTGGGTCTGCAGCCTAATAGCTGTATATCTGCAGTGTGTCTCTAAAGCAAGCCATTGATTATGCAATATTCCTTTCGTGTTTCCCCCTATCAACCCAGTCAGTGTTGATGGGGGAATCCCTCTTGTGACACTATTGTGTTATGCTGGCAGGGATGCTAGGAAGCCATCCCTGTCGGCAGAACACAATGATTACTGCTAGCGGCTATAGCCACCTGCAGTAATCGCATGCAAAAATAAAAACTAGTTCTTTGCCTTCTTGCCTTTTTTGGGCATCTCTTCCAGAGCTTAGTTCCTTTTTAAACACATTGAAAAACAGAAACACAGTGTTATATTTTTAATTTTCTGCAGGTGTATTGTACTGTGCTAGTACAGAGAATTACACCATATTGGGGTTTATTTACTAAAACTGGAGAGTGCAAAATCTGGTGCAGCTGTGCATTGTAGCCAATCAGCATTTACCTTTTAGCTTGTTCAGTTAAGCTTTGATAATAAAACCTAGAAGCTGATTGGTTTCTATCCAGAGCTACATCAGATTTTGCACTCTCCCAAGTTTAGTAAATAAACCCCTCTGTGTATAACATGTTGCCTTGTGTTTCCACTGGCTACCAAGACGCGTTGTGAATGGTCTGTATGACAGACCGTCTGGCATCCCGCCTGGGTGCCTCCACTTTGAAACCTGGAATTGCACCCAAAAACTAGACGACACTAGCTTAGGTGCAAAATGGAACTCTTTATTGAAAGCTCACATGGAATTTATACCACACAAAATCCAATAAGGGCTTTATCACATTATTCTAAACAATGTAAACTTTAAACAGCAATGTCAGAACAGCTAACCTAAACATCCCACAATGGTTCGGCAACAAGGTAAAGTGGACACAATACTAATCACATCTCCAAGAGGATTAGCGGACAGAAATAGTAGGTGCCTCAATTAACAATGGGAATTCACACCTATGAGTCACAATGGGAATTATACAATGAAAGAAAGACACCTTCATAAACAGATTTACACAAAGCAGGGGGAGACCCCAGCATCAGGTTGTTTCAACTGATTATAATCTTCTGCTGTGAGTCTCTAAGTCTAGGAGGGGCTTGAAGCAGTCAAGACAAGCTTAGACTGTTGATTCCATACCCCAACAAAACACAGGGGCCCCAAATCTGTATCCCGGTCCTGAGTTCCTTCCCAGAGTCTGTGTGTTTAGGAGAGACATGGCCCCGACTCTGAAACAAAACCCCTCCAAAAAGGTCCCACAGGTAACACACCTCCCAAAGAATAGAGCCCCCTCAAAAGCCAGGGCCCATAGTCAGTAGGCAAAAGGCTACCCTGCAATCCCCTCCAAAAGCCCCTGTCCTGGTTGGGTCTGTCAGTCTGTGTGAAGGAATTGTTCTGCCCACCTTTAGAATGCTGGCTACCTCCAGAGCCGCCTGGACACTTCTTGTGCCCCCTTGGCGTTTAACATAAGCCACAGCTGTGGCATTGACCGATGCTGTGATGAATGCTCACTGGACAACCCTGAAGACGATCCATCCAATGATCCAGACACAGTCTGATCATTCAGAGTTCCAAGACATTGATTGGGAGTCTGGACTCTTCCAGCGTCTAGATCCCCTGAGCAGAATACTTGCCGAGGACTCCTCCCCAACCGGACAGGCTGGCATCTGTGGTGACCACTGTCCAATAAGAGGTGAGGAAGGAATTTCCCAGCTGAAGCGCAGGAGAACGAAGCCACCATATCAGGAACTCATTCATGCCCTGACTCAGCCGGATCTGATTGTCCAGAGACTGCAGAGTCTTGTCCCATTTGGTCAGAATTTCCCTTTGCAGGGACCTCGTATGGAACTGTGCAAACAGAACTGCCTCAAAAGGTAGACACCATCAGGCCCAGCACCCGCACACAAATCTGGACGGATGACCATTTATTAGACAGCAGGAGGCGAATTGCAGCCTGCAATTTCTGGAGTTTGTCCAGAGGAAGGAGCACTCTGGCTAAGGCAGAGTCCAGAGTCAGGCCCAGATAGTCCAGCTTTGTAGACTGAACCAGATCAGACTTCTGATAAGTTCAGAATCCAGCCGAACTCCCGCAGTGTTCCTATTGGGATCTCCAGGTTCTCCACCAGAGCAGAGGGAGACTGCTCTCCCAGAAGGAGATTGTCCAAGTAGCCCAGTACCGCAATCCCCTGTTGGCGTAGCAAAGCTAGCATCGGGGCTAACACTTTTGTGAAGACCCGAGGAGCAGATGCGAGACCAAAAGGTAACGCCACAAACTGATAATGCTCATCTCCCACAGCAAAACTGAGAAAACGCTGGTGAATGGCACCTATTGAAATGTGAAGGTGGGCATCCTTGATATCGATGGAGGCGAGGAAATCCCCCTGAGGGAGGGATGCCAGCACCATTCGAATGGACTCCATTCTGAACTTCTGTACCTGCACAAAGCAGTTTTAGCGCCTTGAGGTCCAGGATTGGACGCGCTTTGCCTTCCTTAGTGGGAACCGTGAACAGGTTTAAGTAAAAAATCTGAAAACATTCCGAGGTCGGAACCAGGACAATTACCCCTTGAAGGAACAGGTCTTTTACCGCCCCAAAAAGGTGTAAGCGGTCTGGGGACAGGTGCAAGTTGGAAAGAAAAAACTATGCCGGGGTACAAGAACGAAACTCAATCTTATAGCCCGACTTTGTGGACCCACTTGTCTTGCACAGGGGAAGTTCACAGGTCCGGGAAACCAGCAAAGACGTCCCCCTACCCCCAATATGGGTGAGGCCGCACCTTCATGCAGAAGGAGCCTTGTCTCCGGGTCTGGAGAACCCTGATCTTGGCCCTCCAGACCAGGTTAGTTTGGTTCCTCCAAAAGAGGCCCTGAAAGGCTTCGAGCCCTTGTCAGTCGACTCTAAAGGACAAAAAAACTTCTTATGAGCCGAGTAGGAGGGTCCACATCTACAAGGAGGGTCCTTGCCCTTAGTAGCCTGCGGAAGAAAATTACTCCCCACACCATGAGACCTTTAACAATGCCATCCAGGGTAGCTCCGAACAGGTGATCTCCTTGAAAAGGAAGCTCAGTCAAGGCCTTTTTTGAAGTCTGATCCGAAGACCAGCATTTGAGCCAAAAAACATGCCGAAGGACCACTGCCAAAACAGAGGCATCGCAGATGAACTGCAGCCCCTGGACCAGCTGGTCCACCTGCTTGACAAAGGCAGTGGGGAGCTGTTCCCCGCCCCCTCCCCCTCCCTCCAGGTCATGGTGTAGGAACTTAGCCCACTCGGTCAGAGTTTACGACACTAGGGTAATGGTGATTACCGGCCTCATTGCCGAACGAGCCAGAGTCTACATGCGGGCCGCAGCCTCCGACTTCCGGTCAGCTGGATCCTTAAAGGCCGGGGACTCCTCAACCGGAATTATGGTTGCCTTGTTTATTCTGGAAACTGGAGGGTCCACCACAGGTGGCACAGTCCACTTCGTAAGGAGGGACTCCTCCTAGGGGTAATGCTTAGGGACCCCATAGGGACGCTTTGGTCGTCCCCACACTTTAGCGACAATTCTGTCAAAATAGGCAGGGAAAGGAAACTCCTTTGCCACTTTGGATGGCTTGTGAGTGCCAAAGGGCACCTGTGCCTTCTTCGCAGCTTCAGCTGCGTCCTCCATCTTCAGGGTCTCACACACAGATACAATCAGTGCATCCACCAGCGCCTTTTCCTGCACGGTTGCAGATGTGGAGTAATCATCCTCCCTGTCAGAGGAGTCCAGGCACCTGGTTGCAGACCCAGCAGAGTGACCTACGTTCGCGGTGGCCAAATAAGATTCAGGATCTGAATGGACAGATGAGGCGGGGGCGCTTTTTGCTAGCCCGTCGCCCACAAGCTACGTCCACCTGGAACATAAAGGACTCCAGGACCGCCGTCAGTGCATGGATGAATGGTTGGGACCCGGAGGGCCCAACAGCCTCAGAGAGGGGATCAGGTGGATAAATGTGCTCCAAAGACTCCATGAGTCATCAGGGGGCCCCCACAAAAACTGTAAAGCACTGCTAAGGGACAACCCCCCAGTCGCCAGGCACAAAGCACCAAGCGATCCTCAGCAGAAAAGGAGAGGACCCCACCAGACTCGCCACCCACCGAAACAGGCACTTGCAGCCACCAGTAGAATCTGCTCTACACGTGCGGCGATCGGGAAGTAAAATGATCCAGGAGTCAGCACCAGGGGATGAGGAAGGGCTCCCACCACCGAAATCGCTGCCCACAGGACTCCACTGTCATGGTCGCTGCTATGTATAATAGCAAACCGCAAGAAAATGGCCGCCGTGTATAGAAACACACAGGCTACAACAAAATGGCAGCTCTGCGTGGCTTACAGAGCCCAGGAAGGAGACCAGACCCAGGCAGGTTAGGGGGGGGGAGGCTGGAAGGGGCACCCCCCTCCCTGCTAATCTATCGTCCAGTCGCCGCCAGCGCACCCCCCCCCCATCGCCAGTTAGCCAGCCCCCCCCATCCCAGGAAAGTGGCCAGACCACCCAAATAGCCCCAATGTGGAGGGAGGGAGCAGGATGAGGGACTTGGTAGGGGGGGTGCCTGCGGGAAGGAGCGGAACTTGGGGGTCCTACCATCCCAAGGAGGGGCGCACGTTCACCCCAAAACCCTCCAGGGGGAGAGGGGGGAAAGCTACTCACCATACCGGGAACCAGGTAGGCACTGCTCCAGACAGAACCTCTCTCCAACTAAATGGGGGGGGGGCGCTGCAACCTCGCGGGGCGTTTAACTCGCAGGCCAGCCCCCGTCCAGTGGGGCCATGTCGCTGCCGAGCTCAGGTCTGCGCGCACTCGCTGCCCGGACTGGGGTGACCACTGGTTCTAGATTATCCAGCCCGTCGCCCAGTCCAGCAGCTGATTGTAGATCTCACAGGAAAAAATCCAGGAGCAAGAAAAAATTTCTATCTAAAACATTTTTGCCAGGACCAAAGATCCCAGCAAGGAAATGAGTCCTTACTCCTGACCAGGCAGAAAAAAAAACTGAGTGGCTATAGCAGAGAGAGGGAGTATACCCCCTGGGACTGCCCATGGGTGTAGCCATAATTATTTTCTGCCTAGTGTCCTACTCCTGTATAGGGCAGTATAACCCAATGGTTATGAATAATAGGAGCTGTGTCCATCTATGAATGAAAGAGAAATCTAATTTTTTTTGTGAACCGATTGGATCATCTTTACATGTCAAACTTAAATGAACTTTTGAATATTTAACCAATAAACTTTTATTTTTTTTTATTTTTAGAATTTTCACAAACAATTTAAAGAGATGTCTGCAGCTTTGGAAACTGTTTAAAAGGAACAGCAAGAATCTGACATCTTGTAACTACAGAAAAAAATGCCTTCACTTGGATTATTCATAATAATGGACCTTATTTCTAGCTATCATTTTGAGTGCAAGAATTTGACAGGAAATTAGCTCAGTGATGACCAAGTTCTCCACATATACGTGTATAAGACACTTCAAGCAACAGATAATTTATCAGTCTGTAATCAGATATTTGAACATTTCCTTGTTTCTTGTACAGATCTCTTAGGAAATGTTTTTTTTTTTTTTTATTGTACTATTATTATTTTTTTCCTTACAAACCGTAAAGAGCTTAATTGAGTGCTCTCTTCTACGCACAACACAAGAACGTTTTGTGATTTAATTTCTGTATTGTATATTAACAGTTTACATTCCCTTTTTTACTGCACTGCTGTTTCTTTAGGCAGTGACCTGTCTTTCTTATTGTTCTGAGATTGTACAGTCTATACAGCATAATGAGTCATTGGCATTTCTAGCGTCTGTCAACAGGAACACCATTTCCTACCCTTGGCCTGATACGTTTGTTGTGGACAGGACAACCTGTGCAGCACCCTTCTCCAGAGATCAGCTTGGCTTTTACCCAACATTTTTACATGTTCTAAATGCTATTGTTTTCCCATCCAATAATGTGTTTAAAGGAAAAAAAAAAAATCAAGAATTTCCCGAGGCTATATTATAATGAAACCCTTTTGCTTTCTTAGCAACATCAGATGAGCAAAAAGGGAATATACAATTCAAATTGCAGAATTGTCTCCCACCAATACGTTTCATAGTGTTTTGCCCATGAAATAAATTTTTTGCGAAAAGCGCATGCTGTAAATCGTCTACAGCCCAGAATCTTTCTAACTGAAGGTGCCTCTAATAGAAAAGGATTTCGTAAACATTGTGTCTTAAGTCTATGAAGATTAAAAGTAATCTGTCAGACAAGAAAATGCTCATGTGATTAGTTTGTGAAAGAAGCACTGATTTATGTACTGCATATTGGTTTTAGGACAGGGTAACTAAAGCCTGGTATACAACGATGAGAATATTGGGTGAATGATCGTCTGTCTGTTTGTTTTGTTAATTTTTTTTTTTTTTGCATGCTAGGCTCATATTCAAACAGGTTAAGAAAATTCTTGTGCGACAGAATACAACTTCAGAAGTGATGTATTGTAATGTATTCTTTCCTTTCCAAGAATGCGCGGTCAAGTCACTTGAATTTTTTTTTTTTTTTGGATGATTACTGTACTGTCAAAACTGACTTCAACAGGAGCCCAGAAGGCTTTTGACGAAATATATGTACAACGGCAACCAGAGGTCATGATGTCACCATGTTCTACGTTCTGTCCCATTGCATTGTGGGAATTGGAGTCCTGTATGCCGTTCTTTGCACAGCCTTTATAGTTTGATTTTAATAAAACATCTTTGAGGATTTCATGCTATACGAGTCTGGTGCTCCATTTTTTTTTTTTTCTTTTCTTTTCTTTAGCCTACAGTACCAAAGTGGAAGGAATATTCACACAAGCACTTTTAGACTTCTCTTGATAGTCACAAAACTTGTAGAAAGGAGACAGCTTCACTGGTGTATGCACACGTGATGTTTAAGGCCGGGTTCCCAGCATGGGTTCCGGTGCGTTCCTGTTCACTGGTTCAGGTGTGAATTGGGTCCGAATTTTTGCCTCAATTCGCACCTGAACTGGACCCAAATACGCACCAGAAACTTTTGGAATGCGGACCATGACTCCCCACGACCTGTGTGAACCGGCTCCATTGAGAGCCCGTCACACTCGCATGTCATGCGAATTAGATGCTGGGAAACCCGCATCCAATTCGCACATACCTGTATGTGAACACGGCCTTATCTGATAAGCTGAGCTGGGACACACAGAAACTTTGATTAAAAGCATCTAGATTAGGCATATGGTTGTGGACTTTTCACATCATCTGTATGAACTTCTTCTGTTTCATTAATGTATATCACTGATTTATATTTACAGGGTTTAGCACGGCATGTTGTTTGACTAATTCTCAAGTATGTTATACCATACAGATATTTGCTGCAGCTTGTTTAGGTTGATTTATATTGTCATTTGCGCAGTTTCACTTAGATTTGAATTTAATTATGTTGACTGGAGTAAAGCTGGATACACACTATACAATTTTTGTTGTTACATTTCCTTTAGATTTAATTTCAACTATGTAGGGCAAGGGCCTACCTGATTGCATACAAATTGAAAGGGTTTAGGTTTGACCTCAAATTATATGGTTTTGGTAAATCTAAAGGAGAAATAAAATTGTATATTGTGTATCCAGCTTAAGGCTGGATTTACACATGTGCGAAATGGATGGGGGTTTTCTCGCATTCCAATTCACATGACAAGAGACTGTGCCCAGGTCTCAATGAAGTCGGCTCCCACATCTGTGGTGGCTCCGGCACAGATTTCACAGGGGGCCTGTGCGTCTTTAGCTCTGTATTCAGATCCGAATTCAGGCAAAAATTTGTGCTTGATTCCTTCTGAATCAGAAAACAGGGATGCACCGGACCCCTGCTGTAAGCCGCATCTGCATTTTAAGTGTGAACCCAGCCTTAGGCTTTAACTGTAAGCACCCAGGTTTCCCAATCATTACCAATTCCTAACTCTTATCCTGGCACTTAAACCCTTGCTTATCTGGTGAGTTAAAACTTTAAATGCGATCAGGAGCACTATGCATTGCTGCTATCCTAACCTTCTGGGTTAGTTGCATAGCCTGTCCTCCACTGTGCAATGTGACTCATCCACTGAACACCAAGTCACCACAGAGTGCACAGGCATATACTATTTAAAACGCACATTGTTTACCAGCGGGGAATGGAGCTTATGAAGGCAGCAAAAAGTTTATATTCTACAATATCAATACAAAAAAAAAAAAAAAGTGGAGCGAATGGAGAGTCAAATATCATACCATAATTTTCTAAATGACTAACAATAAAAATCTCAAACTTTATAAAAGTAGTAAAGTACACAGACCGCGTATTTCTTTTATGAATTATGAACCAGTATGAATATTATTTTACACTGGGACTATAATGTATTTTTGGCAGTAACAAATATTGTGTTCTTGTCTGGTAAAGGTAAACAAGATATATAGCATATTAAGGGGATTTTATATTGTTTTTTTGAGTAAGACCTCTTTCACACTGGGGTGACCTGTCAGGCGACCTGGTCGCCTGACAGGTCGCCGTAGGTCGCCTGCCATAGAGAAGCTGTGGACCTGTTCTAATAGAAGCGACACAAGTCGCTCCGACTTAGAAAAAGGGTCCGGAGCTTCTTTGGGGCGACCCGGAGCGACCTGCATTGACTTCAATGTTATGAAGTCCGTGCCGGCCACTCCGAGGTCACTGTGCGAGCTGCGCACCGCGACCTGTGAGGTCGCCCCGGCAAGTAGCGTCACCCCAGTGTGAACGGGGTCTAATAGCCATTGTGAGGCAAACTATAAACAATAATACTCGCATGCCCTGCAACATAGTTTTGATGTAGTATTTTTTTTGTATGCTGAGTAAAGCATATGTTCTAAAGTATAAGTTGTAAAATTGTAATTGCCTTTCCTTTTGGGAATGATGCAATTAAAAGAGGCGATGCCCCCACATTCCCCTCCTTAATACATAGATTGTATCAATTTAGTCACTATCTACTAACAGTAATAAAGTTAGTAGTAATTACCTGCCTCCTTCTTTTTTTCCAGCCAGATCTAAAGGGAATCAACTCGGTAAAGGAGGAGAGCATATTTAAAAGAAGAAAAACTACCACAAGAGGACACAGTTTTAAATTAGAGGGGTAAAGGTTTAAAAGTAATATGAGGAAGTATTACTTTACTGAGAGAGTAGTGGATGCATGGAATAACCTTCCTGCAGAAGTGGTAACTGCAAATACAGTGAAGGAGTTTAAGCATGCATGGGATAGGCATAAGGCTATCCTTCATATAAGATAGGGCCAGGGACTATTCATAGGATTCAGATATATTGGGCAGACTAGATGGGCCAAATGGTTCTTATCTGCCGACAACATTCTATGTTTCTATGATCTGGTCTGGACATGTGATCCTCTGTGTTAGCCAGATGTGGCTGCAGGGGAGAAAAGAGAGCGCTTGACAATGGCTGGAAAAGCCTGGAGCAGTGACATCAACCATAGACTCAGATGGCCCATCTGCTGTTTGAGCTCCCTCCTCTCCTCTGCAGCCACCACTGACTGACACAGGAGAGCTGGGTCACATGACCTGACTGAAGCGGGCTGAAAATAGGAAAGTATAGATATCTTTCTTACAAAAGTTAGTTTGCATAGATGTTAGGTTAGGTTTTACCTGGAATTCTACTTGATAGGGTGAATTTACCCATTAAAACAATTATAATAAATCTGAAAATTAATAAAATAATGATTGCTGCCGTGATTTTTATTTGTGCCTCAATAAAGACCACAATCAAAATGGTGATCATAACGTGCTCCTAGTGCAATGTCCATTTATGTAAACCATATAAATCTTCCTTTGCAAATATACATTATGTGTCACTCCAAAAAGAGCTTTCCACAAAGGTTCAGTGTTCTCCAAATGGCACTCCTCTCAACCCTTATGAGCCACACTCAACAGGTTTTATGTGACCCCGGTATTTAAATATGTTCTCAAGCTTTTCATACACTCCCACTCCTCCAGGTTTCCTCCTTAAATGCCTTCTTAGGGGGATTTTTGCAGCTCAGTCAACTGCCAATTCTTGTAAATAAACGCAAAGGAGAACTACAGAGAGTGTAATGACACTTTATTGGTACCACTTCAATAACACAAATTAAGCACTTATGTTAACAAATGTGAAGGTCAACCCACAGGTTTTCTACTAGCACTGCCACTTGTCCTTCAACATGGTGGTACATGTCACGGCAGCTAAAATTATATCATGGATGTAGCCTTGCACAGTGTTCAGTCACAGGTGGATGACCAGGTGTTCCATCACACCACTGGTCACACTAACATAATTTCCTCCTAGAGCCCTTATAAGATATTCAGAAACTTCCTCCCACCATGAGAACTCATTGCAAGACTGTATACACCTGGGTTGTCGTGTATTTCTACTGGACATGCTTACCTTATCTCCCACACTCTTCTCCATGACTATCCAACAGACTAATACCCTCACTTGCAGCTATGGTGGAGACCAGGTGAAAGGGAGCTCTCTTTAACCTGGTGGGCCCAGCCCTGCAACCAGCTGTCGCTGCATTTTTAGTATGTCACATTGCAGCTAACTGGACTAGGACAATGAACAACCAACATGACCCTGTATTTCAGGATTGTGCTCTTACAGAGCAATTAAAGCAGTAGCCTTCTGCTCGGTTTTGTGGCGTGGATGTCCCAGAACATGTTGTGACCTAAAACTCCAGAATTGTTCGTATCTCTATTCACATAGATTCCATGTGTAGAATCTTTGACTTAAAACTTAAACAGCGAAAACTGCCAGTACAAAGCGCTCCACGCGTATGCCCATTCTAGGAAGGCATCTGTTTGTTGGACCACTTGACCACACATTACAGAGATCACAGATGAATAGGTTTTACTTCCACTGAAGGTTTCTGCTCTAACCAGACTTCAACTTCAAAACCTAAGTTCAAACCTTTTGGCATAAGGCTTGACCCACAAAAGCCACCAAACCTCCCCAAAGTCCTCTTCACAATGGAGAAGCACCCTCGCTCCTAAGAATGAGGGGATGTCTGTTACAGTTTTTTTTAAATCACAGACGTTCTAGACCTATGGGTTCAATCAGATGTTTCCAAAGGATACAAGATAGAGTGTTCACCACTTTCAAATCAGCCAAAAACTGTCCAAGGACAGTTTGATATTTAGAATTCCCTGAACCACCTCTTTTCCCAGGGAGTGGTTGAAACTGCCTTGTGGCTGTACTGGCACAAAGGATTCTACTCAAATCTGTTCATGGCATCAAAGGTATTCGTCCAATTCTGGACTTGAAATCTCTCAATAAATTCCTTAAAATTCAAAAGTTTCACATAATCTGCAAGGTCAAAAATTGCCTCTCTGAAACAAGGGCAATACATGGCATCCTTTGACATCTCAGATGGCTATCTGCAGGTTCCTATAAGCAAACCTCAACAGGACGTTGTATGCTTTGCAGTGGCAGAAAAACACAATAAATATAAACAAGTCTGCTCTCCAGCCTTCTCTTTACCTAAAATGTGTTCTTCTGATCCTAGACACATCCCAAAGTCCTCCATTCTACCCTAATTGGTCTCTGGCTTAAATAACATGACTGTTGGACCCGAGGTCATGGGCGTCTGCAGAACTTTTTTTAGGGGGGGCATCATTTTAAGGTCACCCATGCTCCGCCCCTTTCCAACAATGTCATGACGGTGAGGGGCTTAGTCATTATACTTATTTTAAGTATTTATTTTTAAAGAGTAAACCGCAGCATTTTTTTTAAAGCATGTTATACAGCACAGTGCTTTGCTGTGTAATTTGGCCCCTTCTATCTCCTAAAATACCTGGCTGATCCTGCCTGGCTATACCCTCCCCTCTGTAAACTGACCACAGTATACCATGGCTGCTGAGCCCTGACACTGTGGTCAGTTTATGTGCCTCCGTCATCCGCAGCCCTCCTGTCCTCTCTCCCCCCTCTCTCTCTGCCTGTCTGCTCCTGTGTCAGTGCCCCGCCTCTCCTCCTGCTGCTGTAGTTTCATTTAAGGTTTCATATCCCGTCTACAGTCTGTTTAATAATCCTGTGTGCCCCTGTGTCTGTGTTTTATAAAAATAAGCTATGCTTTACAAATTTTCAGAGCGCCACTCGCCGCTCACGTGACCTGCCGCTTCTCTCCTCCTCTCCCCCTCCCCTCCTAACTGACGTCAGTGAGGAATCCTCGGCCCTACCCACTGCAGGCAGCTGTCAGACAGGGTGAGGAGAGAGCCAACGGGTCACGTGAGCAGTGCTCGGCCCTCTGAAAACTGGTAAAGAACTATTTCTTTTTTTAAAACCCAGACACAGGGGCACACAGGATTATTAAACAGACCAGACAGGATGGTATAAAGTGACTTAACAACCACTTGAAAAGGGAAGTTGAGATTCCAGGTTTGGGGGGCTTAAACCCCCCCCCCCTCCCTTGCCCATTCCTGCAGACGCTCATGCCCAAAGTCCTAAAGGATAGAGGGATTTCTGAGTCTGTGAATCTTACCTTGCTAAAAAAGCAAGAAGTGCTACTTCCAGGAAGATCTGTTACCACACAAAATATTATTTTGCCTGCTATAAACACAGTCAATTCAGATCCAGAGATTACTCTGTGCCCTGCTTTCAGGCTTTCCTGAAAACAGAACTGGTCTCTAAACAACCTTAAAGGGCAGATGCAGGCCTCTGTATATCCTTCTTCAAAGTTTTCTGGCTTCACACTCCCTTATAAAAACCTTTATTCAAGGTGTTTCCTGTACCCCCCCCCCCCCCCAACAGCGAAATGTGAACCCCCGGAACCCTAATTATGGTTCTCTGCCTTGCAGAAACCACCCCTTTAGCCCATCAGTGATATTCCTGTGTAGATTCTTACCAGCAAAGTGGCATTTTTGGTAGCCGTTAGGTCTGTCAGATGTGTTTTTGAACTAGTTTCACTTTCCTATAAGGAGCCTTTCCTTATAGTTGACAAATTTAAGTTTGTCCTATGCCCAACACCATCCTTTCTTCCCAAGGGGGTTTTAGCATTGTACTGCCATCCTTTTGCCTTTCTCCTAAGCTCCCAAAGAAATTCTCTCTACATTGCCTGGACATATAGTAGTTAAAGCCATTACCTAAAAGCTATTTCTCCCATGAGAAAAACAAATTCCCTGTTTGCTATTAAATACCCTTGGGACCTTTTGCAAAGGGCACTTTCTTCAAAAATCTACCATTGCATAGTGGATAAGGAACTTGACTGCAAAAGCTTACACTCTTAAAACAAGAACCTCCTGTTGCACATTGGGTCGATCACACTACCAGATCTGTAGGAGTTTCCTGGGCTTTTCGGCTCCAAGTCACTGTAGCCCAACATTGAAAGGCCATCACCTGGTCTTTTGTTGATGTTTTCTCAAAGTTTTGCCAGATGGATGTCCAATTTCCTGTGGATGCAGCTTTTAGCCACAAGGTTTTTCCAACTGCATGCTGAACTTGGGTTTTTTGACCCCTGTTGTTGTTTGGGCCTGTTGGCACGGTTCTTTTTGCCTAGTTGCACACTTTTCATCGAAATTGCTTGGGGGATGTCCCATGGTATATGAATATACTGGCTGTGTCCTGTAATATACAGTGCCTTTGCGAAAGTATTCGGCCCCCTTGAACTTTTTGACCGTTTGCCACATTTCAGGCTTCAAACATAAAGATATAAAACTGTAATTTTTTGTGAAGAATCAACAACAAGTGGGACACAATCATGAAGTGGATTGAAATTTATTGGATATTTCATACTTTTTTAACAAATAAAAAACTGAAAAATTGGGCGTGCAAAATTATTCAGCCCCCTTAAGTTAATACTTTGTAGCGCCACCTTTTGCTGTGATTACAGCTGTAAGTCGCTTGGGGTATGTCTCTATCAGTTTTGCACATCGAGAGACTGACATTTTTGCCCATTCCTCCTTGCAAAACAGCTCAAGCTCAGTGAGGTTGGATGGAGAGCGTTTGTGAACAGCAGTTTTCAATTCTTTCCACAGATTCTCGATTGGATTCAGGTCTGGACTTTGACTTGGCCATTCTAACACCTGGATATGTTTATTTGTGAACCATTCCATTGTAGATTTTGCTTTATGTTTTGGATCATTGTCTTGTTGGAAGACAAATCTGCGTCCCAGTCTCAGGTCTTTTGCAGACTCCATCAGGTTTTCTTCCAGAATGGTCCTGTATTTGGCTCCATCCATCTTCCC
This sequence comes from Pelophylax lessonae, assembly GCF_965119305.1. NCBI lineage: Eukaryota > Metazoa > Chordata > Amphibia > Anura > Ranidae > Pelophylax > Pelophylax lessonae. The sequence goes on from NC_138769.1 coordinate 512,833,428, forward strand.
ATCAATTGTAACCATCTTCCCTGTCCCTGCTGAAGAAAAGCAGGCCCAAACCATGATGCTGCCACCACCATGTTTGACAGTGGGGATGGTGTGTTCAGGGTGATGAGCTGTGTTGCTTTTACGCCAAACATAACGTTTTGCATTGTTGCCAAAAAGTTCGATTTTGGTTTCATCTGACCAGAGCACCTTCTTCCACATGTTTAGTGTGTCTCCCAGGTGGCTTGTGGCAAACTTTAAGCGACACTTTTTATGGATATCTTTAAGAAATGGCTTTCTTCTTGCCACTCTTCCCTAATGCCCCATACACACGTGCAGATTATCTGCAGCCTTACCAAAACCATATAATATAAGGTCAAATCTAAACACTTTCAATTTGTATGCAATCCGGCAGGCCCTTGCACTACATAGAAAAGGTAAGTCTGCAGATAATCTGCACGTGTGTATGGGGCATAAAGGCCAGATTTGTGCAGTATACGACTGATTGTTGTCCTATGGACAGAGTCTCCCACCTCAGTTGTAGATCTCTGCAGTTCATCCACAGTGATCATGGGCCTCTTGGCTGCATCTCTGATCAGTCTTCTCCTTGTATGAGCTGAAAGTTTAGAGGGACGGCCAGGTCTTCGTAGATTTGCAGTGGCCTGATACTCCTTCCATTTCAATATTATCGCTTGCACAGTGCTCCTTGGGGTGTTTAAAGCTTGGGAAATCTTTTTGTATCCAAATCCAGCTTTAAACTTCTCCACAACAGTATCTCGGACCTGCCTGGTGTGTTCCTTGTTCTTCATGATGCTCTCTGCGCTTTAAACGGACCTCTGAGACCGTGCAGGTGCATTTATACGGAGACTTGATTACACACAGGTGGATTCTATTTATCATCATTAGTCATTTAGGTCAACATTGGATCATTCAGAGATCCTCACTGAACTTCTGGAGAGAGTTTGCTGCACTGAAAGTAAAGGGGCTGAATAATTTTGCACACCCAATTTTTCAGCATTTTATTTGTTAACAAAGTTTGAAATATCCAATAAATTTTGTTCCACTTCATGATTGTGTCCCACTTGTTGTTGATTCTTCACAAAAAATTACACTTTTATATCTTTATGTTTGAAGCCTGAAATGTGCCAAAAGGTCGCAAAGTTCAAGGGGGCCGAATACTTTCGCAAGGCACTGTATATTTAAAATTAACAATTTTGACCTGTAAATTCCATATCTTGGAATACAGTACAGTGCAGGACACAGGGCACACTCCCTTCTATTCCTTGGTTTACTCTACCTTGCTAGCTAAGAAAACTTAGGATTCACAGAGTGGGGTAGGGTTATAGCAGGGGTAGGCAACCTTTGAGAAGTGGAGATCTATCTGAACAACATGAAAGATCAAAGATCACTGGGGTTTAGGGCCATTAAAAAAATAGGTAAATAAATTCACTAGCAAGGCCAAACTGAAATAGTAAGGAAAATAGAAAAATATAATAAAACAAGTGTCACTGTAAAAAAGACAAACTTTGCCTTAAAAGTGGATGGTGTCAGTCAGTAGGGCAGTGGACGATGTCAGTAGGATAGAAGTTGGTGTCAGTAGGGCAGTGGATGGTGTCAGAAATTGTATTTCTATTTTATGATTTTTTTAGGAGCCCTGTTGGAGGGATTTGGTGAAAGAGGAGAGCCTGCAGGACCAGGAAGCATAAAAAAATAGGAACACAAACAGGAGGGGCAGCGGGGGAGGCATTTACTGGAACCAATTTCCTGGATTTTCCTTTTGCAGCAGCTGTACCCAGATGGGAGGGAGAAGAGGAAAAGCTGGCTTTAAGCTGCCGCAGGAGGAAGTGAAAGGGGATCATCAGGAGACAGGTATTTTAAAAATCTGAATTCTTAGCAAGTGGCTGGGGATTCGGATTTTACCACCCCTCTCCCCCCCCCCTACAAGGCAGCTGCCTAAACAGCCTTATGCTGGGTGCCAGCATAAGGGAGGACTGGTACATAGAAGGTGGGGGTTGGCTGCTGGCTGCGCAGGGACCTGTTTGTGGTTTACCTGTCCCCTGCCCCTGGTCGAAAGCTAGACTGCGACCGGCCAGGTCCCGAGCTATAGGGTTTGCACTCCATGGGGATCAAGTCCTTAAAAGCTTGCCAGTGTCCAATAACCTGAAGGTATGTGCCTATAACCCATGGTATATGAATATGCTGCCTGTGTCCTGTACTGTACTCCAATATATGGAAATTACATTTAAGTCAAAATTCCTCTTTTTTGTACTTCGCAAACAGATATTAACAAAATACTTCAAATGGTGTTTTTAACAGACAAAAAGAAATCAAATAAGAGAAGATCATTGTTAAGGTTAAAATATACTTTAGAGTCCTCCATACAAATTATCCAGTAGAAAGTGCTCTTGAGATTCAAGGACATCTCCCTTGTGTTGTAAACATATACTGTATGTTTGTTAATAAAAAGTTATTAAAGCACAGTATTGACAAAGCAAATTCCACGTGATAGTGATGAGAAGCTAGCAGAGGTTCTAACCCTTCCCTTTCTAAATTAAAATCAAATAGGTTTTCCTAGCACACCATGTTATCGTATGATCTCATAGGACTATCTATAGGACCATCTATAAAGACTTGATACCTTATTGGCCTGAAATTCTTTTCTTGTTAAATAGTTTTTATTAAGATTATTTCAAATAGTAACAAACAGGGAAAGGAAATCATAATAATAACAGAGGAAAGCAAACTCATAAAACATTGATTTTATTGCCAGTAATACATAGGTGCAGTTATGCAATCTAACTTTATGCCTATGAAGATAAGCCATTACAGCATTATGCAATCCAAATATACGAATAGTATTAATGCTTATAAGATGGGGTCGCTGATGGCCGTTCTCTAATAGAGCCATCCCCAACCCCCCTTTACACCCCAAATGGCTACACACTGTGTCCTGTTGGGGGGGGGGGGGGGTAGACCCTCCGACAGTTAAACATACAGGGACCACTATATATTAGACTGACATGTACATAGTTCAACAAGATGTTATTTGTGACACTAACAGAGAATATATGAGAGGTAAAATAAAGGGGATACTCTTTGGTGGTAAATCAAAGCAGGCTAATTGGGCTTGAGACCAGGAGCGGCATTAGGATGCTTTAACCAGTGAATCCATTGTTTGCTAAAGATAGGCATTCTATGATCTTTAACAGCTAGTAACTTCTCAAAATGACATTGTGTGTTTACCCGTGAAGTAAGTTCCTGAATTTTTGGTGACTCAGGTGATTTCCAATGGTGAGTGATGGTCAATCTAGCAGCAAACAAGATGTGGAGTACTATAGTCTGGTACTTCAGAGGGATCAGATCTATTCCCAAGTTCAAAAGTGCCAAAGCCGGCCAGATAGAGAAGGTCATGCTCAGAAAAACTCCAAGCAAAACCTCCACTTCCTTCCAAAAGGGTTGAATGAAGGTGCAATCCCAAAGGATATGATACAGTGTTCCTACCTTATTGCACCGTCTCCAACACAACGCACTGGAGGAGGGATAGATTTTAGACAGCCTATGAGGCGTTAAGTACCATCCATGGTATATTTTCAGAAATTGTTCCAATTTTCAATACATTTAGACAGTTAATAGTTGGCCTTATGCCATTGTGAATCTGTAAAGGTCAATTGGAATTCAGATTCCTATTTAGTCCTACTTGGGCCCAATGAAGGTGCTTGGGTGTTCATATACAAGTTGTAGAAAAAAGATATGCCCCGTATATCAGATATAGCATGACCCCTAAGGAAGTCCCATGCCTTAGCAGGAATGGATAACTGGAAGGCGAGTTTGTTAGTTTTGTGAAAATGGCGAATTTGTGCGGTTTTAAAGCAGTCTGCGGGAAGAGAGCTATCCTTAATGCTGAGCCAATAGTTGTGGCCATTCTTTTTCCAATATAACGTTGAGAAGGATGCAATGATCCATTTGTAAGCCCCCAATGGAATATCTAAGTTACGCCTTTCAAGGGTCTGATGGCAAATGGACAGTAAGGATTGCCAGACAGTTAGTGTGGCTGTAATAGTAGGATGTGGGATGCGGTGGGTCGAGGAGGACAAGGATGAGGCAGCTAACAGTGCCTCTAGATCCTGGTGCACTATTAGGGATCTCTCCATGAAAACCCAAAGTTTGTCAGGTGGTTCCTGTAGCCAATATTGCATTTGGTCAAGAAGTGAGGCGGTATGATAGAAGGGGATGTTGTGAAGCCCGGCGCCTCCGCGGGTTCTCCAGCTCACCAGCGTTTTAGGGGTTTTCTCTGTCTTTTGCCAGACCATATCAAGGTCCTAAGAAGGGTATTACATTTCGCAAAGAAACTAGATGGTAGTTATATTGGGAGGGTGCGGAAAAAATATAAGAGTTTGGGAAGAAGCTGCATCTTAAATGCAGCCATTTTACCTAGCCAGGATAATCGTGCTTTATTTATCTGCTTCATATCATGTTCTATGTTACAGAGTAGAGGTGGGAAATTAGCCTCATATAGTTCAGAGGTGGATGGTGTCAGCTGGATGCCTAGGTAGGAAATGGTGCTATGTTCCCATTGAAAGGGGAATTGAGCTTTCAAGTGAGCCAAGTTATCTTGGGTTAAATAAAGTGGAAGTGCTTGGCATTTGGCAGTGTTAAGTTTGTAGTACGATACTTGGCCAAAGGTGTCTATTACTTGTTGAACTTGAGCAAGAGATGTTTGTGGATCAGAAAGCGACAGAATAACATCATCAGCAAAAATCCCTATTTTGTGCTCCTGGTTACCTATTGTTGTCCCTCTAATAAGAGGGTCTGCTCTAATAGCTGCAGCTAACGATTCGATAGCTAAAGTGAATATGATTGGGGACAACGGACAGCCCTGTTGGGTGCCGTTGTATAGGTCAAAATATCTAGATAAATAACCAGAGGTAAATACCTTTGCAGAGGGGTTTTTGTATAAGGTCATTATGGCAGAGTAAAGCCGGCCTGAAATGCCGAATTTATGCAAGACTCTGTCCATGTACTGCCAATGGACCCTATCAAAAGCCTTTTCCGCATCCAAACTAAAGAGCACGGAAGGCAATTGACGGGTCCCAGCCTGGTAAATTAAATTAATCATCCTCCTAGTGCCATCCGGTGCTTGTCTGCCTTTAACAAAGCCAACCTGTTCAGTCGGGGTAACTTCCAAGAGCCTATTTGCGAGTATCTTTGCGTATATCTTCACATCAGAATTTAGTAAAGATATAGGCCGATAGTGTTAAGGGAGAGTGGGGTCTTTCCCCGGTTTTGGTACAATAATAGCTTCCATCGTTTCCTTGGGAAATTGCTCAGTGGAGACTGCCTCATTAAAAAGATTAGACATGTGAGGAGTGGGAATGTCAGAACGCTTTGTAATATTCCGAGGACAGGCAGTCTGCGCCAGGCGCTTTATGGGATGGAAGATCTTTAATTACCTTGATGATTTCTTGAGGGTCTATAGGTCTATTTACTAATTCTAGGGTCGATGCATCTATTGCGGGTAACCTCAATTTGTGTCATGGTCTTACCTACTTGCTGTTCTCCTTCGTTTGACATGTGCTGGCGGCCATCTTGGTTTCTGGGTTTCTTGTAGCCTCCCACCCTGCGGCTCCTCCTTCCCACTGGGAGGAGCTGGATGCCTAGCTCATATATATAGGAGGTCTGTGGCTTCAGTTCCTTGCTTGGTCCTCCTGTGTTCACATGCTTCTAAGACTGCTGCTGCTTCTGGTCCCTGATCCTGGCTTCGTCTGACTACCCTGCTGGTTCCTGATCCTGGCTTCGTCTGACTACCCTGCTGGTTCCTGATCGTGGCTTCGTCTGACTACCCTCCTGGTTCCTGACCTCTGGCTTCGCAAGGACTCTGCCTCGGTTTCGCCATCCGTTTGGACTTTTGCTTTACAGCTTGATTTTCAATAAAGCCTTCTTATTTTCACTTATCTGTTGTTGTACGTCTGGTTCATGGTTCCGTGACATTAGGACCAAGCCATGAATTCTGACGGTACAGGGCCATCCTCGCTACCCACGCTGGTTGCCAGACTTGATCAGCAGGATCACCTGTTGGGTCGGTTCGCCGTGGCGTTGCAAACCCTGCTTGAACGCACGGCTCATTTCGCTCCCGTTGCCGATGGGTCTGTTGTCGCTCCTGGGCCCGCTCCTACTGTCGCTCCAGTTGTTGCGCCAGAGTCTACCCCGACACCTGTTGTTGCGCCTGCGGTGTTTCGGGGTATGACCGGTTCTGCCCCCCTTCCACAGCGCTTTGGGGGAGAGCCAACTCAGTGCCGAGGTTTCCTTAACCAGGTGGGCATTTATTTCGAGTTGCTGCCACATGCCTTTCCTACTGAGAGATCAAAGGTGGGCTTCTTAATTTCGCTGCTCTCGGACAAGGCCTTGGCCTGGGCCAGCCCTTTATGGGAGAACAACAATCCGGTGGTTGCCGAGTTTTCCGGTTTTGTTGCTTCTCTTCGGAGGGTATTCGATGTGACGGCTCGTGCTGCCTCTGCTGCGAAGCTCCTTATGTCCATCAGACAGGGTTCACGATCCGTAGCTGAATACGCCATTGAGTTTCGTACCCTGGCAGCAGAGGTGGGCTGGAATAATGAGGCTCTGGTCGCTGCTTTCTCTCATGGTCTCTCGGATGCCTTGAAGGATGAGGTTGCAGCTAAGGACCTACCAGTGGAGCTCGAGTCTCTTATTTCTTTCTTGATTTTGATTGACACCAGACTCAGGGAGAGACCTTCCTTTAAGGAGAGTCTGCGGAGGCCTCCTAACAGATTGGCACCTACCTTTGCTGTCCCACCCGTGCCTCCCTCTCCTCCCACGCCTCCTGGGGATGACTTGGCTGGGGGTGAACCCATGCAGCTGGGCTTTGCTCGCCTGTCCGAGGGGGAGAGGGTACTCCGAAGACGCGAGGGTCGATGCATGTACTGTGGTCTCGGTGGGCATTTTCGGTTGGCATGTCCGAACCGTCCGGGAAACGCTCGCACCGGAGATCCTGTCGGGGGCAGATCTTGGGTGGAGTCTCCTCGTCCCCGGTTTCCCGTGTTGACAAACCACTGATCACTGTTGTCCTCTCCTGGGTCGGGGGCTCTGTGACGACCCAGGCGTTGGTGGACTCTGGTGCTGGTGGTTTGTTCATTGATAGTGTGTTCGCTGCCGCCAATTCCATTCCTCTGCAGGCCCGAGGTTCTCCACTGGCTCTTGAGGCGATAGACGGCAGACCCCTTCTGCCGCCACACGTGACTCATGAGACCCTTCCTGTGGGGATAGCCATTGGTGCCGTTCACAGAGAGTCGGTCTGCTTCCAGGTTATTTCGTCTCCACACTACTCGGTGGTCTTGGGGTACCCCTGGCTCCAGAAGCATAATCTGACTTTCGATTGGAGATCGGCCGAGATCCTCTCGTGGTCACCGCAGTGTGGGGCTAGTTGCATCCATGGGCCTGTCAAGTTGCTGTGTACTTCCTCGGACTCTCTGTTGCCTCCTGAATACGAGGAGTACCGGGATGTATTCGATAAGGTGCGTGCGGTTGCCCTACCTCCGCACCGCCCATACGATTGTGCCATCGAGTTACAACCTGGTGCCGTTCCTCCTCGTGGCAAGGTCTATCCACTGTCGGTAGCGGAGAATGAGGCCATGGAGGAGTACGTGAAGGAGGCGCTTTCACGCGGACACATTCGCAAATCCTCGTCCCCGGCAGGGGCTGGATTTTTCTTTGTGAAAAAGAGGGGCGGTGAGTTGAGGCCTTGCATCGATTACAGGGGTCTCAATCGCATCACGATCAAGAACGCTTACCCGATACCCTTGATTTCCGAGCTGTTCGATCGCCTTAAAGGGGCCACGGTCTTTACCAAACTCGACCTGAGGGCGGCATATAACCTTGTAAGGATCAAGGCGGGCGATGAGTGGAAGACCGCGTTTAACACCAGGACCGGTCATTATGAATCCTTGGTTATGCCCTTTGGGTTGTGCAATGCGCCCGCAGTCTTTCAGGAATTCATTAACGATGTTTTCCGTGACCTGTTGCAGCAGTGTGTGGTGGTCTATTTGGATGACATCTTGGTATATTCTGAATCCATGGAGACCCACATTCTGGATGTCAGACGAGTGTTGCAACGGTTACGAGAGAACAAGCTGTTCGGTAAGCTTGAGAAATGCGAATTTCACCGATCCCAGGTAACCTTCTTAGGTTACATCATTTCCGCTGAGGGGTTCTCCATGGATCCTGAGAAGGTTTCGGCTGTCTTACAGTGGCCCCAGCCCAGTGGTCTTTGCTCCCTGCAGCGCTTTTTGGGCTTCGCCAATTATTATCGGAAGTTCATCAGGGACTTTTCCATGCTAGCCAAGCCTCTCACGGATCTGACCAGGAAGGGCAGTAATTCCCAGGTCTGGCCGCTCGAGGCCATCCGAGCTTTTGAGGCTCTAAAGTCCGCCTTTGTGTCGGCTCCTATTCTGTCGCATCCCAACCCTGGGTTGCCCTTTGTCCTCGAGGTGGACGCGTCTGAGACGGGAGTAGGCGCACTTCTGTCTCAGCGTTGAACACCAGAGGGTCCTCTGCTTCCTTGTGGGTTTTACTCCCGGAAACTGTCTTCCGCGGAGTGCAACTATCAGATTGGTGACAGGGAGTTATTGGCCATCGTGCAGGCCCTTAAAGAATGGAGGCACTTGCTCGAGGGTTCGGTGGTTCCGGTCCTCATCCTGACGGACCACAAGAATCTGACCTACCTTTCTGAGGCCAAGAGATTGACACCACGTCAGGCCAGATGGGCTCTGTTCTTGTCACGTTTTAATTACGTGGTCTCCTACCTACCCGGTTCCAAGAACATCAGGGCGGATGCCTTATCACGGCAGTACTCTGACCTGTCCAGGGAGGAGTCGATTCCGACTTCGGTCATACCTCCGAATCAGATCCTGGCCGCCATTCGCACCAGCCTGACCTCTCCCCTGGGTGAGCAGATTTTGGCGGCTAAATCTGGTGCTCCCTCTGGGAGACCCAATGGCAGATGTTTTGTGCCTGAGGAGTTGCACACTCGGTTTTTGCGAACCTACCATAACTCCAAGACCGCGTGGCATTCTGGAAAGAATCAGCTGTCCTGGGCTGTTTTACGTCTGTTCTGGTGGCCTTCCCTACGTTCCGACATCGCCGCATATGTAGCGGCATGCTCCGTTTGTGCCCAGAGTAAGTCCCCTCGGCACCTTCCGTTGGGCCTTCTGTAACCCATAGCCACCGGGGAGCGCCCATGGTCACACCTGGGGATGGATTTCATTGTGGACCTCCCTGCATCCCGAGGCCATACGGTCATTCTCATGATTGTGGATCGATTTTCCAAAATGTGCCACTGTGTTCCTCTCAAGAAGTTACCCTCTGCACAGGAGTTGGCCACGATTTTTGCCAGGGAGGTCTTCCGGTTGCACGGTTTGCCCAAGGAGATTGTGTCGGATCGGGGGAGTCAGTTTGTGTCCAGGTTCTGGCGCGCCTTTTGCTCCCAGTTGGGGATTCATCTCTCCTTCTCCTCGGCCTACCACCCTCAGTCCAATGGGGCCGCAGAACGATCCAATCAGGCCTTGGAGCAATTCCTTCGTTGCTATGTCTCCGATCACCAAGACAATTGGGTTGACCTCCTGCCTTGGGCTGAGTTTGCCAGGAACACGGCGGTGAACTCTTCCTCTGGGACGTCTCCCTTCATGGCCAATTATGGGTTCCAACCTGCCGTGTTACCGGAGGTATTCTCTTCCCAGGATATTCCGGCTGTGGAGGATCACCTTTCCGTCCTACGTGCTTCTTGGGTACAGATCCAGAAGTCCCTTGAGGTCTCTGCGCAGCGCCAGAGACTCCAGGCTGATCGCAGACGAGCGCCTGCTCCTTCCTACCAGGCCGGAGACCGTGTATGGTTGTCCACCCGCAACCTCAACCTTCGAGTGCCCACTCCCAAGCTGGCGCCTCGCTTTGTTGGTCCCTTCCGAGTGCTTCGCAGGGTAAACCCGGTAGCCTATGCCCTTGCGCTTCCTCCTGGCATGCGGATCTCCAACGTGTTTCATGTTTCCCTGTTGAAGCCACTGGTGTGTAATCGTTTCACTTCCTCGGTTCCTCGGCCTCGTCCAGTCCAAGTGGGCAATCATGAGGAGTATGAGGTGAGCAATATCCTGGACTCACGCCTGGTCCGCGGTCGGGTGCAGTTTTTGGTTCATTGGCGTGGTTATGGTCCAGAGGAGCGTTCCTGGGTTCCCTCCGCAGATGTCCATGCTCCTGCCTTGCTCCGAGCCTTCCACGCACGCTTCCCTCAAAAACCGTTCTTTACTCCGCGGAGGAGGGGCCCTTGAGGGGGAGGTACTGTCATGGTCTTACCTTCTTGCTGTTCTCCTTCGTTTGACATGTGCTGGCGGCCATCTTGGTTTCTGGGTTTCTTGTAGCCTCCCACCCTGCGGCTCCTCCTTCCCACTGGGAGGAGCTGGATGCCTAGCTCATATATATAGGAGGTCTGTGGCTTCAGTTCCTTGCTTGGTCCTCCTGTGTTCACATGCTTCTAAGACTGCTGCTGCTTCTGGTCCCTGATCCTGGCTTCGTCTGACTACCCTGCTGGTTCCTGATCCTGGCTTCGTCTGACTACCCTGCTGGTTCCTGATCCTGGCTTCGTCTGACTACCCTGCTGGTTCCTGATCCTGGCTTCGTCTGACTACCCTCCTGGTTCCTGACCTCTGGCTTCGCAAGGACTCTGCCTCGGTTTCGCCATCCGTTTGGACTTTTGCTTTACAGCTTGATTTTCAATAAAGCCTTCTTATTTTCACTTATCTGTTGTTGTACGTCTGGTTCATGGTTCCGTGACAATTTGTCCAAGAAAGTGTTAATTACTTCTAGAGAGAGGGCTGATGTACACCAGGGTCTTCCTGCAAATTATACAATGAGTAGTAGTAGTAATCGCTAAAATTCTGTGCTATGTCATGTGGGCTAATAGCCAAGGTACCTTTGGCGTGATGAGCCAGTTGGGAGATCTGGGTTCTAGTGCGTTGTTGCTGCAACTGTCTGGCTAACCATTTACCTGCTTTGTTTCTCTGCGAATAGGAGGATGCTTTTAATTTCAGGATATACCTATCATTGTTATCTAGCAGGGCCAATCTAAGATCAGATCTAACCTTAGTGAGTTCTGTCAGTCCCCAGTCCTGTAAATGAATTTTATGCAAATTCTCCAGCCGAGCAATCTCCGCCAGAAGAGATGATATATATTGTGTTTTTTTACGTTTAACTCTGGCATTCATCTGTATTAGTAATCCCCGAACGAATGCCTTGTGAGTACACCATAGCTTAAATATATCAACCGAACCTCCTGCATTGAAGAAAAAGAACTCCTTAAGGCGGGCCTTCAATTCCTCAGTGCAAGCAGGATCAGCCAGCAAAAAGGTATTATTCCTCCATAAAGAGTTATTGAACCTGGGGTGACCATCCGCGATCTCAAGAGAGATCGGCGCATGGTCAGACCAGGAAATGTTATCAATTGTTGCATCAGATACTTTCAACAACAGCTTACGATCAACCAGGAATTATTCAATTCTACTATAAGAGGAATGCCGATTAGAGAAAAAAGTGAAATCCTGTCCAGTGGGATTCAAACACCGCCAGGGATCTGTCAGTTACCTTGGTGGAGGCCGAAGTGCTGAGAGGGCTTCCCTTGCAGCTCGGTGCGGATCACCCCTGGTGGTGAAACAGGAGATGACACGTCCCAAGGAGCACTGGATGCGGATGGATCCCGGATGGATGGTGATTCAGGACCGCTTCCAGGAGATCTATAGATGCTCAGAGAAAAGAGACAAAGGTTAATGCCAGGCCGAGGGTCATACACAGATAATCAGTCCGAGGAGATGAAGGTACAGAGGGCCGTACAAGAGAGAGAGTCCATGGGATCCAAGCCAAGGTCAGTACACAGGAGATCCAGCAGAGGTGTCTTTTAGAGTAAGGGGTGGTCAGGCAAGCCGAGGTCAAATGAAGGAGAGATGCAGGTAAGTCAAAGGAGCTAGCCGGGTCAAACAGGAACAACAGGCAATCGAACAGGTCACGGGTACAGGAGCTGATGATAAACCAGCACTGAAGCACAGCCAGAGAGTGTCTTATATAGGGCCAGGGCTGGGGAGCTGGGCGTGGTGACACACCTGCTCTGCATCCAGCGTTCTATTGTTGCTGAATGCTGATTCCTTTCCTGACAGTGCCCCCCCGAGGGGCAGCCTCTGGATGCCCTCTGACCATGTTTTTCCGCAAATTTGCTATGAAATTCTCTCAGAAGCTTAGGAGCATGGATATTACCCAATGGTTCCCAGGAATTGTCCTCCGGGGGGTATCCTTTCCATTTAATTAAGTATTGAGTGCGATTGCCTCTCCGTCGGCAATCTAAGATAGTCTCAATCTCAAATTCAGGCTCCCCTTCCACTGCAACTGGAGGAGGTGGTACCTCTTCTCTCCCTGGGTATGGGCTCGGTATTGCGGGCTTCAGTAGCGAGGCATGAAACACTGGGTGAATTTTGAAAGAACCGGGCAAGACTAATTCAAAGGCCACAGGGTTCACCACTCTCTTGACCTCGAAAGGACCAATGAATCTTGGCCCCAACTTCTTGGATGGGCAAGAAAGTTTTAAATTAGTTGACGAGAGCCAGACTTTATCTCCCACCTTGTGTGCAGGGTTCACTTTCCGTTTGAGGTCAAAGAATTTCTTATAATCCTGTTGGGCTTTCTGAATATTGTCCTGTAGTAACTGAAAATTAGCTTTAATGGCAGCCAGTCGATCCAGGACTGCGGGAACCGTGATTTCCTGGTCCAAGTTGGGCAAGAAAGAAGGATGGAAGCCATAATTAGCCCAAAACGGGGTTTGGTTGGTTGCGGAGTGTACAGAATTATTGTAAGCGAATTCTGCGCATGGGAGCAGGGAGACCCAGTTGTCCTGAGAGCTAGTGCAAAAGCATCGGAGGTACTGTTCTAGAGTTTGGTTTGTTCTTTCAGTCTGCCCGTTGCTTTGTGGATGGTAGGCAGAGGACAGGGACACTCCAACCGCCAAGGCCTTGCAGAGCTCCTTCCAAAATCTAGAGGTAAATTGAACGCCTCGGTCTGATACTATATTATTTGGAAGTCCATGTAACCTGACCACCTCTTTGATGAATGCGTTGGCTGTTTCCAAGGCAGAAGGAGTGCCCACCATGGGCAGGAAATGAGACATTTTTGAAAGTCGATCTACGACTACTAGGATGGTGGTAAACCCTTCTGAGGGCGGTAGTTCAACTATAAAGTCCATAGATAAACCTTTCCAGGGCTGCTCTGGAATCGGTAATGGCCTCAACAGGCCCCATGACTTGATTTTTGCCCCTTTGCTCCGTTGGCACGTAATGCAGGAATTCACATACATTCTGCAGTCCTGGTGCAGTTGAGGCCACCAAAAGCGGCGTTGAATAAGTTCGTAGGTCTTTCTCACCCCAAAATGTCCGGTGAGTTTGTGTTTATGAAAGGTTTTGAGGACCATCAATCTCACTTGTGCGGGAACGAAAATTTTTTCCTGGTACCAGAGGAGTCCATCCCGTTTCTTTAGAGACTCGGCTTCGAGTCCTGTACATTGGGTAGAGGCTTGTTGAATTGAGGTTTGTAGGTCAGCGTGGATCAGGAAAAAGTTTTGAGCTGACAAGATGGTATTGGGCTCCGTTGTGCTGGGAGAGTCTAGAAACATCTGGGACAGGGCATCCGCTTTTCCATTCTTCGACCCTGGCCTGTAGGTGATATGGAAATTGAAGCGTGAGAAAAATAAAGCCCACCGGGCTTGCCGAGGTCTTAGGCGTCTAGCGGCCCTGAGATATTCTAGATTTTTGTGATCCGTGAATATCATAATAGGGTGCATTGCCCCTTCCAGCAGGTACCTCCATTCTTCTAAGGCACATTTAATGGCCAGGAGTTCCCGGTCCCCCACATCGTAATTCCTCTCTGGGGGTGACATTTTCCGAGAGAAGAACGCTACCGGATGTAGTAGGGCCTTTGGGCCTTGTCGCTGGGACAGGATAGCCCCTGTGGCTACTTCCGAGGCATCCACTTCGAGGATGTAGGGTAAAGCTGGGTCCGGATGTTGGAGAATAGGTGCGGTCACGAACAGGTTCTTTAACTCATCGAAGGCTGACTGAGCCTCCGGTGACCAGCGGAAGCGGATCTGCTGGCGCGTAAGTTGGGTGATGGGTGTAATAATTGTTGAAAACCCCTTCACAAACCTTCTGTAAAAGTTAGCGAAACCCACAAATCGCTGAACTCCTTTCTTGTCCGTGGGGGCTGGTCACTCCAGAATTGCTTTCACCTTCTGCGGATCCATAGATACACCCCCTGTTGAGATAATGTGCCCTAGGAACTGGATGGATGGATGGTGATTCAGGACCGCTTCCAGGAGATCTATAGATGCTCAGAGAAAAGAGACAAAGGTTAATGCCAGGCCGAGGGTCATACACAGATAATCAGTCCGAGGAGATGAAGGTACAGAGGGCCGTACAAGAGAGAGAGTCCATGGGATCCAAGCCAAGGTCAGTACACAGGAGATCCAGCAAAGGTGTCTTTTAGAGTAAGGGGTGGTCAGGCAAGCCGAGGTCAAACGAAGGAGAGATGCAGGTAAGTCAAAGGAGCTAGCCGGGTCAAACAGGAACAACAGGCAATCGAACAGGTCACGGGTACAGGAGCTGATGATAAACCAGCACTGAAGCACAGCCAGAGAGTGTCTTATATAGGGCCAGGGCTGGGGAGATGGGCGTGGTGACACACCTGCTCTGCGTCCAGCGTTCTATTGTTGCTGAATGCTGATTCCTTTCCTGACAGGATCGTGGAAGTCCTCTTGAAAAACATAGGGAGCCAGACCCAACTTTTTCTTGCGAGTTCTAGCTGTGCAGTCTATAGATGGGTCCATGGTGATAATAAAGTCTCCACAAAGAAGAACATACCCCCTCTGGACTGATCTCACCTTCTTCATCACTTTCCGAACAAACTTTTGTTGATGGGTATTAGGAGCATATAGTGTGAACAGGGTATAGGTAATGTTATTGACGGTTGCCACAACAATCAGGAACTGGCCATTGACATCTGTAACTAGGTTCAGTAAGTGAAAGGACATAGTATCCCTGAATGCCATCAGGACACCCCTTTGTTTTTTAGAAAGGTTTGCCTGAAAAATATGTGGAAAAGATCTGTGAGAGCATTTAGGTGGGTTCAATGCTGTGAAATGCGTCTCTTGTAGGCATAGAATATCTGCTCATTTGTTGACAGTGTCTTTACAAAGAGATCTCCTTTTGTATGGGCTATTTAGCCCCTTAGTATTAAGAGATACTAGTTTCAATACCATGGCAACACAATAGAATAAGTATACAAAGGGAGTGCCACAAAGTCACGTAAGGTGATAAAGAAGTGCACAGTGCACCAACAAAAGGTTTGCTGATGAAATAAAATGAATAATAAAACAACAAAAAAGGGGAAAAATTTAACATACAGGCAGCGGCAACGGAGGGCCTCCCACGGCCCGTGTACAGGTGAATCCTATACGCATCCCTAAGGGGTTAAGATCAATAGTCCAGCGGGACGGGATCTATCAATTTATGAGGGGAAAAGCAACTCAAAGGAGTGCGGTCAGGTAGGGGCCCAGAGAGCTTGTGTAATAATTCCAGGGTGGAGGAACCACAGAGCGTGGTGTGGTAGGAGGGTCAGCGACCCGAATTGCCCGCTTGAGAGGGTTGATCTGCGATGTCTTCATCATCCTCTGGGGGGAGTAGTCCTCATTTTCTCATTAAGAGGAGGCCATCATCCAGGTCAGAAATCCAAAAGGTCCTTTTGTTCCTTTCAATTTCAAGTTTAGTCGGGAACTTCCACCTGCACTTGATGTTATTGTTGCGCAGCATTTTTGTGATGGTGTTAAGATTTTTCCTGGCAGCTACAGTGGCTTGGGAAAGATCTGTGTAGAGTGAGATACCTGCATATGGTTCAGGCAGGGAGGCACGTTGTCTTGCATATTGCATCAAGCGATCTTTCACGTGAAAGAAATGTATTTTTGCAATGACGTCTCTAGGTACTCTCTCAGGCAAAAACGACGGCTTAGGGAGCCTATGAGCTCTGTCAATTGTCAAATCCTGACCTTGCACACCATCAGGGAGGAGTTCAGCAATCATCTTTTGTAGATAGGAGCGGAGTTCCACCGGGGGAACCGACTCAGCAATTCTGCAAAACTTAATATTGTTGCAGCGGGAGCAGTCCTCCAAGTCCGCCATTTTTATTTTCATGGTGCGCATTTCATCCAACAGAGCATCATGGGGATCTACCAATTCGTTGTGAACCTGAGCATAATCACTCATATTAAATTCCACTTGATCAACCCTATTACCTAGAGCTTCCATTTCAACTTTAGTTTGTTTCATAAAGCTTGACATGTCATGTTGCAAAGCTCCCCGCAATGTAATAGGCATATCCTTCATGATGGAATCAATTATGGGTTGGCCAGCAGTGGGAAAAGCGTCCAGTTGTTCCCCAAAGAGATTTGTGTCAGGTGAATTATAGAGGAGGGAGAAGTACTCATTTGAGTAGTTGTAATGTCCAGCTTCCTCTTCTGTTTCACCGGGCTCTAGAAAATCAAGGTGCCAGGGTGACCATTCCCTCTTGTGTATATTCCTGCCTTAAGGAGTCTGTCTCCTGAGACACAGCAGCAGCCGCTGCTGTGTGTCTGTGGGGCAGCAATGTGGGGCCGGTGCCATTTTGACTCCTCTGAGGCCCCGCTGTACTGAAGAAATGTATAAGTTTGCGGGGCTCTTGCCGCGACTTCCGTTTCCCCATGTGAAAAGTAAAGTTGTGGGGTAATAGTAGAGGTGCCTAGGGATGAATTTGCTACCTTCCTTGTCGCTGTGAGCCGCCTAAACGATCCCGCTCATCCAGAGCTCAGAACTAATTGTCCATCACCTCCGGTCGCCGGCCACGCCCCTGGCCTGACATTCTTTTGTTTGTCTTCACTATAGATTTAGTTTTTTTGTTGTTTTTTATTTTCACTGTTTGCTTTTACTTTGCACATCTTCTGCAGCAAGCCAGCCAATTTCAGCCTTTTCTGGTTTGAAGTTTTTTCAAAAAGCTATAAAGGTTATAGAGATTGTAAGCTCTAACGAGCAGGGCCCTCTAGTTTCTCCTGTTTTGAACTGTATTGTAACTGTATTGTCTTCCTTCACATTGTAAAGCGCTGCGCAAACTGTTGGCGCTATATAAATCCTGTATAATAATAATAATAGAGTTATAGAGAGGAGATCTCAATTTTAGTGGCCTTAAATATTGCAGTACAGTCAGTATTTATATGTTTTTGCTTCTTTATTGCCTCATCTTTTTCCATCACATCTTTAGCAGGTTTCTTTTGTTTTTTTTCTAACCATGTTTGCTGCCTTCACTTTAGGATTTTTACCAGGCCCAGAATGATCCCAGTAATTGCCTTCTTTAGTAAGAAAAGTGAGAAATGTCAATATACTTACTAGCTTTTGCTATCTCAGGGTGTGCAGTACTTACTCCTACATAAGACATAGCTCCCAATTGTCCCTGATTTAGAGGGACTGTCCCTTATTTGGAACAAAGTCCCTCTTTCCTCCTCATTTGTCCCTCGTTTTGGTCTGATTAATATAATTGTATATAAAATGCACTGCTTCTCTATCAAAAAGTGTTTCCCAGTGCTAAACCTTTCATTCAATTTCTAAACTGCTGCATTTGTAAATTTCGAAAGCCAGTATAAAGAAACAGCAGTGGTAAAATAAAGAACTTGTCGGTTTAACTAATTCTTTTTTTTTTGTACAATTTTCCTTTAAGGAGGCGTGGCAGGGGGGTATGTGTCCTATGCCTATATACTTTTGCTAATAGGTGTCCCTTATTCCTTTCTCAGAAAGTTAGGAGGTATGTATAAGAGCATGACAATCCACTCTTCAGAGGTTTGGCTGGCTAATAAATTGTGTGAAAAGCCAACCAGAGCACCGGATGACCTTCCTTACAGCTGTACTTGATACAGTGAGGAAACTCTTGTCAGCCATCCATCTTTCAACCTCCTTAGCCCTTCTTAGTGTTATACGCTCCGTGTTGGCAGTCATTGCAATAGTCAAGTGAGCACATTATAACCCACTTGCCGCAGAATCACGTAGATGTGTTTGTGTTCAAGTGGTTATACTGAGGTTATGGCTGCAGTCCTCTCAGGGCTCTCCAGTGCAATCAGGGAGCGTGGTATCCGATGGTGCCACTGGATCATAGAGCTGGCCGAGGACCGGAAGAACAATATGGCAAGAGCAATAATTCTAGCGCTAGAACTATAAACTGGCAACGAAAAAAAATGTAAAGGAGAAGTACAGCCACTTCTTGTTTGGCTATGCTACTCTTGTTGATCACAGGAGTTCATTCTGCACTTCTGTGACCATTTTCAGCAGACAGCGGGCTGAAGTCCGCTGACGTCATAGAGCCGGTCCAGGCTCGGGCAAGTTTGCAACAATGGAGTCAGGATCCACCCACATGCCTGGACTAACACCCGGCTCAGCATCGTAGCGAGCCGCTGAGAGCTTGAGCCGGCCGCTCCTGCCCCCTCCTCAGCCCAGCGCTTCAGTGAGCGCATTGGGGGGGGGGGGCAGGGCAGAGAGCTGTTGGCTGACAGCAGCTCTCTGCTCGGGTAACTGTGAGAACCAAGTGATCTGTGGTGTTGGAACGCTCAATTCTCATTAGAGGAGCCGGGGGACAGATGCAGCATACCTCTCTTTTAAAGCGTCGCCTATAAAGATTTTTAAATATCATAGTTTGTTGTCATTCCACGAGCGTGCGCGATTTTAAGGCGTGACATGGTAGGTATCTATTTATTTGGCGTAACATCATCTTTTCTATTTTACCAAAAAATGGGGTTATAAATTGTTTTTTTTTGCAATAAATTAAAGTGTATTTTTCCCAAAAAACTGCATTTGAAAAACCGCTGCGCAAGTACCGTGTGACATAAATTACAACCACCATTTTATTCTCTAGGACCCCTGCAAATTGGAAAAAAAAAGAAAAAAAAAAAAAAAAAAAATATATATATATATATTATATATATATATATATATATATTATATATATATATATATATATATATATATATATATATATATATATATATATATATATATATATATATATATATATATACACACACACATACAGTATCTCACAAAAGTGAGTACACATATTTTTGTAAATATTTTATTCTATCTATTCATGTTTCACACACTGAAGAAATGACACTTTGCTACAATATAAAGTAGTGAGCGTATAGCTTGTATAACAGCGTAAATTTGCTGTCCCCTCAAAATAACTCAACACACTAAACAATAATGTCTAAACCGCTGGCAACAAAAGTCAGTACACCCCTAAGTAAAATGTCCAAATTTGGCCCAAGTGTCAATATTTGTGTGGCCACCATTATTTTCCAGCACTGCCTTAACCCTCTTGGGCACGAAGTTCACCAGAGCTTCACAGGTTGCCACTGACGTCCTCTTCCACTCCTCCATGATGACATCACAGAGCTGGTGGATGTTAGAGACCTTGCGCTCCTCCCCCTTCCATTTGAGGATGACCCACAGATGCTCAATAGGCTTTAGGTTTGGAGACATGCTTGGTCAGTCTATCACCTTTACCCTCAGTTTCAAAATGCATCGGTCGCCTTGGAGGTGCTTTTGGGATTGTTATGTTGGAATACTGCCCTGCGGCCCAGTCTCCAAAGGGAGGTGATCATACTCTGCTTCAGTATGTCACAGTACATGTTTCATGGTTCCCTCAATGAACTGTAGCTTCCCAGTGCCGGCAGCAATCATGCAGCCCCAGACCATGACACTCACACCACCATGCTTGACTGTAGGCAAGACACACTTGTCTTTGTACTCCTCACCTGGTTGCCGCCACACATGCTTGACACCATCTGAACCAACTAAGTTTATTTTGGGCTAATCAGACCACAGGACATGGTTTCAGTCTGCTTGTCTTCAGCAAACTGTTTGTGGGCTTTCTTGTGCATCATCTTTAGAAGAGGCTTCCTTCTGGGACGACAATTATGCAGACCAATTTGATGCAGTGTGCGGCGTATGGTCTGAGCACTGACAGGCTGACCCCCCCACCCCTTCAACCTCTGTAGCAATGCTGGCAGCACTCATACATCTATTTCCCAAAGACAACCTCTGGATATGATGCTGAGCACGTGCACTTAACTTCTTTGGTTGACCATGTCAAGGCCTGTTCTGAGTGCAACCTGTCCTGTTGTAACGCTCCTGCGTTCTATGTATAATGTGGATTTACAGCTGCAGAAATATTCCACTTCAGTAGTCATGTAGAGAAACGCTGAGACACCAATCCCAACTCCCAAGACTCATCATGTGTGGATGATCTCAATTCAGCATACAAATATACACACTCAATAAGAAGTTCCTGGAGTGATCTATGTATATAGTAGTATAGAGGTGATAGGCTGAAGAGACAGGTTGAGTAGAGACGATAGGTGACAGACACTTGAGAGGAATGTTCTTGAGAATGAGATAGTAACAGGTGGGATGCAGATAGGTTAGCAATCATGTATGGTAGTAGATGATAGGATAGCAGATGACATACAGGAGAGACTAACCCAGTGCAAGATCAGATGATAGTAGGCTCAAGAGCTAGCAATCTAGATAGTGCAGATGTAGTAACAGTCCTCAGTATGCAGAGCTAGACAGTGTAAGCTTTAGTATGAAGGTTATTGAGGTTTCCCCTGTGGGGTACTTATCACTAGTAGCAATGTAGCAGAGGAGAGGTTCGATAAGAGCGGATGATCCGGTAGCGGGATACAGGGATCAGCGCAGCGTGGTTCCGACAGCGAGGTATGCTTGCAAGCATGAGAGCTTCAAGACAGGTTAGCATCAAGGCACATCTAGGCACACAGCAGGTTGAACGAACACATGTGAGTGAAAGCTGGTGATTTAAATAGCTGTTCAGTCCGGCGCCTCATGATGATGTCAGCACTCTTAAAGGGAAACACACCTATATGTGCTTCATCTATCTGGGTAGATGGAACGCACCCGGAAATGATGTGATAGGAGGCACTGAGAGTGCCAGAACCTTACACCTGTTAAACCCCTGTATGGTCTTGGCCACCGTGCTGCAGCTCAGTTTCAGAGTCTCTGCAATCTTCTTATAGCCTAGGCCATCTTTATGTAGAGCAACAATTTTTTTTCAGATCCTCAGAGAGTTCTTTGCCATGAGGTGCCATGTTGAACTTCCAGTGACCAGTATGAGAGAGTGAGAGCGATAACACCAAATTTAACACACCTGCTTCCCATTCACACCTGAGACCTTGTAACACTAACGAGCCACATGACACCGGGGAGGGAAAATGACTAATTGGGCCCAATTTGGACATGTTTACTGAGGGGTGTACTCACTTTTGTTGCCAGCAGTTTAGACATTAATGGCTGTGTGTTGAGTTATTTTGAGGGGACAGCAAATTTACACTGTTATACAAGCTGTACACTCACTACTTGTAGCAAAGTGTCATTTCTTCAGTGCTGTCACTTTTGTGAGATACTGTATATATAAAATGGTTGGGGGTTCTAAGTAATTTCCCTACCAATAAAAAAAATGCAGATTTTTACTTGTAAACAAAAAGTGTCAGAATAGGCCTATTCTTCAAGTGGTTACATCATAATATTCCAGTTTTCTTTCACAGTGGTTAATCCACGCTCCTTCAATCAGCCCAGATCACCTCAAGCCATCACTATGCTGGTGGATAAGGTCTTACATTCTGAGCAATCATCTCTGCATTGTGTCTTCAGGATGGAACATAATTACTTCAGATGCCAGCCAACTGGGCTGGAGGCCACTCATTAGGCTATTGTTGTCCAAGGTTGTTGGAATTGTTCTCCATAAAATAAAATAATCAAATAGTCTGGAGCTTATCTTTCTCTACAGGCTTTTTCACCAGTGATCCAGTACGGGAGAGTTGTACTATAGTTTCCTATACTGTATACGTTGACAAGGAAGAAAACACAGCGGCTCTATGATGAACTATAATAACTAGTTATCTTATCATTTAGATTGTATAATTTCTGCTCAGGTGTTTAACTTTTATGACAGGTACATATTAATATAATGCATGTATAGACTTGCTTTCTCTAGGCAGGGTAAAGAGCCAGGAACACTCTAGATGCTGCCAAACCCTTGTGCTATGATTAAACCTGAGTTAGCTTGTTGGCATCCTCATTAGAACTGCCATTAGACTCCGAAGAGGTTTTTTTTTTTAGCTGAATTTAAATTATTCATTTGTTTTAAAATTAGATAACAGTATTTATTAATTTACTAGATTACTACCAGTGGAGGCTGGGGAAGTTTTAAGATGGGGGGGGGCACAAGACCCAGCCCTTCTATTTTGACCCCTCCCATTTCTCAGAAGCCCCACCCCTTATATACTCCATCCATTTTGTCCCCTGTATTTTGCTTGCGTGAACAAATTCTCCCAATATATCACATATTAAGGGGTCCATCAGTACTAGTATATCCCATAATAGGGAGCAGGGGCCCTATTATGGGATATACTGTGAGAGACACCCTATTATGGGATACACTGACTGAGAGTGGCACAAACCCCCCAGTACAGACCCCCTAGCACAAACCCCACAGTACAGACCCCCTAGCACAAACCCCACAGTACAGGCCCCCTAGCACAAACCCCACAGTACAGGCCCCCTAGCACAAACCCCACAGTACAGACCCCCTAGCACAAACCCCACAGTACAGACCCCCTAGCACAAACCCCACAGTACATTCCCCCTAGCACTAATCCCACAGTACAGGCCCCCTAGCACAAACCCCACAGTACAGGCCCCCTAGCACAAACCCCACAGTACAGGCCCCCTTTCAATGTAGTGACCAGCGTACATGCCCCCTTTCAATGCATTGACCAGCGTGCATGCCCCCTTTCAATGTAGTGACCAGCGTACAGGCCCCCTTTTAATGCAGTGACAAGCGTACAGGCCCCCTTTCAATGTAGTGACCAGCGTACATGCCCCCTTTCAATGCAGTGACAAGCGTACAGGCCCCCTTTCAATGTAGTGACCAGCGTACATGACCCTTTCATCCATCCATGATGATATATATAATGATATCTGCACACTCTGGTCTGGGCCCGGCCTGGGTAACGTGATATTATTCTTGCACCGTGACCTGCCTGTACCTACCTGTTCTGGCCTGGCCTGGCCTGGGTCCATCCATCCATGATGGATGGATGGACCCAGGCCAGGCCAGAACAGGTAGGTAGTACAGGCAGGTCACGTTGCAAGATCTATCAAGTTACCCAGGCCAGGCCCAGACCAGAGTGCAGATATCATTATCATCATGGATGGATGGATGGACCCAGGCCAGGGGAAAACAGGTAGGTACAGGCAGGTGAGGTCACGGTGCATGAATAATATCAAGTTACCCAGGCTGGGCCCAGACCAGAGTGTGCAGATATCATTATATATATCATCATGGATGGATGATATATACACTGGTGTGCAGTGATGTTGGAACAGGAAGGGCAATCCCTAAACTGTTCCCACAAAATTGGGAGCATGAAATTGTACAAAATGTCTTGGTATGCTGACGCCTTAAGAGTTTCCTTCACTGGAACTAAGGGACCAAGCCAACATCACGCCATAATCCCCCCTCCACCAAATGATTTGGACCAGTGCACAAAGCAAGGTCCATAAAGACATTGATGAGCAAGTTTGGGGTGGAGGAACTTGACTGGCCTGCACGGGTCCTGACCTCAACCCAACAGAACACCTTTGGGATGAATTAGAGAGGAGACTGCAAGCCAGGCCTTCTTGTCCAACATCATTGCCTGACCTCACAAATGCGCTTCTGGAAGAATGGTCAAACATTCCTATAGACACACTTCTAAATCTTGTAGACAGCCCTCCAAGAAGAGTTGAAGCTGTTATAGCTGCAAAGGATCCACCAACTCAATATTGAACCCTTCGGACTAAGACTGGGATGTCATTGTAGTTTATATGTACGTTTAAAGGCAGGTGTCCCAATACTTTTGGTATTATAGTGTATGCAGTAAAGCATGCTTGTTATACTCACTGGAACCTAAGGGGTTAATCCTGCGCATTGTGTAAAAGGGCTGTTTAATCCTGTCTTCTCTGAATCTCCCATTCTCTATTGCTAGGGAGTTGTTTTTTTTTCTTTCTTGGTATTGTGCATGTGATCAGTACAGGGCCAATCAGTACTGTCCAAACAGAGGATCAGGGGTCCTGCAGCCTCATAGGACAGTGCGAGTAGAATGAAATCTCCACCTACAAGCTTTAACCAGACACTGATAGAAGTCACAAGACTGCTACATACTGCTGATGAGAAAAGGTATGTAGCAGTTTATATTTACTAAACTAATTGCATTTCCATATTCTATGTACTGTGGGAGGCCAGATATAGTGAATGCAGGTTTCTGAGTTTAGTAATACTTTAAGTCTCTTGTTAATTTGGTGGTCTGCTCTGGATGAGCTCACTTTGGTCACTGGGTGGGGATATTGAATTTCATCTAAACAATTTGGATGGTAAGTTTCTCCTTTTATGAGCACCAAAACATTTGTGGCCCCTAGACTAATGCCTCGTACACACGTGCAGATTGTCGGCCGAAAAGATTCGGCCGACAACCAATCGGCCGATTTTCGGCTTGTTAGTATGATGCTTCCGACAGCCGACAGCGCACTTTCGGCCGAAAAGAATCTGTCGTGCAAGCATTAAAATTTTTGTATGCCGACACCAGAGCGGCCGATTGTTCGCCAGTCAATACAGAATTCGGCCGACAGACAGCAGATTTGCAAGACTGGGCATGCTCAGAAAAGAAAAAACACAGGGAAAGTTAACCATCACATGACATCACTTCTGCAGTCGGCTGTAGTCGGCGGACAAAATTCTTGTGCAGTCTTTTGCACTTTTCAACAGACACAACAGCCCGGGGACAAAAGACGGCCGATCGTTCGGCCGACGATCTGCACGTGTGTACGGGGCATTAGAGATCGATGTATAAAAAGTTTGTTGAACAAGTGCGACACATGTGCATAGCTCTAATGAAACTTGCTGTGTTCTGTGTAAACTATTTATCGCATATGATCGTAAGCACCATCTAGTGGCCATAATGAGGTATTTGTTTTTAAATACCTTAATTAACCAATTTCCGGCTTTTTACTGCGGCAGGGCGGCTCGGCTGCGTCCAGTCACGTAGTACATGTGGTTTTGGCGGGCCACGGGAGGAGAGGCGGCGATTGCCGCCTTCCTCCCTCGACCATCCGGGAAACGGAGAGAAGACCCGCCTGCTTATGTAAACAAAGCAGGCGGATCTTCTCTCTGACAGGCAGGGACAGATCCACCCCACACACACACTTAACCCCTTTGATCACCCCTTCCCTGCCAGGGTCATTTATACAGTAACAGTGCACATTATTTAGCACTGATTACTGTATTAGTGTCACTGGTCCCCAAAAAGTGTCAAAAATGTCAGGGGTCCGATCTGTCTGCCGCAATGTCCCAGTCCCGCTAAATATCGCAGATCGCCCCCATTATTAATAAATAAATAAATAAAAAGTCCAAAAATCGATCCCGTAGTTTGTAAACGCTATAACTTTTGCGCAAACCAATTAAAATACGCTTTTTGGGATTTTTTTTTACCAAAAATATGTAGCAGAATACAAATTGGCCTAAACTGATAAAAAAAATAAAAATTTTAAAACATTTCTATTGTGAATGTTTTATAGCAGAAAGTAAAAAATATGGCGTTTTTTTTCAAAATTGTCACTTTTTCTTGTTTATAGCGCAAAATCTAAAAACCGCAGAGGTGATCAAATACCACCAAAAGAAATCTCTATTTGTGGGAAAAAAAGGACATCAATTTTATTTGGGTACAGTGTCGCATGACCACGCAATTATCCGTTAAAATAACGCAGTGCCAAATCGCAAAAAATGGTCTGGTCATTAAGGGGGCAAATCCTTCCGGGTCTGAAGTGGTTAAAGGAAAAAAAAGGATTTTTGCTCACTAGATGGCACTTATAGAAGATAATTATATAGCACAGAATGTGGGAAGTTTTAATGGAGCTGTGCAGATACATGCCCTATTCGTTCAGCAAATTTGTGAGACATAGACTTCATAGTGTCTAAATCATGGGTGTCCAACCTTTTGGCTTCTCTGGGCCACATTGAGTGTAGAGAAATTTTCTTGGACCGCATATAAAATATATACTATAGTTAAGGTATACAAGTAAGGTATACAAGTAATATAATGCCGCACCCTTCCTGCGCCGCAGCGCCCCCCCCCCGCACTAATTTAACACAACTAGAGGATGATCAAATGAAATGGAATCAGTATACAGAGGTTTACTTCTTCTGACAGATATTAAAGGAACACTCTAACCACCATGACTACTTCAGTGAGTTGAAGTGGTAATGGTGGTAGGAGTCAGAAACACTGCACATGCTCGCCTCCATCCCCCCCCCCCCCCCTTGGCTCCGAGGCAGCCTCTGCCTACCATTAGTTGGAAGCTGCTGTGGCCGTGCCCCCGACCCAACTTCCTTCCTCCCCAGCAAAAAAAATTTGTCAGGGGGCAGTGGGCCACATTGCCTGTGATTCAGGGCCGCATGTGGCCCCCGGGCCGCAGGTTGGACATGCCTGGTCTAAACATACAGGACTGTAGTTATTACAATGGCACTCATGGGTAAGTGTCTAGGTAAGCAGAACCTCAACACACTTTATTTGTATTGTGTTCCTGTGTTGGCCAACTCTGGAGGTCTTTAGCTAAAATGAGCAAGAAAACTGTAAGGTGAAGAGGCTGCAGAGAATTCTGAGAGGAGTCAGGAGGCTCGTTATATTTCAGGAAATATGAATCTATCACTGCCGTCTATTGTCTAGTGGTCTGTATTGCTGAAAAATGGTTCTGCCTATAAAGCAGCCCAAGTGCTGCCTTTGATATTGCAGTCTAACATAAATGTTTAGTAAAATAATCACATAATGCAAAAGGCAGTGCTTGTACTAAAGGGTGTCATCATTTAATTGTCCCTAAAGCAGCTAAATGCATCCCTGTACATATGCCTAAGAAAAAAAACTTCAGCCCCTTACAACAAATTAGAATACAAGACTTAAAAGTGAACCCTGCATGAGAGGATTAACCTTGCTGTTGTGCTAATACACTGGCTTAACTACATAGTGAGCCTTTGAACATACACGTAGTTCCTAGCTGGGAAAGTTCACCTTCATCAACTTCATGCCTTATTCCAGGTAAATGTAAATCTAAAAACTTTAAGTATGGCAATAACATTTTTTCTTTAATTTGAATACTATTTTATTTACTATTTATACTATTTTATATTTAAAATATAATATTAGTTACATACATGCAGTATAAATATAAAAAGGTAGGCAATCATTTTGCACAGCACTTAGACTGCATGCACATGGATGTATTTGTAGTGTGTGGTTTGGGACATTACATGTGCATTTGGGACAAGTAGTATGCATTTTGGACATCACGCCTGTGTAAATGCTCTACTTTATGCAAATGGCTGGCATAACCACTTCAGCTCCGAAATGACCAAGCCATTTTTTGCCATTTAGGACTGTGCTGCATTAACTGCCAGTTTAAAAAAAATTTATATAATTTTTTTTCACACAAATAGAGCTTTCTTTTGGGGGTATTTGATCGTTTGTTTTTTTTTTTAAGATATAATGCTCAGTTCACACTAGGGCGACCTGTGAGGCGACCTGGTCGCCTCACAGGTCGCCTCCCATAGGGAAGCTGCGGACCCGTTCTAATAGGAGCGACACAAGTCGCTCCGACCTAGAAAAAGGGTCCGGAGCTTCTTTGGGGCGACCAGGAGGCGACCGCCATAGACTTCAATGTTATGAAGTCCGTGGCGGCCGCTCCGAGGTCGCGGCGCGCTACTCGCACCGCAATCTCGGAGGTCGCCCCTGAAAGTAGCGTCGCGCTAGTGTGAACCGGCGCTAAATGAAAAAAGACCAAATATTTTGATAAATAACAATATTTTTTTACTTTCTGCTATAAAACATTCAATAAAAAAAATCTAATTTTTTTTATAAATTTTGTCCAAAATGTATTTTGCTACATTTCTTTGGTAAAAAAACAAAAACCAACCCAATAAATGTATATTGATTGGTTTGCGTGAAAGTTTAGCATCTACAAACTATGGTGTATATATTGAAATTTTTTTTTTTTTTTTTAATGTTATACTACAAATGGTGGTGATCAGCGACTTATAATGGGACTGCGATAGTAAGGGGGGCAATTTTAAACATAACTGACACAGCCCCCCCAATAGCAAGGATAGCTTGCCACAAATTTTTGGCAGTGTTGAATTGTAAGTCTGTTAACTAGCTGCACATTTTCACTGGCAAGTAGTACACTTTCAGAGCACTTGACGCACAAGTTCTAGTTGACACTCTTCCAATTTGTAGCAAATGTGCGTGGCAAGTCTCTAGTGGAGACGGGCTCAGACGTGTTTGGGATCCTGGTACTAACCCACCTGCCGATCCCAGCAGGAAGATGACACTGTACACCTCTAATAACAGGCAGTGAGGCATTTCCCTGTCCACAGCTGCACAGACCGGGAATTGTCTGCGATTAGCGGTATGCAGTGTCCGCTTCCTAGCGGGATTGGGCAGGTGGGTTGGGACTAGGATCCCGAACATGCCTGAGCCCATCTCTAGTCTCTAGAAAGAACCAAGTTGCAGTGGTGAGTCTAGAGCAAGAGCTTTGCAAGTCTACAGCATGAAAATTCAGTCACAGTGACCCCTGTGGTGGGATGATCATTGCACAACATAAAAGAACCAGAACTTGTAGCAGACTTGCAAAATGTTTGCAAAGAAAATTAATCTGGAATCATGTAATGCAGACTTGCTGCAATTGTGCAACAGTAATAAAACAATAAGCTAGCTCGGATCTACCACAGTTTGATGGAAGCCGGTAGATGCTAGGGAGTCCACCGTTGCTGGATAAACCACTTCACCATATAAGTGACCACTTGGGTCCAACTAGTGGTGCAGTCCCGTGACAGAAACAAGCATAGATTAAGGAGGAACAAGGTCCACCAAGAAAGTCACATAGGGGCTATAAACCAGCTTTATTGAAAAAAGTTATTACAAAAAAAGATATTAGACAAAAGCATACATATAGCCTTCACCGCACCACAAATAAAAATAATGACAATGTTGTCAATAAAAAGGAGGGCAAGCAGCTGCGCATGCATGACAAAATACAGGCACACATTCACCCCACTCAGATCACATGACCAGTAGATAAGGCCCAATGTAACATGAATATCGTCATATCATGGCATGAGTTCATGTCTTAATTTGAGACAGGGGTGGATCAATAATTATAGAGTCCGTAGCGGGGCAGGGTGGCTGTGTGTGGATTGGACAAGGGCGTTCGGTATGGAATTACCATTGCCAAACTGAAAGTCAGTGTTGTAGTATACAAGGTGACAAGTTCCAGAGATATTCAGTTGGGAATCTGAGCTCCTCAAAGTGGTGTGCACTGGATGTGGGTGAAAGTCTGGGTAACTGCTTTAACGCAGCAGAAATGATGCAAGGGGGGAATAGCAGTAGAGAATATATGCTCACCACCTCATGCCGGCTGTCTCCCACTGTTGCAGACCCATGCTAAATTTGCTCCTGCTCCGCACCAGTACCCGGCAGCCCACTAGTCCGACAAGTGTTTAGCTAATGCCTCATGGAATGAGCATGCTCACAGCTGAGAACCTTGGGAGGACGTCACGTCTAGCAATAGCTTAGCAAGTCATTTTCAATCTTGCAGCATAATTGCTTGCTATCTGGGCCCGTGTTGATTGTCAACACAGGATTCTGGGCTGTGATTGAACACAGCTGATCAGCAGGTCCTGGCCATTAATCATAGGCCGGGACTTGCTGACAGACTCTCGCTGTGTACAATCACAGTGGTGAGGGGGTTTGTGCCCTAAACTCAAAAGCAGGCAGCGACATACCAGTATACCACTTTGCCTGCACAGGCCGCCCGTCCACAGTACATGGACGGGCGGTTCGGAAGCGGATAGCTTAAAGAGGTTGTAAACCCATACAACTTTTTTTTTTTGCAACCTGTAAGAGAAACACATAATGAGCTAGTATGCATCGCATACTAGCTCATTATGAAATACTTACCTTAGAACGAGCCCCCGCCATGCCGCCCGCTTACCTGTATGACGGGCGACATGTCCAGTAGCCCGTCTTCCGGGATCGCGGCATCCGGCCATCTGATTGGCCGGAGCCACGGTGACATCACTCCCGCGCACGCGCGCGGGAGCTGACAGTCACGGCACGGGGCTCTGAAGAAACTGCACCAGCGGCCGTTCCTTCAGAGCGCATGCGCCAGTGACGTCACTGGCTGCATGTAAGGTAAATATCTCCTAAACGGTACATGTTAAGGAGATATTTACAGTACCTATAGGTAAGTGTCAGAGGAGGGTTTACTTCCTCTTTAAGTGTGTGTGTGTGTGTGTGTGTGTGTAACTGGCGCAAACTAAACCTTAAACTAATAATCCATATATGGTTTGCTGCAGCTAAAGTGACTCCTTAACCACTTAACCCCCGGAAGATTTTACCCCCTTCCTGACCAGGGCCTATTTTGCGATTTGGCACTGCGTGACTTTAACGGACAATTGCGTGGTCATGCGATGCTGTACCTAAACGAATTTGACGTCCTTTTTTTCCCACAAACAGAGCTTTCTTTTGGTGGTATTTGATCACCTATGCGATTTTTTGATCATGCGCTATAAACAAAAAAAAGAGCGTAAATTTTGCAAAAATAACAATATTTTTCACATTTTTTTATATGAAATTCCCCAAAAAAAATGTAAAAATCTAAATTTTTTAACATTTTCGGCCAATTTGTTTTATGCTACATATGTTTCGTAAAAAAAAAAAAAAATCGCAAAAAGCGTATTTTGATTGGTTTGCGCAAAAGTTATCGCGTTTACTAATAAAGGGAAAGATTTTTGTCATTTTTGTTGTTTTTTTTTAACGTGTACTGGCGGCGATCTGCGATTTTTTTTGAGGTACTGCGACATTGCGGCGGACAGATCGGACCCTTCACTGATATTTTTGACACTTTTGGGGTTACCAGTGACATTACTACAGTAATCAGTGCTATAAATATGCACTGTTACTGTAAAATTACACTGGCAGTGAAGGGGTTAACTTTTTTTGAGAGGGAGGGGCTATGTGTGTCCCTAGGGGCGTGATTCTAATTGTGATTGGCTGTGGCTTGAGGTGTAGGAACAGTGATCAACGGTCCTACATAGTAGAACCGTATGATCACTATTCCTACACAGGGGAGAATGACAGGCGGCTTGTTTACATCAGCCGCCTGCCTTTCTCCCTCTGCACCGACGATCGCCGAGTGACCGGCGGACATCGGGTCCACCGGTCACACGCGCGGGGGGATCCGTGACCGCGCGGGAGCGCGCCTCCGGCGGCGCGCGCTCGCTCCTAGACCCTCACAGGCTAGCGATGTAGTACTACGCCGCTTTGCCTGTGAGGGGCTGACCGCCGCAGTAAATAGTCGTGCGGCGGTCGGCAAGTGGTTAAAGGAGTGTGTACAAATGATGGAAAAAAATCTATAGTAGCTGCACTAACCAGTATGTAAATAATTAATACCCAAAACAACACAAAAATATAAAATGATACAATATATGTGTTCCATCACCACTAACAAACTAGTGTAAAAATAATACGGTACTTAAATATTTGTGTGAAATATTTGTATAAAACAAAATGTCCAATAATCCATTCTGTGTGTAAAGTTGCTCATATTGTGATATACCCAACTGATCCGTGCTTATATGCACCACCTTCCAAACTTCGCATGCACCAGACAGCAGTACAACATTGGGGCTGATCAATATAAAAGTCTCCCAGGTGTATGTGACAGCATTCCACTGACCCAATTCCCATAATAATCCCAGGTCTATATAATGGTATTGCACTGATTCCTTATTTGGTCCAATTGGCTCCCCTCTCATGCATTTCACCCTCCATTTTGTCTTCCCCTCACAGGAGTCTATTGGAGAATAATTTTACCTCACAGAAGCTTGTCTCCTTCCCTCCAAACACCCCCCCCCCCCCCAATCTTATTTGCCTACAGCAATTGGCTGACTGCATAGCTGCATGCAGCTGCTTTCACCCATTCATGTCTACGCACACAGCTCCAGTACATCGCACCCATTCATGTCTACGCACACAGCTCCAGTACATCGCACCCATTCATGTCTACGCACACAGCTCCAGTACATCGCACCCATTCATGTCTACGCACACAGCTCCAGTACATCGCACCCATTCATGTCTACGCACACAGCTCCAGTACATCGCACCCATTCATGTCTACGCACACAGCTCCAGTACATCCCACCCATTCATGTATACGCACACAGCTCCAGTACATCACACCCATTCATGTCTACGCACACAGCTCCAGTACATTGCACCCATTCATGTCTACGCACACAGCTCCAGTACATCGCACCCATTCATGTCTACGCACACAGCTCCAGTACATCGCACCCATTCATGTCTACGCACACAGCTCCAGTACATCGCACCCATTCATGTCTACGCACACAGCTCCAGTACATCGCACCCATTCATGTCTACGCACACAGCTCCAGTACATCCCACCCATTCATGTATACGCACACAGCTCCAGTACATCGCACCCATTCATGTCTACGCACACAGCTCCAGTACATCGCACCCATTCATGTCTACGCACACAGCTCCAGTACATCGCACCCATTCATGTCTACGTACACAGCTCCAGTACATCCCACCCATTCATGTCTACGCATACAGCTCCAGTACATCGCACCCATTCATGTCTACGCACACAGCTCCAGTACATCGCACCCATTCATGTCTACGCACACAGCTCCAGTACATCGCACCCATTCATGTCTACGCACACAGCTCCAGTACATCGCACCCATTCATGTCTACGCACACAGCTCCAGTACATCGCACCCATTCATGTCTACGCACACAGCTCCAGTACATTGCACCCATTCATGTCTACGCACACAGCTCCAGTACATCCCACCCATTCATGTCTACGCACACAGCTCCAGTACATTGCACCCATTCATGTCTAGACACACAGCTCCAGTACATTGCACCCATTCATGTCTACACACACAGCTCCAGTACATCGCACCCATTCATGTCTACGCACACAGCTCCAGTATATCCCACCCATTCATGTCTACGCACACAGCTCCAGTACATCCCACCCATTCATGTATACGCACACAGCTACAGTACATCCCAAGAACCAGAAATACATTGTCTTCACACTGCATGGGCCCATGTGCATAACGCCTTATGGTAAGTCTACTTTTGCACCAAGAATGAATTTATCCCTTCAAGTATTTGCTGCAGAATGGCATATGTACAGACTATGTATGCTCTTCACAAATAATCTGCTGAAAGAGATGTAAAAATGTAATATCAATAAAGCCCTTTGTATTCTGTTCAAGCAATTGTTCTTGTGTGAAGTTAATTATTGTAAAACAGCCCAGAAATCTGAAGCACACAATGATTATGATTACCCAATTATAATTGTAAGTTATAACTATAAGGCAATACAATGCAATTATGTGTATGCACATTTTGGTGGATGGATAGGTTTTTGCTTTCTTCAGCTTTTTTTTTTATTAGCACTTTTTACAGGGAAGCTGTGCATTCCTACATTTATTTCTACATGGAGGACTGTTATTTATAGCTGCAATGCATTCAGCTTCTGGTGGATATGTTTTGCAAGACAATAGACAATGTTTGCTAAAGGTCAGGCTCTCTCACAAAAAGGTTTTAAAATATTTGTCTATAGTTATCTTCTTCCGTCAAGCTAAAAAGACCACTGTTATGATACGCAGAGATGCACGTGCAGGTGTCATTTCTGATCTCCTGCTTAAAATGATAATTGTCTGCTAATCTCTTACCTCTGTACATTGATCCAGGGAAAGCATGCAGCCAGTGAAATTAGAATTCTGATCTGCATACTTGTTGCATGTCAGCTTCAGAAAGTATTGAAACCAGCATTATAGCAAAATAGCTATCTGGAGAGATCAGCAATAGCAACCCTTTGCAACCCTCTTATTTCAGGTTACCAACCTAACGATTGGCTTCTCTCACACTGGACTGTTGAACATTTTTCACTCAATCAGCAAATGCAGCCAATTGGCTGAAGCGCTGATCAGTGTATTCCTAATTATGTGGGAAATCCGTTCCTTTTGTTTTTATTTTGTTTTTGATCAGCCTGCTGGCTAATAAAAAAAGTAATGATCCACCTATGGCCAGCCTTAAATGATCCACCTACAGTATCTCACAAAAGTGAGTACACCCCTCACATTTTTGTAAATATTTTATTATATATTTTCATGTGACAACACTGAAGAAATGACACTTTACTACAATGTAAAGTGATGAGTGTACAGCTTGTAGTACAGTGTAAATGTGTTGTCCCCTCAAAATAACTCAACACACAGCCATTAATGTCTAAACTGATGGCAACACAACTGAGTACACCCCTAAGTGAAAATGTCCAAATTGGGCCCAATAAGCCTTTTTTCCCGCCTGGTGTCATGTGACGCGTTAGTGTTACAAGGTCTCAGGTGTGAATGGGGAGCAGGTGTCTTAAATTTGGTGTTATCACTCTCATTCTCTCATACTGGTCACTGGAAGTTCAACATGGCACCTCAAGTCAAAGAACTCTCTAAGGATCTAAAAAAAGAATTGTTGCTCTACATAAAGTTGACCTAGGCTATAAGAAGATTGCCAAGACCCTGAAACTGAGATGCAGCACAGTGGCCAAGACCATACAGCGGTTTAACAGGACAGAATTCACTCAGAAAAGGCCTCACCATGGTCAACCAAAGAAGTTGAATGCACATGCCCAGCGTCATATCCAGAGATTGTCTTTGGGAAATAGACTTATGAGTGCTGCCAGCATTGCTGCAGAGGTTGAAGGGGTGGGGGGGGGGGGGTCAGCCTGTCAGTGCTCAGACCATACGCCGCACACTGCATCAAATTGGTCTGCATAGCTGTTATCCCAGAAGGAAGCCTCTTCTAAAGACGATGCACAAGAAAGCCCGCAAACAGTTTGCTCAAGACAAGCAGACTAAGGACATAGATTACTGGAACCATGTCCCGTGGTCTGATGAGACCAATATACACTTATTTGGTTCAGATGGTGTCAAGCGTGGTTGGTGGAAACCAGGTGAGGAGTACAAAGACAAGTGTGTCTTGCCTACAGTCAAGCATGGTGGTGGGACTGTCATGGTCTGGGGCTGCATAAGTGCTGCCGTCACTGGGGAGCTACAGTTCTTTGATGGAGCCATGAATGCCAACCTGTACTGTGACATACCGAAACAGAGCATGATCCCCTCCCTTCGGAGACTGGGTCTAAGGCCAGTATTCCAACATATTAACGACCCCAAACACACCTCCAAGACGACCACTGCCTTGCTAAAGAAGATAACGGTAAAGGTGATGGACTGGCCAAGTATGCCTCAAGACCTAAACCCTATTGAGCATCTGTGGGGTATGCTCAAACGGAAGGTGGACGAACGCAAGGTCTCTAACATCCACCAGCACTCACTACTTTACATTGTAGCAAATTGTAATTTCTTCAGGGTTGTCACACGAAACAATATAATATATTTACAAGAATGTGAGGGGTGTACTCACTTTTGTGAGATACTGTACCTCCAGCCTTAATCAGTATAGATATATAGATAGGGGAGGAAGAGATACAAGAAAAAGTTGCTGTGAATTGGAACAAGCTTTCTAACCTGTCTAACTTGTGTGGCCTTGTGTTTGTTGGTACCCATTGCTCCCAACTATCCCTCATTTGGAGGGAATGACCCTTTTTTGAGGTCAGCTTTTTCTGTCTCTTGTGCAGCCCCAGTTGTCCCTCTTTTTTGTGTAGCATACCCCCGAAGGGGGTTGCTGAATGAATACACCTTCTAATCTGAGGCAAAAACACCCAATGTTATTGAATAGACTTCTCTGGCACACCCCTAAGAAATTAAATTACATCAAATTAAGTAAAGCTGTGAATCTTTTAAAGTCTAGGCAAAACCTAGGTCTAGGCAAAACCTAATTAACGCTAAACCTGTTCTGTGCCACATTCTGTTTCAATTGATTTTATTAGTATTTTGAAAAATACTATAAGTACAAAACAGCAAACAATCCTCACATGCTCTGTACATACAACAAGAAACAGTAAATGAATGAGGGGGGGGGGAGGTATAAATCGACCACAACAAAAAAACAGGGAGACTTGGTAGATGGATAGACGGATAGGTCTTCCATAAGGTCACAGGTGAACATATAAGTACCAACATTAGAAAACAAAATAAACAAGCATTTAGCTATAGATATAATATAAAACTACAAAGTCAAGGTAGCGACGACCACTCATTATATCAGAGTATAGAACAAAAAGACATAAGGATCTTGAGGTTGAGACCTCACCAAAGTGTAATTACTATGAATAGGCCTACAAATTGGGAAGGCCTCATTCCAGTAATTATTCACTTCTTAAGTATTTCCCATTACCAAGCAATAAAATGGTCCCACAGGGGTGGCTCTAGTAACTCAACTGTAAACATGAATTGTTTAGTTGAGAAATAAGAATAAAAAAAGATCTGTTAGAACCTGCTGTCAAAGCTGGCTAGAGCCGGGGAGCAGTATAAGAGGTAAGAAGAGGGGCGGGAAAAAAGAAGTGAATAAGAAGTGGATCCATCCGGGGATTCACCTCTGTGCCACATTCTAGCCCTAATCTATCTAACCCTGTAAAGCAAAAATCACTATACTTCTCTATTCTGCTGCTGATCCAGTCCAGTCCCACGCTGTCAGCGGCAGGTTCAGCATGGAGGCGTGTGCAGGAGAGGCACTCGACAATAGAAGTCCCAAAGTAAGTCTATGGGTGACGTCACCTCCCATTAATTTCACAGCTATTGTCGGTCCTCTCCTGCACATAGCTTCTGTCGCTGGAGACCGGATCGGGTGCAGAATAGGTAATGAATAATAATTTTTGCATCACAAGGTTAGATAGATTAGGTTTAGAATGTGGCACAGAGCAGGTTTAGCGATAGTTAGGTTTTGCCTGGACTTACTTATCCTTTAATGCCAGACAGCTTGAACAAGGATAAAACAACACAGCAAAGATCAATATAAAATTCAACACCCTTAACTGTATACAGAGACCTATTGCGCTAAAAGTAGCAGTAAATTAAAGGCAGCGAATAACCGAGCCTGGATCTTATACCAGCAATTAAATCAGCTTAACAGGGGCTCAAAGGGTGTAGTGATGGCAGCTGGAGAGTAGTAGTAAGACCTCTTTTGACTGTGCTGTTGTCAAATTCCCTTAGAGTGACCTAGTTAGGTTCAAGTCTGCCTGAAGGACTTCCCAATATACCCATTAGCAAATCCTCAGTGGTAGAGTAGGAGTTGGGTGGTAAGGCTTGTATAGAGGAGTAGGAGCCTGCCAAGGCTTAGAAATGTCCAAATAAAACATAAGAACAACTCTTAGGTTCTGGTGGCTTGGTTGGGGCATGACTGATAGAGTTCAATGATCCTCGTCTGGATAGGCAAGCAGATTGAGTTATCTGGGGTTCATTCAGACAACTTAAATCTGATGTAGCTGTATAACTAGTTCAATCTGGAGAAGATGGGAAGGAAAGGGTTATATCACGTACCTGGTGTGGAGGCCAATGGAGAGAGGGCTTCCTTTGCGGCTACGTTCCAGACTCTCCTGAAAGTGAGAACAGGCGGAGTCAGGCTCAAAGTAGCACAGGTCGCCTGTGATGTTGATTGCAGAAGAACTCAGAAAGGTTTCTGATGTGCGAAGTAGTGGCTGCAGCCAGGTGGCGCCTGTTAGAGGTGGCAGGTCTGTGTTTGCACTAAGGCAAAGGGAAGTCAGTTCAAGCCAGAGTTCAGAGCCGGAAGGATACCAGAGCAGGAAAGGTCAGATAGGGAAGCCGAGATCAGACACAGGTAACAGGAGAGAATATCCAAAGACAAGCCGATTTCGGGTCAGGAGACAAGCAGAATAGTAAGGACAAGCCAGGTCGGTAACAGAGAACTTTCAGAAACAAGGATCACAGGAACACGGTACAAGCTGAAGATCAATCAGCAACTTCAATCACTGGCACACTTCCTTATAAAGGCCCATGTGATGTGCTGGCTGAGATGCTGGGTCCTAGAGCCATTCTCCTGCCATTGGTGTCCTGACTGATGCTGGGTCCTAGAGACCCTCTTCTACCACTGGAGCCCTGACAGGTTAACAATATAGTGGTGTGTCACAGGGTTTTTTTCCCTGGTTAGGCTGGGTGGACGTGTATTATTCTAGTTAGGCTGGGTGAACTCTGATGACAGCTTTACGTCGAAACATGTAAGGCAGGTCTTCTGAAGTGTTGTTAACTTGTATGAACCTGTGGAGGCTCGCAGTATTTGGATGTGGCTGGAGCCGGTGATGCTCGCTGTACTTTACCCATGCCGTTTCCCCCTTGTATTGGGCATGACACACTACAATGTAAGTGTATCCTGATTGTTTTAATAAACAATTGGAAGTTTGGTTTTACACTATGATGCACTCTGCTTGTGTTCCCTATATATACACACACACACACACATATCTGAATCATCGAAACAGAGAAGACTATGGCATATTTCTGTCAATCCTAATTTGGTGTGAGCTTTTCCGCTAAAAAAAAGAGGAGATTCCAATGATCTTTATCTGCACATGTATTGAGTCACTTCACAATATCATTTTTTTTCGGGGAAGTAAGAAAATACATTTTTTGGTTTACTTGCACTATTGCACCCTGTGGGATCTGCATTTAATGAACTTTGGACATTTAAACTTTGTATTTTACACTTTATTTATGATTGAGCCTGGGCTCACACTGGATACAGTGCAAATTCACAGCGGACAGCAATCCATTTGCAAAATGCAGCATGGTTTGCAGAATTGGATCGCATTGGTGTTCCGATTCTGGTGCTTACAAAAAAAAGGGTCCTGCACCTGGGGCCGTAGATACATTTTTGTTCTGGGGGTGTTCAGCAGTAGGTACCAAATAAAAGTGTTTAAATAAAAAAAAAAAAAAAAAATTGCGCCAAATTAAAAAAAGCTGGAAAAAGCAAAAAAACTATGTGTTGCTCATAGTAAGCAATCACATCCTTAAATTCTATTTTCTCAGATCCTCCTGAAAACTGAATCTGATTTCAGTTTTGCCTTCTTCCAGTTCTTATGAACACTGCCCATTTGGTTGTCTATTGTCCAGCCTAAAGCTGGGTACTGGCTGCTGGGTACTTTGGTGTCACTAAAAATTAATAGAACACAAACACACGTGCTGCGTTTTGCCAGCATTGCCGTGCGATTTGGAGTCGAATCTGGGTGTAGCGGCGGCAGCGACTCTGCTCTGCTGTGAGATAATTAACACAGAATACATTCAAATATGTAACAAAAGAGCCGCGCAATAATAAAGTGATAATAAAAATAATGTGATAGTAATAATAATAATAAAAAATGCAATGCATACTAGCACATTATGTCATTAACTTTCAGGGAGAAGATTTTTTTGTGGTTTACTACCACTTTAAGCTAAGACCAGTAGGCCTAGCATCGCATTGAAAGGGTCAACAACTTCCTCAGCAGGACTACAATGTAGCAGGCTAGCAGCATACATTTGAATAGGGATTAATAACCTTCAGGGCAGCATTCAAATGTAGTAGCACAGCACTCCATATAGCTAAGGGTAAATCTCAGAATGTTCCCAATGTTATGTAAAAACAAACAAGACAAGGCGCACATCCGACCTAGTGTAATACAGTTTTTATTGGTAGTTGATACGTAGTTGAATAAGATTGCACTCACATATAAACAACCAGTGTTGGGCATAAAAGGGTTCCTCTCTCATGTATGACCTATTCAAGTTCCATATGAAGCCTGATTAATGCTCCCTGAAAAACTGAAAGATCCCCCTCCTGCATCCCGAACGAGCCGTCAGCTGAAGCTTCAGCGTCTCCACCTAATGCGCCTGCGCCCGACCTGACTCTCATGGCCACACTGCCGTCACTTCCGCGCATGCGGACTTGGATCGGCAGGAACCAATACCAGTAGTGGGGATATTCGGCAGATGGTGAAGAGAAACAACCTGGAACCAAGCACTAGTTTCTATGACAACGCGTTTCAGAGGCGTGGCCTCCCTCTTCAGGTCAAAGCTTCACTTATGCCCAATTCTGTTATATACGTACTGGCCCCTCCCCCGCCCCTAGTCTTAAAGCAGCCATACCAGGAGAGGCCCCATAATTTGGGAAACATAAGTAAGCATTAACAGGTAACTGAATTTAAAAACGACAACACATCATTTAGGTGAAGATGCATATTAAAACATTTAAAAAGACTCATATTAAAAATGCCTTAAATTATTTCACCATATGTACTAATGGCAAATCATTAATATAAACATATCAAAAGATTTTTTTAAAAAAAAGAAAATAATTTAAAGAGAAAATTATTTCTCATTTTTGTCTCAAAAATAAAATACAACATTTTTATTAATAATAAATAAAAATAAGGAAAAATTAATAAAGTTATTTAGAAAAGATAGGATTTGGATGGAAGACACACTAGCAACCCTGGGACTGGTATGATTAGCGCACGGATGGTGGGAATTCTCTTGTGTGTTGTCCCACTGTTCTGTGAATGTGCAGATAGCACACACATGGGGAGAGAGCCTGTTCATTTGTAGGTCTCCTTCCTTTTTTTCCAGAGCCAATCTTTGTCATAAAATAGATAACACAAGAGCAAAAAACAAAATCCATCCTGCCCACTGTGCTTATATTGGATTGGCTTTTTTAAGAGATCATCAACCTTACACCTATTTTACACTGTAATATTGAGACTGCGTTATGCATTGCAAGCATGAAATAAGAGAAAGATAAGAGGAGATATTATGAAAGAGATTATAAAAGAACAGATGAAAAAAACTGAACTCCCAACTGTTTTAGCAGCCCTGCACTTGATCCATGGTTGAAGTTCAGATCTAGAACACAGCACACAGAGACAGACACACCTGGTGGTGGTTGTTGGTGACCTGTCCTCCTGGAGTTAAGGTTAAGGTCCAGATACCAGCACAGCAGCACTTCAGAGAAAATTGAGATGATCCTTCTACGTGTTACAGGCAAGCAGGCAGGCAGGCTCAGCTGAGCTAACAGTACTCAGGCTCAGGCAGCTCCTTCCCCAAGCGACAGCCAAAGGCAGGAAGCAGCAGCTTGAAGAGAGGAGGAGCCAATCATACGTGTCAGTGGGCAGGATAGGTGCTGCCCGTTCCCTCCCACTCTCTCAGTGCTGCTGTTCTCCTGGAAGCTTCTGTAACTGGCTGGACAAGTCAAGACATTTCTCTGGAGTCTCAGTCTGGACTAGAGAGGAGATGTGGAGGCAGAGCAGACAGACAAGAGCACTGTCAGCTAGAGCCTCCCTTATCCCAAGCCAAGCCTACAGCCCAGGCGGCACTCCAGGTGGTCAGGTGGAGCAACAGCAGGCAGCAGCATTAAATAACAAATGCATTAGAGCCTAGTGCGGAGAAACAAAAAAAACAAAAACATTTTTATTTTGAAGGCATATTGTACACTGATGCTCTGGGGGGGGGGGGGGGGTGAATTAGCTGCAGCTGTATTTTTCCTTTCCTGGCCTATCCTCACGTCAGCACACAACGGGTTGACACCTCCTCCTCCAGGACCACCTCTTCCTAGCTAAATAAAAGACAGCCCCTACCCCAACTGAAGCTAGTGTTCGATAGGCCACTAGGGAGGGAGTCCTGTGCTGATGTGAGGATAGGCCAGGAAAGGAAAATTATGGTAAGTATGATAACAATTTTCCATTTTCCTGGCCCACCTCATGTCAGCACACAACCCAAGCTGAATATAGGGCGGGAGAGAACACATGAAGAGACACTGAAAGAAAAGCCGTTAAAGCCAAAAATAATTTATCCCTCTTGTTCTTGGCTGCACAAGAACTTCAAGCTAGCCTCCTTACATAGATCTTCCAAGAAATCCTGGCACAACTGCCCACAAGGCAAACTGCCCCTCTAGTCAAATAAGCTTGCAACTATTTCAGAGCAGAAAGGCCTACTTCCTACATGCCAATGTGTTCACCCTGGAAGTTCAACAGTGGGTGACTCTTGAGGAGTTGGACCTGATGGCTAAATGACCAAGTACACAGCAACTTGCCCATGTGTAAGGAACTGAAGTCTTTCTGCTGTGCATCCAGTGACTCTTGTGCGAAAACTCAGAGGGACTATTTCCCAGTTTTGCTGGAAACTGGATAGCACTTTAAAAAAATTGAACTTTGGAGATAGACTATTTCTGGTAAAAAAAAGAAAAGACACAAAAAGGGCCCTTGCAGGAAAAGTGTTGCAATCTTCAACATCCTTCTGTCTGAAGTAGTTGCTGGCAGAAGAAGTTGTTTTTCTGTGAGCAATTTTAATGGAAATGAAACCATTGGAGCAAAGGGTACCAGCCTTCGTGCTCTCAGATCCAAGCCTAAGTCCCACAGAGGAACAAGGATCTCCTTCAAGGTCATATATAGATTGTCGCCTGCAGAAAGCATCTGGTAACTGGCTCTTCCACCCATCTGAAGCATATGAAAGATAAGGTAAAAAATTGTACCCTAAATGGAGTTGTCTGCCAGACCAACCTCTAGCACTAACCGTAAAATATCCAGAAAGCTTTTGCTGAGCAAACAAAACAAATTATTTCATATCCTTTCATATGTAGCGTTTACGGTCGATCTTCTGGACACCAAGGTCTGAGCAAGCTTGGATGAGAATCCCTGCACCTCTAGTCTGGCCTATTCCATAGCCAGGCTGTTAAGTAGTCTCATTGGATTAGGGTGCTGTCATTGACCTTGCCATAAAAATATTTAATTTGACCAGAAACGGGTTTGGTGGTGCTGATGACATCTGGGGAGCAGTGTAAGCGAAGGCCTTCTCTGTAGGTGGAAATGACATGTATGGCATGGACTTGTCCTGTCTAAATTTTCATAAGCATCTTTATATTCAAGGATATCGGAGAGAGACAAAGATGAAACGCAAAATTCCATGGCACTGTGAACCTATCTTGTATAACGGAGTCTTTGCATTGGTATCCTATTGCAAATATCCGAAGCTGCGTGTTCAGTGGAGTCTCCCTGTGAACTGCTGCTGGAAAGCCTCATTCGGCCAATATTGGATTGAGGCACTTGTTTAAAAATATTTTGCCTAACCAAACTACTAGTTGATTGTGCTTTTCTGGCAAAAAGGCCAAAGTTAACTGGCTGTAAGTGGCTCTCTGCCCAGCAAAAAGATTCTGTTGCAAGATGTAAAAGGAAAAGGCTTCTGGCGTCCCCTGGGCAGGAAATGTAGGCTACTGCTGTCTTGTTGTCAACCAACTTCACTCAGGCCCCTTTGAAGTAGATACTCAAAGGCTTACAATGCTGGAAAAGGTTTCCTTCAGTTCCAGATAATTAGGGAGTCTGCATTCCACCTGTTTCTTCAGATTTTGTACTCCCCAGCCCCAAAGACTGGGATCTGCCATCAGAATCATCCTATCTCCTGGGCTGAGTGGCATGCCCTGAAAGAAGTACAGTGGTGATGTCCAAAATTGCAGTTCCTGCTGAATTTGAATAGGCTCAAAGATTTTCTGATCCATAGACAGCCCAGCTCATAGACTAAAGAAGGCCACCTGGCCCAAGGTACCTCCACTGCCAACAAGAATTTCAAAACATTGCTGGGGCTGTGCCAATTCTGTAAAAGGCAAACACCTGAACTGGAAGTGACATCTGGCCACCGCAAATGCCACATGCCTCTGGTTCTTGGCCTTGATCTGTACCTGAAAGTATGAGAAGTCGGCAGGTCGATTGACACTTACTGGTCCTCCAGCTGAACTATCCCTGTGACTGTCTGCATGGGCTCCATCTTGAACCTCTTGGTGTGTATGTACACATTCGATTTTTTAAAATTGAAATCGACCAGAAGGCTCCTGCCTTAGGTACTAGAAAAACTGGGGGTAAAAGCACCCAGATGATTCTATGTCTTTGGCATCCCTGGCATGATTGTCTTGTAGTATTATAAATTCTTAAAAGCAGTAGTATATTCCGCTTTTCAACTTTTACCTACAGGTAAGCCTATAAGGCTTACCTGTAGGTGAAATTAATATCTCCTAAACCTACAGGGTTTAGGAGATATTCACCCTGCATGCAGCCGCTGACACCAGTGGCGCATGCGCTCTGAAGGTCCGGCGGACTTTCTATGTCGGAAAGTGAACTCCCACACGCATGCGCAGGAGTGACGTCATTGCGGCTTCCGCCTTTCACAGCGCCGGTGCCGACGAACCCGGAAGAGACGCCAAGGGGAACATGACAGCTCCCTTAGCGGTGTCTGGGTGACCGAGTGGGGGCTTTGTTCTAAGGTTTGGAATCTTCCATTGTACTCCCACTTAACTGTCTTCTGGACCCACTG
Source organism: Pelophylax lessonae (assembly GCF_965119305.1). Lineage (NCBI taxonomy): Eukaryota > Metazoa > Chordata > Amphibia > Anura > Ranidae > Pelophylax > Pelophylax lessonae. The sequence goes on from NC_138769.1 coordinate 512,878,020, forward strand.
GTCTTTGGGGATGGTCATTCAAACTCTCCAGAAGGAGGCTACAATCATCAACTTCACTCTGGCTTCCTGGCCCAAACTGGAAAAAGACTATCTGAGCACACATCCAGAAGACCTTTCAGCCATCTTACCAACTTGCCCTGGACTTGATTACCTTTTAAAAGTAACTTAAGGCACCTTCCACTGTGATCTGTTAAATGTACAGCCTGTCCTATAAGATTTGGTCTCCTGCACCCTTCTGAAGTTTAATAGGCTTGAGTGAAAGATGGCTGCCTTCTCATACTAGTCTATGGCCACAGTCCCAGCTTTTCTTCCGGTCATTCGCTTAATTTCGTTGTTCAGTGTTTGACCAAACAATAACCCTCCACTATAGGAAATGTTTAAGGCTTGTGTGGACTTTACATCTGCCCTCCAGTGGGGTAATCACAGTGCTCTCATGGCTGGACTGAGTGTGCCAGGCTTGTACTAGGTCTATCAATGCATCAACCAGAAGCCATCTGCAAGGTTCAACTCATCCAGAAACTGTGCCAACTCTTGCAGTTTCCAGTCTTGAATTTAATGCCATTTCTAAACAGTTTATATGTTGAAGTAAACAATGTTGCTGGTTGACAGGAAAAAACGGTCACTGTATAGATTCTCTACAAGCCTGATGGCCAGATCACCACAATTTCTACGTTCCAGATGCCTTTCTGCATGAGTGTTTATGAGGCATTCCAATGTGTTTTGCCACTTTGTTTCTGTATTGAACACATTTGCAATGTAACATTTTTAATTTGTTGACTGCACTAGAATGCACTGCACTGGCTTGAACTAGGTCATTGGAATCCCAATTAAACACTGTCCATGCGTTCTTGTTGTAGAATAAAAACGTACTGGACTGCATCTGGCATGAACAAGTCTACTTTCCCATCCATAGGATCTTCAACAATTTCCCAATTTCCCTTTGGGATTAAAGTATTCTGTAAAGGCAGCTGTGTTATAAAAAGGCAAAGACACGTGATTGGCCAGGCGTTACAGGACAGCAACCACTCCTGGAAGTGCAGTGCATAAACATGCATCAGCCATCCTATTTAGATAAAGCTTAGAGAACATGTTACTGTAAATTGGTCTTCTGGTGAGGTCTCTTCATCCTTCATCTACGAGCGTTTTACAATTTGTCATTATGGGAAAGGAAGGCCCTTGGAAAAATATGTATGCTTTTGCAGTGTACTTTCTGCTATAGCCTCCTCAATAGGGCTTAGAATTTTGCACATCCTTGTGAGGCAATCTGTGCATTTTCATTTCTCTGCCACTGCAGCTGCATGCAGGCCCAAAATGCACCCTGAGATGGCCGAGGCATTTCCTATCATGCTGACAAACGCATGGGAGCCAATGCCACATGGGAAGCATGAAAGCTGCCCTGTGGAGGACTCCGTGGGATGCGGATTGTCCTGGGCAGGAGAAGATCATTGGCGGGTCTTATGTTTTTTGGAGCATTTGCTTTCAGGGTTTCTGCTCCCAAAATAATGCAAAACATCATTCTTTGCAGTCCTTGAGCACTTTTTAAAAAACATGTCCCACGTTGCCCCCTCCTACCCAGGGCCGGACTCGGAATAAAAACCAGCCCTGGAAATAATTTCATACCAGCCCCATAGCATTATTATACCGGCCCAACAGCATAGCGTCATTATTTTCTTGATCATAAAAGGGAAAACCATGCATTTTAAAGCACATGTGAAGCGTGTATTATATGTAGATAAGACAGATATGAAATCACATAGGGTTTTATATGTATAAAGATATATACATACATACTGTACATAAGAGCAAATTCCAGTTAAAAGTGGAGCAATTATCAAGAACAGTCCACTTATTGCGATGGTGATATATTACCAGAATAAAAAATAATCAAAGTCTGCCTTTACATGAGGGTCCGCAGAGTTCCCCCTTGCACTGTAATGGTGAATCCTGCAGACTGATGTAAAGGGGAACCCCAGGAACTCTGGAAATGTGACCAGAGACCACCTTCTGCAGAAAGAAGGGGGGGGTTACTGATATAAGGGGGGCCTTTATATCAGTGCCCCCCTTGCACTGTAATGGTGAATCCTGCAGACTGATGTAAAGGGGAACCCCAGGAACTCTGGAAATGTGACCAGAGACCACCTTCTGCAGAAAGAAGGGGGGGTTACTGATATCAGGGGGGCCTTTATATCAGTGCCCCCTTACGTTACTGTATTCACTTCCCCCTTACGTCACTGACCCCTACTCAGACTGGTCTGGCGGAGCTGTCACTGACCTCCTCTCAGGTGCACCGTGCAGGGCTCAGTCAGTTGGTTCCAGCTTGTTGGCTCTGGGTTTATCCTATAGTCTTCTCTCCACAGTCCACATACATCTGACTTCTCCCGTGACCCCCATCCCGGCAGCACTCCCACTCCTGACTCCTCTCCAGACTCCCCCTCAGAGACTGCAGACATGATAAAAGACAAGAGATGGTCATAGGCTGTGCGGACATGGGACAGGAGATGTCAGAGGTTGCAGACATGGCACAGGAGATGTCAGAGGTTGCAGACATGGTACAGGAGATGTCAGAGGTTGCAGACATGGTACAGGAGATGTCAGAGGTTGCAGACATGGTACAGGAGATGTCAGAGGTTGCAGATATGGTACAGGAGATGTCAGAGGCTGCGGAGGGGTCCAGTCTTACCCGCCCCTGGTGTAGAAAGGCGCGCTCCACCACCCTGACCAAGATCAGTGCCTTCCTATAAAAATTATACCGCCCAGTGCCATTACGTCACTACTGGCCTTCCCCGGCCTAGCTTTAGCCATATACTATACGGGTGCCACCAGGGCTGGTGGAAAGATTTGACACCTTAGGCAACCCCCCCCCCCCCAGCTAGGAAGCAGGGCCAAGAGGAGTGAGCTGGGTACGGGCCTCCTGTATGAGGCCCAGGCCCCATCAGTTCAGCAGGAGGGCCCAGGCAGTAGGAGGAATCAGATCATGGAAAAGAGGGGTGACTGGTGCGGTGGGAGGAAAATTACAGGAACCGATCCCCTGTATGGGTCTCCCTGCAGCAGCTGAAAGCTGGCTTTTCCTCCTCCCTCTCCTGCTGCTTTGGTTCTTGCAATTGCCCCCCTCTATACTGATCACCCCCTCCTGTCCATGATCAGATTCCCCCTTTTCCCTACTGCCCAGGCTCCCCTGTATGTGTCCCCCTTACTCCCAGCGCTGCTGGCTTCATCTTCTCTCCCTCCCACCTGTTTTCAGTTGCTGCAGAGGGGGGGGGGGCACAGGAAATCTGTTCTAGTAAACCACTGTTGATGACCACTTTCCGCCTGCTGTCCTTTGTGCCCCTACAGCAGCGCTGACGCTTCTTCTCTTTTTTCTGCTGCCGGCTGCTGCAGGGTATGGGAGAATAGCCTCAGGATAAAAAACAGGTCTGGTAGGCTATACAGGGCCCCATAATTTCTAACGGCAGTCCTGGTTGTAGTGGTGAGGAGGGTGATATCAGTGGCAGTGCTGAGCTGTGAGGGGAGATTAGTGGCAGTGGTGATGGGGGGTGCCATCCTCCCCACTGCCACTGCTGCCCCCCCATCCTATCAAGATCTGTGGGGGTGGTGAGATCAGCAGGGGGCAGTGGTGATGGAGGATGGGATCAATTGCACTGCTGCTTACTGTGCTTACTTTGTCAGTCGATTCAGCCTCAGTGCCTCTTCACACATGCTGCCCTGCAGGAATGCTTCTTCTGATGTGTGGCGGGTCTCCCAGCAGAGAGAAGAGCTCCTCCCCCTCACTCTATTGGTCGTAAGCTGACTTTCTGCTTTCACCGGCACCTTCAGCTTCTCTCGCTGAAGCAATGGGCAGAGACGAGAGGATAGGCGGTCTGCAGTGACACTGCTCACTCAGCCAGCCTCCCCTCAGCAGCGAGCAGACAACGGTGGCCAGGCCACTCCCCCAGTCACACAGCGGCGGAACGGAACTTGCAGGCGGGCGGCCGTGAATTGCAGGCGGGCCCTCTGAGTGCTGCTGCTCTCAAAGCGGCCCCAGGGCAGTCGGCCTACCGGGAAATCTCCCAGTATCCCGGTAGGCCAGTCCAGCCCTTCTCCTACACCTTTGCTAGTCTTCTGTGCCACTAACAGGCGTGGCAAGCTCATATTTGCACAAAATATATAGAGAAAAATCATATTACCTCACCAAAACAAAATAAACACTGTCTCTTTAAGACTCATCTGCTTTCATTCACTTACTTCAGAAGCAACAGCAGGTGAGCCCAAGCAACATTTCCAGTGGCAGACAGCAGGTGAGCCCAAGCAACATTTCCAGTGGCAGACAGCAGGTGAGCCCAAGCAACATTTCCAGAGGCAGACAGCAGGTGAGCCCAAGCAACATTTCCAGTGGCAGACAGCAGCTGAGCCCAAGCAACATTTCCAGTGGCAGACAGCAGGTGAGCCCAAGCAACATTTCCAGTGGCAGACAGCAGGTGAGCCCAAGCAACATTTCCAGTGGCAGACAGCAGGTGAGCCCAAGCAACATTTCCAGTGGCAGACACAGTCAGAGTCTGAGACAAAACCAGCCAGACCGTCAAACTCACAGGAGTACACAGCATATAACGGGAGCCAGGACAGCACAGCCAGGTGCAGACAGGAGACAGTCAGAATCTGAGACAAAACCAGTCAGACAGTCCAATCTCTAGGAACCTACTGCAGCAGGGGAGCAACAGCAACAAATCCTTTTACCTGGCAGGAATGCAGAGAGAGAGAGAGCGAGAGAAATCCTTTCCGCTGCAGACCTCCAAGAGTGTTTACGCCATTGTTTGGCGCCTGGCAGATACCATCCCCTGCTGCCCCATCTCCCTGCATGCTGTGACATCATTCACAGCTGCTCTCAGGCTGAAAATAAAGCCGGGAGAGCAGTGCGCTGCACTACATATACAAGACAGGAGAAAAAGACTCAAGGGAGAGGCAATGATGACATTGCAGAGCTTTTATAATACCACACCTGTACAATATCAATGCTCTTTATGTATCATTTTGCCCACAGCCGGCACCCAGTTTTTAGAAAGATAGGAAGAGGTGGACCTGTGGGCTCCAGACAGTGCTGTATCTTGGCCTAGGCCAACAAGGCCCAGGCCTAGGGCAGCACTTTGCAGGGCGGCAGCAAAAAAGCTGCACCTCTCACACAAAAAAAAAAAAAAAACAGCCTCCTCCCTGCTCCCGCACGAAAAGGGGCCCCGCCGGCTTGCGCTACACTTTTAGTATAGTGTCAGCCTTATGGGGCAAATTGGGCCAGAGAGCAGGGTCCAGGAGGCAAATAAGTCTGGCTCCTACATAAAGCAGTCACACTGCTACCTGCCGGTATGATAATACCGGTGGGTGAGGACATTCGGACAAACCGCAGGCCGCCAACCACACCTAATACAACTGGCCTGATGGCCCCCAATGCCAATAAGTGTGCACTGCAGCCTAACGCTCCGCCTACCCTCCTCCGCCCCCAGGTATGGCAAGCATCATGTCAATAATATAATTTAATTTCTGTAAACATCCTTGTCCTTGAGCGAGAATACTAAATTGCATCATATACATACAATTAAGGTTTTTAATTGTATATGATGGCAATAATATTTTGGACCTGCTCACCTCATATGTACTATCGCAATATGTCACTGGGTTAGTAGGATTATTCCAATCTTATAAGATATTTGGACTTGTGTTTGCTGCCACTGCTTATTTCACTTATTTGTATAATGACTATGGACATTCTAGTCATTATACAAATAAGTGAAAATATTCATATAATTACAATCAGTGGTGCAAAAAACAAGTCCAAATATCTTAGGCTGCACTAATGGGCACTGATAGGCTGCACTGGTGGCCACTGATGGGGCTGTACTGATGGCCACTGATGAGGCTGCACTGATGGGCAGTAATGAGGCGGCACTGATAAGGCTGCACTGATGGGCACTGATGAGGCTGAACTTATGGGAACTGATGAGGCTATGCTGATGGGCACTAATACACTGTGGATGTGGTCTGTGGTTTACAGATGACAGAATGGGTCAGAAACAGGAAGGGGTGTGGCCTTTACAGGAAGGGGTGGGTCATATTTAAAATGAGAAGGAGTTTAGTCAGACAAGTTTAGTCAGACCTAGGACAGCACAAAACTGAAATACACCACTGGCTCCAGAGGAGGTGGGCCAGGAAATAGTGACTGCAGGGTCCTTGGTTTAGTAACACTTTAACTTTCTTCATGTTAATATACACCACTATTGTCACTTGTTTCATTTAGGAGGGACATGCTGAGCCGATGCCCTCTCCACCTCTCCAGCGAATCTCCGCTACCTCACTCCGAGGAATGGAATGGGGCCTCGCCATGTACCTAGCATAGGCTCCATTCGCGCACTCACTTAACGCTTGCTCTTCTGTACCTGTGCCCAGGTTGGGGACCTCTGAGCACTGATCTGATCCTGTTGCTATGGGAGACAGACAACCAGGGGAAATAATGTCAAGGACAACTCTTGCACCACAAGAGGTTGTCCCACCTCTCACAGGTACACGCTTCATGACAGGTTGCTTGATAAACCTTTGTTATCCTTAGTAACCACTTGCTGTTTTCTGTATCGCATTAACCACTTGCCTACTAGGCCTATTTTTGACATTTGGTGTTTATAAGTTAAAATCAGTTGTTTTTGCTAGAAAACTACTTAGATTCCCCAAACATTATATATTTTTTTTAGCAGAGACCCTAGAGAATAAAATGGAGATTATTGTAATATTTTTTATCACACCGTATTTGCGCAGCGGTCTTCCAAACGCAATTTTTTTGGAAAAAAATCACTTTTTTTGAATTAAAAAATAAGAATCCAGTAAAGTTAGCCCAATTTTTTTCCATAATGTGAAAGATAATATTACGCCAAGTAAATAGATACCCAACATGTCATGCTTCAAAATTGCGCACGCTCACGGAATGGCGACGAACTTTGGTACTTCAAAATCCCCATAGGTGACACTTTAAAAATTTCTACAGGTTGCCATCTTAGAGTTACAGAGGAGGTCTAGGGCTCAAATTATTGCTCTCGCTCTAACGATCGTGGCGATACCTCACATGTGTGGTTTGAACACCGTTTACATATGTGGGCGGGGTTTCTGTGTGCGTTCGCTTCTGCACGCGAGCTAACGGGGACAGGATGCTTTATTTTTTTTTTATTTTTTTATTTTTTTACTATTTATTTTATTTATTATTTTTTATTTTTACACCATTTTTAAAAAAAAAAAAAAATTGATCATTTTTATTTCTAATACAAGGAATGTAAACATTCCTTATAATAGAAATAGGCATGACAGGACCTCTTTTTTGTGAGATCTGGGGTCAAAAAGTCCTCAGATCTCACAAGTACACTAATAAAGATGGAAAGGAAAAAAAAAAAAAAAAAATGACAAAAAAAAAAAAAAAAAGGGACCTTTAAGCCGGTTGCTCGGCAACGATGTTTGCAGTCGCTCCGGTCCTCCAAGACAATAGAGTCGAGTGAGGGCAAGCTTGCCCTCACTCGACATCCTGTCTATGAGGATCCGGGACCCAATCGCTTTCCCCGCTGCCGGCGGGTCCGGTAAGCGGGGAAAAGGACCGGGACGCGGAGGGGGGGGGGGCACCCCTTCCGCCATCCCGGAGGGTGATCTTGCGGCGAATCCGCCGCTGGGACCACCCTTACGGAAAGCCCATCGCCTGCAGTTTAAAAAAATACCAGGGTTATGGCAGCTATCTGCTGCCATAACACCGGTATTTAGCTTTAAACTCAGGACATCAATTTACTATGGGCCGGTATTGAAGTGGTTAAAATGTAACTAAAGGTAAAAACATTTTTTTTTTTTTTTAGTTTTGGATAGAGTAGAGATGGATTAGAACACCCGTCATTTTTTATTGCTGTCTGCGTCCCCATTAAGGAGATTCCCCCTCTCTATTTGTCCTGTTTACCATTATCATTGAAAGTAAAAACAAAATCCTAAATATTGGGCTGTCCCTAGAAAAGTAATAGAGAATAAATCTTCCAATGGGGACACTAGTTCTGGTAACCAGGTGGTCCCCAAGAAATTCCCTTAGTTTTCAGAGATTTCCTGTCACTTCCTTTTTGACTATGGAACAGGAAGAAGGGAAATCTCCGCAATGGGACACAGATGGTGAAGAAAAAAAAAAAACCCTGACAGGGGTTATAACCCTCCCTTACTGTATCCAAAATGAAACAAAAGTTTTGCCTTTAGTTCTACTTTAACTCTTATTCTGCTGTCTTTATACCCCAATGTGCTTTAATTGACCCAAGATATAGACCATGTGTGCCGATTACTTGCACCACCTTAGAATAACTTGGACCAGGAATGGAAAAGTTTCAAAAGCTTTGCAGGAAAATCTCAGCATAACAGTTCCAAAACAAAGTGCATAGTCTTTTCCTAACATCCCTAGTCCCTAACTCAGGCTTGTGGCTGCCCCAGCATACCTTCACAGGAAAGAGTCCATAACTGTTTGTGTCCATCTGCGCAGTATCCAGCAGCAGGTGTTACCCAGGTTGGGCTGCAGGTCCCAGCAATCCCACTACATGTGGAAGAGGCAGACAATGCTCTCTCTGGCAGCTGCAGCAGCTCTTGGAAGTGGCGGGAGATTACATGCTGGGTCTTCTCTGTGTCTCTTCCCATGCAGACTGAGTCTGTCTGGGCAGAGCCCTACCCCTTTTTATTAACAGCACAGGGAGAGAGGCTGAGCTCAGCAAAAAGTGCAGGGAATTAGTTTAAAAAGATACTAAACACACACTTTACATTGTCCCTTCTGTTTCTGTTTTGTGAGGATGGCACTGTAATAATTTGAATAAAATAAAAAAAAAAACATATGGATTTCTGTCAGTCACAGGCTGTGTCATGCCTCTCCAGCCTGTATCTTAGTATACAAGGGTGGTGAAACCTCCATTAATCTACATGTAATATTCCGCCCCCATTGTGTTTAGCTGGTTAGTGGGCATAGAGGAGGAGGGAGGGAAGGAAAAGGCTGTCATTTACCACTGTATATACACCCACATGTGTGACTCTATAGTCACATTGGCTGGTCACATGTGATGAAGGAAGGAAGGAAATGCTCAGCACAACAGATACTCACTTAAAACTGAGCATGTGCAGAAATGCCACCACAGCTGCAAAATCACTAGCTGAATTGGGGACATGACCAGAAGATGGAGATAGAGAGCAGCAGAATCAACCAGTGACTTAGGGGTCAATTTACTAAAGGTTACCGCATGTGATATAAAGGTCACAAAACTCACTTTTTAGTAAAAATCTCGTATGAGATTAAAAAAAAGTCAATTCATGAAAGTAAAACAATCAAATGTGAGGTATATACACCACACATTTGCTAAAATGTGAGCTAAATACTGCATATAAAAATTTAAATAAAGATAAATCATTAAAGTCAATTCAGTAAAGAGCACACACATTCGTTATGTATCACCTGTGACCAATGACAATGAGGGCAACTCTTCAATGGCCAGTAAAAGTATAATGTATCAGTGTGGAAATGTTTTGCTCCGAGCTCAGGAATAAAAATAAATTTTAACATTTCGCCCCCGTTCACACTGGGGCGACCTGTGAGGCGACCTGGTCGCCTCACAGGTCGCCGCAGGTCGCCTCCCATTGGGAAGCTGCGGACTCGTTCTGATAGGAGCGACACAAGTCGCTCCGACTCAGAAAAAGGGTCCGGAGCTTCTTTGGGGCGACCAGGAGGCGACCGCCATAGACTTCAATGTTACGAAGTCCGTGGCGGCCGCTCCTAGGTCGCGGCGCGCTGCTCGCACCGTGACCTCCGAGGTCGCGGTGCGAAGTAGCGTCGCCCCAGTGTGAATGGGGGCTTCACCAGAGGGAAATTGTTTGGTGAATGAAAGCAAAGTAGAAACACAGTTTCACAGTTTTCATTTGTGCATTTCTTTCTTTCTTTCTACGGTACAGTGTTAGCATGTAAAAACATTTTTTTTGAATAAACAACACCAAACATAATGCAAAATTTAAGTGATAAAGATTGCAAAACATAAATAACACATTTTTTTTAGTGAATTCACTGCTTTTGAAATAAATACCGCATGAGTTATTTCAATTCAAAAATGCGGTATTTATTTCTTAGTGAATGTATGAACAGAATGTATTACAGTATTTATTGATAGTTTTTTTATGCTGTGGGTTTAGTGACACTTTAACTTTCCCTCCCGACTGGGGCAGCAGCTGCCTCACTAACTAGCATTTTAACGTGCTTACAAGTGCACGCTAGTTCTGGTCACGTACACTGCTCTATGCACACTGTAAAAATAACAATATTTTTCAAATTTTTTTATATAAAATTCCCCCCCAAAAAATGTAAAAAATCAGAATTTTTTTATCATTTTTGGCCAATTTGTTTTCTGCTACATATTTTTGGTAAAAAAAATCGCAATAAGCATATTTTGATTGGTTTGCGCAAAAGTTATTGCGTTTACTAACTAAGGGAAAGATTTCTGTCATTTTTGGTGTTTTTTTTTTTAACGAGTAATTGCAGCGATTTGTGATTTTTTTTTTTGCGGGACTGCGACATTGCGGCAGACAGATCGGACCCTTGACTGACATTTTTGACACTTTTGGGGGTACCAGTGACATTACTACAGTAATCAGTGCTATAAATATGCACTGTTACTGTAAAAATGACACTGGAAGGGAAGGGGTTAATTTTATTGGAGAGGGAGGGGTTAATGTATGCCTGGTGCTTACTGACATGTGTGGGGGGAGGTGACTGAGTGACACAGGGACAGATCGCAGGTTCAGCTATGCTGAACCCTGCAATCTGACCTTGCCTGTCACTTAGGAGATCCGCCCGCTTTGTTTACACAAGTGGGCGGATCTCCACACTCGATTCCCCGACGATCGGGGAAGAGCAGCGGCGATCACCGCCGCTCCTCCCCTGGCCCGACTCCCGCTGTGACTGAAAACAGCGGGAGCGCGCCGCCCCCAAGGGGCGGAGTCCAGCGACGTAGGTCTACGTCGCTGGACGATAACGAGCAACATTGCTGCACTTGAGCGGGGCTAAAGTGGTTAAGATTACATAAACAGGATTTTTTTTCAAACCAGAGTTTAGTGTCACTTTAAATTCCATCTCTGGGAATAAGTTAAAATCCCAGCTGGCTGATCAAAAAAGTGCACCATCTATTGCCAGCTTTAGGCCTCATTCACATGGAGAGTACTACAGCGTATGCCCATGTGAGGCCACATTTACCTGCACAGTCAGATTATCCGTGTATCCCCCATCCATGGTCACCGCCGTTGCTCCCAATTTGACATCTTGGTGGGTCTGGGTGCCTGTCCCCGAATGCAAACTGTGTGCCTTAGGGGGCTGTGCACATGCACCCATGTCAAATTGGGAGCAGGGTGGTGTTTGAGATATGTCATTTCCAGTCAGCTGGAACGCAGGTGGAGCGCAAACCGGCGATTCCTATACAATACATGCTGATCCCTGTCTTTTTTTATGTAAGTGCAATACAACCTTCTTTTTAACATAAATGATTTGATATACTGCACCATGAGAGTGTTTATTCCTCTTCCTCTCTATATGGCAAAACTGGAGCTTTGAATACACTATTTATATACATATTGAATGGATGACAGCAGCGGTTTGAACAGTGGCAGCTGGTGCTCAAAATTTTTGGGGGGGCGCAAAAAGAAAAATGTAATAGGTATTGCTTCGCGCCAAAAAACACAGTAAAAAATTGCGTGACTTTGAAGTCATGGTACAGGCATGGCACAGGTGATGGTATAGGCATGGCATAGGTGATGGTAGAGGAGATGGTATAGGCATGGCACAGATATGGTATAGGCATGGCACAGATATGGTATAGGCATGGCACAGATATGGTATAGGCATGGCACAGGTCATGGTACAGGAGATGGTATATGCCCCCTTTCAATGCAGAGACCAGCGTACGTGCCCCCTTTCAATGCAGAGACCAGCGTACATGCCCCCTTTCAATGCAGAGACCAGCGTGCGTGCCCCCTTTAATGCAGAGGTCAGCGTGCATGCCCCCTTCAATGCAATGAACACTGTGCTGTGCCCCCTTCAATGCAATGAACACTGTGCTGTGCCCCCTTCAATGCAATGAACACTGTGCTGTGACCCCTTCAATGCAATAAACACTGTGCTGTGCCCCCTTCAATGCGATAAACACTGTGCTGTGCCCCCTTCAATGCAATAAACACTGTGCTGTGCCCCCTTCAATGCAATGAACAATGTGCTGTGACCTCTTCAATGCAATAAACACTGTGCTGTGACCCCTTCAATGCAATAAACACTGCGCTGTGACCCCTTCAATGCAATGAACACTGCGCTGTGACCCCTTCAATGCAATGAACACTGTGCTGTGCCCCCTTCAATGCAATAAACACTGTGCTGTGCCCCCTTCAATGCAATAAACACTGTGCTGTGCCCCCTTCAATGCAATGAACAATGTGCTGTGACCCCTTCAATGCAATAAACACTGTGCTGTGACCCCTTCAATGCAATGAACACTGTGCTGTGACCCCTTCAATGCAATAAACACTGTGCTGTGCCCCCTTCAATGCAATAAACACTGTGCTGTGCCCCCTTCAATGCAATGAACAATGTGCTGTGCCCCCACAATGCAGAGTACAGTGTGCGTGCCCCCTTCAATGCAACTGTGCTGTGCCCCCTTCAATGCAATGAACACTGTTCCGTGCCCCCATCAATGCAGAGTTCAGCGTGCGAGCCCCTTTCAATGCAGAGCGCCACAGCATTGTCCCCAATCACTGCAGAGCGCCACAGCATTGTCCCCAATCACTGCAGAGTGCCACAGCATTGTCCCCAATGATTGCAGAGTGCCCACAGAATTGTACCCCAATCACTGCAGAGTGCCACAGCATTGTACCCCAATGATTGCAGAGTGCCCACAGCATTGTACCCCAATGATTGCAGAGTGCTACAGCATTGTACCCCAATGATTGCAGAGTGCCACAGAATTGTACCCCAATGATGGCAGAGTGCCACAGCATTGTACCCCAATGATTGCAGAGTGCCACAGAATTGTACCCCAATGATTGCAGAGTGCCCACAGCATTGTACCCCAATGATTGCAGAGTGCCACAGCATTGTACGCCAATGATTGCAGAGTGCCACAGCATTGTACCCCAATGTTTGCAGAGTGCCACAGAATTGTACCCCAATGATTGCAGAGTGCCCACAGCATTGTACCCCAATGATTGCAGAGTGCCACAGAATTGTACCCCAATAATTGCAGAGTGCCACAGCATCGTACCCCAATGATTGCAGAGTGCCCACAGCATTGTCCCCCAATCAATGCAGAGACCAGCGTGCGTGCTCCCTTCAATTTAATGCACTTACCTGGCGGCCGCGGGTTCTCCCCTCCTCGATCCAGTTCGTCCTCTTCTGCGGCGGCGGCGGGAAGGTGAGCGGCTTCTCCCTCGTCCTCTGAGCGGCGGTGACGGTGAGTGACTGACGCACGCACCGGCACCACCCCTGACGTCAGCGATCGGATGTCCTGGATGATGATTGGTCCAGGCTGGACACTGGACCAATCACAGCCAGGACATCACGAAGGTGGGGATGGCCAAGCGATCTTTCCTGCGCCCAGGTTACGCCCCCAGAAGGCAGCCAATCGGCACCTTTCTGGGTCGTAAACCCCACCCCCCCTTTAGCCACCACATAGGCCGGTCAGGCTGACAAACCGATTTTTTTTCCCTAACTTTATTGTTCTTTTTTGTCATTTTTTTAAGGGGGGCGGAGCCCTGGCGCCCCCTATGCACGGGCCGCCACTGGGTTTGAAATCATTCCTGTGACCTCATGTATTAAATCTTCAATTTCCCCATATGCGCAATTTGACTCCCTGTAATAGGGGTCAATTAGGTCTGGTGAGTGTCTAGTGAGTCGGCATGCTGGTGGAGAGGAACCTTTCCTATACTCACTGAAGATGCTATCCATGTGTGCAATTATATATGGACTTCACAATTGTTATGTATTTTTTATAATTTAAATGAAGATGTATTTATTTATTTGTCTATTCACTATTGTTTATTCACTATAGTGATATGTATTTTATGATGTAAGAGCATGGTTTATTTGTTTCTTTTCACAAATTGGGAGCATCGGCTGTGTCCATGCAGCCGCTGCGTCTCAATGGACATCAATGGGACGGACACTTGTGCATTCCCACGCAGGTAGATGTGGTCTCGCATGGGTGTACACAGGCTGCCTACTGTATGTGTAGTTAGCATCCAGCTGTCCAGGTAGGGGTTAATGTCTTTGTGGGCTTACAGCCTCCCTCCTGTGTCCTATAAAAGGAAAGCTGTCTGGATCCTAGAGTCCCAAGAACATTTGTGAAAACGCATGGGGATTGCACGTTAAAGACTTGCTGAGACCTACAATGAACCCCTGTTAAAATGTCAGGTTTCTGTGATGTAAAAAAAATGACAAATATAAATTATTTCAGAGCTTTTTCCACCTTTAATGTGATCTATAAACTGTAGAACTCAGTTGAACAAACTGAAATCTTTATCTTTAATCTTTGCCCACTCTTCTTTGCAAAAATACTCCAAATCCATCAGATTGCGAGGGCATCACCTGTGCACAGCCCTCTTCAGATCACACCACAGATTTTCAATTAGATCGAGGTCTGGCCTCTGACTGGGCCATTCCAAAACTTTAATCTTCTTCTGGTGAAGCCATTCCTTTGTTGATTTGGATGTATACCTTGGGTCGTTGTCATGCTGAAAGATGAACTTCCTCTTCATGTTTAGCTTTCTAGCAGAAACCTCAAGGTTGTGTGCCAATATTGACTGGTATTTGGAACTGTTCATAATTCACTCTACCCTGACTAAGGCCCCTGTTCTAGATGACAAAAAACAGCCCCAATTGCTGCCCCACCATGCTTCACTGTGGGTATGGAGTTCTTTTGGTGATGTGCAGTGTTGTTTTTGTGCCAAACAGATCTTTTAGAATTATGGCCAAAAAGGTAAACCTTGGTTTCATCAGACCATAACACATTTCCCATATGCTTTTGGAAGACTTCAGATGTGTTTTTGCAAAATTCAGCCGGGCTTGGATGCTTTCCTTCGTAAGAAAAGGCTTCAGTCTTGCCACTCTACCCCATAGCCCAGGCCAATGGAGTATAAGAGAGATTGTCACATTTACCACACAGCCAGTACTTGCCAGACATTTCTGCAGCTCCTTTAATGTTTCTGTAGGCCTCTTGGAAGCCTCCCTGACCAGTTTTCTTCTCATTCTTTCATCAATTTTGGGGTTACGTTGAGTTCTTGGTAATGCCACTGTTGTGCCATATTTTCTCCAAGATAAGAAAATGTCAGGAAACACCTACTAGAACAGCTGAACTTAATTGGGGTTAATGAGAGGCACTTTAAATGATGGCAGGTGTGTACTCTGTACTATTTAACATGAGTTTGAGGGTGTGCACACTTATGCAACCACATTATTTTAGTTTTTTTATTTTTACTTCCCCCCCTAAAAGATTTCAGTTTGTTTTTCAATTGAGATGTACAGTTTATACTTATAGGTTACATTAAAGGTGGAAAAAGTTCTGAAATAATTTATCTTTGTCTAATTTGTTTGCATCACAGAAACTTGACATTTTAACAGGGGTGTGTAGATCTTTTTACAGTATAGTATATAGTACTGTATAGTTAGCTCTGGAACATGGACTTCTCTGCTAGAGCACTGCCAAGTTTGGATTTTCCTCTAAGAGATTCCACCTGTGCTGGTAACCTGGGGTAGCCACAGTTAGGATCAGTTAGGAACGGAATGTTATTACATGTCACCAAGTTTATAGTAACCATTGATTCAACTGCTCAGAGCCTGGTCTGAAGTTATTTAACCACTTTACCCCCAGCCACTGTGCTGCTACTGCGGCACAGTGGCTCGTTGCCGTCCAGCGACGTAGACCTACGTCGCTGGACTCCTCCCCCTGTAGGCGGCGCGCTCTCGCTGTTTTCATTCACAGCGGGAGTCGGGCCAGGGGAGGAGCGGCGGCGATCGCCGCTGCTCTGCCCCGATCGTCGGGGAATCGAGTGAGGAGATCCGCCCGCCTGTGTAAACAGAGCGGGAAGATCTCCTAAGTGACAGGGACTGACAGATCGGAGTGTTCAGCATAGTCACCTCCCCCCCCACACGTCAGTAAGCACCAGGCATACATTAACCCCTCCCTCTCCAATAAAATTAACCTCTTCACTGCCAGTGTCATTTTTACAGTAACAGTGCATATTTATAGCACTGATTACTGCAGTAATGTCACTGGTACCCCCAAAAGTGTCAAAAATGTCAGTCAAGGGTCCGATCTGTCCGCCGCAATGTCGCAGTCCCGCAAAAAAAAAAAAAAAAATCGCAGATCGCCGCCATTACTCGTTAAAAAAAAAAAACAAAAATGACAGAAATCTTTCCCTTAGTTAGTAAACGCAATAACTTTTGCGCAAACCAATCAAAATACGCTTATCGTGATTTTTTTTACCAAACATAGGTAGCAGAAAACAAATTGGCCAAAAATTAAAAAAAAATTTGATTTTTACATTTTTTTGGGGGGGAATTTCATATAAAAAAAATGTAAAAAATATTGTTATTTTTTCAAAATAAACGCTCTTTTTTTGTTTATAGCGCAAAAAGTAAAAATCGCACAGGTGATCAAATACCACCAAAAAAAAGCTCTGTTTGTGGGAAAAGAAGGATGTAAATTTCGTTTGGGTATAGCGTCGCACGACCGCGCAATTGTCAGTTAAAGTCGCACAGCGCCGAATCGCAAAAAGTGGCCTGGACGTAAGACAGCAAAATCCTCCGGTGGTAAAGTGGTTAAAGGGGTGAATGTGAGGTCTAGTCATACGACTAAAGAACTTGGGTCTGTAGCCACAATAAAGGGTCATAAGTAACATTGCTACAGCAAAGGTTCTTGAGTAACTACAAGGTGTTATTGGCGTGGTATGTGATAGGTGACCGTTTCTCCAGTAGCGAGGAGGTCGGTGCCTGGACTCCCTTCCTAGTTGTCTGTCTCTGTCGGTCACCGGGAGTGGACTAGTGTAACAGAGATCTGGTCTGATCACTTGGGAAGTGGAAAGTTAAGTGAGAGCACGTAAGAGAACCACAGGACTCCATTTTGTTACTGGGAGTGAGATAACAGAGATACTCTGACTGGTGGAGTGGGTATAGGGCTCAGCCTGTCCCTTCAAATACAACACATTCATCATAACAAGTGTGTAGGACATGGGATGAAGAATTTTAAGGAGGAACTCCATATCTTGGGTACTGCACACATGAATCATTATGAAGTTGGGAGATTGCCTTAATGTTTGTCTTTTCACATGAATGCGGCTCCTGCCTGGTCTCATGACAATGGTGAGCATGCATTTGGGTAAAGTATTGACCCGTGTAAGGGTTAGTGACCCCCCGTTCAATGCCTTGTGTAGCCCAAAGAACCCACCTCAAGGGGGAACCTCTCATGTGACCCTTGCTTGGCACCTAATGAGAGAGGCAACATGGAGGACATGACAGAACACCAGTCTACCCCTTTACACAAGCGTATGCTCTAATAAGCCCCGTGTGAACAAGCCCTCATTGGCCTGTTTGCAATCCTCTGCAGAATTCAAAACTGGCACCTGGGGTGCCTAGCAGGCGTTGGAGCATAGGTGAGCATCCCTGTCTTTAGTTCCACTTAAAGCATTAGTAAACTCCTCTTTAAAACTTGTACCAACAGGTAAGCTTGCGCCGTTTAGGAGATGTTCGCAATTTCCACAACCGGTGACATTATTGGCTTTGCACTCTGTTTTGAGGGCACACTGAGTGCTCCCTCAATTCAGAGAGCTGTGCTGCAATCGTGACTCCTGTGTGCATATGCTCCATTCAGACAATCTGAGTGTGCGTATTTGGAAGACCAGATGAAGATGGAAGCTCTGGCAGTGGTGATAGCATGCCGCCGGAGGATTTTGGCTAAATAAGTCTGCCGTAATGTGCTAGTATGTGGTGCATACTAGAACATTATGTCATTGACTTGCAGTGGGGGCCTGTTTTTGAATTTAACCTGCTCCCATCCGCGCTACAGCCTATATACGGCTGCAGCGCGGACTCACATTTTCGGGAGGCCGTCTTTATACGGCCTCCCACTAACACGCTCCCTGCGCGCTCCCGCGCATCGGGAAAAAGCTGTGTTGGCCGTGTCCCTTGGACACAGCCAATCACAGATCGTGACGAATGGCCAATCACAGCGGCCATTCGTCACTCGATCAAGGCATCCAATGAGAGATGATCTCATATGTAAACATATGAGATCATCTCTCATTGCCTCGTAGTAACAGTCTCCCCGCGCGCTCCCACGAGCGCGCACCGGGGATAATCTGTGTTGGCCGTGTCCCTTGGACACAGCCAATCACAGATCGTGACGAATGGCCAATCACAGCGGCCATTCGTCACTCGATCGAGGCATCCAATGAGAGATGATCTCAAATGTAAAACATATGAGATCATCTCTCATTGCCAGCTCTCCTTCCTCACACACAGACTGCAGTGTGAGGAGAGGAGAGATCGTGAGTGTAAAACAGTGAATCATCTGAGTTGCCCACACTGCCCACCAGTGTGCCCATCAGTGCCCATCTGTGCCCACAGATCAGTGTGCCCAGTGCTCATCAGTGTGCCCAGTGCCCACCAGTGTGCCCAGTGCCCACCAGTGTGCCCATCAGTGCCCGCCCAGTGCTCATCAGTGTGCCCACAGCGCCCATCAGTGTGCCCACAGTGCATATCAGTGTGCTCATCAGTGCTCATCAGTGTGCCCATCACAGTGCCCATCAGTGTGCCAGTGTCACAGTGCCCATCAGTGTCACCGTGCCCATCAGTGTCACCAACGATGGCAAAAAAAATTTTTTCAGCCGAGGAGGCCTTCAATATCCTCAGTGTGGCCGAGGATATCAACAGGGAGCTTTCTGCTTCGGAATCTTCTTCGGAGTCAGAGTCTGACTCCAAAGTAAATTACGAGCCGGTCATTAGCAGCGGGACGCAGACCGACTCCGACGAGGAAGAATACTGCGCTCCTGCCAAACGAAGGCGTTCTGGTGAGGAGGAGGCAGTGCCATCCACCAGCTCCGCAGTGCCATCCACCAGCTCCGCAGTGCCATCCACCAGCAGAAAGGCCAAGTTCAAGTGGGGTGTCACCTCGCCCCCAAAGGGTTAGGACCAACACCAGCATTCCCTATGCCCTTCAGAACCCCCTGTGGCTTCCTCCCAACTCAGGAGAAGCCATCATCCCCCCTTTCACTGCCCAGCCAGAAGTCCAGGTCAACACGGAGAACTTTGCCCCAATAGACTTCTTCGGTTTAATTTTTACGGAGGACCTGCTGACGTCCATTGTGGCCCAGTGCAACCTGTATGCACAACAATTCATTCGGAGCAACCCCACGTCATTTTATTCCCGTCCCTTTGAGTGGAGAGACCTAACGGTGGAGGAGTTAAAGATCTTTTTAGGCCTCACCTTCAACATGGGACTCAATAAAAAAAAATGAAATGCAAGCATATTGGTCAACCAAACCTATCTACCATATGCCCATCTACTCTGCAGTAATGCCCAGGGCCAGGTATTTGATGATCATGAGGTTCCTCCATTTTAATGACAATACCCAGTGCCCTCCCAGAAATTCCCCAGCATTTGACAAGCTATATAAAATTCGGCCACTTCTAAATTATTTTTCGGAAATATTCCCTCAATTATTTACCCCAGACCAACATGTATGTGTGGATGAGTCCCTGGTTAAATTTCCCGGCAGGCTGGGCATCAAACAATTTATTCCCAGCAAACGGGGCCGCTATGGGGTGAAGCTGTACAAATTATGTGACCGAGCCACAGGGTACACATATGCCTTCAGGGTGTACGAAGGGAAGGACACCCAGCTGCATCCCCCTGAATGTCCGGACTACTTGGGATCAAGTGGGAAAGTAGTTTGGGACCTCATTTACCCTCTCCTGGAAAAAGGCTACCACCTTTATGTAGATAACTTCTACACCAGTTTGCCCCTGTTCCGAAACCTTCACAGAAAGAAGACTCCTGCATGTGGCACGGTCCGAAAAAACTGGAAAGGCTTTCCTCAAAAGCTCGTTAACACCAAGCTGAGAAGAGGGGAGAAGGCGAGTCTGAGAAATGAGGAAGTTCTGGCTGTGAAGTGGAGGGACAGAAGAGACGTCTACATGTTGTCTTCAATCCACAATGACAACTATGTGGAAGCCCGAAGAAGGAATGGCCCAATCCGAAAGCCAACGTGTGTACATGAGTACAACTTGTTCATGGGGGGAGTGGATTTCAATGACCAAATGATGGAACCCTATCTACCCACAAGACGTACATATCATTGGTACAAAAAAGTAGCAATTTATCTTTTTCATTTGGCCACATACAATTCGTACATATTATACCGCAAGTCCACCGAAAGCCCCCAACCCTTCCTTTATTACCTGGAGGAAATCTTCACAACCCTTATATTTCCAAACGGCCCACCAGAAAACATTCCATCTGACGTAATCAGTAGACTTTCCGAACGCCATTTTTCCAGTAAAATCCCTCCCACACAAACAAACCAAAAACGGCAGAAAAAAATGTAGGGTGTGTACCAAGGCAGGAATTAGAAAAGACACCCGTTATCATTGTCCCCAGTGTCCTTCCCAACCAGGCCTCTGTGTAGAAGACTGTTTCCGCCGTTACCATACTTGTCTAAATTATTAGTATGGTAAACGTAGTCCTCTGCTTTCACCCCTTATGCCACTGTATGCTCCTGAAATGACCCTGGCCTGTTATTCAACGACGCCTTTGCCTGCTGATTTTGTACCTATGTCTGCTCCGGAACTGACCCTGGCCTGTTTTTTGACCATGCTTCTGCCTGCTGATTCTGTTCATACCTCTGCCTGCTCTGGAACTGACCCTGGACTGTTTGACCACGATTTTTGCCTGCCTCTTGAAGTAGTGGGATTCATACCACAGGGGTCTCGCATATGTGAGGGGACCAGAATTGTTTTTCTGGATGAAGAAAACAATTTTTTTTGTTTTTCTTCTTCTCAGATTAGGGTCTGGATCCCGGAGGCTTCAAAGCGATTTGGGTGGGAGAAGCCTCTACCCCTGTCCCCATTCTATCCCGACAGAGGCCCTACTTCTGCCTGCAGGACTTACTACCATCATGCCTCTGCCTGCCGCATGAACTGACCACACCAGCACTGCTCACATTATCTCGGCCTGCACTGACACTGGACTGGTATCCTTGCATGGAGAATTGCATGCACTGTTGCTGACCAAGTCCCTGCCTGCTGCCTGGACTCAACTCCTGTGGACAACTGCGCTTCTAAAACTACAGGTAAGCTTTTGTTTACCCTTTGCTCAGCAGAATGTATTTTGGGGTGTAATTCATGGTATGTGCATGCTATGTGTCCCTAGAACACCTGATGGTGTTCTTTGCATGTTGGGCCTCTGTATGTGACCTGACTGCGTAAAAGTCTCACACATGTGGTATCGCCATACTCAGGAGGAGTAGCAGAATGTATTTTGGGGTGTCATTTTTGCTATGTACATGCTATGTGTTGGAAATATCTTATAAATTTGCTCCAGCATTTATATCTGAAATTGTACTAATCCTGTCACTATGTATTGACGATTCAATCTATTAGAGTGATATACTTTTTGTTTTCACTATGTATTAATAAAGATTTATGAATTTTTAAAAAAACAATTGTGTACCGTTGTTATGTTACATAAACATGTGCATACTTTGACTATTTATAGAGGCACATTCAAACCCCCTTTTCTTCTTGTAGGGACGTGGTCTTGACCCTTTTTAGGGACAGGTCCATGCCCTTGCTAGAATTTTTTTTTCCATTGTCTGTATATGGGGGCAGGTGCCATTATAATCTCTGATTAAATAGACCCTAATCCCCCCCTCCATCCATACTGTCTTTTGTTCTTCAAGGGGAGTTAAATCCCCAATTCTTTTGGAAGGGGGATCTATTGAAGGGTCGCTCTTTTAAATCAAATATATTAAATTAACTATTAACAAGCCAAATCTATGCATATGTTTGATGTAATACTTTTGAGAGTATAATTTGCATATAAGAAATATATATGGTATATAGAATAGATATTACAATAGTGTTTGTTAAAGAATATTTACTGAATCTGAATCCCACAACGCTTCTTTTCCTCTCGCTTATATCCCCCTACCTCCCCCCCCTTTTTTTTTTTTTTTTTTTTTTTTTTCCCCCCCTTTTCCTCTTCCCCCCCCCCCCCCCCCCCCCCCCCTCCCCTTTTTTTTTTTTTTTTTTTTTTTTTTTTTGGTATCAGTGTATCTGGGTCTGTCCTCTTGTCTCTCTGACAGTGACTGAAATGGCTGACTGACTATCTGGGAAATCTCTGGTCCAATTACATGCTACAAATACAGACTGAAATTCGCGGATCAAATAAGGAGGACTCCGAAATCTCGCAAATCACAACTCGTTTAAGACAACTTCTAATACGTAAGACAACTTTTTTCTGGCATGCCACTTACTTCCAACAATATATAGACACCAAAATTATACCTATCGGGTTACGTATACAAATATTTCCAACAATTCACTCAGTTTCAACGGAATTAAAAAATAAATGGGAAGAAAATCTCACACAATGCTCAATCGAAATGATGAAGATTCTAAAAGGCTATTATGAGGCAGAAGCACTCATTATAGACAAAGAAATAGTAGAAATTGTAAACCAACTAGCGGCATTCCAAAATAAACCCATTTTTAAGGAAAAAAATCTTGAAATTAAACATGCAGTGGAAAAATTTAGTGGAGAAATTATTAAAAGAAAAGATAAAAAAATGAATCGTGACCAAGTGGCATTTAGGACAGGAAGAGCCTATAAATGGGAAAGGAACACTAATAAAACATATAGATCTAGACCACAAAATGAACAGAATAGAGAGGATGGCAACTGGTCTGACTCATCAGCTGCATCCTCCACATCTTCCAATTTTTGGAATGCCCGCCAAGAGAGATCTAATAGAATTAGACAGGAAAAAAGGAAAGATGATGAAAGGGATATCCCTATGGGAACACAGCATAATTTACAGACTACACAAACAGCCAAGTCTTTAAAACTTGGACCTAAAACTCAAAACCAATCACCATCAAACCCAATGGCAAGTGGATCCAGCACATTATCAGCAAGTGCTCAAGGAACACACTGTGGAACTATCCCAAAAAGAAACTCCCCTAATACTCAGGACAATGCTTTTTTAGAACAAATGACACTAGGACTTCTAGGCCCTCTAAAAATATCAACAACAGAAGAGAAAAACTAAACCAAGAAACAAACTCTCTACAAGTCATTAACATCTCTGGTGTTCAATTAAACGAAGAGGAAATTAAAATACTTGGTCTAGGGCTCAATTTCTGTCCGGCGAAAGACATAGACCGTTTTGAATTTATAAAAGATGTTAATCTTTTTGCACGAAAGCTTAATTTTAGGTCCCTAATTGAGGGCCCTAAAATCAAGCAAAAAGAAGCCCCTATGGGTGGTCTTCTTCAAACCTGGCGTGACTGGTCCAAAAAGGATTATAAGATGCTTAAAATCCTGACCGAGCTTGAGGATGAGTCGGGTCCGATTACACTCGGACCCAGCCCACCCTCGACCTCGGAAGGAACAACACAACAAATAGTACAAACTTTTAAAAAAAAGTCTAAACGTTTTCCGAGTCAAACCAATCCTAAAGTTGATCTTTTCATTCATATGGTAACAAAGGATATTAAACAAATGAACATACGAAAAAACTCTAGTAACCTGTCCGAAACTGAATACCAGGCTCTACGAAACTTACAAGAACGCAAAGATATTGTGATCAAGTCTGCGGATAAAGGCGGAAATGTTGTCATTTTAAATCAAGTACAATACACAGAAATGTGCAACAACATTCTTGACAATAGAGCCTGGTATTCAAGAGTAAGCAGTTTACAGTTACTTAAGAATCAAAGAGAATTCCTAAAACTCCTAAATCAATACCACCAATGGGGAATTATAACCAAAGACTTGATGGAATTTTTGATTATTAAAGAACCCACAACGCCTACATTTTATGCACTTCCAAAAATGCATAAAAATCATACCAATCCCCCCGGCCGTCCCATAGTCTCGGGCATCAACAGCCTTACACAGAATGCCAGTTCGTATGTAGATGCATATCTTCGTCCACATGTAGAGTCGTTACCCTCGTATCTAAAAGATACTATGCATATGCTATTAACGATTGAAAACATACAGATTGAAGAGGAGACCTATCTGGTATCTATAGATGTTGAGTCCCTATACTCAAATATTCCACACTCTCGAGGTGTGGAAGTTGTTGAATCCTTTTTGGATGAGAGAGGACTCGACCATAGAAGGTTAAATAAGTTTGTTTCGGACCTATTATTTTTTATTTTGACACATAACGTGTTTGTGTTTGATGGTTCCCACTACCTCCAGGTACAGGGAGTGGCGATGGGGACTAAATGCGCCCCATCATATGCCAACCTGTACCTGGGGGGGTGGGAACGGTGGCTTTTTGCCCAAGAATCTATGTCGATATATCTGGCATATATAGAGATCTGGAAAAGATATATCGACGACATATTCATCCTATGGTCGGGTCCTCTCGATATCCTAAAGGAATTCATAGATATCCTGAATGTAAATGATTTCAATTTGCACTTTACCTATGTTTTTGATAGATCCAGGATTCCTTTTTTAGATCTTGAGATCTATAGAAGCATGGATAATACACTTGCAACCACACTCTATAGAAAACCAACTGCCACAAACGCATTATTACATGCAGATAGCAGCCATCCAAGACATGTAATTCAAGGAATACCAATAGGACAGTATTATAGGATTCGTAGAAACTGTTCGGAAGAGACTGAATTTGAAAAAGAAGCTTTAGAATTACAAAAAAGATTCATACAGAGGGGATATAGTAGGAAAAGCACTAAAAAAGCATACAAAAAAGCAAAAAACAGCCCTAGAGACCTTCTCCTTTTTCAAGGAGAATGTCAAAACTCTCAAAATCCAACGAAAATGATCACGAGATATTGTTCTCAATCTAACCAACTAAAAAATATCATAGCCAAACATTGGCATCTCTTGGCAGAGGATAAAATCCTCAGTAACTTTGTAGATACTAAACCGAATATGACTTTTAGGAGAAACAAATCTATTCGAGATATGGTGACGGCCAGTCACTACCGGAGAGACAAGAGGGCAGACCCCTGTACCAAACTACCCCAAGGTACTTTTCCTTGTGGACTGTGTGGTTATTGTAAATTCATTGCTAGCAAGCCTCAACAAACATTGCCAAATGGACGCCCATTTATTCTAAAACATTTTGTGACATGCCAAACTATAGGTATTGTCTATCTCTGGAAATGTGAATGTCCCGCCTTTTATGTGGGTAAAACTAAACGGCATTTCTGGGAGAGAATCAAGGACCATGTATCATACATAAGGGGTGGTGACTTAGAAAGTCCTATAGCTAGACACATAGCCCAAACGCATAGATATAAATGTCCAAAATTTAATTTTTTTGCCCTAGATAGGATCCATCCTGGACCTAGAGGGGGACCCTTTGACGACTTAATTCTACAAAGGGAAGCACGTTGGATTTTTTCTTTAAACGCATGCACCCTTCCAGGACTTAATGAACACCTGAGCTTTGCTCCCTTTTTGGTAGATTAACACCCTTTTAGACTCTCCAATATGATATTGAAGAGATTAATTCATTTAGATTTATTCTTTATATTATTTTTATTCAACCCTTTTTTTTTTTTTTTTTCCCTTTCCCCCTTTTCCCTTTCCCTCCCTTTTTCGTTGCTGTGGGCCTGTTTACCGCGTGGTCCATTGTCCTGCATATTGGTTGCCAGATTTTACAATCTATGTATTCTTTCTCGTTTTCTTCTTATAAAACTTAATTATTCACTGCTCCATATGTTTATACCACGTAAGCAGATTTGCTGATGTCATTTCTGAGTAAGACTGTTTGTTTGGGTATATTTGTGGATAATTTCTCCTCGTATATGGCTAAAATGCGGGTTTGAATTGATTCAAATAGGGAGTAAATAGTTATATTCAGATGTATTTCATATATGCCACATTGTTGGTTAAGATATATTCCTGTTTTTGATGCACGTATAATATTACCATTTCTGACAGTGCGGATCAGGTAATATTGGCTTGAATTTATCTGAATGGTGGATTACGTCTTGGCAGATCGTCACTTCCGGTCCCGGAACCGGAAGTGATGCTCACTTCCGGCATGCGGGAACATCCTCCCGCGGCGTCTACACGTGGACGCTTTGGCGGGCGGATGTGGGGGGCGTGAGACCGGGAGGAGGAGGAGACCAAGTACAGAGTGGTTAGTATATATACCGGACAACTTAGCAAGCTCACATTCACAGGCTGTTTAGGCTGAATGTCATACTCCCCGGGGGTTTTCTAAATTGTTTCAGATGGTAAGTGTTTCAACTTGATACTCAGCTCCTCATCTTTCCTCTGTGTTAGGCTCAGCCATTTACCAACGGTCCATTATTTTCATATATCTTTTCAGATTCGGGGCTGGATCCAACTGTCCAGAGCATCCAGTGACTCTCTTATATCTAGTCTTTATACTTTCAGCTTCACACTGATCCCCAAGTTTTAAAGGGGATTCTTTACTTAACCACTTTCTCACTTAATACTGGTGTACATCTTTGAAGGGGATCCCAGTGTTAAACCCCCCCCCCCCTTTTTCACCTTAAATTGGTGTACGTCTTGTTTGACTTTTACACCACCTAACACTTAAACTTTTCAGAATGAGTCCCTGGTAAGTACCTACTCTTAACACTTAAATTATCATCCCCCTGATTAAAATAATTAAACAAGGAGTAACCATATATACATATAAATTTATTTTTTTCTTTCTGTTGATTTTAGGGGCTTTTGGCTCCCCCTTTCATACAACGTGATTTTAAACTAAACAAGTATACTCTACTCTATTCATTGTGACGTCTTAATTGGGGTAAGACAATCTAATGCCTTAGTATGTCATATTTATATTCTATAATGGAGGGAATATAACTCTTCATGTATGCCATTCATTCTTTGGTCTCCTCCATGCCTCCTCTATGGATGGACTGTCCCTTGATCTATAATATTCGGGGGAACTAGCCTATCCCTCTCATTGCCCCCCCTGTGGGCTACGTGGTGATTCACACTCTACATCATCTCCCCCTTTTTTTATTATTTTTCTTTTACATTCATCCCTTTTCTCTTTTCCTTTTCCCTTACCTTTTTCTACTCTTCCTTTTTAGTTTGTGGGATTCATTTCCTTGTCTTTCTGACAAGCAAAACATAAAGAGATAGTTAAGTATAAAAGTTTTTCTCTTTCGCTTTGTTATCCAAAAGGAATCTATAATATATGAACTAATATACTAACCAGCTATATCTATGGGAAATTGATTTTTGATCTACCTATATAATTTTGAAATAATTAGAGTAAAACTGATGTGTTCAAGGTTAAGATAACAATGTAAGTAATATACAATTGATAGCTGCAAATAACAAACTGAGAATAAAAATGTTATAAGACATATGTATATATTTTCAAATCTAATAACTGTTTTATGTACCTTTAGATTATTAAAGACTGAATCTTTGTTTACATACTTTCCCTTGCTGGACCCTGAGGAAGCGCATAATGCGAAACGCGTAGCTCCAGCATTTATATCTGAAATTGTACTAATCCTGTCACTATGTATTGACGATTCAATCTATTAGAGTGATATACTTTTTGTTTTTACTATGTATTAATAAAGATTTATGAATTTTTAAAAAAACAATTGTGTACCGTTGTTATGTTACATAAACATGTGCATACTTTGACTATTTATAGAGGCACATTCAAACCCCCTTTTCTTCTTGTAGGGACGTGGTCTTGACCCTTTTTAGGGACAGGTCCATGCCCTTGCTAGAATTTTTTTTTCCATTATCTTATAAATGGACAACTTTGTGTAAAAAAAATGCGTTTTCATTTTTTTTCCACATTTTCCAAAAGATTCTGGAAAAAAATGACATGTTCAAAAGACTCATTATGCCTCATAGATTATACGTTGGGGTGTTTGCTTTCCAAAATGGGGTCATTTAGTGGGCTTTTTCATTGTGCTGGTGCTCCAGGGCCTTCAAAAGTGTAATAGTTGGTTGAGAAATGAAAAGTGTATTTTATGCTCCGAGAACGCCTGGAGGTGCTACTTCAATGTTGGACCTCTGTATGTGGCCTGGCTATAAAAAAGTCTCACACATGTGGTATCGCCATACTCAGGAGGAGTAGCAGAATGTATTTTGGGGTGTCATTTTTGCTATGTACATGCTATGTGTTGGAAATATCTTATAAATGGACAACTTTGTGTAAAAGAAATGTGTTTTCATTTTTTTTCCACATTTTCCGAAAGATTCTGGAAAAAAATGACATGTTCAAAAGACTCATTATGCCTCACAGATTATACGTTGGGGTGTTTGCTTTCCAAAATGGGGTCATTTAGTGGGCTTTTCCATTGTGCTGGTGCTCCAGGGCCTTCAAAATTGTAATAGGTGGTTGAGAAATGAAAAGTGTATTTTATGCTCCGAGAACGCCTGGAGGTGCTACTTCAATGTTGGACCTCTGTATGTGGCCTGGCTGTAAAAAAGTCTCACACATGTGGTATCACCATACTCAGGAGGAGTAGCAGAATGTATTTTGGGGTGTCATTTTTGCTATGTACATGCTATGTGTTGGAAATATCTTATAAATGGACAACTTTGTGTAAAAAAAATGCGTTTTCATTTTTTTTCCACATTTTCCGAAAGATTCTGGAAAAAAAATGACATGTTCAAAAGACTCATTATGCCTCAAAGATTATATGTTGGGGTGTTTTCTTTACAAAATGGGGTCATTTAGTGGGCTTTTCCATTGTGCTGGTGCTCCAGGGCCTTCAAAAGTGTAATAGGTGGTTGAGAAATGAAAAGTGTATTTTATGCTCCGAGAATGCCTGGAGGTGCTACTTCAATGTTGGATCTCTGTATGTGGCCTGGCTGTAAAAAAGTCTCACACATGTGGTATCGCCATACTCAGGAGGAGTAGCAGAATGTGTTTTGGGGTGTAGTTGTAAGTATGCATATGCCATGTGAGAGAAATAACCTGTTGAATATGACAATTTTGTAAAAAAAAAAAAAAAAAAAAAAATTTAAATTTTGCAAAGAATTGTGGGAAAAAATGACAACTTCAAAAAACTCACCATGCCTCTTATTAAATACCTTGGAATGTCTACTTTCCAAAAAGGGGTCATTTGGGTGTCATTTGTACTTTCCTGGCTTGTTAGGGTCTCAAGAAATGAGATAGGCTGTCAGTACATTAGGTGTGATCAATTTTCAATGATTAGCATAATAGCTTGTAGACTCTCTAACTTTCACGCAGACCAAATAATATACACTTATTTGGGTTATTTTTACCAAAGATATGTAGAAGTATAAATTTTGGCCAAAATTTATGAAGAAAAATTACTAATTTGCTAAATTTTTTAACAGAAACTAAAAAAAAAACGTTTTTTTTTTAAATTTGCGGTCTTTTTTCATTTATAGCGCACAAAATAAAAAGCCCAGCGGTGAATAAATACCATCAAAAGAAAGCTCTATTTCTATGAAAAAAAGGACGGAAAATTTATATGGGTTCAGTGTTGCATGACCGCGCAATTGTCATTCAAAGTGTGAGAGCACTGAAAGCTAAAAATTGGTCTGGATGGGAAGGGGGTTTAAGTGCACAGTAGGCAAGTGGTTAATACCACTTTAGGAATCCCCTCATTGCATCAGATGTGCATTCTGCTCTATTGTGTGTTGTGTGGGGGCGGTATGATAGGTTGGTCTTCCCATCGTCCATGTTTCCCCTCTTGTTGGGAGCCAATCAAAGGGTAAAATGAGAGGCATACTCCAGCATGGGTTCTTTGGGCTACACAAAGTGTTGAACAGGGTCACTGATCCTTGGACGTGAAATAACACTTCACCTGAAGAAGTGCTCACCAATGCCCAAGGCCAGGTGGGGTCCGCGGCCATGTGAAAAATCAAACATTAGGGTAGTCTCACAATTCAGAGATGAGCCACATGTGTGCAGTACTCAAAGTATGGAGTCCCACTTTAAGCTGCTCCGTCCCATGTCCTACACAATTTATACTGATGTATATGTTGCATTCGGAGGGACAGGTTGAGCCTCTGCCCAATCTATCAGTCAGCTTACCTCTGTTACCTCAATCCCGCCAAGCACAGTGTGGACCTCATGTGTGTTCTCACTTAACTCTTCTCTTTCCATACCTAGTGACCAGGCCATAGATTTCATTCACGCTAGTCCACTCCAGCTGACTGGCAGAGATGGACAGCTAGGGAGGCAGTCAGAGCAGTGACCCCCCCCCCCCCCCTGCTACCGGAGAACATGTCACCTAGCCAAGTACCATGCCAACAACTGGTGGCTGTTCTGCCCTGCGATTACTCATGGCAACTCTCTTCCTTCTTGTCTTGTTGAATTAACCTCTGTCATAGTGATGTTACACATGCCCCATACTGTGGTCATGAACCTAGGTTCTCTAGTAACATGGCAAGACCTCGCATGCATCCCTTGAATAACTTTAGGCCAGGGTCTTAGCAGTTCAACCAAACTGTAAACTTGGCACAACATGTATAACATTCAGTATCGTCTTTTCTTTCTTTTTTTTTCAAATTATTTTAAAGCATCCAACAAAGCAATGCAATACATAATAGTAGTATCTCACAAAACGTAAAAGACATGCAAGAAGTAATTGTTAGGGCATGTATAATAGACATACACTACCAGACATGTCAAATGAATACCAGCCACTTACATGTAAGTAAAAGAGGTCTCGTTAAATGTGAAGAGACCCAACAAGTGTTGATGGTAATCTAAGAGGTCTGAAGAATTTCCTAAAAAGCCAGTTAAGAGCTGTGGAGGCCAAGGAAATGGAAACATCACTCTTAACTCAAGATAGTCACATTTTATGAAGGGAGAAGGGGAAGCAGGTGGGGGGGGGGGGGGGGGGTATGGAGAGTACAATAAAGGTGGGTGTGGGGGGGGGGAGAGAAAGGAGAAAAAAGAGGGGGGAGTGGATGATGAAGCTATGTTGATGTGCTTGTGTTATTTCGAAGGTCAGAAAAACATTAATCTCCATACCAGTTTTCCCAGCAGGGCCTTGAACTCTTCAGAGAAGACAGTCCCAGTATGACCATGTTTTTGTGTATCGTTGACGCTTGTTTTGTACGGTAAGTACTAAATCCTCTAGCACGTTGATGCTCTCAACCTTGTTGAGCCACATCGAGATAGGAGAGTTTGAATCTTTCCAACGTAAAGTAAAAAAGGCCTTGGCAGCATTAAGCATGTGACGGAGGACTGATTTTATTATAGGTCTTGACAGGGATTTGTGAGCAATGGTGCAAGAAGAAGGCAGGATCATCTGGGACCAGAAAGTCCGTGAATTGTTGAGTGAGTCTTTGTACCTCTGTCCAGTAATGGTCTAGATTCAGGCAAGACCAAAAAATGTGCAGTAGCTTCCCCTGTTCCTCTCGGCATCTGATCCCAGGAAAGTATTTACGCAGAATTGTCAGTGTGCGATAGGCAACGTCCTTTTTCTAACTAAACTTAAAGTGGTTCTAAAGCCTTAATGTTTTTTCCCCTTAACCACTTGCCGACAGTA
Organism: Pelophylax lessonae; assembly: GCF_965119305.1. Taxonomy (NCBI): domain Eukaryota; kingdom Metazoa; phylum Chordata; class Amphibia; order Anura; family Ranidae; genus Pelophylax; species Pelophylax lessonae. Next base: position 512,909,806 of record NC_138769.1, read on the forward strand.
ATCCTTCTTTGGCAGTGCGGCTCCCCTGGGTTCAGCGACGCAGTCACGCAGCCCTACGTCGCTGGACTCCTAGTGGTCTCGGCGCCGCGTGCGCGCTGCCGGAGGCTCGCTCCCGCTCTGTTTAGACACAGCGGGAGTCAGGCCGGAGGAGGAGAGGTGGCGGTTGCTGCCTCTCTTCCCTGATCATCAGGGAAAGTGTGAGAAGACCCGCCTGCTTATGTAAACAAAGCAGGCAGATCTTCTCAGTGACAGACAGGGGGAGGGATCACAGGATTAAGCATAGCTGAACCTGCGATCTCTGTCTGTGTCACAGAACCCCCCCTACACACACACACGTCAGTAAGCATGAGGCATACATTCAACCCTTTAATCACCCATAGGGTTAACCCCTTCCCTGCCAGTGTCATTATTACAGTAACAGTGCATATTTACAGCACTGATTACTGTAGTAATGTCACCAGTCCCCCAAAAGTGTCCAAAATTAGGGGTCAATTAGGGGTCTGTCCACCACAATGTTGCAGTCCCGCAAAAAAAAAAAAAAAAAATTGCAGATTGCCGCCATTACTAGTAAAAAAAAAAAAAACAATAAAAAATGACATAAATCTTTCCCGTAGTTAGTAAACACGATAACTTATTGTGACTTTTTTACCAAAAATATGTAGCAGAAAACAAATTGGCCTAAAATGTTAAAAAATTTAGATTTTTACATTTTTATTTTTGGGAATGTTATATAGCAGAATGTGAAAATTTTTTTTTTTTTTCAAAATTGTCGCTTTTTTTTTGTTTATAGCGCAAAAATTAAAAATCGCACAGGTGATCAAATACCACCAAAAGAAAGCTCTATTTGTGGGGAAAAAGGACATCAATTTTATTCGGGTGCAGCGTAGCATGACCGCGCCTTTGGCACAAATTACAGTCTCAAGTCTTTTGGAGTATGATGCTACAAGCTTGGCACACCTATTTTGGGCAGTTTCTCCCATTTTTCTTTGCAGGACCTCTCAAGCTCCAGCAGGTTGGATAGGGAACGGCGGTACACAGCCATTTTCAGATCTCTCCAGAGATCTTCAATCGGGTTCAAGTCTGGGCTCTGGCTTGGCCACTCAAGGACATTAAGGGTTGTCTCGTAGCCACTCAAGGACATTCAGGGTTGTCTCACAGCCACTCCTTTGTTATCTTGGCTGTATGCTTAGGGTCGTTGTCCTGTTGGAAGATGAACCTTTGCCCCAGTCTGAGGTACAGAGCGGTCTGGAGCTGGTTTTCATCAAGGATGTCTCTGTACATTGCTGCATTCATCTTTCTGTTCAAACGGTTTTTATTAAGGCAGAAGGAATGTAGTACAAAACAATACCAAAAGGTAATAGTGGTGCATAACAGATGAATACACGTCAAAATGACATTATGAACAGCAAGTAGTAGCATAACAATCAGGTTTAGGAATAGGAAAGGGGCAAGCTGGGCGCCCGGTATACAGGTACAAAGGATAAACACAGTGCATAAGGGCGGCTGGGGGTAGGGCAAAAAGGGAGGCCGTAGTGCAGCAAAAGTTGGTGGTCCAGCCACAATAGGGAAACAAATTAGGTAGCGGCCAACTCAAGGCAATAAGGGGGGGGGGAGAAGGGAGTAAGAGGGGCAAGAAGGATAGGGGGGGGGGAAAGGAAGGGCAAAACAATGGGGGGGGGGGGTTATGCGGGGGAGGAAGGGTGCCCGGAGGGAGTCCCGGGCCACTGATGTGGTTCAGATCGACAATACCAGTAGGGAATCGGTGACCACAGGTCAAGCTAGTACAAGGGATTCATCAAAGCCTATCGGAAGACAGTTGTCAATCCATGGTTTCCAGAGCTTTTCGTAAGGTATAAGTTTAGCTGCATTCATCTTTATCCTGATCCTGACTAGTGTCTCAGTTTCTGCCACTGAAAAACATCCCCACAGCATGATGCTGCCACCACAATGCTTCACTGTAGGGATGGTATTGGCCAGGTGATTAGCAGCGCCTGGTTTCCTCCAGACATGACGCTTGCCATTCAGGCCAAAGAGTTCAATCTTTGTTTCATCAGAACAGAGAATTTTGTTTCTCATGGCCTGCGAGTCCTTCAGGTGCCTTTTGGCAAACTCCAGGTGGGCTGTCATGTGCCTTTTACGGAGGACTGGCTTCCATCTGGACACTCTACCACACAGGCCTGATTGGTGGAGTGCTACAGAGATGGTTGTTCTTCTGGAAGGTTCTCCTCTATCCACAGAGAAATGCTGGAACTCTGTCAGAGTGACCATCAGGTTCTTGGTCACCTCCCTGACTAGGGCCCTTCTCCCCCAATCGCTCTGTCCTGGTGGTTCCAAACTTCTTCCATTTAATGATGGAGGGCACTGTTCTCACTGGGACCGTTGATGCTGCATAAATGTTTCTGTACCCTTCCTCGATACAATCCTGTTTCGAGGGTCTACAGTCAATTCCTTGGACTTCATAGCTTGGTTTGTGTTGGTTTGTGTTCTGACATGCACTGTTCTGACATGCACTGTGGGTCCTTATATAGACAGGTTTGTGCTTTTTTTTATAAATCATGTCCAATCAACTAAATCTAACACAGTTAGACTCCAATCAAGTTGTAGAAACATCTCAAGGATGATGAGTGGAAACAGAATGCACATGAGCTCAATTTCCAGTGTCATGGCAATGTACATGGATTTTTTTCATTTTGTATTTTTAGTAAATTTGCAAAGATTTCAAACAAACTTCTTTCACATTGTAATAATGGGGTATTGTTTGTGGAATTTTGGGAAAAATAATACATTTCATTCATTTTGGAATAAGGCTGTAACAAAACAAAATGTGGAAAAAGTGAAGCACTGTGAATACTTTCAGGATGCACTGTAGAGCATGAACGGGAGGATGGACCCCAGCGAAAGCTTGCGACCACACCCAAGAAAGGTGGCAAAACATTAAGGCCCCTTTCACACATGCTGTCCGTTTTTCATCCATCCGTTGACAGATGAAAAACGGACATCAATGTATCTCTATGTAAAAGCGGATGACAACGGATTATCATCAGTTAACATCCGTTTTTATCCGCTTCCATCAATGTCCATTTTTTTGAACGTATGAATGCCCTATTTTTCATCCGTCAAAAAAACGGATCAGACGAAAAACGGATGACAACGGACGAAAAACAGATGACAACGGATGAAAAACGGATAACAACTGACGAAAAACGGATAACCTCTGACAAAAAACGGATGAAAAACGGATAACAACTGATGTAAAACGGATGACAACTGATGAAAAATGGATGGAAAACTGATACATTTTGACGTGACTGAACTGATGAACTGAACGGACCGTATGTGTGAAAGGGGCCTAATCCTTTCTCTCTGACCTGGGCGCTAACTACACACACAGTGGCCTACATGTCTACACATTGTTACTTTTTAAACTTTAGCGAAAGGTCCCGTTTTGAGATCATTAATTAATAAATCGGTTCACATTTATGTATTAAACGACACCCCCAGTTTATTGATATCGCAACTGGGGGTGTCGTTAATTTTTAAATTAACACTCCCTGCGTATCGCATATGGCAGTGTGAACTGCCAGAGGTGCGGAAGAGCTGCATATTCGCAGCGTTCCCGCATCGCACAAATGTGAACTGGGACTTAACCCTTTTTGTTAAAAAACAATTATATACCCTTTGTTGTGGTAGCTGAGAGAATAGTGAGCAGGCTGGAAGCGGTGTGCTCTGTGGGGAGAGAGCTTAATACTGGGAGCTGTGTGCTTTGAGGGGAAAGAGCTTCATACTGGGAGCTGTGTGCTTCGTACTGGGGGCTGTGTGTTCTGAGGGGAGAGAGCTTCATACTGTGCTTCGAACTGGAAGCTGGGTGCTTCGTCCTGGGAGCTTCGTGCTTCAAACTGGGAGCTTGGAACTGGGAGCTGGGTACTTTGTACTGGGAGCACACAGCTTCCAGTACGAAGTGCACAGCTCCCAGTACAAAGCTCTCTCCCCTCAGAGCGCGCAGCTCCCAGTACAGAGCTGCCAAGTGCGCAGCTCCCAGTACAGAGCTGCCGAGCGCGCAGCTCCCAGTACAGAGCAGCCGAGCGCGCAGCTCCCAGTACAGAGCAGCCGAGCGCGCAGCTCCCAGTACAGAGCAGCCGAGCGCGCAGCTCCCAGTACAGAGCAGCCGAGTGCGCAGCTCCCAGTACAGAGCGCGCAGCTCCCAGTACAGAGCTCGTGTGCTTTGAGGGGAAAGAGCTTCATACTGGGAGCTGTGTGCTTCGTACTGGGGCTGTGTGTTCTGAGGGGAGAGAGCTTCATACTGTGCTTCGAACTGGGAGCTTCGAACTGGAAGCTTGGCGCTTCGTCCTGGGAGCTGGGTGCTTCAAACTGGGAGCTTGGAACTGGGTACTTTGTACTGGGAGCACACAGCTTCCAGTACGAAGTGCACAGCTCCCAGTACAAAGCTCTCTCCCCTCAGAGCGCGCAGCTCCCAGTACAGAGCTGCCAAGTGCGCAGCTCCCAGTACAGAGCGCACAGCTCCTAGTACAGAGCGGCCGAGTGCGCAGCTCCCAGTACAGAGCGCGCAGCTCCCAGTACAGAGCTGCCGAGCGTGCAGCTCCCAGTACAGAGCTGCCGAGCGCGTAGCTCCCAGTACAGAGCTGCCGAGCGCGCAGCTCCCAGTACAGAGCTGCCGAGCGCGCAGCTCCCAGTACAGAGCTGCCGAGCGCGCAGCTCCCAGTACAGAGCTGCCGAGCGCGCAGCTCCCAGTACAGAGCGCGCAGCTCCCAGTACAGAGCGCGCAGCTCCCAGTACAGAGCGCGCAGCTCCCAGTACAGAGCGCGCAGCTCCCAGTACAGAGCTGCCGAGTGCGCAGCTCCCAGTACAGAGCGTGCAGCTCCCAGTACAGAGCTGCCGAGTGCGCAGCTCCCAGTACAGAGCGTGCAGCTCCCAGTACAGAGCTGCCGAGTGCGCAGCTCCCAGTACAGAGCGTGCAGCTCCCAGTACAGAGCTGCCGAGTGCGCAGCTCCCAGTACAGAGCTGCCGAGTGCGCAGCTCCCAGTACAGAGCGTGCAGCTCCCAGTACAGAGCTGCTGAGTGCGCAGCTCCCAGTACAGAGCTGCCGAGTGCGCAGCTCCCAGTACAGAGCGCGCAGCTCCGAGTACAGAGCTGCCGAGTGCGCAGCTCCCAGTACAGAGCGTGCAGCTCCCAGTACAGAGCTGCCGAGTGCGCAGCTCCCAGTACAGAGCGTGCAGCTCCCAGTACAGAGCTGCCGAGTGCGCAGCTCCCAGTACAGAGCGTGCAGCTCCCAGTACAGAGCTGCCGAGTGCGCAGCTCCCAGTACAGAGCTGCCGAGTGCGCAGCTCCCAGTACAGAGCGCGCAGCTCCCAGTACAGAGCTGCCGAGTGCGCAGCTCCCAGTACAGAGCTGCCGAGTGCGCAGCTCCCAGTACAGAGCTGCCGAGTGCGCAGCTCCCAGTACAGAGCGTGCAGCTCCCAGTACAGAGCTGCTGAGTGCGCAGCTCCCAGTACAGAGCTGCCGAGTGCGCAGCTCCCAGTACAGAGCGTGCAGCTCCCAGTACAGAGCTGCCGAGTGCGCAGCTCCCAGTACAGAGCTGCCGAGTGCGCAGCTCCCAGTACAGAGCTGCCGAGTGCGCAGCTCCCAGTACAGAGCTGCCGAGTGCGCAGCTCCCAGTACAGAGCTGCCGAGTGCGCAGCTCCCAGTACAGAGCGCACAGCTCCCAGTACAGAGCGCACAGCTCCCTGTACGAAGCTCTCTCCCCTCAGAGTGCACAGCTCCCAGTACAGAACGGAGCTCTCTCCCCTCAGAGCACACAGTTCCCAGTATGAAGCACACAGCTCCCAGTACAGAATGGAGCTCTCTATGAAGTAGTATGAAGCTCTCTCCCCTCAGAGTATACAGCTCCCAGTATGAAGCACACAGCTCCCAGTACAGTATGAAGCTCTCTCCCCTCAGAGCACACAGCTCCCAGTATGAAGCTCTCTCCCCTCAGAACACACAGCTCCCAGTATGAAGCTCTCTCCCCTCAGAGCACACAGCTCCCAGTATGAAGCTCTCTCCCCTCAGAACACACAGCTCCCAGTATGAAGCTCTCTCCCCTCAGAGCACACAGCTCCCAGTATGAAGCTCTCTCCCCTCAGAACACACAGCTCCCAGTATGAAGCTCTCTCCCAGAGGCGTAACTAGAGCCTTCAGGGCCCCGATGCAAGAAACCATGAAGGGCCCCCCCAGATCCCTGGCCGGGGCCCTTCCCTTCAAGCCCAGGGCTCTTCCCACTAATCCTGGGGCTCTTTATTCTCGTTGCATGGCCTTTTATTACGGTCCCGCAGCAGGATCCTTTCACAAGTTCTGCAGTGGGCTCCCTTCCTGCAATCTTGGGGCCTCCCCACAGTGGTGCAATGCCAGGGCCCGGTCGCAAGTGTGACTTTTGCAATCCTGGAAGTTCACCCACTGGTTTGCTACTGGGCCCCCTGGAGCATGGGGCCCGGTAGCAATCGCAACCCCTGCAACCCCTGTAGTTACGCCCCTGCTCTCTCCCCTCAGAGCACACAGCTCCCAGTATGAAGCTCTCTCCCCTCAGAGCACACAGCTCCCAGTATGAAGCTCTCTCCCCTCAGAGCACACAGCTCCCAGTATGAAGCTCTCTCCCCTCAGAGCACACAGCTCCCAGTATGAAGCTCTCTCCCCTCAGAGCACACAGCTCCCAGTATGAAGCTCTCTCCCCTCAGAGCACACAGCTCCCAGTATGAAGCTCTCTCCCCTCAGAGCACACAGCTCCCAGTATGAAGCTCTCTCCCCTCAGAGCACACAGCCCCCAGTACGAAGCACACAGCTCCCAGTATGAAGCTCTCTCCCCTCAGAGCACACAGCTCCCAGTATGAAGCTCTCTCCCCTCAGAGCACACAGCCCCCAGTACGAAGCACACAGCTCCCAGTATGAAGCTCTCTCCCCTCAGAACACACAGCTCCCAGTACGAAGGTCTCTCCCCTCAGAGCACACAGCTCCCAGTATGAATCTCTCTCTCTCCCCTCAGAGCACACAGCTCCCAGTACAGAGCCTCTGTCTCACAGCCGGGAAAGTGGGAATGGTGCAGGTGATGAAAGTTGTGTCAAGCAGGCAGGCAGGGGGTGTGTATATGAAAGCAGACACCCTCCATACTGTGGAAGGAAGAGGTGGGGGTTGCAGGAAGGAGGGAGGGAAGGAGAGTGACTGGCTGGGGCTGCTGTCACACCAATCAGGGCTTTCCTCTATACAGGAGAAGGGGATTCCTGGGAAGAAATCTGCAGCCTCACTGCATGTCCCGTCCGCTGTCAGCGTGCCTGGAGCTGTAGGGCAGACAATGAGGAGCAGTGGGCAGACAGTCTAACTAACCCAGGAGGTGGGGGAGTAGCTGATCTGCAGGATCTGTCATGACGATCGGTTACTAGAGGGAGGGGAGAAGGAAGCTCAGTCCACACAGGGCTGTTGGGGAAGCAGATCCTAGAGACACAATTGTGCATGCCCCTGCCATGTGCCTGAGCTCAGCCAGCCTGCCCCACTCCTCTCCTCTCCACCTTGTTTCTTCCTGTGCCTTCTGATGACATTTCCATGTCTGGACTTAGACAAGACCCTTTCTACATCTAAGCCTTCCATCTGTCCCACTGCAAGGATCATCACACTACCCATCTCTTTTTTTGTGTGTTTTACTACTAGGATCTGTGTTGTCCTGAGGAGCAATCATGGAGAGAAGAAGTTCAGCAGACCAGTGTCACCCCCTTTTGGAGGAGCAAGCAGTTCCTGATAGGATGGTCAAAGGGGAGAAGAGGTTCCGCCTGTGGTACGTTGGGTGGTCATCCCTGGACCGTAGGACGACTTTGCCCATGCTGCCATGGCTAGTGGCAGAAATTCGCAGAAGGTCCGAAAGACAGGAGCCCCCCGGTTGCGTGGCCCCTTGTCGCGAGGTGCAGTTGTTGCTAGTGGCCCCGCACCTTCGGTGTGTGCCAGCCTTGAATGGCAACACGGCGGTCTTCATCTTTGAACACAAAGCCCAGCACATCGCTCGCTTCATCCACAACAGCCAAGACCCCTCTTACTTTGCCTACTTGATTAAAACTCAGCCTGATAACCCAGAATCTGAGATGACCTGTCATGTCTTCAAGGCTACTGACCCCAGTCAGGTGAGAAGTTTCAAAATTCCTCCTATAAATGGTAGAAAAAAAAGCAAAACGATTGCATGTCATCGCACTTTTTGAATGGACGGGGAAAGTTCCATAAAGTGACCTTAGATGACCAGTATGAATGTCGGTTGCCCTATTCTTAGTATCAAAGGTTCATTAGAAGCATGCGTAATTACATTGTGCAAAAAGGTAAATCGGCGCAATTAAATATAAAGTGGTATAGTGTGAAGACCCAATAATTTGGGACACATAAAGAAAATACAGCAGCTATATAGAACTTCGTTCACTAACGGGAGAAATGAACTATAGACAAATATTTATACAGCGCTATATAAAATCAAATAAATTGACAATGTGCATCATATAAATCAATAAACTCGCTTACAGTGCAATATATATTCCTCTTAGGTGCAATATATAATGTCAATAAAGTGCATTCAAAGTACTATTTACTTTGAATGCACTTTATTGACATTATATATTGCACCTAAGAGGAATATATATTGCACTGTAAGCGAGTTTATTGATTTATATGATGCACATTGTCACTTTATTTGATTTTATATAGCACTGTATAAATATTTGTCTATAATGCGTAATTACACGCAAGGAACATATAGGGCGTGCATGTGATGCTTGCTTTTGTTTTGGCCTAATGCTACCACGTGACAGCTTTTTATTGCTGTCAGAGAGAACTCGGAAGTGGTGGTTAGTCTCTTGGGTTAAGGTAGCCTAAGACGTTCTTTCACGTTGTCACTACAAACAAGGCAACCTATGGTTTGCTGCACTACAGTTCTCTTGATGATTGTTAACATTGTTATACATCAAGGACTATGCTGCTAGGATTGTATTTTGAAGTTGACACTTTTCTGTGTGCAGCTCACAAAGTTCTCTATGATCTCATCAAGCCAGTATGTATGCAAACAACACATCATCTTGTGTCCCGGCTATCTGATGCTGCTGAACTAAAAGTGAAGGATCAGCAAAATCAAACCCGGAGAAGATGCAACCGATTGCTTCAGTACACACTGTAAGCCTACATTCACATGGGTGGATCGTTTGCTTCATTCAGAGGTGGCTAAACACCACCTCTGGAACCAGCCACTCTTTGTGCTGTGACCACATATAAACTGGCCAATTAGCTGCGGCCAGAAACACTATCACTGGGGATCCAGGGTCTGTCAGAGGCTAGGACGTATGTAACTGGCAGAGCTGGCCATTGATGTAGATAAAACAAATCTGACAGATGCTGCTGCATGCAGAGTGTGTGTGTGTGAACAGCAGCTGTCATTTTGACACGTACAGTCTGCATACAGCGTTTAGATCCACCAGCAACAATATACTGGGGGAGATTATTGCCTCGTACACACGCATCGATTATTGGCCGGGAATTTTCGGCCAACGTCCGATCGGCAGATTTTCAGCTTGTTAGTATGATGCTTTCGACAACCGACTTCGACTTTTCGGCCGAATAAAATCTGGTGTGCAGGCTATAAAATTTTTGTTGGCTGTCAACACAACGGCCGATTTTCTGTCAGTCAGTACAGATTTCGGCAGACAAAAATCTGATGAGCAAGACTGGGCATGCTCAGAGAAGAAAAAACACACGGAAAGTAAACCAGCACATGACATCACTTCTGAAGTAGATTTTTGTTGGCTGAGAAAATTCGTGTGCAGTCTAGGCACATTCCAACCAACAAAACACAACTCGGGACAAAAGTCGGACGATCGGTCGGCCAATAATCTTTGCGTGTGTACGAGGCTTTAATAAACTGGTGCACACGGGATCTGGTGGAGCTGTGCATAGTAGCCAATCAGCTTCTAACTTCAGCTTTGACAATAAGGGACCTTCTGTTTTAACCACTTTAGCCCCGCTCACATGGAGGCTACTGCGGCAAAGTGCCGCGATCCCGTCCAGCGACGTAGACCTACGTCGCTTGGCTCCGCCCCTTGTGGGCGGCGCTCGCGCGACGCCGGAGGCTCGCTCCCGCTGTGTTCATTCACAGCGGGAGTCGGGCAAGGGGAGGAGCGATTGCCGCTGCTCTGCCCCGATCGTCGGGGATCGAGTCTGGAGATCCGCCCGCTGTGTGTAAACACAGCGGGCGGATCTCCATAGTGACAGGGACTGACAGATCGGAGTGTTCAGCATAGCTGGACATCCGATCTGTCCTTCTGTCACTCAGTCACCTCCCCCCACACACCTCAGTAAGCACCAGGCATACATTAACCCCTCCCTCTCCAATAAAATTAACCCCTTCCCTGCCAGTGTCATTTTTACAGTAACAGTGCATATATATATAGCACTGATTACTGTAGAAATGTCACTGGTACCCCCAAAAGTGTCAAAAATGTCAGTCAAGGGTCCGATCTGTCCGCCGCAATGTCGCAGTCCGGCAAAAAAAAAAAAAAAAAAAAAAAAAATCGCAGATCACCGCCATTACGCGTTAAAAAAAAACCCACCAAAAATGACAGAAATCTTTCCCTTAGTTAGTAAACGCAATAACTTTTGCGCAAACCAATCCAAAATACGCTTATTGCGATTTTTTTTTTTTTTTTTTACTAAACATAGGTAGCATAAAACAAATTGGCCAAAAATTTAAAAAAAAAATTCGATTTTTAAATATTTTTTGGGGGGAATTTCATATAAAAAAAAAGTGAAAAATATTGTTATTTTTTCAAAATAAACGCTCTTTTTTTGTTTATAGCGCAAAAAGTAAAAATCGCACGGGTGATCAAATACCACCAAAAGAAAGCTCTATTGGTGGGAAAAAAGGACGTAAATTTCGTTTGGGTACGGCGTCGCAGGACCGCGCAATTGTCAGTTAAAGTCGCACAGCGCCGAATCGCAAAAAGTGGCCTGGATGGAAGACAGCAAAATCCTCCGGTGGTAAAGTGGTTAATCAGCAGGGGATCTGTGCGCTGATCAGAGCAGAGCAGGTGGATGACAGGTCTGTGTCTGCTCATTTTATGCAGAGCGGACAGGGACATGTGGACGGTTGGATGCAAACAGACTCCGCTCCAAGAAAGATGCATATCAGAATAGATATACTAACTGATGCCGAGAGCGGTTCGCTGTTGCGACTAAGCGCACTCCGCCCCTCTAGAGGTGATACAGAGGGTGGATGGCACAAAGAGGCACAAGCTACCAGCAGGCAGGGTAGAGCTTGCGTGGAGGTCCTGTAGAACTGGAGCAGAGACTGATCAGGATCCAGCAGAAGAAGTAGGTAGAAAGTCTGGAGCAGGCTGAGGGTCAAACACAGGTTAGCAGACAATCCAGGTCACAGGCTGAGGGTCAAGGCACTGGAGACAAGAGGCAAGACTGGGTCACAAGCAGAAGTTCAGGGCACAGGAGACTGAAGGTGAAACTGGGTCGCAGGCAGAGGGTCAAACACAGGAGGCAAGAGCAAAGTCCTTAAAACAAACCAATGTCGGGTCCAGGAGAAGAGCAGAGTAGGTCAGGGTCGATCCGGGTCACAGCAGGTAAATGATCAAACAGAAAGCTGAAAGACAAACCAGCAATTCCTCTGAGCACTTGCTCAGCTTTTATAGGCAGCCAGGGAGTCATGTGGTGCATGTCATGTGATGGCTAGTCTGCAGCTGAAAGTTTCTCTGACAATGTAGCTGGCAACTCCAGAATCCCATGAAAATCTTTATTTGCTACATGAAGGCCAAGATTAAAAACAGCTGACGCGTTTCGGCATACCGCCTTGTTCACAGCTGTTGTGAACAAGGCGGTATGCCGAAACGCATCAACTGTTTTTAATATTGACCTGCATGTCGCAAATAAAGATTTTCATGGGATTCTGGAGTTGATGGCTACATCTTTCTTGAAGCTGGGTATTCAATGACTGGAGGCCATTTGAGCCAGAGCACCCAGGGAAGGACTCCACCCTTAGGCTGGCCATACACTATACAATTTTCTTGTTCAACTTTCCTTTAGATTTACCAAAACCATGTGATATAGGGTCAAACCTACAAACTTTCAATTTGTATGCAATCAGGCAGGCCCTTGTACTACATAGTTTAAGGTAAATCTAAAGGAAATTGAATAAGAAAATTGTATAGTGTATGGCCAGCCTTAATCTATGAGGTGTGTTTCATGTTGTGAACGCTGCCTTTATGCTTTGCTTTCCTGTAAACAGACTCCGCTGTCTGTTTTTATACCTGACTACCTCCGATCTGCCTACACCGAGGAGAACAGATCCCCTTATATTTGTTTTTAGTGGCCTGGATGCGATCGGTGGTAGGTGGGTGTAAACAAACACAGGGGGAAATGGACTGTCCAATCAGGTAGGTCTGAAAAACTGACAGACGGATGCTATGGATGACTGCACCTCTGTGCTCATGCTCTTATAAAGTCCTGATAGAGGAGTTGATTTACTAAATCTGAAGCATGTAAAATCTGAAGCAGCTGCGCATGGAAACCAATCAGCATCCAGGTTTTTTTTTGTCAAAGCTTAATTGAACAAGCTGAAGTTAGAAGCTGATTGGCTACCATGCACAGCTGCACCAGATTTTGCACACTCTAGTTTTAGTAAACCAGCGCCAAGTGTTGTGTTGCTGAACTTTTGTTTGGGGCCTAAAAGTTCAATTAACTGGTTTTATTTAAGGCTCGGTTCACACTGTTGTGATGCCGGAACCCTGCGATTCCACTGCGGGTTCCCGCATCGCACCCCCACTCGCAGGCAGTTCACACTGTCACATGCGACCGCTGAGGGTGTCAATACAAAGTTAAACACACCCGATCATATCACAGTGCGAACTGTCAATTCGGACAGGAATCGGATTGCATAGGTGTGAACACCCATGCGATCCGATTCTGGTGCGGACCAAAAAAGGGTCCTGCACAAGTTTGGTCCGAAAGTGATGTGAATTCAGCCATACAATCTGTATGGCTGAATTTACATTGCATGTGATTTGCACAGCAGTGTGGTGCAAATCACATGTGATGTCTGACATTGCTACAGTGTGAACCGGCTCTTAATCCCTTTATATCCTTTATCTATACTGCATTTATTTTGCTTGATGTTGAAATAAGAAGTCTTTAGTCAGCAAGCATCTTGTTGACCTTTTTTCCAGTGTCCATATTAATCAAATGTAAGACTGATTTCCTTAGTCGGTCTTCAGTATTGCACAAGAGCATGGTGATAAGAGGTTTGGATGTCATCTCTTAGGCCCTGTTCACACCTGAGCGTATTTCAGCTCGTAAAACGTTCATCTCTGAAGTCTCAAAACGCCCAACAAGCAAAATCCCATTCCTTTCAATGGCCTCTGTTCACATCTGAGTGTTTTGTCGCCTGAAGCAAAATGCCTGGAGCTCAAAAAAGTACATGAGCTTCTTTTTTGGCAGATTGCAAGCGTTTTTGTTAGATGTCAATGCCTGCCTCCAAACATGTGCAAAAAATGCCTGAAAAAAAGCCCCCCCCCCCAAAAAAAAAAAAAACGCCTGAAAACGATACGCTCAGGTGTGAATGGAGCCTAATAGATTTGGTAGCTTGTCATTGATTGAAGGTTGTAATATAAATCTTAATGTATGAATCACTGAAGCATGCTCTGCAGCGCAGGGAAAGCCTGAAGCAGAAAATCCTAACAGGCATTTTTAAAGTGGTAATTAAGTCCATTTGTTTTAGGTTTTACCTACAGGTAAGGCTATAATAAGGCTTACCTGTAGGTGCTGTAAACCTCTCCTAAACTGTGCACTGTTTAGGGTATAAGTACTTGTGTAGCAGCCGGTGACGTCACCGAACCATGTGCTCTGAAGGAACGGCAAACCTGTGCCCTTCCTTCTGAGCTCTGTGCCGTAAACCGCGCATGCTCAGGGGTGATATCATCGTGGTTTGGCCATTCAAAGTACCGGTGCCAGAGTGATGCATTATAGCATATTATATATTGCCTTGCAGCGTCAATTTTTTTTTTTCAGTTTACTACCGCTTTAAAGCGTAACTCCACTTTTGTTGAGAAAAAAAACATTCCCCTCTGGGTGATCTATGTACATTGCAGGGATTATAACAACCTTTGTTGCAGATTCCTACCTTTTGTTATTCTGAAGAAATCCCTGTTTGTTCCTCTGTGCCTCTGTGCTGAGTGAGTTTAGTGGAAGTGGTTTTTATAATTATCAATCAGCTGTGGCAGCTGCAGGGCTGTAATGAGGAAATCTGCTGGGCCTGCATCCCTTTAGACATGTTCCTATTGGGAGTATCTCACCAAAAATGACATTTTTGTTGCAGGGGATGAGAGAAATCTGACTTGTATCTTAGGCAGACTTCTGGGGAAATTAGTGAGCCAATCACACAAGCAGGAAATTATGTTTCGGGGGGTGTGGTCAGAATACATTCTGTGTACAGAACACCTTCAGGTAGCCATATTGCATTGCATTTTCAGAAAATTACAACAGCTGCAGATTGAAAAGGAAATTTAATTTTTAGTAACATTCAATTGCAATATGATTTGTGTGGCAATTGTATATGCTATATTGTTTTTTTCTTTGCTGATTTTTTTTTTTTTCCCCCCACAAAAGTGGAGTTACCCTTTTAAGTATGATAGTCTATATACTCCATCCAGTAAAAAATAAGTGAATCAAATACACAGTGAACAACATGAAGATTGCAACTCCCAAAATGTCCTTTAAATTAAAAACATGTGATGCACTTACGCTATATTGTTTTTTCTTTATTTGCTGTTTGTTTTCCCCACGAAAGTGGAGTTACCCTTAAAGAAAATTACAATCGACTGTGCTTCAAAAAAGGTTAGCTACTGAGGAAGCCTGTTGATTGGGCATAATGCGTATAGGTGTGGAGTTGGGTCAGTTGGCGGGCATTTTGATGTTGGCAGTGGAGGTGGTGAGACCAAGATCTGCCTGTGTTTGATATGTGCTGTGCATAGCTCTGTATGTGCACTGACTTTTTAAGTATTGAGTAAATTTTTTTACTGTATGGAGAGCACTATCAGTCCCTATTCTTCTTTCATGAATGAAATAACGCTTCTTCGGAATGCACTGCAGCCATTCGGTATTCGAGAGGCATTGAAATTTTGACGGCCGAAACATATCGCCTGAAAATGGTGCTATCGGCATTTTGCCGATAAGAGAAAAATGTGTCGATAATGGCATTGAAAATGCACAAGACTTTGGCATGACTTTGGTGTGACATTATCACGATTTTACTATGCTAAGGTGTGTTTTTCATAGGTCATGTGACTCAAAAACCACATCAGAAACATAATATGGGTGCTTTATTGATGCGTTCTTGAAGTGTTTTTCAATGCAATTCAAGGGGAGGTGCGTTTTTTATTTATTTTTTTTTTTTCTGAGCAAAAATGCAGCAAGCAAGATTTTTTTACACCACAACGGAAGCCCAATAGACCAGTGTGAAGACCTACATAGAATTTAAAACTGTAATTTTCCATTTCCAGCCAAGTGCATCCTGCATTTTTTGGGTTCAGTTTCCGCACGAAATTTCCATTCGGTGCACCTCTATTCTATTACCTGCCATTATGTACTCTTGGCAGCTCCAGATGAAAGTTAAAAAAGAGAGCACATAAAACCACCTGCTTACATGATAGCTATAGCTGGCTAATCAGCAGATTGATACATTTACTTGCACCAGACATCCAAGCCTGAAGATGACCACACAGACTATTGATGGACGGCACAGTAATATGGTACTGTAAAAATTATTATTTACAATAGTGTTCTCTACCCTACCCACTATGATATTAGACCAGGTGCCCAAGATTGCACAGCATTGCAAGGGCAGGCTGTCTGGCTGGTTTGCAGGACAGGTTGCACAATGTAAGAAAGCATGTGGTTGCTTTAGGCAGCAGAGACCACCCTTAGGCTCCGTTCACATGTGAGCGTATGGATCGCGGGCAGAACCGCCGCGGTTCCGCCCGCAATCCGGAGATTTATTGCAAATCGCGGGACGCCTAGCGTTGCCCGTTGATTTGCAATAGCCCCCCAAACGCTAAGCGATGTTGCCGCGATTTCCGCCTGCCGAATCGCGGCAACATCGCGCAAACAAAATCACGGGACGCAATACGCTCCAAAGAAGTACAAGAGCTTCTTTGTAGCGTATTGCGTCCCGCGATTTTGTTTGCGCGATGTTGCCGCGATTCGGCAGGCGGAAATCGCGGCAACATCGCTCGGCGTTTGGGGGGCTATTGCAAATCAACGGGCAGCGCTAGGCGTCCCGCGATTTGCAATAATCTCCGGATCGCGGGCGGAACCGCGGCGGTTCTGCCCGCGATCCAAACGCTGACATGTGAATGCAGCCTTAGAGACGGTTTAAAACAAGAGGCTTAACCACTTAAGCCCCGGAAGATTTTACCCCCTTCCTGACCAGGGGGTATTTTGCGATTCGGCACTGCGTGACTTTAACGGACAATTGCGCGGTCATGCGACGCTGTACCTAAACGAATTTGGCGTCCTTTTTTTCCCACAAACAGAGCTTTCTTTTGGTGGTATTTGATCACCTGTGCGATTTTTTGATCACGCGCTATAAACAAAAAAAGAGCATCAATTTTGCAAAAATAGCAATATTTTTCACATTTTTTTATATGAAATTCCCCCCAAAAAAAATGTAAAAATCAAAATTTTTTAACATTTTCGGCCAATTTGTTTTATGCTACCTATGTTTGGTAAAAAAAATCGCAAAAAGCGTATTTTGATTGGTTTGCGCAAAAGTTATCGCGTTTACTAACAAAGGGAAAGATTTTTGTCATTTTTGTTGTTTTTTTTTAACGCGTAATGGCGGCGATCTGCGATTTTTTTTTTTTTTTTTTTGCGGTACTGCGACATTGGGGCGGACAGATCGGACCCTTGACTGACATTTTTGACACTTTTGGGGTTACCAGTGACATTTCTACAGTAATCAGTGCTATACATATGCACTGTTACTGTAAAAATACACTGGTAGTGAAGGGGTTAACTTTATTTGGGAGGGAGGGGCTGTGTGTGTCCCTAGGGGCGTGCTTTCTACTGTGATTGGCTGTGGCTTTAGCTGTAAGGACACTGATCAACGGATCTACATACTAGATCCGTGTGATCAGTGTCTTTACACAGGGGAGAATGACAGGCAGCTTGTTTACACAAGCTGCCTGCCTTTCTCCCTCTCCCCCGCCGATCGCCGAGTGGCCGGCGGACATCGGGTCCGCTGGTCACACGCACGGGGGGGTCCGTGACCACGCGGGAGCGAAAGCGCGCCTCCGGGGGCGCGCGCTCGCTCCCTAGACCCTCACAAGCTAGTGACGTAGCCCTACGTCACTTTGCCTGTGAGGGGCTGACCGCCGACGTAGATAGTCGTGCGGCGGTCGGCAAGTGGTTAAAGTGTTTGTAAACCTCAGACATGAAATCTGAACAAAGAATATCCTTCTATCGTGTGTACTTGTCTCTATCCTACAGTGTCATTTCTGTCTGCAGCCAAGTTCCTCTGCTATCAGCATGAATCTGTTCTGACACCAAGTTTTCCTGACACCAAGAAAGAAAAGGTGACAAGGGATGGTATTTCCAGCTGATGGACAGCCTCATCTCCTTTCCTGTGTGAAGGGGGATGGGGGTTCCCTTCCCTCCAGTCAGCTCTCAGGGCTTATCTTACTGAGCTATTCAGTGTGTCATTTCATCTTTCCGCCCCCTGTTTTCTGGCACCTCAGACAAGCTTTATCAATTCTTGTCTTTGAATGGATGTAGAGAGGAAAAGACAGCAGATAAACAGGTACAACTTGTGTAGGAGGCTTTTTTAAATCATTGTCTCACCTGAGGCCAGTCACTTCACTGGATATATGTAAGGCCCCTTTCACACAGGCGGACCGTTCAGATCCGCCTGTTCGTTTTTTTTGGCGGATCTGAAGGGTCCCCCCATGCATCTCTATGGGGCATCGGATGTCAGCGGAGACATGTCTGCTGACATCCGATCCGTCAAATCTGGACGGATGGAAACCCTATTTTCCAGCCGTCCAGCGGATTGGATCGGATGGGATCGGATGAGAACGGACCGACGGTCCGTTCCCATCCGATTTCCCCCATGGAGATGCATGGGGAACTGACAGCTTGGAGAACAGCTGTCATCCTTCTGCTCAGAGGGGGGGATAGGCGGCTCGAATCCCCCGCTGAGAAAAGCGGAATCCGTCCAACGGACGGATAGTGTGAAAAGGGCCTAAGGGTTTACAACCACTTTAAATTACTAGTACTGAAGTCTAACTAATGCAATACATGCTGTGTTTTTCAATTAAGCTCTCAACTTTTACCTTATCTTATGAAGATCTTCTAATTATTGTTGTAAATTATTGGTTTTCTCCCACGTAGCAATTTTAATGCAGTCTAGTGTTTATTATTCATTAACATTAAGGTCCCTTTAATAACTGTGCGACCTGAAAGTAGCGTGACTTTGCTGCGTCTTTGACGCCACTTGAAGGAATGCCTTTGTAATCTTGAGGTCTATGGACCTCAAGTCGCATCAAAGCCAGACCAAAGTAGTGCAGGGACTACTTTGAAGTCGCTGTGACTTGAAGTCACCCAGATATGAACGGTACTCATTGAAAATCATGATGTACGACTTGTCCTGCAACTTTGCAGTCCCTAGTTGCAGGAAAAGTTGCACAAATGTGAAAGGGGCCTAAAGGGCAGTAGAAGCAACTGATGTAAATCACCCAAATGATCAAAAGAGTTTCAGGGCTATGTATTTGTCTTTCTCCTTGGTTCCCCAGGCCTGATAAAAGTAGCACGTTCCTTGTGTGATGACCCCGTTTGTACAGCTGACTGAATCCTGATGCAGAATTTCCCTATAGGCTTCCTATGCAGGCCAGAGATTCCCCCTAGCCCTGTACTACACTCTGACATTTCCTTTTCTACTTTAGCTGCCACTGGGTCTTGTGAATGTCTTCTAGAATGTAATTGCTGAAAACTGTCTATATACTAATCTCTGTGTGTTTAGGTATTATACAGCTTTGATGTGGCTTATTTACTTGAATGTATAATAGACTTCACTCTGACAAACTGACCCTGACAGCTGAGCAGAATATAATGGCGCCACTGCCTGCAGCCTGTCAAAGCCTATGGTAGGCTGAATAATGATGAGGCTGAAAACTGTACCTTGTGGTAGTCCTGTATATAGGGCCCAGGTGTTCAGAGACCTATCCTCACAACGCAGAATACCTCCTTTCTGGGCATTTACCCGTGAATGCAAATGGTGCTAAATGTGAGTACCACTTGGTACAACGTCCAGCCATAGCATGTTTCAGCCTGCCATAGACTTTGGAGAGTTTCAGGCACCTGTGTTTCCACGACACACTAAAATGCATGGATTGGATGCATGCTGGCTAAACACCTAGAATGCAGTGGGCGATACCAGAGCCCAAGGTCCACATTAGTACCTACAAGTCAAGTGGAGGGCTTCATGTAAATCAATACATTTTTGTAAAAATTTTAATTGCAAAAATGTCAGGCAATGGCTATTAGTTTTTCAATAAAACCAGAAAAAACGTGCATATAACAGGAAGGAACCCGTACATACTATCGCATCCCTCTCTTCCACCAGCCTGTATGGAAACGATGCACGGTCAAACATGGCCATACAAGGGTTTTTGGGATGTTCATATAGCTCAGATTTATCCCCAGTTCACATCGGGTCGATTGGACATGTCGAATCACAAGCCAAATTGGCTTATTGCCGGCAACGGCACCGTCCAAATCAGTGTGACGCCGAGTTTGCGACTCCCAAAAGTAGTTTCTGCGCTACTTTTGGTGACTTCGGGGGCAATTTCAAGACATCTGTGCAGGAACCCGCACACATGTCTCTCCAATCACCCCCAAAGTTGGACTGAAATGCCGGTTAAAATTTGTGCGAGTTCATTGTGAACCTAGCCTAAAGACAACATTATTAAACCTCCCCCTGATTGGCATAATGAGAAGCAATAGTAATCCTAAGCATTAGTTTCAGGGCCCTGCTGGACCCCCCTACCCACTCATTCGTTCCACCCCCCTACCCACTCATTCGTTCCAGTGGCAGCAATACACCCCCTTCATTTCCGTTGAGGCAGTAATATTAAACCTCACCCCCTTCATTCGTGCCAGTGGCAGCAACACCCCCCCCCCCCAATTGGTGTCAGTGGGGGTAATAATATAGTAGTTCTATAACTAAACATACATTCTGTGCTGCATCCTGCCTTTCTGAGAACACCA
This sequence comes from Pelophylax lessonae, assembly GCF_965119305.1. Lineage (NCBI taxonomy): Eukaryota > Metazoa > Chordata > Amphibia > Anura > Ranidae > Pelophylax > Pelophylax lessonae. Next base: position 512,930,134 of record NC_138769.1, read on the forward strand.
GGCCAGAACTATTCTATACGCATCAGTCAGGGGATCAATCCATTGGACAGGCAGTACCAGCACAATTGCACTGCAAGGTATTGGAATACAATGAGCGTTGTAGCACTCAGGGCCAATCTAGGATGTATTTTGACTCCGCGGGACAGTCTGTAACTAAATATGGTGTCCAGGATCTTGTGGGACTGTCCAGAAATTCTGTCACAGTCCGCAGTATTCAGGACCTTTAGCAACTAGGACTGTGCAGGCTGCAAAAAGAAAGGCCTATAGGTTGCTTGAAGCCGGTGAGACATCAATAGATATCTGTGCATGAAGCCTTACCAATCCCTTTCAAGTAGCACCTGAAATCACACTGACCTGCTACTTTGAAATTGTGGTACTTCAAGTGAAGTAGCATGATTTCAAAGTAGCATCAATGTGAACCAGTGCTTACGGGCAGAACCTCCCCTCCCATCAAACTCGCCTTTTTGAGAGGAGCTTTTGAGCAAAAAAAGATGCCCAAGTGACCAAAAACGCATAAAAACATGAAAAAGCTCAAAGAAGCTTAAAAACACACAGAAAATAGGAAAATTAGCTGAGAGGAGGGTTTGTAAAAAAAAAAAAAAAACACATATTCAAAGAAGTTCAAGAAAAACGTGCAAAAGAGCACAAAAAGCACAAGCTTCTTCAAGCTGAAATAATGCCTGTTAAAAGCACCTTCTGCTAATCGAACGGGTCATGCACACTACAGGGGTCTCCAAACTTTTTAAACAAAGGGCTAGTTTACTGTCCTTCAGGCTTTAGGGAGGCTGGACTGTGGCCAGTGTAAGTAAAAAATGTCACGGCATCAGTGGGAGTAAACATTGTCCCATCATTGGTTTTCATAGGAGGAATAGTGCCCCATGGTTGGTATCAATGGGAGGAATAGTGCCCCGTGGTTGGTATCAATGGGAGGAATAGTGCCCCGTGGTTGGTATCAATGGGAGGAATAGTGCCCCATGGTTGGTATCAATGGGAGGAATAGTGCCCCATGGTTGGTATCAATGGGAGGAATAGCGCCGCATGGTTGGTATCAATGGGAGGAATAGCGCCCCATGGTTGGTATCAATGGGAGGAATAGTGCCCCATTGATGGTGTCAGTGGGAGTAATAGTGCCCCATGGTTGGTATCAATGGGAGGAATAGTGCCCCATTGATGGTGTCATTGGGAGTAATAGGGCCCCATCATTGGTCTTAGTAAGAGGAACAGTACCCCGTTGATGTTGTCAGTGGGAGGAATAGTGCTTTATCAATGGTATTAGGAGGAATAGTACCCCATCATTGGTCTTAGTAGGAGGAATAAAGCCCTATTGATGGTGTCAGTGGGAGTAATAGGGCCCCATCATTGGTCTTAGTAGGAGGAATAAAGCCCTATTGATGGTGTCAGTGGGAGTAATGGGGCCCCATCAATGGTCTTCGTAGGAGGAATAGTACCCCGTTGATAGTGAAAGTGGGAGAAATAGTGCCCCATCATTGGTCTTAGTAAGAGGAATAGTGCCCCATTGATGGTGTCAGTGGGAGGAATAGTGCCCCATCAATGGTCTTAGTAGGAGGAATAGTGCCCCATCATTGGTCTTAGTAGGAGGAATAGTGCCCCATCATTAATAAAAATAAAGTGTAAATCAAGGAACACCAACTGCGTACAATCCATGTAACAGATGAAACTAAGCAATCAACTAATGAGTGAGTAAATCACTGTGCAATAAGTGAAAAAACTCAATATATCCATAAATAGATTATAAATACATAAATCAATAAATGTGCAATGAATGTGATCATAATAAATAAGACTGTATTATCTAGTCACATGCAAATAATATATGAATGAATAAATAAATAGTCCACAGTCAATAGTTTGTGCTTCAAAAATAATGATGAATGGTGAACCTGAAAAAAATATCGGTGATCAAGAGTCCCATGCTGTGTAGAGGGTCGCCAAGGGTTCCACCACCTCTGTGAATCACTCCCCTTCAGCCAAATAACTTACTCCACAGAATGGCCCACCATCAACATGGTTAGGGCAAACAGCGCTGTATATGCATAAAGCCCCATTTCCAATACAATTTGCTTGGTCAGCTTCTCCTCTCCCGTTCACATGCAAGAGAAAGAACAGTCCCACTAGTGCAATAACGTTTAAAATTTTTTTGGAAACTAAAAGTACAAATCCCCATAAGGTTGCACTTGCACACATGCTGCACAAAAAACAAGCACTTGAAACTAATAAATTCTGGGGGTATGGCGTGCCCACCCGGTCCTCCTCGCCTCCACGGCGATATGTCAGACCCGCGAGCACCGCCGGCGCTCACCCGATATCCTGTTCCTATCTGCCGTGTAGCCACGCCCTGACACGTTTCGTCACTTCCGACTTTGTCAAAGGGGGATGGCTACACGGCAGCACAGACCGGCTTATCACTGTCTCCATTCATCTAAAATGAACCCATCCGAGTTCATACTCAGTGTAGGTACTCTGCAAGATGCCCCATCATTGGTCTTAGTAGGAGGAATAGTGCCCCATTGATGGTGTCAGTGGGAGGAATAGTGCCCCATCATTGGTCTTAGTAGGAGGAATTGTGCCCCATCATTGGTCTTAGTAGGAGGAATTGTGCCCCATCATTGGTCTTAGTAGGAGGAATAGTGCCCCATCATTGGTCTTAGTAGGAGGAATAGTGCCCCATCATTGGTCTTAGTAGGAGGAATTGTGCCCCATCATTGGTCTTAGTAGGAGGAATAGTACCCCATCATTGGTCTTAGTAGGAGGAATAGTACCCCATCATTGGTCTTAGTAAGAGGAATAGCGCCCCATCATTGGTCTTAGTAAGAGGAATAGTGCCCCATCATTGGTCTTAGTAGGAGGAATAGTGCCCCATCCTTGGTCTTAGTAAAAGGAATAGTGCCCCATCATTGGTCTTAGTAGGAGGAATAGTGCCCCATCATTGGTCTTAGTAAGATGAATAGTGCCCCATTGATGGTGTCAGTGGAAGGAATAGTGCCCCATCATTGATGTCAGTTGGAGAAATAGTGTCCCAAGGGGGTGATTGAAGCAACCAAAGGGCTGCATCTGGCCCCTTGGCCCGCAGTTTGGAGACCACTGCTACATACTGTAGCTGATCTGCAATGACTGCTCTCTGTACTGTCAGGTTGAGTTTTAGTACAGGAGGATATACAAGACATCCACATGAACATTTTGTTGTCCATAGAAACCATTCAGAATTTCCCTTTTAATTTTCTGCTGTGTGCTGATCATTTTAAAAGTAGCATGTGATGAAGGGACACAGATCTCTGACATATGATTTCCCATTGCCATTACTAGCAGATAGATAATAATTGAAGGTTCATATGTCTAAAGAGCCCCACTGACCTTGTCTGGCTTCATTGTGTAGACACCAGATTGCACAGTGAAAGTTCAAGGGTATGGAATGAAAAAGCAAATTGCTAAAGTAGGTGGGACTGAGTGGTGATGAATGGTGTGTGTGTGCTCTTCTCGCTCTCTGTCTGTCTCTCCGGCCCTTCCATTTATGCTGAGCACTGACTGACTCGGGAAGCTCCCATCCTAGTAACCTCAGCGGAAAGTAAAGTCAGGTCATGCTTATTATGTTTAATGAATGCTATTATTATAGTACCGTGCATTCTACACACCTGCCTGCCTTACATGTCTGTTTAAAATGTTCCAGAAATCATTCCTTCTGATTTATAGCTCAGCTACCAGCGTTACGTCTGACTGCTCACTTTACTAAAGGCAAAATAAAAATCACATACCAAATGCAGACTTGGCTTCTTGAGTCCCCCCCCCCCCCCAACTTTTTACTTGTTGATCCTGCCAGTAAGTCTGTTATTTTTCTACTTCCTTTAACAGACCAAGCTGTGAAGCAAAGGTGGAAGAGCATCGAGACAAACCATTTAACACTGACAGGGGTGCTTGCAATGGTCAGCATCTATTCATTTTAATGTAGTATTAATTATCCTCAGTGTTTAGCCTATTACATTGCACACAATTCTTCATTCATTTCCCAGTGGCCTAATTGTGGAAATTCTTACTGCAGCACTTATTCAACTTTCAACACCGCTTGCTCGTGCTCTCTCGGTGCTTCTTCCCTGAACTTCCAGTTTTCACAGGAAAAAGTTAAAGCATATCTAAGCCCCAAAATCAAAAATGTAATATACTGCAGTTTACCAATTCCTAGATGTGGTGGCTGCGTTAATCGTCAGTTTTTTTTTCCCCTGGTTATTCAGCTAGCAATACTCTTCCTGCTTTTTAAGCTGGCCATAGGTGGATCAAATCTCAGCCGGTTCAGCAGGGACGGGCCAAGATGAACCATGTATGAGCAGACTGATTAAACCCAAGTTGATATACAACCAACCTGACAGATTTTTCATGCAAAAAATGAAGTCACTATCGGTATTCTATTTATTGTGTTCTCCTGGCCCACCATGCCGGGAGAACACAAAAGCTCCATGAGGGGGATTCCCCCATCAGCACTGACTGTGTAGATGAGGAAATTGACTTTTCTTTCCTGCAACCTGTGATTGCTGGAAAGAAGATCACTACATCTATGGCCGTCTTTTGGGTAGCTCCTCCACCTATGGAGAAGCAACTGAGACACCTTGACCTTTAGCACTGTCTAGATAAAGTAGTGTAAGATGGTTTAGTACATTTAGATGGACTTTACATAAGTGACCAAAGTTAAAGCCTAACTCCAGCTAACACATTTTAAGCATTTACAGAAGCAGTTTTTTCTTCTTTTGGGATAAAGGGTTTACATGAATAAAAGCTGATCATTGTAAGCACCCCTGCCAATGTTGATTGGTTTGCCTCAACCCTCTAGGCCAGTGATGGCGAACCTTGGCACCCCATATGTTTTGGAACCACATTTCTTATGATGCTCAAAAACACTGCAGAGTGCATGAGCATCATGGGAAACGTAGTTCCAAAACATCTGGGGTGCCAAGGTTCGCCATCACTGCTCTAAGGGCTAGTTCACATCAGCCACTGCATTCCAGCACCGTGACTGGTGGGTAGCGTGATCTGGCTGAGCTCAGCACAGTGATGAAGCACTGAGCTTGACGGATTGCTCGGTTTCCTCCTTTTTTTTTTTTTTTTTTAAACAGACTTTATTGAGATGTCACACAGACCTCTCATAAAGTTTAAATGCCGACTGTGCAATAAGCTGAGAAAAAGTACTGCATGCAGTATTTTTTTTTTCAGCATACTGTGCCCGCGCACCAGGCACTTTAGAGACAAGGCATGTTCCCTTTTCTATTTGTTGGGACTACACAGGAATAGCCTAGTATGGTAAAGCAAAGCTCCACCCAAAAGGGGAAGCCCCAGGTGTTTCCCCCCCCTTCCGCTGCCACATTTGGCACCTTTCGGGGGGGGGTGACAGGTACCTGTCCACACTTCTAGGTAACCTCACCGCGGCGAAGTCCCCCAGGAGTTTGGCCTCCCCCCGTGGGCCATATACAAAGTACAGCTCGCGTTGCACATGCACAGTAGGGAACTGGCTTCGACTTCACTTCCGGTTTCCCTTACAAGGAATGATGGCGGCAGCACCCAAGAGCCTATTAAAAATCAGCTGGGGTGCCGACATTACGGGATCTCTGGACAGGTAAGTGTCCTAACAATAAAAGTCAGCAGCTACAGTTTTGTGGCTGCTGACTTTTACATTTTTTGGTGGGGGGAGCTGGAGCTCCGCTTTATAGGAAATGAAAAAAAAAACAGACTTTGGTTGGCCATTGAAAGAGCGAATTTCTTTACTGCCAACACGGGCACACAGTGTTGACACGGGAATCCCTCCGGCGATGCCAATGTGTTCTCCTGGCCGGTAAGGGGTGGTTTGCGGTGGAAGCTTGATTGATCAACTTGGGTGCATTCAGCCTGCCCATACTTCGTTCAAAATCTTGGCCGGTTCATGTTGAACTGGCCGAGATTCGAACCGTCTATTGATGGCTTTACTGGCTGGAGCACCAGGTAATAAAAGGGTTATAGCACTCAAAGACTGCTTTGTTAATGTTATTGACAGATTAGATCATGTGTGTCATTTTTGATTTTGCCTTTAGAGCCGGTTCACACTGAGGCGACGCGACTCCTTACTACTTCGGGGGCGACTTGTGCATTACATTGCACCACGACTTCGGAGCGACTTGCAGGGAAGTCTATGCAAGTCGCTCCGAGGTTGCCCCGAAATAGTACAGGACCCTTTTTCTAAGTCGGAGCGGGTCCTGTAGCGGTCAATGGACCGCGAGGGAGCGCGACTTGTCAGGCTGACAAGTTGCCTGACAAGTCGCGCTAATGTGAACCGGCTCTTAGTGCCACTTTAACATAAACATTTCTGTAATTGGCATAGATAAGGAAACAAGATGTGAATGCTTGCTGATTGATGCAAATCAAATTATTCTGAACAGAACACTAGAAGCCCTTGATAGTCATTGTGTTAGGTTCTTTAGGTGATGAAAATGTGTATTTGCGTTGCCGTGGTTTTTTTTTTTTGTTTGTTTCTTCTTTTGTGGTTTTCATACATTTCCTTTTTCAGCACACATCTTGGTGTTCTCTTTATTTGAGCATCACATTTAGTTCAGGGCTTTGCTTTGATGTTGATAAGCAGGGAAGTAACCCATCAGATTATCATATGCTACAAAATGTTTATGGTATTGTGTGCCAACTGCATTGAACTGCATGGGAATTTAAATGTAGACTCAAGTCATGTGTTATTATGTATGTTTTAGGCCTTGATCGCACTTGTTCAAAATGCTGACACTGAACAAACCCACCTATAGTGTTAATGCGCATTGTTCTGTCTTTTTGACAAGAGTTAAAAACTCCCCCGAGATTCCCTATGCACATTTAATGCATGTAAAGGAAAGTTAAAAATGTACCCCAGATGCCACTTGGTTCCCGGCTCTGGCATGGTAGTTTAATGCTAAATTTTCCTTTTTGGAAAAAGAAACAAAAAAAAAACAGGCATTTGGGATGCAGCAGCGTCACCTCCTGTACACCTGGAAGCCGCTGTTCTTTTGCTTTCTGAAAAGTGATCCACCACAGATTGCTGGGTGGTAGTGCCATCAGTGTGAATCTAACCTTTACAGCACAGACTCCAGTTTGGAAAGGTTAAACACAGATTTTAAAGCAGTAGTAAACCGCTGAAAAAAAAAAAACCCGCAAGACAATGGCATAATGTGCTAGTATGCATTACAAATTCGCACATTATGAAATACTTACCTTAGAATGAGCTGAGACAGCTGACATGTTCCCCCGGGCGTTTCTTCCGGGTTTGTGGGCCCTGGCGCTGTGAGTGGCTGGAGACGCGATAACGTCACTCCCACGCTTGCGCGCGGGAGCCCTCTGTTCCGGGAAGCAGCTCTGAAGTCCCAGCACCATACGCTGGACCTTCAGAGCACATGCGCCGCTGACGTCAGCGGTTGCATGCAGGGTAAATATCTCCTTAAAGAGGTTGTAAACCCTCTTGTATAACTTTTACCTATAGGTAAGCCTATATTAAGGCTTACCTATAGGTGCTATAAATATCTCCCAAACTTGCACCGTTTAGGAGATATTTACAGCGCAAACTGCCGATGACGTCATCGGCGCAGGCGCTCTGAGGGAACGGCCACCCGTGCCGTTCCTTCAGAGCTCAGTGCCGTGAATGGCGGCTCCCGCGCGCGTGCGCGGGAGTGATGTAATCGCGCCTCCGGCCAATCAGATGGCCGGAGGACGCGAACCCGGAAGTGGGACGGCAGGACATGTCGCCGTCCTGTCGCTGAGGTGGCGGCACGGCGGGGGCTTCGTTTTAAGGTAAGTACTACATAATGAGCTAGTATGCGATGCATACTAGCTCATTATGCCTTATTCTTTACAGGGCTTTTTTTTTCTCTGTTTTTTTTTTTTTACTTTACTTCCTCTTTAACCGTGCAGCTTTAGGAGATATTTATTTTGCCTACAGGTAAGCCTTTTATTATAGGCTCACCTGTAGGTAAAAATCACTAAGCGTGGTGCCAACTTTTACTGTAAGGCCCCTTTCACACTTGTGCAACTTGTCCTGCAACTTGGGACTGCAAAGTTGTACTCCGTGATTTCCAGTACCGTTCATATCTGTGCGACTTCAAAGTAGTCCCTGCACTACTTTGGTCCGACTTTGATGTGTTTTGAGCTCCATAGACCTGAAGATTACACAGGCATTGCTTCAAGTCCAGTCAAAATTGCATCAAAATCATGCGACATTTAGGTCGCACAAGTGTGAAAGAGGCCTAAATTAGAGTTCTATTTGTGTTTATTAAAAGTAAGCAGCTACAAAAAGTGCAGTTTTCCTTGATTCTCTCCCTAGCGCCGGCATTACAAGTGTGAGCACCTGGCTGTGACAGGTTGAGGATTCACAGCCGGATGCGCATTACACATGTGTGAGTTGCGCTGCCCCTCAATGGTCGACCAATCTTCTGGGACCTGTGACGTGTCACAGAAGATTGCAGGGAGGCAGGGGGAGAGGAGAACTTCTGCTCGGATAGCCTAGGTGGTCTGAGCGAAAGTGGGAGTGGGTACCTCTCAAAACTAAATGACATGCCAAATGTGGCATAGGAGGGGGGGGGGGTGCCTAAAGTGTTCATTCCCCTTTTGGGTGGAGCTCCACTTTAAGCAGGCTGCTAGCAGGCTTCAGCAGTCTTTCAAAAGCTTCAAGTAGGTCTGAAGCCAGGCAGCAGCTTTATTGAAAATGACATCCCCATTAAGATCAGTGTTTAGGCCTCTACACATGGGTGTCTTGGCCTCTGCAATGTAAGTTCTGGCTTATTTCCCCCGCTCGGAAAGGCCAGGTGCTGAATATAGCTCCTCATAGATGGGTACACATCTGTGCTCATGTAAACATTAGTATACCTTGTAGGCGTAGGCAAAAAATAGAAAATCTATTTTTTGCAAGAAAGTAAATTCTTTTGCACATAAATGTAAAGCTATAGTTTATAAAGTGGGTTGCCATATGAAAGCATATCATTTTGGCAACAAGATTAACGCTTAATATTAATATCAGGTCATGTCAGGCCTGTTGCATGTGACTGCAGCTATTGCGTGATGCTTTCCTTTTGTAGTGATGCATTTGCTCTCATTTCCCAATTGTTAGTGACAGGTGCATCAACGCCTGAGTGGGTGTTAGAATATAGAGTCAGTCAATTGTACTCAGGTGAAGCACAACTGAACATATGGAAACATTAGAAAAAATGGCAGATGAAGGCTTAGTTGTATGTGAGGTTTTTCTTTCATATAAAGCTAAGCATTTCTTTATTTGTCTCAATATTACTTGTATAATAATATCCTCACAATAAAAGATTAGAGGGGACCTGGTGTCTGATGTACAGTAAACCCCCACTCCATCGCGGTTCAGTTTTCGCGGTCCCGGTATATTGCGTTTTTTTTTTTTTTTTTTGTTATTTTACTATATAAATCATTAAAAATGAAATATTTTTGTGTTTTCCATAGCTCTTGCTATGTCTCTCAGTATATTTTATGTGTTTAAATGAGTTTCTATTGTTTTAAAAGTGTGTTTAAAAACCTTAAAATGCATTTACACGTACAGTGACAGTAAAAAAAACAGGCCTACAATGCATTTTAATAGGGTTTTTCTATTTAGCGTATTTTTCCGGAACGTAACCCCCGCAATGGAGGGGGGTTTACTGTATTATGTCATGGTACAGGCATTCAGAGTAGGTAATGTGTAAATGTGTAAGTATAACTGTTTCAGATCATTTACCTCTCAGAGAGATCCCAGGATTGCTCCTGACAATGGCGTAATCTTCTCTTCTCTCTAGTAGGCCAGTGCCATTTTGGTTTGGGCATCACATACGTTTTTGGATTTATTGAGGGAAGATTTGTAATTGGGGAAGCTGTACTGGTGGGAGAGGGGGTCTTTTTGTTAAACAGATGGAGGGGGGAGTTTTGTAGTTGAGGGGGTTGTACTTCGGTATGTGTGGGGATGGAGCTTTATTAAGGGGGAAAACGGTACTGGTGGTGTTGAGATCTGTACTGGTGGTGGGCAAGGAATCTGTACCGGAGGGGAGCTGTACTTTGGAGGGGGGTGGGGCTGTATTGATGGAGGAGGGATCTGTATTGGAGTGGAGCTGTGCTGGTGGGGGGAGATCTGTACTAGGGGAAACTGTACTGGAGGGGGGGGGTATCTGTTCTAGAGGGGAACTATACTGGTGGGAGGAGATCTGTACTAGGGGGGTATCTGTTCTAGAGGGGAACTATACTGGTGGGAGTAGATCTGTACTGGGGGTGGGGCTTGTATGTGGGTGGGGATTTGACTTTACCCCAGAATGTCTGCAGCATTGCAGCTAGCGTAAACATTTGCAGTTCAGAGAGAGGAGTATTCTCTTTTTAGTTCCTACTTTTCTTCAGTTAAAAACACAGCTGAGGGAAGATTTCCCCCTCACTCTGAACTTCTGGACTGGTGAGTGGATTTCAGTGAGGGGGGAACAGGGGAGAGCTGAAAATGGGGGAAAGCTGTACAGGTGGGGATCTGTACTAATGGGGAGATCTGCATTGGAAGTAAACTTGTACTGGGGGAGCTGTACTGCTGGTGGTGGTGGGGGTTTTGTACTGGTGGTGATGGTGGTGGGGTTTCTGTATTGGTGGGGAGAGAGGATCTGTACAGGAGGGGAGCTGTACTGAGAGAACCTGTACTGGGGGAGGCTAAACTGGTGCTGGGGGGGTGGGGGGATCCGTACTTGTTTGTGTGTATTGGGGGGCTACCCGGAGATCTGTATTCGGTGGGAACGTTACCAGTGGGTGGGAAGGTGATCAGTACTAGGGAGAGCTGTACTGGGTGGGGGGAATCCGTCCTGGGGGGATTTTGGCTTGGGAAAGGCAATTGTTTGGTAGAATCTTGCTTGGGGCAAGAACTGTGCACTATTTTACCGTTTTGCCACACCTACATTTCACTGATTGTTTGTTTTTCTTTAGCTGCCCAAGGCTGAACCTCTGCTTTTTACATTGTGATATGCCAACAATTTTAATTATGCAGGTATAGAAAAGCAGGTAGGCTTGCATTGTTGTTATCACCATATACATTAAATATGGATTTCCTGTATAATACAATTTATCAGTCCATACCCCCAAGTAGTTGATATTCTAATATGTATTCCACAAATACAAATTTAAGGTCCATATAAAAACGAATAGATTTATACAAACTAGTGTTGGAAATTAGGCCCTGTCCCTATTGCATATTAAACCCAAGACACAGCAGGACAACAACAGACTGTTTCACTTTTTGGCACAGGACAATTTATTAAAAATGTAAAAAGAAGAAAATTACATATTGTTCTTGAATTAATATATTTCTTATGTTTACAGCACTGGACGCTTAAGAGAATTTTTATCTTATTTTATACATTTTTTGATGTTGTATTGTGATAGTGCTGTCTAAATAATTCTTAAAGTGGAGCTCCACCCAAAAGAAGAAGTTCCGCTTTAAACCCTCCTCCCCCTCTCTTCTTCTCCAACTTTTTTTTTTTGGGGGGGGGGGGGGAGGAGGAGAATGGGTACTTTGATTTTGACAGGTATCCACTCCCACTTCTGCTCTTGTCACCTGGGTGATCCAATCAGACGTTTTCCCCTCCCCCTCCCTCCATGCAGTCATATGGGACACGCCACAGGTTCCAGAAGAGTGCAAGACTATTCACAATGCGCAGCATGGCTCCCGTATGCGCAATGGACACTCAACTGTGAAGCCGCAAGCTGTCACATCCAGGTGCCCACAGTTCAGATGCCTTGGAGAGAAGACAGAGGGAAGGGACGGCTCGTGTGACCACCTTGCTCAGCTATGTCCAAACTTTGGCGAACTACAATTTCCATCATGCCTAGTTATGTCTCTGAATGTCAGAGATTTACAATGCCTCCTGGGAATTGTAGTTCCTGAACAACTGGAGGGCCATAGTTTGGACACCCCTGACCCTGCTGGATCCTGGGACACATGAGCGTGTGTTTATTAAAAGTCAGCAGCTACAGTTTTTGTAGCTGCTGACTTTTAATAAACACAAAAATGACTGGAGCTCCTCTTTAAGTTGTTTGATCATTGTATCAAAGATAGCAGCTACACGGTTTTTACACTTTAGGTTTATTCACCAGAATTTCTGTGGCGTAGTTCTAATTTAGTCAACAACAGACTGTGTTTGATTTTAGGACTGTATTTGAGTCTTAACCCTCTGATTTCACATCTCTTATGTTTTTTACAGTGAAGAAATGTTATGTAAATTCTTTCTGATTGTTCAAGTGTATCTAAACCCCCCCCAAAACATTTTATATATTCTATAGCTTACGGATATTTAGCCTAGGTACACAATTTTTGCGTTCTCAGTATGTGCACGGGCATATTCCTTTCATGTATGTGCATGTTTCCGCAGGGAAAAAGTTCCTGACCTTTTCTTTTTTTTTTTAAACGTGACCACATGGTTCTTTGGCATCATGTGTTTCATAAATCTGAAAGCTGCTGCGTTTTCCAGTGTGTAGGGGGTGTCTGCAGGTGCAGACATATGTGTGATATAGAAGTCGTCCTGCACCTACAACAATGTGAACATCGTTCCAGAGCTGAGCTGTTGTGTTCTGATAGGGGGGCCCGGAGACGCGCCCCCCCCCCCCCACCCCACCAGAACACTCTAATCAGCACTCTCAGCCATTGACTGAGAGCTCTGATTAGGAGCCGGTCGGCTGCTTGTTTTCCAGTATGCACGTCCATCAGAAGCTAGCCCAATGCATACACACGAGCTGCATGTTCAATAAAAACCGGCCGATATCTTCCGACATTCGGCTCATATGTACGGGGCTTAAAGCGGAATTCCACCCTAATTTTGAAGTTTACACCATCAAATACATTAAAACATCCTGAAAAAAGAATTGGATAATTTATTATTATTTTTTTGTTTCACTTACCTTCCTGCCACTTACTCCTTCTGCGGCCGCGCCACCGACATCACTTCCTCCTTTGCATTGACTCCTGGGAGATGAGTGTCATCAATCCCTGGAGTCAATGCGCCTGCACCGGTTTCCCTCGTCACTTCCGGTTCAGGCGCGTCATTCCCTGCTGAATGAATGAGAACAGCTTCTGGGCATGTGCAGAACCAGCTATGGGATGAGGCGCCTGAAACGGAAGTGATAGGGCATGGCATTCTGGGACTCCGAAATCCAGGAAGAGGGACACGACGGCTTCAGCTGCCCACACCACAGATGGCAGCGCTGGACAAGAAATTTACAAGGTAAGTATTTCATCCTGCAGGTAAGCTCAACAGGGGACAGTTCGGAGGCACTAGCCCTGACTGTTCTAGGGGTATTTTTATGTAAAAAAAAAAGGTTTTGGGTGGAACTCCGCTTTAAGGGTGGCTCCTTTATCTATGTGGAGCAATGTAGCCGCACTTGGACAGCAGCACTGTCTTGATAGGGTAGTATAAGATAGATTAGTAGATTTTGGATGGACTTAACATAAGTGACTAACAAATTAAAGCCACATTTCAGCTAACACTTTCAAAGCAGTTACAGAAACAGTTTGTTTTCCCTTTTGGGATAAAAGTTTTCCATAAAATAATGAAAGCTGACCATTGTAGGCACCCCTGTCAAAGTCAAATGGTTCGTCCCAACCCTCTAACTACTACTTTTGCTGCACAGCTTGGTCTGTTAAAGAGAACTGAAAAATAACAGCAGGATCAATCGGTAAAACAAAAAAGTTACTTGGGCGACTCAAAACACATAGACTACTTTGACAGTCTTCATCATGTACTGTATGACATTTTTTTATATTGCCTTTAGCATCGCTTTTCAGTTTACAGGGTATCACTCAACCTTTCCAAGAAAGTTTGTATAGATTTCCCTTAGCAGATGTTTGACTAATCATTTTCTTTGTCCATTCACAGCTATTTGTGTTTCTCTACCAGCTGGCAGTTGGTGGTTTCAGTTGCATGTCGGCAGTTACGTCCAACCACAGAGCAGTAACAGGGAAAAGAGCTGTGTCCATTACAGCATTGGAATAGTTGTAGTGTGACATTCTCCTGTCACTGCATAGGTTGCTTGAAAGGACAAAACCCTTTATGTTAACCCTTGCCTGGATAAAGCTCACCCAGAATTGGAAGCCAGCTTTTTAAACCTAGAAGACAGCACTATACAAACTGCATATGGCTATATAGGCAGCTGTAAAATATATAGGGGTTGTTTTAGATTGTAAGCTCTAACGAGCAGGGCCCTCTGATTCCTTTTGTTCCAAATTGTAGTGTAACTGTAATGTCTGCCCTCATTTTGTTAAGCGCTGCGCAAACTGTTGGCGCTATATAAATCCTGTATAATAATAATAATAATAATAATTTACTAAAGGCAGGTTGTTCACATTTCGGTGAAATTTTCCTTTAGGGCTCATTTACACTTGCTTCAAAACATGGCTTCGAACATGCTTTTTGAAAGCTCCCTGAATGCCAGTCAAAACACCTGTCCCTAAATAAAATGGTTAGCTTACAGTCCTGTGTACACCTTATGTTTACTTTGCTTTGCTTTAGCTTCACTTCAAAAATTATACCCCATGTGGCTTTAGTGGTGCTTCAAAGCATCTTCAAAGCCTCCATCAAAGTCCATGACAAAGCTTGCTTGAAGCACCTACAGCTTTTGAGAGGCTTTAATTCAGCTTTAAAAAAGCACCACTAAGCATCAAAACACATCAAAACACATCAAAAAAACATTTGAAGCGGTAGGCGCTTGAAGTCGAAGCAAGTGTAAATGAGCTTTAATTTACAGAATGTGGTGAAATTTCACTTTACAAAGAATACTCAATTATGTGCAAGGAACTTAAAAAGAAAAAAGAACAGCGTTTTACTTGATTGATTGATGGAGGTCAACAAAGCTTCACCTCATTCACCAAGATAAGGAAAAATTCCCTTGCGAATTGAACAGCCAATTTTACCTTTTAGTAAATCAACTCTTTGGATGGATAGGATTATTCTAGAGTTTCAAGTGTGCTTTTAAAGAATAATTCCAGGCATGTTATACACAGTTACATTTGTCCAGCAATGTGGAGCAGTATAACTATGGATATATCATACCTGATCAATGCTGCAAGAAGCCGAAAATCACTGAAGTAGACACCACTACTCCAGTGATCTACACTTGCTTCTTGGTCTCATGCTGAGCGGCCAGCCTAATGCCTTGTGGATACAATAGGTTGGACATTTGGCACGTGCATCATTCAGAGAATGCAAAGAGTTCTCTAACTGGACGACGTGGAGAGCTTGATGTCATAGAAAACTTTGCATTTAATCAAAACATGCAAATCATTTCTCTGAATTGCCCCTGACCCGAGCAACCAATCTCCTGAGTTCATAATGCAGAGGGCACCCGCTCAGTATGGGACCTGGAAGCAAGTGGAGATTACTGGAGTAGCAGTATCTACTTCAATGATTTCCAGCTTCTAGTGGCATCAGCCAGGTATGACCTAAACATAGTTACATTGGTCGACAATGGACAAGGTTCCTGGAAGAGGACATGAGGTATGAGCAATAAAGCAGACACTGGGGTGTAGTGTAGTGTAGTGTAATAAAGCCTTTAGCCCTCTCTGGATGTTTATTGGAAAAGTCAGTTATTGGCTGTAAAAGCTAATATATAATAATGCATGGAGGGTATGATCTATGAGCCTAGCAAGCTGAGGGGCAGAGTTACAAATGTAGGTTGCCATTGTCTGGAATTGGCTAGCTAAAACAATATCAAACTACATAGAGGTGAGGGGTCAAGCAGCTTTCCTTCTGAACACGCTTGGGTAACAGAAATCGTGTGCATAATTGGCGGGCAAAATGTGCGCTGTGTGTTTGAGTTGCATTCATCCTGAATGACACCCGAAATGTAGTGCTATTTTGAGACGCAAAAATGCACACGTAAAATGGCATCCGGTTCAGGGCCAAATTATGTCCCTGAGCTTTTTTTGCCACAGCAAACGCACATAGAGCAGCCCATTCAGGTCAATGTGCTGTCCTATATGCGACGCGTGGAATTACGTGAGAATTGCTTACACAAAATCACGAGCAGGAATACAAGTTCCCGTGACACGCAGTGTGAACGGGGCCTAATGTTTTGTTCTAGTTGATAAATAATTATACAGTATATTGCTTTTCAGCAGAGAAAATGTGAAGACCTCTACTGAGAATCTGTCTGTAATTTTGCTGCTCCTGAAAAGAGATTTCATTCAGTGTTAAAGCGGAGTTCCACCCTAAAATTATACTTGCCTCCATCTTCTTGCTCCGGGTCACATGAAAAACAAATGGATAATCGCAATTTTTTTTTTTTTTTAATTACCTTGTTTAGAAGAAAATATACTTACCTTACTTCCTCTTCCTCCCCTCGGCGGCCACGGCGATTCATCACTTCCTGGCTTGCAATGATTCCTGGGAGCTGAACGTCATCGCTCCCAGGAATCAATCGCCTGCACCGGCCCCAACGTCAGTTCCGGTGCAGGCGCCGTCATACCTTGCTAAACAGCTTCTGGGCATGCCCAGAAGCTGTGCAGGGATGATGCTGCGGCACCGGAAGTGACGGCGGGGCCGGTGCAGTGCATCGTGGGACCGAAGAAGATGGGATAGGACACAGAAGAGGATCGCCCTGGCTTCAAGCTGCCGACACCTGAGATGGCAGCGCTGAAGAATAAATTTTCAAGGAAAGTATTTCTTCTAAAAGGTAAGTGCAACCCGGGACAGATGAGAGGCTAGCCATTGTGGAATGCACTAGCCCTGACTGTCCCGGGGGTATTTTTATTAAAAAAAAATGTTCCCAGGGTGGAACTCCGCTTTAAGTCACCAGCTTCACTGTCCTCTGTGCAACCAGTTTGTTTTAGATAAAAGGTTTATTCTAGGGTGAAATGTGCATCTATTTGTTTTATCCATATATATATCCACATACTGCTGGAGAAGTAACTCCCGATCTCTCAATGGATTCCAGTGATAAACTTTTAACTATGTTAAAAAGGGTAAGCAACAATGGGTCTTGTGAATAATGGTTGAGGAAGGTAAAGTGGAAGTAGTAGCCTAGAGCAACCAACCCGTTTTTACGTGCTTCAGTGCCCTATGTCACATTACAGTGACAGTGGAAATTGTTCCCTCCATAGAGCAGTCTGAGCTCACAGCACTGCTGTGGGACTTCAACAGACTTGTCCTCTCCACGCTGAGCAGAGAATGTGTACAGCCCCTTGGACATCCATTACTTCCAATGCACACCAATGGCAGAAATATACGGTAAGAAAATTGTCCAAAAAATGTAGCTTACTGAATGATCGACTGACTTTCTCTTAGTTAATGACCTGGCTGTTATAGCCGATATTGATATTGTGAACAACCGATTTTTCTATGCGGTGGTATGAAGGTCATCTGAAAAAAAAAATCTATCAAGCACTATCATACATGAGTGCAAATTGAAGGTGACCTGGATGTTTATGTCCAAGAAATTTCCTAAACACACACGTATGTAGATGCTTCCACTTCGGAGTCTGCAAAGCATCTAATATCCCCGATTAATAGGCCCCAATACTAGTACCGGTACCTGCAATGAACACTGCATCACTTTCACTTGTACGTTGAGATGTCAACACTGTACAAAATTTGATTTCTTGTCAACATAATTTTTTAGATTGGTTAATGTAGGCACCGGTCGGTCGATTTTTTTCTATTTCTGTATTCGTCCCATAAGTCGCTCTCTTTCACACACACACCACTGGACACAATTTTTGGGACCAGATTCTGCTGTCCATCTTTACATACAGTATTATTCTTTTTACGGTAGTTTAAATATCTTTATATATGTATTATGTAATTGTCTATTTATATGGCACAAAATAATTGGTTGCTTTAAAATGCAGGATTTAAAATAAAGGATAAGTAGAGGTTAAAAAAAAAAAAAAGTTCTCTTTCTTGCCTCTTAGTATTCTGTGCTAAAAGGCGTCTTTGTATTAGCACACATTTGCTACTCCAGAGGAACCCTTGAGAATATTTTCATTTGTCAGGGAACCTCTGCTGAAACCAGTTTATCGGCGCAGGGTTGTGATGGACAGAATGCCATCCTCACTGAAGACTTAGGCCCCTTTCACACTTATGCAACGCCATTTTACCGCGATTTTGCCACGCGATTTTGACGCGACTTTGCCGCGATTTTGATGTGATTTTGAAAGCAATAGCTATGGCTATATACCTCAAAACGCATTAAAATCGTGTCAAAGTAGTGCAGGAACTACTTGAAGTCGGTGCGACTTCAAAATGCACTGATATGAATGGGGCTCATTGAAAATAATGGAAAACGACTTGTCATGCGATTTTGCGGTCCAAAATTGCAGGATAAGTCGCACTAGTGTGAAAGGGGCCTAAAACAACAAAAAATCATTGGTGTAATGCTGCTGGCTCTTCAAAGTGATGTTGGCCCCAGAATTATATAGACCTCATATAATGGAAAGTCAAGGAACCCCTAACATTCACTGGAGGAACTCCAATTGAGAATGGCTGCTCTATACTAAAAGCCAGTATGCCTCTTTTTAGCTGGGGATCCCGTGATTCCACTGAGAAAAAAAAGAAGTGTCTCAATAAAAAGTTTGGTATCAGTTGTGAATATGTACAGTGCTCAGCATAAATGAGTACACCCTTTTTGAAAAGTACGATTTTAATCAGTATCTCAATGAACACAAGAACAATTTCCAAAATTTTGACAAAACTGAGTTTTAAGAACGTTTAGCTCATTACATGAAAGTAAGGTTGGTAATATTACAAAATCTTCAGTTTTACTCAATTTAGTTGATGTAAAAATGAATACATTCCACAACAAAAACTACTACATCTAGGATTTTGTATGACCTCCATGATTTGTAAGGACTGCACCAAGTCTTCTAGGCATGGAATGAACATGTTTGCAACATCTACCTTTTTCAATTCTTCATTAACAACCTCTTTTAGAGCTTGGTTAGTGGATGGAGAATGATGCTCAACTCGTCTCTTCAGAATTCTCCATAGGTGTTCATTTGGATTTAGATCAGAAGAAATACTTGCCCACTGAATCACTTTCACCCTGTTCTTCAGAAATGTAACAGTGGCCTTAGATGTGTGTTTTGGATCATTGTCATGTTGGAAAAGTGCATGACAACCAAAGGCACAGAGTGATGGTAGCATCTTCTCTTTCAACCTAGAGCAGTACATCTGTGAATTAATGATACCATCAGTGAAATGCAGCTTCCCGATAGCAGCAGCACTCATGCAGCCCCACAGAAGGAACCACCATGTTTCACTGTAGGCACCATGCATTTTTCTTTGTACTCCTCACCTTTTAGTGATGCCATACAGTTTTGAAGCCATCAGTTCCAAAAACATTTCTCTTGGTCTCATCATTCCAGAGTACAGAGTCCCAGTAGTCTTCTTTTTCAGCATGGGTCCTGGCAAATTCTAGGTGGGCTTTTTGTGCATGGGCTTTAGGAGAGGCTTCCTTATTGGACAACACCTATGCATGCCATTGCTCTGCGACGTACACTGTGTAGTCAAACAATCTCCCCAATTTGGCTTTCTACTTATTTAGCTAACTGCAGTGAACTTGCATGGTGATTTTCTTCAACCCTTCTCATCAGAAGATGCTCCTGTCGAGGTGTTCACTTCCGTGGACAGCCTGGACATCTCTGTTGCAGTTCCATCAATTTTTGTATCACTTTTGCTACAGTATTCTGACTAATAAGAAAAGCGTTGCTGATCTTCTTGTAGCCTTCACCTTTCTTGTGTAAAGAAATTATTTTTTTTCTCAGGCTTTGTGACATTTCTCTTCCATGTGGGGCCATTGCTAACAGCATGAAATGGAAAGGGGTTTTCTTTCTTAAGGCCCCTTTCACACGTACGGTCTGGTCCGTTCAGTTCTTCAGTTCAGTCACGTCAAAATGTATCAGTCTTCCATCCGTTTTTTTTATCCATTTTTCATCCGGTTTTCATCAGTTGTCATCCATTTTTCGTCAGTTGTTATCCGTTTTTCATCAGTTGTTATCTGTTTTTCATCCGTTGTCATCCGGTTTTCGTCCGATCCGAAACGGATGACAACGAAAGATAATCCGTTAACATCCGTTTTCATTCGCTTCCGTCAATGTCTGTTTTTTTGAACAGATGAATGCCCTATTTTTCATCCATCAAAAAAACGGATCGGCCGAAAAACGGATGACAATGGATGAAAAACGGATGACAATGGATGAAAAACGGATGACAACGGATGAAAAACGGATAACAACTGACGCAAAACGGATGACAACTGACGAAAAACGGATGGAAAACTGATACATTTTGACGTGACTGAACTGATGAACTGAACGGACGTATGTGTGAAAGGGGCCTAAGTAATACCCTTTTATAATCAACTGTCTGCTTGGAGACCTGTTTAATTAAGAATTAGACTCACCTGTAGTTAAATTCTTGTTAATTAGGATTTTGTTGTCTTAAAATATAGCTAAGATTTCATTGGGGTGTATTCATTTTTGCAACATGGTCTTGAATGAATTTGTTAGGAAAAATATTTTTTTGTGTGTGCAAATTAACAAATCTTGGTTACAATCAATGGCCTGCATTTGTGGGAGTATTTTGTAGTATAGTGACCCATAGAAAATGTTGATTCTGAAAGGAAAGAATGTTTGACAAATCTGTTGGGGTGTACTCATTTATTCTGAGCACTGTAGGTGTTTTGGAATCTGTTGTCTACATTTTTTAAAACTTTCTATAATTTCATAAATCTGGTTATGAGCAATAGTTAAAGCAAGCTTTGCTGTACCATGCATAGTTGCACGTTCTATAGGTTCAGGTGTACCTGTGGTCACTGCTCAATTTGTCCAAATATCTCACTCATTCAAATGTAATTTGTGTTCAAATGTAAGTAGTTTAGTTTAATTTTTCTGCGAGAAGCTTAGTAAAAGTAAAAGGAATAAGGAGTTAACCTGCATTCCATTTCTTTTGGGTGTAACCCTTGCGCAATTTATATCAACAGTCTAAACATTCTCTTCTTCCATTCCCAGATAAGATGTTCTGCTGTAGCTAACGTGTCAAACATTACACAAAGGCTATAGAAGGTTTCTGCTGCACGTTGGAATTCATTTGTACTATGTGTTAATTCTAGGGCCTAATTGGACAAAAAAAGGTCTATAAAATAATTACAAACAAAATCTGCTAACTGTAGAAAAAGCTAATTGTGCATACATACTTTCTTTACCATACTTTTATTAAAGATTTAAAAAAAAAAATGCAAACCTCAAAATAGGGCCCCATCCATTTTCTGTCAATATAGAAACAAGTACATTGGTGCATGATCCAACATGGTCAGTGAAAACCGTACAGAAAAAGGAAAACAGAATGCTAAGAAACTAGGAGCTCTGCAATATACTAGCAGTGTCAGTTGTTAAGGCTACATTCACACCTGAGTGTAGCGTTTTCGTGCGTTTTTTACAGCGATTTTACAGGCGTTTTTTGTGCAGGCGTTTTTAGATTGAATAGATACCAATGGAAAACGCCTGTAATCTGCCCAAAAAAGAAGCTCATGTACTTTTTTGAGCGTTGGGCGTTTTGCTCACAGCGTCAAAACGCTCAGATGTGAACAGGGGCCATTGAAATGAATAGGATTTGTCTTGTTGGGCAAGACATCCAGACACCCCTTATTTGGAACTAGCTGTGTCCTGATGGGGGCAGGACCACACATTTGAGTAATCGGGAAGACTGTATGGAAAATAAGCAATTGCGGAAAAGGTTTCTCTTCGTCAACATATAGCAATAAACAATGGCTGAGAAATGAAGGACCATTGGTCCCAAGTAATCATGTCGTTAGGTAAACAGTTATCAACGTACTGCTTGGAGATGCGATATACCTTATTTCTGTAAGGTCCCTTTTACACGGGCTTTCCGATCAGGTCCGTTGTCAGTTTTTCAGGTGGACCTGATCGGATGCTCCATTCACCCAGTGGCGTACCTAGAGCATTTGGCACCCGGGGCGGATCCTATATCTGGCACCCCCCCCCCACTTTAAAATGTAAAAACACCCACAAAAAATGTAATGTTTTCAAGAATATTTTTTGCACAAATTTCACAGCCCCCCATCACAGTGCCCCTTGCAGTCTGCCCTCCGTCTCTCTAATCACAGTTCCCCCTTTTGCACTCTCTGCCTCCCCTGCACAGTCCTCCCTTCAGCATAGATAGATAGCTAATCTTAGCAATGTGTTTAAGTTTGAGTAAGAGATTGGAGACTTGCTAAAGGAGATATTCAGAGACTACAGACATGATACAGGAGATGGTCAGAGACTGCAGACGTGATACAGGAGATGGTCAGAGACTGCAGACGTGATACAGGAGATGGTCAGAGACTGCAGACGTGATACAGAAGATGGCCAGAGACTGCAGACATGATACAGGAGATGGTCAGAGACTGCAGACATGATACAGGAGATGGTCAGAGACTGCAGACATGAAACAGGAGATGGTCAGAGACTGAGGACATGATACAGTAGATGGTCAGAGACTACAGACATGATACAGGAGATGGTCAGAGACTGCAGACGTGATACAGGAGATGGTCAGAGACTGCAGACATGATACAGGAGATGGTCAGAGACTGCAGACATGATACAGGAGATGGTCAGAGACTGCAGACATGATACAGGAGATGGTCAGAGACTGCAGACATGATACAGTAGATGATCAGAGACTGCAGACATGATACAGGAGATGGTCAGAGACTGAGGACATGATACAGGAGATGGTCAGAGACTGAGGACATGATACAGTAGATGGTCAGAGACTACAGACATGATACAGGAGATGGTCAGAGACTGCAGACATGATACAGGAGATGGTCAGAGACTGCAGACATGATACAGGAGATGGTCAGAGACTGCAGACATGATACAGGAGATGGTCAGAGACTGAGGACATGATACAGTAGATGGTCAGAGACTACAGACATGATACAGGAGATGGTCAGAGACTGCAGACATGATACAGGAGATGGTCAGAGACTGCAGACGTGATACAGGAGATGGTCAGAGACTGCAGACATGATACAGGAGATGGTCAGAGACTGCGGACATGATACAGGAGATGGTCAGAGACTGCAGACATGATACAGTAGATGATCAGAGACTGCAGACATGATACAGGAGATGGTCAGAGACTGAGGACATGATACAGGAGATGGTCAGAGACTGAGGACATGATACAGTAGATGGTCAGAGACTACAGACATGATACAGGAGATGGTCAGAGACTACAGACATGATACAGGAGATGGTCAGAGACTGCAGACGTGATACAGGAGATGGTCAGAGACTACAGACATGATACAGTAGATGCTCAGAGGACATGATAGAAGATAGAAGAGCACTAGGGGGGCCGGAGAGCACAGACGAAGCACAGACGAAGCAGAGAGCACTGGAGGTGCTGAAGGGCACGGTGGGGGGGGGGGGGGAACTGGAGAGAATTAAGAGAGGGTTTGGAAAGCATTGTAGGGGGGTTGGAAGGTGCAGGGGGTGGAGAGCACTGGGGGGACAGGGAGCACTTGGGGGGGCGAGCAGGGAAAACCAGGGGGGTGGAGAGCACTGGGGGGACAGGGAGCACTTAGGGGGGTGGGCAAGGAAAATCAGGGGGGTGGAGAGCACTGGGGGGACAGGGAGTACTTGGGGGGCGAGCAGGGAAAATCAGGGGGGTGGAGAGCACTGGGGGGACAGGGAGTACTTGGGGGGCGAGCAGGGAAAATCGGGGGGGTGGAGAGCACTGGGGGGACGGGGAGCACTTGGGGGGCGAGCAGGGAAAATCAGGGGGGTGGAGAGCACTGGGGGGACAGGGAGCACTTAGGGGGGAGGGAGAAAGCACTGTGGGGAGTTGAAGAGCATTGGGGGGGGGCTAAAGAACAGGGGGGGGTCTAGTGCACTGGGGGGAGAGGGGCTAAAAGCACTGAGGGAGGGATTAGGAGCACTGGAGAAGGTTAAGAACTTTGGGGGGCCAGCAAAAGAAGTTGTATAGGAGGGGGATGGGGCAGCTGCATATAGATGAATTGATCTTTCCCTATTCTTCCTGCAGGAGGGAGAGGAGGACAATCAGTTATTCAGCAGGAAGCTGCAGGAAGAATACAGAAAGATGAATTCCTATATATGTAGCAGCCCCATCCCCCTCCTATCCAGCACACACTTTTGCAATGGGCACTCACCTTCTTCCCGCCGAGGCTCCGCCCCTTATTCCCGCCGCGGCTCCGCCCCCTTATTCCCGCCACGGCTCCGCCCCCTTATCCCCGCCGTGGCTCCGCCCCCCATTAGCAGCACGGATTGAAGGAGCTGCCAGCCACTGCAGCTGCCTTCACACTGCGGGATCTGTCTGACTCTGGACACACCGGGCAGGACACCGGCTGACACCCCCCAGTGAGTGGCACCCGGGGCGGGCCGCACCCCCGCCCCCCCCCATTGGTACGCCACTGCATTCACCCATTCATGGAGCGGCAGATGTCTGCTAACAATTGCTGCTATCTGATCTGATCCTATCCGCCAAATCCAGACGGATGGAAACCCTATTTTCCATCCACCTGGAGGATCGGTTTGGATGAAAACTGACAGGCGGTCCGTTTGCATTCGATCCCCCATAGAGGAGAGCAGGAATCTGACAGGTCTGCCTCTGCAAAGTAAGCGGAGATGGGCCAGTCATCTGCTTGGTCAGCGGGGATCAGCGGATCAATACCCGCTGAGCAAAACTGAGTCCTCCGGGTGTAAAGCCCGTGTGAAAGCTTAGAGGACTTTTCAGCTAGGGCTTTTGAACTAGCAGGAACAGAGCAACCTTCTTCAAAACAAAAGAACAGGATGCTGCTCCCGTTTTAAAGAGGTTGTAAACTCAGTTACATTTTTTTTTTTTTTTTTTTTTACAAGCTGAAAGAGAAACACCTAATGAGCTAGTATGCATCGCATACTAGCTCATTATGAAATACTTACCTTAGAACGAGCCCCCGCCGTGCCGCCCGCTTACCTCTATGACGGGCGACATGTCCAGTCGCCCGTCTTCCGGGATCGTGGCATCCGGCCATCTGATTGGCCTTGAGCCGCGGTGACGTCACTCCTGCGCACGCGCGCGGGAGCCGACGGTGATGGCACGGGGCTTTGAAGGAACGGCACAAGCGGCCGTTCCTTCAGAGTGCATGCGCCAGTGACGTCACTGGCTGCATGTAAGGTAAATATCTCCTAAACGGTACATGTTTAGGAGATATTTACAGTACCTATAGGTAAGCCTTATCATAGGCTTACCTATAGGTAAAAGTGTCCGAGGAGGGTTTACTTCCTCTTTAAGTATATTAAAAAAAAAAAAAAAAAAAAAGGGAGGGGGAGGGGAGAGGAAAGGACGGAGGAGTTAAAGAGAAAGGGGCAGAAGAAGAGAGAAAGAGGAAGCAATCTGTGTCCCGGGGGTTCACTATGGATAGTGAATACATATTTTCATCTGGGAATTGTATCACTGGTGGGATATTCATATGCAAGACTGACCATCACCACAATTTTTGCCTAGCAAAAGTTGTGAAGGCCTCCACAGAAACACATTTTTTTACTTGACATGCAAATCCATGCGTTGTGGAACGCATCTGATATTGCATCAGTGTGAACCAGGTCTAAACACTTCAGGCATTTCTGTTTTGGCTAACAGAAAACAAATTTCTCCTGTTACATTGTTAAACATCCTTCCTAAATCTGCTTCCTGGTTTTTCTGTGTGGTATTGTAGTATCTTGTGCCAATTTTTTTTATGGCCCCTTGATATTACTACAGTTCTTGTAATTGGCATCACTGGGTCATATAAGTTCCTTTGGGCCCTCACAAGACTGTTTGTTTTTTTTGACAGGCCTGAGGTTACTAGAAGGAGGAGACTAGTTGTGGGGTATGCAAAGCATGCAAAAACGCACTAAAACACTTGTGTTGCTCATATTCAGGCACTCTTATTGAAGTCTATGGAGCTCAAAATGCACAATTTTGCCTGAAAAAAAACTCAAACTTTTTTTTTTTTGGGCACCAAAGGCAGCAAAATGCTCAGGTATGAACGGCACCATCCAATATAATGGGAATCATGGTGTGTATACGGCCCTTGCACGGGTGTAAGTATGCAGTATGCCCATGTTACCGAGGCCTAAAAAAACAGTTCTGGCTGCAATAATTAAGCCCCGTACACACGTAGCGATTGTTGGCCGTAAATATTCGGCCGCCGAACGATTGGCCGATTGTCGGCTTGTTAGTATGATGCTTCCGACAACCGACAGCGACTTTTCGGCCGCACAGAATCTGTTGTGCAGGCATTAAAATTTTTGTTGGCCGACACCAGAACGGCCGATTGTTCGCCAGTCAGTACAGAATTCAGCCGACAAACAGCAGGTTAGCAAGACTGGGCATGCTCAGAAAAGAAAAAACACACGTAAAGTTAACCATCACATGACATCACTTCTGCAGTCGGCTGTTGTTGGCCGACAAAATTCGTGTGCAGTCTTTAGCACTTTTCAACCGACAGGACAGCACCGGACAAAAGACGGCCGATCGTTCGGCCGACATTCGGTACGTGTGTACAGGCCCCTTTCACACGGGCTTTTACGATCTGATCCGCCTGTCAGTTTTTCAGGCAGACGAAATCGGATGCTCCATGCAGCCCTATGGAGCGGCGCTAACACCTGCTGCTATCCGATCCGATCCTGTCCGTGAAATCTTGATGGATGGAAACCCTATTTTCCATCCGTCTGGAGGATTGGATCGGATGAGAACGGACAGGCGGTCCATTCTCATCCAATCTCCCCATGGAGGAAAGCAGGGATCTGACGGCTCTGTCTCTGTACACAAAGCGGAGACTATGTTGTCATCCGCCTGCTCAGCGGGGATCGGCGGATCAATCCCCAGCTGAGCAGAATGGACTCCGTCGGGCGCACCGCCTGTGTGAAAGGAGCCTTACTATGTTGTGGTGCTGTCAACTGCAGTAAGTACTTTTAACCATTCTTAGCCTGCATTTACACCTGAGCAGAGCATATACCCGGTCATTTTGAAGTCTTTTAATTCAGGCGTTTTAAAAAAGTGTTTTTGCACATGTCAAGCTTCTAGAAAAGGGATCAGCAACCAGTAGATTGCTGACAGGTGATTGGTAGATCCACAATTCCAGAGCATCAGAGTGCGACGCAGAGGCACTACTTGTAAAGTTGGAGCTGTAGTAGGAAGCAAGAGCTGTATAAGCTGATACCTCCTCTGTAGTGCTGGCTCCTGTCCCATGTGGAGGGATACCAACTGTACTTCAGAGTGGTGCCAGCAGAAGGAAAGAAGACATCTTCAGGTCGTGGTAAAGCAATATACTGGGCATAATAGTATAAGGCTGCTTTCACACTGATGCAATGCGGTTCACCCATACCGCAGGTGCAGTGCTTTGTACCTGAAGCTTTCCTGTGGGTTTGCTGCGCTTAGTCATTGACTTCTGTTATATCCTGCGGGTTTGCTGCGCTTAGTCATTGACTTCTATTATATCCTGCGGGTTTGCTGCGCTTAGTCATTGACTTCTATTATATCCTGCGGGTTTGCTGCGCTTAATCACTGACTTCTATTATATCCTGCGGGTTTGCTGCGCTTAGTCACTGACTTCTGTTATATCCTGCGGGTTTGCTGCGCTTAGTCATTGACTTCTGTTATATCCTGCGGGTTTGCTGCGCTTAGTCATTGACTTCTGTTATATCCTGCGGGTTTGCTGTGCTTAGTCATTGACTTCTATTATATCCTGCGGGTTTGCTGCGCTTAGTCACTGACTTCTGTTATATCCTGCGGGTTTGCTGCGCTTAGTCATTGACTTCTGTTATATCCTGCGGGTTTGCTGCGCTTAGTCATTGACTTCTATTATATCCTGCGTGTTTGCTGCGCTTAATCACTGACTTCTATTATATCCTGCGGGTTTGCTGCGCTTAGTCATTGACTTTTATTATATCCTGCGGGTTTGCTGCGCTTAGTCACTGACTTCTGTTATATCCTGCGGGTTTGCTGCGCTTAGTCATTGACTTCTGTTATATCCTGCGGGTTTGCTGCGCTTAGTCATTGACTTCTATTATATCCTGCGGGTTTGCTGCGCTTAGTCACTGACTTCTATTATATCCTGCGGGTTTGCTGCGCTTAGTCATTCTATTATATCCTGCGGGTTTGCTGCGCTTAGTCACTGACTTCTATTATATCCTGCGGGTTTGGTGCCCTTTCTGAATGCAGGTGTTTTGGTGCGCTTCCAGAAAGTGCACATCAAGCAGGTTATAATAGAAGTCTATGGGAAAGCACAGCTAACCCAGTAAAGTTGCAAGTAAACTGCACTACACTGGTGGTGCATGTAAACCGCAGCACATCAGTGTGAAAGCAGCCTTATAGGGGGCTTAGAACAGTAAGGGTTCATTTACATCTGCAGTTTGGGGGGT
The DNA here is from genome assembly GCF_965119305.1 of Pelophylax lessonae. Lineage (NCBI taxonomy): Eukaryota > Metazoa > Chordata > Amphibia > Anura > Ranidae > Pelophylax > Pelophylax lessonae. The sequence goes on from NC_138769.1 coordinate 512,958,560, forward strand.
GATAAAACCCCATAGTTAAAGGGATTGTAACAGCAGAAGGTTTTTTTTTTCTTAATGCATTCTACTCATAGACCTCTGCTCTATGAGAGTGCCATTGAGAATTAATGGAGGCCATGTGTGTCTGCTAAATAGCCGTGTAGTTTGCCTGTGGGTGTGGCAATGTATGCGATTTACGCACATTCACAAACCCGTATATCTGAGCCTAGCCTAACTGTGCGCCCTGATCTGCTTAAACACCTTTCGCGGGCAAATATTGACGTTGTAAAAGATATTTGCATAGGGCTGGTCTGGATGTACCGGATTTGAAGGGTTACTGTAGTAGAATAAAGAGAAGACACAGTTTGTGTTTGTAAACCTTGGGACGTGTACTTTGGGAGCCCATTAACAATTCATATTTTGTGTTTAGCGTGCCGTCTGCCTTGTGTTTTGTAATGTGTTCACAGTGCGTTGTTGGCATCATTTTCTTTATTTCACTACAAAAATCTTTATTTTAATATGCAAACATTTTCCTTGACATTTATTCATACTCTGAGGCATTTACGCAGATTTATGCACTTTTCAGTGCACAAAGACGCATGTAGCTGTAAAAGCCCTTTCACACTAAGGCGCTTGGAAACTGCTCATAAAACGCTGAGCGCTTTTGCGTCGCTTTTCATGTGCATTTCAGGCGATAGCTGTGCACTTTTTTTTAAAGGACAGATGACTAAAAAACTGCTTCAAGAACCATTTTGAGGCACTTTTGAAGCACTTTTCAGGCGCTTTATATGTGCTCTATTCATTTCAATTGAGAGAGGCGTTTTGAGGCACTTTTTTTAACGCTCCAAACATGCTCCAAAGATGCTGTTTGCAGGAAGTTTTGCAGGCGCTTTTTAGCGCCAAATCGCTTGAAAGGCGACTCAGTGTTTAAGGACTTGCACTGCAATGCAACACCTAGGCTCATTTGAGTATATTGTTGCTACTGTACATGTGTTTGGAATGCGTTTAGAAATACACCTGACTGCATCTGGTGTGAATAAGCCCCAAGGATTGAAAAGAAATAGGGCATGTATATGCCCTCCATTTCCCTATGGGTTAGTGACAGGGCAGATTAGGTTAATAGGTACATTAGAATATTATAGGTACAGGCTGTGAGGGAACAGGTCAAATGAACTTTTGACCTGTTTTTTTCAAAGTTATATGCTTTTCCCGCTCAGGGGGTCTGTATCTAGGCAGTTTAGGCGCCCCTCTGTCTCTTCCCGCCCGTTATTTTCTCTGTATCTAGGGGGATTTGAGGCATTGACCCGCTTCCCACCCTATTTTGCCACTCTAAGGGGGCTAGCTGGTTCAGACTGGTCCTCATTTAGGGCTATTTAAGGGGGCTCATTGCCGCCTAATTCTCAGTCCACCTCAGAGAAGCAAGAAGAACCTACTTTGTTTCTCACCCCCTTCCCCCTTGGCTGTCGCGGCCAAAGTTTGTTATTTGTGGGTCACCTTTGCGTTTTGCAAAGGGGGACTTATATGTATTGTATTTTGACGTTGGATAAATTTTATCTTGGATGTTATTTATTACCGCCTGGATCGTGGTGATCGGGTGTGTTATAGGGCTCTTTCACACGGGCGTTCCGATCAGATCCGCCTGTCAGTTTTTTAGGCGGATCTGATCGGATCCCCATTCAGCCCTATGGAGCAGCGGATGTCAGTGGTGACATGTCCGCTGACACCCGCTGCCATCCGCATCCGATCCTGTCCGTGAAATCCAGACGGATGGAAACCCTATTTTCCATTCGTCCTGGGGATCGGATGGGATGGGATCGGATGAGAGCGAACAGGCGGTCCGCTCTCATCTGATCCCCGACAGAGAGCAGCAGGGGCTGTGACACCTCCCTCTCCGCACTGCAAGCGGAGACGGAGCTGTCATCTGCCGGCTCAGCGGGGATCGGCGGATCGATCCCCGCTGAGCAGCACGGATCCGCCTACGGAGGCGGACCGTGTGAAAGAGCCCATAGTATTATGTATATTACTGTGTTTTTTAAAAGTTATTTATTTATTATTATTAAAACAAATAATAAACGGCCGCGGCCTTAATATTTTTATCCAAGCAGAAGGTGTGTGTCTAATTTATTTATTTAAGTTTAGTATATTTATTTAAGCATTTAGAGGTGATCCGGTCTACTAACCCATAATGCTGCGATAATAACTGAAAATATATACTGTATGAAAACCACTATTAGCCAGAGCTGTACATTTTATATTAAAGTGATTTGCTGCTCACGTAGCCGGTAAGAACAAATGGAGGAATTCCGTAAACGTTCTGCTTGTAGTCAGACTGACTCTTCACGTGCTTGTTTACACAGCCAGCAATGCATGACTCCTGACTGGTGAGTATGGACAGGCTTTTCTTGATCTAAGTGTCCTTTTTATTAGGACTGACAGGTATGGCCTGATAGTTTTGTGGTGTCCTTGTCATTCTAGTTAAACAGAAAAATCTCTGGTGATATTTAAAGAGATTTATGAAAGTATCATATGACCGACAGATTTTTTATTTTTTTTCCCAAGACTCAAGGGCAAAAACATTTCTTGATCAGCTGCCCAAATAGAGGAGTTGATGTTTTCCAGAGTTCTGGTTTCTTAGCCAACTAACATTTGAGATATTAGGCAGATTTAATGATATCATTGTTGAGCCTAGAGGAGGCAGTTACCAGAAGTAACACACAAGTTGCTGTCAAACACACGCTACACGTGCTTTATGTAGCAGGATGACGCAATACCCCACACAATTGACATATGCCTTTGAGGCCCTGTTCACATACAAGCGACGCTACTTCCCGGGGCGACCTCCGAGGTCGCGGTGCGAGCAGCGCGCCGCGACCTCGGAGCGGCCGGCACGAACTTCATAACATTGAATTCTATGACGGTCACTCCGGGTCGCCCCAAAGAAGCTCCGGACCCTTTTTCTAAGTCGGAGTGACTTTTGTCGCTCCTATTAGAACGGGTCCGCAGCTTCCCTATGGAAGGCGACCTACGGCGACCTGTGAGGCGACCAGGTCGCCTCACAGGTCGCCTTAGTGTGAACGGGGACTCAGAGTTACACACTTTCTCATTCTAAGTTGGGTTGAAACCTAAAAAAGTGGTACATCAAATCTGCTCTTTTTTTTTTTTTTTTTTTTTTTAAATCTATACATGGTTTTTGTATTATTATTTGTATATTTTTTTGTTAACCTATTTTTTGTCATAGTATAGATCTAGGTTTGTCCCATGCATGTTTGAAACCACTTAGGGTCCTTTCACACTATCCGCCTTGCGATCAGCTCCGTTCTCTGCTGAGCAGGGATCGATCCACCGATCCCCGCTGAGCAGGCAGATGGCAGCTCCCTCTCCGCACTGTATGCGGAGAATGAGGTGTCAGAGCCCTGCTGCTCTTTATGGGGAATCGGATGAGAGCAGACCGCCTGTCCGCACTCATCCGATCCCATCCTATCTGATCCCCTGGACGGATGAAAAATAGGGTTTCCATCCGTCCAGATTTCACGGACAGGATCGGATGCGGATGGCAGCGGGTGTCAGCGGACATGTCTTCGCTGACATCCGCTGCCCCATAGGAATGCATGGAGGATCCGATCATATCCGCCTAAAAAACTGACAGGCAGATCTGATTGAATCGTTCGTGTGAAAGGAGCCTCAAGGCCCGTACACACGATAAGAAAATCTGTAGGGAAAATTCGTCCGACGACCGATCTGTCGATTTTCGCATTGTTAGTATGGTGCTTTCGACAGCCGACTCCAACTTTTCGGCTGACTAAATCCTGATGTGCAGGCTATATAATTTCTCTTACGTCCTCTGACAGTCGCCGCCCACTCATACAGTCTTCACTACTGGGTATTGGTCTTATCCACAGGAGTAAGCTAGGCAGAAGATTTTGTTAGAAAACATTCACAAAACCTTGTATAGACACACCTACAGGGGGGCTAGCAGCATTCCCAATCCAGTTTGTCTTTTGCCTAGTTAGGAGTAGGCAGGCTTCCCTTGGCTGGGGCTGCTGTCTCAGCCTTTCTTATTTTTTATTTCTGAAAAAGTGATTTTTCTTTACACTGATAGCTTTTTATTTGTTCCTGCGCTTAGTTAGTCAGACTTCGGAAGACTACAGCGTTTGTGGAGCTGGGAATCGCACTGGTTATCCTAGAGCCTTACGGAATCCCAGCCTGCCATCGAGCGTTAACAGGCTATGCGTACGCCCAGGCCTTGCAAACGACATGTCCCTGTCTTTATGGATAAGCCTGCGAAGGGGCTACTTCGCTGGGATGTCTCAACTGCGGTACGCCGCGTGTTGCTAGCGTCCTGGTCGGCTGATGGTAACCCCACCCAGAGTGGGGGGCTTCCTGTCACAGAGCGGTACCCACGTTTCGCTGGACCGGTGAGTACCATGCTACCCCTCTGTCTATGGCATTATCTTTCGGGGGGTGTATGTGGGGCCTCTGTTATGGGGATGGCAGTCTATGTGGAGTCTGTGATATCCCCCTCATGTCTGTCAGTACGGTTCCCGTGTGTCCCTTCCCGGGCCCTGCGGGGTTTGCGGGGGTCCCTGAGTCCCTCTGGTGCTTGTGCAACATTTTGGGGGTACAGACATGCTTGTGGGGGCTGCATCGGTGTAAAACCGCAGGGCCACCATTTCAGGTGTGGGCAGGCTGGTTGGCCTCATTGTGAGGGCAGCAGCCATTTTCTGTAATGCTTTGGCGCCCTTCGGGCCCCATCTTTAGTGTGGGCAATGTGTTTCCTCTAGGGCTGCCACGACGCGTCGACGTAGTCGACTACAAAAAATCGTCGACGTGCGTGAAAAGCGTAGACGCGTCTACGCGTGACGTCACGCCCCCTGGCCGGCCGCCGCGCCGCTTGAAATTCCCCTGCCGGGCTCCGTCCACACCGATGCCGGAGACAAGACCGTCCACACCGATGCCGGAGACAAGACCGTCCACACCGATGCCGGAGACAAGACCGTCCACACCGATGCCGGAGACAAGACCGTCCACACCGATGCCGGAGACAAGACCGTCCACACCGATGCCGGAGACAAGACCGTCCACACCGATGCCGGAGACCAGACCGTCCACACCGATGCCGGAGACAAGAGGTGAGCGCTGACCGTCTCCAGCACCCCTGTACTCCGCCACAGCTTCTGCCGCAACGCCATCCTCCCCGATCACCCAGCTACTTAAGAGATGTCACATGTGCGGCACTACACCGGCTTGTAATGGCCTGTACTAGGTGGGAGGGCTTACTGGGGGGTCTGTACTGGGAGGGGGCTTACTAAGTGGTCTGTACAGTACAGACCACTTAGTAAGCCCCCCTCCCAGTACAGACCCCTCAGTAAGCCCTCCCACCTAGTACAGACCCCTTAGTAAGCCCCCCCCTCCCAGTGCAGACCCCTCAGTAAGCCCTCCCACCTAGTAGTCTGTACTAGGTGGGAGGGCTTACTGTGGGGTCTGCACTGGGAGGGGGGGCTTACTAAGGGGTTTGTACTAGGTTGGAGGGCTTACTGAGTGGTCTGTACTAGTGTACTGGGAGGGGGGCTTACAGACCACTTAGTAAGCCCCCCTTCCAGTACAGACCCCTTTAGTAAGCCCTCTCACCTAGTACATACCACTTAGTAAGCCCCCCTCCCAGTACAGACCCCTCAGTAAGCCCTCCCACCTAGTACATACCACTTAGTAAGCCCCCCTCCCAGTACAGACCCCTCAGTAAGCCCTCCCACCTAGTACAGACCACTTAGTAAGCCCCCCTCCCAGTACAGACCCCTCAGTAAGCCCTCCCACCTAGTACATACTGTACTAGGTGGGAGGGCTTACTGAGGGGTCTGCACTGGGAGGGGGGGCTTACCAAGTGGTCTGTACTAGGTGGAAGGGCTTGCTGAGGGGTCTGCACTGGGAGGGGGGGCTTACTAAGTGGTATGTACTAGGTGGGAGGGCTTACTGAGGGGTCTGTACTGGAAGGGGGGGGGGCTTACCAAGTGGTCTGTACTAGGTGGAAGGGCTTACTGAGGGGTCTGCACTGGGAGGGGGGCTTACCATGTGGTCTGTACTAGGTGGAAGGGCTTACTGAGGGGTCTGCACTGGGAGGGGGGCTTACTAAGTGGTCTGTACTAGGTGGGAGGGCTTACTGAGGGGTCTGCACTGGGAGGGGGGGCTTACCAAGTGGTCTGTACTAGGTGGAAGGGCTTACTGAGGGGTCTGCACTGGGAGGGGGGGCTTACTAAGTGGTCTGTACTAGGTGGGAGGGGTTACTGAGGGGTCTGCACTAGGAGGGGGGCTTACTAAGTGGTCTGTACTAGGTGGGAGGGCTTACTGAGGGGTCTGCACTGGGAGGGGGGGGGCTTACTAAGTGGTCTGTACTAGGTGGGAGGGCTTACTGAGGGGTCTGCACTGGGAGGGGGGCTTACTAAGTGGTCTGTACTAGGTGGGAGGGCTTACTGTGGGGTCTGTACTGGGAGGGGGCTTACTGAGGGGTCTGTATTAATTACAGGATTAATTAGCTAATCAAAAAAACACTCAATTAAGCAAAATAAAATAAAAATAATCGTTAGATTAGTCGACTAATCGTAAAAATAATCGATAGATTAGTCGACAGACAAATTAATCATTAGTTGCAGCCCTAGTTTCCTCATGTGCTCAGTGGCCATTTTCTCGGAGCCCCCCCCATAGACTTACATTGGCAAGCATTTTCTTGTGGCTCAGAACTATGTTCTGCCTCTAGTGGCGTGACATCATTTCCTTTCTCCTGGCACACAGATCGAGCTGGCAGCATGGGTACTGTATAGCACACTTCTGGGGGATTTTCTGCTGTTTTTTCTGGTTTATATCTCTGCTGGCAGTTATTACTTTTCAGTGCTTAGTAGCACAGGCTAGTTATTCATTGCGGTGGGAACCGCAGTTATCGCCGATTTAAAGGGCCAGCGCCATTTAATCTCTAAGTGTTCTGATGGAGTCCCAGGATAGCAAATTCCCCCAGCTCTGGTGGAGGGTTCAGGTACTCCTGAATCCTCTGCAATAGTCTCACTTACTGCTGCACTTACGACTTTAGCATCCAAAGTGGATCTGTTGATGTCTGACCGGGCTTCTAAGGAAAGGCCCAGGCTTTCTCAGTCTTCTGATTCAGAGCCAGATATGGCTGCCACGGACAGTGTACCCCCTGAGGGGTCTCAGTCCTCTCAGTCGGATGGGGAGGAGGAGGTGGAGGATTCCCCCTCCGGGTCAGCAAGAGAATGAGCTGCAATGTCTGCGCTCATTAGCTCTGTTAAAGACACGCTACATTTAGAAGATGAGCCCCACCTGCCAGGTAAGCGGTCTTCCTTCGGGACCCGCAAAGCCCAGAAGTCGGTTCAGGTGTTTCCCTGTCCTGCTAAGTTTCATGAAACGGTGAATGAACAATGGCGCAATTTAAAGCGCAATTTTGTGGTGCCTAAGCGGTTTCAGTACCGTTATCCCTTTGCGTCTCCGATGGATTCGCGCTGGATTGTGGCCCCTAAGGTGGACCACAATGTGTCCAGGTTAAATAAAGCCACCTTGATGCCCGCAGAGGATTCTCCGGTGTTTAGAGACCCTGCGGATAGGCGGGTGGAGTCTCTTACCCGCCACTTATATCTGGTAGCTGGTTCCTTGATGAAACCCGTGTTCGCCTCAGTAATAGTCTCTCAGGCTGTAATGGAGGGGACTAAGGTGCTAAGATGCACCCTTGTGACTGATTCCATCCCTCCTGCTACTCTGGAGATGGTGGACCAAATTATTCAGGCTGTTTTATACCTGTGTGACGCGGCCTTGGATGAGGCCCCTTTTAGTCTCACGCTTATCTGCAGTCGCAGTGAAGATCCGTTGCATCGTTTGGTTGAAAAGCTCACTGTCCGAAATAACGCAAAACTCTCCTAAACTCGTCCAAACTCTGTTAAAAAAATGCTCTATATGAGCGTTTTTTTTTTTCTGCCAATGGAACTGGAGTTTTCTTTAAAGCCCGGTGTGCATGGAGCCTTACTGTTGACTGACTCACTACCTCTGCTGGAAGTCTGTTCCAAGAATTGATTACTTTTGGTGGTTATTAACCCTCCAGTGCAGATCACTGGTTGCAGTTAAGGTAATTTTATACTTTGAGGTATGTGCATTACAACATACAGTACACAGTTTTACAGACATGCTGCAAGGAAGGATGTCTCCAACATGAGGAAAAGAAAGCTGTCAGCCCAGGAAGGATGTCTCCAGCATGAGTGAAACTAAGCTGTAAAGAACAGGCTGATGCAGGCGTGGCTTGCTTCCGAAACGCGTCCTATTGGATCGCACCACAGATTGGCTGAAAGCTTTGTTTCACTCATGCTGGAGACGTCCATCCTGGGCTAACATCCGATCAACAGACGGACCATCACGGCAAAATTAGGTTTCCCACCACTGGCTTTCTGAAGATGGATTCTAGTGACACCAGGCTCCTTCCCCACAGCTTGCCGTTTAGTCCCGCCGCGGATTCGGATTACAGCTCCATGCTCCCATTCGGACCATACCCTACACCGTGATCTGTCATCTCCACCGCCATCTGTTTGTGAGTGGCGTCTCAGTTCATATTGTATTTTATCATAATAAGTGCTACACTATGGCTGCTTGGGGCTTTTCTTTCCCTCCCTTCCTGCATTTCAGATTGTGGATTCCCAGCCCACAGAAATAGGCAGCCTCGCAAGCACAATAGTGTCCGCAAAACATTACTTTGGACATTTACTTTTGACATTTATTTCCAAAACCTATGGGAATGGGACTTTTTTCAGTTTAATTATTATACGCCATTTAATATCCCATAACCACGGGATTGGCACAGTGTCAGCGCTGTAGTATTTTGTATTTTCGTGTTTTCACTGTCAGCCAATGAGAGCTGATCACGTGATGTACACAGAGCTGGTAATCGGCTTTTTTGTTTTTCCACACCCTAACTGCGTGAGGGAAAAAAAGCCGATCACCAACTGCTGTCAGAGGGACATCGGTCCTAAAGAGGGAGAGCCACTGCTGCCTCATCTTTGCCCACCAGTGCAGTGCCACCTACCAGGGCCCACCAGTGCCACCTATCATTGCCCACCAGTGTTGCCAATCAGTGCCTCATCATCAGTGCCACCTATTAGTGTCCATCACTGCCACCCATCAGTGTCACCCATCAATGCCACCTATCAGTGCCTACCAGTGCCGCCTTATCAGTGCCACCCTACCAGTGCAGCCTATCAGTGCCCATCAGCGCACATCAATGAAGGAGAAAATTTACCTGTTTGCAAAATTGCAAAATTTTATAACAAACTATGAAAACTTTGTTTCTCTTACGTCCTCCGACAGTCGTCGCCCACTCACAAGTCTTCACCAATGGGTATTGACCTTTTCTCCGTAGGAGTAGCTAGGCAACAAGAATTGTTAATACAAAGGCTTTTAGCATAGACACACCCCTAGGGGCTGTCCCCTCAGTCAATACCTCCCTGCACCAGCATTCCCAACTCAGTTTGGTAGCAGCGTTTGAAGGAAAGCCAACACTCTCGACACCGAGTATGAGCGAGGGGAATACCCCCTGGACTCACACCAGGCAAAATACGCCTTCCAAGTACGGTAGTAAATATTCCCCGAAGAGGCTTTTCTAGCCTTGATCAAAGTGGGAATGACCTCAGGGGAGAGACCCCTATCCTTCAGGACCTGGCTTTCAACAGCCAGGCCGTTAAAGCCAGCGACTGTAAAGCAGGATGGAATATCGGCCCTTGAGACAGGAGGTCTTATAGAAGTAGCAGACGCCACGCAGCGTCGACTGCCAGATTTATGAGGTCTGCGTACCAAGACCGGCGAGGCCAGTCCGGCGCCACCAGAATCACCGTGTGCGGTTCCGAGGCCAACCTGCGAAGAAGCCTGGACAGCAGTTGAATCGGTGGAAAGGCATACATCAGACGATACTGATGCCAGGGCGCCACTAACGCGTCTGAGGCGTCTGCCCGAGGATCGCGCGTCCTTGCCACGAACCTTTCCACCTTGTTTTTCAGACGAGACGCGAACAGGTCCACATCCGGGGAACCCCACTTTGCGCACAACATCTGGAAGACATCCGGGTGAAGGGACCATTCTCCCTGGTCCAGGGTCTGGCGACTCAGATAGTCCGCCTGCCAGTTCTCCATCCCCGGAATGTGAACTGCTGTTATCGCCGGGACGGGCGTCTCGGCCCAAGACAGAATGTCGGCTACTTCCCGAGCCGCTCGGGCACTCCTGGTGCCCCCTTGATGGTTGATGTAGGCCACCGCGGTGGCATTGTCCGTCTGAACCCGAACTGGACGGCCCCGAAGCCGGTCCGTCCATCTCAGAAGGCAAAGCTTTATCGCCCTCAATTCCAGAATGTTGATCGGAAGGGAGGACTCCTCCACCGACCAGGTCCCCTGGGCGGACAGAACGCCCAGAACACCACCCCAGCCCGACAGGCTGGCATCCGTGGTGAGCACCGTCCACGATAATGGACGAAAAGACTTGCCCCCCGACACCGCCGGGGACTGGAGCCACCACAGAAGATCCCTTCTGGTGCTGTGGCTCAACGAGATCCGCAGATCCAGGGACTGCGGCCGCCCGTCCCACTCGGTCAGAATCTCCGCTTGGAGACTCCGCGTGTGAAACTGGGCAAAGGGGATCGCCTCAAAAGACGAGACCATTAAACCTAGACATCTCATGCATGTCCGGAGAGACGAGTTCTGGTTGTCCCTGAGGGACCCGACCTCGTCCTGAAGAGTCCGAAGCCTGAACGGCAATTTTCATTAACCGTGTGACAGCGCTGAAAGCTGAAAATTGGCCTGGGCAGGAAGGGTTTTACCATCACTTTAAGATCCCGTGTTCTCATTTGTTGTTTTTTTTCTTTTTTGCATGTTGTCAAACACAGGGCAGCCTATTCACTCAAAAAAAAAAAAAAGAACATTGGCAGAAACATGTGATTCTGCACTCATTTGCAGAGCGGCCAAGTGTGAATGAGGTCTACAGTGTATTTCAACTTTTGAAGTCAAATTGGAAAAACACCTACATTGTTTGTTCTATTTTTCCATTCACATAGTGTAACTTGGAAAATATATTTAAAAACTGTTGTTTTTCGTTTTTATTTGCTAATCTTACTTGGCTTTCCTCTTCTATGTGATGTTAAGGCTGGGGAAGTATGTTTTCCATACCTGTATGTAATGTGCTGGCAAATCCTCAGTTGTAATCTAGATGTGCACACTGACTGTCCTGGCGAAGGGTTAAAGATATCAAGACTTGGGTGGTACAAGAGTTGGGTTAATACACTTGAACAAATTGACCCTGTTGTGTAAGGTTGATCAAGTTATTATTACCAATTCAAGCTGCCTCAAGTCCTGTGTATAATCTGCTCCAAATAAACAACTATAAGTCTCGGTTCACACTAGCGCGGCTTCATAGTTGCCTGACTTTGAAGCTGCGCCGCACAGCGCGTCTTCATCGTGGCTTGAAAAGGACTTCTTTAACAGAAGTCAATGCAAGTCGCTCTGAAGTCGCTCATAAGTAGTGCAGGAACCTTCTCTTTTTTTATTTTATTTATTGGAAAATTGAGATGTACAAAACATAGCCTTTGGGCATTCCCCGGCTTATACATAAAACCTAGAACTACGAATAACACCTCCTATTATAGAACCCCAAAAAAATAAAGGAGGGAAAGAAAGCACACACCTTCCATACACCTCGCTCTGTCATTCTCTTATAATATCACTTCAGGGGTGGAGGAATTCTAAGGAGATTCCTGTTCCCTCACAACCATCAGGATAATGTATCGGAAGAATATTGACACATGTTTATAATCCTACCTGAACAAATGTAATGTGAGTTCCTGCAGAGGAAAAAATTTGTTCATATAATAAACTAAACCTTATTGGGGGGAATTTATTCAGTCTGTGGACTCCTGATCATCTCTTGTACACAAGTGCCAGACCTTCTCAAATTTCCTATGGCAACCCCAGGACAAATAAGTAGCTTTGTATAGGGGGCACAACCTTATTGATTAAACGCTTCCAGAAGGGCAGATTAGGGGCTGTGTTTGATTTCCACTTGAGCATTATCGTCTTCCTGGCATAAAATAATAAGGGACCCAAGAGAGTACGCATCGCCCTACTAACGGCCAAAGTCAACTAACCCCAGAAGGAAAACACCAACTTTTACAGTGACCTGTATAGTAGTTAGGGTAGATATAAACATGGTCACTTACCGCCAGTTGCTACTAATCTGAGGGCACTCTCAAAACATATGGGCAAATCCAGCAGGGTCGCTAGAGCATCTCCAACAGAAAGAAGAAGAATTAGGGTATATACCATGAAGTCGTTGTGGTGTAAAATAAATTTGGTGCACTATTTTAAATTGGATCAGCCAGTCTTTAGTCGATATTAGTACTTGAAATAAGCTGTCCCAGAGATTTTCCCAGTCTACATTGTCCAAGTCCTGCTCCTCCGAACGCCACGCAGTTAGCAGGGCATCTAATCCCACATGAACGGAGGAAAGTAGTGACTTGTAGATCACAAAGTGTTTTTTTGAGAGCATCATCCCGGAGGAGAACCTCCAAGTCATCCTGCTCCGATCTAAAGGAGGGCCCAAATTGCGCTGCCTAGGCGTGTTGGAGTTGCAGGAATCGGAAAAAGAATGCATTAGGCAGTGTAAAATTGATCTTTCAACCTATCAAACGTAAATAGTGCACTCCCATCACAAATATCTGACGGTAGTCTGGTAAGGAATGACATTCTGGTAGCATGAGATTGAACCAAAGTGGAGTTGATGAGGACCTTTTTCCCCTCACTATATTGGGTTTAGTAATGACAGCATGCCAGGCCCTAATAACTGCCCTCATAGCAGCTGTAAGGGGCGGGTGAGAGACTCTGACTCCTGTAGAGGAGATTACGGAGGGTCTCATAGGATCCTGATTGTGCAGCTTCTAATACTACTGAGGCATTTGTGTCATCAGAGATTAGTCAGGTATGAGTGTGGGTAAGCATGGCCACCAAATAGTAGGTATGAAAGTCTGGGCAAGCCAATCCCCCTTGCGTCCAAGGTCTGCATAAAACTTTCCTGCTAAATCTAGCTGAATTGGATTGCCATAAGAAGGAGCCTATAAGTGAATCTAACTGTTTAAAAAAGGATTTTGGTAGCCACTCTGGGGCATGCCTATGGCTGTATAATAGAACTGGAAGGATTTTAATTTAATTCAATAATTCTACCGATAAGGGATAAAGGGAGATGTGATCAGGCTTTCAATCTCTCTTTACACCCCTGAAGAGCTTGGGACAAATTAAGATGTCTAAAATCCTTAGCATTGGGAGAAATATCCTTAAATATTTAATAGTCGTTGCCCAATGCCCATTGCAAAGGGGAATTGGGGTCAGCCAACCTTTTAGCCCCTTGATCATTTGATAACATCAGTTCCTGGTAACAACCAGGATCCGTAGTGCCTCAGAAAGTGAAGAGCCAGGGTCCCTTAGATAATTAAATCATCTGCGTAGAGCACTACCTTGTCTACATGGAGCCCACATGAATCCCAGCTACCTTATCGGATGCCCTCAATACCTCCACCAACAGTTCCATGGCCAGCGCGAACAAGGCAGGGGAAAGAGGGCAACCCTGCCTCGTCCCCTTCCGGATCAGAAAGGGAGACGACAACTTGCCATTCAGCCTAATGCTAGCTACAGGGACTTTGTATAATATCTCACTCCACTTCCGAAAGACCAGGCAGAAACCGAAGAGCTCTAACACCGGCTTCAAGTAACCCCATCAGACTATGTCAAAATGTCAAAAGCCTTTTCGACATCAAAGGCTGCCAAGACTCTTGAAGCAAGACTCTCGAGTCTCTTCAGGCTGAAGCTGAAGATGCGTGAAAACCCTGTGGATATTAAAGAGGTTGTAAACCTCAAAAAAAAAAAACCTTAAAGACAAAGGCATAATGAGCTAGTATGCATTGCATTAAAACATTAAATTGATACGAGAACCTGATTTATAGGTACTCAAAACATGAGAATAAAACTTGACCCCCGGATGCTTCCACCGCCAATTTTCTTGTAAATTAAGAACATCTGGCCAAAACAGCCAGATCCGGAGGGACAGCTCTGAGTGGGTTTGATGTGTCTAGCATATTATCCAGAATAGCATTGAAGTCCCCACTCAGGATTAGAGGAGCTAATTTGATATAGATTGTGTAAAGGATGGTGAAATCAAAGGGGGGGGGGATACACATTAACCAATGCCCATCTTTGTGCATACAATTGCAGAATCAATATGAGGTATCTAGTTCTACCCCCCCCCCCCCCCCCCATAGATTGGTAATGACTTGTTCCACCAAGGGAGTGACTGACTTATTTAGGAGAATAGCAACTCCTCTCGCATAGGTGGAGTAAGTGGTATGGAACCCCTGCTTGCCCCACGCTCTTCTAAGAGGCAGAATTTTCCTACCTGTTAAATGAGTCTCTTGCAAGACGGTAACCTTTGTTTAAGTTGAAGCGACTTGAGTGGCTCTCTAATTAGAATGGTTCCATTGCACTGAATGGGGCGCCACTTGTCAGGGGACTAAGTTGCCTGACAGGTCGCTCCAGTGTGAACCGAGCCTAAAGAAAAAGCAAAAAAAATATTTCTTGGGTATATTGTATATCACTAGGAACGCTTAACAAAGCTGTAGTGGGCGTTTCCCAAATTTGGCAGCAAAAAAGGGGACCTTTTTAGGGGCTTTCTGCTTAGAACACCATTACCCAGCAGTTTGCAGAATGCATTCGAGAGTTTAGAGCTGGTTGACCCTTTTTGTAGGGACAACTCCCACCATACATTTCTTATGAATCATAAAATCGAGAGTGAGTAACCAGGAATCAGGGGAAAATGTTTTCTCTGAGCTTCTGTGGAAATGGCTTGTATAATTGTTCTACAAGTCTTTGAAAGCTCTTCCTGGGCACTGCTGAATGGCAGAAGGCATTTCCTATCAGAGGTCAAAATATAACTAACTGCACCCCTTGCACCTAACCTTCACTGCAAATTTTATTTTGTCATTGCTATTTTGGGAGATTGATGTATGACTCGTGCAAGATCAATCTCATGAGATTAACCTCGCCCTTTATACTCAAAATAGAAACGAAAAATCGCTTATTAATCTTTAAATCCACATCTCATCACCTGGTCTTCTGAATGTAGTGAAGGCTAAATATATGGATATGGATGCTTTCTGCATGTGGAGTCATTTGCATCATCACAGAGCTACTTCATATTAAAATCCGTATTAAACCTCAAAGCAAACCTTTATAATAATGCAGCTTACCACTTCTAAGATCTCATGGTTGCATTTGTTTTCTTTTTTAGGCTTTTTTTATTCTAGTTTCATCTCACCCAATTAGGCAGCCCCTTTTAGAAATGGGCCAATAAGAGGTTTTGGTGGGTAAAACAAATTGTCAATCCTTGATGCTACCAGTAACGTTGGAACTTTACCTGTCAGAACAGCTAAGGGGTCAGCTGTAGCAGCAGAGACTAGTTTTTATGTGTGTTTGTGTTATCACATAAGAACTGCGGCACAATGCCTGGGTCCTTGTGCTGCTTTCCCTCTTCCAAATCTGAGCTTTGCTGTACGGGGACTACAAGAGGCTAATGTTGGGTAAAATTGGGGTACTTATAATTTTTGAAAATTGCATGACAAGTCGCACCCTATTGCCAGCAATGGAAATCTTTCATATTGCTGTGACTCATGTTGCAGCAATTTTGGAAAATGTTCCTGCACAACTTTTCACTGATTTAATTATGACTTGCATAGACTTCTTTTAAATGACGTCGCAAACCACAATGAAATCAACAGTGCAAATCGTGCTGACGTGCGGCTTTGAGATCACGCTAAAGTAGCACGATTTTAAGACTGCACCGGTACGAACCAGGACTTGGAAATTCTCCATTCGGGGGAAAAAAATATATATAAGTCAACAGCTACAAGTTCTGTAGCTACTGACTTTTATTAACTGCACACTTACCTGTTGAGGGATCCAGTGCCTTTCTCACCCAGGCTAGTTATTCACTAGCCTTCACGTTTCCGGCGCTTGCGTTCTAACTGTGGACAGGCGGCTCTGCTGCTTGCAGCTTCACAGCCTACTGGGCATACGCAAGCCGTGATATGCTTTGTAAATGGTCCTGCAGTTTTGTCCCAGAAGACGGCGGGGAGGGAGGGGGAGAGGGGAACTTCTGCCTGTATTGCCTGTAAAAACTAGATATTCGCTCCTCCCTAAAAGAAATGACCTACCAAATGTGTCAGAGGAGACGGGGAGAAGAACTTAAAGCGGAACTTCCCCTTAGGGTGAAACTCCACTTTAATGCAGTATTAAACCCAAAAGCAAACATAATAGTATTTCTCTTTCGTTCATTGACGGACACAGCTCCTGATCTTTTTAACCATTGGGTTATACTGCCCAGTACAGGAGTAGGACACTAGGCAGAAAAAAAAGTCTGGCTATGTCTATGGGCAGTCCCAGGGGGTATGCTCCCTCTCTCTGATATAGGTACTTTTTTTTCTGCCTAGTCGGGAGTATGGACCTAGTTCCTTGCTGGAATCCCTGATCCCGGCAATTTTTGGCTAGGTCGGCCGCCACATAGCCCCAGCAGACAGGGGCTGGCCTGTGAGTTAAACGCCTCTTGAGGTCGCATAAGACTGGGTCTCGGCCCGAGTCGCATCATTCCTCCTGGCCGACAGACCACAATTTAGATGGAGAGGAGGTTCTGTCTGGAGCGGTGCCCGTCTGGTTCATTATATGGTAAGTGACTGTCCCCCTCCCCTCTCCCCCTGGAGGAATTTGGGGTGGACGTGGGCCCCTCCATGGGACGGTTGGACCCCTGGGTTCTCCTCCTTCCTGTTAGGCACCCCTCCTCATCGGTCTGGTGATCCCTGAAGGCCATATCACCCCCATCGCCTCCCCTCCTTTATTGACGCTGGGGCTGTGGGGTGGCCTGGTCCACTGCCTGGGGTGGGAGCAGGGTGCTGTGCTGGCGATGGGGGAGTGAGGGTGCCCCCCCAGCGACTGGGCGATCAGCTTTGGGGGGGGCTGTACCTGGGGTACCTGGTGTACCTTCCTGCCTTCCCCATTTTCTGAGGCCTAGGGATCCCTCCTGAGTCCCTGGGAGCCTTGCGGTGCAGCGCAGAGCCATCATTTTCTTGTAGCCTGTGTGCTTAATGCACGGTGGCCATGTTTGTGTAGTCCAGAGGCCATTTTTCAGTGGTGAAATTGAAAATAGTTGCTGCCATGACAGTGGAGCCCTCTCAGCAGCGATTTGGGCGGTGGGAGCCCTCCTCATCCCTTGGTACTGTCTCTTAGATCTTTTCATTTCCTGATCGCCATTTGTGCAGTGCAGATTTCCCTGGTAGCTGTGGTGCCTGGTTTCTATGGGTTTCTCCCTCTCTACTGAGGATCGATTGGTGCTCTGTGGCTGGCAACCGAGTGGGTTGCCAGAGTGGTGGTCGTTGTTTGTGGGGTCCTCCTGGTGAGTCATGGAGTCTTTGGAGCACATCTCCCCACCTGATTCCCTCTCTTAGGCTGCAGGGCCCTCTGGGTCCCATACATCCACCAATGCACTGACGGCAGTCCTGGAGTCCTCGGTGTCCCAGGTGGAGGTGGCTTTTGGGTGACGGGCTGGCAAAAAGTGTCCCCCGCCTTCCCCTGCCTCATCTGTCTTATCAGATCCTAAATCTGATTTGGCCGCCATGGATGTGGGTCACCCTGCTGGGTCTGCATTCACGCCCCCTAAATCCTCAGATAGTGAGGAGGATTCCTCCACCTCTGCAACCGCGTACGAAAAGGCATTGGTGGACGCACTGTTTGTAGCTGTGCGTGAGACCTAAAAAAGATGGAGAATGCAGCTGAAGCTTCGGTGGAGGCGCAGGTTCCCATTGGCATTCACAAGCCATCCAGAGCAGAAACAGTGTTCCCTTTCCCCTCCTATTTTGACAGAATTATCACTAAATAGTGGGGAGGACCAAAGTGTCCCCTCGGGTCCCTAAGTGATTTTGCTAGGCGATACCCCTATGAGGAGTCCCTTCTTAAGACTGTTCCACTGGTAATGAACCCTCCGGTTTCCAGATTGAACAAGGCAACCATGATTCCGGTTGAAGAGTCCCCGGCCTTTAAGGATCTAGCTAACAGTAAGGCGGAGGCTGTGCCCCGCAATATATACACCCTGGCTGGTTCGGCACTGAGGCCGATATTCCCCATTGCCCTGGTGTCGCAGACTCTGACCGAATGGGCTAAGCTTTTGCACCTGGAGGGGGAGTAGTTCCCCCTGCCTTTGCTGAGCTGGTTGACCAGCTGGTCCAGGGGCTGCAGTTCATCTGTGATGCCTCTTTAAGGTGCGGCTCCACTGGTGGCCCGGCTCCCTCTTTCCGCAGTTGTCCTTCGGCGTGTCTTTTGGCTCAAATGCTGGTCTGCGGACCAGACTTCTAAAAAGGCCTTGACTGATCTTCCCTTTCAAGGAGATCGCCTGTTTGATTCTACCCTGAATAACATCATTAGAGATCTCACAGGGGGGAAGAGTACCTTTCTTCCACAGGCAACTAAGGGCAAGGACCCTTGTCGTAGACCTGGGTCCCTCCTTTTCGACTCATACGTTTTTTTCGTCCTTCAGGGTCGACTGACAAGGGATCGGAGCCCTTGCATCATCCTCCTACTGCTCTGGTGGAAAACCTGGAAATCACCATGCGAGCTTGAGGGCGTTTGACTGGGTTCTGAATTTTCTGGTTTTATCCACAAAGCTGTACTTTTTTTTTCTGCCTAGTGTCCTTCTCCTGTAGGGGGCAGTATAACCCAGTGGTTAAGAAGATCAGGAGCTGTGTCTGTCAATGAACATCAGAGAAATGGATTTTATGGTAAGTCAAAAATCCCATGTTTTTTTTATATTGCAGCTTACCAATTCTTAGCTGTGATGGCTGCATTGATTTCCTTTTTTAGGTTTCTTCCATTGTGATCAGGTGTTTCAGCCAGCAAGTTCAAGCTCTTCAGCCGAATGTATCAGTTTACATTGATGATACCAGCCAATCCTGGCAGGGGTGATTTGAAAATGATCAGCTTTTATTTATTCATGTGAACTGGAAATTGGCTTTAATTTGTTGGTGTATTTAAATCTGGTAATACATTTAACACTTCCTGTTTGGCTATGGGACAGGAAGTGAAGGGAAATCTCCCCAATGGGACACAGATATTGAAAAAAAACGGATAGGGTTATAACCTTATCTTGCTCTATGCAAAATGAAAAAAAAAAATAAGTTTTCCCTATAGTACTACTACTTTAACCACTTCCACCCTGCCCACCACAGATTTACTGCGGCAGGCAGGCACTCCTGGGCAGAGTGACGTAGTACTACGTCGCTCGCTAAGGAGACTGTAGAAGGCGAGCGCGGGCCACCGGCAGCACGCTCCTGCCCCCGCTCGTTAGCTGGGGAGCCAACGCATGTGACCGGCGGCTCCGATGGCCGCCGGCCACTCGCAATCTCCCGCAGCAGAGAGAGAAGGACAGACGGCTGATGTAAACACAGCCGTATGTCATTCTCCCTGAAGTGATCACAGAGGCTATGTGATCCTGCTATATAGGATCGCATGTCTCTGTGATTACTTCACAAGCCACGCCCCTAGGGATACATTTAACCTCTTGTTCACCAGTACAGTTAACCCCTTCCCTGCCAGTGTGATTTTTACAGTAACAGTGCATATTTTTAGCACTGATTACTGTAGTAATGTCACTGGTACCCCCAAAAGTGTCAAAAATGTCAGTTAGGGGTCCGATCTGTCTGCTGCAATGTCGCAGTCCAGCAAATAAAATCGCAGATCGCCACCATTATTAGTAAAAAAAAAAAAAAACAATAAAAATGA
Source organism: Pelophylax lessonae (assembly GCF_965119305.1). Classification (NCBI taxonomy): domain Eukaryota; kingdom Metazoa; phylum Chordata; class Amphibia; order Anura; family Ranidae; genus Pelophylax; species Pelophylax lessonae. Next base: position 512,978,422 of record NC_138769.1, read on the forward strand.
CATAAATCTTTCCCGTAGTTAGTAAGTGCAATAACTTTTGCGCAAACCAATCAAAATACGCTTATTGTAATTTCTTTTTTACCAAAAATATGTAGCAGAAAACAATTTGGCCTAAAATGTTAAAAATTTAGATTTTTAAATTTTTTGGAGAATTTCATATAAAAAAAATGTGAAAAATATTGTTATTTTTTTTTTCAAAAAAAATCTTTGCATTTTTTTAAATTGAATTTCAAATTGTTGTGCTAAATCAAGTTGTATTAAATATTTTCCTGACTATATTATATTCCAGTAAGAAGATAAATGGAAATATTGAGAACAAGTCAATGCAACCTATGAGCCATTAGGCACTTTTAAAGGACCAGTGACCACGTGTTTGTTGAATCCTCTCCTGTCATTACAGAATGTCTGTTTTTAAATCATTAAAGCGGAGTTCCAGCCATTTACTCACCTGTCCAACGGTCCAGCGATGCGGCCGCCGGAAGCCTCGATCCTCTCCCTCGGCGCCGGCATCACTGCTGTGGGCACCCGGCTGTTACAGTTTGTGGCTTCACAGCCGGGTACCCACTGCGCATGCGCGAGTCTCGCTGCGCGCCGTGATTGGCCGGCAATCTTCTGGGACCTCTGACGTGTCCCAGAAGATTGCAGGGAGGGAGGGGGAGAGGAGAACTTCCGCTCAGGGCGCCGCGGCGCTCCGAGCGGAAGTGGGAGCGGGTACCTGCCATAACTAGGTACCCGCTCCCCCCCCCAAAAATTGACATGCCAAATGTGGCATGTCGGGTGGTCAGGACTCCCTAAAGCGGAAGTTCCACTTTTGGGTGGAACTCCGCTTTAAGCACTGTAGCTGTTAATTGACATGGCTTTTAACAATGTGAGCAGGTGTTTGTGATGGCATTTAATGCAACTGCTATATTTAGAAGTCCACGTTGATAGGCTGGTAATTTTACCTTTTTCTGTACGTTTGAAGATTTTGCGGCCATATGCTTGTATTGGTTTCTTATTTCAAGTGGGCTGATCTGGCATTGTGTAGTATTTAGCCATGTAAGGATGGATGCAGATAAATAGACGTGTTTTTTTTTTTTTTTTAAACAATGAATGGAAAATAACTGCCGCCTATCCTTTACCTTTTTTTGTGCAACTTGCCAGACAGAAATAGCACAGCTGAGATAGAAATCTTCTTTCCCATAAGCAGAAACATTGGCTTAAAAGGCCTGTTCTTTGCCCTAGTGTAGCTGTCCCCAAACTACAACCCACTGACCCCTTGTGGCTCTTAGCTTTCCTTTATCTGGCCCTTGGGGCAATTTTATTTCACTCATACCAATACAGTAATGGGGTACTATTTCTTTTGCTGACACCAACTATAGTGCAATATTCCTACTCCCACTGACCTCCCACTGGTTCTTTTATTTTTATAAATTGTTTTTTATTACCACTGACCACCAAGCCTGAGACCTTTTTACTCCCACTGACATCTGATATCAGGGCTCCACACTTCATGTGCTCCAAACACCAGAAGTGGTTGTGCAGCAAGAAACCGGAAGTGACCCAGGGACTGGCCTTGTAAACATCCTGTGGGGAAACTCTCCCTCTGATGTGTTTCACCCCGATTGAGCTTATCCGTAAAAATTAAAAAGCACTCTGTAGGCATCACTCCATAACATTTATACAGTGCAACAGGACTTATAGACGTTTAACTAGGCTAATGTCCCGCCTGGCCGTCAATTGTAAGCCAGGTGGGACACTCACCGTTGTGGGTTGATGGCATATGATGTCCTCCTTGAACACAAGCCCCACAGGCCGTGCCGCGGAGTCATCTGTCACCTGCTGTGTCAACCGGACACAACGGATGACTAATCAGTGTACCAGCCGCTGCCATCCATTGTGTATTATTCATTCATGCCATCCATTGTGTACTGTTGTGTTGATCTGTGTGATTGGCCACAGTGATCACATGGAAACGGACAGAGCCAATTACAACCCATCTGTACCATGTGATTTAGCTTTGGCCGATAAGTCCCCGTTCACACTAAGGCGACCTGTGAGGCGACCTGGTCGCCTCACAGGTCGCCGTAGGTCGCCTTCCATAGGGAAGCTGTGGACCCGTTCTAATAGGAGCGACACAAGTCGCTCCGACTTAGAAAAAGGGTCCGGAGCTTCTTTGGGGCGACCCGGAGGCGACTGCCATAGACTTCAATGTTATGAAGTCCGTGGCGGCCGCTCCGAGGTCGCGGCGCGCTGCTCGCACCGCGACCTCGGAGGTCGCCCCCCCCCCAAGTCGGATCGCGGCAATGTGAACGGGGCCTTACAGCTAACCACAATAGTAAACATTGAATGAATTGATTTCATTAAAAATATTATGGTTGCTTAGAACATTGAAATTCACTAGTATAAGCAATCCTAATGTGTAAAAAAAAAAACAAAAACAATCACCTTCCCAGAGTAGTACAATGTTACTATGGTAACTGTATTGCTCTGGTCACAGTGTGTTAAAGAAATGGTTAAAAAAAAAAAAAGGAATAGGTTTTTTTTTTTTTTTTGTTACATGCTTTTATGCTTTTACCAGTCGGTGTCCCTGATTACCTCCACACCAGTTATATGATGACGCTATAATGCACTAGTGACTATGACTATATGTTAAAAAAAAAAGTGAACAAAATTACAACTTCAAAAAACTTGCCATGTTTCTACGTTACTAAATACCTTGGACTGTCTACTTTCCAAAAAGGGGCCATTCAGGGGATATTTGATACTGTTATATTTTTATTATTATTATTATTTCAGGTACTCGTATAGTGATGTCAATTTACGCAACGCTTTACATATACATTGTACATTCACATCAGTCCCTGCCCTCAAGGAGCTTACAATCTAAGGTCCCTAACTCACATACATACACAGTAGGGCCAATTATTATTTATTTATTTTTATACAGGATCCAATTTTACCTACCAGCATGTCTTTGGAGTGTGGGAGGAAACCGGAGTACCTGGAGGAAACCCAAGCATGTTATAGTTTGTGGACTCTATAACTCTCCTACAGAATAAATAATATACACTGATTTTTTTAAGATTATTTATTTGAAATTATGTATAACAGAAACAAAGAAATATGCTTTTTTTCACAAATGTCAGTTTTTTTTGTTTATTTAGCAAAAAATAATAAAAAAAAAAAAAAACAGTAGTGGTTAAATACCACCAATAGAAAGCTCTATTTATGTGAAAAAAATGATAATTTCTTATGGGTACAGTGTTGCATGACTGCGTAATTGTCTTTTAAAGTGCTGGAAGCTGAAAAAATTGGCCTGGGCAGGAAGGGTTTAAATGTCCTTTAGCCCCAGCTCCCCGACCCTGTAAATAAGCCCAATCAGGGTGAAAAGCATCATAGGGGTGTGGCTCATACCGTACACTCTGTCAAAAGCCAACTACTTATATTAAATGTCATGGTGTGATTCTATGGAATGTGGCTTTGTCCTTCAATTTTGCTATACTGTGCATGTTTATTAACCAGTCGACGACCGCCCGCCGCAGATGTACTAGCCGCTCCCAGACAAATTTTAAGATTTGTTTTCAGGATGGGTGGAAATGAATGTGGTTCAGAAGAAGAACTAATTCACAGTTATAAGTTTGTTCAATTATTCAATCAGAAATGTGAAAACATTTCCATCGTTCTCCTTCGAATCACCATGGTTGAAAATGATTGTCGATTTGACCACACGAATAACTAGAAAATTGAACAAATGTTTTAGAAGATGACCGTTTTTAAAAAAAAAAAAACTTCAACAATGAGCTTTAGGCCTCCTTCACACGGGCGGATAGATTTCAGCTTTTAGCGGGTAGAGGAAATTATTTACTGCAGCTTAATGCAGCGTTTTCATACCATACGGCTTTGTGCTTTTATACAACTTATCTGAAGTTAGTACAGCAATCTCCCCCACTGGGCTGTTGTGTGCTGACAGACAGGGGAATGGACCCCCCCGCCAGAATACTCCGATCAGCGCTCTCCGACATTGGCTGAGAGCACTGACCGGGAGTTGGTCGGCTGACAGAAGCTGGCCAAACGGTGCCATCTGCACACACAGGGTGGGTGCCATACACAGGGGGCAAATGTCGGTCGTTTTTTTTTTTTTTTTTTAAACCGGCCAATGTCTCCCGACATTTGGCCAGTATGTACGGGGCTATAGATTGGTTACTGTTTGAACGAATTTTCTCCTCTGAATGTCATTTCCATCTAAGTGGATTGTATGTTATGTTCATAGATCAGGTCATACATTTTCAAGGTTTAGAAATACAGAAATATACATTTATTACTTCTGGAATTTATGATGCATTAAAATACCACTTTGGTGCCTCACCTCAATTTCAGTGCAGTAGTAATAAATGTTTGACGCAGATCACATTAATTTTTGACTAGACTTCTCTATGTCTTTTTTAGATTGCAGCACACCCCATGTACTTATAATGGAGCTAGTCTCTGCCTGTGATTGTTTGAATGGTATACAGTATAGTAAAACTTCACTACATTTATAATTTTATTGCTAGGTATAAAATAATGTAAAGTCAATACAAGGAGACAGATGCATACATAATTTAGGAAGTCATAGGTCAAATATTTGAGAGCATATTCTCATAGAGGTGAGGAAAAGAAGATCATTGTACAACCATCTGTTTAGCACCGGTAAGTTATGGCTCCATTCACACTGCCGCGACTTGTCAGGCTGACAAGTCGCGGTCCCTCGCGGTCCATTGACTGGTACAGGACCCGTTCTAATAGGAGCGACACAAGTCGCTCCTTAGAAATAGGGTCCTGTACTACTTCGGGGCGACCTGGAGGCGACTTGCATTGACTTCCATTATGTGAAGTCCGTGCAAGTTGCGCCGAAGGCACGGTGCACGGGACTTCCCGGGTCGCCCCCGAAGTCGTGCAGGAGTTGTGCCGCTTCAGTGTGAATGCGGTCTAAGGCTTCTTTCACACGGTCCGCCTCCGCAGGCGGATCCGTGTTGCTCAGCGGGGATCGATCCGCGATCCCCGCTGAGCCGGGCGGATGACAGCTCCGTCTCCACTTGCAGAGCGGAGAGGGAGGTGTCTCAGCACCCGCTGCCCTCTATGGGGGATCGGAGGAGAGCGGACCGCTTGTCCGCTCTCATCAGATCCGCTCCGCTCCGATTACTGAACGGATGGAAAAATAGGGTTTCCATCCGTCCAGATTTCAGCACAGGATCGGATGCGGATGGCAGCGGGTGTCAGCGGAGGTGACCTCCGCTGATACCCGCTGCCCCATAGAGCTGCATGGAGGATCCGATCAGATCCGCCTAAAAAACTGACAGGCGGATCTGATTGGACCGCCCGTGTGAAAGAGCCCTAAAGCAGTATTAAACCCAAAAGAGAGAATTTGATACAGTAAATTGTAGCTTCCCAATTTGCAGATGTAATGGCTGTATTCATTGTTTGTTTGTTTGTTTTTTTTTTTGTTTTTTTAAGATTTCTTTTCTTTTATTTTCATCTGGTCCTCTAGCCAGTAAGTCTGTTCTTTTTCAAAAGAACATGCTTTTGCAGATATATCTGTTTTACAGGGATGAGGCAAACCATTCACCACTGACAGGGTTGCTTACAATAATCAGCTTTGTTTATGTAAAACCTTTATTTATACCGAAAAGGGAAACAAAAAGCTGTTGCTATAACTACTTGTGTAACTGCAGCTTGAGCTGGAGTTTGGCTTCAATTTGTTAGTGTATCTAAATTTGCTGGTACATTTAACAATCCACTCCCTCCAGACTGAAAGTACTGCTGTCCAAAGGTGCCCCTGTGCTCCTTCATCCAGAGTAGGGGTAGGAGGTGTGTTGCTGGCCTGGTCACCAGTTGAAAACAGAGGGAGAAAAGCCTAAAAAAAGAAGAAAACCGAGTGCAGCCACCACATCTAAAGATTGGTAAACTGCAATATATTACACTTACAGTGGGGAAAATATTTTTTTTCCCCTGCACATTTTGTAAGTTTGCCCACTTACAAAGAAATGAGGGGTGTAAAATGTTTTATTATAGTTGTATTTTAAATGATAGAGACAGAATATCAATCAAAATTTCAGAAAAACACCTAAAACAAATGCTATAAACTGAGTTGCAGTTCAGTGAGTAAAATAAGTATTTGATCCCCAAGCAAAACATGACTTAGTACTTGGTGGAGAAACCCTTGTTGGCAAACAGAGGTAGGACGTTTCTTGTAGTTGGTGACCAGGTTTGCACACATCTCAGAAGGGATTTTGGTCCACTCTTCTTTACAGATCTTCTCTAAATCCTTAAGGTTTCTTATCTGTCTCTTGGAAGCTCGAAGTTTCAGCTCCCTCCATACATTTTCTATAGAATTAAGGTCTGGAGACTGGCTAGGCCACTCCATCACCTTAATGTGCTTCTTCTTGAGCCACTCCTTTGTTGCCCTGGCAGTATGTTTTGGGTCATTGTTATGCTGGAAGACCCATCTGCAACCCATCTTCAATGTTCTGATGAGGGAAGAAGGTTCTCATCCAAGATTTTACAATACATGGTCCTGTCTATTGGCCCCTCAATGTGGCAAAGTCGGTCTGTACTTTTAGCAGAGAAACAGCCCCAAAGCATCATGTTTCCACCTTCATGTTTGACTGTGGGGATGGTGTTCTTGGGGTCCTCGTCTGGTTTTTGTTTGTATTATACATAGTGGCGCTTTTAATTGTTTTATTGAATCTATTTTAAACTTTTACACACATTGAGAAGCTCCCTTTCCTCTTATGTTTTCCCATCCATCACACTGCCTGCTTTTTGAATCCACTTAAATGAGATTGGGGGGTAAAGATTGAGAACCAGAGACCACCAGGACCATCGGGATAGGACTCCCTAACAACCTACATTTCTTCTAGACTTCCTTTGCTGTACAACAAGAGAGTCATCGCCATCTGGTGAGTGCATGGTGATAGCGGTGTGTGTGCACAAGGTGGAATAGTCACTACAGGGGGTTTCCTGGGAAAAAAGCACCCCAATAATCTTAGGACTTCACCACTTATATGGACTGTGTTTCTGCACAATTTTATTCATTTTCATATAATTTTGCATGCAAGCATTTTATTAAAATTTTTTGTTAACCAGTTTTAGTAATATAAGTTGGCACTGTTATTGTTATACACAGTCCAATAATATTGTAATCTTATATAGCACGGAGTTTATAATAGCAAGAGCTGCCCAAGTTATATTGTATTGGTCAACAGCCCACATTGGGAATATTGGACAGCAGCTTTTTTTTTTTTTTTTTTTTATTTATTTCACTTTTTTCTATTAAACTGTATCCACATAAGCTCGGGTGTCACTTTGGTTATTCAGAGGCCTCCCCAAAACAGATTTGATTTGAAGGAATGCTTAACCACTTTACCACCGGAGGATTTTGCTGTCTTCCGTCCAGGCCACTTTTTGCGATTCGGCACTGTGCGAATTTAATTGACAATTGCGTGGTCATGCAACGCCATACCCAAACTAAGTGCTCAACCACAGAAGTCTTGTCAGACCGAATACATAATAAACAAGCAAAAAATTGGGGGAGCATACCCTGAACATGTATATCTAAAGCCGGTGCAGCTATGGACCAAGCAACATGTATATTAAAAAAGAATAGCGCAACCTTGCAAAAGAAATGACTATTAAATATGGAGACAATCCCATTTTTTATGGATAGTGTAGGACCCACTGATAATGGGGTACTTTGACGCAGTGGTGGGCTTGAGCACGATATGGCCATATGGTGGGACCAAACCCCCATTTTTATTTATGGATTGTCTCCATATTTAATAGTCATTTCTTTTGCAAGGTTGCGCTATTCTTTTTTAATAAACAATATTTTTCTACTTTGACAGTTAAAAAATATCCAATATATTCAATTTTTGTCATATATTTAGGCCAAAATGTATTTAGCTACATGTCTTTGACAAAAAAATTCTCAATGAGCATATTTTTAACCGCTTAAAGTCCGGAAGATTTTACCCCATTCCTGACCAGGCCATATTTTGCGATTCGGCACTGCGTTATTTTAATGGACAATTGCGCGGTCGTGCGACGCTGTACCCAAATTAAATTGACATCCTTTTTTTCCTCACAAATAGAGCTTTCTTTTGGTGGTATTTGATCACCTGTGCGATTTTTACTTTTTGCGCTATAAACAAAAAAAGAGCGACAATTTTTAAAAAATAACAATATTTTTCACATTTTTTTATATGAAATTCCCCCCCCCAAAAAAATGTAAAAATCAAAATATATTAACATTTTAGGCCAATTTGTTTTCTGCTACATATTTTTGGTAAAAAAAATCGCAATAAGCCTATTTTGATTGGTTTGCACAAAAGTTATCGCAGCTACTAACTACGGGAAATTGATGTCATTTTTATTGTTTTTTTTTTTAATAGTAATGGCGGCAATCTGGCGGCGATCTGCGATTTTTTTTTTTAGCGGGACTGCGACATTGCGGCGGACAGATCGGACCCTTGAGTGACATTTTTGACACTTTTGGGGGTACCAGTGACATTACTACAGTAATCAGTGCTATACATATGCACTGTTACTGTAAAAATTACACTGGCAGGGAAGGGGTTAACTTTTATTGGTGATCAAGGGGTTAATGTATGCCTGGTGCTTACTAACGTATGTGGGGGGAGGGGACTATGTGACACAGGGACAGATCGCAGGTTCAGCTATGCTGAATCCTGCAATCTGACCCTGCCTGTCACTTAGGCGATCCGCCTGCTTTGTTTACACAAGCGGGCGGATCTCCACACTCGATCCCCGACTATTGGGGAAGAGCGGCGGTGATCACCGCCGCTCCTCCCCTGGCCTGACTCCTGCTGTGACTGAAAACAGCGGGAGCGAGCCTCTGGCGCCGCGCGCGCTGTCGAGAGAAGGGAATGTCTGGTCTACGTCGCCAGACGATAACGAGCCACTGTGCCGCAGTAGCAGCACAGTGAGCAGTGGGCAAGTGGTTAAATGCGGACAGCATCCATGCTAGCTGGACAAACTTTGAATGATGTTTTATATTGTTAACCACTTAAGCCCCGGAAGATTTTACCCCCATTCCGACCAGGGGGTATTTTGCGATTCGGCACTGCGTAACTTTAACGGAGAATTGCGCGGTCGCGCGACGCTGTACCTAAACGAATTTGGCGTCCTTTTTTTCCCACAAACAGAGCTTTCTTTTGGCGGTATTTGATCACCTGTGCGATTTTTTTGATCACGCGCTATAAACAAAAAAAGAGCGTCCATTTTGCAAAAATAGCAATATTTTTCCCTTTTTTTTTTATATGAAATTCCCCCCCAAAAAAATGTAAAAATCAAAATTTTTTAAAATTTTCGGCCAATTTGTTTTATGCTACCTATGTTTGGTAAAAAAAATCGCAAAAAGCGTATTTTGATTGGTTTGCGCAAAAGTTATTGCGTTTACTAACTAAGGGAAAGATTTTTGTCATTTTTGTTGTTTTTTTTTTTAACGCGTAATGGCGGCGATCTGCGATTTTTTTTGCGGTACTGCGACATTGCGGCGGACAGATCGGACCCTTGACTGACATTTTTGACACTTTTGGGGTTACCAGTGACATTACTACAGTAATCAGTGCTATACATATGCACTGTTACTGTAAAAATACACTGGTAGTGAAGGGGTTAACTTTATTTGAGAGGGAGGGGCTGTGTGTGTCCCTAGAGGCGTGATTCTAACTGTGATTGGCTGGGGCTTCAGCTGTATGCAGAGTGATCAACGGATCTACATAGTATATCCAGATGATCAGCTCTCATACAGCGAGGAGAATGACAGGCAGCTTGTTTACACAAGCTGCCTGACTTTCTCCCTCTCCCCCGCCGATCGCAGAGTGGCCGGCGGACATCGGGTCCGCCGGTCACACGCGCGGGGGGGTCCGTGACCACTCGGGAGCGGGAGCGCGCCTCCGGGGGCGCGCGCTCGCTCCCTAGACCCTCACAAGCTAGTGACGTAGACCTACGTCACTTTGCCTGTGAGGGGCTGACCGCCGACGTAGATAGTCGTGCGGCGGTCGGCAAGTGGTTAATCTTATTTGTTGGGTGAACAAGTATTAAACTTTTGTATTGCGGGAGCAGACTCACTGCAAGGGAGGATTTTTTTTCATGGAATTCAGCTTTAGCCACTTCAGGACTTGAAAGGTTTTACCCCCTTAATGACCAGGCCATTTTTTGTGATACGGAACTGCGTTACTTTAACTCACAATTTCACGGTCGTTAGATGCTGTACCGAAATAATAATAAAAATGTCCTTTTTTTTTCACCACAAATAGAGCTTTCTTTTGGTGGTATCTGATCAGCTCTGCGGATTTTATTTTATGCGCTATAAACAAAAAAAGCAACAATTTTGAAAAAAACAAACAAAAAGAAAACATTTTTTTACTTTCTGCTATAAAACATTCCCAAAAATTAAAAATCTATTTTTTTCATCAATTTAGGCCAATATGTATTCTGCCACATATTTAAAAAAAAAAAAAAAAAATCCAATAGGTGTATCTTGATTGGTTTGCGCAAAAGTTATTGCGTCTACAAACTAGGGGAAATTTATGTCATTTTTTATTTATTTATTTAGTATTTACTAGTAATGGCGGCGATCAGCGATTTTTAGCGGGATTGCAACATTGCAGCAGGCAGATGGACACCTAACTGATGCTTTTGAATGGAACCAGTGACACTAATAGGGTAATCAGTGCTAAAAATATGCACTGTTACTGTACTAATGACACTGACAGGAAAGGGGTTAACACCAGGGACGATCAAAGGGTTAAGTGTTCTCCTAGGGGATTCTTTCTAACTGTATGGGGGTTGTACTCGCTGGATGAACACAGAGACCTGTGTCCCTAAATAGGAGGAACACAAGATCCCTGTGATAATCTCTGACAGAACAGTGGTCTGCCTTGTTGAAATCGGCAGACCGCCATTCTGTCTCCATGGGGAGCGATCGCGGGTGGCAGGCAGACATTGCGTCTGCCGGATTCGCTGGTTTGCTCCCCCCTCTGGCCAATTGGCGCTTGTGCATGCCCCTGGTGGCTTGCGTGCACCCCCACTATCTGTTTCACGAAGCCACGTACAGGTACGTCATTTTGCATAATAGAGCTGATCTGCAGCAGTAAAATTATGGCGGCTATTCGGCAAGTGGTTAAAGTATACATTCACCTTTTTGTTAAAAAAAAAAAATAAATGCTCATTATAATGCATGTACAAAAATGTGCAATTATTTACACTGCAGCCTGTAAGGCATTGCACCCATGATCAGCAGATTGAATCTGTGAACTACAAGGGCTCTCACCAGCACCCTTGCAGTTCAGTGAGAGCAACAAGCGGCCTGTCGCAGTGAAAGACGGTTCTTGTAGTTTATTTATTCACAGATCTCTGTCAATGAATGACGCAGCTGTGTTTGTGGAGCCCCGCAGAACCACACTGTTTTTAAATTGTGATAGCGGATGTCCGCTGTGTGGGCAGGTGCATTTTACTTGCATGTTACACCCTAAATATGGTTGTAACATGTTACAAAGTTGAACTCCTCTTTTAAGGCTTTTCTGAGTCCACTTGCTGCATTCTCGTTCTAGGTAAGTGACTGGAGTACAGGATTCAGGGTAAGCTTGTCCATCTGGAGTCTGTATTTAAAATGAACAAATCGGCAATGACCACTTTAATATTCTGTTCTCATAGATTCATTTCTTTTTTTTTTTTTTTTCATTTGTTACATTGTTTAATTATGTGCTACAAAATCTGTTGGTAAATAATTTGTTGGCATTGTTGCCTGCTAGGAGAAGAAAGTTGCGCCTTATGCCTAGCATAACAGTTATTGGTAAGGCTCCATGTACACGGGACGCTGGAAATGGCCGTTTAGGAGCAGTTGGGCGTTTTTTTCAGAAGCCCCTGAACCCATCTACATTTTATCTTATCTGTCCATGTACACCAGGTCGTTTACAGTCATTTGCAGGCAGTTGCGTTCAGGGACTGTTTTTAGAACGCAATTATTTGCGTTCGAACGTGTGTTTCCCGGCGTTTCAAACGCACAAACGCGTCCGAACGCGTCTGAACGCGTCCGAACGCGGTGACCCGCGTTTAGCGTTCGTGTTTTTCCATTTTAAAGGGGAATCATTTTTTTGACCTCTAGGAACGCTTCTAAACGCAAATGCCCGCAAACGCTGCTAAACGCCCACTAAACGCGGGTACAAACGCGACCGAACGGACGTTTTAAACGTCCTAAAAATTCCAGCATTCAATAGGACTTTTAACAACGTCCCGTGTACATGGAGCCTAAAAGAGATTGTAAATGCACTTCAGCTCATTTCATTCCATTGCAGGACAGCGCAAGGGCTTAGTGAGTAACACTCCTGCCTTGATGCACTGGGGTCCTCCATTTGAATCCCAACCTGGACTTTACCTGCATGGAGTTTGCATGTTCTCCCTATGATTGCGTAGGCTTTTTTGGTTTCTTCTGGTTTCCTTCACACTCCAACTATATGCTGTAGGCCAAGGGTGTCAAACTCAATTTCATCAGCAATTATGGTTGCCCTCAAAGGGCCGGTTGTATCTAAGACTAGATGTCCAGATCCGATGCCAAGAGCCCCACACCCTCCCTTACATCACAGTGCTCTCCCCTTATCTTGTGCTGCTACTGAGAAGAAGTTGGGGACATGGCTGGGAAGCAGAAATTGCAGGGTCTTGAGGAGGACCAGAAGAGGGCTGGAGTCAGCTTCTGGAGTCTGCTGAATGCTGAGACCAGGGGAGGAGGAGAGGAGGAGGTGCTGTGGCTGCAAAGAGAGGCACAGATCTGTGGAATCTCTGATGCAACTGCTGAGATAGGGGGGGAGGAGACAAGCCTCTCCATGGCTGCACGGAGAAGCACAGGATCTGGTGAAGGAGTTCTTTCCTCCTCTCTGCTGCCGATTTCTAAGAGAAGGTGGAATGGAGATGAGGTGGGTGCTACAGCTGAAGGAGAGATGCGAGGGCCACATGAAATAGCCTGAAGGCTGGATTCGGCCTGCAGGCCTTGTGTTTGACACGTGCTAATTGTCTGCTGTCTAAATTGTCCTAGTATGTGTATACTATATGTAACATGAGGACCTTAGATTGGAAGCTTCCTGAGGTCAGGGAATTATGTGTATGTACAATATGTGAAACACTGTTGTAAAGAGCTGTGCTTTTTAAATACCTGTATTAAAGAAATCAATCATAAATACCAGCAGTCTAGCAGTTTGGAGTGCTTTTCAGGCGTGCCAATTTGGAGCTTCAGGAGACATAGCCTCAAGCTGGCATACATTGTGTGATTTTTGGCTGGTCCCTAAAATGGTTGGAATTTGCTCCTCCAGTCATTTGTCACTTTATTGAAAAATTAAAGGAGCCACAATTTTTTTTTTTCGTTAGCCAAAAAAGCATTTGCATCCAATTAGATGCAGCCACTGTATGAGTATTTTGACTGTTGTCTCTGTAGACACAGCAGGAGATTTAAGATCTGAACGAAAAAAAAAAAAAAAAACAGAAACATATATGGCCATCTTAAAGCGGAATTAAACTCCCATTTAAAATAATTCTGACAAGCAGGTTTCTATGACAGAAGAGACCAATAGGGCCTCTTCTGTCAAATGCAAATGCGCAGCCCAGCGTACTTTTGTCGCTGCTCTGTGCAGCGGCGATGTGACTCCTGTGCGCATGTGGATAGCATTAAACCTTCTGGGGATTCATTTATAAAAAAAAACAAAAAAAAAAAACTCAGTTTAATTCCACTTTAAGACTAGTGTCACAATGCCAAAGATAATGATCCTGTCGCTGGCTAGAACTTGCCAGTGCAAAGTTTGATTTTTTGGAGGACACATGCTGGCAGTCAAACACTCCTGCTCACGTGTCACTCCCTTACCGACTGAATGAGTGAGCTTCACATAGCAAACAAGTAAGTGTTCTCTGCATTTTCTAGCGATCTTGTCCCTGGAGAATTCATTCCTGCCTTTGGCAGAAGCACAGGTGTGACATTAGCCGAAGACCTGCATCCAACCAGATCTTAGGCCAATTGTACACGGGCATCCTAATTTACTGATGTTTGCTCAGGAACTTGTGAAATACGCGTGCAAGGGGCCAAAAACTGTGAGACCTGAGTAATGTTGAGTTTATGTGAGTAAAGGTGTGCCAGCATATAGGGGAGAATAACTATGGGCCAGGAGGATGCATCTTATAATATAACTAAACTAATACTATAAATAAAAACCAACACAAATTAATTTTTTGGCATAAGTAAATGGCCGCGGCACTTTATTGGTTATAAATAAATTAAATAATTATTTATTCAAAATTCCATCAAATAAATTTCAAATCCAACAAAATTATAAAACATACATCTGTATCGCTCAGTCCCAGAACTCGAGCGAAAATAAAACATTTAAAACCACCAAAGTCCCAAGGGTGACTCTACCACATAAAGTGCCAGCGACGGGTGGGGGGGAGGTGAGCTCGCCAGGCAGTCACTTCCCAACTGAGGGGCTTACCTCAGGGACCCCCTATATAAAGCCTTGGGTCAGAAGGTTCTAGAGGGGCGCGCGCTGCTGTGAAGCCCGCCAAAACTGTGAGGGGCTATCTTATTACATTTAAAGGGCCAGTGTCCTATAAATTAAATAAAAATCTGGCACAAAATTATTTTTTTTTAACATCCCCTGTGCCATGTGCGAGGGCACCTATTACTTGTGCCCTCTTACCATTCTTTATTGCCAGTATTGCAATATTCTCATTTATATTTATGACACCCGTGCGCAAGGGGCCAAAACTAGTAAACACATGAGTAAATTGCTGCTATTTTTGTTTTACTGCGCTGTACTCAACGTACTGTACTCTACGCAGTATTGCTGGTCTTACTCAGCTGTGTGCAATGCCCCTTAGACAACAATGCATCATCATTTCAGAACTGTAAAAAACTCCGCATTTTTTACTCTTGTGTGCAACAGGCCTTCTAATTTGCAGGAGAAAAAAATATGTTGCCAATTTTATGGCATCGATATATTACTCATTTATTTCAGTTTCTGCACACATCTGAGCAACTTGGAATCACAGTTTCCAGATCATGATAAAAAAAACACATCAAAATGAACATTGTGCATCAGGGCGCTAAAGAAATGGGCAAAACATCCAAATTAAAAAATGCACCTAAGGCCAATCCAAAAGAGAGTACGGGAGCTACTTTGGCATGTTTTTTGGAGCATAGGGCAAGCCTATTCAAGTGAATGGTATTGCTCCAAAAGCACAAAAAATGTGACACTCCCACATTGCTCAAATGTGCAGGGACATTTTGTTTTTTTGTTCTACGTTGGTGTCGTTTTTTTTACCATAGTAATGACAGAATATCTCTTTGGTTTCCTATAACAGAAGGTTGTCATAACTGCTCATTTACAGGTTTGTGTCGCTCAGCCTTTTTTTTTTTTTTTTCTCCTCTGATTTTCGCATCCTGACAACGATATCCACTGATCAATCCACGAATTACATAGTTAGAGATGTAAACTTGTATTTGCATTGAAACATTGCTAATATTCGAAGTACACCGAATTGGCTTTTGGTTACAAATAAAGGTTGCATTGTTCAGTTTGTTTAGGCCACAAGCTCGTATACAGCTCCCGGAAAGTTGGCAGAGTCCATTTTTAACTACTAACCACATGTCTTCCCATTCAACACAGGAACTACATTTTAAGGTTTAAACCGTACAGCATTCTCTTTACAATGGGCTTTTATTCTTAGGTTGCTCAATAGTAAAGTAAATTGTACTAAATGTTTTATTTTTGAAAATTATACCTCTCTTCAAGGCTGCAAAGTATTTGACTATGTACATGTGACCATAAATTTAAAGCGGAGTTCCGGCCTATTTTGCAACTTTAGTGATTCCTGGAGTGCTCGCTATGCTGATCAACAATTGGGCATTTTTTTCGGGGGTCCCTTACCTTATTTTCAGGGCATTTTTGAATGTACTTCCTTCTTCTCCCCCCTCTGTGGCCACGGCCACCGACATCACTTCCGCCTTTGCATTGCATCCTGGGAGCTGTTTGTCATCACTCCCAGGAGGCTGGAATCAGGAAGAACTCCCAGAACACTCCCTGGAATCAGGAAGGAGGACACAGCAGATTACACTGTGGTTTCAGATGCCCACGTCTAAGATGGCCGCGCCCAGACAGCGTTTTTAAAAGTAAGGTTTTGACTAAAATCCAATACTGTACACCTTGTAAGTATGAGAATAGCCATTCTGTAAAGGGCGATGGATTAGTATTATAGAGGAATTTTTAGTTAAAAAAAGGTATTTGAGGCCGGAACTCCGCTTTAATAATGACATTCTGTTTTGTGTCAATAATAAGCGTGGCATTGGAAGATGGAGAGATCAGTTGTTCCTATTACTTATCCAGGGTGGAAAGCTACTGCTGTACAGTTACCTAATGCCTGCCATACACCTAATGATCATGAAATCTGATTGTTTGTTTCAAATGATCTTTAGATCAAAAGTAATCAGAACAATTAAGATAAATATATTTAGTTCACCCCATGTCCAAACCAGTGCAATTTCTGCTGCATATGCCATGTGGAAATCACATTATTAACTATGGTGCCCATTCACATCAAAGCCACAGGATGCAGTGCAATTATTGACAACATTTTATTAACCTATATTTATTATTATGTTCATTCCCTCCCCCTTCTCCTACTTATCTTACATAAACCTGTATAATAAAGATCTTTGTACTTCCCTTTTTTTTTTTTCCAGACCAGTCTGGTCACATGATCCTGCAGCTCTGGCTCCTATGTGTAAGTGAGCTCTTGACAACAGTTCTGAATTCCAGGAGTCGTGACATCACCCATAGGCTCCCATGTCCCATCTGTTGTCTATGCTCCCTCCTCTCCCCTGCAGCAGCTGCTCATTGACACAGGAACTGGAGCTGCAGAATCACATGACTGGACCAGAATATAAAAAGGTAAGTTTACTGATCTTTTTACACAGGATTTACTGGATAGATAAAGGGGAGGCAACATTTTTTGGAATAGACTTTGCTTCCACTTTAACAACCAGTCTTCTCCTCCAAAACCAAAAGCATTAGGAATCAAAAATGCACCAAAAACACACTACAAAAAGCACTGAAAAATGTATGTTTATTCAGCAGCACTAGCAGGAACCTGGGCTGAATTCAATCACAACCACTGGAACCAATTGTTTCCTTTTGGCAAACCAGTTTTTAAATGATTAAATAATTTATTGCAGCACATTCAAATTATTATTTTTTTTTTTGAGTGATCATTTAATAAGTGTATAGCTAGCATAAGCTTTCCAAAAATTAAACCATATAGGGGTTTCGTTAATGTTTTGCTTTAAAAAGAATGTTTACCCATTCTGTCTGTCCAGCCAATTTTATGATCCAGATATCCCAGCCAGATAGCAATGCCAAGTTCTGGAACTCCCTGTAAACTACAGCCTTGTTCAGGATCACTCCGTCCTTTAATTGCAGAATGAAGGAGCAGCAACACCTTTTTGAGATGGTCCTTTGGCTTTTCTTCTTTTCGCAATCTGGCCTATGTGCATCCCTCTTAGTCTGGGCCCTTGTGCCCCCTTCCCCAGTGGGGTCTGTGTGGCTCATGTGTTGCACTGACTGTCCAGCAGATGGCAGCAAAACTCCTGTCAGCCAGCTTTGGGGGTTCCTTATCTCCTCTGTCCTGGGCACTAAATATCTAGCAGTAATGCCTTGTGAGCTATGAATGGGTTTTTTTGTGTGACTGCACTGTGTGGTGGTTGTGGTGGCTTTCTTCTGTACAAGTGGAGGACCACAGCTGCTTGCAACACCAATTAGGACAAAGACAGCTTTAGCCCAGAGTGCCTACAGTGCAGGATGCAGCCTATGTTTGGGGACAATAATAACTATGCTGGATGTGGGTATGCATGAATGATTGGAGGGGTCAGAAGAACTTGAGTGGAAGATGGTTTCAATGGGGCTTTCTTCATCACCACCCATTCCGTTCTACACCTCCTTTTCTGTGCCGGTTTGATGACCTTGGGATTTTCAGTTGATATTGTACACCCTTACCAGCTCATGGCTTCCTTAGATTAAATATAAATGATGATAGCGTAAAGCTGGCCATACATTATAAAATGTTCTTATTCACGTTCCTTTAGCTTCACCTTCAACTATGTAGTAGAAGAGCCTGCCTGATTGCTTACAAATTGAAAGTGTTTGACTTCATATATGGTTTTGGTAAATCTAAAGGAAAATTGTATAATTTATGGCCAGCCTTAATGGTTGAATTTCCCCGTTATTCGGAGGTTTAGGTTGAAAAGATGATGACACTTGCAGGAGGATGCATGTACAGCAAGCAGTGCGTCCTCTGAGAAATACTAAGCATGACACTGAGTTTTTCAAGAGATCAACATCCAACATTTTACCAGTACTGTACGAAAGGGAGTATTTCTAGTTCTGGTGTCAGGAGGACAATCATTGAACCTTTTTCTTCTGCTGACTAGAGTGATTCAGTC
Source organism: Pelophylax lessonae (assembly GCF_965119305.1). NCBI lineage: Eukaryota > Metazoa > Chordata > Amphibia > Anura > Ranidae > Pelophylax > Pelophylax lessonae. The sequence continues at coordinate 512,996,942 of NC_138769.1, forward strand.
AGAACCTGCAGGAGATGGATATGGGCAGTGTAGCGTAATATTTTAGTATGTGTACAATAAATATTGTTATAAACTACGTACATTAGTCAGTAAGACACACAAGAACAAGAACCATACTGGATACTGCAGGTCCAGATTTACGACCTTTAATCTGATTTTACATGGGAAAAGTAAATAGGATGTTCTATAATATTTTTCTTTGGGAGACTTGCTCACTGCATTGAAACAGAAATAAGTAGCTGTGTTTTTGGCAGGGTATTTAGAGCTTTTGGTTCTACAACTTGGAACCACAACAGGCCTAAGTCTTGTGTGTAAATGAAAAGTCCAACTTGAACGTTTGGGTTAGTAAGCCTTAGAACCTCTGTCAAGATACTATTGCTGTCTTTGCTTTCTTTGGATAGAAGTTCCCTGACTTTTTGTCCTGGTGACAGCTCCATAAGTACGGCAAATGCCTGACTAATCCTTCCCTACGTGGCTTAAAAAAGGGCTTTTTGTTGCATCGTATATTCCCTATAAAGCCTAACTCTGTGCTTGGGTTGGTAACCCCCCTGTACTATATAGTCCAGGTGGTGTGGGTCTGGTAGTGTGGGTGGTGCGCTACATAATGCCCTTATATGCAGCATTGACTTCCAAATGCAGTGTGGGAGGCAGGTGAACTCTAACCCTATATATTCCTTTTTTTCCAGGTGGTTTAGGTCTAGTAATGTGACATCACAGGTCTTAATCCACTTCTTACTTTGGGGATCCTCAATGCTGCAGAGAGCTGCATTACATAATTCCCTTTTCAGTAGCATTGTCTTGCGAGTGCAGGGTGGGAGGCAGGCTCCTAAGTCTTGACTCCCTGGACTCCATGCAAGTTGGGTGAATGATGCTGGGCATGATTTAACCCAAAAGAGGTGCTATGCTAAATTACTGGATCATTGAGTCTGTTGAAGACAGCATCAAAGATAGAGTAAGTATTGACGCAACTGGTCTGCCACGTACCGTGATGAGAGGGGTTGCCTTGCGACTCTGGGCCAAACACACCTGAATATGGGAACCGGTGGGCAAGGCTCAGAGTACTACGGGTGCAACAACGTGGACGGTAGATGAGGATCGGTAGGGATGGTTCGCAGGGTTGGTGGTCGATGCAGATAAGAGAGCCTCTCAAAATCAGCAGTGGCAGACTGTCCATGCACAGAACTAAAAGGCAGATCTGATAACCAGGTTTTGAAGGAGCAAGAAGAAAGACATATTCTGGAAACTGAAGCCAAGGTCAGCTGTCAAGACCCAGGCTAGGGCCATACATGGATGAGCAGAGGTAGAAGGAGCAGAGTTTGGAGGCAAGCCTATCTCAAGCAGTGGATCAAGCAGAAGCAAGGCCAAGCAGCAAGCCAGGGTCTGGATCGAGAGAGGGTCGAAGGGAAATTCAGGAACGGACCAAGTTGGCAACATGAAGTCAGGCAACTGGGTAACCAGGGAGCACAGAAACAGAATCACAAAAAACTGAAGAACATCCAGATCAGTACATGTCAGGAATCCTTTAAAAATTAAGCTTGGCACCGTTCCCGGGACTAGATGTGCGCAGGTGTGTGCCAGTGCACAAGTGCCTGCCAGTGTGTGCTGATTCAGGCTTGTGCATACAAATGCACCGACGTGTCATTGCATGCTGGTTACTTGCCTGAGTCCGTCTATGCACTGGCACATGCACACGAGCATTGGATGCACGAGTACTGGCTCCCTGATCGCTCAGAGTCACCATCATTTGATGCTTCAGGCACAAGTCTTCTAACCTCTTCGGTTTACAACTCTGAGACGACTTTGGGTAGTCACGTCCCTGCTTCCATGACATGAACACCTCCTATTGGCTGTCCCGCAAATGGGTTTTGGAGGATGCTTCTAATGTTTTGCTCCAGTTACCACGCAGAGCAGGGAAAACTACTTAGCGGGGTCACAGTAAAAAAAAATAACCTAATAGAGCTCCTACATTTCCATAATCTATCCAGAACCAGGAAGAATTTGCTGGATTGATGCTATAGGTTATATTACATTTTAGAGCTCTATAATATAATGTTTAGTATAGGTAAAATACATTTAGGCCACATTGCTATTATACAACAATACAATGGAAGTTCATGGTGAAGGTGTCTATATGCATAGTAGCTGATAATTAAAATACTGTAATACTTCATTCCTGTTAGTTTGCTGTTGGCTATACTTTTGGGATTGAGAGATTTTGATTTTGGGAACTGATCTTGTTGGTTTCCCTTCTTGCTGTGTTCCTAGACAGGAATAGTCAGAGTAGCTATCTAGTAGCAGGATAAATAGCAGCTGTTACTCTTTTTGGCAGTAGCAGTTTGTTGTTGTTCAATGTATATTTAGTACATCGTGTGTGTGTTTTCTTTTCTTTTTTTTTGCCCTGCAAGGCTAGTTTAGCATCCATATTGCCTGTAGTTCACAAACACTGCATAAATCTTGTACAGTTTGGGAAGACAAGCTTATGTTCATATTGACATTTTTTTTTAAGTTTATTCTGCTTATATTTGCCTCACTTGGTCCACCCACAAAAATTTTTTACATTTTTAAATAATACTTTTCTGTTTTCATTACATACCTTATTTAGACCCTGGGACTTCATCACTTGGTCTCTGCCTCAGTACTTTCTCAGGAGCTCTCAGGCTTGCAGCAAGCAGTGGGTTGGCTCTTGGGCAAATATCAAAATTCCTTGATGGGTAAATGCCAGTCGGGAGGAGTAACGCTCACATGTAATGTTGAACCTCCATAATTGATGGAACTGATATCCAAAGCGTGAATGCAGCAGTAGAAGATCTCCGGCCTGCTGTAACTGGGAGTGCAGCGATTGGAAGAGGCTGCAGGATTGGGAACATTTTACATGTTCCACGCTAAAATCGGGTGGAACATGTAACATGTTCCCGAAGGTGAACTTATTTTTTAAAAATACATTAATTCTTCTGAGGAAAAACTCTGCTCTTTTGATTTTTCTTGTCCCTGCAGTTAAACGAATGCCACAGGAATGATTTAAAAATTCAACAAATGTTCCTGAAACAATAGTTTTCTAATGAAATTCTTCTAGTGTGTGTGTCTGTGTGTGTTCAGCCCAACTCTGTAAGCATAGTTGTAGGAGCGGAAAGAACATGGATGAACTTAGTGTTGCTAAACCCAGGTTCTTGCATTCACTATATATGGTATCCCACAGTACACCGAACATAGAAATGCAATTATTTTAGTAAATATAAACTGCTAAATATCTTTTCTCATCAGCAGTATATAGCAATCTTGTGAGTTTTATCAGTGTCTGGTTAAAGCTTGTAGAAGGAGTTTTCGTTCTCATCTGACTGTCCTATGAAGCTGCAGGACCTTTGGTCAGTGCTGATTGGCCCTGTGCTGAACACATGCACCCTCCCAAGGAAAGAAAAAAACTCTAGAAATATACATCAAACTGAGCATGTGCAGTGCCCGCTAAGCTCTGTTCTATCAGAAAGGCCTTTTTACACAATGTGGAGGATTAACTCCTTAGGTTCCACAGTGAGTATAACAACCATGATTTACTGCATTTACAGACTGATTTTACTGTTGTGAGTTTAGTAACAGTTTTCTGCTGCGCCTTCATGGTCCACTCATAGACTTGGGTGGATCCTGAACGGGGCTGTGTGGATTATCTGCATTGTACTCTGATACAAGAATGATTTATGACATATGTGGTTTAGATTACCCAATTTGTAGAATACAATTTTTCATAATCCTTTTTTATCAAAATTTTTGTTCCAGAATTCCATTTGCCTAGCCACATAGCCAGGCTTTTTTGTGGGATCAATCTAGCATATTCTGAACATGTTCTTGAGCCTTTTCCTAGTTGGACCATTTCAAAGGGTGTTGATGTTCAATGTCCAGACTCACTCCATTATTTTGCCTCCAAGGTGTTAACAGATTGAGTTTTCACGCTCTAAAGAGTAGCCTAGCAATGAATTACTAAGAGAAAAAATATAGATAACTATTGTATGCAAATGTTCATAGAACAGAACATTTCAGATTTGTAACTTGTTTTGGTTGAAGATTTAACAGCATTTCCCATAACTCTATTACCTGGCTGGTTTTGCTGAAATCCCTCACCTAATACTCACACATTTGGAAAGTTTGAGGAGGTGAGGTCAGGGAGGCATGGACAGCCAACTTACATTTTTTAATCTTTCGCCAGTAGTCAGAAATGGGCTTTCCCTGTCCACTACCAACATTATCTCACTTCTAGTTTTCTAGGTTTGGTAGAACTATGTTATATGCTATATATATATATATATATATGACCATTCAATCAAAATTTTAGCTGAGTGGGAATACAAAATATTGCTCTAATTGTAGTGGGGTAAACACCACTTAATATTCAACGTAACATACACGGGTTGGACAAAAATATGGAAGCACTACAGTGGGGAAAATTATTATTTGATCCCCTAAAGATTTTGTAGGTTTGCCCACTTACAAAGAAATGAAGGGTCTATATTTTCTTTTTTTCAAATTCTTTATTTATAGTAGAGGTATAAAGCATACAGTACAATCAAGAACAATTGCATAAATCCGACTAGCATGCCAAGTGGAACAAAGATAATACAGAACTCATAAGAGCTAACATGGTGATCAAGCAAACAACCCACCCATGGTCCAGAGAACATGGTACAAGCAGAAGAGGAGAGATCTCCGACACAGGTCAGCTAACATATTCCGTGTAGATATGACAAGGAACATGGGAAATGCTGATAGGCCGATACAACTCCAGGTCTAGTCCTGCACCCACCAACATCTGGGTCTATATTTTTTATCATAGGTGTTTTCTAAATGATAGAGACGGAATATCAACCAAAAATCCAGAAAAAAACACGATACAAATGTTATAAATTGAGTTGCAGTTCAATGAGCAAAATAAGTATTTAATCCTCAAGCAAAACATGACATAGTACTATAATGAATTGTTAAAATTCTTGAAAACCAATAAACAAGGTCACGGCTGTTATTAATCCAGTTTGCTGTGTCTAGTGTTCCTTGTATGTTTGAAGTTTATGCCGCCTACCATTCCTATCGTTGCATCACTTCCTCTTTCAACACAAAACATGTCGTCACTTTCGCACCTGCAAATCATGTATAGTGGCGAAAATAATTATATGATCCCCTGCAGATTTTGTAAGTTTGCCCACTTATAAAGACACGAAGGGTCTATGATTTTTATCGTGGGTGTATTTTAAATAATAGAGACAGAATATCAACCGAAAATACAGAAAAAACACATAAAACAAATGATATAAATTCAATGCAGCAAAGTCGGCCTGTACCTTTTAGCAGAGAAACAGCCCCAAAGCAATAATGTTTCCACCTCTGTGCTTGACTGTTGGAATGGTGTTCTTATGGTCAATGTCAGCATTTTTCTTCCTCCAAACATGGTGAGCTGAGTTAATGCCAAAGAGCTTAATTTTAGTCTCATCTGACCACAGCACTTTCTACCAATCCTTCTCCTAATCATTTAGATGTTCATTGGCATGATTGTACATGTGCTTTCTTGAGGAGGGGGACTCGCAATGTATGGAAGTAGAAAAATGCTGACTAGGACCCTAAGAACACCCTCCTTACAGTCAAACACGAAGGTGGAAACATGATGCTTTGGTGCTGTTTCTCTGCTAAAGGTACAGACCAACTTTGCCGCATTAAGGGGCCAATGGACGGGGCCATGTATTGCAAAATCTGGGACGAGAACCTTCTTCCCTCAGCGAGAACACTGTAGATGGGTCATGGATGGGTCTTTCAGCAAGACAATTACCCAAAACATACCGCCAAGGCAACAAAGCAGTGGCTCAAGCAGAAACACAATAAGGTCATGGAGTGGCCTAGCCAGTCTCCAGACCTTAATCCTATAGAAAATGTATGGAGAGAGCTGAAACTTCGAGTAACCAAGTGGCAGCCAAAAAACTGTAAGGATTTAGAGAAGATCTGTAATGAGTGGACCAAAATCCCACATGAGTATGGGTGGTCCCATCTGATGTGTACAAACCTGGTAACCAACTACAAGAAACATCTTAGCTCTTTGCTTGCCAGACAAGGGTTTCTCCAAGTACCAAGTACTAAGTCATGCTTTGCTTGGGGATCAAATACTTATTTTACTCACTGAACTGCAACTCAATTTATAACATTTGCATCAGGTGTTTTTTTTCTGGATTTTTTGGGTTGATTTTCTGTCTCTACCATTTAAAATACACCTATGATAAAAATTATAGACCCTTCATTTCTTTGTAAGTGGGCAAACTTACAAAATATGCAGGGGATTAAATATTTTCCGTACTGTAAGCGCAGTGGACATGGTCAGCTGACTGAAAGAGACAAAAGGACATTGTGCAGGATTGGGACCCGGAATAATGTTTGTCAATACCCAGGAGAATTCAGGACATCTTGGATGCCAAGTGTGGTCCAACAACATATTCAGTAAGGATTTTGTTCTTTTACCTGGTGTTTCCATAATTTTGTCCAACCCCTGTAGATATTTGCATTTTAGATTTGAACCGTACATGGCACATTCTGCTGCCCTCATATGTGCCTGAATGTTCTTTTCTTGTTGAGTGAGTGAACACAATTTTAAAAGATCTGGTGAATCACAGCAGTTTGATTACAAATTGTCATATGTTTGAACCTATCTTAGGCCTACTAAAGCACGCAAATTCTTTTTGATCAGTTCTGATTCCAGCAGAGCCTTTTGATAGGGTTGCTTTGATCTGATTAATTCTTACTTTCATGTTAACATTCTAAAATGTCACTGCTTACATAAGCTAATATAGCTTGTTAATTGTGAAGTCTAAAAATAAAGCAATGTCTTATGGAGGATGTCCAGTGTCTACGCGATATGCCATTGAATCCTTAGCCAATGATAACTGAAGACTTCTCTTTTTGACAGCACTCTAGATTGGCCCATTCTCCTCCTAGAAAATAAGATAATATATATTACTTATGACTTATGACTTGCATGGTATTGTGCTATTTTTTTACCTTACTATCAGCTGATTATCTAAGGTGAACCGTGAAGTGCTTTGTACATCTGGATTTTGGCTGTGTTATCTGACCCACAAAAATAACTTTCATCCCATGAATATTAAGTGTAGGTTACCTTCAATTCCCTCCCTGCTTTTCAAAGGCAGCATTATTTGTTAATTATGTTCTGGCTGAACACCGTGGCTAGGGGCAGTGAATTCTGGGAAAAATTCAGCCCTTTAGTGAGTCAGACATTTGTTAATTACGAAGATCGCATGCCAAAACTTTAGAGAGCTTGTCCGCTCATTGTCTAGGCTTGGCCCCAGGACTATGTTCTTTTCCGCTTTTATTGCTTTCGTTTGAAGTACCACATTGACCACTGGCAGCTATCCCCCTTTTTATTACTTTGCAATGTTTAGTGTTGAATTATATCTTAAAATTCCCTAGGCTCTTTTTGCCAAGGATCATCCCTGCTTTAAAACCAGTAATGTTTCATCTAGGTTATCTTTAGTGGAAACAGTTAAAGTGGATCTCTAGAGATAGATTTTCCCTGCTGTGCAGGACAAAGTAGCAGGTCTTCTTTAATGCCCACCTCTTTCATCAGCACCCCTAAACTTTTATTAGTTTCTTGCCAATCTGTTGAACTTCCAGGAATGGTACTTATGAGTATGAAGTATCATGTGACCCACTCTCCGCCTCTGGTGCTTACCATTATCACATGGGAGCGGAGAGAGGGGGGCAGGAAGAGAATCTCTAAACCTGTGTAACCTTTGCCTACAGAGACTCTGAACTTGCATAGAGTTTCATTTGCTCATAGGGCACAGGTTTGCTTTAAGGGCTTACTGCACACAGTAGTCAGACTCAGAAGAAATGCAAATGCAGTATGCCTTCAGGTGTTTTTGAATTACAAAAGCTAGAACATTTCCCCAGCTACAGCTTGCAACAGTATATTTTGGTACAAACACTCTTGTTATTAGCACCACTGTTGGCTAAGACAACCCTGGGAGAGGTACAGTATGTCACCTGCTTCAATTAAACTTTTAAAGTCTGATCATCTGTCCCTAAGACCCCATTCAGACTAGCGCGACTTGTCAGGCGACGTGTCAGCCTGACAAGTCGCGCTCGGTCGCTCGCCATTGATTAGCACAGGACCCATTCTAATTGGAGCGACACAAGTCACTCCAACTTAGAAAAAGGGTCCTGTACTACTTTGGGGCGACCTGGGAGCGACTTGCATAGACTTCCATTATGCGAAGTCCCTGCAAGTCGCGCCGAAGTCACCGTGACTTCACAGGTCGCCCCTCGAAGTCGGATCGCGCCAGTCTGAATGGGCTGTTATTTCTGATATCAAGGCAACCAGGGTTCATTTACCAGAAACAGAAACCCCAGGAACGTTGGGTAAAAGAAGGTTGGCTAATTATCTTGTATGGAAATTCAACTGAATGGATGGATAGGTTGAAAATGAAATGTTTATTTTAATGCAACAAATAGAAGGATTTCTAGTAGGTTACTGCAATTTTTAATACATGTCAGACTAATAGAATATACAGAAGGCATTGGATTAAACACATTTTGACAGATTCATACAGGTTTGACAATATAAAATAGAATTGCACAAGTAAGGATGGGGTAGTGTATTCCTTTCTGGTACATGATACATGATGATATTTTCTTAAAGTGTACAGTTGTTTACAGATTTTCAGCACAATACTGTGCAATTTCATGACTTAGTCACACTAATCGTGTTACCTTGCTTTTTTTAACCGGGGCAAAACCAGGGGTAATTCGGAAAGCAATGCCTACAGATGGAGCTCATTCTCACATGTACCAAGTTGTGAACATACCTTCAGAACCGGTTGTTTGTGGTACTAGCAAACATTTGTCATTTGATCTTAAACCTTACGTGGAGGGGTCTTCTTTTTATCATTATGTTTGTTATTATAGTTGCTTGCCAGTCCCATATTTCTCTTCCTACAGATTTCCTGTAATATTCAACATAAAGAAGGTGTGTCCCACAACAACCAATCACTATTCTCGTTTAATTTTCTCAAACCCTTAAGAACATTTGTTCTTTGGATTAGTGCATCCACACTCAAAAGCACAGTATTTGTAGCTACTGACTTTTTTATTTTATTTTTTTTATTTCCGACTCAAGAATAGATGGTTCCAACTCAGCTGGTTCAGCAGGGACTGAATTTCGATCCATGTATGGGTATCCCTGTTCGACAGAAGGGATGTTAGAAAACTTTTGATCAGCATGAGCAGCTGCAGTTGCTAATCAGTGTATTTTGACAGCAGAGAGTCCTGCTGTCAGAATACAACATGCAGGCAGGGGAAATTCCTTCTTTAACTTCGTTTGTGTGAATGGAGGAAACCATTCATTTTTTTCCTCTTCAGCCTGCTGGCTGAACCAAAGAAAATGAATCATCCATAGCCAGATTTATAGCATATTCTATTTCTAAATTTGTGCTGGACTTCTATTTTAAATGCCCAACTAATTGTGCCCTTTCTTGAGTATCTATCTAAAACATACAAAAAGTTGCAATACTAATGAAAAAATAGCTTGACTTCCTGGTGTGGAATGATGTCACTCCTGCACATGCGCAGGAGTGCAGTAATCCTGGCACACAGGCATTATGCCGAAATGTAAACTAAGCTGCACATGCACAGCTCAGTGTACATTCTACAAGAGATTGCAAACAGGCAGGTACGTGTATTTTGTTTGCAGAAGAGATATTGCATGTCTTTTCTGTAATGCCTGCCTGTTTGTTATTTTTTTTTTAGTTTTAGTTCCACTTTTAGGCTCGGTTCACACTATTGCGATGCGGGAAGGCTGCGAATTCGCAGCCTGTACCCGCATCGCACACGCACCCCCGGCAGTTCACACTGCCATATGCGATCCGCTGGGGGTGTCAATGTAATCTTAACGACACCCCCAGTTTGATCGCATATCGCAGTGCGATCGTGCAGTTCGCACAGGATCGGATCGCACAAGTGTGAACCGCTGTGCGATCCGATCCTGATGCGGCAGCAAAAATGCCTCCTGTGCGTCTTTGCTGCGGTGCGAATTTAGCCATACAAACTGTATGGCTAAACTCGCACCGCACAGCTGATCGCATGTCATGTCGGAGCAGTGCGCTCCGACATGACATGCGAACCCGGCACACGCAGAAGTGTGAACCGGCTCTAAAGTGGTTGTAAACCTCGGACATGAAATATGAACAAGGCATATTCCTCTATAGTGTATATTTATCTCAACCCAGAGCACTACATGTAATTTCTCTCTGCTTTCTCATTCCTTTGCTATCTAACTGGTTTTCCTGACAATAAGAGGTAAAAAGGTGACAGGGGAGGGAGCTCCAGCACACATCCTGTGATTGACAGCCTGAGCTCGGTCCCTGTGTGATTTGTGAAGGCGGGTATGTCCCCTGCCTCCAATTGACTCTTGCTGAGCACTGTAGCGTGTAACTTCAGCTACCGCCCCCTGATTTCTGGAAGCTAAGATAAGTTGTAAAAAGACTGCACTTTGAACGGATGTAGATGACAGAGGGTTGCAGATAAACAGGTACAGCTTATTTGGGGGAATTTGTTTATTATCTGTGATTCGTCAATCAGTGAAGCTACATGATTGTGCTGATCAATGAGAAGCGCATTGGTGGCTTCTTCTTCTGGTAAAATGTCTGGGAAAAAAATCAAGTTCTAATCATTGGTCAGGGCGGTCATGTGGTCACACTGACCAATGAGGGCTTGCTGTGGTTTGCATTTTGATGGATGCTCATTCTGTGGCTGTGTTTTGTGGTATTCAGTGTGTGGACCGCCTTTACTGGCTGCACAGGGCATCACATGTGCAACAAGGTCTAGAGAAGATGTCCAGAGTATTACGTTACTTTCCCTTTTTTATGAAAAAGTACAATAAGGCCCCTTTTCACACGGTCCGCATTCCCGCTGAGCCGGCAGATGACAGCTCCGTCTCCGCACTGTGTCAGAGCCCCGCTGATCTCTATGGGGAATCGGATGAGAGCGGACCGCCTGTCCGCTCTCATCCGATCCGATCCGATCCCCAGGACGGATGGAAAATAGGGTTTCCATCCGTCCGGATTTCACAGACCGGATCGGATGCGGATGGCAGCGGGTGTCAGCGGACATGTCACCGCTGACATCTGCTGCTCCATGGGGCTGAATGGGGCATCCGATCAGATCCGCCTAAAAAACTGACAGGCGGATCTGATCGGAACGCCCGTGTGAAAGAGCCCTTTAGGATAACTCAAACTAGGTTGTTCTTGGTAAACATTGTTTTTTGTAAAAATGTTTTTTATAATATATATATATATATATATATATATATATATATATATATATATATATATATATATATATATATATTGACTTACTACAGAGGTAACCCTCATTTTAAATGGTAAATGTTTCTAGAAACAACTAATAATCTGTTCCTGCCAAAGCTATAGCTGAAAAACTGCTACAGCGTTGCCTTTTCAGTTCTGGGAGGACCTTCATGGACGTACTTTCATGTGCACGCCTCCCACTCGCCCCCTTGGGCATGCATTGGGAGTGCTCTGTGACCGCTGTGTCTTTAAAGGGCCAATCAAAGCGGCCCTTTTACCATGTAATCAGCTGTGTCCAATCACAGCTAGTCACATGTAAACAGACTTTATCCACACTGTCTCTATGTGAGGAAAGGAGAGCCGATAATTGGCAAGTCTGACAGGGCACAGCGAGTACATTATTTACGCTGGTAATCGAGGCACCGATTATTGGTGCAGCCACTTCAGTGCATCCTCATCAGTGCCCATCAGTGCTGCCTCATCAGTGCCTCCTCATCAGACCACATCAGTGCAGTCTCGTCAGTACCTTTGCAATTTGCACTGTTTGTAACACTTGGGATATTCGTTCAATAAATCAAGAATTTTGATGGATCTTGGAGTGCGGCCATTTCTTCAGTATTGAGCAGTCTTATCAGTGCCCTGATTATCAGCGCCCATCAGTGCAGCCTCATCAGTGCTCATCTGTGCAGTCTCTTCAGTGCCCATCAGTACAGCTTATCAGCACCTGTCAGTGCAGCCTCTTCAGTCCATCCTCATCAGTGTTCATCAGATCAGTGCAGTCTGATCAGTGCCCTGATTATCAGCGCCCATTAGTGCAGCCCCATCAGTGCTCGTCAGTGCAGTCTCTTCAGTGCCTTCTCATCAGTCCATATCAGTGCAGTCTCATCAGTGCCCTGATTATCAGCGCCCATTAGTGCAGCCCCATCAGTGCTCATCAGTGCAGTCTCTTCAGTGCCTTCTCATCAGTCCATATCAGTGCAGTCTCATCAGTGCCCATCAGTACAGCTTATCAGCGCCCGTCAGTGCAGCCTCTTCAGCCCCTCCTCATCCTCATCAGTGTTCATCAGATGAGTGAAGTCTCATCAGTTCCCATCATGTGCAGCCACATCAGTGTAGCCCCATCAGCACACATTAATGATAACGGAAAATTACTTATTTGCAAAATGTTATAACAGAAATTTAGAAAAACTTTTTTTTTTCAACATTTATATTGTTTTATTGCTTGTTTAGCAAAAAAACAAAAAGCCCAGTGATGAATAAATAACACCAAAAGAAAACTCTGTCTCACAAAAATGCTAAAAATTACATTTGGGAACAGTTTTGCATGACTGCAATTGTCATTCAAAGTGTGACTGCACTGAAAACTGAAAATTGGCCTGAGCAGGAAGGGGATGAAAATGCTCAGTATTGAGGTGGTTAATGAACATTACTTCTGCTATCCCTTGTTACCAGCTAATTACTGTTGTACTTCAGCTGTGAATGTACAATATCTGCTTTTGTTAGGAATGTCTATGTTGGCACATATGCAGATTCATCTTTGGTAAAGAAAAAATAAATTAATTAAAGCAACCCTATCACTGGGAATAAAATTATACCATCCACTAAAATGTGGCGTGTGAAATTTAACACAGAATATGGAAGCAAAAAGGGGTAAAAGGGCAGGGGGATAGAACCCAACCTCCTAACGTCCTCAGGCCAGATATTCCTTCAAGATGGCCGTGTTTTAGAATCGAATTTGTGCTGTTGGGAAGCTGTGGTACGTGAGTGCTTACCACCGTTCCAATGCTGCTTGGAGGCCTGTTCATCCTGTTTTGATTTTTTTTCTTGGCAGATGTGGGGCTTTTTTTGTGTACACTATAAATTCTGCTGTCTTCTTTTTGAATCTGCAGCTCATTCCACGTCATACAAGTGATGAGATCTCTGGAGCTGTGGCCTGCACTACTTCTCATTGCGGGTGGAAGCTCTGCTCTGATGGATTAGTTCTCCTGGATCGTTAAGGCTGTTGGCTAAATATGGAAGCTAATAATACTGTAAAATGTAAACATTGCACTTTACACTATACAGATCTATTCACTGTATTGTAGCAGAGATTGTTATTTTTACATTTATACTTACATAGTAGGAAACATGGCCACACTGTGTTCAACTTTAAATCATTAAGTTCAGTGGATCTGTTTAGTGTTATTTATATTTGTGACATTCCTTTTCTGTACTTTTGCGCAAAGCAATGTTCAGAGCCAGTCAGACAAGGCCAACATTTAGTAGAGGATCTTTATTCTGCAGGGAAGAGGAGGCATGCAGAAGTGAAGTAACTTTGTTTAAAATTACTAATTTTTTTTGTTGAAAAAATGTTTTTCTTTATTTAGAGGGTAGGTGTGCTTTCTGTATTGAGGCCCAGTTCCCACTACCGTCACTTTAAAGCCAAAATCCCAGCGCGACTTTGGCATGACTTGAATGCGACTTTTTTAACCACTTAAGCCCCGGAAGATTTTACCCCCTTCCTGACCAGGGGGTATTTTGCGATTCGGCACTGCATGAATTTAACGGACAATTGTGCGGTCGTGCGAAGCTGTACCCAAATTAATTTAACGTCCTTTTTTTCCCACAAGCAGAGCTTTCTTTTGGTGGTATTTGATCACCTGTGCGATTTTTTGATCATGCGCTATAAACAAAAAAAGAGAGACAATTTTGCAAAAATAACAATATTTCTCTTACGTCCTCCGACAGTCGCCGCCCACTCACAAGTCTTCACCAATGGGTATTGACCTTTGCTCCGCAGGAGTAGCTAGGCAACAAGAATTGTTAATACAAAGCTTTTAACATAGACACACCCCTAGGGGCTGTCCCCTCAGTCAATACCTCCCTGCACCAGCATTCCCAACTCAGTTTGATCTTGCCTAGCTTAGGAGTAGCTGGCTATCCTGTGCTGGGGCTCAGTCTCAGCCTTCTACCCTTTCTTTGATTTTATTTCAAGTATTTTTCTCTTTTCTTTACTAGCTGTTATTTTGTCAGCCTTAGTTTAGGGATCTTCTGATGAAGAATCATCATGCGGAGCTGGGTCTCAGACTGGCCGCCCTGCATCCCAGGGCTGATAGCCAGATGGATCCCCAGCCTGCCATCGAGCGTTCAGCTTAGGTTTTACCCTGGCACATTGAACGACCCATCCCTGTTCGCTGCAGGGATGCTGCCTGTGAGGTGGCTACCTCACTGGACGCCATGACTGCGGTCCGCAAGCGTCCTGGCTGCGGCACTCCCTGTCTGCCCATCCTGGCCATCCTGCTCTGCTGTTTTCTTATGCTCTGGGTGCAGTTTTGTGTGCAGACATGTGTGTGTGCGGCGATCCGCCATTTTATTTGCCTATATACTGTGACCGGCCCTGTCTCTATGCAGCGCTGTGTTTTGGCGCCATTCGCCGCCATTTTGGCGGGCGATACTGCTCATGCACATGGCGGCGCCATTTTATTGTAGCCTTTTTCCCTCTGCTGAGCGGCCATTTTGCTGGAGCCTTCCATAGGCAATATCAGTCAGTCAGCATTGCATCACTTCCTCTTTCCCCGGGAACAGCGATCGGTGGCAGCAGTCTGGTGTGCTCTCTCCAGGTTTTTACCTTTCTGTCCTGTCATTCCTTGCTCAGTATTTGTCTATCCCTGCGGGGTCTGTGCATACAGCAGTGTGCGGTGGGCTGCGCTCGCCGTGTTTTTAAAGGACCAGTACCTTTATTACTTTTCTGTACTGGGGCATGGATTCTCAGGATAGCAAGTTTCCCCCCGCCCTGGTGGGGGACCAGGGGGCTGCTGCACCCCCCGAGGGGGCCGATCTGACCACTGTAGTGGCTTCCTTGGTGTCTCAGGTGCAGATGCTGCTGGCTGAATGATCCGCAAAAAGGGCCAGGTTGTCCATTTCCTCTGATTCAGAGGGCGATGTGGCTGCTGTGGCTGGCGTGCCCTTCTCAGGGTCCCGCTCATCTTTGTACCTTGTGGGGTCTGAGGGAGAGCCTGAGGTGGAGGGGGTTGATGTTTCTCCCCCTGGCTCGCCTGAAGAGCTTGCACTCATGAATGAGCTGATTGTTTCCATAAAGGACACCTTGCACCTGAAAGGTTGAGCCTACTCCTCCTGCTAGGATGTCTGCTTTCGGAACACAGAGGGCTCGCAAATCAGCGCAGGTTTTTCCCTGCCCTGCTGAATTTCACCATACGGTTAATGAACAGTGGCACAATTTAAAGAAGCCTTTTACTGTGCCAAATAAGTTTAAATTACTTTATCCGTTTGCGCCTGCCACCGACGAGCGTTGGTGTGTGGCGCCTCCGGTGGGTCACGCGGTTGCCGTTTTGAACAAAGCTTCTGCGGTGCCCTCCGAGGATACCCCGGTTTTCCGGGACCCTACGGACAGGAGAATAGAGTCTCTTGCCCGTCATGCTTATATGGTGGCTGGTTCTATGCTGAAGCCTATTTTTGCTTCCATTATAGCGGCACAGGCTTTTGCTGATTGGACCAAGATGCTCAGGCGCATCTTGGCGGCTGATTCCGCTCTGCCTACCACGTTGGCTATGGTGGACCAGATCCATCAGGGTGTCATGTACTTGTGTGATGCGGACTTGAATTTAGCTCCCTTGGTTGCACGCCTGTCCAGCGTGGCGGTACTGAACCGTCGTCTGATTTGGCTGAAGAATTGGTCGGTCGACCAATCCTCGCGCAAGACGCTGGCGGATTCTCCCTACGCGGGATCTCGCCTTTTTGGTGAGGCTTTGGATACCCTGATAAAAGGGGTTACGGGGGGCAAGAGTACTCTCCTGCCCCAGTCTTTCAAGCATAAGTGTTTCCGTGGAAAGCGGAATTCCTCGTCTAGGCCCTCTCAGGGGTCCTTTCGTGCCTTTCGGTCGCAGTCCAAGGGCAAGCCCTTCAAAGGCCAAGGCTCCCAGAAGAAGCCGTGGGCAGGGAAGCTGAAGTCCGGCCAGTCCGGTTCGACTTCCCATACCACTTCCGCCTGAAGGGGCGCCCTCACCCGTTTCTGGGGTGGGGGGACGTCTGCGCGGTTTCCTACAACCTTGGCTGGCCCGCGTTCGGGACAGGTGGGTTCAGGAAATCGTTCGATCTGGTTACAAGATCGAATTTCTCTCTCGGCCGGCGGGCAGATTTTTTTCCCTCAAATCTTCAGCTGTCTCCGGAGCGCTTGCAGGATTTGCACCTTGCGGTGCGGGACCTGCGGGCCCAGGGGGTGGTGGTCCCGGTGCCTCATCGGGACAGGTTTCGGGGGTTTTACTCCAATCTGTTCACCGTGCCCAGAAAGGAGGGCAAAGTGCGTCCAAATCTGGACTTGAAAGCTCTGAACTGCTTTGTGCGGGTTCGCAAGTTTCGCATGGAATCCCTGCGCTCAGTGGTGGCTGCCCTGAGTCCGGGGGAATTCATGGCCTCCATCGATCTGAAGGATGCGTACCTACACATCCCCATTTTCGAGGGTCACCAAAGGTACCTTCGATTCGCCATTGCGGAGGATCATTACCAATTCGTGGCGTTGCCTTTCGGTCTCGATTCGGCTCCGCGGGTTTTTACCAAAGTGCTGGCGCCGGTTCTGGCCCTGTTGCGAGCACAGGGCATTGCTGTCTTGGGGTATCTGGACGATATCCTAATACGGTCAAACGCCAGTCAGAGCCTGGTGACCGACCTGTCCACAACGATGCGGACTCTGCAGGAGTTCGGTTGGACCATAAACTTCCCTACCTGGGAATGATTCTGGACTCTGTCCAAGC
This sequence comes from Pelophylax lessonae, assembly GCF_965119305.1. Taxonomy (NCBI): domain Eukaryota; kingdom Metazoa; phylum Chordata; class Amphibia; order Anura; family Ranidae; genus Pelophylax; species Pelophylax lessonae. Next base: position 513,014,034 of record NC_138769.1, read on the forward strand.
GAAGGTCTTCCTGCCGGAGGACAAGCTTCGGACTCTTCAGGACGAGGTCAGGTCCCTCAGGGACAACCGGCACTCGTCTCTCAGGACATGCATGAGATGTCTAGGTCTGATGGTCTCGTCTTTCGAGGCGATCCCTTTTGCCCAGTTTCACACGCGGGGTCTCCAGGCGGAGATTCTGACCGAGTGGGACGGGCGGCCGCAATCCATGGATCTGCGGATCTCATTGAGCCAACGCACCAGAAGGGATCTTCTGTGGTGGCTCCAATCCCCGGCGGTGTCGGGGGGCAAGTCTTTTCGTCCATGGTCATGGACGGTGCTCACCACGGATGCCAGCCTGTCGGGCTGGGGTGGTGTTCTGGGCGTTCTGTCCGCCCAGGGAACTTGGTCGGAGGAGGAGTCCTCCCTCCCGATCAACATTCTGGAGTTGAGAGCGATAAAGCTTTGCCTTCTGAGATGGACGGACCGGCTTCGGGGCCGTCCAGTTCGGGTTCAGACGGACAATGCCACCGCGGTGGCTTACATCAACCACCAAGGGGGCACCAGGAGTGCCCGAGCGGCTCGGGAAGTAGCCGACATTCTGTCTTGGGCCGAGACACACGTCCCGGCGATAACGGCAGTTCACATTCCCGGGGTGGAGAACTGGCAGGCGGATTATCTGAGTCGCCAGACCCTGGACCAGGGAGAATGGTCCCTTCACCCGGATGTCTTCCAGATGTTGTGCGCGAAGTGGGGTTCCCCGGATGTGGACCTGTTCGCGTCTCGTCTGAACAACAAGGTGGAAAGGTTCGTGGCAAGGATGCGCGATCCTCGGGCAGACGCCTCAGACGCATTAGTGGCGCCCTGGCATCAGTATCATCTGATGTATGCCTTTCCACCGATTCAGCTGCTGTCCAGGCTTCTTCGCAGGTTAGCCTCGGAACCGCACACGGTGATTCTGGTAGCGCCGGACTGGCCTCGCCGGTCCTGGTACGCAGACCTCGTAAATCTGGCGGTCGACGCTCCGTGGCGTCTGCCACTTCGAGAAGATCTCCTGTCTCAAGGACCGATATTCCATCCTGCTTTACAGTCGCTGGCTTTAACGGCCTGGCTGTTGAAAGCCAGGTCCTGAAGGATAGGGGTCTCTCCCCTGAGGTCATTCCCACTTTGATCAAGGCTAGAAAAGCCTCTTCGGGTAAAATTTACTACCGTACTTGGAAAGCATACTTTGCCTGGTGTGAGTCCAGGGGGTATTCCCTCCGCTCATACTCGGTGTCGAGAGTGTTGGCTTTCCTCCAAACTGGAGTGGACCAGCGTTTGGCGCTGGCCACAATTAAGGGTCAGATTTCTGCGCTGGCCGTTCTTTGTCAACGCCCTGTGGCGTCTTAATTCATAGGTTAGCATCTTTGTTCAGGGGGTGCGACACTTGGCTCCTCCTAGGAGGGACCCTTTACCTCCATGGGACTTGAACTTGGTTCTGTCCGTGTTGCAACAGGCTCCCTTTGAAAAGATCAGGGAGATCTCGTTGTCTCTGTTGTCCAAGAAGGTTACCTTTTTGGTGGCGATCACTTCGGCTCGCAGGGTGTCGGAGCTGGCAGCTTTGTCCTGCAATTCTCCCTACCTGGTGGTCCACAAGGATAAGGTGGTCCTGCGACCTAACCCATCTTTTCTTCCGAAAAGGATATCAGAATTTCACCTGAATGAAGACATTGTCTTGCTTTCGCTCTGCGTGAAGCCTAAGCATCCGAAGGAGGTTGCCTTACATTCCTTGGATGTTGGCTGGGCGATCAGAGTTTACCTGTCGTCCACTAAATCTTTTCGCAAGTCGGATTCCCTCTTTGTCCTTCCTGAGGGACCTCGGAAGGGCATGGCGGCGTCGGCTGCGACCATCGCCAAATGGATCAGACAGATCATTGAACAAGCCTATGCCTTGAAGGGGAAGGTTCCTCCTTTCCCTGTGAAGGCGCACTCTACCAGGTCTTTGAGTACGTCTTGGGCTTTCCGGCATCAGGCTTCTGTGGCCCAGGTGTGTAAGGTGGCGACTTGGTCGTCCGTTCACACCTTCTCAAAATTCTATAAGGTGGATGTTCAGGCATCGGCTGATGCCTCCTTTGGCCGTAAAGTTCTTAGTGCGGCAGTTTCCTAGGGACCCTTGTTTTCATGGGCCCTTGGTTGTTGGGGTGTTTTACCCCTGGGTTACCTGTTTTCCTGGGTTGTTGCTCCTGTTGAGCACGTTTTTTCCTGTTGCCCAGTTGGTTCTCTTACTGTGGTAAGGTTCCTTTCTCTGATGTGGGTACTGCGTTGCCTTTCTACGGTTGTGTCTCCCACCCCTCATGTCTACACTGCTTTGGGACATCCCATTGGTGAAGACTTGTGAGTGGGCGGCGACTGTCGGAGGACGTAAGAGAAAACGGAATTTTTGTAAAATCTTACCGTAAAATTCCTTTCTCTGAGTCCTCCGACAGTCGCCGCCCCCCGCCCCTCTTTTGGGGTTTTTGTGTACTCTTACTGCTATGCTACCAAACTGAGTTGGGAATGCTGGTGCAGGGAGGTATTGACTGAGGGGACAGCCCCTAGGGGTGTGTCTATGTTAAAAGCTTTGTATTAACAATTCTTGTTGCCTAGCTACTCCTGCGGAGCAAAGGTCAATACCCATTGGTGAAGACTTGTGAGTGGGCGGCGACTGTCGGAGGACTCAGAGAAAGGAATTTTACGGTAAGATTTTACAAAAATTCGGTTTTTTCAAATTTTTTTATATGAAATTCCCCCCCAAAAAAATGTAAAAATCTAAATTTTTTAACATTTTAGGCCAATTTGTTTTCTGCTACATATGTTTGGTAAAAAAAATTGCAAAAAGCGTATTTTGAATGGTTTGCGCAAAAGTTATTGCGTTTACTAACTAAGGGAAAGATTTCTGTGTCCTTTTTATTTTTATTTTTTTAAACGAGTAATGGCGGCGATCTGCGATTTTTTTTATGGGACTGCGACATTGTGGTGGACAGATCGGACCCCTGACTGACATTTTTGACACTTTTGGGGGTACCAGTGACATTACTACAGTAATCAGTGCTATACATATGCACTGTTACTGTAAAAATGACACTGGGAGGGAAGGGGTTAACTTTATTGGAGAGGGAGGGGTTAAGTGTGTCCTTAGGGGCGTGTTTCTTACTGTCATTGGATGTGGCTGTTTGTGTAACAGCACAGATCAACGGTCCTACATAACAGGACCGAGTGATCTGCGCTTTTACACAGGGGAGAATGACAGGCGGCTTTGTTTACATTAGCCGCCTTCCTTTCTCCCTCTCTACCCAACGATCGCGAGTGACCGGCGGACATCGGGTCCACCGGTCACACGCGCCGGCTTCTTCGGGTACGAGCGTGGGCGGGAGCGCGCCTCCGGCGGCGCGCGCTCGCCCCCTATTCGCTCCCAGGCTAGTGACGTACCGGTACATCACTTTGCCTGGGAGGGGCTGACCGCCGCCGTATATAGTCTATACTACCGACTATATATGGCGGCGGTCGGCAAGTGGTTAAGACCAGAAGGATTTGCCCCCTTCCTGACCAGGACCTATTTTGGGATTCAGGACTGCGTTACTTTAACGTACAATTGCGTGGTCGTGTGACGCTGTACCCAAATAAAATTGATGTCCTTTTTTTCCCCACAAATAGAACTTTCTTTTGGAGGTATTTGATCACCTCTGCAATTTTTATTTTTTGCGCTATAAACAAAAAAAGAGCGACAATTTTGAAAAAAAAAAAAAACACAATATTTTTCACATTCTGCTATATGACATTCTCAAAAAAAAAAAAAAATTAAAAATCAAAATGTTTTTACATTTTAGGCCAATTTTGTTTTCTGCTACATATTTTTGGTAAAAAAAATTGTAATAAGCGTATTTTGATTGGTTTGCGCAAAAGTTATTGCGTCTACTAACTACGGGAAAGATTTATGTCATTTTTATTGTTTATTGTTTTTTTACTAGTAATTGCAGCGATCTGCGTTTTTTGCGGGACTGCGACATTGCGGCGGATAGATCGGACCCCTGGCTGACATTTTTGACACTTTTGGGGGGACCAGTGACATTACTACAGTAATCAGTGCTAAAAATATGCACTGTTACTGTAATAATGACACTGGTAGGGAAGGGGTTAACCGTGTAGGTGATCAAGGGGTTAAATGTGAGCCGAGGGGAGTGATTCTAACTGGGGGGGGGGGGCTTCTGAAATGACCATAGAGACATGTGGTCCTATATAGGAGGATCACATGGGCTCTATGATCATTTCAGGGAGAAGAACGGTCAGCTGTGTTTACAACAGCTGACCGTTCTTCTCTCTCAGCGGGGAGCGATCGCCAGGCGGCAATCAGAGCCGCCTGAACCGCGCATTGGCTTCCCCGCTGCCGCGTGGAGGCGGAAGCGTGCCGGCGCGTTCTCGCCCCCTAGCTTCCCGTGCGCGACCAAAGTAGGTCTATGTCGGTTTGCGCAGGAGAGCCACCCTGCCGCAGTAAAAAGGCAGCAGGTGGTCGGGAAGCGGTTAACAGAAGTCAGTGCAAGATGGGCTGAATTTGCACCAAAAGTAGTACAGGAACCTTTTTCTAGGTCGGAGCGACTCAAGTGACTCCAATTAGAATGGGTCCATTGAACCTGCAACACAATTGCATAATGTGCTAGTATGCATCGCATATTAGCGCATTATGAAATAGCTTAAAATTAATCCCTCTTAGCTGACAGGGCTTCCATCTTCATCCGGTCTTCCTTTTCAGTTAGAGTGCTCCGTCCTTCTGCTTGGCCAAACCGCGATGACGTCATGGCCATGGCACGGAGCTCTGAAGGTATGGCACGGGTATGCTGCCCCTTCAGAGCGCATGTGTGGGTGATGTCACCAGTTGCATGCTGTGTGAATATCTCCTAAACTTGCAGTGTTTGGGAGATAATTACTGTACCTACAGGTAAGCTTTATTATAGGCTTACCAGTAGATTCAAAATAAAAAGACTTTACCACCACTTTAAAAACCAATGTTTGATGCTCACATATTATTAGTGCTGCAGTGTTGCCATTACAAATATTAGGAAAGTATAGTTTAAAGTGCTTTGACACTTACATACACATTTTCATTTGTGTGTGCTCTGGCATACCACAATGGCGACATTCTACTGCACAATGTATCCTTACCGTAGAGGTTCAACACAATTAAGTCAAAGGAGTGGCTTTAGCAATTCTCAGTGACTTATTGCTTTGTTTAATATTAACTCTATGATGCAACAAATACCACGTAGAATGTTTTTTTTTTTTTTCTCAGATTCCAAAGTTTAATTAATGCAGTAGGTTAAATTATAGATCAACCTAAACTGATCCTATTAGGGGGTCAACAAAGTTACAAAGGCACTGTGATCAGAAAGCAGTGGTATGGGTGCCAGTCCATGGGCCCACTTGCTAAAACGGCTTTCTGCAGCAGAGCTCTGATCTGTCTCGAATCCTTGGGCTGGTGGAATTGCAAGTTTTTCCATTTGGAGCTGTAAATCCTCTTGCTGATCCCCAGTTATTGCGGGACTTAACAGTCACCAGAGGAGGAAGCATGCTCCTTAAAATGTGGAATCAGATTGGCGCAGGGAGCTGTGCTGTAGGGTGACGTTTCAGCAAAACTGCAGACAGACAAGTATGAATATACAATGCTGCTTTCTTTCTGCTGCCAATAATGCTGGCTCTTACAGCCTTCTTGAAGCATTGATTTCTGAAAAGTAAATACAAATTATTTTATATAAATATTGAAGTATACGTGAACCCTCACTGCGTAAAACACCCCATTCAGTTTAAAATTGAAATTAAAGGCAAAACATTTGCGTGTGTATATTTACAGTATATAGTGTGTGTGTATATAGATAGATAAATTGTGTGTGTGTGTGTGTGTGTATATATGTGTGTGTGTGTGTATATATATAATATAGTATCTCACATTTTTGTAAATATTTTATTATTTCTTTTCATGTGACAACACTGAAGAAATTACACTTTGCTACAATGTAAAGTAGTGAGTGTACAGCTTGTATAACAGTGTAGATTTTCTGTCCCCTCAAAATAACTCAACACACAGCCATGTCTAAACTGCTGGCAACAAAAGTGAGTACACCCCTAAGTGAAAATGTCCAAACTGGGCCTAACTAGTGATTTTCCCTCTCTGGTGTCATGTGACTTATTAGTGTTACAAGGTCTCGGGTGTGAATGGGGAGCAGGTGTGTTAAATGTGGTGTTATCACTCACTCTCTCTCATACTGGTCACTGGAAGTTCAACGTGGCACCTCATGGCAAAGAACTCTCTGAGGATCTGAAAAAAAGAATTGTTGCTCTACATAAAGATGGCCTAGGCTATAAGAAGATTGCCAAGACCCTGAAACTAAGCTGCAGCACAGTGGCCAAGACCATACAGTGGTTTTACATGACCTGTTCCACTCAGAACAGGCCTCATCATCGTTGACCAAAGAAGTTGAGTGCACGTGCTCAGCGTCATATCCAGAGGTTGTCTTTGGGAAATAGACGTATGAGTGCTACCAGCATGGCTACAGAGGTTGAAGGGGTGGGGAGTCAGCCTGTTGGTGCTCAGACCACACGCCGCACATTGTATCAAATTGGTCTGCATGGCTGTTGTCCAAGAAGGAAGACTCTTCTGAAGATGATGCACAAGAAAGCCCAAAAACTGTTTGCTGAATACAAGCAGACTAAGGACCTGGATTACTGGAACCATGTCCTGTGGTCTGCTGAGACCAAGATGAACTTATTTGGTTCAGATGGTGTCAAGCGTGTGTGGTGTCAACCAGGTGAGGAGTACAAAGACAAGTGTGTGCCTACAGTCTGGGGCTACATGAGTGCTGCCAGCACTGGGGAGCTACAGTTCACTGAGGGAACCGTGAATGCCAACATGTACTGTGACATACTGAAGCAGGGCATGATCCCCTCCCTTCAGAGACTGGGCCGCAGGGCAGTATTGCAACATAACGACCCCAAACACACCTCCAAGATGAACACTGCCTTGCTAAAGAAGCTGAGCGTAAAGGTGATGGACTGGCCAAGCATGTCTCCAGACCTAAACCCTATTGAGCATCCGTGGGGCATCCTCAAATGGAAGATGGAGGAGCGCAAGGTCTCTAACATCCATCAGCTCTGGCCACACAAAGTATTGACACTTTGGGCTCAATTAGACATTTCCACTTAGGGGTGTACTCACTTTTGTTGCCAGTGGTTTAGACATGAATGGCTGTGTTTTGAGTTATTTTGAGGGGACAGCAAATTTACACTGTTATACAAGCTGTACACTTACTACTTTACATTGTAGCAAAGTGTCATTTCTTCAGTGTTGTCACATGAAAAGATATGATAAAATATTTACAAAAATGTGAGGGGTGTACTCACTTTTGTGAGATACTGTATGTATGTATGTATGTATGTGTGTGTGTGTATATGTATGTGTGGGTGTGCATGTTTGTCTGTCTGTCTATCTCAAAAAAATTAAAGGAACACTTTTTAATCAGAGTATAGCATCAAGTCAATTAAACTCCTGGAGCATTGATCCGGTCAGTTAAGTAGCGGAGGGGGTTGTTAATCTGTTTCAGCTGCTTTGGTGTTAATGAAATTAACAACACGTACACTAGATGGGCCACAATGAGACAAGCTCCAAAACAGGAATGGTTTCACAGGTGGAGGCCACTTAATTTTTTTTCCCCTGCTAATCTTTTCTGACTATTTTTAACTAGCTTTGCATTTGGCTAGGGTCAGTGTCAATACTGGTAGCATGAGATGATACCTGGACCCTATAGAGATTGCACAGGCAGTCCAACTCCTCCAGGATGATACATCAATACATGCCATTGCCAGAATGTTTGCTGTGTCTCCCAGCACAGTCTCAAGAGTATGGAGGGGGGTTCCAGGAGACAGGCAGTTACTTTAGGAGAGCTGGATGGGGTCCTAGAAGGTCCTTAACCAATCAGCAGGACTGTTATCTGCTCCTTTGTGCAAGAAGGAACAGGATGAGCATGACCAGAGCCCTACAAAATTATCTCCAGCAGGCCACTGGTGTGAATGTCTCTGAGCAAGCAATCAGAAACAGACTTAATGAGGGTGGCCTAAGGGTCCGATGTCCTCTAGTGGGCTCTGTGCTCACTGCCCGACACCGTGGAGCTCGATTGGCATTTGCTATTAAACACCAGAATTATCAGGTCTGCCACTGACACCCTGTGCTTTTCACAACTGAGAGCAGGTTAACCCTGAGCACATGTGACAGAGGTGAAAGGGACTTGAGAAGCCGTAGAGAACATTTATACTGCCTGTAACATTGTTCAGCATGACGGGTTTGGTGGTGGGCAAGTGATGGTCTAGGGAGGCACATCCATGGAGGGATGCACAGACTTCTACAGGCTAGACAATGGCACCCTGCAATCACACATTTCGGTGTGCTGAATGGACTTTTCCATGGAACTTTTTCCCAGGAGGACATTGACAATGCCTGGCGGGTATTGTGTTGCTTTAAGGACGCTTTATGGTGCGCCAGAAAGCGCCTTATCCACCAGCGGGAGAGGATGTCCATTGAGGACTGTCGCAGACTGGTTCACAGTCTGCTCAGAGACTATAACCTGATGGAACTCATGGAGGAAGAGGAGGTCTGACGATTTCCCCTCCCCCCACTCTCCCTTGTGTGTCTTTGTCTATTCAATAAAGCTTCGGGCTTGTGACTTCATTCCCCTCCCCTTACCCCTCTCTCCCACCCCTCCATCACACCTGTTGCTTTTTTGAAATGTAAATATTGCTTGATAGTTGCAAGTATACAATTTCTAGTTCATGCTTTAGGGGTATTGCGGCGTCATGCATGATGTGATGGCACGGGGTATCCTTACTCCGCACAACACATCAGGCATCATACCGCAGAATGAATGTATTTTGAATGTATTTATTTGTATGATATTTATGCGCTGCGTCGCAGTACAGGGGAGAATGTACCCCGACAAAATATTGTTTTTTGTATATTCTTATGCAAATAAAGTATACATTTTCAACCAAAAAAAATGGCACCCATTAGGTATCAGGGTAAAATCCTTGGACCCATTGTCAGACCCTACGCTGGTGCAGTGGGTCCTCCTGGGTTCCTCCTGGTGCCTAACAATACCTGGCCTCATGTGGTGAGAGTATGCAGCCAGTTCCTGGAGGATGAAGGAATTAATACCATTGAGACTAACTCTAGCAAATGGAAATGAGGGAACGTTTTTCCAAAGAGATCACAGCTAGAAACACATTTCTAGTAGAGAGGGGAATAGTTAGAAGGACTGACAAATAAATTTGTTTTATTGTCTGTGTTTTCCTGCCCTGTTGCAAGCACTTACCCCATTTTCTGCATGGTATCATCGTGACACAAAGCTGGGTACAATCATTAACAAACTTAAAACCCCCCCCCCAAAAAAAAAAAAAATTACAATTTTTAGTAACCAGTATAGTTGTTGCCATCCACTGTTGTATTATAAAGAACACTAGGATGTTTAGGCCATGTCAGCACAAGCATCACAATGTCCTACCTGTAAGTAAAAATAATAAGCCATTACAAAATAACTATGTAAGAAGTGTTCTGAACAATCATTTCTACTTAGGGTTGCCAGAGAACGGTGTGAATGGTTGTGTGATTTGTTTATCACCACATGCTGTTATTTTTAATGCAGTACCATGCTGTGCTTATCGCTGAGGAATTATGAAACACATTTCCGAACATGCAAGAGTTTGACAAACAAACTCAAAGTTTCGTTAGAAATCCAACTTTTAATTTTTCAGAAATGTAAATCAAAATAAAACATTTAAAATTTTGTGCCTGGTAATGAATTTAAAAGTAGACTACAGTAGCCACAAGTTTCAAAACCAATGACGCGTTCTACATAACCTGGCATTGTTGGGGAATGCCATGAAATGTTCAGTCTAATGCAGTTTTTGAAGTTAAAGCTGCCAGTTGCCTAGTGGCCAGTTTCAATCCCTTATCTTGGCACCAGGTTTTCAGTCATTATATTTTGTTCCTCAGTGGTATAGTACAGTGGTCGCCAACCTTTCGGACTTCACAGAACACTAAACTGACAATTTTGAGTCCCACGGCCACTTACATTAATTTTTCATGACATACACACAATGCTCTAGATCTCTGCCCCCTTCTCTCTGGATCACACTGCTGCCTTATACACACAATGCTCTGGCTCTCTGCCCCCTCTCCCTGGATCACACTGCTGCCTTATACACACAATGCTCCAGCTCTCTGCCCCCTCTCCCTGGATCACACTGCTGCCTTATACACACAATGCTTCAACTCTCTGCCCCCCTCTCCCTGGATCACCCTGCTGCCTTATATGCATACACACACAGTGCTACGGCTCTCTGCCCCTTTCACCCTGGATCACACTGCTGCCTTACACACATAATGTTCTGGCTCTCCGACCTCCCTCTCCCTGGATCACACTGCTGCCTTATACACACAATGTTCTGGCTCTCTGACCCCCCCCCTCTCCCTGGATCACACTGCTGCCTTATGCACACAATGCTCCAGCTCTCTGCCCCCCTCTCCTTGGATCACACTGCTGCCTTATGCACACAATGCTCCAGCTCTCTGCCCCCCTCTCCTTGGATCACACTGCTGCCTTATACACACAATGCTCTTGCTCTCTGCCCCCTCTCCCTGGATCACACTGCTGCCTTATACACATACACAATGCTTGGGCTCCCTGCCCCCTTCTCCCTGGATCACACTGCTGCCTTATACGCACACACAATGCTTGGGCTCTCTGCCCTTCTCTCTGGATCACACTGCTGCCTTATACACACAATGCTTCAGCTCTCTGCCCCCCTCCCTGGATCACACTGCTGCTTTATACATACACACACACACACACACATACACACAATGCTTTGGCTCTCTGCCCCCTTCTCCCTGAATTACACTGCTGCCTTATACACACAATGTATATGGTGTGTTACTCTTGCACTACCAATATATGTGTCTTACAGTAAAAAGGTGGTTCGACTGCTGCTGGCACTCTATAGCTTATCCACATATATTGAACAAGATAGAATGATGGGTAAAATAGTGCTGCGCTGCCAGTTCAGTGATACACTATCCTATATACCAAAGTGCAGTGATTCAACAAACATTTAAAATAGGATGCTCTAGCACCTATGCAGATTCATACATCCTGTTAAAATAAAATCCAAGTGCATATTAATCGCATATAAAATCGACAAAGTGCACCGTGCAATAATGTAGATTCAAGAGGCAAATGTTAATTCATTCCAAATATTTACAAATGAAAATCTACAATAAGGACTGTCCATATATAATTCTTTCCTTCAACCAGGTGACACCACTGTGCTCTCTAGCCTCTCACCTGACTTTTGCTTAACCGCTTGCCGACCGTCGCACGACTATATACTGCGGCGGTCAGCCCCTCACAGGCAGAGTGACGTATCGGTACGTCACTAGCCTGGGAGGGTCTGGGGAGCGAGCGCGCGCGCCGCCGGCGGCGCGCTCCCGCGCAGTCACGGACCCCCCCCGCGCGTGTGACCTGCGGACCCGATGTCCGCCGGCCACTCTGCGATCGGCGGGGGAGAGGGAGAAAGTCAGGCAGCTTGTGTAAACAAGCTGCCTGTCATTCTCCTCGGTGTAAAGACACTGATCACACGGATCTACTATGTAGATCCGTTGATCAGTGTCCTTACAGCTCAAGCCACAGCCAATCACAGTAGAAAGCACGCCCCTAGGGACACACACAGCCCCTCCCTCCCAAATAAAGTTAACCCCTTCACTATCAGTGTATTTTTACAGTAACAGTGCATATGTATAGCACTGATTAGAAATGTAGAAATGTCACTGGTAACCCCAAAAGTGTCAAAAGTGTCAAAAATGTCAGTCAAGGGTCCGATCTGTCCGCCCCAATGTCGCAGTACCGCAAAAAAAATCGCAGATCGCCCCCATTACGCTTTAAAAAAAAAAACAACAAAAATGACAAAAATCTTTCCCTTTGTTAGTAAACGCGATTACTTTTGCGCAAACCAATCAAAATACGCTTTTTGCGATTTTTTTTTTACCAAACATAGGTAGCATAAAACAAATTGGCCGAAAATGTTAAAAAATTTTGATTTTTACATTTTTTTTGGGGGGAATTTCATATAAAAAAATTTGAAAAATATTGCTATTTTTGCAAAATTGACGCTCTTTTTTGTTTATAGCGCATGATCAAAAAATCGCACAGGTGATCAAATACCAAAATATGTTTGTGGGAAAAAAAGGACGCCAAATTAGTTTAGGTACAGCGTCGCACGACCGCGCAATTGTCCGTTAAAGTCACGCAGTGCCGAATCGCAAAATACCCCCTGGTCGTTTAGCAGCCAAATCCTCCGGGGCTTAAGTGGTTAAAAGAAGCATGTAGTAATGGCTCCCCATTGGTATTGCTGTGTATCCAGCTCGCCGCTAGGTGTCCTCTGTACTGTTCCCCAATGCTCTATTCTCTATGATTGTAATGGGTACTCTCAGAGACTTCTAGGGATCCTCTCATCATGTGGTTCAGGGTGGGGTTATATAAAAGATATTCTCATTGTGTAGAAAGTTTTGAAAGATTTATGCATGAGCGCCGCACTAGTTTCCGTGTTTACGTCACTTCCGGTAAACTCCGCTCACGCCCTAAAAGTTATGTCACGCCCATGTGACTTCTTTAGGGGATACGCGTTACGTCCCCTACGATCCCTGAAGAAGTCACATAGGCGTGACGTAACGTGTAGGGCATGAGCGGAGGCTACCGGAAGTGATGCAAACACGGAAATGAGTGCGGCGCTCGTGGTTTGTTGCCGTATACATGGTTGCCGTATATATGGTTTTCAATGTGATTTTTAGCTGCTTATTTTAAATAAATCTTTCTAAACTTTCTAAACTTACTACACCATGAGATTGTCTTTTATATAAATCCCACCCTGTGCTTGTGTGTGTGCTGTCTCATACACACAATGCTCCAGGTCTCTGACACCCCTAAATTGCAATATATGTTGTATACTATTAAAGGATACTGTTAATAAAACATTTACATCTAAAATCACAAATCCATATTCTAATTATTCTAATTATACTCAATCAATTCTTTTTTATCTCTGTTGCACAAAAATGTTATTTATTATACAGTAAAAGATGTAGAGCTATTGCTGTACTAAGCATGAATGCTTTTTAATATTACTATTCCTATTATTCTATCAGCATAAACTGGAAAGGTTTCTTTAATAACCCACCTATTTCTTCATTTAGTTACTCTGGTAAAGTTGGCCAATATTTGCATCTAATGCTGGCCATAAACTATACGAAAAATCGTTTGAATAAACTATACGAAAAATAGTTTGAATTCCTTTTCGAAAAACTAACACTCGGCCGTTAGAGCAGGCGATCGTGCCCTCATGTAATGATTGAATTTTGATCGATAAATTGTTTAATGAACATAAATAATCAGTTTTTCGTTCATTTTGTCACATATGCCTAGTGCAAACAGTTCGGGGGAGAAACACATTAACCCTCGGCAGAATTTTCCGAAGAGTTCCTTCGATTTTTCAGCTCTAAAAAGTTAAAACCGATTTTCATTGCCCATTAACTGGACGAAAAACGAACGAATTGACCAAATGACAGATTTTCGAACAATTTTTCGACTAATGTATGGGCAGCAAAAGGCTGGGTTCACACTTATGCAATGCCAGACATCACATGTGATTCACACCGCATTTTGGTGCACATCAAATGCAATGCCTGCTCAATGCGAATTCAGCCATATGTCTGAAATTGCATCGCATTTGCACCAAAATGGTTCAGGACCCTTCATTTGGTCCGCACTGGGATCCAATCGCATGGGAGTTCCTACTGCATTCTGCGAACCGATTTGGGAGTGTCATTAACATTACATTGATACCCTGCCTGCGAGTCAGATGCGATGTGGGAACCCGCACAGGAAGCACTGTGGTTCCCGCATTTCAGAAGTGGTAAACCAAACCTAAATGCAGCATCAGTTTTCATGAGACTTCTATGGACATTTAAGGTCTGGTTCACGTGGGTGTGCTACAATGTGCACCTACATCAGTGTGCAGGCAGTGCCATTTGTGTTATTTTTGGATGCTGCGGCTAAATGGACACAGACGCTGCTCCCAATTTGACAGCGATCCGTGTGCACAGCCCCGAATGCACACTTACATAGTAATTGAGGTTGAATAAAGACAATAGTCCATCCAGTTCAACCTGTTTAGGTGTGTGTGGCCGTAATCATCTCTCATACCCCCGAATGTTCTGATCCTTGAGATGTACGTCCAAGAGTCTTTTGAAAGTAGCCATACTTCCCGCAGTAACTACCTTTTGTGGTAGAGAATTCCACAATCTTGTAGCCCTAACAGTAAAGAACCCCCTGCGTAGCCTGAGGTTAAAACGCTTCTCCTCTAATCGCATTGTATGGCCTCGAGTCCTCATGCAATCCTTGCGAATGAACAGCTTTTTTTCTATGCTGAGATCAACATTGAGCTATTTGTAAATTGCTATCATGTCCCCTCTCCGGCGTCTCTTCTCCAGGGAGAATAAATCAAGCGATTGTAAATGCTCTTCATAATTATGGTCCTCCAATCCCCCAATTAGTTTAGTTGCCCTTCTCTGGACTCTCTCCAGCTCCAACACATCCCTTCTGAGGACTGGCGACCAGAACTTGACAGAATACTCTAGATTAGAGCTGCACGATTAATCGTATGAAAATCGCAATCTCGATTCACCCCCCCTGATCATCTAAACCTGACATATGCTCGATTCTTTGCATAGCTGTGAGGAAGCAGAGAGAACAGCTGTGGAAAAAAAAAAAAAAGCCTCCCGCAAACAAGTCTCCCAGTAACTATAAACAAAATGATTACATCGTATCTTTTCCTTCCCTCTGCCAGGGAGAAAGGAAGTCTATGGCGGTCGCCTCCGGGTCGCCCCAAAGAAGCTCCGGACCCTTTTTCTAGGTCGGAGCGACTTGTGTCGCTCCTATTAGAACGGGTCCGCAGCTTCCCTATGGGAGGCGACCTGCGGCGACCTGTGAGGCAACCAGGTCGCCTCACAGGTCGCCCTAGTGTGAACTGGCACTTAAAGACTAGACTTTTTTATGACACTTGTTGCTTGGAAGTTAAAATCAGTTTTTTTTGCTTGAAAATTACTTAGAACCCCCAAACATTTTATATATTTTTTTAGCAGAGACCCTACAGAATAAAATGGCGATTGTTGTAATATTTTATGTCACACTGTATTTGCGCAGCAGTCTTTCAAACGCAATTAATAGACTTTACTGAATAAAAAAAAAAACGTAACAGTAAAGTTATCCCAATTTTTTTTTTTGTTACACAGAGAATCATGATCTTTATTCCAAGCCAAAAAATCGTGATTCTCATTTTGGCCAGAATCGTGCAGCTCTACTCTAGATGCGGTCGGACCAGTGTTTAATAAAGTGGTAGGATTATAGTTTTATCTCTGGAATACATCCCCTTCCTTATGCATTCCAATATCCTGCCTGCCTTGGCAGCTGCAACTTGACATTGCATGCTATTGCCAAGTCTATCCTCTACCAAGACTCCCAGATCTTTCTCAATTTTTGATTCCCCCAAGGGATCCCCCCCTAACTTGTATTGTGCTTTTATGTTTTTAGTCCCCAAGTGTAAAACCTTACACTTCTCCACATTAAACCTCATTTGCCATGTAGTTGCCCACTCTGTTATTTTGTTCAGGTCATTCTGTAAGATATCTGCATAATGTTGTGAAGTTATTGCCAAATAACTTTTCGGGCCTAAAGTTGTATGGATGTGTGTTTGTGGCTGTTATCATGACTGCACATAAATAATTCATTGTTAGATATGAAAGGTCCGCTTTAGGGCTAAACATACCGGTCTTAACTGTACAAATGATTTTTTTTCTAACTGTGACCTCTGCTATAAATAACTTTTGTATGTGTTGTTTTTACCATTATGTCTAACCACTTGAAATATCAAGGTCACTGTGTCTTAATCTACAGCTTGCTCTTATTCTTTCCTCTGGCAAGATAATAAAGTTGCTTTTGGGAAGTAGAGTGCACTTTTCCTGTGTAATCCAGTGTTGGTCGAGCCAATTGCCTGTGCTGATTGTTACAATAACAACTTGATAAAAGTGCTGCAGAGCGTGACATTGAGTCAAAATATGTCCATGTTATGTTTGTGTTCCCTTCATCTTTGCAGTTCTGTGTGTGCTGGAGGGGAAAAAAGTATGTTGTAAAATAATTCTAATGGTGCATGCCTAAAATTCCCCGGTATAATTCTAAATATTGGATACTTTCAGATAAAAAAAAGGCGATGGACTGGGAAGTACAGTTCTATGCAAATGTTTTTTAGGCAGGTGTGAAGAAATGCTGTGAATAGGAATTCTTTCAAAAATATATATTTAAATTGGTTGTTTTTTAGCAATTTACAAAAGTCAAAGTGAGCAAACAGAAGAAAAATCTACTATAAGCCACCTCAACATTTGGTGTGAGTACCCTTGGCTTCAAACTCTTAGGCTGGCCATACACTGTGCAAAATTCTTGCCTGCTGTCACGGGTTGCAGGAAATAAATTTGCACGTTCCCCCATCAACACAAACAGTGTTGACAGGTAAATCAGCAAATGTCTCCCCCTCCGGGAGAAGACAGTGATTATTGCTAGCGGTTATAATAGCCACTAGCGATAATCGCAAGAGAATCCAGCAGGCTGCTTGTATCCAAGTCGATCAATCGATCAACTGGGTACATTCAGCCTGCCCATTAATGGTTCAAATCTCAGCCGGTTCCTGTTGAACTGGCCGAAATTCGAACTGTGTATGACCGGCCGTACACTTGTACAAAGTCAGAGATTTTGTAGGATTAGAGTCCGGTGTATGATTAACTAGTTTTACCAAGCAGGTGCCAATGATCATCATCATTGTTATAAGTGGAAAGAAGAGTAAGAAAACTGGCATATACACCCCACCGGTATACCTGTCTATCTCACCCACTCGGCGCTAAGGTGCTCAATGCTATAATAAATAGCTTGCATAAATACAGTGGTAAAAACTAGGGCTGAACGATAGTCGATGTGATATCGACTATCGTTTCGGCAGGCACAGGCGATATTCATATCGCCGAAGCCACGATATTCAGGCATTAGGCAGAGCGGGGAGAAGTCCGGACTCGGGGGGAGGAGGAGGACTTACAGTGACTGCGTCTGTCCCACACTTCCCTCCCAGCTCTGCCTCTAGTATCCAGCCGACCATTACTCCGCCCTTCTCCGCCCATTGTCTCTCCTGGCTGCATCGGGGGCGGGATCAGGCTGTAATGTTTTTCAATGGAGAGACAATGGGCGGAGTAATGGTCGGCTGTTGACAAAGAGGGAGGGCTGGAGTACGGGGCGGATTGCATGGCGGCGGAACAGTGTTTGCAGCAGGAGAGGGGAGAGATGTCCGGAGCATGGTGGAGGAGCACTGCGGGACAAAGGCTGCTACCGACAGCCCGCTTCCTCTACACTCTGGCTCCGACAGCAGCGTCATCCTGTATACAATTATATTACTGCCAGAAGTAAGAGCAGCCAAACACAGAACGATGTGTGCAAGCCATCCCCACACTATTCACACATCACCTTGGCCAGCAACAACACAATGCTAACCCGCACTGAACTCGTAGCATAGCAATCTGTACGCAGCCTTGCCTTACGCCCACCAATTAGAGCGGAGAACCTCTGACCAATCAGTAGCTACGTTCGGACGTGCCCGCGCGATTTGAACTTAGTCTGGCGGAAGTGTGGAAGAAGTGGGCGGGGATGTTAGGGATTTGGGGGAAATAATGATAATAATTGGAACACGGAGGAATATTGAGATAATCTTATAGTTCCTGATTGTCATCGTTCCAGCAGGTGAGTGGTCACGTGTCACGGTACGGCGGGATGGCGGTGTGTGCTGCGGCTGAGCGGAGGCGCCTGCTGTACAGGAGATTTGACTGGCATTTGTACGGTGTATTCACCCCCCAGCTGATCATTGTATACAGTATATACACTGAGCGAAGATATACTCTTCATAGCACCACACAGGCTCCTCTTTAGAGTCTTCCCAGCCAATCAGTGTGCTCCTTACAAAGGCTGCTACCGACAGCCCGCTTCCTCTACACTCTGGCTCCGACACAAGGCTCGGGCGGGAGAAGTTCTAGGAGTGTGGTGGATCCCCTGGCAGAAAGCTGAGCTCTGCTAACTGATCCCTCCTCCGGAGACTGTCTGGAGAAATATCGCGATATATATCGTTAAAAACGAAATATCGCAATATACTTTTTTCCCCAATATCGTGCAGCCCTAGTAAAAACCATAAATATCAAAATCCGATTAAAGGTACATAAAATGGTATAAAATTATATAAAATCACAACTCCATCTAAAAGCTTTTGGATATCAGCAGCCGTTATATATAAAAACAATAATAAAATGGTGTGTACATATAATATTATATGTACACACCATTTTATTATTGTTATAAGTAGATTGAAACACAGTCATTAAAGCAGGGTTCCACCCTAAAAACTATCTTTGCACTGTCTGCTAGCTTAGATGAACCTGAAAAAGAATTGGATAATTAAAACATGTTTTCTCTTACGTCCTCCGACAGTCGCCGCCACTTCATAATCTTCACTAATGGGGTAATTGACCTTTGCTCCGCAGGAGTAGCTAGGCAACAAGATTTGTTAATATCAAAGCTTTTAGCATATCACACCCCTAGGGGGTGGTCCCCTCAGTCAATACCTCCCTGCTTCCAGCATTCTCAACTCAGTTTTCAATTGCCTAGCTTAGGAGTAGCTGGCTGTTCCTGTGCTGGGGCTTTCAGTCTCAGCCTTCTATCCTTTTTTTTTTTTATTTTATTTCAAGTGTTTTTCTATTTCTTTTACTTAGCTGTTTTTTTCTCAGCATTAGTTTAGTTTTCTTCGGATGAAGATGATCATGCGGAGCTGGGTCTCGGTCTGGCCACCCTGGATCCCAGGGCTGAGAGCCAGGGGTTTCCCCAGCCTGCCATTGAGCGTTCAGCTCAGGTTTCCCTGGCATATTGAACGACCCATCCCTGTTCGCTGCAGGGATGCTGCCTGTGAGGTGGCTACCTCACCGGACGCCATTTGCGGTTTCGCACCGCAGTCCACTGCGTCCTGGCCTGCGACACTCCCTGTCCTCAGTACAGCTGTTTGGTCGCTAGAGAAGGCTCCCCACGCCATCCGGACTGGTAAGTAAATTTCTATGTGGGGACCTGTCTGTTTGGGTGCCAGTCTGTGACTGTGTGACCCTGCATGTCTGTGTAAGTGCTGAGCTCCCTGTCAGATTCCTGTGTGGAATAGCTGCCTTTCTGTGGGCTGCGGGGGGGGGGGGCTCTCCCGCTCTGCTGTGTGTGATGTATGGGGCAGGCTGGGCTCAGACATGCTATGCGGCGACCGCTGATGCGGCCCGCCATTTTTCTAGGCAAACTGTGGTGACCGGCCCTGTGTGTTACAGCGCGGTGTTTTGACGCCAAACGCCGCCATTTTGGCGGCGATCGCTCCTGCAAGCACATGTCGGCGCCATTTTCTTATTGCCTTGATTCCCTCAGCTGAGCGGCCATGTTTGTGAAGCCTTCATAGGCTATATAGGGCGGTCAGTCATTGCATCACTTCCTTTTTCACTGGAACAGCGATCGGTGGCAGCAGCTGTGTGCTCTCTCCAGGTTTTTGCCTTTCTTATCCTGTATTTCCTTTCTCAGTGCTCCTTATCCCTGCGGGGGTCGGTACATACAGTAGTGTGCGGTGGGCTGCGCTCGCCGCGGTCTTAAAGGGGCAGTGCTTTATTTTCAGTTGATACTGGGGCATGGATTCTCAGGATTGCAAGTTTCCTCGCACCTTGGTGGGGGGCCAAGGGGCTGCTGCATCCCCCGAGGGGGCTGATCTGGCTGCTGTTGTAGCGAACTTGGCTTCTCAGGTGCAGATGCTAATGGCTGATCGATCCGCAAAACGGCCCAGGTTATCTATTTCCTCTGATTCAGAGGGGGATGGGGCTGCTATGGCTGGAGTGCCCTTCTCAGGGTCTCGTTCATCTCTGGACCTTGTGGGGTCTGAGGGGGAGGCTGAGGTAGAAGGAGTTGATACTTCTCCCCCCGGCTCGCCTGAAGAGCTTGCACTCATGGATGAGTTGATTACTTCTATCAAGGAAACACTGCATCTGCAGGATGAACCGTGTCCTCCTGCTTTGATGTCCTCTTATGGGACAAAAAGGAAACGCAAATCAGCGCAGGTTTTTCCCTGCCCTGCGGAATTTCAGCGCGCTGTTGATGAGCAATGGCGCACTTTAAAGAAGCCTTTTACTGTGCCAAGTAAGTTCAAGCTGCGTTATCCATTTACACCCACCACTGATGAGCGTTGGTGTGTGCCGCCTCAGGTGGATCACGCGGTGGCAGTTTTGAATAAATCTACTGCGATTCCTGCTGAGGATACCCCGGTGTTCCAGGACCCTACGGACAGGAGATTGGAGTCTCTGGCCCGTCATACTTATACGGTTGCTGGTTCTATGCTGAAGCCTATTTTTGCTTCCATTATGGCAGCCCAAGCTATTGCAGATTGGACGCAGGTGCTCAGGCGCACCCTGGTGGCTGACTCTGCTCCGCCGACAACGTTGGCTATGGTAGATCAAATTCATCAGGGTGTCATGTATTTGTGCGATGCGGACTTGGATTTAGTCCCTTTGGCTGCACGCCTCTCCAGTGTAGCGGTGTTGAACCGTCGCCTGATATGGCTGAAATGTTGGTCGGTTGACCAATCTTCTCGCAAGACTCTAGCTAATCTTCCCTATGCGGGATCTCGCCTTTTTGGCGAGTCTTTGGATTCTCTGATAAAGGGAATTTCCGGGGGTAAGAGCACTCTCTTACCCCAAACTCACAAGAATAAGTTTGTTCGCGGTAAGAAGAATACCTCGTTTAGGCCCTCTCAAGGGTCCTTTCGTGCCTTTCGGTTGCAATACAAGGGCAAGCCCTTCAAGGGCCAAGGCTCCCAGAAGAAGCTGTGGGCAGGTAAGCAGAAGTCCGGCCAGTCCGGGTCCGCTGCCCATACCAATTCGGCCTGAAGGGGCGCCCTCACCCGGTTCTGGGGTGGGGGGACGTTTGCTCGGTTTTCTTCAACCCTGGCTGGCCCGCATTCGGGACAGGTGGGTTCAGGAAATCGTTCGATCTGGATACAAGATCGAGTTTCTCTCTCGGCCGGCGAGCAGATTTTTTCCCTCAAATCTCCAGCTGTCTCCAGAGCGTTTGCAGGATCTGCACCTGGCGGTGCGGGATCTGCGGGCCCAGGGAGTGGTGGTTCCGGTGCCTCATCGGGACAGGTTTCGGGGTTCTACTCCAATCTGTTCACTGTGCCCAGAAAGGAGGGCAAAGTGTGTCCGATTCTGGACTTGAAAGCTCTGAACCGCTTTGTGCGGGTTTGCAAGTTCCGCATGGAATCCCTGCGCTCAGTGGTGGCTGGCCTGAGTCCGGGGGAATTCATGGCCTCCATCGATCTGAAGGATGTGTACCTTCACATCCCCATTTTCGAGGGTCACCAGAGGTACCTTCGATTCGCCATTGCGGAGGATCATTACCAATTCGTGGCGTTACCCTTCGGTCTAGCTTCGGCTCCGCGGGTTTTCACCAAGGTGCTTGCGCCGGTCCTGGCTTTATTGAGAGCCCAGGGCGTCTCTGTCTTGGGATATCTTGACGATATCTTGCTTCGGTCTGCGACCAGTCAGGGCCTGGTGAACGACCTGTCCACCACGATGCAGACTCTGCAGGAGTTTGGGTGGACGATAAATTTTCCAAAATCGACGTTGTGTCCGTCGGTTCGTCTTCCCTACCTGGGGATGATCCTGGACTTTGCTCAAGCGAAGGTCTTCCTGCCGGAAGACAAGCTCCGGACACTTCAGGACGAGGTCAGGTCCCTCAGGGACACTCAGTGCTCGTCCCTCCGGACATGTATGAGATGTCTAGGTCTAATGGTCTCGACTTTCGAGGCGATTCCCTTCGCCCAGTTTCACACGCGGGGTCTTCAGGCGGAGATCTTGGCCAAGTGGGACGGGCGTCCACAATCTCTGAATCGGCAGCTTTCGTTGAGCTTTTGTGGTGGCTCCAGTCCCCGGCGGTGTCGGGGGGCAAGTCCTTTCGTCCCTTGTCGTGGACGGTGATCACCACGGATGCCAGCCTGTCGGGCTGGGGTGGTGTTCTGGGCGTTCTGTCCGCCCAGGGAACTTGGTCGGAGGAGGAATCCTCCCTTCCGATCAACATTCTGGAAATGCGAGCGATAAAACTTTGCCTTCTGCATTGGTCGGAACGGCTTCAGGGCCGTCCGGTTCGGGTTCAGACGGACAATGCCACAGCGGTGGCCTACATCAACCATCAAGGGGGCACCAGGAGTGCCCGTGCTGCTCGGGAAGTAAACCGCATTCTGTCGTGGGCCGAGACGCACGTCCCGGCGATAACGGCTGTACACATTCCGGGGGTGGAGAACTGGCAGGCGGACTATCTGAGTCGCCAGACCCTGGACCAGGGGGAATGGTCCCTTCACCCGGATGTCTTCCAGATGTTGTGCGAGAAGTGGGGTCTTCCAGATGTGGACCTGTTCGCGTCTCGTCTGAACAACAAGGTGGAAAGGTTCATGGCAAGGACGCGCGATCCTCGGGCAGACTCCTCAGACGCGTTAGTGGCGCCCTGGCGTCCGTATCGTCTGATGTATGCCTTTCCACCGATTCAGCTGCTGTCCAGGCTGCTTCGCATATTGGCCTCGGAACCGCACGCGGTGATTCTGGTGGCACCGGACTGGCCTCGCCCTTCTTGGTACGCAGACCTCGTAAATCTGGCAGTCGACGCTCCGTGGCGTCTGCCGCTTCGTGACGACCTTCTGTCTCATGGGCCGATATTCCATCCTGCTTTACAGTCGCTGGCTTTAACGGCCTGGCTGTTGAAAGCCAGGTCTTGAAGGATAGGGGTCTCTCCCCTGAGGTCATTCCCACTTTGATCAAGGCTAGAAAAGCCTCTTCGGGAAAAATTTACTACCGTACTTGGAAAGTATAAGGGTGTGCTCCCGCTGTGTTCCTAGATATGAGTGCCACATCCCGATATGAGAAGCATATTTGGGGGATCCCCTTGGGGTGGGACTTTAGAGGCCACTCAAAAATGTGCAATAGAAGAAGTATTAAATATAAATGGATTTTATTACAAAAAATAAAGAGTAAACATACAAAATATATAGTGGAAACTGATAAAATTTGGCAAAACTGATGTTTGTAAAAAGGTGTACATATCACTCAACCAACTATTCCATGCAACATCCGACGTTTCAAGGTGAAAACCTCTTCTTCAGGGATTTTTGTGGAAATAGTTTTTATGGTTGCTATTCTAGCAATCACAAAAAATGTATATAGAATATTAGGAGACAGCAAACATCATATAGATAACAAGGCTGAACAAAGAGGCTATGGGTGGTGTCAATTCCATGTTCTTTTACAAAGGTGTACATCCACTGCTGGGAGGAAGGTTGCTCTGGAGCTCTCTGTCTCAAGCATTTTTGTGATTGGTCCCCCGCCCCTTTGGTCGGGCTACTTTGGACTCCAGCTGGAGCATCGGGGCCAAATTTTACTGCGTTTTTTTTTTCCCACCCCTCATGTCTACACTGCTTTGGGACGTCCCCATTAGTGAAGATTATGAAGTGGCGGCGACTGTCGGAGGACGTAAGAGAAAACGGAATTTTTGTAAAATCTTACCGTAAAATTCCTTTCTCTGAGTCCTCCGACAGTCGCCGCCCCCGCCCCTCTTTTGGGGTTTGTTTATGTACTCTACTGCTATGCTACTGAAACTGAGTTGAGAATGCTGGAAGCAGGGAGGTATTGACTGAGGGGACCACCCCCTAGGGGTGTGATATGCTAAAAGTTTTGATATCTTGTTTCAGTTTTTGTTTCACTTACCTTGTTTTTAATGATAATCTAATTACCTTCCTTCCTCTTCCTCCCTCTGCGGACACGGCCCACGACGTCACTTCCTCCTTGCATTGACTCCCGGGAGATGAGCGTCATTCATCCCAGGAGTCAATGCGCTTGCACCGGAGTCATTCGTCACTTCCAGGGCAGGCACGTCATTCCCTGCTGAACAGCTTCTGGGCATGCCCAAAAGCTTTTGCAGGGATGACGCGCCTGCCCCGGAAGTGACGAGCAGGGCATTCTGGGACACAGATATCCAGGAAGAGGACACGAAGAGGGACAGCTGCCCACACCTGAGATGGCAGCGCTGGACAAAACATTTTCAAGGTAAGTATTTATTCTTACAGGTAAGTGAAATAGGGGACAGTTCAGAGGCTTTCATTTCTTAAATGCACTAGCCCTGACTGTCCCAGGGGTATTTTTAGGTTAAAAAGTTTTTTTAGCCCGGAACTCCGCTTTAATTGAAATAGAAAAAGCTGTGTAGGGGGCTTAAAACTGGGTGAGAAACTGCGAAAACTCAGTACACACTATAAGAAAATTGGGTGAATGATTGTCTGCTTTTCCTTGATGTTTCACAGCAAGTCAAATATGAGGATGGTACTATTTGTACAAAAATTCTCATACGACAAAGGCTTTTTTTTGTTGTCTATTGTTTCTGATGATACACAGCCTTTCATATCTGATTTTTCTGGAACAAAACATACACATTAATTGTTAGTTCTGTTAGATCTCCCTTTATTTGCAGGGATTTCCTCTCACTTTCTGTTTGGCTATGGGACAGGAAGTGGTAAAAAAATATCTGACTGGGGATATAACCCTCCCTAATGGCCGGAATACACGATAAGAAAATCGGCCGAAAATTTCCGTTCAGCGAAGGATCGGCCGATATTCTACTCGTTAATGCCCAGCCATCAGTGACCGATATCGATATTGTGAACGAAAAATCCCACTTGAAAAAAACGAAAAATTCTCTCGTCTCGTTTGGGAACGAACGATATTCTATACGTTGGTGTTAAGGTCGTTCATTTAAAATCTGTAGAACATCATCACGCATGCACTGTTTCGATGGTCGGCGGTCAAACGGTCGGGCGATATTCAGCCTGTGTATGTTGGCAACGTTTTCGACCAAGGAACACTTTTTCATAAGTCGGTGGTCGAATAATCGGGCGATATTCGGCCCGTGTATTCCAGCCATTACTCTATCCAAAATGGAAAAAAAAAAGTTTTACCTATTCTACTTTATTGTTCCGCACTGGAAATCATATTCTTTTGCTAAAAGAAGCCGGTCACTGTTTACTTCTCTACAAATCCTAGGCTGTCATTCTACTCTGATGGCTTCAGTGCTTCCTAGGTTATGGATTAGGAATAAACAGTTTATCCTTCCATCTTACTTTTCCTAGTTCTAGATATTGTCGTGCAAACTGCATTTTTAGAGGATGACAGCCTCTGTATTCCTTTCACTACATATTTCGTATTTTCAGGCAGTTCAATAAATAGGCAGGGATAGGCAGAAGGGTTAACACAGCCCTCACAGATTTGTCATGCGTGCGATTTTGTTAAAGATGCTGCTGATGTGTGGCAGCAGATGTTCATTGTGTCCTAATTGCCTGTACTGATGGCACTTAGTCAATGTAAAGATGAAGTAAATTCATTTACTTCTTATCCATTAGATGCTCTGTGTTTTTGTATAGAACCAATTGACGTAGATGTAATACTGAAGCTGTTACACAGATAGAGGCCGTTGTTGATTTCAGTAGTTGCCAAACCCATTATCATCCTAGTGACACAGTTCTAACATGAGGCAATGTAATGGATGTCTTGTACGGAAGCCAACTAAGCTGTGTAAGGGCAGACGTGAGTTGAGCTCATCGCCACATTGCACTCCTTTGATGGCCGGTCTTTAACCACTTAAGGACTGGAAGGTTTTACCCCCTTAATAACCAGGCCATTTTTTGCGTAACAGCACTACGTTACTTTAACTGACAAATGCGCAGTCGTGCAATGCTGTACCCAAATAATTGATGTCCTTTTTTCCCCACAAATAGAGCTTTCTTTTGGTGGCATTTGATCACCTCTGCAATTTTTTATTTTTTGTGCTATAAACAAAAAATGGGGGGGGGGGGGGGGGGGCGACAATTCTGAAAAAAAAAAAATTACTTTATGCTATAAAACATTACCAATAAAAAAATCAAATTTTTTCATCATTTTAGGCCAATATGTATTCTGCCACATATTTTTGGTAAAAAAATCCCAATAAGTGTTTATTGATTGGTTTGGGCAAAAGTTATCTCGTCTGCAAACTAGGGGATAGATTTATGTAATTTTTATTTATTTTATTTTTTTTTACTAGTAATGGCGGCAATGAGCAATTTTTAGCGGCGATACGGCGGACAGATCGGACACCTGACACTTTTGGGGGGACCAGTGACATTACTACAGTAATCGGTGCTAAAAATATTATGCAATGTTACTGTACTAATGACACTGGCAGGGAAGGGGTTAACACCAGGGGCGATCAAAGGGTTAAGTGTGCTCCTAGGGGGTGTTTTCTAACTGTGTGGAGGATCGACTCACTAGATGAACACAGAGATCTGTGCTCCTAAACAGGAAGAACACAGGATCCCTGGGTTCATCTCTGACAGAACTGCGGCTTGCTATGTTTTTATATAGGCAGACCGCAGTTCTGTCTCCATGGGGAGTGATCGCGGGATGCAGACATCGCATCCACCAGACCCACTGATTGGCTCCCCCTCTGGCCAATTGGTGCATGTGCGCGCACCCCCCCCCCCCACTATCTTTTACACTAAGAGATGTACAGGTACAGTACATAGTTTCTCGTAATAGAGCCGACCTCTCGTAGTAAATCTATGTATTAAGATAAAAAGCCTTCTGTGTGCAGCAGCCTCTCCAGCACCCCCTAATACTTCCCTGAACCTCATCTCTGCCCAGCAGTTCAGACAAGTCCCTCGGCCGTTCAGGACTCTCGCTCCTAATTGGCTGAGACTCAGCAGCGGTGCCATTGGCTCCCGCTGCTGTCAATCAAAGTCTGTTAACCAATCAGGAGAGAGAGAGGGGGTTGGGCAGAACAGCAGCTCCGTGTCTGAATGGGGACACAAAGCTGCAGCTTGGCTCCAGTGCCCCCATAGCAAGCTGCCTGCTGTGGGGGCACACGGCAGGAGGGACTAGGCGCAGCAAAGAGGGACCCCAGAAGAGAAGGATCCAGGCTGCTGTGTGCAAAACCACTTCACAGGGCAAGTAAGTACATGTTTGTTATTTATAAAAAAAAAAAAAAAAGACTTTACAATCACTTTACTCCACATGTTACTTTGTTTCTACTCTATTTAAAGAGAACCTTTCACATTCCTGCAACAATGTCTTGGAATCAGGCCAAGGCAAAATTACAGTACAAGGCAATTCAAGTGTCCTTGCTCGTAGTAGGCATGACATTGGCTAGTATCCTTTTTCTGCTTTCCATGCTTTAGGGATTGGTACAGCGCCACATGTCCTTAAAAAATATACTTAAAGTGTTACTGCTACTGTCCCCAATCCATCTCCTGACAGTACAGAGCCTTGGGGACACTATGCATATGCTCAGTTTGATGTGTATTAAAAGATAGTTTTTTTATTTGGGGGGGGGGGGGAGTGCCTGTGATCAGCACATGGCCAATCAATCAGCACTGTCCAGACAGGGAGTCCGGGGTGCTGCAGCAACATTGGACTGTCAGAGCAGAATGAAAATTCCTACTACAAGCTTTAACGAGGCACTGATAGAAGTTACACAATTGCAATATTCTGCTGATGAGAAAAGTTCTTTAGCAGTTTATATTTACTAGAATAATTGCATTTCTATCTTCTGTGTACTGTGGGAGACAAGATATAGTGAACGCAGGGTCCTCGGTTTAGTATTACTTTAAAGCAGGGGTAATGAATTAAAATTCAAGGAGGTCCAGTCGCTAAAATTTTCTTTGGGCCAAGGTCCGAATCTCAAGTCTGTGCTATGACTCAGAAAGATGGGCAAAACAAAACGTGTCCATCAGTGTTGCCCATTAGAGTGCCACTTAACATAAAACATGCCCATTAGAGTGCCCCTTAACATAAAATAAGGGGCACGCTGATGGGCACATTTTATGTTAGGGGGCACTCTGATGGGCACATTTTATGTTAGGGGCACTCTGATGGGCACATTTTATGTTAGGGGGCACTCTAATGGGCACATTTTATGTTAAGGGGCACACTGCTGATGGGCAAAACAAAACGTGTTCATCAGCGTTGCTCTTAACATAAAATATGCCCATTAGAGTGCCCCTTAACATAAAATATGCCCATTAGAGTGCCCCTTAACATAAAATGTGCCCATCAGCGTGACCCTTAACATAAAATTTGCCCATCGGCGTGACCCTTGACGTAAAATGTGCCCATCAGCGTGACCCTTAGCATTAATAATGCCCATCAGCATGACCCTTAGAATAAAATTTGCCCATCAGCGTGACCCTTAACATAAAATAAGGGGCACGCTGATGGGCACATTTTATGTTAGGGGGCACTCTGATGGGCACATTTTATGTTAAGGGGCACCCTGCTGATGGGCGAAAAAAACCGTGTTCATCAGCGTTGCTCTTAACATAAAATAGGCCCAATAGAGTGCCCCTTAAAATAAAAATATGCCCAATAGAGTGCCCCTTAACGTAAAACGTGCCCATCAGCATAAAATATGGGGCACGCTGATGGGCTCATTTTATGTTAGGGGGCACTCTGATAGTCAAATTTTTTTTTCATAGGGCACTCTAATGAGCACAACAAAATATGCCCATCAGTCTGCACACTTTATAAAACTTTCTCATAAGCTTTAAGAAGTGCAGCTATTGTATTAAACCACATTGCTTTCTCCCTTAACATGTGCCCCACATACCTTTAGGACAGGAGTCCGCAAGCTGTGCCAGGAGCCAAACCAGGAGCTGCGAGCCACGAGCAGCAGGGGGGGCGGGGCGCGCTCGTTACGTCACACCCCTTTTCACGGCCCAGCTGGGAGCCACAGTAAGGAGGGCGGCGTGGCGCACACACAGGCGTCACTGGTTGCTGGGACACCCGCGGTCCTAGCAAACCAATGACTGATTACAGGTAGTGGCCTCGCGGTCCGGGTTGAAGCATTGTGCGGTCCGTTCTTTGGACCGCGGGCCGCTTTAAAGCATCAACATATCGAGAGAACAACTAGATAGTGGTGTATATAATAAAGGAGGGAACTGTATATCTTTCAGCTCATCTTTCCCATGAAATGTAATCTTTTACATTTCACTGATCTAAATTCTCCTATTTAGTATAGTAGTAGTTGGAGCAAAACGGAGCTTTGCATTGCTTATCACAGCATCTGCTTTGGGTTTACTAAGCAATATTTCTGGTTACTGCATTTTCTTTTTGTTGATTAAATAAACCTATTTCCGTGGGTATTTCTGCCCATGCCCTGGTATTTGTGAACTTTCGGTATATACTGTCCAGAACCACTACATAGAATATATTCCTACTGAAACTAAGTGTTGAGATTAAGTTGGCTGTTTAAATGCTTTGAGCGTTGGATCACTGCAGATCCCATTACAATGATGAATGTATTCATTATTTGTAAATGTTATGGTAAGCTAAGGACATGTAAAAACTAACGTTTACAGCTTTATCTATCATCTTTTGGACAGTGGTATGAGTTTGTAAAAGATTTGAATGTTTTCCCATAATTAGCAAAAAAAAGAGATTAGTTTTTGTGTCGATCCCAACATTTGGACAAATGGACTTCCTTGTGTTTTAGATCCATAGCTCTAAAAAAAAAATAGTGGATAAACTTTCTAGAGTTTTTGTTCCCTGTGCTCTTGGAACAGTAAACTACACTAAGGCCCCTTTCACACATGCTGTCCATTTGTCCGTTTTTCATCCATCCGTTGACGGATGAAAAACGGACATCAATGCATCTCTATGTAAAAACGGATGACAACTGATGATCATCAGTTAACATCCGTTTTCATCCACTTCTGTCAATGTCCGTTTTTTTGAACGGATGAATGCCCTATTTTTCATCCGTCAAAAAAAACTGATCGGACGAAAAACGGATGTCAACTGATGACAACGGATGTCAACTGATGACAACGGATGAAAAACGGATAACAACTGATGAAAAAAGGATGAAAAACGGATAACAACTGACGAAAAACGGATGACAACTGACGAAAAACGGATGAAAAACTGATACATTTGACGTGACTGAACTGATGAACTGAACGGACCGTATGTGTGAAAGGGGCCAAAGGAGAATTTAATGAGTCCCAATTTTGCCACTAAGGCCCTGTTCACACCTGAGCATTTTTCAGCTTGTTAAATGCTCATCTCTGAAGTCTCAAAATGCCCAACAAGCAAAATCTCATTCATTTCAATGGCCCCTGTTCACATATGAGAGTTTTGTCACCTGAGACAAAATGCCAGAGGCTCCATTCACACCTGAGCGTATCGTTTTCAGGCGTTTTTTCTGGCTTTTTTCAGGGGTTTTTTCTGGCTTTTTTCAGGCGTTTTTTGCAGGTGTTTGGAGGAAGGCATTTCACATCTAACAAAAACGCTTGTAATCTACCGAAAAAGAAGCTCATGTACTTTTTTGAGGTACTTTTCTTCTGGAGACAAAACGCTCTGAACAGGGGCCATTGAAATGAATGGGATTTTGCTTGTTGGGCGTTTTGAGACTTCAGAGATGAGCGTTTTACGAGCTGAAATATGCTCAGGTGTGAACAGGGCCTAAAGCCCCGTACACATGATAAGAAATTCGGACAGCAAATTTCATCCGACGACGATCTGCCGATTTTCGGATTGTTAGTATGGTGCTTTCGACAGCCGACTCCGACTTTTCGGCTGACAAAATCCTGATGTGCAGGCATTAAAATTGTTGTCCTCCGTCAACACACGTCCGATTTTTGTCTCATTAGTACAGATTTCGATGGGGAAAAATATTATGAGCAAGACTAGGCATGCTCAGAGATGAAAGAACACAAAGAAAGCAATCCAACACATGACATCACTTCTGAAGTAGAATTCTGTCGTGCGGGAAAATTCGTGTGCAGTCTAGAGCACATTCCAACCAACAGACACCACTCTGGACAAAAGACGGACGACCGGTCAGCGGAAATTCGTAGCGTGTGTACGAGGCTTTAAGCTCAAAAAAGTAAATGAGCTTCTTTTTCAGCAGATTACAAGCCTTTTTGTTAGA
Source organism: Pelophylax lessonae (assembly GCF_965119305.1). Taxonomy (NCBI): domain Eukaryota; kingdom Metazoa; phylum Chordata; class Amphibia; order Anura; family Ranidae; genus Pelophylax; species Pelophylax lessonae. The sequence continues at coordinate 513,045,266 of NC_138769.1, forward strand.
TGTCAATACCTGCCTAAAAACATCTGCAAAAAACGCCTGAATACTCCTGAAAAAAGCTACAAAGAAACGCCTAAAAAAAGCCCAAAGAAACGCCTAAAAACGATACGCTCAGGTGTGAATGGAGCCCAAAAAAAAAAGAAAATCACTATTGGTATAACACAAACACTACTTCTGACCCTTGGGATTTCCTTTCCACCATTCTCTACTGGCAGTCCAGCCCCCTCTGCAGGTAATCGGAGGGTAAAGCATCTCCACGCTTGCCCAGAAGACCTATCTCAAGCCTTCTGTGAACCATCAAGTCTGTTTCTTCGGGAGTGAAATCCAGTGATCTTTAGGTTTGCTTTTGGTAAATAGTATGTTTTTAAGGATAGTGTTAAAGAGATGGCACATTCAAGGACATTCTTATAGATTGCTTTTGACATGCTTTAGAATCCTGACTTGCATTGGCACAGCAAATGTCAGTGCTTGCTCCAAATTCACAAACTTATTTCCAACAAACTGACATTTGTCTTGTGGAGGCGCACTGGGACGAAGTGTCCATATGGAGGCTCCATGCTCAGGGCAGCTGAGCTCCCTTCTTGCTGCTGCAGCTGTCATACATAAAGGTTAATTTACTAAAGGCAAATATACTGCAAGTGTAGTTACCCTAGATCTGATGGGAAGCTCTGAAATGAGAGAAAGCTCATTTCTATCATCTAATCATGTGCAAGCAAAAATGCATTTTTTTTTTTCTTGCATGCTCCCCTCATATCTAGAGTAGGGATGCAACAATCCGATATTCAGATTGGATATCGGCACCGATATGGCCATAATAGCTGGATCGGGGGATCGGTAAAATTAACAGATCCACGGGCCGATCCAGTTTTGCTCTTTACATAGCTGTGAGGGAGCAGAGAACAGCTGTCAAAGAAAAAAAAAAAAAGCCTCCTTCAAATGCCTGTCAGTCTCCCAGTTAAGTAAACACAATGATTGCATTGTATCTTTTCGTTCCATCTGCCTAAGGAGGGAAGTTTAACCTCTTAAATGCACAATTGTTATAGGGTATCTGCCGATACCGATACTGATCCAGAAGTATTATTTTGTTATAAGCTCACAAAACAGTACTTCCGGATCGGACTCGGGATCGGCGATTTCACAAAGCAAAACATCAAAAAAGTCGGATCGGTGCATCCCTAATCTAGAGCAACTGCACTTGCAGTGCACAAACTATTTGCCTTTAGTAAATCAGCCCCAATGTAGAAGCAGTAGTGGAGGAATTTTGTAGTTCCATGGGTGGAGACTGATAAAGATTCAGAGACTAGTTCAGGGGGTCTCAAACTGGTGGCTCTCCAGCTGTTGCAGAACTACAATTCCCATGATGCATTGCAAGGCTGACGGGTACAAGCATGACTCCCATAGGCAGAGGCATGATGGGACTTGTAGTTCTGCAACAGCTGGAGGGCCGCCAGTTTGAGACCCCTGTTCTAGTCCCTCATCCAGTCTGCTCTCTCCTGTGACTCTGACCGCAAGCAGTTGACCGATTGTTAAGCCGGACAGGTTCCTATTGACTATGGATCTGCCCTATGTCTGCCATCAATCACAAGGAGAGAACAGACCTGATGAGTAACTAGTCCCTCAGCTTCTCCATCAGTCTCTGCCCACTGTTGGCATCACTGGTTGCTAGGTCCAACCTTGAAAGCCAGTCTCTCAGTCTCTGCCCACTTTTGGCATCACTGGTTGCTAGGTCCAACCTTGAAAGCCAGTAACTGGTAGGGAGGGGAGACCGTAGCCGTGGCCAACATGCTGCCTTGTTACACAGCATACAGAGACAGGCACTTTGCCTTTCTCTGTATGCCAACATAGAGATGGTCTTAAATACCTCCAGGTTTGTTATCTACATTCTGCAGGTAATTATTTTTGAATTTGGTTTTGTAAAAGGGGCACTACCTAAATGTGCTGCACATTCCAATAAACCTAAAACTGGCGGCAGGGCTTTCTGAATCTGGCACAGGCCCTTTAAAGGGACATATTAATTTCCTGTTTCTGTAGATATAAAATTATTTTCTTTACGACAAGTGGATTCACATATTTTAAATACATTTTTTTTATTTGTATCTATAAATCCTAAAGTATTGAAATGAAAAACCCAAAATAGGAAAGGTGTTCTTTGAAAGGGGTGCCAAAACTTAGGTATGCAGAGAATGTGTAAAATCTTTATCTTCTGACTGATAAGACTTTTAATCGAGCCTTGATAAACATGAGCTCTATTTCAAAGACAAAAGTACATTTATGTTGCTACTACTGTATGAGAGTTAGAAAAGCTCACACTTGATTTGTCGACCCAAGAAGAAACCTAAGCAGGTTGGCATGAATTAGTGATGATGAACAGGGCTTGCTCTTCTGGTTGTAGGTAGACATAGAGATCGGATGGCTGTCATACAATAGCTGTGATATCCGCTGATTCTTGTACTGTTGTAGTGCAGTGATAGCTGGGATTCGGTCATTTCCCTTTCTGTGGCCAGCCTAAGGTCTTTGGGGATTAAACTTTTAAACGTTTGAAAGAATATTGTTTCTTCTTATAAATTTGTTATTCACGTGAACTGACACCCACTATTAATCCTATTCAGTACGGAATAAAAGAGACCAGGGAAAATTCATGGTTTCTGATTTGATCTCACAAAACTGAAATCTGTTGGAAGACTTCCTAGCTGTTTTCATTGTTTTAAAGCAGGAATCCTTAAACTACGGCCTTCCATCTGTTGTGGAACTACACATCCCATGAGGCATTGTAAAACTCTGACATTCACATACATGACTAGGGATGATGGGAATTGTAGTTCCTGAACAACTGGAGGGCCATAGTTTGAAGACCCCAGGTTTAAAGCAGTGGTCCTCAACTCCAGGTCCTCGGGGCCCACTAACAGGCCAGACTTTAAGTATTACCTTGGGGAGATGCAGACTAGAATACTGCAATCGCTGAGCAGCAAATGAGATCACCTGTGATGAAATTTAGTTATCTTGCAAACCTGGCCTGTTAGTGGGCCCCGAGGACCAGAGTTGAGGACCACTTGTTTAAAGTGTTACTAAACCCATAACCGTAAAATCAGTCTGTATAGACAGTAAAGCATGCTTGTTCTACTCACTGTGAAACCTAAGGGGTTAATCCTCCGCATTGTGTAAAAAGGTGTTTTGATCCTGTCTTCTCTGACCCTCCCTTTCTTCTACTGTCCCCAATCCATCTCCTGACAAGACAAAGCCCTTGGAGTCAATCTGCACATGCTCAGATTGGTGTATATTGCTAGAGAGATTTTTTTTTTTTTTTGTCCTGGGAGGGTGCATGTTATCGGCACAGGGCCAACCAGCAAAGTCCAGACAGGGTCAGGGGTCCCACAGCCTCATAGGCCAGTCAGAGTAGAATGAAAACTCCATCTACAAGCTTTAACCAGACACTGATAGAAGTCACACAACTGCTTCATACTCCTCATGAGAAAAGGTAGTTAGCAGTTTATATTTACTAAAATAATTCCATTTCCATGTTCTGTGTACTGTGGGAGGCCAGATATAGTGAATGCAGGGTCCTGGGTTTAGTAACATTTTAATGAATACTCTAAAGCAGCCTTTTTCAACCAGTGTGCCCAGGCATCCGTGGCAAAATCCCTAAAAACTGCCCAAATATTGTGTACATTCCAGCAGGTGGAGCAAGCCTGCCTTTTAGTTACAAAAAGCCACAGGTTTTCATTGTGCACCATTACAGACTTCCATCCACTGGTGTCCTTACAGAAAGTTACATCATTAGTTGATAAGGAGGACATCGTACGTCTGCACAGCATATGTGTTTGCTCCTCTCTTTCAGCTCGGTGAGTGAGTGAGAAGAGAAACACTGGAATGGAACAGCACAGTGGCTAAGTGGATAGAACTTCTGCCTAGCTGCTCTAGGATCGTTGGCTCAAATCCCAACACTACTTGCCTGGAGATTGCATGTTCTCTCCTGTGCCTGTGCGAGTTTCCTCCGGGCACTCCAGTTTCCTCCCACGCTCCAAAGACATGCCGGTAGGTCAATTAGGGCCAATTTAGACAGGAGCCAATCTTTTAATGTGAGCTAGGGACCTCAGATTGGAAACTCCTTGAGTGCAGGGACTGAGAATGGATAATAAACTGTATATATAAAGCACTCTAAAAGACGGAAAATTCGTGGCTTTGTAAAACTACCTGTAATAAATAATACTAGTCTTTACTATTGTGCAGAGGTGTATTTACTTTGGAAGAATAAAACACCTCTAATGTAGGTTGTATTACGTGTGTGGATGTTGCTGCATTAGGTAAAACGATTTATTTGTCTTTTTACATTTTAGATTGGGTTGCCTCGAGATTGTCCATCATTTTAAAGGGTGCCTTGACTGGAGAAAGGTTGACAAACACGGATCTAGAGTGTGTTAAATGAGTTCCCCTTTACTAAACTAAAGAATGCCTCTCCATTCACTGTCCATGGAAAGGATTTGAAGGATCTTCCAATGGGGACACTAGTTCTGCTGACAAACAGGGATTCCCTTACTTGGGAAGGGATTTTCTCTCATTTCCTGTTTTGGCTATGGGACAGGAAGTGAAGGGGAATCTTCCTAAATGGGCAAACAACTCACAGGAGTTAGGCTTGGTTCACACTGCCGCAGCTTGGGATCCGACTCGTGAGACCCAAAGTCGCGTGGCATGTGAAATCCCATTTTAGTCAACGACAGCTTTCTTAGTTAGCACTACTGCAGTTGCTCCGACTTTAGAAAAGGTTCCTGTACTACTTCAAGGCAATGTCTATCTGACTTTTGCTGACTTTAACCACTTGCCGACCGCCGCAAGTATATATACTGCGGCGGTCAGCCCCTCACAGGCAAAGTGAGGTATGGGTACGTCACTAGCCTGTGAGGCTCTGGGGAGCGAGCGCGCGCCGCCGGAGGCGCCCTCCCGCTTCCGCTCGGTCACGGACCCCCCCGCGCGTGTGCCCGGCGTACCCGATCGTCCGTGACAGCGGGAGAAAGGCAGGCGGCTGATGTAAACAAGCCGCCTGTCATTCTCCCCTGTGTAGGAACAGTGATCATACGGTTCTACTATGTAGGACCGTTGATCATTGTTCCTACACCTCAAGCCACAGCCAATCACAGTTAGAATCACGCCCCTAGGGACACACACCACACCTCCCTCTCAAAAAAAGTTAACCCCTTCACTACCAGTGTCATTTTACAGTAACAGTGCATATGTATAGCACTGATTACTGTAGTAATGTCACTGGTAACCCCAAAAGTGTCAAAAATGTCAGTCAAGGGTCCAATCTGTCCGCCGCAATGTCGCAGTCCCGCAAAAAAAAAAAATCGCAGATCGCCGCCATTACGCGTTAAAAAAACAACAAAAATGACAAAAATCTTTCCCTTAGTTAGTAAACGCAATAACTTTTGCGCAAACCAATCAAAATACGCTTTTTGCAATTTTTTTTACCAAAAATATGTAGCATAAAACAAATTGGCCTAAAATGTTAAAAAATTTACATTTTTTTGGGGGAATTTCATATAAAAAATGTGAAAAATATTATTTTTGCAAAATTGTCGCTCTTTTTTTGTTTATGATCAAATACCACCAAAGAAAGCTCTGTTTGTGGGAAAAAAGGACGTCAAATTCATTTAGGTACAGGGTCGCACGACCGCGCAATTGTCCGTTAAAATCGCGCAGTGCCCCTGCTCAGGAAGGGGGTAAAATCTTCCGGGGCTTAAGTGGTTAAAGTGGTTCTAAAGGCAGAATGTTTTTTTTTTTTTTTTACCTTAATGCATTCTATGCATTAAGTTTAAAAACCTTCTGTATGTAGCACCCCCCTAATACTTAATTGAGCCCCATCTCGATCCAGTGATGTGCCTCGGCTGTATGTGACTCTCTCTCCTGATTGGCTGAGAATACAGCAGCGGTGCCATTGGCTTCCTCTGCTGTCAATTAAACGCAGTTAGCCAGTTAGGAGAGAGGGGTTGGGGCCGAACTGCAGCTCCATGTCTGAATGGACACACAGAGCTATGGCTCGGCTCGGGTGCCCCTATAGTAAGCTGCTTGCTGTGGGGGCACTTGACAGGAGGGAGGGGCAAGGAGCGCCAGCAAGAGACAGAGAAGAGGAGGATCCAGGCTGCTCTGCAAAACAGAGGAGGTAAGTATAACATGTTAGTTATGTTTAAAAGAAAAAAAAAAAGAGACTTTAGTATCACTTCAATGAAAGTCGCCTCCTCATTCTAATTGATGTGATTTGGATCTGATATTACAGGAAGATTACCCAGTTTCTTCAAGTCGCGGCAGTGAGAATAAAGCCTTATAACCCTCCATGACTTTAATTTTGCCTTTTCCACTTTAGAAACTCCCTAGGTATTGCAGTTTCAAATGATTTTGCAATTATTAGCTGTAGCTTGTCATTGAAAATACAATAGTAACATTTCATCAGAATAACCCTGTACTATGAAAGTATATTGCCTCATTTTCTGTCATTCTTTTAAATCAGCAGCACATGTCCTGTAATAATCTGCCTACTAGGCCATAGCTGTGTTTGCAGAGCATTTAATGAAGGACATCTGGCATAACACGATGATCCCAGGTACACAAAGTCCTGGCATATATTGTTTAGTTAGTCGCATATTATGTGATCCTGCTTACTTCCTATTACAGGTTTACTTGTGTCAGGTAATTATAAGATGAATACCTGTTGCTCCTTTTTTACAAGGCCTTAGGTATTTGTTTTCTTTGCTTTGTCACAAAGAAGCCATTCATTGCATTAGATTAGGCATCAATATGCGAATACTGTACTTTTTCAGTTTAATTAAAAAAACATACTTTTAGTGCAACACTATCTATCTTTTTAATTCAGGGTGGGATTGGACAGGATTCAGGTTACTGCATGTTCCCAGTGCTCCAATGTCCCCAGCTCCCCAATTGGCCATGACAGGAAGGCTTCTGCTAGTAACACATTTTCTTGGCTATAATCTTAGGAGTTGATTTTACATGCATTGCTACAGAGCCAGTGACACATGGAGAAAACATGTTTTAGCATTTGCATGTGACCAGACCCCTCAGCCCAGCTCACCGGGGCTTATACCCTATGACTGAGCCCTGGTGGGTGGGACGAAACGCATCAATCAGCCCAGCTCACTGGGGCTTATACCCTATGACTGAGCCCTGGTGGGTGGGACGAAACGCATGAATCAGCCCAGCTCACTGGGGCTTATACCCTATGAGTAAGCCCTGGCGGGTGGGACAAAATGCAATAAGCCCAGCTCACTGGGGCTTATACCCTATGAATAAGCCCTGGTGGGTGGGACGAAACGCATCAATCAGCCCAGCTCACTGGGGCTTATACCCTATGACTAAGCCCTGGTGGGTGGGACGAAACGCATCAATCAGCCCAGCTCACTGGGGCTTATACCCTATGACTAAGCCCTGGTGGGTGGGGCGAAACGCATCAATCAGCCCAGCTCACTGGGGCTTATACCCTATGACTAAGCCCTGGCGGGTGGGATGAAATGCATCAATCAGCCCAGTTCACTGGGGCTTATGCCCTATGAGTAATCCCTGGCGGGTGGGACAAAGCGCATCAATAAGCTCAGTTCACTGGGGCTTATACCCTATGACTAAGCCCTGGCGGGTGGGACGAAACGCATCAATCAGCCAAGCTCACTGGGGCTTATACCCTATGACTAAGCCCTGGTGGGTGGGACGAAATGCATCAATCAGCCCAGTTCACTGGGGCTTATGCCCTATGAGTAATCCCTGGCGGGTGGGACAAAGCGCATCAATAAGCCCAGCTCACTGGGGCTTATACCCTATGACTAAGCCCTGGCGGGTGGGACGAAATGCATCAATCAGCCCAGTTCACTGGGGCTTATACTCTATGACTGAGCCCTGGCGGGTGGGACGAAACGCATCAATCAGCCAAGCTCACTGGGGCTTATACCCTATGACTAAGCCCTGGCGGGTGGGACAAAATGCATCAATCAGCCCAGCTCACTGGGGCTTATGCCCTATGAGTAATCCCTGGTGGGTGGGACAAAGCGCATCAATAAGCCCAGCTCACTGGGGCTTATACCCTATGACTAAGCCCTGGCGGGTGGGACGAAATGCATCAATCAGCCCAGTTCACTAGGGCTTATACCCTATGACTAAGCCCTGGCGGGTGGGACGAAACGCATCAATCAGCCAAGCTCACTGGGGCTTATACCCTATGACTAAGCCCTGGCGGGTGGGACGAAACGCATAAATCAGCCCAGCTCTCTGGGGCTTATACCCTATGACTAAGCCCTGGTGGGTGGGATGAAACGCACCAATCAGCCCAGCTCACTGGGGCTTATACCCTATGACTAAGCCCTGGTGGGTGGGACAAAACCCATCAATCAGCCCAGCTCACTGGGGCTTTTACCCTATGACTAAGCCCTGGTGGGTGGGACGAAACCCATCAATCAGCCCAGCTCACTGGGGCTTATACCCTATGACTAAGCCCTGGTGGGGGGGACAAAACATATCAGAGGGTGTGCCTTACTGGAAACATGTAGGCTGAGGCTCCTCCTTGAGTGTATGAGCTGGTTGGGTAGAGCGGCGATCCCCACACTTTTACATTTTTGTATGCCTTACAGGGCTTGAAAAACACCACTTTTACAGGCATGTGATATTTTTGTTTCTTCTGTCTGCACCTCTGTGTTAGCCTATGTTTTCATGTACACATAAGCAATTACAGGGGTGTTAGCAAAGGAGCGTTTAGAGGCTGAAAAAAAAAAAATACATAAACATCACCAGCGCGCTCAGGAAATGCGCTTTTGAGCAGAATAAACAAGCTTAAACACTAGTAGGGAGACGAAGTTGCACATCATAGCAAAACCCTGTGAGGAGGTGTATGACAGCCTCATCCCAGGCCCCAACCAGGTCATGCCCCAACACGTTTCACTCAGCTCCCAGGGCTTAATCATGGGAATCTCAAGGATTCAACTCCGGGACGGAGCTAATGATCAATACAACCAATTTTATTTGTCCTGGGACTTTAAATGAGGCACAACACATACGACCAATGACCAACTCGTATCCAACATTGTTGTTTAACCCCTTGGAGCCTAAGCCTTTTTCTGACATATGTTGCTTACAAGTTAAAATCAGTATTTTTTTGATAGAAAATTACTTACAACCCCCAAACATTTTATATATATTTTAAGCAGAGACCTTAGAGAATAAAATGGCGATTGTTGCAAAATGTTATGTCACGGTATTTGCGCAGCAGTCTTTCAAATGCAGTTTTTTGGGAAGAAATAGACTTTCGTGAATTAAAAAAGTAAAGTTTAGCCCAATTTTTTTGTATGATGTAAAAGATGATGTTACGCCGATTAAATAGATACCTAACATGTCATGCTTTAAAATTTGCGCACACTCGTGGAATAGTGACAAACTGCGGTACTTAAAAATCTCCGTAGGCAACACTTTAAAAAAATGTAATGGGTACCTGTTTAGAGTTACCGCTAGAATTGTGCTAGAATTATTACTCTTGCTCTAACAATCATGGCAATACCTCACATGTGTGATTTAAACAACGTTTACATTTGCGGACACGACTTGCGTATGCGTTCGCTTCTGCGTACAGGGCGCTTTAAATTATTTTTTTCTGAATTCTATTTTATGTTTTTATTTTTACACTGTCCATTTAAAAAAGAAATGTACAGCTTGTTCTCCTTGAGAGTGCCTGGACCTTCAGGAGGCTCAACCGTTGACTTCCATTATGCCATGTATTTTTCTATCAACGCTGCTTTCGAAAAGTATTATAGTTTATAAACCATGCTATACACTTGTTACAGTTTGATTAATACTTTTTGCTTGTAACGTTACAGAATTTTGAATGCACCTGTACTCTGTGCGTTTTATTTGTACACAATGTTAAAACCTCAATAAAACGTTTTGAAATAAAAAAAAAAAAAAATTGATCACTTTCATTGCTGTCACAAGGAATGTAAACATCCCTTGTGACAGGTACTCTTTATGGAGGGATCTGGGGTCTAAAAGACCCCAAACCCCACATCTGCACTTAAAATCAATCAAAACGCCAAGTTGACTGTTTTAAATGTTGTCTTTTTTTTTTTTTTTTTTAATCAGGCGCCTTTAAGGCCTCAGTACCTGAAAGTGACTTCATGACATCGCTTCCGGGTTTTTACATCGGAGACCCGATCAGAGCCGAATGTGGCTTTGTTGGGGTCTTCGACCAGCCAGCATGGCTCGGACTCCGCAGTGGGACGGTAGACCCAGGTGAGGTAACATCCCCTCCCGCTCCTTCTAATGACAATGATGCTTAGCCACGTCGGTTGTCATTACAAGAAAGCCGACCATCCGCTCTAAACAACGGTGCCGGGTTGATGCCTTTGGCTTCAGGCATCACCCCGGTACAACCCCCCTAAAGCCAAGGCCGCATATTTTGTGTTCCGTCGGTGTGAAGGGGTTAACCTCCTCCTGCCCGCTGTATAGTCATATGACGGCAGGCAGGATCACCTTTTTTTCGGGGCCGACGTCATATGATGTCGGCCCAGTCTCACTGCGATCGCAGTGTTCCTTGGACATGACGCGACCCCAATCTTGGTAAAGCGCTGATGATGCGGCTCTTTACCCATGTGATCGGCTGTGTCCAATCACAGCCGGTTACATGTAAACACGGAAGCGCTGTTTATCGGCTCTCCTCGCTTCACACTGACAGCGTGTGAGGAAAAGAGCGCCAATCAGTGGCATCTCCTGACAAGGGAGACCTGTACAGGTATTTAGGGCACTGATCATCAGTAGTGCTCATCAGTGATGCCAGTCAGTGCTGCATTTCAGTGCCACCTATCAGTGCGGCATATTATTGCCACCTAATCGGCGCCCTTCAGTGCAGCCTATCAGTGCCACCTCATCAGCACACATCCGTGAAGAAAATGTACTTATTTACAAAATTTACTGACAGAAAATAAGAAACTTTTTTTCTTTTCCAAAATTTTTTATTTTTTTATTTTTTCAAAATTTTCAGTCTTTTCATTTTTTTTTTTTTTTTAGCAAAAAACAAAAGATTTAGCGGTGAATAAATACCATCAAAAGAAAGCTCTGTTGTGTGAAAAAAAAAATGTTAAAAATGTTTATTTGGGTACAGTGTTGCATGACTGCACAATTGTCATTCAAAAGGTGACAGCGCTGAAAGCTGAAAATTGACCTGGGCAGGAAGGGGGTAAAAGTGCCCGATATTGAAGCGGTGAATAAATATTGCATAAAAAAAGAGGAAAAAATAGTAACAAGCTGATTTGTAAGAAATCTAATAATGAATAAATCTAAATTAATGTGTTTCATACATATTTAAATATAATGTTGACCATATACAATCCAACTGTCAATACATGATTAAAACAAATGTTGCAACCAAAAAAAGCAAGGTGTTTCGTGAATCTATGTTCACTTCTTCAGAAGTAGAGGCATGTATGGTATCTGTAAGATAAAACATCTGGCATGAAGTATACCTAATGGTATCTCATAATACATAGCGTAATTCCAACTGCAAAAGCCGCTAGAGAGGCTCCGATGCTTACAAATCAGCTAAGAATAGATAGGACAATATTTCTAAATGGTGATTGCCAAGGGAGTCTCACCCGGGAGCTATATAAATGTGACTCAGCGAGAACTCAATGGGACAAACAGGAAGCAGATTCAACGTGGGTAGGCAATCCATGATGGCACCCGAAGTAGTTGCATTAGTGATAAATGAATAATGAAATCAAAATGAGTAATAAGCAACATATATATTTTGCAATGCTGGCTGCAAAATAGCAGTGAATAGGGCAAACATATAGCGAGTGTGTGAAAGGTGCAAAAAGCTATACATGGTGGTATAAGGAAGGGAAAGACACCCAAGTCGTAGGCCCTGTTCACACCTGAGCATCTCCTGTACCATTCCCACAGCCTCTGCATTTCCTGTAACTATATCCACAGCCTCTGACATGTCCTTCTGTACTATGCTCGCAGCCTCTGCATCTCCTGTACCATGCCTGAACAGCCTATGACATCTCCTATAGCATGCCCGCAACCCTGCATCTCCTGTAGCATGCTTGCAGCCTCTGACATCTCCTGTACCTTGCCCACAGCCTCTGCATCCCCTGTACCATGTACCCAGTCTTTGCATCCCCTTTACCATGTCCGCAGCCTCTGACATCTCCTGTATCATGTCTGCAGCCTCTGACATCTCCTGTACCATGTCCGCAGCCTCTGACATCTCCTGTACCATGTCCGCAGCCTCTGACATCTCCTGTACCATGCCCGCACAGCCTCTGACATCTCCTGTACCATGCCCGCAGCCCCTGCATCTCCTGTAGCATACCCGCAGCCTCTGCATCTCCTGTACAATGCTCGCACAGCCTCTGACATCTCCTGTACCATGCCCGCACCCTGCATCTCCTGTACCATGCTCGCAGGCCCTGCATATCCTGTATCTTGTCCACAGCCTCTGACATGTCCTCCTGTACCATGCCCGCAGCCTCTGACATCTCCTGTACCATGCCCACACAGCCTCTGACATCTCCTGTACCATGCCCGCACAGCCTCTGACATCTCCTGTACCATGCCCGCAGCCTCTGCATCTCCTGTAGCATACCCGCAGCCTCTGCATCTCCTGTACAATGCCCGCACAGCCTCTGACATCTCCTGTACCATGCCCGTACCCTGCATCTCCTGTACCATGCTCGCAGGCCCTGCATCTCCTGTATCTTGTCCACAGCCTCTGACATGTCCTCCTGTACCATGCCCGCAGCCTCTGATTCTCCTGTACCATGCCCGCAGCCTCTGCATCTCCTGTACCCTGCCAGCAGCCTCTGCATCTCCTGTACCATGCCCGAAGCCCTTGCAACTCCTGTACCCTGCCTGCAGCCCCTGCATCTCCTGTACCATGCCCGCAGCCTCTGACATGTCCTCCTGTACCCTGTCCACACAGCCTATGACTACCTCCTTTACCATGTCTGCACTTTTACTACTTTTAACCGGAATTTGCTCTTATATAAAGCCTTATGTACTTAATATCTGTCTTATATATATATAATACACTTTTCAAACGTGCTGGGGTTCTGACAGGTCCGTCTCTGCACAGTGAGCGGAGACAAACATGTCATCTGCCTGCTCAGCAGCGATCGACGGATCAATTCCCCACTGAGCAAAACAGAGTTCGCCGGGCGGAAAGCCCGTGTAAAAGGACCCTTATTAAGCAAGAGCTTTCATTGTTGAGCCAAAATGTTGGTTCTCAGTATCCTCATGGAAAAAACCCACCCCCCCCATCTGCTTCCAATATTTATCCCCAGGGCCAATCACTCCCAACACTATGTGTGTGCAATCAATGAGGGGGGAGCTTTCATTATTCCCTTAAATAAATATTGGAGTCAGATTAGGCGATCAACAACAACAACAACAAAAAAAATATATATTAAGTGCAGCATTGGCTGCAATCTAGCAGTAATTGGAGGAAACACATGATGAGTTCGTAAAAGGTACAAAAAACTGCTGGTATGAAAAAAGACAAAAAGCACCCAAATCTGAGTCCAGTCCAAAGATAAAGGAATATATCTTTGGAGCCAAGGATCCCTTACGTCAACATACAAAACTAAAGAAAATGCGGAACTGCCTTTTTAAATCTATTTTTTAGCATCAAAGTAAAGTGAACTAGGTTTATGCTGTGTGTTTAGTTGGGGTTTCTCTGCCTGCTGATGGTTGCATGGAAGTTGTACATTTCCATCTTAGGAGGAAGGGTTAACTCAAGATGAAGGAGATAACAATTCTTCCATGAATGTCACTGTCATGGGAACTGTTCCATATGGGTCATAGGCACAGGCGCCAAGTAACTCTTCTGGGTGGGGGCTGGAGGGCTATTTTTAAAAGAGGTCATTTACACGATTTTGCCATTTTATTGCAGACATCAATATGAAGACCTAAACTGAAATGTAAAATTCTTGTTGAAATGTATACAGCAGGATACGGTCTCTTCAGTGAACCTTTCCACTTGGTTTATGTCAGCATGTGTTGCTTTTGCAGCAGTTCACATCAAATTAAAACATTGCTCGCCTATCGAACATTGCCAGCGGCCTGTCTGTCTTCCGTAGATGAAAGAGCAGCTGTTACAGTCTGCGAAGTGACATGCTGCTAAGTGTTCAAGAGTGGCTGATTTGTTTATGTACATTCTTCCAATGGACATGGATGTCAAAGGACTCCTGGCTATGTGCAATGTTTATGGTCTGATTCACCATAAAAACGTCATTATGATAGGCTACTGTGTAGCACTGCTTTCTTAAAGACATTGAACTCTTTTTTATTTTTTTAAAGTAGAACTAAAGGCAGTCTATACTCGACTTTCCTCCAACAGTCCCTGATTCCTTGGTGGTGCCGGCATCTTGCCAGTATTTGGCCAACTTCTTTGGCAAAGAGGCCCTCATTCCAGCACATAGGGATCAGGCTGGCCACTGTAAGCTGAGCTACGCATGCACATCTTGATTTACATGCCAGAAAACACTCTGAACAGGCAGGTAAGTGTTCTTTTATTGCAGAGGAGACATTACTTGTCCCTTCTTCAATACAAAACCAGCCTGCTTGAGGTGAACAGTAGTAGAACGTTAGTTCCACTGTAAAGGAGAAGTTCAGCCAAAGGTCATCTGGCTGTACTTCTCCTGTGGATCACAAGAGTGCAGCTTGTTTTGCAGTCCTGTGAACCGTTTTCAGCAGACAGCGGGTTGAAGTCGGCTGACGTCACAGAGCTGGTCCATGCTGAAGCAAGATCCAGGCAAGAAAGTCGTGATCTGCCCACAACCCTGGACAGGCACCTGGCTCAGCCTCCCAGTGAGAGCCTGAGCCAGCTGCTTCCACCCCCTCCACAGGCCAGCGCTCCAGTTAGCGCGGGGGGGGGGGGGGGCAGAGCAGAGAGTTGGTGACTGACAGTCTTTGATCGCTCAGTTTTCAGTCTCAGAGCCAGCCGGGGACAGATGCAGCATTGGATCAATGCTGCATCCACCTAGGTAAGTATGATTTTGAAGAAAAAACTTCTCTTTTACCTAGATATTGGGGTAGTTCTGTTCTGTGTGTTGGTTGCCTTAATTTGTAATGATGGGCTCATATATTGTGACTGCAGCTTGTAGTGTCAGGACTGACCAGTTCCCATCTCTCCATGTATTATTCCACATGGCTTGTCCCAAGGGACAGTCACTTTCTTTTACTTTCTTTTTCGAGGTCCAGTGCTTGCTTTACCATTTTCTCTTATGTTGCATCACAAATGTGGGAGTGCTAATGTGATAAAACACATCTCTTCTCTTTATTGCTCTGCCTGTTTGTGGCTGTCTCAGATTCAATTACCACACCTACAGAGCACTAGACAGAGAGACCCAGGGATTGTGGGATATGTAGCTTCTTCACAGGAAGTTTTAGTTCTCAAACTACAGACAGAAGTCATGTATTAACCTTGTGCAGTGCCATACCACATAGCTGATGTTTGAACACAAACTGAAACTTTACACAGCTGTTTTGATGCATCCACGGGATTCCAGGGGCTATTGTCTCCCTTCAGGTTTGGACATCTGTTCATAACTGCTGGTAACCACTATGTGTGCGGCTAGATGCAAATGGTGGAGGCCACTATCAGCCTGTCTTTAGTTTGTATAGGATGAACAGCCACTGCTATGCCCATGCCCCAGTCATTCCAGCCACAAGAATCCACTGATGCAGCTGGAATCTGGTGGCTGCATCAAAACAGCCATGTGATGGAGGCCTTAGGCCTCATGTACAATGGACGTTTTTACAGCTTTTGGCATCAGACGTTTTTGTCTGCAGCCAGTAAAGTCCCTAGCATTTTATCCTTTGTGTCCATGCACACATAGGCTGTTACCAGCAGTTTTTGGCAGGAAGGTTTTCTGGGTGGAAAAAACCCCCAGAACCAGTGGGTTTTAAGAGGAGTTTTTGAAGCTGTAAAAACGCTCTAACTCTGATAAAAGCTTAAAAACGCTACAAAATGCAGCTATTCAATGTTTATCTGCGTTTTTGAGCCATAAACTTTTATGTAAAGTTTTGCTAACAAAAAAAGCTAAAAAAACGCTACTGCAAAAATGCAGTGTGCATGAGGCCTTATGCCCCATACACACGTGCAGATTATCTGCAGACTTTTGTCTGCAGACTTACCAAAACCATATAATATGAGGTCAAACCTAAACACTTTCAATTTGTATGCAATCCGGCAGGCCCTTGCACTACATAGAAAAGGTAAGTCTGCAGAAAAAAGTCTGCAGATAATCTGCACGTGTGTATGGGGCATTACTCTACTATAGACTATGCGTACAGGGTAACAAATGATCAATGCATATCTTATGCAGAAAAAAAAAGTGCACCTGTGCCTATTCTATGGACAATAAACTATTTACTAATTCCTAACAAGTGGTAAAAGAGATTTAAAACAAGCCATCCCTGAACTCTATAGCTGCTTGTAATACAAAGTAATTAAATCTCAAAGTGCACAACAATTAAAATTTCTAACAGTCATTCTGAGCCAGGGATCCATTTAATTTTAGGGTCCCTCCAGGGGTTTCTAGGGATTACTTGAGATGTGGCCAATTGACCTCCCATTTGATAGTGCCTACTTAATTCTGGTGCCAAGGCTATTTGACAAAACCAGCAGCATGACACAGTGATCATTCACATGTACGACTATTAGTGCCGGTTCACATTTGTGCGAATATGCAGCATGATCCCGCATCGCATCCGCACCTCTGGGGGTGTCAATTAAAAGTTAACAACACCCCCAGTTGCGATCGCATATCGCAGTGCGATCTGCAAGTTCGCACAGAATCGGATCTCACTAGCGTGAACCACTATGCGATCCGATTCTGCTGCGGATAAAAAAAAGCCTCATGTGCGAGTTTAGTGCGGATGCGGTGCGAATTCAGCCATAAAAAGTGTATGGCTGAAATTTGCACCGTAAATGATGTAATGTAATTTAGGAACAGTGCGCTCCGAATTACATGCGATCTCCGTGATCGCACTACTGTGCACCGGGGCTTACTGCCACATGACAAGTTTTTAATCTTCAAAATGCCGACCCACAGTGCTGCATCCACATGTATTGCGCAGTTGCAGGGCCGTTGTGGTGCAGATTAGTGGCAGTACACCCACCAAATGCAACATGGCAATTAATTTTATGCCATGGCATGTGTAGAGCCCTAAGTGGCAGCAATTCTGTGTTTAGGTGGGCGGTGGGGGGGGGGGAAGTAAAACCAAGGATTGGCCACCTGCTTTTTCCTCCTGTGGCCACCTGTGGGAATTAGCCCTACTGGTGTCCTCATGGCCACCACAGTAATAGTTATAATTAATCTTTCTGACCACTGATGTAAAGGACATTGTCACCATTGACCCCCCATAATTGGTTTTAGTAATGGTTCCCTGTGACCTTAAAATTATTTTAGGGGTTCCTCTGGGGTAAAAGGGTTAAACATCTGCTGATCAAGAACATTGTAGTCAGCCAAGATTTTCACCTGTTTGAGAAAAGCTGAGATTTAAATACCTTCTGAAAATGAATTTCTCCACAATCCTGATAGCTACAGAAGTGAATGAAGACATTTTTAAAGATCTGTTTACATCAGCAAGCCATGCTAAATGTATGGTCGTTGGTGTGTGCAAGGGACGCAGTGGCAATGCTCTCATCCCAGAGCATAATACTGTTTGCTTTGTAGTAGTGATGTAGTGACAGTAGGTGAAACGATCAAAAACTGTTTAAAGCTGTTGGTATTAATCAACATATTACCTATTTCATGCTGCAAGGAAAGCAGGCTAAAGTTTCTAAGTAATATTCTGCTATTCAGTTACACCTAAGTTCTTTATTAACCAGGAACAACTGCACTGCCGGTTACTAGGTTTGTGGACACAGGATAAACGTATTGTTCCTGTTTTGCCAGCTGTGTGGAATATCCTTCTGCATTCTGTAACATAGTGGAGGCTTGTGACTCTTCTTAGCACCTATATCTCTTTCCCAATCAAAACTATCATTGAATTTGCCCACAAATATGTGGAGGTGGCCATGCAAACAAAAAATTAAAACATAGACTGTATTAAAATTGGTATATTTTGATGCTCCACTTACCTTGCTATGTTAGAAGCACAGGTCCATGAGTGTATTATGGTACATACATCTCTCTCCATCCTTACCGGAGTGAAAGTTACACAGAACCAGAAAGAGAGGATTTAGCTGTATTGGGCATTCTTGGCCTTCTCTTGGCTTTGACATGACTTAAAGGTCATGAAGAATACTGAGACAAAAAAAATTAAGATCCTCATTATGTCACGTATGACTTTAATGAATACCTACACATTTGTGGTAACTGCCATGGTTAAGAAAAGGTTTTGTGTCCAGTTGTGTAGTTTATACATTAACTACATTTTACAGAATTTACCGATTTACATTATTGTAATCTTCTGTTCCTTACTTTTGTGTATTGTATGTTTTCAGGTGTCTACGGTCATCAGTAGCATTCGACAAGTGTCTAAAGTTGCACTGCAGGAAGATTCCAAGGTCAGCCGAGATGGTGAAGATGCCTTTTATAATTCCCAGAAGTTTGAGGTTTTATACTGCGGGAAAGTGGTCATTGCTCATAAGAATGCTCCGTCTACTCTTGTTGATGACTGCATCGAGAAGTTCTCTCAACATGAACGGCAGCGCCTGAGATTGCTTAGTGAGCAGCGCAGTGTGGACTCCAGCTCTGACCTCACTTTGGCCGAGATAGATATCCCAGTGTCTCCGACTGATAGTACATTTCTGGAGCAGGACACTGAGACCAATGCCAATTCTGCCTCCAGGAACCATTCAGGGATGTTTACAATTGGTAGCCAGAGCAATCTTGGTTCTATGCGGGTATCATTTCCTGAGAGGATTCTAGAAGACTCAGGCTTTGAGGACCAGCAGGAGTTCAGGTCTAGATGTAGCAGTGTCACTATTCAGAAAAAAGTTTATGACGGAAAGATACAATCAAGAAGACGGCATGCAAGTGCACCAAGCCATGTCCAGCCATCGGATTCCGAAAAGAACAGGACAATGCTCTTTCAGGTATGTTCTAGCCAGGAAATATATTTGTAAAAACTGTTTCATCCTCATTATTTGTGTTAAAGCATTTGTAAACTTAGAATTAAATTAAAAAAAAATTTTTCAATCCTTTTTAGAAGTTCGTAAGAGCTTATTATTATACTATTTTATGTCTTAAGTGCTTCTCTATTACCTGGTTGGATTCCCCACTTCCTGTTAGTGATGACCACATTAAGCATAGAAGCTGATCCATGTGTGATCAGTTTATGCTGTCATTCCGCTGCTATATACAGGCACTGACCACTTCCATGATCAGTGTAAAACCAAGCCCACTCCCGCCATCCCTCCTCTCTTGATTGAGGACAGCTTCCCCAGCCAGCCATTCCTTCTCCAATGACGTGCATGCCCTGCTCTGTACTTGTCCACCTGCAGGTCTGTGAATCGCTCTGGCAATAAACATTGATCACATGACCTGCACTTTTGAGCAGGAAAACAAATAGGCAATTTTTTTTTTTTTTTTTTTTATTGAAAAGTATATATTTGCACATTCAAAAATGTGTTTTGTTATAATGGAACTTCACAACTACTTTAGGGATGTGAGCATTTCCACACAAATCAAGGTCTGACAAGTTTGTAGCGTATGCAGTACATTTTGGCGTGCATCATATTAACTTGTCTTTTTGCATCTGAGCAGGGATCTAGCTTTTAAAAAAACCTTTGTTTTTTTTTTTTTTAAATATATTCCCCAAGAAATACAAAACTGCATTTTCCTTACAGGTAGTACGCTATCAACCAATTTATTATTGAAAGAAGTCCATCCAAGTGAAGGGAAGGCTCCAGAATACTGACAAATGAATGGTCCAGCTATGTATTTGTCAAGCCTTCTGATTCATATCCTCTTCTGTGAGCTTCCAACTTGGCATGTTATGATAATGCAAAACACTGATTTAGAGAGAGATGTTGAGAGGGAGATGTAGGCTGCCATTGCTAAAGGGTCCTTTCACACGGTCCGCTTCCGTCGGCGGACTCCGTGCTGCTCAGCGGGGGATCGATACACTGATCCCCGCTGAGCAGGCAGGTGACAGCTCCCTCTCCTCTCTGTGTGCGGAGAGGGAGGTGTCAGAGCCCCGCTGCTCTCCATGGGAAATCGGATGAGAGCGGACCGCCTGTCCTCTCTTATCCGATCCCCTGGATGGATGGAAAATAGGGTTTCCATCCGTCCAGATTTCTCAGACAGGATCAGATGCGGACATGTCTCCGCTGACATCCGCTGCCCCATAGGGATGCATGGAGGATCCGATCAGATCCGCCTAAAAAACTGACAGGTGGATCTGATTGGATCGCTCGTGTCAAAGGACCCAAACTCTGATTTTGAAATGGCTGATCATGTTGACCCAGTAGCTTCAGTATTTGCAGTTACTGATCTAGAACAAGTATGAAGGTCAGTTGCTTTGGGTACATTCTGACTTCACTGTCTGCACTATGTGACACCTCAAATAACCTTCTCCTGCTGAAGCTGGCTCTAGCACTAGCCTGCATAATAAAGTGCTGAGAATGTCCTTTTTTTATTTATTTTTTCAGAAAAAGTGAAAGAGTGTTTCAAAAGCATAAGACTGACTGTGCTGTAGATTGTCACAGCCTTTGCACAGTGAGAGCTTCCTGGCATGATAGCTCCGGTGGGTTTGGACAATGATCTGAATACACCCAAGCTCATTATTACTCTTGAACATTGTTTATCTTCTGGACCAGTGGTTTCCAAACTACAGCCATTTGCTTGCCTTAAAGTGATACTAAGGTATCACTTTTAAAGTGATATTAAAGTTTCTGTAAAAAACAAAAAGATGTTATACTTACCTGCTCTGTGTAGTGGCTTTGCACAGAGCAGCTCTTATCCTCCTTTTCTTGGGTTCCCCGCTGGCACTCCTGGCCCATCCCTCCTGCCAAGTGCCCCCGTAGCAAGCAGCTTGCTATGAGGTCACCCAAGCAGGCTCACTCTCGAGCCACTGCTCTGTGTGTCCATTCACACACCAGCGCTAGGAGAAATTGAGAGGGTGAATCCCCTTAACGGGGGCCACAGACAGTCATGAAAACTGACAGGCATTCTAACCCCTATCCACTCTATCCAAAACTAAGAAAAAGTTTTGCCTTTGTTAAACTTTAAAATAAACCTATTAATGTGAAACGTGTGCTTGCTTTTTTTTGCACAGATGCTCAATTCTGGGTCCAACTTGAGATAAGCAGTGTATACGGTGGCAACAGGGTGAGGTACAGGGGGGCGCACTACATGGGGGTCAGCAGAGCATACTATGAGGGAAGCAGGGTGCAGTACATGGTGGGGCAGCAGGCACATTACATGGGAGTTGAGCTCATTACATGGAAAGAGGGCACATTATAGGGCACATTACATGGGGCAGGGCACATTACATATGAGGGAAGCGGTTGTGTACCTGACTACATGTAGAGTAATGCAGGGAAGCAGCTGTGATTAGTCCTCTTGTAGTGCTCTGTTCCCCGCCAGCCCCTCCTGTCTATCCAATATGATGTCATATACAAGTCATTGGAATGGACAGGAGGGGAGGAGGGGCTGGCAGAGAATAGCACGCCACAACCATCAGTACACATTATGGGGCACACAGCAGGGAACATTATGGGGCACACAGCAGGGCACATTACAGTAGCAGCAGTATCCTTTATACGCAGAGCAACATGGGTAAGCGGCTGTAGATTAGTCTTCTTCTGGTGTGCTGTTCCCCGCCGTCCGCTGCTGTCCATCCCATGTGATGTGATGTCACATACAAGCACCCGGGATAGACAGATAACCAGTTTGCCACAACCAGCTCTATCGAAGCCGCTTCCCTGAGTAGCTCTGCATGTGTTGGCAGAGGGGACGCGATCTACCCGCAATAGACGGGTAGATTCCCACAGAATCCCCTGCAGGCCTCTTGAGAAAATCCTAAAGTTCCACTGAACCCCGGTCGAGAAACCCTAGTCTAGAGATCTGTCTGCCGTAATGTCACAGTCCTGCTAAAAATCGCAGATCGCTGCCATTACTTAATTACTAGTAAAAAAAATAAAAATTACAAATCTTTCCCCTAGTTTGTAAACTTTTGCGCAAACCAAACAATATACACTTATTGGGATTTTTTTTACCTAAAATATGTAGCAGAAAACAAATTTGCCTAAAATGATGAAAAAAATTAGATTTTTTAAATTTTTTTTTATTGGGAATGTTATATAGAAAAAAGTAAAACATGTTTTTTTTTGGTTTTTTTTTTTCAGAATTGTCGCTCTTTTTTTGTTTATAGCGCAAAAAATAAAAATCACAGAGGTCATCAAATACCACCAAAAGAAAGCTCTATTTATAGGAAAAAAAGGACATACATTTTATTAGGGTACAGCCTCACAACATGGTCGTGCAATTGTCAGTTAAAGTAACGCAGTGCCATATCATGAAAAATGGCCTGGTCATTAGGGGGGTAAATCCCTCCAGTCCAGAAGTGGTTAAAAGTGTCTAAAAGAGGAAAATAGCAAGCTGTTGTGTTGCCATGATTTGATTGTGTTAACCCTGCACAGGATAGTGAACTCCTTGATTTCATTCCATATAAAACATTTATATATCGTGGCTAATTAGTTTCCTTCCTAGGACTTGGAGCCAAAGTGTTTGATTCCTACTGTAACACGTTAAAGTGGAGTTCCACCCTAAAAAGTAACTTCGGTCCATCTTCTTGCTCCGGGTCACCTGAAAAACAAATGGATGAACACAATTTTTATATACTTACCTTGTTTAGAAGATAATATACTTACCTTACTTCCTCTTCCTCCCTCGGCGGCCATGGCGATTCGTCACTTCCTGGCTTGCAATGATTCCTGGGAGCTGAACGTCATCGCTCCCAGGAATCAATGCGCCTGCACCGGCCCCGACGTCACGTCCAGTGCAGGCGCGTCATACCTTGCTAAACAGCTTCTGGGCATGCCAAGAAGCTGTGCAGGGATGACGCTGCAGCCCCGGAAGTGACGCGGGGCCGGCGCAGTGCATCGTGGGACCGAAGAAGATGGAAGAGGGCGCAGAAGAGGATCGCGCTGGCTTCAGCTGCCCACACCTGAGATGGCAGCGCTGGACAATACTTTTGCAAGGTAAGTATTTCTTCTAAAAGGTAAGTGCAACCCGGGACAGATCAGAGGCTAGCCATTGTGGAATGTACTAGCCCTGACTGTCCCGGGGGTATTTTTATGTATTTTTTTTGTTTTAGGTGGAACTCCGCTTTAACGGTTACTTCCCTGACTTATTCTGTAAATTGCAGGCCTTCTCTCCTGTTTATTCCCATCTGTGTTTATTTGGTACAGATTCAGTATTATCTAACTGCTTATTTATATTCCTATTCCTGTGAATTCATTCTGTGTTTATTCCCATGACTCAGAGGTGCATTCAGGCAGCACTTATCGCACATTATTTAAATTTTCAAGTGTTAAAATGTGTTTGTCTCAGCTGCTGCTTCACAGGTATTGAGTACTTTTCCCGTTATTTTCACTCTTTTTATTCAACATCTATAATTTTGTATGACACATCTCATTAATACAGCTTTACTATTCAGGTATCTGAATATTATGACATACCAAACTACATAATAAACAGAATGTATCCCATTTAAAGAAGTTGTATTCATGGTTTTGTGTCACTATCCAGCTCCTGTCTCCTAGCAATGCTGCTACAATGGTTTATCACTATTGCTTCCTGTTTTCATATAGCAAAGTTTCTCTTCATTGTTCTGTGCCTCTTATTTCCATTTGTCAATGTCCTTTAACCCTCCTGTACCTCTTTTATAGTCCTTAAATTATAGCTTGGGTAACCAGACATAATTCAAATAATTAACTGTAACAGAAGCAAAGACAGTGATGAGCTACAGCGTACAGAATTTGGCAAGTATAATATATTGACACACTTTGGGATTCAATACAAATTTAAAGTGCTTGTAAACAATCACTTTGTAAAACCTCTCATTCAGTTTAAAATAGAAATAAAAGGCAAAACATTTTTATAAAGATAAATAAAAATTAAAAAAAATCAATATAAATACCCTTTTTCCCTTTTTTATAAGTGGTCACATTCCCTCTGTTCTCAGCTGCATAAGAGCTGGGGAAGGAGAAGCAGCAGCACACTGAGCTTCCCAGTGAAAGGTTGTGCAGCAGTGGGGGGAGGGGGTATCAGGACATGTCTTATCATTGGAGGCGAGCAGGATGAGTTCCCAGCATAGTCAGGACAAGTCTTATCATTGGAGGAGAGCAGGATGAGTTCCCAGCATAGTCCGGACAAGTCTTATCATTGGAGGGGAGAAAGATGAGTTCCCAGCATAGTCAGGACAAGTCTTATCATTGGAGGGGAGAAGGATGAGTTCCCAGCATAGTCAGGACAAGTCTTATCATTGGAGGAGAGCAGGATGAGTTCCCAGCATAGTCAGGACAAGTCTTATCATTGGATGAGAGCAGGATGAGTTCTCAGCATAGTCAGGACAAGTCTTATCATTGGAGGGGAGAAGGATGAGTTCCCAGCATAGTCAGGACAAGTCTTATCATTGGAGGGGAGCAAGATGAGTTCTCAGCATAGTCAGGACAAGTCTTATCATTGGAGGGGAGCAGGATGAGTTCCCAGCATAGTCAGGACAAGTCTTATCATTGGAGGAGAGCAGAATGAGTTCCCAGCATACTCAGGACAAGTCTTATCATTGGAGGGGAGCAGGATGAGTTACCAGCATAGTCAGGACAAGTCTTATCATTGGAGGAGAGCAGGATGAGTTCCCAGCATAGTCAGGACAAGTCTTATCATTGGAGGAGAGCAGGATGAGTTCCCAGCATAGTCAGGACAAGTCTTATCATTGGAGGGGAGCAAGATGAGTTCCCAGCATAGTCAGGACAAGTCTTATCATTGGAGGAGAGCAGGATGAGTTCCCAGCATAGTCAGGACAAGTCTTATCATTGGATGAGAGCAGGATGAGTTCTCAGCATAGTCAGGACAAGTCTTATCATTGGAGGGGAGAAGGATGAGTTCCCAGCATAGTCAGGACAAGTCTTATCATTGGAGGGGAGCAAGATGAGTTCTCAGCATAGTCAGGACAAGTCTTATCATTGGAGGGGAGCAGGATGAGTTCCCAGCATAGTCAGGACAAGTCTTATCATTGGAGGAGAGCAGAATGAGTTCCCAGCATACTCAGGACAAGTCTTATCATTGGAGGGGAGCAGGATGAGTTACCAGCATAGTCAGGACAAGTCTTATCATTGGAGGAGAGCAGGATGAGTTCCCAGCATAGTCAGGACAAGTCTTATCATTGGAGGAGAGCAGGATGAGTTCCCAGCATAGTCAGGACAAGTCTTATCATTGGAGGGGAGCAAGATGAGTTCCCAGCATAGTCAGGACAAGTCTTATCATTGGAGGAGAGCAGGATGAGTTCCCAGCATAGTCAGGACAAGTCTTATCATTGGAGGGGAGAAGGATGAGTTCCCAGCATAGTCAGGACATGTCTTATCATTGGAGGAGAGCAGAATGAGTTCCCAGCATAGTCAGGACAAGTCTTATCATTGGAGGGGAGCAGGATGAGTTCCCAGCATAGTCAGGACAAGTCTTATCATTGGAGGAGAGCAGGATGAGTTCCCAGCATAGTCAGGACAAGTCTTATCATTGGAGGAGAGCAGGATGAGTTCCCAGCATAGTCAGGACAAGTCTTATCATTGGAGGGGAGCAGGATGAGTTCCCAGCATAGTCAGGACAAGTCTTATCATTGGAGGAGAGCAGGATGAGTTCCCAGCATAGTCAGGACAAGTCTTATCATTGGAGGGGAGAAGGATGAGTTCCCAGCATAGTCAGGACAAGTCTTATCATTGGAGGAGAGCAGGATGAGTTCCCAGCATAGTCAGGACAAGTCTTATCATTGGAGGGGAGAAGGATGAGTTCCCAGCATAGTCAGGACAAGTCTTATCATAGGATGAGAGCAGGATGAGTTCTCAGCATAGTCAGGACAAGTCTTATCATTGGAGGAGAGCAGGATGAGTTCCCAGCATAGTCAGGATAAGTCTTATCATTGGAGGGGAGCAGGATGAGTTCCCAGCATAGTCAGGACAAGTCTTATCATTGGAGGGGAGCAAGATGAGTTCTCAGCATAGTCAGGACAAGTCTTATCATTGGAGGAGAGCAGGATGAGTTCCCAGCATAGTCAGGACAAGTCTTATCATTGGAGGGGAGAAGGATGAGTTCCCAGCATAGTCAGGACAAGTCTTATCATTGGAGGAGAGCAGGATGAGTTCCTAGCATAGTCAGGACAAGTCTTATCATTGGAGGGGAGAAGGATGAGTTCCCAGCATAGTCAGGACAAGTCTTATCATTGGAGGAGAGCAGGATGAGTTCCCAGCATAGTCAGGACAAGTCTTATCATTGGAGGAGAGCAGGATGAGTTCCCAGCATAGTCAGGACAAGTCTTATCATTGGAGGGGAGCAAGATGAGTTCTCAGCATAGTCAGGACAAGTCTTATCATTGGAGGAGAGCAGGATGAGTTCCCAGCATAGTCAGGACAAGTCTTATCATTGGAGGGGAGAAGGATGAGTTCCCAGCATAGTCAGGACAAGTCTTATCATTGGAGGAGAGCAGGATGAGTTCCTAGCATAGTCAGGACAAGTCTTATCATTGGAGGGGAGAAGGATGAGTTCTCAGCATAGTCAGGACAAGTCTTATCATTGGAGGAGAGCAGGATGAGTTCCCAGCATAGTCAGGATAAGTCTTATCATTGGAGGGGAGCAGGATGAGTTCCCAGCATAGTCAGGACAAGTCTTATCATTGGAGGGGAGCAAGATGAGTTCTCAGCATAGTCAGGACAAGTCTTATCATTGGAGGAGAGCAGGATGAGTTCCCAGCATAGTCAGGACAAGTCTTATCATTGGAGGGGAGAAGGATGAGTTCCCAGCATAGTCAGGACAAGTCTTATCATTGGAGGAGAGCAGGATGAGTTCCTAGCATAGTCAGGACAAGTCTTATCATTGGAGGGGAGAAGGATGAGTTCCCAGCATAGTCAGGACAAGTCTTATCATTGGAGGGGAGAAGGATGAGTTCCCAGCATAGTCAGGACAAGTCTTATCATTGGAGGGGAGCAGGATGAGTTCCCAGCATAGTCAGGACAAGTCTTATCATTGGAGGAGAGCAGGATGAGTTCCCAGCATGGTCAGGACAAGTCTTATCATTGGAGGGGAGCAAGATGAGTTCCCAGCATAGTCAGGACAAGTCTTATCATTGGAGGGGAGAAGGATGAGTTCCCAGCATAGTCAGGACAAGTCTTATCATTGGAGGGGAGCAAGATGAGTTCCCAGCATAGTCAGGACAAGTCTTATCATTGGAGGAGAGCAGGATGAGTTCCCAGCATAGTCAGGACAAGTCTTATCATTGGAGGGGAGCAGGATGAGTTCCCAGCATAGTCAGGACAAGTCTTATCATAGGATGAGAGCAGGATGAGTTCTCAGCATAGTCAGGACAAGTCTTATCATTGGAGGAGAGCAGGATGAGTTCCCAGCATAGTCAGGATAAGTCTTATCATTGGAGGGGAGAAGGATGAGTTCCCAGCATAGTCAGGACAAGTCTTATCATTGGAGGGGAGCAAGATGAGTTCCCAGCATAGTCAGGACAAGTCTTATCATTGGAGGAGAGCAGGATGAGTTCCCAGCATAGTCAGGACAAGTCTTATCATTGGAGGGGAGCAGGATGAGTTCCCAGCATAGTCAGGACAAGTCTTATCATAGGATGAGAGCAGGATGAGTTCTCAGCATAGTCAGGACAAGTCTTATCATTGGAGGAGAGCAGGATGAGTTCCCAGCATAGTCAGGACAAGTCTTATCATTGGAGGGGAGAAGGATGAGTTCCCAGCATAGTCAGGACAAGTCTTATCATTGGATGAGAGCAGGATGAGTTCTCAGCATAGTCAGGACAAGTCTTATCATTGGAGGGGAGAAGGATGAGTTCCCAGCATAGTCAGGACAAGTCTTATCATTGGAGGGGAGCAGGATGAGTTCCCAGCATAGTCAGGACAAGTCTTATCATTGGAGGGGAGAAGGATGAGTTCCCAGCATAGTCAGGACAAGTCTTATCATTGGAGGAGAGCAGGATGAGTTCCCAGCATAGTCAGGACAAGTCTTATCATTGGAGGAGAGCAGGATGAGTTCCCAGCATAGTCAGGACAAGTCTTATCATTGGAGGGGAGCAGGATGAGTTCTCAGCATAGTCAGGACAAGTCTTATCATTGGAGGAGAGCAGGATGAGTTCCCAGCATAGTCAGGACAAGTCTTATCATTGGAGGAGAGCAGAATGAGTTCCCAGCATAGTCAGGACAAGTCTTATCATTGGAGGGGAGCAGGATGAGTTCCCAGCATAGTCAGGACAAGTCTTATCATTGGAGGAGAGCAGGATGAGTTCCCAGCATAGTCAGGACAAGTCTTATCATAGGATGAGAGCAGGATGAGTTCTCAGCATAGTCAGGACAAGTCTTATCATTGGAGGAGAGCAGGATGAGTTCCCAGCATAGTCAGGATAAGTCTTATCATTGGAGGGGAGAAGGATGAGTTCCCAGCATAGTCAGGACAAGTCTTATCATTGGAGGGGAGCAAGATGAGTTCCCAGCATAGTCAGGACAAGTCTTATCATTGGAGGAGAGCAGGATGAGTTCCCAGCATAGTCAGGACAAGTCTTATCATTGGAGGGGAGCAGGATGAGTTCTCAGCATAGTCAGGACAAGTCTTATCATTGGAGGAGAGCAGGATGAGTTCCCAGCATAGTCAGGACAAGTCTTATCATTGGAGGAGAGCAGAATGAGTTCCCAGCATAGTCAGGACAAGTCTTATCATTGGAGGGGAGCAGGATGAGTTCCCAGCATAGTCAGGACAAGTCTTATCATTGGAGGAGAGCAGGATGAGTTCCAAGCATAGTCAGGACAAGTCTTATCATTGGAAGGGAGCAGGATGAGTTCCCAGCATGGTCAGGACAAGTCTTATCATTGGAGAGGAGCAGGATGAGTTCTCAGCATAGTCAGGACAAGTCTTATCATTGGAGGAGAGCAGGATGAGTTCCCAGCATAGTCAGGACAAGTCTTATCATTGGAGGAGAGCAGAATGAGTTCCCAGCATAGTCAGGACAAGTCTTATCATTGGAGGGGAGCAGGATGAGTTCCCAGCATAGTCAGGACAAGTCTTATCATTGGAGGAGAGCAGGATGAGTTCCAAGCATAGTCAGGACAAGTCTTATCATTGGAAGGGAGCAGGATGAGTTCCCAGCATAGTCAGGACAAGTCTTATCATTGGAGGGGAGCAGGATGAGTTCCAAGCATAGTCAGGACAAGTCTTATCATTGGAGGGGAGCAGGATGAGTTCCAAGCATAGCTAGAGAACTGACCAGGGTGTGTTCTCTTAGGCTCCATGCACACAGGGCGTCATAAAAACGAGCTCCAAAGCTGTTTCTTGACGCCGGGAAAAAGCAGCTGTAAAAACGTGCTTTCAGTAGCTTTTTCCATTAGCGTTATTGCACGTTTGGCCACGTAGCTTTTAGCAGCGTTTTTTTCTGCCTCCATTCAAAATGAATGGTTCCCTACTGGAGCCTATTGATTTGAATGGAAGTCGCACCGCAAGTCGGATCAGGATGATCCGACTTGCGGCGCGACTTGCGCTGTGAGAATCTTGAGGGGGAACTCCACGCCAAAATGGGGAAAAAAACGGCGTGGGTTTCCCCCCCAGGTTCCAAAGCAGGCTCTTCGGGTCTGGTATGGAATTTGAGGGTAAAAACGGCGTGGGGTCCCCCCCAAAATCCATACCAGACCCTTATCCGAGCATGCAGCCCGGCAGGCCAGGAAAGGGGAGGGGACGAGCGAGCGGCCCCACCCCCCCTGGACCATACCAGGCCACACGCCCTCAACATGGGGGGGGGGGGGTGTGGGTGCTTTGGGGCGGGGGGGCTCTGCACCCCCCCACCTCAAAGCACCTTGCCCCCATGTTGATGAGGACAAGGGCCTCATCCCACAACCCTGGCCGGTGGTTGTGGGGGTCTGCGGGCAGGGGGCTCATCGGAATCTGGAAGCCCCCTTTAAGAAGGGGGCCCCCCAGATCCCAGACCCCCTCCCTATGTGAATGGGTAGGGGTACAATGTACCCCTACCCATTCACCCCATAAAAGCCAGTGTATGTAAATAACGACAGGAGACGTTTTGAAAAGTTTATTAAAAATCTTCATCTGTCTTCTCCGCTGTGGTCTTCTCCCTCTCCGCTCTTCTGCCCTCCGCTCTTCTGCTCTTTTGGTCTTCTGCTCTTTTGCCTCCTCTGGTCTTCTTCTTCCTCCGGTCCTCCTCTGACGCTGTCACCGGTGATAATGCCGGTCTCTCTCTGCAGCTTTTTATATAGCCATTTGGGGCGTGGCCTCTCGACGAGGCCCCGCCCCCTTATGGCACCGACGAAGTCGGTGACATAAGGGGGCGGGGCCTCTCTGTGACGTCACCGGGAGGCCCCGTCCCTAATGACTATATAATAAGCTGCAGAGACCGGAGACCGGCATAATCACCGGTGACAGCGTTGAAGGAGGACCGGAGAAAGAAGAATACCAGAGGAGGCAAAAGAGCAGAAGAGCGGAGGGCAGAAGAGCGGATAGGAGAAGAGCGGAGAGGAGAAGACCGGAGCGGAGAAGACCGGATGAAGATTTTTAATAAACTTTTCAAAACGTCTCCTGTCGTTATTTACACACACTGCCTTTTATGGGGTGAATGGGTAGGGGTACAGTGTACCCCATACCCATTCACATAGGGAGGGGGTCCGGGATCTTGGGGGCCCCCTTGTTAAAGGGGGCTTCCAGATTCCGATGAGCCCGCAGACCCTCACAACCCCCGGCCAGGGTTGTGGGGATGAGGCCCTTGTCCTCATCAACATGGGGGCAAGGTGCATTGAGGTGGGGGGGGGGTGCAGAGCCCCCCCTGCCCCAAAGCACCCACACCCCTCCATGTTGAGGGCCTGTGGCCTGGTATGGTCCAGGGGGGGTGGGGCCGCTCACTCGTCCCCTCCCCTTTCCTGGCCTGCCGGGCTGCATGCTCGGATAAGGGTCTGGTATGGATTTTGGGGGGGACGCCGTTCTTTTTCCCATTTTGGCGTTGAGTTCCCCCTCAACATTTTTACAGCGCAAGTCGCGCCGCAAGTCGGATCATCCTGATCCGACTTGCGGTGCGACTTCCATTCAAATCAATAGGCTCCCATAGGGAACCATTCATTTTGAATGGAAGAAAAAAAACGTATAATGTGGCTTAACGCACGTTAAGCAACGCTATTCAGCCTTTAGCAGCGTCAGATGTTTTACTGCTTGACGCTGCAGCTCCAGAACGCACAGTTCCTGGGTTTTTTTTGGAGCTGTAAAACGCCTAGGCCACTTGGAGCTCCTAAAAGCTCTATGTGTGCATGAGGCCATAGAATAACATGGATGGGCGTTCTGTAGCTGCAAAAAAAAAACGTCTGACGCTGCTAACAGCAGCTCCAAAAACGTCCAGTGTGCATGAGGCCTTAGTGTGGTCAGTTTTTAATAGGAAGGCAGAGGGACTGGCAAGAATGCCAGGTATTATACAAAAAGTAAGCGTACTCAGAGAACAGGATACTTTCTCATATAAATACATGGTACAGCAGCCACATATCAGGAATATAAAGTGTTGGGGTAACAAATGCTTTACCTGCTGTTAAAGATAACCTATATTCTTCTTTGATGAATTTAAAGCTGAACTGCACGTATGATGTTAATTACATAGTTACGATAGTCCAGCTTGATTGTGGTCAGTGTGCAGTGGGGCAGCTGCTTGGCACAGGGCCTAGAAGATCACAGATCATGATGATTGCTGTAGTATACACTACACCATTGTTTCTCAACCTTTTTTTTTTTTTTAAGTCGAAGCACCTTTTAAAATTTATGGACAGTCTCGAGGCACCCCATTTTAAAATGTAAAAACTATTCTAATAGCGCAGCAACATTTAGAAGTGCAAGTAGGACACTTACCATTAGAGGTGAAGTAAATACACTTTTGCAAACTGGTACTGACTAGTAATCCAATGTTGCTCTTCTCCCTCGGTTTTTCTCCATCACTCAGCTAATGTGACCCCAGTGCTGATGGAGAGGGGCAGGGGAGGGTCAAACAAGGGTGCTGTGCAGGCGATTGACATCCTCCTCTCAACTGATGATGCCACTGATCGTTAGGACACCGGCAGCTAGAAGGTTGTAATGGTGAACAATGAAAAGGCAGCTTTCATCCACACACTGGCTTGTAAACCATTTTTGGGCAATTTGTAGGCCTTTTGCTAGGGCACCCTCGAAGAAACCTCAAGGCACCCTGGTTAAAAAAGGCTGCACTACACTACTTCAGATTCCACAGTTGGCCCTTCAGTATGAGCTATGGACCAGTGTTACTATGCACTAAGATCATACCTAGAATTCAGCTTTAATAAAGTGGGTGTAAACACTTACATACCCAGTGAAGTGACTGGCCTCCAGTGATACCCAGAGATGAAACAAATCCTCCTACATAAGTTGTACCTGTTTATCTGGCGTTTTTTTTCTCTACATCCTTTCAAATTCCATAATTTATCAATCTTTGAGTTGTCAGAAAAAAGGGGACGGCAAGCTGAAATTATATACTCCAGAGTAGGGCTGCACGATATTGGGAAAAAAAGTACATTGCGATATTTGTTTTTCAATGATATATATTGCGATATTGAACTGGGTGGAATGCAGAAGACACTGACAGTGTGGATTAGGCAGAGTCGGGACTCACAGTGGTGGTAGGAGGTAGAAGAACACAGCCCGACATGACATCTGTCCCACACGTTCAGTCTGCCGCCCTGGAGCTAGTTCTCTTGACCGAGCGGTGAGCGCGGCACAGCGAACCATTCACATGAGTAGCGGCACAGTGAACCAATCAGGTGTGCAGGCACGCCTGATTGGTTAGCTGTGCAGCTGCTCACAGCGCGCTGCTCACCACTGAACGTGTGGGATGGATGTTTCGGCTGCAATCACTGTGAGTCCTCCTCCTCCCCCCGAGTCCCGACTTCTCCCTGCATAATGCTAAATATTGTGTCTTCGGCGATATGAATATCGCCCACGCCCGCAGAACGATAGTCGATATCACATTGACTATCGTTCAGCCCTACTCCAGAGCTTAGTGAGGAGATTTCTGAAAGCTGATTGGGAGGGAAGAGGCACACCCCACTTCACACAGCACACAGGAACATTGGCTGTCAATCAGCGGGAGATCCCTCCCCGTCACCTTTTTTCTCTTGGTGTCCGGTAAACCTGTCAGAAGTGATTCATGCTGATAGCAGAAGAATGAAGCAGCAGACAGAAATGACACATAGTGCACAGGGTTGAGACAAGTACACACTATAGAGGGATATGATTTGTTCATATTTTATGTCCGAGGTTTACAACCACTTAGAGTAAACCTGCCTCTACGCCTCGTGTGTGCAGTGATTGCTTGGATGACCAAAGACGTCATGATCTGTCATCCGCTTTCGCCATCTGCTGGTTGTTACTCAGCACTGCAGCTGAAAGCCTTTGCTGCGCACACCCAGTACTCACATGGAAAGTGGTTAGACTGAACGCTGGGGATTCAGCCTTTGCCCAATCAACAGATTTGACTGTTTGCTCATGTTCTGAATAGAGGACTTCTCTCTGATTGTACATGCCTTGTGTTTCCTATGAACTGTTTGAACTGTATTTGTACCCAGCTTGCCTGCGCTTATCTTGATCCTCTGCCTATTACCTGTGTTATTGCTAGTCTGTGCATTTTTTTAACTTAACTTGAACCTGGACTCTGTCTGTCTGCCTGACCTGACCATTAGCCTGCTCACTCTGCTACTATTTGTTTTTTGCTTCAGATATCTTATACTGCTCTAACGTTTGTTATGTCTGTCCGAGTAATGCCTCGTATACACGATCAGATAATCGTACGAAAAAAATCACTTTCGAATTTATCACACGATAACCTGATTGTTCGTACACAGCTTTTGACAGCCAATCATGACATTTCATAAAATATGCTAGACCGCATAAGCAAAACTAAAATAACTAAAAATATGCTAGACCGCATAAGCAAAACCCAGCATTATCAGCGCTATAAAATAAACAATATATAGTATATTGTCAATCCAACAATAATAATGATCAATATATTAAAGTCCGTGACACCATGTGATCCATAAACGGTGGTTAGATGATATGGGAGGCTGAATATGGTGGGAACAGGGACTTGAAGACCATCATCACACCTCATGGAATACCACTCTCTATGGTAGAGATTCTAGAGAACTCACCGGACAAAAATAAAGTAAGGGAAATATGATCAAACGTCACCAATCACTGGCATGGACCTCCTATCATGTTGATCATATCCACATCCCCGCTTCAGATGATTTAACCACTTACCGACCAGCCACGTAGACCTACGTCGGCTGACTTTAAGTGGTTGTACCGGGGTGATGCCTCGAGCTAGAGGCATCACCCCAGTATAGTTTTTTAAAGCAGTCGGCTTTCCTGCGGTAATGACCGATGCGGCTCGGTAGCCGCTCGAGCGGGAGGGGACGCCCCCCCTCCTGCCGCCTTCCACGGCTCTGCTCGGGTCTCCCATCCCACCGGGAGACCCGAACAACCAGCCGGTGCATCCGCCGGCTGGTTGGAGTCCCGATCAAAGCCAGATGCGGCTTCGATCGGGTCTCCGATGACGTAACCTGGAGGCGGCGTCCATGACGTCACATATGGGTTACTCGGCTTGCCGGATTTCAAAAGTGAATGTATTCAAAAATGCAATTTTTAGCATTTTGAATACATGGAAGTGGAGTGGTCTAAGGTCTTTTAGACCCCGATCCTTCCATAAAGAGTACCTGTCACTGCATATTGCTGTCACAAGGGATGTTTACATTGCTTGTGACAGCAATAAAGGTGATCAGATTTTTTTTTAAAAAAACCTGTACTAAAATTAAAAAAAAAATAAATAGGAAAAAAAAAAACAAAACAATTTTTAGCCGCCCCCGTCGCTGTGAGCTCGCACACGAAAGAAAACGTATACAAGAAGTTGAGCCGCAAATGAAATCTCTGTTCAAACCACACATGTGAGGTATTGTCGCGATCGCCAGAGCAAGAGCAATAATTTAAAAAAAAAGAGATACACTCTAACCCTAAACTGGTAACCGTTAAAATTTTTTAAAGCGACGCCTATGGAGATTTTTATTGACCGTTGTTTGTCGCCATTCCGCGGGTGTGTGCAATTTTAAACCCTAACATGTTGGGTATCTATTTACTCGGCATTACCTAATCTTTCACAATGTTTTAAAAAATGGGCTAACTTTACTGTTTAGTTTTTTTAAATGCAGTGAAATTTAATTTTCCGTAATTTAAAAAAAAAAAAATGGTGTTTGAAAGACCACTGCGCAAATACCGCGTGACAAAAAATATTGCAATGACCACCATTTTATTCTCCAGAGTCTTTGCTAAAAAAACATATATAATGTTTTGGGGTTCTAAGTAGTTTTGTAGCAAAAAATACTGATTTTAACTTGTGAACAAAATGTGTCAAAAATGGGCACGGTCCTTAACCACTTGCCGACCACCGCAAGTAGATATACTGCGGCGGTCAGCCCCTCACAGGCAAAGTGACGTATATATACGTCACTAGCCTGTGAGGCTCTGGGGAGCGAGCCCCCCCGCGCGTGTGACCGGCGGACCCGATGTCCACCGGTCACTCGGCGATCGTCGGGGGAGAGGGAGAAAGGCAGCTTGTGTAAATGTAAATTTAGATTTTTACATTTTTTTGGGGGGAATTTCATATAAAAAAATGTGAAAAATATTGTTATTTTTGCAAAATTGACGCTCTTTTTTTGTTTATAGCGCATGATCAAAAAATCGCACAGGTAATCATATACGACCAAAAGAAAGCTCTGTTTGTGGGAAAAAAAGGATGTCAAATTTTTTTAGGTACAGCTTCGCACGACCGTGCAATTGTCCGTTAAAGTCACGCAGTGCCGAATCGCAAAATACCCCCTGGTCAGAAGGGGTAAAATCTTCCGGGGCTTAAGTGGTTAAAGTAGCAAAGGAAGAGAGGACAACTCATAGCGTAATATTACAAAACACGTTATTTCAAATAACCCCCCCCCTTCCAATATGCGCTTACACAATTGCAAAAAATTTCCAAACATATAGAATAATCAAACTGTCTGCATCTCTCACCGTGCACTGTCCCGCGGTCACCGCTATCAGAGAGACTGTAAGATGCTTGGTGTAACGTATCTGCGTGGTCATGCGCTATCATGACGTTTCTTCCAACAAAATCCGAAGGGACAAACATGAAAACTTTTGTTGTATGATAGCCTAGCGAAGGACAATCGTTTAATCAGTGTCCGCTAAAAATCAATAGACAAAGACCTTGCATTATTAGAAACAATAATAACCCGGAAAAAGCCTGGCTGCCATTGTTTTTGTTTTGCACTATCCGA
Organism: Pelophylax lessonae; assembly: GCF_965119305.1. Classification (NCBI taxonomy): domain Eukaryota; kingdom Metazoa; phylum Chordata; class Amphibia; order Anura; family Ranidae; genus Pelophylax; species Pelophylax lessonae. The sequence goes on from NC_138769.1 coordinate 513,081,846, forward strand.
TACGTAGCTACGCAACCAGTAAGCTTTCCCAGAATCGTACGAAAATTTGATACTCGTATCATGCAACAAAATGCGAACGATAAGTTGTCCGATTATCTGATCGTGTGTACAAGGCATTAGCTGTTGCCCTTGGCAACCCAAAAGCTTTACAAAATGCTGTAAAAAATAATTTTAATGGAACACTTTTTTTTTTTTTTTTTTTTTTAAGGTTTTATCTGATTTAATATAAAATAAGTCTATGGGCTCTTTCACACGGAGCGGACCGCATTGCGATCCGCTCCGGCACTTTTTTTTTTTTTTAACGGAGCGGAGGACACTTGTGTCATCCGCTCCATATGTCCGCATATCATCCCATCCGTTTGTGGATGATATGCGGACATAATGTAAGTCTATGGGCATTGCGGATGTCAGCGGATGACACCGCTGACATCCGATTTTCCTTCCTTTCCGTTTTTTTAACGGAGGAAAAATAGGGCTCTGTTCCGTTCCAAAAAACGGAACAGAACTGAAAGGAGGAAAATCGGATGTCAGTGGATGGTCATCCGCTGACATCCGCAATGCCATTGACTTACATTATGTCTGTATATCATCCGCAAAAAAATAGGATGATTTGCGGACATACGGAGCGCCCGTGTGAAAGGACCCTAAAGCTGTGACAATAGATCTGCAGCATTGTCCACATCTGCAGGGGCTTCTGGTGTTGGCTTGGAAATCTGGCTTGCCTTTGCTTTTGATGCAGGGACCCTTTCTAATGCCTCATACACACGATCAGATAATCGGACGACTTACCGTTTGCGTTTGTTGCATGATACTAATATTGAATTCAACAATGCATGCTAAACAATTTTTTTTTTTTTTTTCGTACAATTCTGGAAAAGCTTTTAGGTTGCCTAGCTACGTATCAGATGGTGCAAAACAAAAACAATGGCAGCCAGGCTTTTACCGGGTTATTTTTGTGTTTATGATCATGCGTGGTCTTTTTTTGTCTATCGATTTTTAGCGGACACATACTGTACTGATTAAACGATTGTCCTTCGCTAGGCTATCGTATGACAAAAGTTTTCGGGATTGTCCCTTCAGATTTTGTTGGAAAAAATGTCATGATCGGTTGTCGAAAGCTGTGTACTAACGATCAGATTATTGTGCGATCGTCTCAAAAGCGATTTTTTTTCATAAGATTATCTGATCGTGTGTACGAGGCATGAAGGAGGACAGGAGCCGAGTTCCTTTCTTCATTCATCTATGTGTATATATATAGCCTGAGATCTTGCTATTCCGTTAAATTTTAATTACACATGTAAACCAGCAATTAGTAACCTTGATGCATTGCTTGATCAAGAAAGGGTAATTATGTAGCAATTATTTGTAATATTTTATATGTACCTGTCTGAAAGATATGAAATGTTTATATTGATTTACAGTTTTCTCATGAACACCTCATATCAATAAATAAATAAGATGAAAAAAAAAATTTTTTTTTTCTTTAACTGCACTTTAGTATTTTACAAAGCTCACTTTCAAATAATCTGAATTGCCCATAGAATCTTTACTAAAATTATATATTTACTGTAAAACTGAGCATATATGCGCACATCACTTGAATATATTTGGCCATCTGATCGAAAAAGTAAGAGAGTGCCCACATTCCTAAATTATTTACAACAAAAAACAAGGAAGTTCCCTCTAAGGCTACATTCACACCTGAGCGTAGCGTTTTCGCACGTTTTTTTCCACGATTTTACCGCGATTTTACCGCGATTTTTACAGCGATTTACAGGCGTTTTTTGTGCAGGCGTTTTTTGATTGAATAGATACCAATGGAAAACGCCTGTAATCTGCCCAAAAAGAAGCTCATGTACTTTTTGAGCGTTGGGCGTTTTGCTTACAGAGTCAAAACGCTCAGATGTGAACAGGGGCCATTGAAATGAATAGGATTTGTCTTGTTGGGCGTTTTGAGAGCTGATCAGTGAGCAGAAAAACTCCCCAAAAACGCCCCAAAACGCCTAGATGTGAACGGAGCCTAAATAGGATTTTAAGGGGTAAAAGTATAGAACACAGAACTATAAAGGGAGATTTAAAAAAAAAAAAGGTGTATAGTTTATTATGAGATACAAAAATCGAAGTGAACAAGAAAATAATAAAATACAAATAGATTAAAAATCCAGGCGGTTCAAATGCAGAAGTGACCAACATTCATGTCCACTATCCACAGATGGGGACGGCTAAAGACCCCATCACAGCACATCAGTGAGGAAGAAAAATTACTTATTTGCAAAATATTTTAACTCGAAACTAAGAAAATGTATTTATTTTTTTCCAAATTGTCTTTTTTTGTTTGCTAGAAAATAAAAACACATAATTACCACAAAAAGAAAGCTCTATCTGTCTCAAAAAAAGTTACAAATTTAATTTGAGTACAGTGTTGCATGATGCACAATTCTCATTCAAAGTGCGATAGCACTGACATCATCATGTGAAAATTTGGCCTGGGCAGGAAGGAGGTGAAAGTGCCTGGTATTGAAGGGGTTAAATTTATTTCAAATCTAAGAAGGGGAATAGAAATAATAATGTTTGTTAGCAGAATACAGATAATATTACTAGCAGAAAGGTAGTTTGGAGGAAAACTGATGTATCATAGAAGTATTAGAGAATTCCCTAAACACATTGGACTTTTCATATGGGCTTGATCTTGCATAAGAGCAGTAGGCTTTTATGAAACTGTCAGCAAGCTTAAAGCGGAGTTCCACCCTGGGAAAGTTTTTTTTAATAAAAATACCCCCGGGACAGTCAGGGCTAGTAAATTCCACAATGGCTAGCCTCTGATCTGTCCCGGTTCGCACTTACCTTTCAGAAGAAATACTTACCTTGAAAATGTTTTGTCCAGCGCTGCCATCTCAGGTGTGGGCAGCTTGAAGCCAGCGCGATCCTTTTCTGTGTCCTCTTCCGTCTTCTTCGGTCCCACGATGCACTGCACCGGCCCCGCCGTCACTTCCGGTGCCGCATCGTCATCCCTACACAGCTTCTGGGCATGCCCAGAAGCTGTTTAGCAAGGTATGACGGCGCCTGCACCGGAACTGACGTCGGGGCCAGTGCAGGCGCATTGATTCCTGGGAGCGAGGACGTTCAGCTTCCAGGAATCATTGCAAGCCAGGAAGTGACGAATCGCCGTGGCCGCCGAGGGGAGAAAGAGCAAGTAAGGTAAGTATATTTTCTTCTAAACCAGGTAAGTTAAAAAAAAAAAATGCGATTATCCATTTGTTTTTCAGGTGACCCGGAGCAAGAAGATGGAAGTAAGTATAATTTTAGGGTGGAACTCCGCTTTAAAGTAGCTTTCTCTAAGCCTATAAAGTCATCTTTGGAAACAGTATACACAGATTCTAATGGGAGTGCTGATTGCCACTTTAAACAAGATGCTAACAGGCTTTAGCGGGCTTCCAACAAGCTTCAAATGGTGCTTAAAGCGGAGTTCCACCCAAAAGTGGAACTTCCGCTTTAAATACTCCTGACCCCCTGACATGCCATATTTGGCATGTCATTTTTTTTTTTTTGAAGGGGAGTGGGTGCCTCGATTTGACAGGTACCCGCTCCCATTCCGGCAACCCAAGTGGAAGTTCTCCTCTCCCCCTCCCTCCCTGAAATCTTCTGGCACACGTCACAAATCCCAGAAGATTGCCCGGCCATTCACAACGCGCAGCGTGACTCGTGCATGCACAGTGCGCACCCGGCTGTGAAGCCGCAAGCGGTCACAGCCGGGTGCCTACATTAGAGATGCCAGCGCCGCAGGAGAGGGAAAGGATCGAGGCTTCGGGCAGCAGCATCGCTGGATCCTAGGACAGGTGAGTGTGTGTTTATTAAAAGTCAGCAGATACACTTTTTATAGCAGCTGACTTTTAATAAACACAAAAATAAGTGGACCCCCGCTTTACGCCTGCTAGCAGCTTGTTTAAAGTGGCAATTAGCACCCCCATTAGGATCTATGCTTATCATTACAAATTGCAGCTGAATGGTACTAAATGCTTCGAGAAAGCTTGCTGAAAACTCTGCAAATGCTTTGTAAAAACGTTCCCACAGCTCTTATACAAGCTGAAGCCTATGTGAAACAGGCCATATTCGCAACTGCATGTGAATTGCACAGGATCACTCTGCGTGTTTACATGCCGTTCTGCCCAGTGTGACTTCAGCCTATTCATTTTGAATGGCCTGAAATTGCACCGCACCAAAAGTAGTGCAATACTTTTGGAAGCGTACTGCAACCAAATCGCATGGAACTTTTGTACTGCATTTATGACCTGCCTTGTGGGTGTTGTTAATTTTGCAGTGACAGCTGCTGCAAATCGCAAGGGCAGTGTGAATTGAATGTGGTAAAGGAAACCAATGTTCTGCTGTGAAAAGGCTCTTAATGCATTGACCCATAATTTACACACAAACGTGGTATATTTATAATTGGTTAGCCACATTTTAAAAATTCATCTGAAGCAAAAAAAAAAGGTGATGTTAAAATCTGCATATTTTACCAGTGTATTCAGAAAGACAATCATGGACTTCATATTTGCTATAAAAGAACCTTTTAACTTACTTACTGTTATTCTAGTTTCATTGATATGATCCATTTATTTTTAAGGTTGGAAGGTTTGAAATCAATCTCATAAGTCCTGATTCCAAAACGGCGGTGCTGGAAAAGAACTTTAAAGATATCTCGTCATGTTCTCAGGTATACGTTTGTTTCTAGCATTTGTATATTTAGTGTCTGATACGTTTTTTCTACAAACTGAATGCTTTATAATGGTAAGAAATTTGTTCTAAACATGCCAGCCAATGCATGCATCTCTCTTGGCTTTCAGATGTACAGTATTAGAAGGCAAAACTTAACTAGCTGTATGTATGAGATTTTCTTAAAGCGGTTATAAACCGCTGCACCTGCAAAGAAAACGCATAATGTGCTAGTATGCACCGCATACTAGCACATTATGTTAAACTTACCTGAAAAGAAGCGTTCCAGCGATCGGATGCCATAGCTAGAGGCAGCATCCATCTCTACCCGATCTTCCTTCCGGGTTTGCGGCTCCAGCTCTGTGAATGGTTGGAGCCACAATGACGTCACTCTCGTGAATGTGTGCGGGAGCTGCCAGTCACGGCACACTGCTCTGAAGAGACGGCACGGGTGGCCATCCCTTTAGAGCGAACGGCACGGGTGGTCATTTCTTCAGAGTGCATGCACCAATGACGTATCTGGCTGCTAGTTCAGCAAATATCTCCTAAAGGTGCATGTTTAGGAGATATTTACACTACCTATAGGTAAGCCTTAATATAGGCTTCCCTATAGGTAAAACGTAAAGATTGAAGTTTTTAAAGGAAGGTTATAAAAAGAAAACTCAGTAATAGCCAATATAACAAACCAATATGCAGTTTTATATAGTTAGTAATGGGGCTTTTTTTTTCTCAGGGGATAGGTGTGGGAACTCCTCCCTTCTGAGTCACCCCTTGTCTCTCCCTACCCCCCCCCCCCACCCACCTCTGAGCACCCTCCCTTGTTTTCACCCCTTACCCACCTCCCAGTACCTGCTCTTTTATAGAATACAGAAGTATCATTTTGTGGTGCTAAATAATTTGTATGGAATGTATTAATGATATCAAGAAAAGCAGTAAAATAGATCCCCTTCAGCCAGCAACAATAGACCCCACCAACAATGGACCACCCACAACAAAATATCACACCCAACAACAAAAGATTACCCCAGCAACATTAGACCCCCAGCAGCAACAACAGATTTCCCAGCAGCCAGCATCAATAGACCCTTCAGTAGCTAGCAACAATAGACCTCTCCATCAACAGTAGATCCCTATCATCAACAATAGTTCAGCCCACCAGCTGTCACGGAACCATGAACCAGACGTACAACAACAGATAAGTGAAAATAAGAAGGCTTTATTGAAAATCAAGCTGTAAAGCAAAAGTCCAAATGGATGGCGAAACCTAGGCAGAGTCCTTGCGAAGCCAGAGGTCAGGAACCAGGAGGGTAGTCAGACGAAGCCAGGATCAGGAACCAGCAGGGTAGTCAGACGAAGCCAGGATCAGGAACCAGCAGGGTAGTCAGACGAAGCCAGGATCAGGAACCAGCAGGGTAGTCAGACGAAGCCAGGATCAGGGACCAGAAGCAGCAGCAGTCTTAGAAGCATGTGAACACAGGAGGACCAAGCAAGGAACTGAAGCCACAGACCTCCTATATATATGAGCTAGGCATCCAGCTCCTCCCAGTGGGAAGGAGGAGCCGCAGGGTGGGAGGCTACAAGAAACTCAGAAACCAAGATGGCCGCCAGCACATGTCAAACAAAGGAGAACAGCAAGAAGGTAAGACCATGACAGTACCTCCCCCTCAAGGGCCCCTCCTCCGCGGAGTAAAGAACGGTTTCTGAGGGAAGCGTGCGTGGAAAGCTCGGAGCATGGCAGGAGCATGGACATCTGCGGAGGGAACCCAGGAACGCTCCTCTGGACCATAACCACGCCAATGAACCAAAAACTGCAACCGACCGCGGACCAGGCGTGAGTCCAGGATATTGCTCACCTCATACTCCTCACGATTGCCCACTTGGACCGGACGAGGCCGAGGAACCGAGGAAGTGAAACGATTACACACCAGTGGCTTCAACAGGGAAACATGAAACACGTTGGAGATCCACATGCCAGGAGGAAGCGCAAGGGCATAGGCTACCGGGTTTACCCTGCGAAGCACTCGGAAGGGACCAACAAAGCGAGGCGCCAGCTTGGGAGTGGGCACTCGAAGGTTGAGGTTGCGGGTGGACAACCATACACGGTCTCCGGCCTGGTAGGAAGGAGCAGGCGCTCGTCTGCGATCAGCCTGGAGTCTCTGGCGCTGCGCAGAGACCTCAAGGGACTTCTGGATCTGTACCCAAGAAGCACGTAGGACGGAAAGGTGATCCTCCACAGCCGGAATATCCTGGGAAGAGAATACCTCCGGTAACACGGCAGGTTGGAACCCATAATTGGCCATGAAGGGAGACGTCCCAGAGGAAGAGTTCACTGCCGTGTTCCTGGCAAACTCAGCCCAAGGCAGGAGGTCAACCCAATTGTCTTGGTGATCGGAGACATAGCAACGAAGGAATTGCTCCAAGGCCTGATTGGATCGTTCTGCGGCCCCATTGGACTGAGGGTGGTAGGCCGAGGAGAAGGAGAGATGAATCCCCAACTGGGAGCAAAAGGCGCGCCAGAACCTGGACACAAACTGACTCCCCCGATCCGACACAATCTCCTTGGGCAAACCGTGCAACCGGAAGACCTCCCTGGCAAAAATCGTGGCCAACTCCTGTGCAGAGGGTAACTTCTTGAGAGGAACACAGTGGCACATTTTGGAAAATCGATCCACAATCATGAGAATGACCGTATGGCCTCGGGATGCAGGGAGGTCCACAATGAAATCCATCCCCAGGTGTGACCATGGGCGCTCCCCGGTGGCTATGGGTTGCAGAAGGCCCAACGGAAGGTGCCGAGGGGACTTACTCTGGGCACAAACGGAGCATGCCGCTACATATGCGGCGATGTCGGAACGTAGGGAAGGCCACCAGAACAGACGTGAAACAGCCCAGGACAGCTGATTCTTTCCAGGATGCCCCGCGGTCTTGGAGTTATGGTAGGTTCGCAACAACCGAGTGCGCAACTCCTCAGGCACAAAACATCTGCCGTTGGGTCTCCCAGAGGGAGCACCAGATTGAGCCGCCAAAATCTGCTCACCCAGGGGAGAGGTCAGGCTGGTGCGAATGGCGGCCAGGATCTGATTCGGAGGTATGACCGAAATCGGAATCGACTCCTCCCTGGACAGGTCGGAGTACTGCCGTGATAAGGCATCCGCCCTGATGTTCTTGGAACCGGGTAGGTAGGAGACCACGTAATTAAAACGTGACAAGAACAGAGCCCATCTGGCCTGACGTGGTGTCAATCTCTTGGCCTCAGAAAGGTAGATCAGATTCTTGTGGTCCGTCAGGATGAGGACCGGAACCACCGAACCCTCGAGCAAGTGCCTCCATTCTTTAAGGGCCTGCACGATGGCCAATAACTCCCTGTCACCAATCTGATAGTTGCACTCCGCGGAAGACAGTTTCCGGGAGTAAAACCCACAAGGAAGCAGAGGACCCTCTGGTGTTCTACGCTGAGACAGAAGGGCGCCTACTCCCGTCTCAGACGCGTCCACCTCGAGGACAAAGGGCAACCCAGGGTTGGGATGCGACAGAATCGGAGCCGACACAAAGGCGGACTTTAGAGCCTCAAAAGCTCGGATGGCCTCGAGCGGCCAGACCTGGGAATTACTGCCCTTCCTGGTCAGATCCGTGAGAGGCTTGGCTAGCATGGAATAGTCCCTGATGAACTTCCGATAATAATTGGCGAAGCCCAAAAAGCGCTGCAGGGAGCGAAGACCACTGGGCTGGGGCCACTGTAAGACAGCCGAAACCTTCTCAGGATCCATGGAGAACCCCTCAGCGGAAATGATGTAACCTAAGAAGGTTACCTGGGATCGGTGAAATTCGCATTTCTCAAGCTTACCGAACAGCTTGTTCTCTCGTAACCGTTGCAACACTCGTCTGACATCCAGAATGTGGGTCTCCATGGATTCAGAATATACCAAGATGTCATCCAAATAGACCACCACACACTGCTGCAACAGGTCACGGAAAAACATCGTTAATGAATTCCTGAAAGACTGCGGGCGCATTGCACAACCCAAAGGGCATAACCAAGGATTCATAATGACCGGTCCTGGTGTTAAACGCGGTCTTCCACTCATCGCCCGCCTTGATCCTTACAAGGTTATATGCCGCCCTCAGGTCGAGTTTGGTAAAGACCGTGGCCCCTTTAAGGCGATCGAACAGCTCGGAAATCAAGGGTATCGGGTAAGCGTTCTTGATCGTGATGCGATTGAGACCCCTGTAATCGATGCAAGGCCTCAACTCACCGCCCCTCTTTTTCACAAAGAAAAATCCAGCCCCTGCCGGGGATGAGGATTTGCGAATGTGTCCGCGTGAAAGCGCCTCCTTCACGTACTCCTCCATGGCCTCATTCTCCGCTACCGACAGTGGATAGACCTTGCCACGAGGAGGAACGGCACCAGGTTGTAACTCGATGGCACAATCGTATGGGCGGTGCGGAGGTAGGGCAACCGCGCGCACCTTATCAAATACATCCCGGTACTCCTCGTATTCAGGAGGCAACAGAGAGTCCGAGGAAGTACACAGCAACTTGACAGGCCCATGGATGCAACTAGCCCCACACTGCGGTGACCACGAGAGGATCTCGGCCGATCTCCAATCGAAAGTCGGATTATGCTTCTGGAGCCAGGGGTACCCCAAGACCACCGAGTAGTGTGGAGACTAAATAACCTGGAAGCAGACCGACTCTCTGTGAACGACACCAATGGCTATCCCCACTGGAAGGGTCTCATGAGTCACGTGTGGCGGCAGAAGGGGTTTGCCGTCTATCGCCTCAAGAGCCAGTGGAGAACCTCGGGCCTGCAGAGGAATGGAATTGGTGGCAGCGAACACACTATCAATGAACAAACCACCAGCACCAGAGTCCACCAACGCCTGGGTCGTCACAGAGCCCCCGACCCAGGAGAGGACAACAGTGATCAGTGGTTTGTCAACACGGGAAACCGGGGATGAGGAGACTCCACCCAAGATCTGCCCCCGACAGGATCTCAGGTGCGAGCGTTTCCCGGACGGTTCGGACATGCCAACCGAAAATGCCCACCGAGACCACAGTACATGCATCGACCCTCGCGTCTTCGGAGTACCCTCTCCCCCTCGGACAGGCGAGCAAAGCCCAGCTGCATGGGTTCACCCCCAGCCAAGTCATCCCCAGGAGGCGTGGGAGGAGAGGGAGGCACGGGTGGGACAGCAAAGGTAGGCGCCAATCTGTTAGGAGGCCTCCGCAGACTCTCCTTAAAGGAAGGTCTCTCCCTGAGTCTGGTGTCAATCAAAATCAAGAAAGAAATAAGAGACTCGAGCTCCACTGGTAGGTCCTTAGCTGCAACCTCATCCTTCAAGGCATCCGAGAGACCATGAGAGAAAGCAGCGACCAGAGCCTCATTATTCCAGCCCACCTCTGCTGCCAGGGTACGAAACTCAATGGCGTATTCAGCTACGGATCGTGAACCCTGTCTGATGGACATAAGGAGCTTCGCAGCAGAGGCAGCACGAGCCGTCACATCGAATACCCTCCGAAGAGAAGCAACAAAACCGGAAAACTCGGCAACCACCGGATTGTTGTTCTCCCATAAAGGGCTGGCCCAGGCCAAGGCCTTGTCCGAGAGCAGCGAAATTAAGAAGCCCACCTTTGATCTCTCAGTAGGAAAGGCATGTGGCAGCAACTCGAAATAAATGCCCACCTGGTTAAGGAAACCTCGGCACTGAGTTGGCTCTCCCCCAAAGCGCTGTGGAAGGGGGGCAGAACCGGTCATACCCCGAAACACCGCAGGCGCAACAACAGGTGTCGGGGTAGACTCTGGCGCAACAACCGGAGCGGCAGTAGGAGCGGGCCCAGGAGCGACAACCGACCCATCGGCAACGGGAGCGAAATGAGCCGTGCGTTCAAGCAGGGTTTGCAACGCCACGGCGAACCGACCCAACAGGTGATCCTGCTGATCAAGTCTGGCAACCAGCGTGGGTAGCGAGGATGGCCCTGTACCGTCAGAATTCATGGCTTGGTCCTAATGTCACGGAACCATGAACCAGACGTACAACAACAGATAAGTGAAAATAAGAAGGCTTTATTGAAAATCAAGCTGTAAAGCAAAAGTCCAAACGGATGGCGAAACCGAGGCAGAGTCCTTGCGAAGCCAGAGGTCAGGAACCAGGAGGGTAGTCAGACGAAGCCAGGATCAGGAACCAGCAGGGTAGTCAGACGAAGCCAGGATCAGGAACCAGCAGGGTAGTCAGACGAAGCCAGGATCAGGAACCAGCAGGGTAGTCAGACGAAGCCAGGATCAGGGACCAGAAGCAGCAGCAGTCTTAGAAGCATGTGAACACAGGAGGACCAAGCAAGGAACTGAAGCCACAGACCTCCTATATATATGAGCTAGGCATCCAGCTCCTCCCAGTGGGAAGGAGGAGCCGCAGGGTGGGAAGCTACAAGAAACTCAGAAACCAAGATGGCCGCCAGCACATGTCAAACAAAGGAGAACAGCAAGAAGGTAAGACCATGACACCAGCAACATGAGACCCTCACACAAAAACAGATCCCCCAGCAGCCAGCATCATTAGAACCTTCAGCCCACCCCTAAAGGCCTGTACACACTTGACGAAAATCGGACAAAATATCCTCCCATTTTTCTCTCATGCTCAGTGGTTTTTAGTTGACAGTGCATAATGTTCACGAAATTTCTCGTCCGATTTTTTTATTTTTTTGGGAGGTTTGTACCTAGACTTCCGGGTCATTAGCAACTTCAGATCATGCGCGGTCTTTCATATCCGATTTTTTGCAGACGTACTGCATACGCATTGAACGAAAATTGGTCGTCTGGGGACGGATGATAAAAATTTTGGTGTTTGTCCCTCCGTTTTTTTTCGTTGAAAATGTTGGCATCGGCTGCTGAAAGTTGTGTACACACTAGCCGAAAATCGTACGATTTTACCTCGGACGGGAATTTTCAGCGGATTTTCTACTAGTGTGTACCCCACCTAACCCCTTGCTATTACATACATTCAGTGCCGGAGGTGCCAGTACTGCGTTCTCCCTGCATTCCCGCTGAAAAAAAGCCATGGTTAGAGATTACATTGCTGCAGATTAAACCAGAAATGTTCTCTTCTAAATCTACCAAAGGACTCAAATGTTCCTTGCTTTCTTTGTCTCACTCTATGTTGGACAGCATACTGGGTAAGCAGTTAGCACCTTTTGCCTTGCAGTACTGTGGGTCTGAACTCCCACCATGGATGCCAAAGAGATTGTACTATATGTTCTCTTTTACATAGGATTCCTCTGAGTGGTCTGGCTTCCTCCATGAATCTAAAAGGATACTGTCTGGTTATTTATATAGGACTCTGTACTGTCCTTTCAGGCCCACATCCAATCCCTGTCCAAATCATGCTGCCTTAACCTCTGCAACATCTCTATAATATGCCCTTTTTTTAACCAACGACACCACCAAGCATCTAATTCACTCCCTGGTTATCTCTCGCCTCGACTACTGCAACTACCTCCTCATTATATGATCTTTACATAGACTATCCCCCCTTCAGTCCATAATGAATGCTGCTGTAAGACCCGTTCACCTTACCAACCAACCGTTCAGTGTCTTCCACCCCTCTCTGCCAATCCCTCCGCTGGCTTCCACTCACCCAACGAATAAAATACTAACAAAAGTACTAACAATAGTTTACAATGCCAGCCACAACTCTGCCCCCAGCTACATCACTAACCTGATCTCAAAATATCAACCAAGCTGCTCTCTTCGATCCTCCCAAGACCTCCTGCTCTCTAGCTCCCTTGTCACCTCCTCCCATACTCGCCTCCAGGATTTCTCCAGAGCTTCTCCCATCCTTTGGAATTCCCTACCCCAATCTGTCTGACTGTCCCCTAATCTATCCATCTTTAGATGATCCCTGAAAATCCTTCTCTTTAAAAAAGCCTATCCAGCTACTTACTAATACACTGTTTCACTCACTCCATCAGCTCATCCAACACAGCTTTTTACATTTTGTATCAATTGACCCCTCTTAGATTGTAGGCTCTAACGAGCAGGGCCCTCTGATTCCTTTTGTACCAAATTGTATTGTAACTGTAATGTCTGCCTTCATTTTATTAAGCGCTGCACAAACTGTTGGCGCTATATAAATCCTGTATAATAATAATAATTTAAATGTGATCCTCGTTTCTGACATAAAAGATCCTTAAAGTAGGCCATGCAGCGATAACACCTAACCTCTTTTTATTCCCTACCCATGTAAAATGGCCAGGTAAAATTAAATAGCAACAAAACGTAAATCAATTACCTCTAATAGGTCTCAAACTATTTCTAGAGGGTCTGGAGTCCTACGTTTGCAAATCTAAAGAACAGTGGCAAAGGTGTCCTGCCGGCTTAGGAATGTTACACTTAACACTTACGCTGTGATGTGATCATTCTTCAATAAAAAAACGTTTGGCAGGTATCTGAAGATCCGTGGGCGTGCTGGATAATATGTAAACTGCTCTGTGATGTTTCCAGCTGGTTGTTGCTGCAGCTTTCATTCTCAAGCTTTTTCAAGATAAGTGTGCGATGGGAATATTTACATTTGTCCCAAAGAGACACATAAACCCAAACCTTACTCATTTATTGAGACTTCTACAGACTAAACAAAAAAAATAAATGTAACTATGTATATACTGTGTGTGTGTAATATAAATATATACAGTATCTCACAAAAGTGAGTACACCCCTCATATTTTTGTAAATATTTTATTATATTTTTTCATGTGACAACATTCAAGAAATAACACTTTGCTACAATGTAAAGTAGTGAGTGTACAGCTGGTATAACAGTGTAAATTTGCTGTCCCCTAGAAATAACTCAACACACAGCCAACAATGTCTAAACCGCTGGTAACAAAAGGGACTTTACCCCATAGATGCAAATGTCCAAATTGGGCCCAATTAGCCATTTTCCCTCCCTGGTGTCTTGTGTCTCGTTAGTGTTACAAGGTCTCAGGTGCAAATGTTTAGCAGATGTGTTAAATTTGGTGTTATCGCTCTCAATCTCTTATACTGGTCACTGGAAGTTCAGCATGGCACCTCATGGCAAAGAGCTCTCTGAGGATCTGAAATAAAGAATTGTTGCTCTACATAAAGACGGCCTAGGCTATAAGAAGATTGCCAAGATCCTGAAACTGTGCTGCAGCACAGTGGCCAAGACCATACAGCAGTTTTACAGGACAGGCTCCAATCAGAACAGGCCATGGTCGAACAAAGAAGTTGAGTGCACATGTTCAGCGTCATATCCAGAGTTTGTCTTTGGGAAATAGACGTATGAGTGCTGCCAGCATTGCTGCAGAGGTTGAAGAGGTGGGGGGTTAGCCTGTCAGTGCTCAGACCATATGCCGCACACTGCATTAAAATTGGTCTGCATGGCTGTTGTCCCAGAAGGAAGCCTCTTCTAAAGATGATACACAAGAAAGCCCGCAAACAGTTTGCTGAAGACAAGCAGACTAAGGGCATGGATTACTGGAACCATGTCCTGTGGTCTAATGAGACCAAGATAAACTTATTTGGTTCAGATGGTGTCAAGTGTATGTGGCGGCAACCAGGTGAGGGTTACAAAGACAAGTATGTCTTGCCTACAGTCAAGCGTAGTGGTGGGAGTGTCATGGTTTGGGGCTGCATAAGTGCTGCCGGCACTGGGGAGCTCCAGTTCATTAAAGGGAACAATGAATGCCAACATGTACTGTGACATACTGAAGGAGAGCATGATCCCCTCCCTTCGGAGACTGGGCCGCAGAGCAGTATTCCAACATGATAATGCCCCCAAATACACCTCCGAGATGACCACTGCCTTGCTAAAGAAGCTGAGGGTAAAGGTGATGGACTGGCCAAGCATGTCTCCAGACCTAAACCCTATAGAGCATCTGTGGTGCATCCTTAAACGGAAGGTGGAGGAGCGCAAGGTCTCTAACATCCACCAGCTCTGTGATGTCATCATGGAGGAGTGGAAGAGGACTTCAGTGGCAACCTTTGAAGCTCTGGTGAACTCCATGACCAAGAGGGTTAAGGCAGTGCTAGAAAATAATGGTGGCCACACAAAATATTGACTCTTTGTGCTCAATTTGGACATTTTTAATTAGAGGTGTACTCACTTTTGTTGCCAGTGGTTTAGACCTTAATGGCTTTGTGTTGAGTTCTTTTGAGGGGACAGCAAATTTACACTGTTATACAAGCTGTACACCCACTACTTTACATTGTAGCAAAGTGTCATTTCTTCAGTGTTGTCACATGAAAGAATATAATAAAATATTTACAAAATTGCGAGGGGTGTACTCACTTCTGTGAGATACTGTGTTTGTATGTATGTATGTATATATATATATATATATATATATATATATATATATATACATATACATATACACAGTGCCTTGCGAAAGTTTTCGGCCCCCTTGCTCTTTGCGACCTTTTGCCACATTTCAGGCTTCGAACATAAAGATATAAAACTGGAACACAATCATGAAGTGGAACTAAATTTATTGGATATTTCAAACTTTGTTTGAATATAAAAAACGGAAAAATTGGGCGTGCAAAATTATTCAGCCCCTTTACTTTCAGTGCAGCAAATTTTCTCTGAATGATCCAATGTTGACCTAAATGACTAATTATGATAAATAGAATCCACCTGTGTGTAATCAAGTCTACGTATAAATGCACCTGCACTGTGATAATCTCAGAGGTCCGTTTAAACCGCAGAGAGCTTAATGAAGAACAAGGAACACACCAGGCAGGTCCGAGATACTGTCGTGGAGAATTTTAAAGCCAGATTTGGATACAAAAAGATTTCCCAAGCTTTAAACATCCCAAGGAGCACTGTGCAAGCGATAATATTGAAATGGACGGAGTATCAGACCACTGCAAATCTACGAAGACCTGGCTGTCCCTGTAAACTTTCAGCTCATACAAGGAGAAGACTGATCAGAGATGCAGCCAAGAGGCCCATGATCACTCTGTAAGAACTGCAGAGATCTACAGCTGAGGTGGGAGACTCTGTCCATAAGACAACAATCAGTCGTATACTGCACAAATCTGGCCTTTATGGAAGAGTGGCAAGAAGAAAGCCATTTCTTAAAGATATCCGTAAAAAGTGTCCTTTAAAGTTTGCCACAAGCCACCTGGGAGACACACCAAACATGTGGAAGAAGGTGCTCTGGTCAGATGAAACCAAAATCGAACTTTCTCTTACGTCCTCCGACAGTCGCCGCCTCTCCATATTCGTTACAATGGGGTAATTGACCTTTGCTCCATAGGAGTAGCTAGACAACAGAATATGTCAATATTCTAGCATATCCCACCCCCAGGGGGTGGTCCCCTCAGTCAATACCCTCCTGCTTCCTGTTCCATACCTCAGTTTCATTGTCTAGCTTTCAGGAGTTAGCTGGCTGTTTCTGTGCTGGGGCATTTTGTCTCAGCCTTTATCTTCTTTTTGATTTTATTTGAGTTTTTTTCTCTCTCTTTACTTAGCTGTTTCTTTTGTCAGCATTAGTTAGTTCTTCTGATGAAGAGGATCATGCGGGCTGGGTCTCGGGCTGGCCCCCCTGGTCGCAGGTTGTGGGCCAGTGGCTTCCCAGCCTGCCATCGAGCGTTCAGTCAGGTATTTTTTCCTGGCATTGGTGAACGACCCATCCCTGTTCGCTGCAGGAATGCTGTGGTGAGGTGGCTACCTCACTGGACGCCTTGCGGTTTCGCACCGCAGATCTACTGCGTCCTGGCTGCGACTCTCCCTGTCCCATGTGCAGTGGCTTGATCGCTTGTGCAGGTTCCCCACGCCGTTCAGAAGGTAAGTGTACTCTGTGTGGGGACCTGTCTGTTTAGTGGGTGTCAGTCTGGGACTGTGTAACCCTGCATGTCTGTTCACACTATTGGGCTCCCTGTCTGAAAGCTGCTGTGGGCTGCAAGGAGGGGGGCTGTGATACACTGTTCTGTGTTACAAACTGTGTGATTGTAAGATTCTGGTACCTCCGGTACCCTTAATCACCACTTTCCTCTGTAATGCGTCCCACCTTTCTCTTCAGGTGGTACGCATATACCTTTAAGAACGATGATGTCACTGCTGAGCGCCGCAGAGCGGCTATTTCAACCGCCGGCGGTCTCACTCACATTGTTCGTTCAACCGCATGGTTGGTTCGATCAAGCCATGTCAGAAGCAGCCTACCTGATGTTACTCGCTCATGTATCTCGCTACCTGGACTTGTTTCACTCACTGATCTTGTATCTCGCTACCTGATCACTCCTGGCATACCGCTTCTACTTATGGCTATCTCTCCCTACCTTCCTGCCTTGCTATCCACATGCTTTCAAGCCTGTCTCTCGATCGGAACCTCCAGCCATTCCCTTTACCTGGAGCAGACCGGAACCTCGCTACTGATCCCTGTATCTCGCTACCCGATCATTCCTTATCTACTGGACCTCTCTAAACTACTAAGATTACAAGTGATAAGTACCCCGCAGGGGAACCCTCCATAACCTTATTGCACTATCTACCTATGCACATTAAGGACTGTTACTACCTATCTATACTATCCTATCATCTGCACTGTTACATAGATTGCTAGCTCTTCAGCCTACTACCATCTATCATCTGCACTGCTGCATAGATTGCTAGCTCTCCTGTCTACTACTATCTATCCTTGCACTGGGTTAGTCTATCCTGTATTTGTCATCTGCTGTCCTCACCACCTGTTAGCATACTCGATACTAACCTATCTGCATTCCTAAATACCATCTTGAACTCTCCTATACAAAACCTATCAAGTGATTACCATCCTTGTCACTGTTCACACCTGTCCCTTCAGCACATCACCTTCATACTATCATATACATTCTATCACTCCAGGAACATCTCATTGAGTGTGTATATATCTGTATGTTGAAGCTGACAGGCCCACGGTGATGAGTCCTGGAGAGTTGGATCTGGTATTCAACACATCTCTACATGACTACTGAGTGGAGATTTTGCAGCTGCAAATCCAGCCTATACTAAAAACGCAGGAGCGTTACAGTGATTCTCTGTGTGACATGCTGTATGTTGTAGGACATGCTGTGGATCATGTTTTGTGCAACATGCGGCGGCCGCTGCTGCGGTCCGCCATTTTATTATTAGCTGCAGGCATATGAGGGCTTCTTCTGTATGCTGGGAGCGGCGTTTTTGGCGCCAAGCGCCGCCATTTTGGCGGCGATCGCTCCGGCCTCATGTAGCACTGCATTTACCTCCTCCCCCGGCGGCCATTTTTTTGAAGCCTTCCATAGGCTTTATAGGAGCGGCTTCTGTTGCATCACTTCCTTTTCCCTGGGCACACCGATCGATACAGCAGCAGCAGTGATCTCTCCAGGTTTTTATCCTCTTTAGTCCTGTGTTCCTTGCCTGAGTTTGTAGTTTTCCCTGTGGGGGTCGACTTGTGCTGGTGTGTGTGAGCGGTGGGCTGCGCTCGCCGCGCTTTTAAAGGGGCAGTTACCCTTTTTTCTCTTGCACACTTCTGGGGGCATGGATTCTCAGGAAAGCAAATTTCCTCCCGCTTTACTGGGAGGCCAAGGGGCTGCTGCTGTTTCCCCTGAGGGGGGCGATTTGGCCACAGTTGTGGCTAACCTGGCTGCTCAGGTGCAGATGCTTGTGGCTGCTCAATCCACTAAACGGCCCAGAGTTTCAATCTCCTCTGATTCAGAGGGCGATGGTGATGGGGCTGCTATGGCTGGGGTCCCCTTATCGGGGTCCCGTTCGTCCCTGGACTTTGTAGGGTCGGAGGGGGATGCAGAGGTTGAGGGGGTTGATGATTCTCCCCATGGCTCGTCTGAAGAGCTTGCAATCATGGATGAATTGGTTGCTTCTATCAAACAAACGTTGCATTTACAGGATGAACCGTGTCCGCCTGCCGTTCTGGCTTCTTATGGGACACAGCGGAGACGCAACAAATCGCAGGTTTTTCCTTGCACTGAGGATTTTCAGCGCGCTGTTAGTGAACAATGGCGCAGTCTAAAAAAGCCTTTTACTGTGCCAAGTAGGTTCAAGCTGCGTTATCCCTTCACGCCCGCCACTGATGAACGCTGGTGTGTTCCACCTCCGGTGGATCACGTGGTGGCGGTTTTGAATAAATCTACTGCGATTCCGGCAGAAGATACCCCGGTGTTCCGGGACCCTACGGACAGGAGACTGGAGTCTCTTGCCCGCCATACTTACTCAGTTACCGGTTCCATGCTAGAAGCTATTTTTGCTTCCCTTATGGCAGCTCAGGCTGTCGCGGATTGGACGCAAGTACTCAGGCGCGTCCTGGTGGCTGATTCTGCCCCGCCGACAACATTGGCTATGGTGGATCAGATTCATCAGGGTGTCATGTATTTGTGTGATGCGGAATTTGATGTAATTCCTTTGGCTGCACGTGTGCACAGCGTGGCGGTGTTGACACGCCGTTTGATTTGGCTAAAATGTTGGTCTGTGGACCAGTCTTCTCGCAAGACTTTGGCTAATTTGTCCTATACGGGATCTCGCCTTTTTGGCGACTCACTGGATACGCTGATTAAGGGGATCTCTGGGGGTAAGAGCACGCTCTTGCCCCAATCTCACAAGACTAAGGGCGCTCAAGCTAAGAAGCATGCTTCGTTTAGGCCCTCTCAGGGGTCCTTTCGTGCCTTTCGGTCGCACTATAAGGGCAAGCCCTTCAAGGGTCAAGGCTCCCAAAAGAAACCGTGGGCAGGTAAGCAGAAGTCCGGCCAGTCCGGGTCCGCTGCCCATAACAACGCGACCTGAAGGGACGCCCTCACCCAGTTCTGGGGTGGGGGGACGTTTGCTCGGTTTTCTTCAACCCTGGCTGGCCCGCGTTCGGGACAGGTGGGTTCAGGAGATCCTTCGGTCCGGGTACAAGATCAAGTTCCTATCTCGGCCTGCGAACAGGTTTTTTCCCTCAAACCTTCAACTGTCTCCGGAGCGTTTGCGGGATCTGCGCCTGGCGGTGCAGCACCTGCGGGCTCAGGGAGTGGTGGTTCCGGTGCCTCATCGGGACAGATTTCGGGGGTTTTATTCAAATCTGTTCACTGTGCCCAGAAAGGAGGGCAAGGTACGTCCAATTCTGGACTTAAAAGCTCTGAACCGCTTTGTGCAGGTTCGCAAGTTCCGTATGGAATCCCTGCGCTCGGTGGTGGCTGCTCTAGTTCCGGGAGAATTCATGGCCTCCATCGACTTGAAGGATGCGTACCTACACATCCCCATTTTCGAGGGTCACCAAAGGTACCTTCGATTCGCCATTGCGGAGGATCATTATCAATTCGTGGCGTTACCCTTCGGTCTCGCTTCGGCTCCGCGGGTGTCCACCAAGGTGCTTGCACCGGTTCTGGCCTTACTGAGAGCCCAGGGTATCTCAATCCTGGGGTATCTGGACGACATTCTGGTTCGGTCTGCGACCAGTCAGGGTCTGGTGAAGGACCTGTCCGTCACGATGCAGACTCTGCAGGAGTTTGGTTGGACAATAAACTTCCCAAAATCGACGCTGTGCCCGTCGGTTCGTCTTCCCTATCTGGGTATGATTCTGGATTCTGTTCAGGCGAAAGTCTTCCTACCGGAAGACAAGCTCAAAACACTTCAGGACGAAGTCAGGTCCCTTCGGGACGTTCCGTACTCATCCCTCCGGACGGGCATGAGGTGTTTAGGTTTGATGGTCTCGGCCTTCGAGGCGATTCCCTTCGCCCAGTTTCACGCGAGGGGTCTCCAGGCGGAAATCCTGTCCAGGTGGGACGGGCGACCACAATCTCTGGATCTTCAGATCTCGTTGAGTCTTCGCACGAGAAGGAATCTTCTGTGGTGGCTCCAGTCCCTGGCGGTGTCGGGGGCAAGTCTTTTCGTCCGCTTTCGTGGACGGTGATCACCACGGATGCCAGCCTGTCGGGCTGGGTTGGTGTTCTGGGCGTTCTGGCCGCCCAGGGTACTTGGTCGGAGGAGGAATCCTCCCTTCCGATCAACATTCTGGAATTGCGGGCGATAAATCTCTGCCTTCAACGTTGGACAGACAAGCTTCAGGGCTGTCCGGTTCGGGTGCAGATGGACAATGCCACAGCGGTGGCCTACATCAACCACCAAGGGGGCACAAGGAGTGCCCGAGCGGCTCGGGAAGTAGCCGACATTCTGTCTCACGTCCCGGCGATAACGGCAGTTCACATTCCGGGGGTGGAGAACTGGCAGGCGGATTATCTGAGCCGCCAGACTCTGGACCAGGGGGAATCGTCGCTCCACCCGGAGGTCTTTCAGATGTTGTGTGCGAAGTGGGGTCTTCCGGATGTGGACCTGTTCGCGTCTCGTCTGAACAACAAGGTGGGAAGGTTCGTGGCAAGGACACGCGATCCTCGGTCAGACGCGTTGGTGGCTCCGTGGCATCAGTATCGACTGATGTATGCATTCCCACCAATTCAGTTGCTGTCCCGGTTCCTTCGCAGGTTGTCCTCGGATCCAAAAACGGTGATTCTGGTGGCGCCAGACTGGCCTCGCCGGTCTTGGTACGCAGACCTTGTGAATCTGGCGGTCGACGCTCCATGGCGTCTGCCTCTTCAGGAAGCTCTTCTGTCTCAAGGACCGATATTCCATCCTGCTTTACAGTCGCTGGCTTTGACGGCCTGGCTGTTGAAACCGAGGTTCTGAAGGATAGGGGTCTCTCTCCGGAGGTCATTCATACTTTGATCTAGAAAGGCCTCTTCGGGGAAGATATACTACCGTACTTGGAGGGCCTATTTTGCCTGGTGTGAGTCCAGGGGGTATTCCCCTCGCTCATACTCGGTATCGAGAGTGTTGGCTTTCCTTCAAACGGGCGTGGATCAGCGCTTGGCGTTGGCCACGATTAAGGGTCAGATTTCTGCTCTGGCCGTTCTTTTTCAACACCCTATGGCGTCTAATTCTCTGGTTGGCACCTTTGTTCAAGGGGTGCGGCACCTGGTCCCTCCTCGGAGGGAGCCTTTGCATCCGTGGGACTTGAACCTCGTTCTGTCCGTGTTACAACATGCTCCTTTTGAAAAGATCAGGGAGATTTCGTTGCCTCTGTTGTCCAAGAAGGTCGCCTTTTTGGTGGCGATCACTTCGGCTCGCAGAGTTTCGGAGCTGGCAGCTTTGTCCTGCAGGTCTCCGTATCTGGTACTCCACTTGGATAAGGTGGTCTTGCGACCTAATCCTTCTTTTCTTCCGAAAAGGATTTCGAAATTTCACCTCAATGAGGACATTGTCTTGCCTTCTCTTTGCGCGGAGCCTAAGCATCCGAAGGAGGTGGCCTTACATTCCTTGGATGTTGTTCGGGCGATCAGGGTTTACCTGAATTCGACTAAATCGTTTCGCAAGACGGATTCTCTCTTTGTCCCTCCTGAGGGACCTCGGAAGGGCATGGCGGCGTCGGTTTCTACCATCGCCAAATGGATCAGACAGACCATTGAGCAGGCATATGCTTTGAAGGGGAAAGTTCCTCCTATGCCTGTGAAGGCGCACTCTACCAGATCTCTGAGTACGTCTTGGGCCTGTCATCATCGGGCTTCTGTGGCCCAGGTGTGTAAGGCGGCGACTTGGTCGTCCGTTCACACCTTCTCGAAGTTCTACAAAGTGGATGTTCAGGCATCAGCAGATGCTTCCTTTGGCCGCAAGGTTCTTAGTGCGGCAGTACCTTAAGGTCCCTTGTTTTTGGGCCCTTGGCTGTTTGGGATGTTTTTTATCCCTGGGTTGTTTGTTATTCCTGGGTTGTTGCTCCTGTTGAGCAAAGTTTTTTTCATGCTGCCCAGCTGATTTCCTTCCTTTGGTAAGGTTACTTTCTTTGATATGGGTCCGGCGTTGCCTTAGGCGCGGCTGCGTTTCCCTCCCCTCATGCTTACACTGCTTTGGGACGTCCCCATTGTGACGAATATGGAGAGGCGGCGACTGTCGGAGGACGTAAGAGAAAACTGAATTTTTGTAAAATCTTACCTGTAAAATTCCTTTCTCTGAGTCCTCCGACAGTCGCCGCCCCCGCCCCTCTTTTGGGGTTTGTTTATGTACTCTACTGCTATTCTACTGAAACTGAGGTATGGAACAGGAAGCAGGAGGGTATTGACTGAGGGGACCACCCCCTGGGGGTGGGATATGCTAAAAGCTTTAATATTGAAATATTCTGTTGCCTAGCTACTCCTACGGAGCAAAGGTCAATTACCCCATTGTGACGAATATGGAGAGGCGGCGACTGTCGGAGGACTCAGAGAAAGGAATTTTACAGGTAAGATTTTACAAAAATTCAGTTTTTTGGCAACAATGCAAAACTTTTTGTTTGGCGTAAAAGCAACACAGCTCATCACCCTGGTTTGGGCCTGCTTTTCTTTAGCAGGGACAGGGAAGATGGGTTAAAATTGATGGGAAGATGGATGGAGCCAAATACAGGACCATTTTGGAAGAAAACCTGATGGAGTCTGCAAAAGACCTGAGACTGGGACGGAGATTTGTCTTCCAACAAGACAATGATCCAAAACATAAAGCAAATCTACAATGGAATGGTTCACAAATAAACATATCCAGGTGTTAGAATGGCCAAGTCAAAGTCCAGACCTTAAACCAATTGAAAATCTGTGGAAAGAACTGAAAACTGCTGTTCACAAACGCTATCCATCCAACCTCACTGAGCTCGAGCTGTTTTGCAAGGAGGAATGGGCAAAAATTTCAGTCTCTCGATGTGCAAAACTGATAGAGACATACCCCAAGCGACTTACAGACTGAGGACATGATACAGTAGATGGTCAGAGACTGCAGACGTGATACAGGAGATGGTCAGAGACTGCAGACGTGATACAGAAGATGGCCAGAGACTGCAGACATGATACAGGAGATGCTCAGAGACTGCAGACATGATACAGAAGATGGCCAGAGACTGCAGACATGATACAGTAGATGGTCAGAGACTACAGACATGATACAGGAGATGGTCAGAGACTGCAGACATGATACAGGAGATGGTCAGAGACTGCAGACATGATACAGGAGATGGTCAGAGACTGAGGACATGATACAGGAGATGCTCAGAGACTGAGGACATGATACAGGAGATGCTCAGAGACTGAGGACATGATAGAAGATAGAAGAGCACTAGGGGGGCCGGAGAGCACAGAAGAAGCAGAGAGCACTGGAGGTGCTGAAGGGCATGGTGGGGGGGGGGGGGCCAGGAGAGAATTAAGAGGGGGTTTGGAAAGCATTGTAGGGGGGTTGGAAGGTGCAGGGGGTGGAGTGCACTGGGGGGGGGACAGGGAGCACTTGGGGGGCGAGCAGGGAAAACCAGGGGGGTGGAGAGCACTGGGGGGGACAGGGAGCACTTAGGGGGGTGGGCAAGGAAAATCAGGGGGATGGAGAGCACTGGGGGGGACAGGGAGTACTTGGGGGGCGAGCAGGGAAAATCAGGGGGGTGGAGAGCACTGGGGGGGGGACAGGGAGCACTTGGGGGGTGGGCAGGGAAAATCAGGGGGGTGGAGAGCACTGGGGGGGGGGCAGGGAGCACTTGGGGGGCGGGCAGGGAAAACCAGGGGTATGGAGAGCACTGGGGGGGGGGGGGCAGGGAGCACTTGGGGGGTGGGCAGGGAAAATCAGGGGGGTGGAGAGCACTGGGGGGGACAGGGAGCACTTGGGGGGCGGGCAGGGAAAACCAGGGGGGTGGAGAGCACTGGGGGGGCAGGGAGCACTTGGGGGGTGGGCAGGGAAAAACAGTAGGGGTGGAGAGCACTGGGGGGGGGACAGGGAGCACTAGGGGGGCGGGGCAGGGAAAACCAGGGGGGGGAGCACTGGGGGGGACAGGGAGCACTTGGGGGGCGGGCAAGGAAAACCAGAGGGGTGGAGAGCACTGGGGGGGGGACAGGGAGCACTTGGGGGGCGGGCAGGGAAAACCAGGGGGTGGAGAGCACAGGGGGGGGGACAGGGAGCACTTGGGGGCGGGCAGGGAAATCCGGGGGGGGGTGGAGAGCACTGGGGGGGACAGGGAGCACTTGGGGGGAGGGAGAAAGCACTGTGGGGAGCTGAAGAGCATGGGGGAAGGGCTAAAGAACAGGGGGGGTCTAGTGCACTGGGGGGAGGGGCTAAAAGCACTGAGGGGGGATTAGGAGCACTGGAGGAGGTTAAGAACTTTGGGGGGCCAGCAAAAGAAGTTGTATAGGAGGGGGATGGGGCAGCTGCATATAGATGAATTGATCTTTCCCTATTCTTCCTGCAGGAGGGAGAGGAGGAGAATCAGTTATTCAGCAGGAAGCTGCAGGAAGAATAGAGAAAGATGAATTCCTCTATATGCAGCAGCCCCATCCCCCTCCTATCGAGCACACACTTTTGCAATGGGCACTCACCTTCTTCCCACCGAGGCTCCGCCCCCTTCTTCCAGCTTAGGCTCCGCCCCCGTATTCCCACCACCGCTCCGCCCCCTTATTCCCCCCGTGGCTCCGCCCCCCGCTAGCAGCACGGACTGAAGGAGCTGCCTTCACACTGCGGGATCTGTCTGAACACACCAGGCAGGACACCGGCTGACACCCCCCAGTGAGTGGCACCCGGGGCGGGTCGCCCCCCTGCCCCCCCCATTGGTACGCCACTGGGTATTGCCTCATGCTACCAGTGGTGACATTGACCCTAGCCAAATACAAAGCTAGTGAAAAACAGTCAGAAAGGATGAGCAGGGTAAAACATGTAATTTGCCTCCACCTGCAAAACCATTCCTGTTTTGGAGGTTTCCTCATTGTTGACCATCTAGTGCACCTGTTTTTATTTTAGTAACACCAAAACAGCTAAAACTGATGAACAACCCCCTCTGCTACTTAACTGACCAGATCAATATCCCAGGAGTTTAATTGACTTGATGCTATACTCTGATTAAAAAGTGTTCTTTTAATTTTTTGAGCAGTGTATTTACCTGCTCTGTGCAGTGTATTGCAAAGAGCAGCCCTGGAGCTCCTCTTCTGGGGTTGCCTGCCAGCATTTTTGGGTTCTCCTTTGGTTGACAGCAGCAGAAGCTAATGACTCCCACTGCTGTCTCTGAGCCTGTGAGGAGAGAGAGAGAGAGAGACCAGCGCTGCTGCAGAAGGGAACAGTGCTGGATCAATATGGGAATCAGGTAAGTATAAAGGGAGGATAGGGGGCAATACAACTAGTGGGACGTTTTTACCCTGATGGAGGAAATGCATATAACTAAAGACAAAACTTTTTTTTTTTTTTTTTTTTTTAGCTTTGGATAGAGTGGAGAGGGATTAGAACATCTGTCAGTTTTTATTGCTGTTTGTGCCCCTATTAAGGGAATTCACTCTCTCTATTTGTCCTGTTTACCATTATCATTGAATGTGAAAGTAAAAGAAAATCCCAACTTTTGGGTTTTCCCCAGAAAAGTAATAGATGGGAAATCTAATAGGGACACTAGTTCTGGTGACCTGGGGGACCCCAAGGAATTTCCTTAATTTGCAAGGATTTCCTCTCACTTCCTGGTTGGCTATGAGAGAGGAAGTGAAGGGGAATCTCCAAAATGGGATACAAATGGAGAAAAAAAATAAAAAATCCAACCCTCTCTTAAAGTGGAATTAAAGCCTGGAATTTTTTTTACTTTTTGGGTACCTGCAAAGTAAATATATAATGTGCTAATATGCAATGCATACTAGCGCATTATGTGACACTTGCATGCAAATAAGGCCCGCGTTGTCCCCTTTGGAGACCGCATCCATCTTCGCCCATGTTCCTTCTGGCTCTGCAGATTCCGGCTGTGCTATTGGCCAGAGCCGTGTGACTTCACTCCCGCGCATGCGCGCAGGAGCCACTGGTCATGGCACAGAGCTCTGAAGAAATGGCACGGGTGCCGTTCCTTCAGAGCACATGCGCCAATGATGTCATTGACTGCGTGCAATGTAAATATCTCCTAAACTGTGCAAGTTTATGAGATGTTTACACTACGTATAGTTAAGCCTTGTTATAGGCTTACCTATAGGTACAAACATTACAGGGGGGTATACAACCACTTTAATCTAGCCAAAAAAAAAATGTTGCCTATAGTTCTACTTTAACCACTTGCCGCCCGCCCACCATCAAATGAAGACGGAGCGGTGCAGCTCTCGTTCTGGGAAAATGTCATATGACGGCGCCCCAGAACGGCCGCGCCCACGCGGGCGTGCAGTGCAGCGATCGTGGCTACGCTGTGTTCCTAGGACACGGCGCGACCCCGATCTTGGTAAAAAGCCAATGACTTGGCTCTTTACCCATGTGATCGGCTGTGTCCAATCACAGCAGGTCACACTTAAATAAGGAAGTGCCGTTTACTGGCTCTCCTCGCCTCACACTGTCAGGGTGTGTAGAGAGGAGATAGGCAATCAGCGGCTCCTTCTCAAAGAGAAGTCTAGGACAGGTAATCAGGGCACTGATCATCATTGCCCTGATTACAATAAAGTAAAAAAAGTGCCCACAGTTCCAGCAATCAGTGTCCACAATCAGTGCCCATAGTGCCACCCAGCAATGCCCATCAGTGCCGCCCGTCAGTGCCCCCTCTCAGTGCCCATCAGTGTGGCATATTAGTACCTCCTCATCAGTGCCACCTCATTAGTGCCCATAAGTGCCACCTCATCAGCGCCCATCAGTGCCGCCTCATCAGAGCACATAAGTGAAGGAGAAAAATTACTTATTTTCAAAATTTATGACAGAAAATATGAAAAATGTTTTTCTTTTTTTTTTTTAAGTAAGAAATAAAAAACCCAGCAGTGATTAAATACCACCAAAAGAAAGCTCTATTTGTGTGAAAAAAAAATGGGTATGGGTACAGTGTAGCATGAGCGTGACAGCGCTGAAAGCTGAAAATTGGCCTGGGCAGGAAGGGGGTAAAAGGACCTTGTATTTGAAGTGGTTAAGGTAAAAAATGTCTTGCCTTTAGAATGACTTTAATGGTTGCACCTAGCAATTTTACTTGGAGGATAGGATAGAGAGAGGGAATTAATAAAGGTTGGCCTATTTTACTACAGGGTCTGCTTTAAAGCAGTATGAAATCCAAAAACAAAAATGTAATATATTGCAGTTTACCCATTTTAATATGAGGTTGCTGCATTTGTTTACTTTTTTGTAGGCTTTTTTCCTTTTTCACCTGTTGTTCTGGCCAGTAACACACTTTCTGTCTACCATTCCACCGGGGGAGTAATAGAAAGAAGAAACCCACCCCCCCCCCCCCCCCCACAATTGTATGGATCCTGGGAGTGTTCTGAAAAAGGTGCCCTATCAAATGAGGGGAGGTGCTTCCAAAATATACATGCTATCCACGGGTTTTTCTGTTACTCCCCAAAAAAACCACCAAAGGAAAAAATGCACCTACAAAGGCTACCGATTTCAATACAAATCTGTATTTATTGGACTTACATGTAACAAGCAACCATGGCAAAGATGGGAAACCTCTTTCCTACATATACCCCCCAACACAGCCCATCCCACTCTGATCCTCCCCCCCCCCCCCCCCGAGATCCTGGCTCCCTGCGGTTAGCTACCGCTTTAAAGTGATATTAAAGGCAATTATTATTTATATATTTTCAAACATGTTATAGTCACCTCCTCTGCAAAGTGGTTTTGCACAGACCAGCCCCGATCCTCCTCTTATCTGGGGTCCCCTGTCTCCACTCCTGGCCCCTCCCTCCTTCCAAGTGCCCCCAGTGCAAACAGCTTGCAATGGGGGCACCCAAGCAGGCTTGCTCCAGAGCCACTGCTGTGCATGTCTATTCACGTACGGAGTCGGGGCTCGATCCCACCCCTCGCTCTTCTCATTGGCTCACTGGCTGTGACACTTTTGCTGGTCAGCTTGGAAAATAATAGATTTACAGGCCAGATCACCAGGTGTAAATAAAGCTAAAAAGTAAAAAATAAATAAATAATGTAGCTACCACATATAAGAATTGGTAGGCTTCAAGATATCATTTTTTTTAGGCTTAATACGGCTTTAATGAACAGGGACTGGCGTGGCTGGTTCTATGTTATCGGTAAAGTTCAATTATTTGTGCTATACAGGTCAGTTGCAATGTTCTGAAGAGCTCTTAAACTTTTATATATTTTCCTGTCCCAGAAAAATTCTATTATTTTCAATGAATGATGTATGTGGTGTCAGAATGGACAGGAAAGTGTAAGTATTTGTCAACATATAGTGTAAAGCTAAACCTCTTTGTTCACTATGGTGAAGGTGACTGGATTAAGGATTTAGCCTCTTCTGTTTAATTAATAGATTATTGTAAGAAGCTTTTGAATCACTAGCTAAATCAAAATCTAAAAGAAAAACAGCATGGCACAAAATGGACAAATTGCTAGAGCACAGGTAAAGTCATTTTACATGAATGAATAACAGGACAGAATAATAATCACAGTGTAGACAAACATACTTTTAGAAGACCAATAAAAAAAAAAAACATTTGTTTGGGGCAGAGTGCTGAAAGTTTGGAACCTCTGGCAAGTTTTTATTATTGTGGTTCTATTTTCATGATTTTCTGAAGCTTTCTGTTTCCGTGACAACATTGGAGTTAAATCTCTGATGGGTACACAGACAACAATAAAAAGCTGACAAAGGCTTCTCAAAAATATATATTTTTTTGCTGTTCTCTCCTTAGTGGAGAGATATCCCCTTCCATGTGTGGACCTAGTGCTCAGATCTGGGATGAGATTCACTGAAAGTAACCTCTGTTTATTCATATATTGTTACATGTTCCATTTAAACTGCTTAACCACTTCCCGACCACCCGCCACAGATTTACCGCGACAAGGTGGCTCTCCTGCGTGAACCGACGTAGGTCTACGTCGGTCGCACGCGGGAAGCTAGGGGGCAATTGTGCGCCGCTGGCGGCGTGCTCCCGCCCCCACTCGACAGTGGGAAAGTTGATGCACAGGTGAGGCGGCTCCGATTGCCGCCTGACACCCGCAATCTCTCCCCGCTGAGAGAGAAGGACGGTCGGCTGTTGTAAACACAGCCGACCATCCTTCTCCCTGCAATGACCATAGAGCCCATGTGATCCTTCTATATAGGATCACACGTCTCTATGGTCATTTCAAAAGCCACGCCCCCCACAGTTAGAATCACTCCCCTAGGCTTACATTTAAACCCTTGTTCACCCACAGGGTTAACCCCTTCCCTGCCAGTGTCATTATTACAGTAACAGTGCATATTTTTAGCACTGATTACAGTAGTAATGTCACTGGTACCCCCAAAAGTGTCAAAAATGTCAGTTAGGGGTGCGATCTGCCCGCCGCAATGCCGCAGTCCAGCAAAAAATTGCAGATCGCCACTATTAGTAGTAAAAAAAAACAATAAAAATTACATAAATCTTTCCCTTTGTTAGTAGAAGATAACTTTTGCGCAAACCAAAATTTGCTTATTGCGATTTTTTATTTACCAAAAATATGTAGCAGAAAACAAATTGGCCTAAAATGTTAAAAAAACATTTAGATTTTTTAATTTTTTTCTTTGAGAATGTCATATAGCAGAATGTGAAAAATATTGTTTTTTTTTTTTTTTTTCAAAATTGTCGCTCTTTTTTTGTTTATAGCGCAAAAAATAAAAATCGCACAGGTGATAGAATACCACCAAAAGAAAGCTCTATTTGTGGGGAAAAAAAGAACACCAATTTTATTTGGGTACAGCATCGCAGGACCGTGCAATTGTCCGTTAAAATAACACAGTGCCGAATCGCAAATTAGGGCCTGGTCATTAAGGGGGCAAATCCTTCCGGTCTTAAAGTGGTTAAAATCATTTTTGTGCTACATTAATGAATTAAACAGGCTGTATACTGGTTGCTTGTACATTCTGAGATTTCTCCTTTTACCTGCTGGCACCTGATCTATAACAGGTTTCCAGGCAGGCCTGAATACAGCTGACTGCTTTAATGGATTGGAGGGGTCAGCCAGGCCCGGACTGGGACAAAAAATAGGCCCGGGCATTTTGGACTGAGCAGCCCAGGAGGGGGGTGTGACGAGGGCGTGACGTTCGTCGGGATGGTTGATGACAGAATTTAATGTTCCAGGATGTGTGGATTCGATTACGGTACCTTTTTTAGATTAATCTGATAGATTGGGTCCAATTTAGATCAGAGCTGCCATATGATGCTGTTTTTTTTTTGTCTTACTTTAAATCCTGTTTTGATGGTTGAGTCCTAAAAATAGTATGAAGCAGCACAAGATGAGGGTTACCTTTAATCAAGGGGTAGACCACCTTTTTGGGCACAGTGTGCCGAAAAATGTTTTCAAAGAAATTGGGAGTGCCAGATACATAAAAAACAACTGTCAACTTCATATAAAGTAACTGCTGTAAACCGCTTGAATAATAGTAAGAAATCAAGTGAGCTTTGCACCTTCCCACCTCAGATAACCCCAAACCCCAATTCCTGCACTATCACACCTCAGATCACCCCAATTCCTGCACCTTCCCACCTCAGATCACCCCAATTCCTGCACCTTCCCACCTCAGATCAGTCCCAATTCCTTCACCTTTACACCTCAGATCAGCCCCAATTCCTGCACTATCACACATCAGATCACCCCAATTCCTGCACCATCACACATCAGATCAGCCCCAATTCCTGCACTATCACACCTCAGATCACCCCAATTCCTGCACCTTCACACCTCAGATCACCCCAATTCCTGTACCTTCACAAATCAGATCAGCCCCAATTCCTGCACCTTCCCACCTCAGATCAGTCCCAATTCCTGCACTATCACACATCAGATCACCCCAATTCCTGCACCTTCCCACCTCAGATCACCCCAATTCCTGCACTATCACACCTCAGATCAGTCCCAATTCCTGCACTATCACACCTCAGATCACCTGGCAGGCTGGCACTGGCAGCAAATATTTTATTCAAATCAGGGTTTCTTCTGCAAATAGGCTGGCACTGGCAGCAACAATTTTATTCAAATCAGGATTTCTTCTGCAAATAGGCTGACCTGGCACTGGCAGGCATAGTACTAGACCAGTACTATGCCTGGCTGCCATTGCCAGGCCAGCCTATTTGCAAAATAAATCCTGATTTTAATTAAATTGTTGCTGCCTGTGCCAGCCTATTTGCAGAAGAAATTCTGATTTCTTTGAATAAAATTGTTGCTGCCAGTGCCAGCCCAGCCTATCTGCAAAATAAATCCCTAAGTAGAAGAAGTTGCTCCTCTCTCCAGTCCTCCACTTACCTTGGGTGTGCTGTGCTGTGCGGTGCGGCTGCAGAGTGTTCCCGCTGGACATAGTACAGGAGATGGTCAGAGACTGAGGACATGATACAGGAGATGGTCAGAGACTGAGGACATGATACAGGAGATGGTCAGAGACTGAGGACATGATACAGGAGATGGTCAGAGACTGAGGACATGATACAGGAGATGGTCAGAGACTGAGGACATGATACAGGAGATGGTCAGAGACTGAGGACATGATACAGGAGATGGTCAGAGACTGAGGACATGATACAGGAGATGGTCAGAGACTGAGGACATGATACAGGAGATGGTCAAAGACTGAGGACATGATACAGGAGATGGTCAGAGACTGAGGACATGATACAGGAGATGGTCAGAGACTGAGGACATGATACAGGAGATGGTCAGAGACTGAGGACATGATACAGGAGATGGTCAGAGACTGAGGACATGATACAGGAGATGGTCAGAGACTGAGGACATGATACAGGAGATGGTCAGAGACTGAGGACATGATACAGGAGATGGTCAGAGACTGAGGACATGATACAGGAGATGGTCAAGAGACTGAGGACATGATACAGGGGATGGTCAAGAGACTGAGGACATGATACAGGGGATGGTCAAGAGACTGAGGACATGATACAGGAGATGGTCAAGAGACTGAGGACATGATACAGGAGATGGTCAGAGACTGAGGACATGATACAGGAGATGGTCAGAGACTGAGGACATGATACAGGAGATGGTCAGAGACTGAGGACATGATACAGGAGATGGTCAGAGACTGAGGACATGATACAGGAGATGGTCAAGAGACTGAGGACATGATACAGGAGATGGTCAGAGACTGAGGACATGATACAGGGGATGGTCAGAGACTGAGGACATGATACAGGAGATGGTCAGAGACTGAGGACATGATACAGGAGATGGTCAGAGACTGAGGACATGATACAGGAGATGGTCAGAGACTGAGGACATGATACAGGAGATGGTCAGAGACTGAGGACATGATACAGGAGATGGTCAAGAGACTGCGGATGTGATACAAGAGAAGGTCAGAGACTGCAGACATGATAGAAGACAGGACACTAGGGGGGCCGGAGAGCACAGGGAAAGCAGATAGCACTGGAGGAGCTGAAGGGCAAGGGGGGGGACTGGAGAGAATTAAAGGGGGGGTTTGGAAAGCATTGCAGGGGGGTTGGAAGGCGCAGGGTGTGAATAGCACTGGGGGGGGGCAGGCAGGGAAAACCAGGGGGATGGAGAGCATGGGGGGGGAGACTGGAGAGCACGGGGGGAACTGGAAATCACTTAGGGGGGAGCCAGGGAGCACAGGGGGTGGAGAGCACTGGGGGAGCCAGAGAGCATAGGGGGAGATGAAAAGCACTGTGGGGACTTGAAGAGCACAGGGGTGGGGGCTAAGGAGCACGGGGGAGCTCAAGAGCACAGGGGGTTCAAGAGCACAGGGGCTGTTCAAGAGCACAGGGGCTGTTCAAGAGCACAGGGGGTGTTCAAGAGCACAGGGGGTGTTCAAGAGCACAGGGGGGCTAAGAGCACAGGGGGGCTAAGATCACGGGGGGGGCTAAGATCACGGGGGGGGCATGGGCAGTAAAAGAAGTTGAATAGGAGGGGGATGGGACAGCTCAGCTGCATATAGAGAAATTGGTATTTCCATATTTCTCCTGCAGCCGCACAATGCCTGCAGAGGGAAGGAGGAGAATCATCCATCCATCCATCCAGTGGCTGCAGGAGCCGGCATAGGGAAACAACAAATCCTCTATATGCAGCCGAGCCGACTCACCCCCCTCCTATTCAGCACACACGGCCGGGGCTGCACAGGCTGCACTGCAGGGCAGGAGCCGGCATAGGGAAACATCAAATCCTCTATATGCAGCCGAGCCGACCCATCCCACTCCTATTCAGCACAGCACACACGGCCGGGGCTGCACTGCAGGCAGTCACTTACCTTCTCTCCCCGCCGCCCCCCCCCCGCAAGCAGCCCGGAGTCGGACTGAAGGTCAGGAGCTCCCATCTGCAGCTTCGCTTCTTCTTCTTGCCGATGCGGGCTGGGCTGGCCGCGCCGGGCAGGACATCGGCGGCCGCGGGAAAGAACACACACACACTGACTTCTTGACTTCCGGGCCGGCTCTGCGGCCAATTAGCCTTCTGCTCAGGGGGGTGTGACTCACACCCCCCCTGAGCAGAAGGCTGATTGGCCGTGGAGCCGGTGTAGCTGGCAAGTACACCGGCCGGCGGCCGCAGTGGGGAATTTAACGGCTTCTACTGTCTGTGTCTGTGAATCTGTGATGACTCTGAGCTGAGTGAGAGCAGAGCCGCGGCCCACCGGGACAATGCCTGGTCTGCCCTATGGCCAGTCCGGCCCTGGGGTCAGCGCACAGACTAGGAGTTGCACACATGTGCCAATGTCTCTGTCAAGCTATTGCATTTTCCATTAGTCTTATAAAATCTTCAAGAGGACAGTTATCAGGCAGGACAGTAGGACTACATAAAGGTGCCCCTCAAAAAATTTGAATATCATCAAAAAGTTAATTTATTTCAGTAATGCAATTCAAAAAGTGAAACTCTTTATATAGATTCATTATACACAGCATGATATATCTCAAGCATTTCTTTCTTTTAATTTTGATGATTATGGCTTACAGCTAGTGAAAACCCCAAAATTCAGTATCTCAGAAAATAAAAATATTGTGAAAAAGTTCAAAATTGTAGACTTATGTTGTCACACTCTAATCAGGTAAATAACTCAAAAAACTTGTAAAGGTTTCCCGAGCCTTTAAATTGTCTCTCATTCTGGTTCAGTAGGTTACACAATCATGGGGAAAACTGCGGACTTGACAGTTGTCCAGAAGACAGTCATTGACTCCCTCCACAAAGAGGGTAAGTTGCAAAAGGTCATTGCTAAAGAAGCTGGCTGTTCACAGAGTGCTGTATCCAAGCATACTAATGGAAAGTTGAGTGGAAAGAAAAAGTGTGGTAGAAAAAGGTGCTCAAGTAGCAGGGCTAACCACGGTCTTGAGAGAATTGTGAAGCAAAGGCCATTCAAGAAGTGGACTACGGCTGGTGTCAGTGCTTCAAGAGCCGCCACACACAGACATATCCAGGACATGGGCTACAACTGTGGCATTCATTGGGCCAAGCCACTCCTGAACCAGAGACTTCAGAAGCATCTTACCTGGGCTAAGGAGAAAAAAGGACTGGACTGTTGCTCAGTGGTCCAAAGTCCTCTTTTCGGATAAAAGTCAATTTTGCATTTTATTTGTAAATCAAGGTCCCAGAGTCTGGAAGAAGAGTGGAGAGGTACAGAATCCAAGCTGCATGAAGTCCAGTGTGAAGTTTCCATAGTCCGTGACGATTTTGGGATCCATGTCATCTGCTGGTGTTGGTCCACTGTGTTTTATAAAGTCCAAAGTCAGTGCAGCCCTCTACCAGGAAATTTTAGAGCACTTCATACATTCCTCTGCTAAACAGCTTCATGGAGATACTTATTTTTTTTTCTAGCAGGACTTGGCACCTGCCCACAATGCCAAAAATACCAATACCTGCTTTAATGATCATGGTATTATTGTGCTTGATTGGCCAGCAAACTTGGCTGACCTAAACCCCAGAGAGAATCTGTGGGGTATTGTCAAGAGGAAGATGAGAGACACCAGACCCAACAATGCAGATGAGCTGAAGGTTGCTATCAAAGCAACCTGGGCATTTGTAACACCTCAGCAGTGCCACAGGCTGATCGCCTCCATGCAATGCCGCAATGATGCAGTAATTCATACAAAAGGACCCCCGACCAAGTATTAAGTGCATACTATACTGTACATGGACATATTTTTTAGTAAGCCAACATTTCTGTATTAAAAATCCTTTTTTTTTTTAATTGGTCATATGTAATATTCACATTTTCTGAGATCCTGAATGCTAGGTTGTCACAAGCTGTAAGCCATAATCATGACAATTAAAATAAATAAATGCTTGAAATATATTACTCTGTGTAATGCATCTACTGTATATCACTCTGTGTGTAATTAGTCTATATAATATATGGGTTTTTCCTTTTTAAATTGAATTACTGAAATAAATTAACTTTTTGATGATATTCTGAACACCTAGTTGATGTTGGAAGGCGTACTTTACCCTTGGGATAACCCATAAACACAAGCCTTTGGGCTCACTCACATCATCCATGTTCCTATTCAATCTGTGGTGGTGGAAAAATGCATGAACAAACAAACATCCACTGGTCCCAAAGGACTCGTACTAAAATCCCAATAAGTGTATGTTGATTGGTTTGCGCAAAATTTATCGTGTCTACAAACTAGGGAAAAGATTTGTCATTTTTATTTTTTACTAGTAATGGCAGCGATTAGCGATTTTTAGCGGGACTGCGACATTGCAGCGGACAGATCGGACACCTAACTGACATTTTTTTTTTACACTTTTGGGGGGACCAGTGATATTACTACAGTAATCAGTGCTAAAAATATGCACTGTTACTATAATAATGACACTGGCAGGGAAGAGGTTAACCTAGGGGTGATCAAAGGGTTAATTGTGAGCCCTGGGGTGCTTTCTAACTGTGTGGGGGATGGGCTCACTGGATGAACTCAGAGACCTGTGTTCCTAAATAGGTTACAGTGCAGCAGTGTTTAAAAAGAACACCTAATTACATGAATCTCTCTATCTCTCTCTCTCTCTCCTTTCTCTCTCTCTCTCTCTCATCTCTCTGTCTCTCCTTTCTCTCTCTCTCTCTCTCCTTTCTCTCTCTCTCTCTCTCTCTCCCCTTTCTATATCTCTCTCTCTCTCATCTCTCTCTCTCTCCTCTCTCTCTCTCTCTCTCTCTCTCTCTCTCTCTCTCTCCTTTCTCTCTCTCATCTCTCTCTCTCTCTCTGTCTCTCCTTTCTCTCTCTCTCTCCTTTCTCTCTCTCTCTCCTTTCTATATCTCTCTCTCATCTCTCTCTCCTTTCTCTCTCTCTCTCTCTCTCTCCTTTCTCTCTCTCGCGCGCTCTCTCTCTCTCCTTTCTCTCTCTCTCTCCTTTCTCTCTCTCTCTCTCTCATCTCTCTGTCTCTCCTTTCTCTCTCTCTCTCTCCTTTCTCTCTCTCTCTCTCTCTCTCTCTCTCTCTCCCCTTTCTATATCTCTCTCTCTCACCTCTCTCTCTCTCCTTTCTCTCTCTCTCTCTCTCCTTTCTCTCTCTCTCATCATCTCTCTCTCTCTCTCTGTCTCTCCTTTCTCTCTCATTTCTCTCTCTCTCCTTTCTATATCTCTCTCTCATCTCTCTCTCCTTTCTCTCTCTCTCTCCTTTCTCTCTCTCGCGCTCTCTCTCTCTCTCTCTCCTTTCTCTCTCTCTCTCCTTTCTCTCTCTCGCGCTCTCTCTCTCCTTTCTCTCTCTCTCTCTCCTTTCTCTCTCTCCTTTCTCTCTCTCCTTTCTCTCTCTCTCTCTCCTTTCTCTCTCTCTCTCTCCTTTCTCTCTCTCTCTCCTTTCTCTCTCTCTCCTTTCTCTCTCTCTCTCCTTTCTCTCTCTCTTTCCTTTCTCTCTCTCCTTTCTCTCTCTCTCTCTCTCTCTCCTTTCTCTCTCTCTCTCTTTTCTCTCTCTCTCCTTTCTCTCTCTCTCTCCTTTCTTTCTCTCTCTCATCTCTCTCTCTCTCCTTTCTCTCTCTCTCCTCTCTCTCTCTTTCTGTCTCCTTTCTTGATCTCTCCTCCCACTCTCTCCCCTTCCCTCCCCACCCTCCTCTCTCTCTTTCTTATACTCTCTCTCTCTCTTTCTCCCTTCCCTCTCTCTCTTCTTCCTTTTCTCTCTCCTTCTCTCGCTCTCCTTCCCCTTTCTCGCTCTCCTTCCCTTTTCTCTCCCTCTCTCTTCTTTTTTTTTTTCTTTCCCTTTCTCTCTCTCTCTCTCTCTCTCTCTTCTTCCCTCCCTCTCTGTCTCTGTCTCTTTCCTTCCCTTTCTCTCTCTCTCTCTCTCTCTCTCTCTCTCTCCTCTCGCCTTCCCTTTCTTTCTCTCCATTATAACTGTGTGCATCTACAGTGGGTATAGAAACGTATCACCCCCCCCCCCTTTAAGATAATCACATGCTGTTGCTTTTCAGTCTGAAATCAAGGCATACACTGTGTTTGTTTTTATCCAGTTGAATTTACTAGTGCAACTCATAACATCCAAGTGAAAGATATACTGTACCACCAACATGTCAGGAAAAAAAAAATCAAAAACAGAATCAGTGAGTTGGAAAAAGGATCACCCCCCCTTAAGTCAGTATTTTGTTGGACCACATTTTGCTTTAATTACAGCCTTTAGTCTGTTGGGATATATTTCTACTAACTTTGCACATCTAGATTTTGCAATATTTGCCCACTCTACTTTGCAGAAGTGCTAAAGTTCAGTTACATTTGATGGTGACCATTTATGGACTGCAGGCTTCAAGTTATTTTACAGACTCTTATTGGGGTTTAAGTCTGGGCTATGACCACCTTAATGTCACCTTGAAGATTCTGAGGCCACATGGAAAAATGTGGTATGGTCAGATGAGACTAATTATTGCAAAGTCTAGATGTGCAAAGTTAGTAGAGACATAACCCAACAGAACGAAGGCTGTACTTAAAGCAAAATGTGGTTCAACAAAATACTGACATAAGGGGGGTGATCCTTTTTCCAACTCACTGATTCTGTTTTTTATTTTCTTTTTTTTCTGGCATGTTGGAGTGATATCTTTCTTTTGTTATAAGTTGCACTGAGTAAATACAGCTGGATTAAACAAAAACTGTGTCTGTCTTCATTTCAGGCTGCAAGTCCACAAAATTCTATACCCACTGTATATACACTCAGTGGCCACTTTATTAGGTACACCGTGCTAGTACCGGGTTGGACCCCTTTTTACTTTCAGAACTGCCTTAATTATTCCTGGCATAGATTCAACAAGGTGTTGGAAACATTCCTCAAAGATTTAGTTCCATATTGACATGATGACGTCACACAGTTGCTGCAGATTTGTCAACTGCACATCCATGATGTGAATCTCCCATTTCACCACATCCCAAAGGTGCTCTATTGGATGGAGATCTGGTGACTGTGGAGGTCATTGGAGTACAGTGAACTGCTTGTCCGGTTCAAGAAACCAGATGGAGATGATTTGAGCTTTGTGACATGGTGCGTTATCCTGCTGGAAGTAGCCATCAGAAGATGGGAACACTATAGTCATAAAGGGATGAACATTGTTAGCAACAATACTCAGGTAGGCCGTGGCGTTCAAACGATGCTCAATTGGTACTAAGGGGCCCAAAGTGTGCCAAGAAAATATCCCCCACACCATTATAACACCACCACCAGCTTGAACCATTGATACAATGCAGGATGGATACAGCCTTTCATGTTATTCACGCCAAATTCTGACCCTACCATCTATCTGAATGTCGCAGCTGAAATCAAGACTCATCAGAACAAGAAATGTTTTTCCAATCTTCTTTTGTCCAATTTTGGTGAGCCTGTGCGAATTGTAGCCTCAGATTCCTGTTCTTAGATGAGAGGAGTGGCACCCAGTGCGGTCTTCTGTTTCTGTAGCCCATCTGCTTCAAGGTTCGATGTGTTGTGTGTTCAGAGATGGTATTCTGCATGCCTTGGTTGTAACAAATGCTTACTTTTACTGTTGACTTGCTATCATTGTCGAACCCTTTGGACCCTCTGCCCATTCTCCTCTGACATCAACCAGGCAACAGCTGCCGCTCACTGGATATTTTCCCTTTTTCTGAACATTCTCTGTAAAGCAACAGATAAACGGGGTCCAGGTATGCGAGTGAAATGTATAGGGTAAGGGGATAAGGAAATGGGAAGGAAAGGTGATCAAGCACACCTGAGCAGCAGGGGATTTAATTGTGCCATATATTCACTCAAACGAAAAAGAAAATATTTTTTACTAAAAAGATCACAGTATTTTATTAATACATAGAAATTCACATATAAATCTTAAAAAAAGGAGGTACTAAGAAAATGGTACAAGATATACACATATATTTACGTGATATACAGTCAGGTTTACTGGTGGATCAACGCGTTTCACAGAAACAGCTTCTTCAGGACCGAACAGTAGTATCTCAAAGCAGTTGTGTACAGTATCACATTCTCCGTGGTTTAAAGTCAAACTCAAGGAAGTTATGGCAATACATCATCCATCAAGTGTCATGGCCAAGGCTGTCTTACCATATATCCCGATAACAGCTGAGAAATAAAAAAGGGATGGGCCGCTAATCCAGCCTGTTAATGTCTATGCCAAGTCTATCCAGGATAGCTCATAGGTGACCCCATAGGTAGAAAAAAAGTCCCCTCAAAACAGGGGCAGGCAGTGAGGCAGTAGGGGAAATAGATATCCAATATAGAACAGAGACCTCCTTCCAAACAGGAAACCGATAATAATTTCCATCCACAACTTAGCCAATGGCCACAATCACAGACTGCCTCCTATATGCACCCTAGGGTGTTATCGGGATATATGGTAGTATACGCGGTATACAGCTCTGGCTGTATATTTAGGTTTGTTGTCCTGCTGGAAGGTGAACCTGGCCCCGGTCTCAAGTCTTTGGCAGACTCTTAACAGCTTTTCTTCCAAGATTGCCCTGTATTTGGCTCCATCCATCTTTCTATCAACTCTGACCAGCTTCCCTGTCCCTGCTGATGAAAAGCATCCCCACAACATGATGCTCCCACCACCATGTTTCACGATGAGGATGGTGTGTTCAAGGGGATGTGCCGTGATAGTTTTCTGCCACACATAGCGTTTTGCTTTTAGGCCAAAAAGTTTAACTGTGGTCTCATCTGACCAG
Organism: Pelophylax lessonae; assembly: GCF_965119305.1. NCBI lineage: Eukaryota > Metazoa > Chordata > Amphibia > Anura > Ranidae > Pelophylax > Pelophylax lessonae. The sequence continues at coordinate 513,122,534 of NC_138769.1, forward strand.
AGCACCCTCTTCCACACTTGCTGTGTCCCCCACATGGCCTCTCACAAACTGCAAACGGGACTTCTTATGGCTTTCTTTCAACAATGGCTTTCTTCTTGCCACTCTTCCATAAAGGCCAAATTTATGGAGTGCACGATTAATAATTGTCCTTTGGACAGATTCTCCTACCTGAGTTGTGGGATATTTTTTATAATCTAACCCTGCTTTAAACTTCTCCACAACTTTATCCCTGACCTGTCTGGTGTGTTCCTTGGCCTTCATGATGCTGTTTGTTCACTAAAGCCCCGTACACACGAGTAGAAATTTGGCGGGGGGGAATTTCGTCCCACGACCGATCTGCCGATTTTCGGCTTGTTAGTATGGTGCTTCTGACAACCGACTCTGACTTTTCGGCCGAAAAAATCCTGGTGTGAAGGCTATAAAATGTTTGTCCTCCGTCAAAACATGTCCGATTTTCGTCTCATTAGTACAGATTTCGATGGGGAAAAATCTTATGAGCAACACTAGGCATGCTCAGAGATGAAATAACACAAAGAAAGCAATCCAACACATGACATCACTTCTTAAGTAGAATTCTGTCGTACAGGAAAATTTGTGTGCAGTCTAGAGCACATTCCAACCAACAGACAGCACTCTGGACAAAAGACGGACGACCGGTTGGCGGAAATTCGTTTCCGCGTGTGTACGAGGCTTTAGGTTCTCTAACAAACCTCTGAGTGCTTCACATAAGAGTTGTATTTTAACTGAGATTTAATTAAACACAGGTGGATTCTATTTACTAATTACAGGCGGCCCTTGGGTTACGAACAAGATACAGACTGTAGGTTTGTTCTTAGGTCGAATTTGTTTGTAAGTCGGAACAGGTACATTTTTTAAGTTTAGCTTCAGCCAAAAGAATAATTTTTACGTTTTTTGGATAGCATACAGAAGGGTTAACACCTCTGTACCATTTGTTTTACTGTCTGTACCCTGATCAGCAGATTTCACCTCACTTTCTGTCCTTATGACAACTGGATTTTGAAGAATTTGGGTTGTTGTGGAAACAAGGATTGGTGATAAAACTTCAGTGGAGACACCTTTTTCCCATGCGAACTCTTACAGGAATGAATTTCCTTTCCTAAGGGGAGATTTCTCCTCACTTCCTGTTGTCTTTCTCCGTTTGTAAGTCGGATGTTTGTAACCCGGGGATCGCCTGTAGGTGACTTCTCAAGACAATTGGTTCCACTAGATTTTAGTTAGGGGTATCAGAGTAAAGGGGGCTGAATACAAATGCACGCCACACTTTTCACATATTTATTTGTGAAAAAAACTGAAAACCATTTATCATTTTCCTTCCACTTCACAATTATGTGCCACTATGTGTTGGTCTATCAAATCAAATCCCAATAAAATACATTTACATTTTTGGTTGTAACATGAAAAAATGTGGAAAATTTCAAGGGGAATGAATACTTTTTCAAGGCACTGTACATACATGTCCCAATTACCTGTAGAGGAGGTCTAAAATGAGCCTTCTCTATTAATACTCTATACGTGTAATGCAAGCACTAACTTTTCAGCTACACCTGTGTAACCTAAAAACCATGGTATGCTCAAAAGAACGGAGTAAAAGCATTTACTTGTAATGTCTTATTCAGGTATGCAATAAAGAAGTTTCTCTGTTTTTCTCCCAATTTTAAAGAAAATGTAGAAGTAAATGACACACTACATGTTAACCTAAAATTGTTTTATTTGTTGACTAATGCGGTTTGTTTTTGTGTTTGACAGGGTATTACACATATTGATCACTTTGGTATTGTCTGTCGTGAATGTGTGGAACCGGGAATAAATCAGTATATTTGTTACGTCTTCCAATGTGCCACTGAAGCATTGGTGAGTGGGAATATTGACTTGCTGTGTGGGAGAAAGGCGGGAGATCTGTCAATGTGTAAGATAAATACTAAAACTGGCCGTACATGGCTTAGTTGTTTTCATTCAGCCAGTCGGCTGAACAATAAAATACTGAACCGATTTTCCCATCCATACATTCAAGGTGGAATGGAAACTCTGTGTCTTTGTAATCTGTCACTGGGGCTTCCTCGCTGTCAGAATACACTGATCAGCACTGCAGCCCATTGGCTGCATGTGCTCATTGAATGCTGGTTTTCAAGCAGGACCGTTTTGACAGAAGTTGGCTTCTGTTGAACATATAGTGCTACACACGGAAAGATATTTGGATGGTTTCTCCTAAACTAGCTGAATTTTGATCCATGTATGGCTAGCTTATGTTTACAGTAGCTGCAAAAGCAGTCGTAGCATGAGCTTTTTTGAAGCTCCACAAATGCCTGTCAAAATTGTGGGCATTGCAGCGCCCAGTGTTGCTAAAATTGACCCAAAATGTGTGTGCCAGGCTTTACCACTACCCAAACACTTCAATGGACGTCAATGTAAACGTGCTGCAAACACCACAATTGTCCTTTTGGCGTTTACATAATGTTTGAGATGCATTTAGAAAGTGTTACTAGCGAAAATGGTAATACAAAAATCCATACAACAGAAAACCAACACGGGGCATCTAGCAAGCATTTAACACACCGCAAACGCAGCAAAAATTAATTGAAAATGCACCGTTAACGTGTCTTAATTAGGTGCATTTTTGGGCGCTCAAATTTCTTTGCACATCTAGATGGGCCCTTAGTGCAAAACCATACTCAGGTTTCTGTATGGATCTACTTTATACATTGTCCATGCTTTCTTTTAGAAAGGTATCCCAGGTCATAATACAAAATATACAATATTTAAAATACAGAGGATGTGTATATGGGCCTTTCTGTTTTTGGAGACTTTTAAGTATAATATGTTTTTGTTCACTTTAATTTTTCAATGTGTTATGCTTGCCATGGTAAATCCAGTAATTCCTGCCTCTCCATATTTGCTTGTTTAGCTTTTTTCTGTTCTCCTAGATCACTGTTTTTGTTCTATTAGGTTTAGGTTCCATAAGGGTGAAATGAGCAGTCTGAACTTACTCCTCTCTGAGAATAAAGCTAAGTGTACACTAGTAGATTCGCAAACAAACGTTTTTTTGTATGAAAATGATTACATTTGTCCTCTTGATGAATGCCCGCAATTAGTTTGCTTTTAACATTCACTTTTGGAACGAATAGACTTTACCAAACAAAAACTATATACACTTATAAATGATTTGTTTAAGAAAAATTGACCATCCTGCTCATCGCTACGGACAAAAAGGAACGTCGATTTGACCCTTATAAAAGATACATTCTTAAAACAAAAAATTGTGTTACTACTAGTGAATACTGGGCTTTACAGAACAGCTGGAGGGCTCCCCCATTTGCGTAATCTAATTGTCAGGTACCTGATCCGAGGCCAAGGTGCTGAGAGGGCTTCCCTTGCAGCTAAGTGCAGCACACCCCTTAAAGTGGTACAGGAGGTGTATCGTCCAAAGTAGCATGGGTTGCCAGCAGGATACAGATGAGAAGAGCTGATGAACTTTAGGAGCTTGCTGGGTAGCTGGAAGCACAGCAGGGCAAAGGTCTCCAGAAAGTCTCAAGAAGCCAGGCAACCTAGTGCAGGGGTAAGTCCAGGCAGGGGGTCAAACACACAGAGCAAACTTGAAGGCAAGCTGGGTAGGAGGAACAGGAACACAGGAACAGATTGAGGTCTTCAGGCAGTAGAAGGTAGAGAGGTCAATAGTGGAAGCCGGGGTCATATACAGGAGATCAGCAGAAGCCAAGTCGGGTGGAGAGAGCCAACTGTCAAGCCAGGAGAAGATCAATCAGAGTCAGGAGCAAGCCGTGTCACAACAGGGAATCCAATCGCAGAATACAGGAGGCACGGGAACACTGGGAAGCTGACTATAATCCAGCAATGAGAGCCACCTTTTATAGGCCAGCAAAGGCTCCTCCTGTCACGCATTGCGTATGTGTGTTCACCAATTTCCGTTGTTGCGAATGGCCAGTACGCTATCCTTATGCCAGGGCTTACAGGGATGCGCCGGATGTACCACAAACGTTCATTAGCACTACTGCCAGCTCACTCAGGGCCATTTCCCTGATGCTAATACAGTTTACATGGACTTGTTTAACACTGCACTAGACTTCTATCTACCCAGTGACTGTGACAGGCAGATCTTCTAGCTTTTTTGAACAGGCTCTGAAAATTGCTGTAAGTTTGGATTGTTCATGTGTTAAAGCTTATGTAAAGCCAAAGCGATTTTCTAGTTTTACGGTAGAGAATGGTAAAGCCCACTATCAGGTTTTTAATTTGCAGACTGTGCCTCGTGAAGATCTTTCTTCACTTCCTGTCCCAGAGACACAGCAGGAAGTAATAGAATATCTCTACAAAGCAAGGTGATATCCCTATTTAGGCAGCTGTCACTAGAACACATTTCCCCATTGGAAGAACTACCCCTACCTCTTGTTCCTGGGACTACATAAAATGTTTTTGGTCTCCCATAATTGTTTTTCTAGAGTGACAATGGTCTGCGAATCTCTCCAGCAGGGACACAGAAAGATATAAAAACTTGACAGAAATGCTAAGCCTTCACATTCTATCCAAAAGACATAAAAAGTTTTCGCTTTACCTATGTTTTGAGGCAGGGAGTGCTAGATTGTCTGAGGTTTAGTGTTACTACCCGATGTGTATTGTATTGCACTTCAAAGGAGAGGTAGGGCCAGATCTTTTTTGCCCTAACTCTCCTGTGGGTTTCAGGAGTGCCTTTTAGTGCTGGACTCCTGTTACCCGTATTCAGCCGACAGCGGGCTAAAGTCCACTGTTGGTTGATGTCACCCAGCCGGTCCAGACTCCGAAGGGATCCCGACTTGAATGTAGGGAGAGGCTTCGCCAGCTGCTCCAACCCTCTTCACAGCCCATCGCTCCAGTGCGCTCTAGAGGGGCAGAGCAGAAAGGCAGTCACCAGCTCACTAAAGACCGAGAACTGAGTGACCAGCGGTCTTTGATCGCTCATTTCTCTATGTTGAGGCAGCAGGGGAAAGATGCGGCATCGGAACAATGCGCGTATTAATTATTTTTACATTTTTTTATTTCACACTTCTTTTTTCATAGGTACTTATAGCGCAATGCATAGTTCATACATACAATACATATCTCAATAATGGTGTCATGGCATGGTCATGATAAATCATCGCAATGGCAATGCTGGTCAAAACATCTTTTACAGGTCCTGGTAGCTTTTAGGGCTTAGTCTCTTTAAATTGGAACCGTATCCTTATTCCTCAATAATGATACATATGAAGCAAATGATTTATTTTGACAAAGACATCATGTGTGTTTATGTGTGAGCAGAACACATTGCAATCTTATGTGACAGGAGCAGACACACTTGCTGGCTCTGCTCAGTGAATCTGGCAGATCTTCTTAACCCACTGAACAGAGCTCTACAATTTACATCAAATGATAGTCTGATGCTAAAAAAATTAAAGATACATTATGGGGCATATTTATAAAGTAGTAAATGTGACTTTCGCCAAGTATTCGTTGGTAGTGAATTAATTACTGCCATTTAAAAGACCTGCTCCAAGAAGACTTCACTGCAGTAAATGTTTGTTAAATTTCAGATTCATTGCTTTATTTACCCCCAAGTGTTTTACCTGACCTAATATTCTAAACAGTCTTGTGCTCCATACACCTCTGCCACACTGCTTAGCCATAATGGTAAAAAACTATTTGGTTCTGGTTTAATAGGGAAAATTTTCTGTACTTGCTCACTTTAAAAGGAATAAGTCCATTGATAACAGGCCAAATCTTCTATAATGACATATTGCTACATATTGTTGAACAAATCCTGTCTCAACTATGATCAGTTTATGACTTTTTATTCCCAATTATATGTCACATTATTGGGAGTCAAGGAAACAAATTTATGATGTCCAAAAAAGGGTAGTGCGAAAGGAAATTAAAATACACTGCTCAAAAATATTAAAAGAACAATCATTCAAAGTATAGCATCAAGTCAATTAAACTCCTGGGAGTTTTTCACTAGTTTTGCATTTGGCTAGGGCCAGTATCACTACTGGTAGAATGAGGCGATACCTGGACCCTATAGAGGTTGCACAGGCAGTCCAACTCCTCCAGGATGGCACATCAATATGTGCCATTGCCAGGTTTGGTGCGTCTCCCAGCACAGTCTCAAGAGCATGGAGGAGATTCCAGGAGACAGGCAGTTACTCTAGGAGAGCTGGACAGGGCCTTAGAAGGTCCTTAACCCATCAGCAGGACCTGTATCTGCTCCTTTGTGCAAGAAGGAACAGGATGAGCATGACCAGAGCCCTACAAAATGACCACCAGCAGGCCACTGGTGTGAATGTCTCTCACCAAACAATCAGAAACAGACTTCATAAGGGTGGCCTGAAGGTCCAACGTCCTCTAGTGGGCCCTGTGCTCACTGCCCGACCCCGTGGAGCTTGATTGGCATTTTGCCATTGAACACCAGTTTGGCAGGTCCACCACTGGCGCCCTGTGCTTTTCACAGATGAGAGCAGGTTCACCCTGAGCACATGTGGTAGACGTGAAAGGGTCTGGACTACTGTAAGAATGGACAAAAACATAGACACACTCCTAAACCTTGTGGACAGCTTTTTCAGAAGAGTTTAAGCTGTTATAGTTGCAAGGGGTGGGCCAACTCCATATTGAAACCTACGGACTAAAACTAGGATGCCCTTAAAGTTTATGTGCATGTAAAGGCAGGCGTCCCAATACTTTTGGTAATATAGTGTAGATGCTGTACAAGATATTAATTGATGTGGGAATGATTCTTTCTGAAACAAATTGCCTTTCATTGTGTAAATCCCTTGTGTGTCCTAGGACATTATGTCACATAGTAGAAATGTATCATGCTGCTCATCTGTGTCACTCGGGTTCAGTTCAGACTTCTAAGCTGCCATGATTAAAGGATTTTCTGTACAAGTGAATGTGGGAGCGATGTCTTTTTCAGCTACTGTCGAATAAAATAATATTTTACCAAATCAAAGGGTTTAGCAGAATATAAATTATTTTCCATACAAGCTTTATTATGACTTCACATTTTACAGAATGCAATCTACCAAGAATTCTGCATATGATGGAAAGTCTGACATAATCCAACCTATATACAATAACCTTATAAAGTTTCAAACACATAGAATAGACATCACCAACTATTTATACAGTCATGTCTGATAATGCACCACTTTACCCAGAAAATTGTTGCAATTAAAAATATTTAGGCATTCTCATGTTTATTTCTTTTGGAGAAACTAAAAGACAAATCTGACACATTCCAAGCAAAACTCCAAAAATGGACTGCACAATATTATTGGCACCTTCCCAAAATCGTAAGAAATAGTTGCACATAAGCACGTGTCAAAAAATACCCAGATATGATTTAAGACAAAGCGCTGGAGAGTACTGAACTGGCCAGCAATGATTCCAGATCTACTTTCAAAAGATTTTTATTTGTAATATAATGGAACAGATACAAAACAAGCATTATGAACCATGCACTAGAAGCAAATATTTGACAAATTGAAACATACTAAACAGAATACATACAACTCTCGAAAACTTCAACGTGTAAGAAAGCAAGTGGTCTTCACATGTTCCACAATGCGAAAGGCGCAGAGAAAAAGTTATGCGCCGTGAAATGGAGATCCGGAGAGGCCCGCCCAATCCCAAGGAGACCCCTACTGGGGGCCAAGACTGTCCCCTCAGGAGAGATAGGGCAACCCCGGCTCCCCCATAACTCAGCTCTGGCAAACCAAGTTGAGGTATTAATGATTTACCCATATAAATGAGAGCCGTAAGGTTATAAATTTAGATCAAAATGCTATTGAGTAATATGCAACCCCCACGAGTCGAGAAGGCTTCCAATACCGTGAAGGTAGGGAGCAACTAGCGTCTCAAAAACTTCACAACAAGCATAGTATGCTTAAGAGAAAATTGTGTGGAGAAGAGACAAAAGGTGGGAAAGGAATAGAAAGGAGAGTTAAAGAGGCTATTAAAAGAGAGAACAGAGGAAGGATAAGACCATGATAAAGAGGGTGCGCTACTAGCACAGAGGAATGAGGTCTTAGAGAGAGAAAGATGATGCCAGATCTAAATACCATAGAGCACCTGTGGTGAGATCTCAGGACAGCAGTTGGGAAAAGGAACCCTTCCAATTTGAGAGACCTGGAGCAGTTGGCGAAAGAAGAGCAGTCCAAAATTCCAGTAGAGAGATGTAAGAAACTCATTGATGGTTACAGGAAGCAGTTGATTTCAGTTATTATTTCCAAGGGTTAAATTGAGGGTGCCAATAATTGTGTCCAGTTCATTTTTGGAGTTTTCTGTGAAATGTGTCAGATTTGGCTTTTTGTTTCCCTGCGTTTTTGTTTTATACCAATATAAGCAAAAGAAATAACCATGAGAATGCCTAATCATTTGTAATTGCAACAATTGTCTGATAGAAATGCAGGGGTGCCAATATTTTTGGCAATGACTGTAGGTGAGCAGTAGGAAGTCTTTTTACACAGAAAAGTACCCCGCAAGTATAAGACTATGTGCCTCAAGGAATAAGAAAATTTGGCTCATGTGCCTACCGACTATTCAGCTCCCATATATGTTGCCCTAGGACAGTGATGGCGAACCTTGGCACCCCAGATGTTCTGGCACTACATTTCCCATGATGCTCATGCACTTTGCAGTGTAGTTGAGCATCATGGGAAATGTAATTCCAAAACATCTGGGGTGCTAAGGTTCGGCATCACTGCCCTAGTACTTAATGGGACAGAATATAAATATTGAAAAGGCAACTCTAACCAAACAGCCAAAAACGAATATAAAATACCAATTCAGGAAATTGTATCTGCCAAATTATCAAAGGTCAATGCATTTATCACCCATCCACCCTTGTACTATACGATCACATAGTGATAGACCATTGTCACCAAAAAAAAAGAAAGTAAAAGTAATTTTAGTTTTTAGAGTTGTCTCATGGAGGTAAGGGAAAATCTGCATGTGGGGATACATGTTTCAGGAACAACATCTCCAAAAGAGAAATTCCCCTCGCATTTGGACATTTTCCCGTGACTTCTTTCTGTGTCTCCAGGACAGGAAGACGTGGGAACTTTCCCCAGTGGAACAGACGGCAAAAAACAAACAGGGATTTTAGCCCTTTTGTATACTCTTCTAACCTAAAAAATGTTTGGGCTGTACAAATAATTAAATAGATTTATTTTCCTGCATTCTATTCATTGTGTGTCTTTGGCTTCCCATCAGGTGGATGAAATCATGCTGACATTGAAGCAGGCTTTCAGCACTGCTGCTGCACTCCAAAATGCCAAGACCCAAATCAAGCTGTGTGAGGCCTGTCCTATGCATGCTCTGCACAAACTGTGTGAGCGAATCGAAGGTACTAGTTTGAGTTCACATTTCTCCACTATTGTAACCGAAAGGAAAATCTTTCATTTATTTTCAGTTTTAAAGTGATTGCAATGCTTTCACATTTAGAAGTAACGCAGAGATTTACAAATTCTGGTGATCTGGTCAGTAACACACCCCCTGTATTAGAGTTCCCCCATTCTGGACGAAGGAGCACAGGAGGGGGCCCCTTTGGACAGCAGCATTGTTAGTCTAGGGCAGCTTTTTTCAACCAGGGTGCCACCAGAGGTCGCCAGGGGTGCCGTGGCTGTCATGTGAGACAGAGCTCTCTGATCCCCAGCCGAACTGTAAATTGGCACGGGTGAGCTCTGTCAGGCTGATTTCATGTAGGAAAGTGAAAGCATGAGAGCGCTGACTTGCCAGTGTATGCTCTGCTCTCTACCTCCCCCTACAGTGCAGTACTCGGCAGTTAGAAGAAAGGTACAGTACTGCTGATTTTTTTAAAATGTGTGTGTGATTATTTTTATTTATTTATTTTATGTAAATTTTTTTATTTTCCAAGAAATTACAAGGTAATATAAGCAAACAGAAAATAAAATAAAATTACAAAGAAGAAGCTATAACAAGCAATCTGATGGTAAAAGTCCTAATATATGTTTATTTTAACGTTTCAGAAGGTTCTTGCTTTGTGCACTGGTATGCAGTGATTTTGGAACAGGAAGGGGCTACCTCTAAACAGTTCCCACAAAGTTGGGAGCATGAAATTGTCCAAAATGTCTTGGTGTGCTGACGCCTTAAGAGTTCCCTTCACTGGAACTAAGGGGCCAAGCCCAACCCCTGAAAAACAACCCCACACCATAATCCCCCCTCCACCAAATGATTTGGACCAGTGCACAAAGCAAGGCCCATAACGACATGGATGAGCGAGTTTGTGGTGGAGGAATTTGACTAGTCCTGACCTAATCCCGATAGAACACCTTTGGGATGAATTAGAGCTAGACCTTCTCGTCCACATCAGTGGCTGACCTCACAAATGCACTTCTGGAAGATTGGTCAAACATTCCCATAGACACACTCCTAAACCTTGTGGACAGCCTTACCAGAAGAGATGAAGCCGTTATAGCTGCAAAGGTTAGGCCAATTCAATATTGAACCCTACGGACTAAGACTGGGATGCCATTAAAGTTCATGTGCATGTAAAGGCAAGCGTCCCAATACTTTTGACAATATAGTGTAGATTGAATGTCTGCAGAGCAGGTGTAATATGAGCTCAGATTGCAATAAATTGCAGACAAGTTCTCTACTTTCCAAAACCTGCTGTTTATATCCACTTTACACAAAAAGAAGATCTTAACAGTTTCTTTAATGATGGTCATTTTAGAATGCACAAACATACTGATGAATGTTTTGATGGTTTTAACACCTAAAATAGATGTGAATAGAGCAATCAAGCAGAATTGAACTGTGGCAGGGGCAGTCATCATTGACCATAATGCTAGAATGCACAGTATACCTGTGCATTATGACATGCTTATCCATCCCTGGGTATGCTTACCACCAGTGATGTGAGGTCCAAGCACCCCTCTGTTCGCTGTATTGCATATGCACTGCGGTCATTATGCAGAGTGAAAAACCTTGCTAGTAGGAAAGTAAAATACTTTTTGGCAGAGGAGACTTCTAAGGTTCCTTCTACCAAAAGACTCTACTAGCTGGCATATTTTTAGTTGACAGTGAAGGATCATTTGTTTTTACCTATAATATAAGACATTATTATGATCTGAACAACCTACATAATTATTCAATTGTAGTAAAAATTGTACAGTTGAACATAGGCAAACATACAGATGTAAATAGGGCTTTATTGTCTTCTGAACAGTCTCGTGTACACAGAGTAATAAAAACGCCACTTTCTCTTTTGTTCATTGACAGACACAGCTCCTGATCTTCTTAACCTTTGGGTTATACTGCCCCCTACAGGAGTAGGACACTAGGCAGAAAAAAAGTCTGACTACGCCTGTGGGCAGTCCCAAGGGGTATACTCCCTCTCTCTGCTATAGGTACTCTGGTTTTTTCTGCCTAGTCAGGAGTAAGGACCTAGTTCCTTGCTGGGATCTCTTGTCCTGGCAATTTTTTTTTTAGATTTTTTTTCTCCTATTTTTTTTCCTGTGAGATCTACAATCAACTGCTGGACTGGGCGACGGGCTAGATAATCTACATCCCATGGTCACCTCAGTCTGGCCAACGCACGCGCGCAGACTTCCGCTCCATGCTAGGTCGGCTGCGACATAGCCCCACCGAACAGGGGCTGGCCTGCGAGGTAAATGCCTTGCGAGGTTGCTCGCGACCAGATCTCGGCCCGAGTCGCACTGTTCCTCCTGGCCGACAGCCCCCTATTTAGTTAGTGAGGGGTTCTGCCTGGAGTGGTGCCAGCCTGGTTCCTAGTATGGTGAGTAGCTGTCCCCCCTTTCCCCCTGGAGGGTTTTGGGGTGGACGTGGGCCCCTCCATGGGATGGTCGGTCCCCCAGGTTCCCCTCCTTCCTGTCAGGCTCCCCCCTTTATATGTCCCCCCATCCTACTCCCCCTCCACTTATGCTGGGGCTGTGTGGGTTGTCTGGTCCACCTCCTGGGGTGGGGGCAGGGCGCTATGCTGGCAAAGGGGACAGGGGGAGGTGCGCCATCGGCGACCGGACGATCGGCTGTGCGGGAGGTGGGCTGTATATGGTGGGGGCTCCTGCTTGGGCCTGCCCTTGAGACCTAGGGATCACTCCTGGGTCCCTGTGAGCCTCGTGGTGCCGTCATTTTGTTGTAGCCTTGTGCTGCAATGCACAGTGGCCATGTTTGTGTAGTCCGGCAGCCATTTTGCGGTGGTCTGCCATAGAAAACAGACGTTGGCCCTCCTTCTCGGCTCATAAGAAGTTTTTTTGTTCCTCAGGGTTGACTGACAAAGGATCGAACCCCCTTGGGGCCTACTCTGGAGGATCCAAGCGAACTTGGTCTGGCAAGTCAAGAGCGGGCTTCTTCAGACCCACGGACAAGGCCCCTTCAGATGGAAGGTGCGCCTTCACCGGTATATGGGGTGGGGGGGACGTCTTATGGTCATTCGTTCTTACCTTCCGGTAAGATTCTTTCTTCCAATGTGCGACTGTCCTCGGTCCACTTACAGGCTCTTTTTGGGGCGGTGCAAGACCTTTTACTTCAAAGAGCGACTGTCCCAGTTCCGACTTCCGGTTCCGACTTCTGAACTTTTTTAGGGGTTTTTACTCAAACCTGTCTACAGTCCCCAGGCCAGGGCCCTGGTCTATTAAACATTGACTGAATGGGCCAGGATTTTGCAGCAATGTGCAGCCTCTGATTAACTGTCCCAGGTGTATGTGGAACTGGTGGACTAGTTTGTTCAGGGGCTTAAATACATGTGTTACGCGTTGCTTGATGCTGCCCAGTTACTCTCCATACTCTCTGTTATGGTTGTCGTGCTTTGATGAGCCTTTTGGCTTACAGTAAGTGCTGGTTAGCTGACCAGATCTCAAAGAAGGCCCTGGTGGATTTGCCATTCCAGGGCTCGAATGTCTTTTTGGGTTGGACGACCTCATCAAAAATATCACAGGCGACAACAGTTCCTTATTCCCTCAGTCTAAGACAGGGAAATAGCCTTTTGGTTCTCCAGAAACCTCCTTTTGAGAGTGCTTGGGATATTTGCCTTTTGACTCTCTCTCAGAAGGTGGCCTTCCTGGTTGCCACTATGTCCGCTTGTCCAGTGTTGTCATGAAAGCTTCCCTCTCTTGTGGTTCACTAGGTCACGGTGGTTCTTTATCCATCTCCCTCTTTTCTTCCAAAGGTGGTGTCGGCTTTTCATCTGAATGAGGACATTCCTTCCCTTTGACCTGAGCTGTCGCTGCCTAAGGAGGTGGCATTGCACTCCTTGGATACAGTCTGGGCAATTCAGGTGTATTTACTGTATCTCCTACAGCCTCCTTCCAGAGAGCCAACTCTTTTTTGTCCTCACAGTTGGTCCAAGGAAGGGCATGGTGACCTCTTCTGCTACTATTTCCCATTTGATTTAGCAGTCTATTATTCAGGCTTATGCCTTTAAGGGGCAAATGCCCTCCTTCCCTGTGACGGACAATTCTACTAGGACAATTAGTGCCTCCTGGGCTTTCCCACATCAGGTGTCAGGTTTGCAAGGCGTCACCTGGTTATCTGTGCACACTTTAACAAGGTTCTATCAAGTTTAATTTTTTGGCATCTTTGGATGCTTGTTTTGGCCGCAATGTTAGGCCGCAGGCTTCTGCTTGAGGTTTTTAGGGGCCCATTCCAGGCGGTTCTGGGGTTGGCGTGTTTTGCCTAGTTGCTTCTTTTGCTGGTTTTGTCCACCTCTCGTTTATGACACTGCTTTGGGACATCCCTTATGAATGTCAAGAGAAGAGCAGCTGTGTCCATCAATGAATGCAAGAGAAAGTAGGATTTTTGTCCTCCATGTAAAATCCCTTTCTCTGAGTTCATTGACGGGCACAGCACCCACCCCTCTGTTGGAGTTTATATTCTGACACTGCTTTATTATGTTCTGGTGACCTATGCAGTAAGCAGGGGTTTTATGCAGGAGAGGACTGCCTATAGGAGGCGGTGAGTTTTTTTTTTCTGCCTAGTGTCCCACTACTAGTAGGTGGCGCTATAAAACCCAATCTGTTATGAATATCAAGAGAAGAATAGCTGTGTCCATCAATGAACTCAAAAGAAAGAGATTTTACCACGAGTACAAAAATCCCATTTTCCTCTTTGTTTAGACTAATTTACATGCTTACAAATGTGTATACAAGTTTATGGAAAAGTGCATAAAGCACTTGTTCTTCGATGCAGTTTTTTGGATTCTGTGTTGGGAATATGAAAGCAGCTCATGTTTACGCACCTTCTGAATGGCTTCACTGAAAACAATTTAGCTGTATTCAGATCTGTAATTAGAAATGCTTGTATATGCATTTTGTTTTTACAGCCATGGTATTGAGGCTTTATTTATGTGGAAATTGGCAATCTATTTTTCTTTACTAACTGAAAATGTTCCCTTTTGATCATTTAGGACAGTATCCTCCAAGAGCCAAACTGGTAATACAGAGACAACTGTCTTTGCTGTCAGACAATGAACAAGCTGACATTTTTGAACGTGTCCAGGTATTTCTATTTTTTTTTTTTTCCCAAACACCTGTTTATGACTAAAGTATGAATAGTTTAAATACTGATTGCAACTCTTGGACCATGCAATGGTTAAAATCTAAGCATTAATGAGCACCTCTAGGCTTTACGATTGCTTATTAACACATGCAAAGATTTTCCAACTTCTCAAAAAATTCCATAGTGACTTGCAAGATCACTTCTGAAAAAATCACAAAGAGAAGAAATGCTAATAATACGTCTAACAAAGTTTTTGCAGCTGGTGAGGAATCCTTTACAATTTTGCCCCTTTTTCTGAATAATGCTGCAATAAAGTTAGTATCTTAGAGTAGAGATTGATCTTTTGGAGGTCTTACAAGTTACCTAGTATTAATTTTTTTTTACCAGGAATTGTATGGTGCAAACAATAGGCTACTAATTGAATTGGTTAATCTTTAATTTCTCTAGTTTAAAATTAATTCATAACCTTTGTTATTTAGTCCAAAAAAATGTTAGCCCTGCAGACTGTGTTTAATATTGGCCAGTGAAGTGAATTGTTTTGAAATGTTTACACGCTTTGTTATGTATGTAGAAAATACGCATGAGCATGTTTGGCGTATAACCATGTTTCTGTTGTCATCCGTTTCAGAAAATGAAAGCTACAAGCGACCAGGAAGAGAATGAACTTGTCATACTTCATCTTAGACAGTTATGTGAGACCAAGCAGAAAACCCATGTTCATATTGGAGAGATGCAGTCGGTAAATCATGTACTGTATTCAGGATGAATAATGCAGCTCTTATTTATATGATCTTGTTGAAGTTCATGGTATTGATGCTGGCTATTAGGATATGCTAAGCCATAAGTATTAGATGGAACTTAGACAGCAGTTTGCCATACTGAGAGGTATACTGTATAGGGAAAGACTGATGGGATACTAGACTATTATCTGGAATCCTTTTATTGTATCAAAGTGTTAAATATCATGATTTCCAATTTAACACTACTCTGAAGGTTGTGGAAAGTATATACACAAACTTACTGTATATCTTCTAACATTGCAAATATTTTTGGGTAGTCTGTTTTTTTGGACCTAAAGGGGGCAGCTCTTAAGGCCGAATGTTGAAAGACATTTGCTGGTTCAAAAAAAAAAAAAAAACGTCCAGTTTTAGCCAATGGCGAAGAGAGCTGATCTGAGTGTTCTAGCAGGGAGTCATTCCCCTGTCAGTAGGGGAGATCACTTTACGAACTTCGCATAGAAGCTGACCGTTTTTTTTTTTTCCGTTCAACCCGCTGGGCTGAATGGAAAAAAATGAATAGCGGGTACTAGGTTTTATCAAGTTTTTAGGCAAGGTTTTCCTGAATAATATGTGCCAGGCTTAAGTTCAGACAGCTTTTATGTGCAGTTTCTTAAGGGACATTAGACTCAGGGGACGTAAAACCCTGTATGAAAGTAAACAATTCTATGCATGGTAGTTGTCTGGTCTCCATTTTGCCAAATAGGTTGCAGCAGATAACTCTTAATTTCAATTAAATTCTCAAATATGTTGCAGCAGATAACAAGGTCCTGGTTAGTCTATATAAAAGTTAATGTTAAAAAAATTGCTTAAATGGTGTTTACTGTATAAAATGTTGGGCTTTAAAATTAGTGATATCTTTGTATCTGTAATGAGAAGAAGGCACCTTATTGCTAGAGGTCTCACAGCTAGAAACATATTAAACAGTCTATAGACAACCTAAGGCGGAACTACGCTGCTTATTTGCAACACAAACCAAAATGCTCATTTAATTCAATTTTCATATTCAAAGCAAACTCACCCACCCATCTATGTCTAAGTGCTTTATTTTTCTGGGTAATCACTTTAATAAAAACCTCCCCTAGCATTTCTGGGCATGGCCATCTTGATAAAGGGCAGATAATGTATGTAGCATTTACTTCTTGAAATCCATCTGCCCTTAGTTGAGGCATTCAGGCAGAAGGGTGTGCCTAGCTGAGAAAACTCCTTCTGAAGACTCTTAGGATATATTACATAATTTGCCTGAGCATGAAAACTTGAAGAAATGTAGAATAAAATTGAAAGTAAATCTAATATATCTATTTATTAATGCTATTAGCATAAGGAATAAAATCAGTAAATGTTCATTAAGAGAATGAAGTTCTGCTTTAACCACTTTCTGCAAAATCACCTACCTGTATGTCATTTTGCTGAAGTTGTTGTACTGGGGTGATGCCTGCAGCTACAGGACCATTTTTTAGAGCTGACGTTTGGCTTTCTAGTAATAACAACCAATGCGGTTAAGCAGCCGCTCGGCTGTTATTATAGGGCTTGCTTCTGCTGCTCTACCCAGGTCTTCTGTCTCACCGGGAGACTTGAGCCACCAGCCGGCTTGCCGGAGTCCCGAACAAAGCTGGATTGAGCTTTGATTGGGTCTCCAATGTAAAAACCTGGAAGCGACTTCATGACGTCACTTCCGGTTTACTTGGCAGCCAACGGCGCTGATTTAGAAAAAAATTACAGTATTCAAAAACGCGTTCTTGGTGTTTTCAATACATTTAAGTGCAGTGGAATGGTTCAGGGTTTTGTAGACCCCCGATCACTCCATAAAGTGTACCTGGCACTGCCTATTACTGTCACAAGACATGCTTACAATCTTTGTGACAGTAATAAAACGAATCAGAAAAAAATGTTTTAAAGAGACCGTGTAAAAAAAAAAAAATGAATAAGAAAAAAAAGGTGTTGCAGCGATTGTTAGAGCGAGAGCAATAATTCTTGCGCAAGACCTCCTCTGTAACTCTAAACAGGTAACTGTCGAGTCCCTGTTCACATTTGTGCGATGCGGGAACGCTGCAAATATGCAACGTGATCCCGCATCGCATCCGCACCCCTGGCAGTTCACACTGCCATATGCGATACGCAGGGGGTGTCAATTAATAGTTAACGACACCCCCAGTTGCGTTCGCACAGAGTTCGCACAGTTGAGTTCGCACAGAATCGGATCGCACTAGTGTGAACCACTATGTGATCCGATTCTGCTGCGGATATAAAAAAGGGTCAGGTGCGTGTTTAGTGTGGATGCGGTGTGAATTCAGCCATACAAAGTGTATGGCTGAAATTTGCACCGCACATGAGATCGCATGTAATTTAGGAGCAGTGCGCTCCGTATTACATGCAATCTCTGTGAACCGGGGCTAAAACATTTTAAATGCAGCAGATGTGCCATTTGGTGTTTCCAGCTAACATATTTTAGTCTGCTATGAGCTTGATTCGCACATCAAGAGCAGCAATGACTAATACATTATACCCTAGTGACCAGCTCTGATCTTTACTGACATATTAGTAATGTTTCATTCTGACACAGATTTTATTTAAATGAAAAATAGATTTCTACATGCTCTGGAACATAGCAGTGATAAGTGGATTTTTGGTTTCTGATGTGGCAAATGATATGCCTTCATGATACTGTGGATGTGTCTGATTTATATGCTAAATGTTTCCCATTTCTGGGTTGACTCGCTAATAAATTAGCCTGAGATTGTGCCTATGGCTGCATAGCCTGGCTGTTATCACACTTCACTAGAGCTAAGCTCCAGATCAGTGAGGAAGAAGGGTCAGTACGGGCTCTGAGTTTGTGTATGTTATAAGATGCATTAAATGGTTTTAACTTGTTCGCTGTTAGATCACATCAAATTAGTTTCTTGGTCTTGCTCCTGGCGCAGATAAGGAAACTATCTGCATCTATGTACCTTGGAGGGGAAACTTATAATCGTAAATGAAAGATATTCAGCAATCTGAAGCTCTATGTAAATGTTCAGAATACAGAAATAGAAGCAATTGGAAGCAATGGCCTACTATCTGTTTTCATTGACATTTACTTGTCATTGCCTAAAAAAGTTGCCATAGAAAGTATGTGAGTTTAACTAGTATTCTGCCTCTTCAGATATTATTTCAGAAGCTGCATTTTAGTTACACCAGCCTTCTCAGCAAACTTGGTGCACTGTTTGCCTAAATATGGGTTAAATGTGGGTTACTGCAAGATATGTTTGGTCACTGCACAGCAGGGGTGTCCATTCTTTTGACCTTCTTGGGCCTCATTGGAAGATGATGAATAGTCTTGGGCCACACATTAGAGATGGGGGACTCAAGTCACATGACTTGACTTGATTCAGACTTAAGTCACCAGTTTGAGGACTTGAGACTTGCTTGACTAAAATTAATAAAAGACTCAACTTGACTTTGACTTGGTATTCATGACTTGAGACTTGACTTTGATTTGGTATTCATGACTTGAGACTTGACTTTGACTTGGTATTCATGATTTGAGACTTGACTTTGACTTGAGACATATGACTCGATATGACTTTTTTAAGTTATTAAATATTTGCATTTTCTCAAGATGTGTTAAAGCAAAATTAGTGTGCCTGTTATGTTTCTGACACCACAGTCACTTAAAACACCTCAGTGTGTTCTGATTTTTAGGATACTGGCTGTTTAACAGTGGAAATACTTAACATGTTTTTAGTGACTGTGGTGTTGAAACATGACCGGACAAAGGATTTTGAGCATTCAAAGTGTTTCTTTAACCACTTTACCACCGGAGGATTTTGCTGTCTTCCGTCCAGGCCACTTTTTGCGATTCGGCGCTGTGCGACTTCAACTGACAATTGCGCGGTCGTGCGACGCCGTACCCAAACGAAATTTACGTCCTTTTCTTTTGGTGGTATTTGATCACCTGTGCGATTTTTACTTTACTTATGAAATACTTACCTAAGAGCGAAGCCCCAGCAGTGCCGACCGCTTACCTGTCCATGGACGACATGATCTGTCGCCCTTCTTCCAGGTTTGCGGCATCCGTCCATCTGATTGGCTGGAGCCACGATGACGTAATTCCTGGGCTTGCGCGCGGGAGCCGACGGTAACGGCACGGGGCTCTGAAGGAACGGCACGAGCGGCCATTCCTTCAGAGCGCATGCGCCAGTGATGTCACTGGCTGCATGCAAAGTAAATATCTCCTAAACGGTACATGTTTAGGAGATATTTACAGTACCTATAGGTAAGCCTTAATATAGGCTTACCTATAAGTACAAGTTGTAGAGGAGAGTTTACTTCCTCTTTAAGTTCCTAATGTTTTTTAATTAGTTTAATTTGTGGCTTTGGCAAATAATAGGGGTTTAAAGGTAAGATTAGGTGAAGGTAAGGGGGAGAGTTAGGGTTATGGTTTGAGATGAAGCCTAAATCCAGATGAGTTGTTTTTATTGTATCTTTATTTTAAGGCTCCGTTCACATGTGAGCGTATGGATCGCGGGCAGAACCGCCGCGGTTCCGCCCGCGATCCGGAGATTTATTGCAAATCGCGGGACGCCTATCGTTGCCCGTTGATTTGCAATAGCCCCCCAAACGCCGAGCGATGTTGCCGCGATTTCCGCCTGCCGAATCGCGGCAACATCGCGCAAACAAAATCGCGGGACGCAATACGCTCCAAAGAAGTACAAGAGCTTCTTTGGAGCGTATTGCGTCCCGCGATTTTGTTTGCGCGATGTTGCCGCGATTCGGCAGGCGGAAATCGCGGCAACATCGCTAGGCGTTTGGGGGGCTATTGCAAATCAACGGGCAACGCTAGGCGTCCCGCGATTTGCAATAATCTCCGGATCGCGGGCGGAACCGCAGCGGTTCTGCCCGCGATCCAAACGCTGACATGTGAATGCAGCCTCAAGGTATTTTACAAACAGATGTACATATCTGGACATACAACAACCTCAATCTTAATTTATAGAAAATTACAATGCATGCTGTTTGAGGGATCAAAATTACTCCTACTAGCTACTAGCCATGCCTTAAGAGTTACTCGCCAACAGTTGCCCACCAAACCCCTACCCTGCCCTGCCCTGCCCCTAAACACGCCCTTGTAAATTATCTCATTAAATTACACTGTTATATTTTTTATGCAGAATTAAGTTACAAAAATAAAAACAACAACTTTATCAGTGCCGCCTCATCAGTGCCACCTCAGTGCAGCCTCATCAGTGCCCATCAATACAGCCTCATCAGTGCCCATCAATGCAGCCTCATCAATGCCCATCAGCGCAGCCTCATCCATGTCCATTAATGCAGCCTATCAGTGCCTATCAGCGTAGCTTATCAGTGCCCATCAACGCATCCCTACTAGTGCTCATCAGCGCAGCCTCATCAGTGCCCATCAATGCAGCTTCATGGGAGCCGATTCTCCTCCCAGCGATCTGCCAGGGGAAGGGAGGGGAGAGGAAAAGGAGAGCCAACAGGATCACACAGAGAGGGAACTCCACTGTAAAACAAAGTCCCACCTCCTGGACCATCTCCTGTGATAGACGTCACACTACTTCTGTTTCCCGGCATTGGACCAGTGTGCTGATTATCATAGGAACCGGTCCAGGAGGTGAGACTTTGACAGCGGAGTCCCCCTCTCTTTGTGATACAGCCGACTCCTCTTTCACTCCTCTCCCTTCCCGTGGTCAGTCGCAGGGAGGAGAATCGGCTTTAATTTAACCATACAACATTCTTTCCAATATAGGCATATAGGAACCATTGTGAGGTTTTAAATGCCTTCTGTGTCCCGGTTGAGGAGATATAATCTCACTTCCCGTTGTCTGAAGCTTGTAGCCAAACCTGCCTGTTGAGGGAAATCTTCAGAATGGGGACTCAGACAGCAATAAAATCCTGACAGAGGTTTTTAACCTTTCCCACTGTACTGGAAATTGTTGCGTCATGTGTCCCCTGCTAAGGAGGTTTCCCTTAAATTTTTTGGGGTCTTATATTACTATTCTAAAAAAAAAAAAAAAAAAAAGTTTTACCTAGAGTTGGGCTTTAAATGTTAGGATTAAGTTTTGTTCAGGCATTGTTTTTTAGAACTTCATTTTAATGATTAGGATAGGGGATAGTTTTCAGGTGTTATTGTGTAGCTTAAACATTAAAGTGGTTCTAAAGACATACGTTTTTAACCTAATGCATTTCTGAAATAAGATAAGAAAAACCTTCAATGATCAGTTCCCCCCAGCCCCCCCTTAAATACTAACCTGGCTCCTCTTTCAATCCAGCACTCTGCCTGTCTGTAGCAGTGCTGCTTGCTCTTCCTCTTCACACAGCACACAGAGGCAGCTTCTGGTGCTGTCAATCAAATCCTGTAAGGAGTGAGTGGGGGTGTAGCCAAGCTGTGCTGTGTATGTCTATGGATAAACAGAGCCCGGGAGTGCTCCCAGAGCACACAGCTTGCTATGGGGGGCACTCAGAAGAGGAGGAGCGGAAATTGCCAGCAGGGGACCCCAGAAGAGGAGGTAAGGGGCCGCTCTGTGCAATACCATTGCTGGGAGCAGGAAGATATAGCGCTTATTATTTTAAGAAAAAAAATTGGAACTTTATAACCACTTTTAGGATTAATTTTAGTGGGTTGGTAAAGTATTAATGTGGTATTAATCCCAAAAACAAAAATGTAATAAATGTAAGAATCTGCAGGTGTGTGGTGTAGTGAGCTACAATAAAATGCAGACAGGCGCGGACAGGATCGCATGTCACTATACAAAGCAACACACTGCATTGCTGTACAGTTACATGAATGAAGTGTCCCTTTTGTGCTATTCAAATAAAGTTTCTAAGAAAAACAAAAAAGAAAAGCTGTGTAATGCACTGAAGCACGCACCGCACTTTCCTCTACTTCCGATTCATGGCAGCTGAAACTGGGAGTTGTGGGACACTAATCTGCTGCGGTTTAATGTGTGCCACCTGTCCATTGCTGTGTGAACAGGGTCCTTATTCTCAGCTCCAAAAAGCCCCATGACTTTATAAAATGAATTAACCAAATTTGTTTTAAAATGAATCAAGTTTCCATTGAGGGCAGATATTTTGGTGAACTGAAGTTTTTTATGTATATTATGGTTTTTATTAAGAAAGTGGAAATTACTGAGGGAGAGGGTGCATGTAATGTGTACACAATGATTTGATCTACTGTATATGAAAAGCAATACAAATAATACAGTACTAGAAATAATTATGGGGGGTAATCATGAGCATGTACAAAACATCTGAATCGTATGTATCGAATTGTATATGTACAGTTGTGAAATGTACATAAATATGGTGCACCGAATGCTGACTTCCAGTGAAGTGCTGATCCTTTGTACTAACAATTCAGAAGAATCAATCTAAGTACATACACTTAAACAGCCAATAAAAATGTTCCAAAATGTATATTGCCTGGCAAAGCAATAACTGTTCTTTCTTTTGATATAGTGTCATTTTAGAAGGGTCATTGATAAAGGATAACAATCATGATGATGATTATTGTATTATAGAACACTAATACTGATTACAACAGCAGAATGGCAATATGTTGGTCCTCTTACTGCTATGTAGAATAATACAATTACTGCTAAGAAAAAAATAATCCTATCTTATTGGAGTGACATAATATCAACATGCAGGTGTCTTTACAGTGTGATAATGTGTGTCATTTTTGTAATATTCCAGTTATCACAACTGAGATAAAAGTTTTTTATTTTGAATGCCTAATCTCTTCAATGATTGTTTTCAGAGTGCATCGAACAGCTCCCTCCAGGAGAACACTGCCCCCAGTGGCCGCTTCAAGCTGGATATTCTAAAGAATAAAGCCAAGAAATCTCTGACCAGCTCTCTGGAAAATATTTTCTCAAGGGTATGGACCATAAATAAAAAAAATATTATAAATTATGTCATATTCAGACCTGTAGCTACTGTTAAAACACAGCTAAACCCAAAAACAAGAAATTTAATGTATTGCAGCTTACCAGTCCGTAGATGCCATGGTGGATGCATTCTTTTTTGGAGGCTTTTTTTTTCCTTTTTCCCCTGGTTATCCTACAAACAACACACTTCCTGTCCTTTTTGTAGCTACACTCCCTTCTCCACTGTATCAGGAGCCATTGTTGTCACCCAGGCTGGACCTTAAAGTGGAACTCCCCTAAGAGGGGAAGTTCCGCTTTAAGGACTCTTCCCCCGCTCCTCTTCCACAATTGCCACTTTTGAGGAGCGGGGGGGAGGGGGCAGGTACCTGATTTTCACAGGTACCTGCTGTTCAGTTTCCGAGCTCGGAAACAGAAGTTCTCCTCCCTCCCTCCCTGCAGTCTTCTGGGACACTGACAGGTCCCAAAAGACTGCATCAACCAATCCAGAATGCGACTCGTGCATGCGCAGTGGGCACCAAGCTGTGAAGCCACAAGCTGTCACAGCTGGGTGCCTATAGTGAAGTGGCGGAGCCGCTGAGGGAGGACGGAGGATGAAGATGGCTGGGGTGAGCTCACCGCTGGACCGTGGGACAGGCGAGTGCCTGTTTTTTAAAAGTCCGCAGCTACACTTTTTGTAGCTACTGACTTTTATTTTTTTTATAGGTGGCTGGAGCTCCTCTTTAAACTTTAATTCCATTTTTGCAGTCAAATGTGAAAACCCCCAACTATATTTTGGTATGTGTTGCCTTTTAAACAGCATACCTATAAAAACCCTTTTTACTCTTTTATTTGTTTCTTTTGACGAGGGTTATTCATAGGATTTATTTGTCAGCCTCCATTGCTTTAAAAAATGGCAATGTGGACATAAGGCACAGATGGGCTTCCGGAGGGGCAAGACTAAGAGACCGTGCAATCGATATACATTATATAAACAAAAAGTGCAGCGCTAATGACAGTAAAAAATGAACTGTTGATGACACATGATTATCAAAGTGATCATAATCAATAAAATTAATAAATAATGAAATGTATAAAAATGTCCATTAAAATAGTCAGGTCCAGGAGAAAAGAAGGGGGGGGGGGGAATTAGATGACACGTTGATCCCAGATACACCACAAACAGATAGTAAGAGAGGGTGACTGGAAACCCGGGAAGAAAACTTCACACCAAATGTGAAAAGGTAATCACCTTACCAGATCTAATGGACCACTAAATTATAGGTGGTCAAACCAGGCATAACCTCTAGCCAAGAGAAATTATCATCCAATGCGTCAAATGGATCATAAGGTGGTGGATAATCAGGCAAGTAAACAAACTTCCATTCATAAACACTAAGGGAGGTGATCAATCCTCACATTTGTAGATCATAGAAGAGAGAATGATGCTCCCATAGTGTATTAAAAGATATACCATTTATTTAAAACAGATCGATTGCACTTACAGCAAACTCGGCATATGCAGGCATACAAAGATGATGTTACTGCGGCGTTACTGCAGCGTTCCTGCAGGCTTCACTTCACTAACCCGAATTCTGAGAGGAATATCAGCAAGCCTCCAAAAAGAGCCGAGAGATGTCGTCACCACTGTCGACCACGCCCTACATGTTTCGTCATACGTGACGTCCTTGGGGGGTTGGTGTAGGTGGCACAGCATCATGGACACTGCCTTAGATGGTGCACAGAGGCCATCTTAACTCCTGGCAAAGTGCCCATAACGCAGTAATTAAGGAAATCGAAGCAGGAACATTCATAGAGCCCTAAAGATAAGCCATCTAGTGGACATTTAAAGATGGCAGACATAAAAAACAATGGAAAAAGTATCATAGGCACACATAATGGCATGTGAAAAAGCCAGACTTGTTAAAAGATTACAAAATGAGTAATATTAAAAAACCTCAAGAAATTATAATTAAAGACCTACAGGAATGCCGCAACTTACAAAAATACATAATCATTAACTGCAATAACATCACAATAAAGAATTGGAAAAAAAACAAAAACAGAATTAAAATAAAAAAATAAAATATAAAAAATTCGGCATTGTTAATAAAACAATTAATGTCCCACATTAAGGCCAAACAGGACATCGGATCTCTAATCAAAAATCAAGCGAGTTTCAAGTCGAGAGATGGCCCTAACCAAATTAGTGCCCCTCCAACTACGCGTGACCTTATCTATGACTAAAAAGGAAAGCCCTACTAGAATCCTATCATGATGTCTATCATAGTGCCTAGACAGGTTATGCCCACTAAAGTCTTGTTTATTATTACCTACATGTTCCGGCAAGCGCACATGTAACTCCCGCTTAGTTCTTCCAATATACTGTTTAGAACAGGGGCATTGAATCATATATACCACGTATCTAGAACTACAAGTGATTCAGTTATCAATCTCATACGTTCTATGCGTGTGTGTTGATTGAAATGTGGTAAATCTCCTCTCTTTAAATGAGTTAACTGAACAAATATTACATTTCCTACATGGGAAAAAGCCAGTTAAAGGCTGAAAAAAATATAGTTTTAGGAGGGTCAATGACATTGTGTGCAACTTTATGTCTCAAAGCTGGAGCTCCTCTAAAGATCACCGTAGGACGCTCTGGTAACACTGGGCCTAGCACCCTGTAATTTTTTAAAAAGTTCCAATGTTTTCTAAGTATCTTTTTGATAGAAAAAATGTCAGAGTACCTAGTAAACAGAAACCAAATTTACTCCTATCAGGGTCGAAATTCGAGTCACTACATAACAAAGTTTGTCTATCCAGATCAGCACCCTGTATAATGGTATGATTAATATCAGATTCCAAGTAGCCTTTTTCCAGAAATCTGGCTTTTGGGGTATTAGCCTGTGAGTAGAAGTCATCTATACTCGTACAATTGCGCCTAATCCTCTGAAACTGGCCCTGCACTGCATCCAACCAGATTTTATGATGACAGCTAGACCAAGGAATATGGGCATTGCCGTCAGTATCTTTAAAATATGTAGATGTAATTAACCGCTCCCCCTGTACCTTGATATTTAAATCTAGAAAGTCCAATGCAGAATTACTCATCTCATATTGTAAAGCTATACCCTTAGTATTTTGATTCAAGTCATCAAAAAACCTACTCAGGGAATCCGAATCCCCCTCCCATATCACTAAAACATCATCTATATACCTTCTCCAGAGTCGTAGCTGTTCATGGGGTCAAGTCCAGATAGTATCTAACTCCCAATGTACCATGAACAAATTGGCAAGACTGGGGGCAAACTTGGCCCCCATAGCTACTCCCCGATTCTGCAAATAAAAATTATTCCCGAACCAGAAATAGTTGTGACTAGTGGCCAAATTGAGTAAAGTAATCAGGAAGCCCTTCTGAAATGATGGGAGTGACCCGTCTTTATTCAGAAAGTACTGGACTGCTTCAAGACCATGCTGATGTGAAATAATGGTATACAAAGAGGCCACATCTGCCGTGGCTAAAAGTATCCATCCTTCCAATCAAAATCCTGTAGTAGGGTAATCACCTGAGTGGTGTCCCTAATGTATGCAGGGGTTCTAACTACCAAAGGTTGAAGAAATTCATTCACATACTTTGCCTCTTTGGATGCGGCTCCCCTAGTGGCTCAACTCTCTGTTTCGGCGTGTCTTTTGGCTCTAATGCTGGTCTGTGGCCCAGATTTCTAAAGAAGGCCTTGACTGATCTTCCCTTTCAAGGAGATCACCTGTTTAGTGTTACCCTGCATGACATCATTAAAAGTCTCACAGGGGGGAAGGGTACCTTTCGTACGCAGGCTACTAAGGGCAAGGACCCTTGTCATAGATGTGGGCCCTCCTTCTCTGCTCATAAGAAGTTGTTTCGTCCCTCAGTCGACTGACAAGGGATCAAAGCCTTTCAGAGGATCCAAGCAAACTTGGTCTAGCAAGTCAAGAGCGGGCTTCTCCAGACCCATGGACAGGGCCCCTTCAGCATCAAGGTGTGCCCTCACCCATATCTTGGGTGGGGGGACGCCTTCGCTGGTTCCCCAACCCGTGGACTTCCTTGGTACAAGACAAGTAGGTCCACAAAGTCATACAGTCTGGCTACAAGAACGAGTTTCGTTCTTACCCTCCGGAAAGGTTCTTTCCTTCCAACGGGCGACTGTCCCAGGTCCTCTTACAGGCTCTCTTTGGGGTGGTGCAAGACCTTTTACTTCAAGGGGTGATTGTCCCGGTTCCGACTTCAGAACGTTTTCAGGGGTTTTGCTCAAACCTGTTTACAGTCCCTAGGAAAGAAGGCAAGGTGCGTCCAATTTAACGACCTCAAGGCGCTGAACTACTTTGTGCGGGTGCAGAATGGAGTCCATTCGCATGATGGTGGCTTTCCTGCATCAGGGGGATTTTCTTGCCTCCATTGACATCAAGGATGCTTACCTTCACATTCAAATATGTGTCTGTCACCAATGCTTCCTCCTCTTTGCCATGGGAGAGGAGCATTATTAGTTTGTCGGGTCTCCCTTTGGTCGCGTCTGCCTTTGGTCTTGTCTCTGCTCCCTTGATCTTCACACGAGTTTTTTCCCCTGGTGCTAGCATTGTTACGTCAGCGGGGGATCGCAGTCCTGGGCTTCTTGGATGACCCTCTTCTGAGAGCAGAGTCTCCTACTGAGCTGGTAGAAAACCTGGAGATTACCATACGGACCCTGAAGGAGTTGGGCTGGATTCTGAGCTTTGGTTCCTTCCATGAAGCTAGACTTTCTGGGTCTGACTCTGGACTTAGCCTTAGTCAGAGTACTCCTTCCTCTGGACAAACTCCAAAAAATGCAGGCTGTGATTCGCCTCCTGCTGTCCAGCAGATGGGTTATCCCTCTGGACTTGCATGCTGGTGCTGGGCCTGATGGTGTCAAGCTTCGAGGCGGTCCTGTTTGCACAGTTCCATACGAGGTCCCTGCAAGGGAGATTCTGATCAAATGGGACAAGAATCGACAGTCTATGGACAACCAAATCCAGCTGAGCCAGGGTCCAAAAGGGTCCCTGATCTGGTGGTTTTGTTCTCCGGTGCTCCGGCAGGGCAAATCCTTCCTCCCATTATATTGGACGGTGGTCACCACGAATGCCAGCCTGTCTTGGTGGGGAGGCGTTCTCAAAAGAAATTCTGCTCATGGGGTCTAGATCCTGGAAGAATCCAGACTACCCATCAATGTCCTGGACCTCCGAGTGGTCAGACTTTGCCTGGAACATTGGACGGATTGTCTCCAAGGATGTCCAGTGCGAATTCAATCAGACAGTGCCACGACCTTGGCTTATGTCAATCACCAAGGGGGCACAAGAAGTCTCCTGGCGGCTCTGGAGGTAGCCGGTATTCTAAGGTGGCCAGGACATTTCATTCCAGCCCTTTCCCCCGTACACATTCCCGGAGAGGAAAACTGGCAGGCGAATTACCTCAGTCAACAGGCGTTGGACATGGGGAATGGTCTCTTCATCCCAAGGTGTTTCATCAGTTGCATCTCCGGTGGGGCACCCCCGAGGTGGATCTGTTGGTGTCTCGGCTCAACACAAAGGTGCAGAGGTTCTTCTGGCGGATGCCACAGACCCACTGATGGCCCGGTGGGGTCGGTATCGTCTGATTTACGCCTTCCCTCCTCTCAAGCTTCTGCCAAGACTTCTACGCAGGATCAAGGCAGAAGAGATTCCGGTCATGTTAGTGGCCCTGGACTGGCCTCGCCGGGCCTGGTATGCCGATCTGGTGAGGCTGCTCGCTGACGTTCCTTGGAAGTTTACTCTCAGGGAGGATCTTCTGTCCCAAGGGCCAATCTTCCATCCTGCTTTACAGTCGCTGGCATTGACATCTTGGTGTTGAAGGATAGGGGTTTGTCTGAATTGGTGATTCCAATGCTGTTAAAAACTAGGAAATCTACTTCTAGGAAGATCTACCATCGTACGTGGAAGACATACATTGCGTGGTGTCTCGGATCTTGACCTTTCTTCAACTGGGGGTTGAACAGAAATTGGCCTTGAGTACCATCAAGGGCCAGGTGTTGGCTTTGGCTGTCTTCTTCCAACGACCTTTGGCCACATACTCTCTGGTGTATACCTTTCTTCAGGGTGTTCCAAATTTGGTTCCTCCAGTGCGGTCTCCGTTGCTGTCTTGGGACCTCAATTTGGTGCTTTTGGTCCTCCAGAAGCCTCCCTTTGAGAATCTTCGGGAGATTCCCTTGCTTACCCTGTTTCAGAAGGTGGCTTGGTGACTATCACCTCTGCGCGCAGGGTGTCGGAACTGGCGGCGTTATCCTTTCGTTCACCTTACTTGGTGAGTCACAGAGATAAGGTGGTTCTTCGCCCCTGTCCGTCATTCCTTGGATGCCTTGTATGGGGCTCGGGCAATTAGGGTGTACCTGGCAGCTACGGAGTCTTTTAGGAAGTCAGACTCACTATTTTTGCTTACGAATGGGTCTTTGAAAGGGTTGTCCGCTTCCTCTATGGATGGATGCCAATTCAGGCCTATTCCGTCAGGGGTCAGGTTCCTCCTTTCCCTATCAAGGGGCACTCTATTTTGGCGCTCAGTGCCTCCTGGGCCTTCCATCATTATGCGTCTGTGATGCAGGTTTGCAAGGCGGCCACCTTGAACATTCACAAAGTTCTATAAAGAGGATTCATTGGCATCTGTGGATGCTTCTTTTGGCTGCAAGGTTTTGCAGGCTGCTGTTTAGAGGACTGGGTCCTCTTTGAAGGTGTATGTTTTTTTCAGGTGGGCTCCAATTGTTTTGGTTGAGCTCCTGTGTCCTGGTTGGCTACTGTTTAGCCTTGGGAATTTTTTGCTGTTCCCACCCCTCATGTTTAACATTGCTTTGGGATGTCCCAATGTTTAAGAAGATCAGGAGCTGTGTCCATCAATGAACAAAAGAGAAATGGGATTTTTGACTTACCTGACACAGCACCCACTCCTCTGTGGAGTTGTATTTTCTTCTGACACTGCTTGTAACAAAACAGAGTACCTATAGCAGAGAGGGGAAGTATACCCCCTGGGACTTCCCGTAGGCGTAGACAGACTTTTTTTCTGCCTAGGGGCAGTATAACCCAATGGTTAAGAAGATCAGGAGCTGTGGGGACTTCCCGTAGGCGTAGACAGACTTTTTTTCTGCCTAGGGGCAGTATAACCCAATGGTTAAGAAGATCAGGAGCTGTGTTCTTCAATGAACATCAAAGAAATGGATTTTACGGTAAGTCAAAAATCCAATTTTTTTCCATTTTGGACAGAGTAGGGTTATAACACTTGTCAGTTTTTTTTTCCCCCCCCATCTGTGTCCCATAGTGGAGAATTCCCTCACTTCCTGTCCCTTAGGCAAAAAAGCAAGAGGTAATCCCCCAAAGTGAGGGAAAATCCCTGGTAGTCAGGAGAACTAGTGTAGAAGAAAAAGAGAAAAAAGGCACCTCTGATTTTTTTTTCTCTTTTTCTTCTATATATGTTTGGGAAGCCACTTCTATTCCCCCCCTCCCCTTTGAAGGCCAGCCCTGAATAGTGGACTTGTTCATCTGTTTGCTTTCCTCTTTGAGAACCAAGCCACATGAACTTTGAATTGATATAGATGATTAGATCATTAATTTTAGCTGCCACTATGGCACCATGTGCACTAGCGCCAAACTATCCATTTTTTTATTCATTTTTTTTTTTTTAGGAGAACTAGTGTACCCATTGGAAGATTTCCCCTCTATTACTGTTCTGGTGCCAACCTACAATGTGGGATTTTCTTTTACTTTTACTTTCGATGATAATGGTAAACAAGATAAATCTCCCTAACGGGGACACAAACAGCAATAGAAACTGACTTGTGTTCTAATCCGTCTCCACTCTATCAAAACTATAACCAAACAAAAAAAAAAGTTTTGCCTTTATACTTTAAACAAATGTCAAACCAGAGCAAGATCATAATATTGTGGGTCATATGGAGACAGTAGAGAAGTTACTTTTTGACCAGTTAAATCTACATGTTTTCCAGTTTACAGTATACAATCTACTGTTTTGTGTAAACTTTTCAATCATTTGTACAAAGCAACATTTCATATAGGCTGAATCTATAATACCCCACTTACAAAACATATTGGTTTTTCTAAAAAGAAAGCCCAGAACTACCTGTATAATATTTGGCAAATTGTCTATAAATGACTTAGGATTTTTTTAAAAAAAAGGAGAATATGTGACATTCTTTAACTTCCACTGCTGGTGACTCCTGCATGTGCTTTAAAGTGGTTGTAAACCTCAGACATGAAATATGAACAAAGCATATCCTTCTATAGTGTGTACTTTTCTCAATTAGGAGCACTAAGTCTAATTCTTTCTGCTGCTTCATTTCTCTGCCTTTTAGCATGAATCACTTCTGACAATTTTTTTCTGACACCAAGAGCGAAATGGTGACAGGAGAGGGATCTCACAGCTGATTGACAGCCTTAGCTCTGTTGCTGTGTGAAGAGGGGTGGGGGGGTGTCTCTTACATCCAATCAGCTCTCAGAGCTCCACTCACTGAACTCTGCAGAGTGTATTTCAGCTCTCCGTCCCCTTTATTCTCACAGTTCAGACAAGCTTTATACCTTCTAGGCTTTGAACTGTTGTGGAGAAGAGAAGCCTGCAGATAAACAGGTACAACTTATGTAGAAGGATTTGTTTAATCTCTGTGTATCACCCGAGGTCAAGTCCCTTTGAATGCTGGAATTTTTAGGACGTTTGAAACGTCCGTTCGGTCGCGTTTGTCGCGTTTGCGTTTAGAACCGTTCCTAGAGGTCAAAAAAATTATTCCCCTTTAAAATGGAAAAACGCGAACGCTAAACGCGGGTCATCGCGTTCGGGTCGCGTTTTTGCGTTTGAAACGCCGGGAAACACACGTTCGAACGCAAATAATTGCGTTCTAAAAAAAAGTCCCTGAACGCAACTGCCTGCAAATTACTGTAAATGACCTGGTGTACATGGACAGATAAGATAACATGGAGCTGCGTTCAGGGGCTTCTGAAAAAAATCGCCCAACTGCTCTTAAACGGCCATTTCCAGCGTCCCGTGTACATGGAGCCTTAGACTGATGGTCCCATTTCGCCTAGTAGATATGGGAGGTGTGTGTCCACTGAGTCATTCAATAGTAGTAAAATTGTTGACCGAACAGCGGCAACATCTAGAAAGATGTAAGAACAGTAAAAGTACAGTATCCTGACAGTCTGCTGCTCCGTCTATCAGAGTACAGTAGCCGCAGTGGTAGATTTATCCATCCGTGCTGTTTTGCGTTAATGGAGGAATCTGTAACCTGTGGGCTACCCAAAAGAAATCTATGGGTGAATGGCTAGCTTTTAGCAGCTGAGACCAATAAATTCTGATTTCTGTTTGGCTGCTGAAGTTCACATCACACTCTATTTCTTGGTTGCATGCTATTAAACTACATTTTGTTTATATGTCTGATAGCGAGATTTCATAGTTTAGCTGTCACAAAACCCATAATTTATTCATCTATTTTTTCAAAATGGCCGTGTGTAATACTTAAATGACTCTGTCTCTAAAAAGGATGTTTTCAATAAAATGTTATAGAATAAAAGAGAACCGCGCATCCAAAACTAAAATACAGCAGCTAGCATCAATCAACAGGTGATAACAAGAATGGTATATAAAATGCAGCACTGATATATATCTGTAGGTACAGTCAAGGTGAAGTCCATATATTCAAAATGTTGAAAATGGAATATAGATAAGACCACACCTTCAACCCCTTGGTGTATAATGACAAACGACACTCGGTGAGCAAGGGTATCTCCAAGCCTCTTACCAGAGTGGATGGATCACTGCTCTCACAATGATTAAAAGCGCCTTTAAATCCCAAAGAGGACCACACTGAGGGACACTGGGCTCTATATCCTGAAGGTGAACTGAATTGTAGAGTGTTCCGATCCTTGATATAGATAACTCGAGTGTATCCAATAGGGTTTTGGAGTACCATAATATAAAGAGAACCTTATGGTGCAGTACTTTTAAAATAGAGTAATTTATTCAAAGGTAATGCACTCACCACATTATGGTAAAAAAGCAGCTCAATGCCCACAATACACATATGAAGCCGGGATCGCCGCCAGGGACCTGATAGAGGAAGATCATGGCCGCTCTGTGCAATATCACTGCACAGAGCAGGTGAGTATAACATGTTTGTTATTTTTAAATGAAAAAAAAAAAAAAAGTGAAGAGATAAGTTTTTTGGATCTTACATTGGAAGATTGTAATCGTTTCTGCCACCATCCCGACAAAATTGTTTGTAGTTTTTTGGTGCCTCAAGTCAAATATGGGATTTTATGGGCAGGAGTACAGGAACTGTACTCCTGCCCATAAAATCCCATATTTGACTTGAGGCACCAAAAAACTACAAAAAAAAAAAGTGCATGTGTCCAAAGAGTCTTCATACATACAGAGTCAGCAGCTGACAACTATGGAAAATGTGATGTTAACTGCAGATCATTTAGGTGTTTACCATACAGTATCTAGAACGTTTATTCCAAAATTAACAAGTGTATGTTCAACTTAAGACCCCCAGGCAAGTTTGACAAAGCAAATGATTACCTATAATATCTGTATGTATTTTTATCACTCTTATAATCTGCAGGAATTCTTGCCCTTAGTGATTGTGCTCTACCTTTTGCATCATTACTTTGAAGCCATCATATTTCATATATCTGGCACTAAATGTCAGTACCAATCTGGATAATTGTCGCTGTGAGCTCTAGTGGTGCCACTGCAATTAAATGTAATTGATTCTGCCACATTCTACGTAACGCCATAGATCAAAGTACTCAGTCTGCCCATAGTGCCTTGTTTATAATGTCAGCTGAAGCCTTACCTGTAACCCTTCCTTATAAGCTCCATACCTTTTGAAAAAGGATACAAAGCAAGGTCACTTGACCGGATTTTAAAAGATGATTTCACATCACTTTAACAATGTATCTTTGGAAGCGTGTTCCGGGGGTTTCTGGGTGATGTTATTATTCTGATGACTTCACTTCTGCTTTAAAAGCTGTCTGCATAATTTGAATCTTTCCTGTTTTTCTCAGCTTTTTCTAGTTGCTCACTCATCATTCTAAAATTATACAGTAATTTGTTTTTGTACCATGTCTAGTGTGGGTATGTTTGCAAGTTATTTTTTACAGAATTATATGTGTGCAAAGCTTTGCACTAT
Organism: Pelophylax lessonae; assembly: GCF_965119305.1. NCBI lineage: Eukaryota > Metazoa > Chordata > Amphibia > Anura > Ranidae > Pelophylax > Pelophylax lessonae. The sequence continues at coordinate 513,156,905 of NC_138769.1, forward strand.
CTGTGATATAGAATCAGGGTCTGTCAGTACAGACATAAATAAAGAAATTCAGTCTTTTGTTTGATTTTGCAAGTTTAAACATATTGCAAGAGTATAGCAAAGTAGCGTAAATACAGAGGACAGCGGCAGAAGTTGAGCACACAAAATTGCAGCATATCTAACTATCGAGTAATCATAAGAAATGTTTAAACAATTGAGTTTCTGTATTATTATTATTCTGTGATAACAAAGTAGAGTTTTTTTTTTGATAGGGTGGTCCCTGTATAAGGATAAAAAAAAGTATCTCTAAATAATAAAAGAAAAAGAAAGGCATATCTAAAGCCTAAAACCAGCTATACATGAATTGAAATTTGAAAATTGAATTTTGATCCATGCATGGGCAGGCTGGTTTACAGAAGTCAGTCTACTGATTTACTGTACAACTAGCCTGTTGAAAAATGTCCGTATGATCAGCCCTGCCGGCTTTATCTGACCCCACACTCCAAGGTTTAACTGTTTGTTAAGTCTTGTGTTACAGGAATAAGCTGTTATATTGCATTATTCCTCACTCGCTTTTGCTGCTCTGGGTTGTGGGTGAAACCTTGCCATCCTCATGTATAGTCTTGCATTGCATGTGATGATGTCATAGTGCAACTACCAGCCGAAGAAGAAGCTTTGTTGACCATTTGCACAATATGATGGAAGCCTGGGTAAGTATTACAGCGTATTCATCTACCCCTACGGAGCATTTAATCCTTGTGGTGCAGGAGGCTCTTAATCCAAACGGTATTTTTTTTTTTTTATTGTGGAGTTAAAATCCCAACTAGGGTGATTTTAATTTTAATATTTCAGGTGGGTTATTATTTGTGAACCTCTGACCTTCAGTAGCTTTCAGTAAGCTTTTGCGATAAATTATTATAGCTGTTTTATACTTACCCACAAATGCAGTAGGAGCTATACCTTTGACTTCCTGCTACATCAGAGAGGATTCTATGACGGATGCCAGTGTACCCCCAAACTAAGTGCCTTGTCATTGACAAAGCCAGGTCTGTGTTGATGCTGTGCCCGTAGTTGGCCTTGAACACAATCGACTACAAATGTCTGAAGAGAGCCTTTAGGTTGTAGACCGACATTAATCAGAAAATTTTACCTGAATATTTCCAAAACCTGACAGAATGCCAAAGGTCTACAAAGCTATATTTTGCTGTAAATTGAGGATTCTTTGATGAATCAGAATTTTAACCACTTTACCACCGGAGGATTTTGCTGTCTTACGTCCAGGCCACTTTTTGTTATTCGGCACTGTGCAACTTTAACTGACAATTGCGCGGTCATTCATCCCCGTACCCAAACAAAATTTACGTCCTTTTTTTCCCACAAACAGAGCTTTCTTTCGGTGGTATTTGATCACCTCTGCGCTTTTCATTTTTTGCGATATTAATAAAAAAATGCGACAATTTTGAAAAAATAACAATATTTTTCTACTTTGACAGTTAAAAAATATCCAATATATTCAATTTTTGTCATATATTTAGGCCAAAATGTATTTAGCTACATGTCTTTGACAAAAAAATTCTCAATGAGCGTATTTTTAACCGGAAGATTTTGCCCCCTTCCTGACCAGACCATATTTTGCGATTCGGCACTGTGTTATTTTAACGGACAATTGCGCGGTCGTGCGATGCTGTACCCAAATTAAATTTATGTCCTTTTTTTCCCCACAAATAGAGCTTTCTTTTGGTGATATTTTATCACCTGTGCGATTTTTACTTTTTGCGCTATATACAAAAAAAGAGCGACAATTTTGAAAAAATAAAATTTTTCACATTTTTTTTATATGAAATCAAAATGTTTTAACTTTTTTTGCCAATTTGTTTTCTGCTACATATTTTTGGTAAAAAAAAATCACAATAAGCGTATTTTGATTGGTTTGCGCAAAAGTTATTGCAGCTACTAACTAAAGGAAATTTCTGTCATTTTTATTGTTTTTGTTTTTTTAACTAGTAATGGCGGCGATCTGCGGGTTTTTTTTTTGCGGGACTGTGACATTGCGGCGGACAGAACGGGCCCTTGACTGACATTTTTGACACCTTTGGGGGTACCAGTGACATTACTACAGTAATCAGATAAACTAGGAGTCTCTGCCTTGAGACTGGGCAGTCTACAATTACGATTAGTAGCAGTCTACATTTATTTTCGGAGTTCAGCTAATCTTCTTTGGATTTGCGCAATATATGGAGCGCAGGACAAGGTCCTGCTAGCACTCAGCCTTCAATGGGGATGATCCCAGGGCTTGGGAGCAGCATACACCATACCTCTGCCATAGTTGAGACATTAGTGTCATTGTTAGTTTTCCTACTTTTTGCATAGTACAGGTTTTCTATAACACTACACAGCAGAAAAACCTCCAGAACTTGTGACCTTAGTTTAGTGACAACCTGTGAAGACACGGTTTTGTTTTGCAAATCGTTGGTATGCAGTACGGGAGTGTCAGTTTAACTTACTATTTTTAAATGCATTTCAAAATATCCTGTCTTTCCTCCGAACTGTGAACTGATAATGTAGAAAATGTAGAAGCTGATAATGAAGAGTATGTTCATTAGGGGACAAACTATATATTTTTTTGTTGTGTTGATTACACCATCATTTTTAAACCTCATTAAAAAAAAAAAAGATTGTTAGCTTCTGAAATGTTCTGAAATGTTCATTTCTTTTTTGTTTCTTTTGTAAGGGACGGTTCACATGAGGGAGGGGTGTTTTAGCTTTGTTTTTAAATGCATTTTAGGTGTGTTACCATTAAACTCTCTGTATTGTGCATTTTTATGGAAGTGCATCAAAGATGCAGTAAGCATGTTTTTTAAGGCCTCATGCACACTGCTGCTGTTAAACTCATGTTTTTATGAGTTTTGGCGTTTTTATTCTTTTTTAACAGCCCTTAAAATCCCCTCTATGTTTTCCTTTGTGTCCATTAACACATGGACATTTTTAGCAGTTTATTAGTAAGGGAGTTTATGGACTGTTGTCTGCACGCCCTAAAATCGCATTTAAGAGCAGTTTTTCTGACCACAAAAAACGTACATAAACGCTATGCATGTATAGCACTTCAACGTTTATTTCAGTAGCCAGAATAAATTCTAATTCTGCCTATTAAATTACACTCCCAAACTCTGTTAAACACTGATACACCTTTAAAATGCAGCTTAGGTGAGTTTATAATACTGATTTTCAGGATAAACAGTGTTTACAAGAAACCAGTGTGCATGAGGCCTTAATGCACTGCATATAAATCACACAGGTGTGAACAGTGCCTAATGTAGTGTGCAATGTAGCAATGTGTACAAAATACTTTGCTGCAGCTGGAAAAAATGTTACGACATAAAATTGCTCATGTGAACATTTTCTACACATAAACAGCATTTAAAGGGATTCAATCTTCTGCATTTCTAGTGTACACACAATTGAAAAGTGAAGTTTGGAAGGGTTGTTGTTATGGCAAACACTCCATGTAGTTTTTACAGTTCCGTAACACAGTGTTTCTTTATGTGGGGATGCGATCTACTGTTTACTTGCTTGTGATGAACAGTATATTGTGACAGAACCCCTGGGGACCTCTCGCTGTCTTAACATATACCCCTTTTAATGTTTTGAAATGGAAAAAAAAAATGTCTACGGTCAGATGGTCCAATTAATGTTGACTTGTGTTTACAGGGTGCAAATCGAGTGAGAGGACGACTGGGCAGCATGGATAGCTTTGAACGAAACAGTTTTGCATCTGACAAGGTACATTTTCTATAGCATATACAGTATATAAACATATTACTAAATAATACTGTGGCAGGAATGGTTCATTCTGATGTTTTGTGTGTTTCCATTAGATTGTAAGCTCTTCTGAGCAGGGCCCTCTAAATCCTCTTGTATTTTATTGTATTGTATATGTACTGTCTCCCTCTAATATTGTAAAGCACTGTGTAAATTGCTGGCGCTATAGAAATCCTTAATAATAATAATAATAATAATAATACAGGAGAAAGTTCTTCTGGACATATACAGTATTTTATTAGGGACCAGTGATAATAACAATATGGCCTTTTGTCATAGCTTGGTTACACGTTCTTTTCTTCACCTTGCCTCCAGTTGTGTACATCGCTGTACTTCCTGTTTCATGTAACCAGTGTTTTACCGAGAAATACGGAATATGCCTTTAATGCCTGCTTCACCCTGAAGTGATAGACACAACAGACGTATGGTTTTGTGTTTCTTGTGTGGCTGACTTACCAGCTTCTATTATAATAATAGACTGTTTTCCAGGATATTATACTGACAGCACAGGAAACTTGTGTCCAGGAAGCCGGCAAGAGAGAAAAAAAGTCAGCAAGGCATTATTGTTCATTACAAAAACAGGCGTGCTCGCCCCTTAGATAAGAGTCTGTGTTCTCCTTGGTACTATGCTAGATCAGAAGCCTGAGATTGCTTTGTGCTTTCTATTTTCTAATCTCACAAACTACCTTACCGTCAGCGATTTGTATTTTGGATTTCAAGAGCGGGCATTAAGGACTGTAGGATACTTCTAAATGAGCTGTATTCATCACAAGTTGGAAAGATTTCTTATATTTTGTGTCACCACAGGACGGCTCTCCTGGGGATTCTCCTCCGGCCACCCCACCATCTTCTCCTGTGTCATCGGCCTGGCAGGCATTTCCAGAGGAAGACCCAGACTCCCCCCAGTTTCGCAGAAGGGCTCACACTTTTAGCCATCCACCATCGAGTGCCAAGCGGAGGATAACCTTTCCTGATGTAAAGTCACCAAACAGCAGATCCCCCCTTCAAAGGCAGCACTCACTAGCCTGTGATGGGGCACAAAGCAGGTCAGTTAACATACAATGGCATCTATAAAATAAGACTACTACTAAACACAATGAATGCCTTTTACTATATATATATATATATATGTATATATATATATATATATATATATACATTTGGAGTTGCATTCATTCTTTCTTAAGTCACATTTACTTCGGTTTAATATTTTGACCGATCCCCTCGTGTGTGAAGAATTCCATTTTCCTTAATAATGCATGGTAGATGCATGTTTTAGGATAGTTTTTAGCACTCATCCATTTTGTTGCTAAGGTAACATAACAGCTGTATGCAGTATATACAGTATGTGTATAAAAATCCCATTGTGTTATGTAGAGCTTTCCTGATCCACCACTGTATTTGAATTTTTTTTCCTTTATAAAATTCTAAAGATAAAACAAGATATTTCACATCCATCCTGTGTTGTGGAGGCAGATGTACAAATTGTATCATTAGCATTACATATCACACAAATGTTTGTGATTCAGAACCTGCTGCAGAATTCTGTTTAACACAATAACATTTTAAACATAACTTGTTTATAGGGCCAGCAAAGATAAAAGATTATTTTAACTCTAAAGCGGGCCATACATGCATCAGAATTCAGCTATTCAGCAGCAATCTGTCAATTGACTTGTGTACAACCAGCCTGTCAAGTTTTTCCTGAACGATCAGTGCCACCAGCTGAAGCCCGCTTTAGTGTATATGATAACATTGGTTTGTAAGTGTGTAAGAGTTGGGCAGATGACAGTGAGGCATCTGCTGTTTTTTTTTTAAACCATTTGCTGCTCCACCAGGTTCTGCTGTGATGACAGGTGAACACTGTTCACATGTGGTAAAAAGATCTCACCGGTATCTGGCGTGGAGGGACGTATTTGATGGTTACCGGACCTGTGGACTCCCCTGGTAAGGTTATTCCTTCCAACGTGTGACTGTTCCTGGTCCGCTTACAGGTGCTTTTTGGGGTGTTGCAAGACCTTTTACCTTAAAGGGTGCTGGTCCCGGTTCTGACTTCTGAACGTTTTCAGGAGTTTTACTCAAACCTGTTTACAATCCCCAGGAAGGAAGGTAAGGTGCATCCAATTCTTGACCTCAAGGCACTGAACTGCTTTGTGCGGGTGCAGAAGTTCAGAATGGTGTCCATTCGCACAGTGGTGGCTTCCCTGCATCAGGGGGATTTTCTTGCCTTCATCGACATCAAGGACGCTTACCTTCACATTTCAATATGTGTCAGTCTCCAGCGCTTCCTCTTCTTTGCCGTAGAAGAGGAGCATTATCAGTTTTTGGCTTTACCGTTTGGTCTCACCTCTGCTCCTTGGGTCTTCAGAAAAGTGTTGACCCCTGTGCTAGCATTGTTACGCTAATAGGGGATCATGGTACTGGGCTACTTGGACAACCTCCTTCTGTGAGCTGAGTCTTCTGCTCTGGTTAATAACCTGGAAATCTCAATATGAGCTTAAGGGAGTTTGGTTGGATTCTGAATTTTCAGAAGTCTCCTCTTTCCATCCACAGAGCTGGACTATTTGGGTCTGACTCTGGACTTGGTCTTAGCCAGAGCGCTCCTTCCTCTGGACAAACACCAGAAACTGCAGGCTACAATTCATCTCCTGCTGTCCAGCAGGTGGTCATCCCTCCCGACTTGTATGCAGATGCAGAGCCTGATGGTGTCTATCTTTGAGGCGGTTCCGTTTGCACAGTTCCATACAGGGTCCCTACAAGGAAGATTCTGGCCAAATGGGACAAGAATTTGCAGTCTCTGTACAATTCGATCTGGCTGACCCAGTGAACGATAGAGACCCTGATTTGGTGGCTTCGTTCTTCAATGCTTCAGCTGGGAAAATACTTCCTCCCCTTGTAATGGACAGTGGTGGTGGTCACCATGGATGCCAGCCTGTCTGGCTGGGGAGGTGCCCCTTCGGCAAAAATTCTGTTCAGGGGATCTGGACACTTGTAGGGTCCAGACTACTGATCAATATCTTGGAACTCTGAGCAATCAGACTGTGCCTGGAACATTTGAGGGATCTTCTTCAGGGATGTCCAGTGCGCATTCAATCGGTCAATGCCACTGCTGTGGCTTATGTCAATCACCAGGAGGGCTCAAGAAGTGTCCTGTCGGCTCTGGAGGTAGCCAGCAATCTAAGATGGGCAGAACTGTTTTTTCCAGCCCTCTCCACCGTACACTTTCCCGGGGTGGAAAACTGGCAAGCGGATTACCTCAGTCGGCAGGCATTGGACCAAGAGGGGGGGGTGGGGGGTGGCCCCTTACCCGGAGGTGTTTTATTAGTTGTGTCTCCTGAGGGGCATCCCCGATGTGGATCTGTTGGTGTCCCGGCTAAAGAGAGAGGTGCAGAGGTTTGTGGCTCGGTCACGGGATCCTCTGGTGGACGCCACAGATAAGCTGGTGGCCCCGTGGGGTCAGTATCGTCTGATTTACACCTTCCCTCCTCTCAAGCTTCCACCAAGACTTCTACGCAGGATAGAGGCAGAAGGTGTCTCGATCATCTTAGTGGCCCCAGACTGGCCTCACTGGGCTTGGTTATGCCGATCTAGTGCGGCTGGTTGCCGACATTCCTTGGAAGCTTCCTCTCAGGGAGGATCTGCTGTCCCAAGGACAAATCTTACATCCTGCTTTACAGTCCCTGGCTTTGACGGCTTGGCTGTTGAATGCCAGGTGCTGATGGATAGAGGTTTGTCTGAGTCAGTGATTCCAATGCTGTTAAAAGCTAGGAAATCTACCTCTAGGAAGATCTACCATCGTACATGGAAGACGTACATTGCGTGGTTTGAGTCTCTTGGAGTTCATCCTCACTCTTTTTCAATGGTTCCGATCTTGACCTTCCTTCAATGGGGGATTGAGCAGAAACTGGCCTTGAGAACTATCAAGGGTCAGGTGTCGGCTTAGCGGTCTTCTTTCAATGGCCCTTGGCCACATACTTCCTGGTGCATACTTTTCTTCAGGAAGTTAGGCACTTCACCCCTCCAGTGCAGTCCCTGTTGCTGCCTTGGGACCTCAATTTGGTGTTCTCAGTCCTCCAGAAGCCTTCTTTTGAGAATTTTAGGGAGATTCCCCTGCTTACTCTATTCCAGAAGGTGGCCTTTTTGGTGGCTTTCACCTCTGCACGGAGGGTGTCGGAATTGACGGTGTTATCCTGTCACCTTACTTGGTGGATCACAGTGATAAGGTGGTTCTTCGCCTCTGTCCTTCGTTCTTTCCTCAGGTTGTCTCTGATTTTCATTTGAATGAAGACATTTTGTTGCCTTCCCTGTGTCCCAGGCCAAAACATCCGAAGGAAATTGCTTTGCATGCCTTGAATGGGGTCCGGGCATTTAGGGGGTACATGGCAGCTATGGAGTCTTTTAGGAAGCCAGACTCACGATTTGTGCTCATGGATGGGCCTCGGAAAGGGTTGTCCGCTTCCTCTGCGACCATTTCCAGATGAATCAGACAGACAGGGATTCAGGCCTATTCCATCAGGGGTCAGGTTCCTCCTTTCCCTTTCAAGGCGCACTCTACTCAGTGCTCAGTGCCTCCTGGGCCTTACGTCATCAGATGTCAGTGACACAGGTTTTCAAGGCGGCAACCTGATCGTCGGTGCACACTTTCACAAAGTTTTATAAAGTTCTAGAAATTGGATGTGTATTGGCATCTGCGGATGCTTCCTTTGGCCGCAAAGTTTTGCAGACTGCTGTTTAGAGGACCTGGTCCTCTTGAGAGTCCAGTTGTTTTGGTTGAGCTTCTGTTGCCTGGTTGGCTACTGTTTAGCCTTGGGCATTTTTTTTGCTGTTCCCACCCCTCATGTTTAACACTGCTTTGGGACGTCCCATTGGTTAAGAAGATCAGGAGCTGTGTCCGTCAATGAACGAAAGAGAAAATGGGATTTTTGATTTTGATAAAATCCATTTCTCTGATGTTCATTGACGGGCACAGCTCCCACCCCTCTGTGGAGTTATATTTTTTTCTGACACTCCTTGTGTACCTATAGCAAAGAGGGGAAGTATACCCCCCTGGGACTGCTCATAGGTGTAGCCAGACTTTTTTTTTCTGCCTAGTGTCCTATTCCTGTAGGGGGGCAGTATAACCCAATGGTTAAGAAGATCAGAAGCTGTGTCCGTCAATGAACATCAGAGAAATTAATTTTAAGGTAAGTCAAAAGACCCATTTTTATGTAAAGCAGATATTAAGGGGATAATTTCCTATGCGCTTGAACTTTCTGTCCCGTAAAGGAGTATGCTGTCACTGCTAAGACTGTTGTAGCCTCAAAGGGCTGATGACGTAATTCTGTAGGATGCACAGCAATAAATGAGGGTTATTTTAAATTCCGCAGAACTGTTTAAAAATACTTGTAAATTATATTGCTTTTTTGCATAAATTAGCATTTTATATTCTAGAATCAAAGCTATACAGCTGAATCTTTATTCTTTCCCTCTAGATCAGTGGTCCCCAACCTTTTTGGCACCAGGGACTGCTTTTGGTGTAGCCAATTTTTCAAAGAACCAGGGGTAGGCGGGCTTTTTTTCACAGAGTCTCACAACCCACTTTCATGTCACAGTTCCCCCACATCATTGTCCTCCTTGCAGTCAAGTACCCCCCACATCACAGTCCTTCTTGCAGTTATGTCCCCCCCAACACAATGCCCCTTGCAGTCATCCCCCCCCCCCCATCACAGTCCTCCTTACAATCATGCCCCCCCAATCGCAGTCATCCTTGCAGTCATGCCCCCCCCCCCCAATTACAGTCGTCCTTGCAGTCATGTTCTTCCACCCCCCCATCACAGTCAGCCCTGTAGTCGTGCCCCCCCATTAGTCATCCCTGTAGTCATGCCCCCCAATCACAGCGCTCCCTGCAGTCATGCCCCCCCCCCAATCACAGTGCCTCTTGCAGTCATGGTGTCGCCCCCCCCCCCCAAACACTGTGCCCCTTGCAGTCCTGGGGTCCCCCCAAAATTACTGTGTCCCTTGCAGTCGTGGTGTGCCCCCCCCCAACATCACAGTCCTTCTTGCAATGATGCCCCCCCCCATTACAGTTGTCCTTGCGGTCATGTTCCCCTTACCCCCATCACAGTGCTCCCTGCAGTCATGTCCCCCTCCCCAATCACAGCCCTCCTTGCAGTCACGCCCCTCCACAATCACAGTCCTCCTTGCAGTCTTGGTACACCCCCAATCAAAGTCCTCCTTGCAGTCATTGGCCCTCCCTCTTCTCTTTATCAAGACAGTGACCCTTCCAGTCTCTGCCTTTCCTGCAGTCTTACTTTCGGCAGGACAGAGGAAGTTATCAGCCTGTGTTTATTCTCTCGGGTCTCCTGCCTGACCACTGATGTAATCCTATCAGCAGAGCAGGGGGCAGGAGGAGCTGCAGATCAGGAAGGAAGGTGGGAGCAGCCAAAAACGTATCATGTCAACAAGCAGGTGATTACCTGCTTGTGAATATGAAGAGTCTCCAACGTCTCGATCTGCAGGGAGACCTGAGAGAATAGACACAATCTGCTAAGTGGCACGGCCGCAGTCTGTGACATGACTGTCATGGACCGCGGTCGCCACTCGTTTCCTGCTGTGCAGTGACCTGCTTATCAACAGGCCACGAACCAGCACCAGTCTGTGGTCCGGGGTTTGGGGACCCCTACATTAGATCATTGTTTCCCAAATTATATGTAGTACACATTGCAACTTTTCCGGTGCCATCTACGCTATTAACCATGACAACACATCCTACTCTCAGTACTGCTTAGGAGCCAGTTAGCATATTTCCGTTCCAAAATGTCCAATGGCCATGCATAGAAACCATAAGACCTACAGTGTCCCATCTACCCCAGTGGTACACATGTCACACTGTAGGAAACTATCCTTGAACTACTTGATTCCTGAAAATAACTACTGTACCTACTGCCTAAAGCCAGCCATACATGGATTGAAATTTAGCTAATTCAGCAAGACCAGATGAATTTCGATCCATGGGCAGGGTGATTGTGCAGAAGTTGATCTACCAGTCAACTTCGGTATAATCAACCTGTTGGAAAACTTTCGCTTGATAAACACTGCTGGCTATAGCCTTTCAGTGTAAAAAAATATGAATCCTCTATAAGCTGTCTTAACTTTTCACAACCTAAATTGGCTGCTGTTAAACCACAATGGACTGCAAGCATAGTTACCTACAGTGTCAAATATCCACGTTTCTCTAGAGGAATGGATAGTAATACCTTCATATATGTAAATGTTATTTGCATATTTTTCTGGTGACTTACTGTTTTTGGGAAAGTTTTTATAGCTGTCCATGACTCTTTTGGGAAGATTCACCTTTATATTTATACTGGTGCCAATTGTCACCAAAATAGAAAATGAGGGAAAATACAAACGTTTTCAGTTTTCACTAGAGCTTTAGGGAAATCTAATGAGGACACCACTTTGGTGACAACTGCCCCCTCACTTTGGGAGATTTCTTCTAATTTCCTATTGTGTCTCTGGGACAGGAAGTGAGGTGAAATCTCCCTAATGGTCCAAAGACAAAAAAAATAACTTGATGGGTTTTTTGCTATACATACTCTTAATAACTAGTCCTCTCTGTATTATTCAAGCTGTTCTAGTTTGTTTTTTACAAAATCAGCTGGCATCCATTTACTAGAACACCATTATAACATGGTGGTATAAATCTTATAACCTACATAAATTGTTCAAGATGTGGAACAATCTCATTAATTATGAGCGTATTCCAAATTTGTTTTCCTGCCTTTCACACCTTTTAGTTGATGTGACTTGCTAATACCTAAAGAAATTAATATTATTATGCACATAAATTGTAATAAGCTGTTTGATGCAGGGCTGTATGTATACTTCTGTGTAGATATGTTTTATTTTCTAGTACTGTTTAGTCGCTGATAGTTTTTCCTGCATTTCCCTGTTCATATTTTTTAAGAAACAACTGCTAATATTGTTTTCTGTTGCTGAAACTTAGCCCCATTCCTATTGTTCGGCGTGTCCGCACTGAGAGTGAACCTTCGTTCTCCAGTCTCCCCTCATCCTTCACTGCCCCTTCTTTCCTGAAAAATCTTTACCAAGGTTCAGGGAGAACTCCCCCCCAATCTGAGAGAGATGCTCCCAAGAGGTGAGACCTGGTACAGCTGCCTCTCATATGCCTCCTATGCTAATTCTATGTCTGGTTGCGGCTCAGTTGCCCTGCTGGATTAACCAATCTTGGACTGCTATGGGATGCAGTCTGCATGTTATTTGTGCTTGTCTGTGAACCAGTAATTTCTGTAATTGCTCTCCTAAATGGTAAAATGTTCAACAGAATGTACACAAACAACAGCAGCAGCGTAGCAACTTTTAGGGTATTTGTTAATGGTGTCACACCAGCACTTTTTAATTGTGCTTTTGGCAGAAAAAAGGCTATATTTATACAGTATATGTACAGAATTTTCTGTATGAGAGGGTCTTTTTAAGTTAAACAGCATGCTGCCAAACATTTCTGTTTTCTAACAGGTGGCATTTCCCATTGTGTAGAATATACAGTTATGTAGCTTTCTGAGGGTGAAAAAAAAAAAAAAAAAAAGAACCAACATAATAGCAAAATTGTACACTCAGCAAATAGGACCTGTGGCAGAAAAATAATATTGGAATTTAAGTTGCATGATAGTGCTCTGGGACAGTTTGAATAATGTAATTGATGCTAGGGCATTACCCTGCTTCCTGCACCCTATTGGCTGACATTTGTGTCACTAAATTTGGGTACACACGGGCCGAATGACGGCCAGTTAAAAAAAAAAAGGCCAAAATTCGACCCGTGTGTATGTCGGTCTGTCCAACAGAATCATGTTGGAAAACCAGCACCCGACTGACTCCCGATCAGTGCTCTCAGCCAATGGCAGAGAGCACTGATCGAAGTGTTCTGGCCATCCCCTGTAAGAACACAACAGCTCAGCGGGGGGGTGATTGGCTCCGACCTGAGCTGACAATTTTCTTTTTCATTCAACCTGCGGGATTGAATGAAAAAAACGAATAGTGTGTACCCAACTTAAGATCTCTATAACTGCAGTCTGTAGCTTCCGTCATGATTAATTTGTATTGTAAAAAAGTGCATCTAATGACTGATATGGAGAGTACTGAAAGCACAGGAGAAGGCTGTTTTGAGAAAGACAGCTCTTGGTGTACCATTAATCACGAGTGTTTTCAAAATGACCAAGAATGTATTTATAAATGAGCAAAAAATTGATTTTGTTATACAACTGCAAGAGTTGCTGCCAAATCATTCTCCATCCTTCAGTGAAAGTTAAAGTTGAACTATAGGAGTGATCTGTATTGCATACTTGAGAAGGCCATATGTTTTTAGTTTCACTTAGCCAGCAGTAGTGAATGGAGAAATCCCCCCCACCAGGACACCCCCCACTGTCAGAATACACTGATTAGTAACTGCAGTTCACTGGCCGCAGTCGCTGATTGATGAAATATTTTCCAACACGTCCCTTTGAAAGAAATTTACTAAACAAACAACTTCTGTTGAGCAGGGTAGCCCACACACTTATCAAAATTCAGCCAGTCCCTGCTGAACCAGCTGGATTTTGATCAGTGCATGGCTAGCTTCACATTGGTCATACTTGGAATGTATGTATGAAAATCTCATACCTTGTGGGCTACTGGGAAGGTTTTAAAATCAATATAGTAATCCGTGTTACTACAATGAAAGCCGCAATCTTCAGGGTCCTAATTTAGGTTGCGGCTTCCGCTCTGCACACTGACCATAGGGGGTTGCTTGCTTGGCCCTGCCACAATTCATAGACTGCCTTGTATTTTTTTGCAATAAATACAAGGTGTTCTGTAATTGGATGGGGTGGAGGTCATGACTTCAGGAAAGGTCACCACCCTTCCTCTCCACATCATTCAGTCAGAGAACACCTTGTATTAACAGACAAAATACAGTGTGTTCCGTGAATGGCAGCAGTGCCAAGTTAGGGAATCCCTATGGTCAGTGTGCGATGGAGAAGCCACTTGCAGAGAACCTGCAAGATCACGACTATCCCTGTAGGAGTGCTGACTCCTACAGTGATTTTCAGCTTCCCCAGCAGCCAATCGGGTATGAGATATTTATACGTATGTTATGCCAAGCTGGACCAATGTAAATAAGCAATACAAATCATTCCTGGAGTTCAGCTTTAAGTGAAAATAATCATGAAAATTAGATGAACTTTTTAATTAAACAGCGCTTTGCAGTCAAAGCAAGAGACACAAGCAATCATCTTCAGGAAAATTCCATCTGTTGAATGTAATGAAATAAAGTAAATTATCAGCAACATTTTGTAGAGTAGTTTTAACATTAACAGTAGGTGAGATTGTAAGTAACAAATATTTCCTACAGAAAGATTAAAAAAATGCAAAATTTGAAACCATCTCTATAAACGAGCCATTAGGTGAACCTTTAAAAGACAATATACACCCCCCCCCCCCCAAAAAAATAAAAATAAAACAAAATAGGCAGAGTATCAATTCCAGCATTTGTAAATAGGTCATTATAGCTGCAATAGGCCTTTGCAGGTGTAAATAGCGCCGGTGTGACACCTCTCTAAATAATGAACATTATACCATCACATTTGTCTGTCTCTACAACAATACTAATAAATATGTTAATTCTTGCATGACACAATCCTGAATAGAATTGTAATGTACATTAACGTGTTTTCACCCCTACAGGATAAATATGGTAAGTAAAATGTTGTGATGCAGGCTGTTGTATGTGGTACTAAATGTGCAGGTTCTGAACTCTGCCTTATTGTTCTCTAGTACTAATTTTGTTTGTCCTTAAATGATGAGGGCTATGGTACTACTTGCATGCACAGAGAATTATCAATATAAATTAAGCTATGCTAGAAGAGGAAACCTTTATTAGCAACTGTATTGACAGCTTTGAGCTTGTGTTGATGTCTTCAGTTTGAGATGCTCCTGACATCATTCATTTGACCTGGAGTTTGCTTCTTTTGACCTGCTTCAAATTGATTTTACAAAACCTGCTTAAGGCTGGGTTCACACTATCTGCGGCATGGCTCACAGCAGGGGGTCTGGTGCATCCCCGCTCACAGTCTCAGGTCTGAATCAGGTCCTTATTTTTGCCTGAATTCAGACCTGAAACGGAGCCAAAGACGCTCAGGACCCTTCTGCAGTGCGCTCTGCGGCCGTCCCGGAGCTGTGTGAAACGGCTCCATTGAGAGCCGGTCACATTCTCCTGCCATGCAAATTGAATGCGAGGAAAACCCACATCCAATTCGCATAAGTGTGAAATCAACCTAAAGGGAACAAATGCCCATCCATAAAGCTCTTATTCATCTGTGGATTGTTTAGAGACATTCACAACCATAAAACAATGTTTGGTAGCCAGTACAAGTGACCTTCCCTACATTGTTTATGATCTGGTAGAAATGTTATTGCCTCCTTACATCACTAAAATGGCAACTGCTATTATGCAGAGATTTGTAAGTTAAAAAAAAAATTAACAAACGTGTTAAAGGTACACTTAGGTCAAAGCTAAACCTTTAACCATGGCTTTTTTTTTTTTTTTAACAGACATCATTGTTGAGCATTAGCCCAATCCACACCTTTTTGTTGGTAATCTAGTCGGGCTAGAATGTATGTTTGTGACTCTCTACAAGCTCATTGCTGCCCCACATACATAAAACCTGATGTAAAAAAAGAAAATAAAAAAGTCTGTACTAGGGCATTTTTCACAAACGCTAATCTGACTGAGACCTGCTTTTGTGGTTTGAATGTGAAAAGTGATAGAGGCAGCAGGGAGAGGAAGCTACACAGTACATGCTTCAGGAAGTTTACTCTGTGACTCTTTGAGCTGTACAGTAGATTCTGACTGTAGTGGGTTACATAAATTGATTGATTTGTAGTATAGTTGTTTTGTTTGTTTGATAGTGTCAGTAGTTGATATTATGCATTTGTATTTCGGATTTCGCTTCAGAGATATAGCTAAACTACTGCTTTGAACCAGAAACCTATGGTATACCCCTAACTGAATGAAATGCATGCTTCATATAATGTTATGAACTTATGAACATGGAAAGCTCTTCTAGGTTCTGTTTGATAAAGTGGGGAAAAGGATGCGCAATACTGAGTTGTGATCTAATGCCTCGTTTCCACTGAGCGGATCAGTTCAGGTCGGTTCGGTACGGTACACTAATTTGAGTGTTTCCATTATGAAAGTGGCCCATACAACTGAACCAAACCGCACCATTCCTGGTCCTGCTTCAGATGTAGGGCCATAGGAAATGGTACGGTACGGTTAGGGTGGAGCTACTGGCGTCACACAATACATTATACTGATTGGCGGACAGGAAGACTTCAATGCTCACGTCAAATGAAAGAGCAAAACAAACACCTCATTTGGTGTAAACCCCGCATGGTCCCTAGTGGCCAGACTTGCAGTGGAAACGCTCACCTGAATAGACCGGACCATTCTAACCCTTCCAAACTGTATCGACCCGAACCGTTCCACTCAGTGGAAACGAGGCATAAGTGACCCATTCCAAACCGCTGGGGTAATAAGTAAGATATTGGTTGTTACGTCTCTAATTAATGCTTTACTGCTGGTTTACATTGATAGAAAACAGTTTTTTTAAGAGTGAAGTTCCAGTCCTCCAATTCATTTTTTTTTTTAAATACTCCGCCACAATTTGGTCCACTTCGGGTGCAACATTTAGATAATGACATTAATGTGGTCCTTTTATTTTTTAGTTGAAATCGTATAAAACTAACCTGATCTCGGAAGCAGGCAGGGTTCATCTGAAACCCTCTTGTATTCATTTCCGGGGATTTGATGCAGCTGGCTAACCAGCATGCACTTCCCGAACTCGTGCCTGAGCAGTAATGCCACTGCATAGTTACATAGTTAATCAGGTCCATCAAGCTCAACCAATAAAAAGCAAAAAAGAAAACACAATCATAAACTGCACGGCGCTCTCTCATTCTGACACATTGCCATAGCAATGGCGGGGTCGGCGGAAGTTGCTGCCCTGTTGCCATAGCAACCTTCGGATCAGAGGACATCCCAGAAGAAAATCGCGTGAGATTTCGGTTTTAGGTGATTCCCATGGATGGCGCCAATATCCCAGGAGTCCATGGAAATCCCCTAGTGATGAAATCACCTAGGCGACCACAGCCTGAAGTGCTACAGGAAATAACACAAATTAAGGTATTTACAAATAAAAATAAAATAAAAAAAATTGCCATTTATAACAGCATTCCGGATAGGCATGTCAATGATTGGACATGTAAAAATTGGGTGGAAATTCGCTTTAAAGTGGTTGTAAACCTCAGACATGAAATATGAACAAAAGCATATCCTTCTATAGTGTGTACTTGTCTCAGTTAGGAGCACTAAGTGTCATTTCTGTCAGCTGCTTCGACACCAGGAAAAATGGTGTCTCGTCCCTCCAATCAGCTCTCAGAACTCTCCTCACTGAGCTCAGTAGAGTGAAACTTCAGCTCTCCGCCCCCTTTTTCTGAACTCTCAGACAACCTTTTAAATTCAGCACTTCAAATGGATGTAGAGAAGATAAGACTGCAGATAAACAGGTGCAAACTATGTAGGAGGATTTTTTTTATCTCTGTGTATCACCTGAGAATAGTCCCTTCCATGGGTATATGCAAGGGTTTACAACCCTTATATGTAAGGGTTTAGAACTACTTTAATAGTGAGAAATCCTTTCACAGACTCAGTGTAAGCTGTTGGGTAAATGCTTAATCGATAGAGTTTGATCTCCTACAGAAAACTCAGCAATGTGGTTCACAACCTATTTAACCGCTTCCATACAGAGCAGTTTGACACCCTTCCTGCCCAGACCAATTTTCAGCTTTCAGCACTCTCACACTTTGAATGACAATTGCTCAGTCATGCTACACTATAACCAAACAAAATTTTTATCATTTTTTTCACACAAATAGAGCTTTCTTTTGGTGGTATTTGATCACAACTGGGGTTTTTTTTTTTCGTGATATATGCAAAAAAAGAGCAAAAATTTTGAAAAAAAAACACTTTTTTTTAGTTTCAATTATGAAATTTTGCAAAAAATAAATTTTTCTTCATACATTTGGGCCAAAATGTATACTGCTACATGTCTCTGGTAAAATTAACCCAAATTAGTGTATATTATTTAGTCTGTGTGAAAGTTATTGAGTCTAGAAGCTATGGTACCAATTACTGAAAATTGATCACACCAGATGTACTGACTGCCTATCTCCATTCTTGAGGCCCTGAAATGTCAGGACAGTACAAATACCGACCAAATGACCCCTTTTTGTAAAGTAGACAGTCCAAGGTATTTAGTAAGAGGCATGGTGAGTTTTTTGAAGTTGTAATTTTTTCCCACAATTCTTGGGAAAATGAAGAAAAATTTTTTTTTTTCTTTTTTTTCCCACAAAGTTGTCAATTTATAAGCTATTTCTAACACATAGCATGTACACAGCAAAAATTACACCCAAAAATACATTCTGCTACTCCTTCCGAGTATGGCGATACAACATGTGTGAGACTTTTACACAGCCTGGCCACAAAAAGAGACTCCACGTCCAAGAAGCACATTCAGGCGTTCTAGGAGCATAAATACACATAAAACTTTCTTACTACCTATCACACTTTTCAAGGCCCTAGAGCACCAATACAATGGAAAAGTCCACAAAATGACCCCATTTTGGAAAGCAAACACTCCAACGTATATTCTATGAGGCATAATGGGTCGTTTGAACATATCATTTTTTTCCACAGGTTTTTGGAAAATGTGGGAAAAAAATGAAAACTTTTTTTCTTTTTACACAAAGTTGTCAATTTATAGGATATTCCTAACACATAGCATGTACACAGCAAAAATGACACCCCAAAATACATTCTGCCACTCCTCCTGAGTATGGCAATACCACATGTGTGAGACTTTTTCACAGCCTAGCCATATAGAGGGGCCGAACATCCAAGGAGCATCATCATGCATCCTAGCCACTTGCCTAGGCCTATTTTTGACATTTGGTGTTTACAAGCTAAAATCAGTTGTTTTGCTAGAAAACTGCTTAGAACCCCCAAACATTATATATTTTTTTTTAGCAGAGACCCTAGAGAATAAAATGGAGATTATTGCAATATTTTTTATCACACCGTATTTGCGTAGCGGTCTTCCAAACGCAATTTTTTTGGAAAAAATTCACTTTTTTTAATTAAAAAATAAGAAACCAGTAAAGTTAGCCCAATTTTTTTCCATAATGTGAAAGATAATGTTAAGCCGAGTAAATAGATACCCAACATGTCATGTTTCAAAATTGCGCACGCTCACGGAATGGTGACAAACTTTGGTACTTAAAAATCCCCATAGGCGACAATTTAAAAATTTCTACAGGTTGCCATCTTTGAGTTACAGAGGAGGTCTAGGGCTCAAATTATTCCCCTTGCTCTAACGATCGCGGCGATACCTCACATGTGTGGTTTGAACACCGTTTACATATGTGGGCGGGGTTTCTGTATGCGTTCGCTTCTGCGCGCGAGCTAACGGGGACAGGGCGCTTTAATTTTTTTTTTTTTTTTTTTTTTACTATTTATTTTATTTATTATTTTTTATTTTTACACCGTTTAAAAAAAAAAAAAAAATTGATCATTTTTATTTCTATTAAAAGAAATGTAAATATTCCTCGTAATAGAAATAGGCACGACAGGACCTCTTTTTTGTGAGATCTGGGGTCAAAAAGTCCTCAGATCTCACAAGTACACTAAAAGATAGAAAAAAAAAAAAAATAATTATAATATAAAATGAAAAAAAAAAAAAAAAAAGGACCTTTAAACCGGTTGCTAGGCAACAACATTTTCCGTAGCTCCGGTCCTCCAAGACCATAGAGTCAAGTGAGGGCAAGCTTGCCCTCACTCGACATCCTGTCTGTGAGGATTCGGGACCGGATCGTTTTCCCCTCTGCCGGCGGGTCCGGTAAGCGGGGAAAAGGACCGGAACGCGTCGGGAGGGGGGGGGGGGCGCCTCTTCCGCCATCCCGGAAGGGTGATCCCACGGCGAATCCGCTGGGACCACCCTTATCGGAAAGCCAACCGTCCACCGTTTAAAAAAATACCAGGGTTATGGCAGCTATCTGCTGCCATAACACCGGTATTTAGGTTTAAACGGAGGACGTATATAAACCTTTTTGGACTTGGACATGGTGGCTGTATGAAGGGTGACAGGTACTCGGGTACTTTGTTGGGCAGGTGACAGGTACTCTGGTACTGATGAGCAGGTGGCAGGTACTCGGGTACTCCGATAGGCAGGTGACAGGTACTCGGGTACTCTGATGGGCAGGTGACAGGCAGGTGATAGGTACTGATGAGTAGTACTCACTGACTGATAGGTGATAGGTGATACTGTACTGATGGGTACTGATGATCAGTACTGATACGTGATAGGTACTGATGAGTACTGATGAGTAGTGATGGGTACTGATGAGCAGGCGGCAAGTACTTGGGTACTTCAGGCGTCAGGTACTCTGATGAGCAGGTGGAAGGTACTCGGGTACTCTGATGGGTAGGTGACAGGTACTCAGGTACTCTGATGACGGGTACTCCGTTGACAGGTACTCAAAGTACCTGAGTACCTGTCATCAGAGTACCCGAGTACCTGTCATCAGAGTACCCGAGTACCTGTCATCAGAGTACCCGAGTACCTGTCATCAGAGTACCCGAGTACCCGTCATCAGAGTACCCGAGTACCTGTCATCAGAGTACCCGAGTACCCGTCAGAGTACCCGAGTACCTGTCATCAGAGTACCCGAGTACCTGTCATCAGAGTATCCGTCATCAGAGTACCCGAGTACCCGTCATCAGAGTACCCGAGTACCCGTCAGAGTACCCGAGTACCTGTCATCAGAGTACCCGAGTACCTGTCATCAGAGTATCCGTCATCAGAGTACCTGAGTACCTGTCATCAGAGTACCCGAATACCTGTCACCAGCCCATCAGAGTACCCGAGTACCTGTCATCTGAGTACCTGATGACAGGTACTCGGGTACTTTGATGGGCTAGTGACAGGTGCTCTTTATTGGGGGGGGGGGGCAATCAGTGTGTTTAGGGTGCACTGTAGTTGGTAACCAGCTGTTACCACAATCTCCTCCTCACACAGGATCAGTGTGTGAGGAGGAGAACACGGTGACAGCTAGTTACCGTGTTCTCTGTTGACATTTGTGACCGGCTGTGATTGGACACAGCCGGTCACGTGGTAAAGAGCCAATTTCATTGGCTCTTTACCTAGATCGGGGATCGACTCTGTCCGAGGGACGAGCCTCGTCCCCGATCGCTGCTCTGCGCGCCCCCGGGGGCGCGCATTGCAGAGAGAACGAGCGGCTCGTGCTGGAGCCGCTCATGTGATCGGCTGTGATTGACACAGCCGATCACGTGGTAAACAGCCAATTTCTATTGGCTGTTTACCTTGATCAGTGATGGGCTATGTCCGAGGGACGAGCCTCATCCCTGATCGCGCCGCTGCGCGCCGCCGGGGGCGCGCAGTAGCAGCTAGAACGGGCCGACGTCATATGACGGCGGCCCGGATCTAGACAACCACTTTGCCGACGTCATTTTACATGACTCGGTATGGAAGTGGTTAAGGTGTCCATCGTAGTGTGTACAAGTACTTGGAGCATTAACTGCCAAGATTTCTTAACAATAAATTGCTCTGCTTTTTTATTTTTAGTGTGATAATATTTGATAAAATGGAATAGTTGAAGAAGATGTGGTGTGCATACCACATGCTACATAGACCAAGATACACAATTTCTTTTTTTTTTTTTTATATTTAATAATCATGTTAACACAAGATTAAACAGTAAGGAATGTCCATCAAAACAACAATGGCAGCAACAATCAGGATTCATCTTTTCACCAACAGTAAGTCAAAGCATATGTTGTGTGTACTGATGTGCACTATAGCTTCAATCCATGTTATTTCTACATTGCAGTCATAACCTGCATTATCACTTAATGTCATAGGAGAGCAATGTAAATGCAGTCATGCAAAAAAAGTATGTACACCTCTTGGGAATTGTTGATTTTGATTTTTGAACATATTGGAATAGGCAAACATTGGATCTTCATTCAAAGAGTGCCTGCAGAGAAGGGTGACATAAGTGAACATATGACACACAAAATTAATGTTTTTTTTTTTTCATTCTAATAATCTACATGAATGAAATACAAATTTATAGGTACACCCCTAAATTAAGAACACTAAACACAATATCAACAAAAGTCTTTGTGTCCTAAAATGTGCCTCTAATAGTATTAAGTTACAACTATCACGATAACTAACAGTTTTAAAAATCTTAATAGAAAAATCACACTTTAGCTGATAAAAAATAACATACACACAAGTACAAGAATGGAAGTGTGTAACAATCACATTGAAGGCTGTGGTCTAAGCATTTTGCTGGATACCCCACTTCTTCAGGACTCTTCTGGTCTCAGAAACATACAGTATTAACCGTTTTATAGACAAAAAAACCTCCCTGAAAGTGGATACACTCTACAAGTGGGCATGGGCACATGCCATAAGTCTCTGCAGCCCATGGGAGGATCCAAAAGGGCACCCAGTGGTTGAGTCCAAATCACCACAAGCATATTTATCGAAATGCCGTCAAGATCTCTGACATTCATCTACACAGTGTCTTCCACAAAAATTGCAAACCGGTGTAGACCGAGTCACTTGATCCCTGGGACTCCGGCGGCAGCCAGTTTCCTTGTACAGCCTTCTATCCTTCAGGGACACCAGTGCACAGTGTCGCCGTGGCACAAGGCCGGGAGGTGAATCACCTATATGCCACCATCTATTGGGCACAGTCATGACAGCACACCATCACAATGAAAGCCTTTTTATTACCAGTTTTAATTAAAGTTTTTGTTTCATGGATTACCTTTATGCCTTCAATTTTTTGCCACCAATAGGGTTCTAATGCAAGCTAGACTAACAACTTACTTTTGTGGATTGTTTAGTATTGCGTGCGCTCCTACATGGTTTACCTATTTTTCATATAGGCAAAAATCAGGCCTTTTGGAACAACTAGACCTTTTGGACAAACCAAAGATAAATTTGTCTGTCCACAGTAAAAGAAGACATATTTGTCCCTCATAACCAGCTGTGAAGCATAGTGGTGGAAATGTTATGGTCTAGGATTGCTTTGCTGCCTAAGGGCATGGGTAGCTTGCAGTCAGAATCAACTATATCTGCATCAAATCAAAGTGCTTGATGAGAACATGAGGTTATCTATCTGAAGCTTAATTGGAAATGGGTCTTTCAACACAACTAAATCCACCAAGCAATGGCTCAAATGAAGAAATGTAGAGACTTATTTAAAGCCTTAAGCCCCGTACACACGTACCGATTGTCGGCTGTAAATATTCGGCCGACGACCGATCGGCCGATTGTAGGCTTGTTAGTATGATGCTTCCGACAGCCGACAGCGCATTTTCGGCCGAACAGAATCTGTCGTGCAGGCATTGAAATTTTTGTTGGCCGTCACCAGAACGGCCGATTGTTCGCCAGTCAGTAGAGATTTCGGCCGACAGACAGCCGATTAGCAAGACTGGGCATGCTCAGAAAAGAAAAAAGACAAGTAAAGTTAACCATCACATGACATCACTTCTGCAGTCGGCTGTTGTTGGCCGACAAAATTAGTGTGCAGTCTTTTGCAGTTTTCAACAGACACGACAGCCCTGGACAAAAGACGATCGGTACGTGTGTACGAGGCTTTAATTTGAATCCCATGGAAATGTTGTTGGGGGATTTGAAACCGGAAGTTCGTGTCAGGAAACCCAAAACATCTTGCAACCAAAGAAAAGAATAAAGGAATTCTCAATAAGGAATGATAAAAGAAAACCAAAAAAAAAAAAAAAACAAGACAAATTGATGTCAGTTACTCAAAACACCTTCAAGTAGTCATTCTGCTAAAAGGGGACGAAAACCAGCTAATAATGCCAAACGTATACTTTTTCCACAGAACATCATTACATCTATTGGTATATTTGTTGAATAAATGCCTGAAAAGGTGAATTTTCTTTGTGTTTTTATTAAAGCATATCACCTTTATCTGTAGGCACTGTTTGAATGTTTGCCTGTTATGTATATGTTGAAAAAAGGCAACAGTTTCTATGGGGTGTACTCACTGTCTCACGTGACTGTACCTGACACTACAAAGCCAAAAACATCTACAAGAAAGGATGATCTGCTTTGAGAGAAAAATGCATTTATTTTGAGATGAGTTTGTAATGCATTTTTCATGAGTTTCTGGGAGATCACATTGCATTCTCCATGACTCTTACAGAGGTTTGAAATCGGATCCAATGCAGCAGAATAGCACATGGCACATTTACAAAAACACAGTGCACTGCATGGCAGAGCAAAAACACAGCAAATGACCCTTGCTTCAAGATCCTATCAAAACTTTGAATTCCAGATGCTTCAAAATGCTTAACAAACTTGTCCGACACAGACCATAAACACGCATGTACACAAATCCTTATATTGTTATTAAATAGTGTATCTGCAATTTCTGTAGGGTACATGAAAGTGCAGAAGATGACCATATGGAGCCTCTATCAAAGCAAAGCCTGTTTGGCTGGTTGAAAAACTGTTCCCTGATTTAAGAACAGCATCTACAACTTTTGTTTGTTTTTGGGGAAAACAATGATCTTTCATTGAATGAGTCATTTTTAAATGTCCAGTTGATGTTCTTGGTCAGCTTATATACCCATTTACTGGAGTCTGTCATTTAACATACCTATACTGTATGTATGAAATTAGCCTAGGCCTATTCAGCAAATTGAAGTTGAGTCAAGCACCATTTTTAATATCTTTTGGGCTGATACCTCAAGCTGATCATTCTTGGAGATGCTAGTGATCACCCAGAACATATTTTTGGGTGACTACTACAATTTTCTCTGAGATAAGGCCTCACTCTTGTATTTGTTCTCAAATTCATGGGCACTCCTTTGTACAGGAAGTGTTTTTGATAGAATAGTGGACAGCAAAAATGTTGATTCCTGGACACTTCTGGGTGTATCTTATAGATTTTGACTGCTAATCACGAAAATGATCTCTTATTTCATCTATCATGTACGGTTTTATAGAAATCTTCTGTTTTTGCAATTTCTTAAATATATTTTAGGTTTACTTTTTCCCTTGCGTTATAAGATGCCTTGTCCAGGTATGCATTCAGGGTGTATTGCATAACATTTGTTATGCAATACACCCTGATTACTCTATTCAATACACTGATTACTGTAGTAATGTCACTGGTAACCCCAAAAGTGTCAAAAATGTCAGTCAAGGGTCCGATCTGTCCGCCCCAATGTCGCAGTCCCGCAAAAAAAAATGCAGATCGCCGCCATTACTCATTAAAAAAAAAACAACAAAAATGACAAAAATCTTTCCTTTTGTTAGTAAACGCAATAACTTTTGCGCAAACCAATCAAAATACGCTTTTTGCGATTTTTTTTTTTACCAAACATATGGTAAAGAAAAAAATTGGCCTAAAATGTTAAAAAATTTTGATTTTCAAATTTTTTTTTGGGGGGGGGGGGGGGATTTCATATAAAAAAATGTGAAAAATATTGTTATTTTTGCAAAATTGACGCTATTTTTTTGTTTATAGCGCATGATCAAAAAATCGCACAGGTGATAAAATACCACCAAAAGAAAGTTCTGTTTGTGGGGAAAAAAAGGACGCCAAATTCGTTTAGGTACAGCGTCGCACGACCGTGCAATTGTCCGTTAAAGTCACGCAGTGCGGAATTGCAAAATAGGCCCTGGTCAGGAAGGGGGTAAAATCTTCCGGGGATTAAGTGGTTAAGAGGTTGCGCCCGTTTATTATTTGTTTATTAAAAAACTCAATAAAACTTTACAACATTAATGGATAAAACCAATAATACAACCCCGGCCACTACGACCCAGGTTGAAACAAAAGTGACCCTACAAATAATATACTGGCCGCGACGAACAAGGGAGGGGGGAGGGGAACAGCACACAGCTTAAAGCGGAGTTCCAGCCAAATTTTTTTTTTTAAACCCCAGAGATATTCTTTTTAATTCATGAAATCTATTTCATATTAGCTAAATATATTAATGTGTGCTATGTTATACATATTTTTTTTTAACAAACTAACTTTATATTTCTTCTGCAGCGGGTTTCCATCTTAGATGTGGGCATGTGAAGCCCACATGTACCTTCTTCCGGGACTAGGTGCTGCTGCTTTACTAGTCAGAAGACATACTCGAGGGTCGAGGAAAATTTTAATACAGAGCGGACAGCTGACAGAGGAGGCGGGGCTGAGGTGGGACGGAGGTGCGGCTGTGTCAGTAATGCAGGCTTCTAGCTTTTAATGGCTAGAAGCCCTGCATTACTGACACGGCCGCACCTCCGTCCCACCTCTCCTCTCAGTCAGCTCTCCTCTCTTACAATTTTCCTCCACTTCCGTCTGCCTCCTCTCAGCTCTCCCATTCGCCCAGCCCCGCCCCCTGTAAGGACCCGAAGACGCGCCTCCTCTCAGCTGTCTGCTCTGTATTAAAATTTTCCTCCACCTCCGTCCCGCCTCCTCTCAGCTCTTCTATCCGCCCCGCCCCCTGTAAGAACCCGATGATGCGGCGGGAACTCCATCCTGCCTCGGCCCCGCCTCCTATCAGTAAGCTGTCCGGCGTCCGCTCTGTATTAAACTTGATGACGCACATCTCCCAGCAGCCTGTGCGCCGCAGGAAGTGACGTAGATCGCCGCGGCCCTGAAGGAGGAAGAAAATTGCTTACCCCCTAGCAACAAGGTAAACCAATCAAGAAAAAAAAAAAAAAAGTCGGCAATGTTGTTTTTAACTGAGGAATGCCAGCAATTTCTAAAAAGTTTAAAACATGGGTGGAACTCCACTTTAAGCTCTGATGAGGCGGCTGAGCTCCAGTCACAGAGAGCCCCCTTAAATAGCCCTGGAGCGGGGTTCTGGACAGAACTGGCTAGAAATTTGAGCGGGAACAGGTAAGCTACCTATTCTCCCCAGATACAGGGGCCAGATTTGAGCGGGAACAGGAGCCTGCTTCACCCCAGGGAAAAGGTCATCGACCTTTTCCCCAGCAACAGCGTACCACCTCATCCTGAGCCCACCAATACTAGCCCCATACAAATGCCCTATACCTGCCACTATCCCATGAATAAAAGGGGTTAAATAAATACCTTTTATTTTCATTCCGAAAATAAATTTGGTTCCAGAACAGAAACCACTTGTTAGCCCAAGAGATATTTTTGCCTCTGCTTCACATAAAACTCGGACTGATGAAAATATGGTGAATGCAATGACCAAGGAAAGTGAAGGTTTTCATTATTTGAGAAATAAGTTTCTGAGAATAACTGATGCAAAGAATAAGGAAGCCTTTTTTTTCTTGATCCACAGATCAGATACATCATCAATGAGAAGCAGTTTAATGATCTGTTAGTGGGGCCAGAGAAAATTGCTTACAAAGCATTTAAGGATGTCATTGAGAATTTTCTTGACATACAGGGTGAAAGGTTTCACAAGGACAAATCTGCAATGGAAAAATGGTATCAGAGCAACCGGAATCCATCAATGCTGGCTAACTAATATTTGACACTGCAGTGAGATGCATCAGACAATTGAAAATTGGCAGCAAAACACTTTAGGGCCTGGTTCACATTAGTGCGAATTCTGATGTGACTTGAGTTGTACAGAATCCCATGTCAAGGGAAATCTCAATGTTTTCAATGGTGCCTAACAATATGACTCAGAATGGTTCTATTTTGGAAAAGGTTCATGCACTACTTTGGTGTGATTTACAGTGCAACTTAGCCCCATAGAATATGTAAAGTCACATCAAGGGCACACTACATAATGGAACTGTAAATCACATCAAAGTCGCGTCACAGTAGTATGAACTGAGCCTTGACCCCGCTGAACTCATGCAGCGTGTCAAAAACCTTATGCTATTAAATACGCTCTAGTCCTTGAAAGTTTGAATTTCAGAATGATCCAGTCATACTGATATTATATTTGTGTTCAGTTTGAAGATAATCACCAAAAGCGTTTCAGGAAGCAAAATATTTGAAACAAAAATGTGTACACTGATTACCTGTTACTATAACTAATTACGAAAGCTATGCATTTTATCTAAAGCTGGTGTTCTGCCGAAAACTCCAACTTGCCGAGAACTCCAAGCACGTCACTTCTAGTGACTGTACATCCTGAAAAATTGGAGATTTCGACAACTTGGCGTTTTCACAGAACAGGCGGCAACGTATACACACCTGTACACGCTATATTGAGTGGACATGGTTAGTCTGCCTGCTAGTAACCAAAAACATGGCCGGCTCCTGGACAGCGACAAATAGTGGGCAGACTAACAATGTCAACTCATTATAGCATGTACCGGAGTGTAAAGGCTGCCGGTCTTCTGTGAAAACACTAAGTCAGCGATGGCAAACCTTGGCACCCCAGATGTTTTGAAACTACATTTCCCATGAAGCTCAACTACACTGTAGAGTGCATGAGCATCATGGGAAATGTAGTTCCAAAACATCTGGGGTGCCAAGGTTCACCATCACTGCACTAAGTGGTCAAAATCTCCAATTATTCCTGGTGTACACTCACTGGAAATAGCGTATTTGGAGTTCGCGGCAAGTTGAGGTTTTCGGCAGAACACCGGCCATAGAGGGTTCAAATCTTGGCATGTTCAGCACAGGGACCGCTTTGATTTGAGCAATGTATAGGTAGGCTGATTGTACCCGAGTTGATCAATCAATCAACTTGAGTACAGCCAGCATATCATATTTTTCATATTGCCGACAGCTATAGCCACTAGGAATAATCAGTGTGTTCTCCCAGCAAGGATGGCTCCCCACGCCCCCCATACTGGGAGCACACAACAGCTCTGCAGGAGGGATTCTCCCATCAACACTGACTGTGTTGATGGGGGGATTGGGCAGTTTTCTTTTCTGCATCCTGTGGCTTGCAGGAAAGAAAATTGCACTGTCTATAGTTGGCTTAAAATTATAGTATAACCCTGTCACCTGGTCTGTACACTTACATTTTTACAGTTTACTTGTGGTATGTCTATCTTTTTATTTCAAATATGATAAACTTGAAAGCACACATAGCTTAGCCATTCAACCAACCCTTCTGGTACTGTAGCCCTCTGGCTTGCATATCAAACCTCTGGAATAGGTGATGATAATATGACAACACATAGTAACATTTAAGTCAGCGCTGAGAAAAGGGGAATTTCGACTGCTTGCACAGTGCTGTCTTGACTTTAAAATATATGAGTGTTTGTGGCCAAATATGCAGAACCTTTTGTTGTGAAGCACAATATAGTCTTTGTGTGAACTCTGTCTGATATCTTGATGTGTAATTTGTTCCTTATTCTGGCAAAAGCAAAAAGGAAGCTTGCTTTCTCAAGGTAAAACCAACACATGTTGCAGACCAAAGCCACAAAGCATCAATAGTTTAATTTTGGTTAAGACAAAGAAAGTCAATAAAACTGAATTTAACATGCAGCTGTAAAATAACAATACTACACGTGCCAGAACAGGTATGCAAAGCTAAGGGTAAAATAAAAGCAAATATTAGACTTGTGCACGACTGAAACTTTAGTTAGGTTTGTTTTCAATACTTTATATTGTAACAAAGTGTCATTTCTTCAGTGTAAAAATATGAAAAAATATAATAAAATATTTACAAAAATTTGAGGAGTGTGCTCACTTTTGTGAGCTACTGTATACCGTATATATTTGTGATAACGATTTGTAATTTGCAGAATCTTTTTTTTTTTTTTTTTTTAAACAACAGCATATAGCAGTGAGCATCAGTTCTCTAGGGAATCTCCTTATTAGCTGGTTCTAGTTCCACCTTTAAATGCTAACTGAAAATGACAGGTTGTACGTTCAAGATTCATATGAAAACTCAATGGGATAAAGTAATGTGACATTAATGACGTCTCATGCTAGCAGAGAGATATAAAAAGGTTAAGCGTGACTTGTTTAGAATTCACAAACATAACTGTGAATAATGTTTGCTGAAAGCAGCAGTTTTATGGCCAAACCTGTTATTATTTTATATGGTACCACTTACTCACTCTAAATTTGAGTCGGGGTAATTTAAAGTACAACTAAAGGCTCCTGAACGACAGGCTAAACAAGTACCAAATCTAGTTACTATGTGATGCAGAAGCCTCACAAAGTGGACCCAAATTTCCATTACCTTTACAGACTGAGCCAAATCCCCTCCCAGACATTGCGGTGGAAGGCAATGCTGCCAATCCAGAAAGCAGTTGGCAGGCCTATGTGTGGTTAGGCACCAAATAACATGCTTGTGGATCAGCAGTAAGCAATGCTGATGGCAACACCCCTGCAAGAAAATTTTACCCCACTCTAGTGCAAGCAGACAAAGCCTTCATGAGGGTAGCAATGCTGCTTCAATTTCAGGAGCAGTGTGGTATTGCACACAGAGTGTCAGCCTAGTGTTTATTCATGTGAAGATCGGCTTTACCTAGTCCCCTTCTATATGCCATGCCCTTCTGATACATTTCACACTCCTTCTGACTTAATATTAGAAATCTACGAAATGCATCAGAGTGCGATGCCATATGGCAGGAGCCTAGTTGAAGACAGTCTTCATATGATTTATCACTAAGTTCAAGCAATGAGGGTTATTTACTAAAACTGGAGAGTGTAAAATCTGGTGCAGCTCTGCTTAGAAACCAATCAGCTTCCAGTTTTTATTGCCAATGCTTGCTTGAACAAGTTGAAGTTAGAAGCTGATTGGTTACCAGATTTTGGGTGCACCTGTTTTAGTAATTCTATCTCTCTGTGTGCGGCTCAGTTTCCATTTCTTAGATGCTTGTACTGTTGAGGTGACATACTCAGCTTGGAGCATCGGCACATTGTTTAGTTTTAGAGTCACCAGGTGTCATGTGCACAGCTGCTTTGAGCGATACTTTCTTTATAGGATCACAGCAGTGTAGTATTGTTGCACACTTTTCTCGAAAGCTGTATTAGATGGACTTCACTGGCAAGATGAACATGTATATGTGAAACTTTTCAGGGGGTCTAAGAAAAATCTGTAAGTGCAGATGCTAATGTGATATAGCACATCATTTATATTGGGAAACCATAGTTCTACTTGAATGCATGTATATATAGTAATATATTTAACCTGTAAAATATACAATGGGAATTAAGCTTTGGTTCAGTAAGTTTTTGATGCAGTTAAAGTGGTTGTAAACCCTTCCATATACCCAGTGAAGGGACTATCCTAAGATGATACACATAGATTAAATAAATCCTCCTACATAAGTTGTACCTGTCGGTGTCTGCAGGCTTCTTTTCTCTACGTCTGTTCAAAGTGCTGCATTTAAAAGCTTGCCTGAGAGTTCAGAAAAAAGGGATGGAGAGCTGAAATTACACTATGCAGAGCTCAGTGAAGAGAGCTCTGAGAGCTGATTGGAAGGAAATAGAGACACACACCCCTCAGCTCACAGAAACAGAGCTGAGAAGGCACTATGCAGAGCTCAGTGAAGAGAGCTCTGAGAGCTGATTGGAAGGAAATAGAGACACACACCCCTCAGCTCACAGAAACAGAGCTGAGAAGGGCAATCAGCTGGAGATCCCTCCCCTGTCACAATATTTCTCTTGGTGTCAGGAAAACTTGTCAGAAGTGACTCATGCTGAAGAATGAAGCAGCAGACAGAAATAACACTTTTAATTGAGACACATGCACACTATAGAGGGATATGCTTTGTTCATATTTCATTTTTTCATTTCATTTCATATTTGTTCAGGTTTACAATGGAAATTTTATTGGCAGTATGGAGCCATGCACATGAAGACCAGACTTAATTATGGCTCAAGTGGCCTGTTTTCTTTTCTGTTTACAATAAGAGAATATACCACATGGCAGAGGCCAGCATGAGACAGGGAAAGACCTAGTTTACTCTTCTTAACAGGCAATATATACTGGATACATTACACTCACTGAATGCATCCTGGACTCTACAGCTATTAAATGGAATGAAAATCTTTTCAAGTGGGACTTTATAGATGGAGAACCTAGTTCATATAGATCATGAGTTAAAAGTAAAATTATGTTTGCTTTTATCATGTAAATTTAGCTAGACCAGAATGGCAAATCACACTTGGCAATCTCAGGCTGTGGTTACTCTGGAAAGCTCATATGCAACTAGTAATCTATTTTGGGGAACTTCTACTTTTCTAGACTTCAGATATATTCTTGGATGGAGTGATACTGTTTTAGTAGGTGCAAGTAGATCTTTTTGTAACCTTTTGGTTTTTAACAAAGAAACGTAAAAGTTGCCAGTATACTGCAACTGTTTGGAACTCTTGGAGACCAAGAGCAAAGCATACAGAAGCTTTGGTCAAATGTGTTATGTTTCATTATAACAGACAGTAAGCAGCACAAAAAAGTGTATTGCACCTACAACTTAGTTTAAAGTTTATGTTTCATGCCATGTGTGCCAGAACCTGGAAGGTGTATAGTAGTGGTTATTGATGAAACATTTTATATGTTGCTGTGGAATTTTTCTGGGGATGTTGTAGGATATATGAAATATTACATTATTCTACTTATAAATGTGATCTTCTTTCACATGTAAACTTGAACTTATAGATGTGATTTTTAGCTTTAGTGTCGGTTCACACTGATCCGACTCGAAGTCGCCCCGACTTCGGGCGACTAATGAAGTCGACCGTGCACCACGACTTCGGGGCGGCTTGCAACGACTTCTCATAATGGAAGTCGATGCAAGTCGCTCCGACTTTGCAAAAAAATAGTGCAGGAGCCTTTTTCTAAGTCGGAGCGACTTGAGTCACTCTGATTAGAACGGTTCCATTGCACAGCATTGGAAGCTACTTGTCAGGCGACCAAGTCGCCTGACAAGTCGGATCAGTGTGAACTGGCTTAGGGTCCTCTGTTTATTCTTGGCTAATGTAATTGGTTAAATATAATAGACATGATGGTTATTTTGACAGCCATTTGCCTAGTATAGACAAAAAGGAGCTGAGTTTTGGGCTATATGGTCAATTTTTGGTGTGCCTCCATTTCTTTAGGAAATAAAGACCATTTAACTGTATAGAGATGTACAAATTAAGCAGATACATTATCACTTGTAATGTATTTACATTGTTAAAGCTCTACAGCATTTTTTTAGTGCAGTGTGGAAGATTAAAAGGTACCACATACGTTTATTTTTTTCTTGTGATATAAATTTAAAGGGAACTGTGCAGAAATGGCAGTGGATTTACCCACGTAGATGTAGATGTGTGATTTATGTGTGCAAAAGTGCAGTAAATAGAATTACAGAATCTCTCATTTAATTGGATTGAATCAAGTTTTTTTTTTTCATTTAAAATGTTATTTACAAATTGAACAGATATAATAAAAAATTATAATTCATAAATAATATGCTATTAATTCTGATAATGCTTTTATGGGCTTGGCTGGGTGGTGGTGTATATTTAGGCCATTGTTACATTCTGAAATGTTTTCTTTTTGAACAGTGAAAGTGAAGGAAGGAAGAGAACGATTTCTTCTTGTAGTAACGACTCTTTAAACGCTAGCGGAATACCCCTCCCACCGCGACGAATTTCGTGGCGTCAGCGGATTTTCCTCAGGGTAGCTTCACCAATGATCACCTCCCCCTCAGATATGCAACATAAAGGTATGTGAGCTAATGTGATGTATAGCTTACACATAAATTATTGCAGTTATCTTTTGACCTTCTAAAAGAAACCAGACATCAGACATGAGATTAAAAAAAAAAAAAAACAAAACAAAAAAAAAAAACACGAAATCTTAAAATCCTAAAATGAACTCAAAAAGGTATTTACATTCGGCAACCACATTAAGATTGTCAGTCTGAGATTTGGAGCGCCATATGTCGGTGATCAAATATATGTATATCTTATTTATAACAATTTCAATCACAAAAGTTCCGACTCTATTACTTCATATCACATCACTCATGGTCCATTCAGTTTTAATATAAAATTCTAATCAATTTGTTTATTTAGTCTTGGGTGGGAGAAGGCTGAGCTTTAAAACATTATAAACCTTCCTACCTGCAACTTGTGTTTTTCACCTTGATAAGATTTGCATCGATCATGTAGTTTCATGGTGTCATTTGTTGGCCTGTATGCACATTCTATAAAAGTGTAAGGCCTTATTAATACAGGCTAACTTAAGTGTTCACTCATACGAAGGGCCGTGTTTGCCCATATAGGCTGCACAGGTTTTCTGTGCATCTGCATGCAAGCAGTCCTATTCATGTCAATTGGGACACAACGGCTGCACAGGCACAGCCACTGCTCCCAAATTGACACACGTGTGGGTGCATGTCCCTAAAGTCACACTGTATGCACAAGGACAGGTACTTGCACCCACATGGATGTCATATTGGGGGCAGGCTGTGTCTGTGCAGCTGCTGAGTCTCAATTGACTCGAATGGGACTTCCTGCATGTGGATGCATAGAACACCTGTGCATCCCACGTGAGCACACACAGCCATTTGCTTATGTGTACACTTAAGTACGCCCATGTGAAGGAGGCCTAAATGTTTACATTCTGGTGTCAGAAGTTTCTGTTTGTGTTCAAACATGAGGCATGCTGCATAACACTGCGCATGACCTTTGTTTGTGATCTAAGAACTGTAAAGAAACTGCATATCCCACAATCCCTTGGTCTCTCAGCCTAATGCTCCTAAAATAGATCAGACACAACCAGACAGAACAAAGAGCTCACCATACAGTCTTCCACATTTTTGATGGTGAGGCATGGATTGTGACTTAGAACAAGAAATTGTCTGTCCCTTTAGCAAATACAGACAAGCTAGGTGAATGAATACATGGACATAGGGGGATTGATCAGCCATAACACTACAAACTGCAGCCACAACAGGCCAGCCTATCATTATAAGGTAAGGCAAACAAAAGACATTGGGGATATTGCTAAAGCTGGTCATAGACTGTTCAAATCTCGGCCGGTTCAGCAGGAACCATGTGTGGGCAGGCTGCCTAAACCAAATTAATTGATCAGCTTGGGTACAACCAGCCTGCTGGATTCACTTGTGATTTGGGTGGCACAGTGGTGTAGTGGTTAGCACTTTCACCTAGCAACAAGAGGGTCGCTGGTTCGAATCCCAACCACGACACTACCTGCCTGGAGTTTGCATGCTCTCCCTGTGCCTGTGTGGGTTTCCTCCGGGTACTCCGGTTTCCTCCCACACTCCAAAGACATGCTGGTAGGTTAATTAGATCCTGTATAAAATTGGCCCTACTATGTATGTATGAATGTGAGTTAGGGACCTTAGATTGTAAGCTCCTTGAGGGCAGGGACTGATGTGAATGTGCAATGTATATGTAAAGCGCTGCGTAAATTGACAGCGCTATATAAGAACCTGAAATAAATTAACCACTGTCTGTTCCCGCCGGGAGCAGATATTTGCTCAGCAGGAGGGAGTCCCCATGTCGACACTGTCTGTGTCAATGGGGGAATCGTGCACATTTCTGCAGGTTGCAGGAAAGAAATTGGCACCATCCATAGCTTGCCTGAGCTAATACCTAGTTAAAACAACAAAAATAATAGAAAGTGTACAATGCCTTTTAAAGTTACCTAGTCTTTCTACTGTAATGTTTATCTCTTGCACTATGCAAACAATCCTACAACCTTCCAAGTTTTTACTACTGCTGCCTGTTAGCCAATATCTCTGAGGCCAGTAAGAGAACTTGAGGAACTTTGCAGTGATCATGGCAGGATTCTAAAGGCGAGAAACATTTTAAATACACCATTTAATTATAATGAAATGCTTTATTTAGTTCACTGCGATATGCGAGCTGATCTGGGGGTGTCATTAACTTTGTATTGACACCCCCAGCGATTCGCATATGGCAGTGTGATCTGCCATGCGAGTTCAATGCGATGCGGGAACCCGCAGTAGATTCGCAGGGTTCCCGCTTTGCAGAAGTGTGAACCGGGACTTAAGCTAAAAAAAAAAATGCTAAACAAAGTGTCCACTGTGAAGAAGATAATTATTACTAACCTCTCCCGCTGCAACTGTTCTCCGCAGTTTTACAGTGAAACTGCAGCTTGAAGAATCATCAGAGTCTGACAATTCCCTTAACTCACCACTCACACACACACACACACACACACATTCACACGGCCATATATGGGGTTCTTTGCTTTCAAAAGCAGAGCAGAGTCCTAGACAGGTATTCTCAGGAGTAAGGCTAGGTTCATACATGTCCAGTGCAAATTTCCCTTCCACTTTCACAGCAAATTTCCTAAGCAGCTGTTCGGTGTCTTCAACATTAGGTTGTTAGGAGCAGGCCAGGAAGCCAGGTGCCCAATCCTTAACAACGGATGACTCATCAGCTGTTAGGAGGAGTTCCCCCTGACAGCTAAATGTAACATTACTGGCAATATAAGATCATGAAAAAAACAGCGTGGCCCCCCCCCCAATTTATACTAGGCCCTCCCGTCAGGTCTGGTATAGATTTTGAGGGGAACCCTTACGCCAAAACTATTTTGAAAAATCATGTGGGGTTCCCCCCAAAATCAATACAAGACCCTTATCTGAGCATGCAGCCTGGCAGGAAAGGGGGGAGTGACAAGTGAGTGCCCCCCCCAATGTGAATGAGTATGGGGTACATTGTACCCCTATTCATTCAACCAAAAAAGTGTAAAAAAAATAAACCACAGACTGTTTTTGACAGTTCCTTTAATAAAAATAATGTCAGTTATGATGCCTGCTGCCGCCCCCGAAAATAAAAATAAGCTCCACTTGTGCCGAAGGCTTTCCCCATCTGCCTGCTCCGCCGTCTGACAGTTCTTAAATAGCTAAGTGGCACTGCCCCCTGCGACATCACCGACCTGGCATGCACTGATCGGTGATGTCACAGGGGGCTGTGCCACCAGGTGATGTCGCCGGGTGGCCCTGCCCCTTAGCATTTTAAGAACTGTCACATGGCGGAGCAGACAGATGGCAGAAGCCTTCGGCACAAGCGGAGCTGATCTTTTCGCCAAATTGTGTGGGCACGTCCCCCCTGTTCCAAAGCCCCCCGTTTTCTCCTCCATTTTGCTGTTTGGTGCAGAAAGTCCTAGAAGCCTGCTTCTGATCCACTCTGCTTGCAAATAAAGAAAAAAGGAGTACACATCAATTAGTTTAGTTTACTAAGCAGTCTAAGATGACATCCAGCACACACTGCACACCTCCCACCTCAAACCACATCCCAATGTGTTTCACCCACAACAGGGCTTAATCATAGGGATCCTATAATTAGGGAACCTATAATTAAAGTGATTGTAAGATTGTCAGACATGAAATCTGAACAAAACATATCCTTCTATAGTGTGTACTTGTCTCAATTAAGAGCATGACGTCTCATTCATGTCTGTTGCTTCATTCCTCTGCTATCAGCATGAATCACTTCTGACACGTTTTCCTGGCACCAAGAGAAAAAAAAGGTGATAGGGAGGGATCTGCAGCTGATTAACAGCCTCAGCTCTGCTCCTGTGTGCTGTGTAAAGGGGCGTGTGCCTCGTCCCTCCAATTAGCTCACTGAGCTCTGCAGAGTGTAACTTCAGCTGGGCTTTGAACAGATGTAGAGTAGAGAAGGCTGCAGATAAACATGTACAACTTATATAAGAGGATTTATTTAATCTCTGTGTATCACCCAAGAATAGTCCCTTCACTGGGTATATATAAGGGTTTACAACCACTTTAATGCATTTTCTGCATTAAGGTGAAAAACCTGTATACCCCCCCCCCCTTATACTTACCTGAGCCTGATCTTGATCCAGCAATGTTCACAGGAGTGGTGGCTTTTTAGGTTCTCTCCCTCTGCCAGTGATGAGGGAGCAGAGGGTGGGGCATGAGCAAGCATGCATAAGTCCCCCACAACAAGTGGCTTGCTATAGGGGCACTTGGTTGGGGGGGGTTGTTGTAAGAGGCAGGAGTGCTGGCAGGGGCCCAAAAAAGTGGAGGATAGGGCCGCTCTTTGCAAACCCATTGCGAAGTGCAGGTAAGTATAATATGTTTGTTTTTTTTTTTTTAATAAAAGTTGATCCTTTACAATAACTAGAA
The DNA here is from genome assembly GCF_965119305.1 of Pelophylax lessonae. Taxonomy (NCBI): domain Eukaryota; kingdom Metazoa; phylum Chordata; class Amphibia; order Anura; family Ranidae; genus Pelophylax; species Pelophylax lessonae. Next base: position 513,194,881 of record NC_138769.1, read on the forward strand.
CTTTACCTATAACAACTTGATAAAAAAATATTCTTTATCAAGGAACATACCTTCCACCTTAATAATTATGCTACCAAAATGATTGTGTGCAGTAAATTGCCTCCAGCATTGCTCCTGTTTCTTCTTGCTGGAGGCTGCCATTTTGCTGAAGCCCAGAGCCCTGAACAGCAGTAAATCTTTGGGCTTTCAGCTGATATAGGTGTGTTGCATATCAGTTTCTTGCAGATGGTATTTAATACAGACATGATCCATGATGATATTTCCTAACCTCATAAAAAACGGCAAAAAAAGGCCACCCAACTAAATTGCAGTCAGGTAGGTGAAAATCCATATAGTTTAAGGATCATACATACTGTACACAAATATAAAATAGTACAGGTGTACTTACATGGCTGAAGAAAATAAGACACCAACCTAAATGGTAGGGTAGTCTTATCCCTTATACACAGGGCCAGTATACAGCAGTTAGGAAAAATGATATAAAAATGGCCTGTGCATGGGCAGCTCAAGTTGTTAATGTACAAATATATATATAAAGTAAAAATGAATGTTCTATCTAACTTCTGATCACAAAATGCAGAATTTTATTTTCTGAAAAAATATTGTTCATATATTTTTAATTCTAGCACTGAATTGTTTCAAGAGTAATAATAAATTCATATGGTAACAGTGGAAAACTGTAGATAGTGTATTGCACTCAAGAATGCTGAAAAGGAATCTAAAAATGTGCTTGAAACAAGAAGTACAGATATGTTTATACATAAAACATAGAGGAAGAAGGAAGTGTGCTTTAGTGACAGAGTGTGGGATCTCCCTATATTAACAGTATGCCGTGCATAACTCGTGACATTTCATATGATAAGCAGGTCTGACACTATGGTAATTATTGTCCGCCTATTGTGTTTTAATTGTTTCAGATCATTTAGATGGGAACGATTTGCTGCCTTTATCCCCCCTTCCTCCTACCATGGAAGAGGACCCACTAGCATCTCTTCTTCAGGATGAAAGTACTACAGAAAGCACTGATGGGAAGAAAAATTCTGAAGATCTTCAAAGGTTATGGCGAAAGGCAATACATCAACAGATCCTATTAATACGAATGGAAAAAGAGAACCTGAAACTTGAAGGTTAGTTCGGAATGTTGACCGTACAGAAGTAGTATTCAAGCTACTAGATACTACACATTTCACTATATAACACATTTCTATACGTGTTTATTTCTCTTTATTCTTTACTACTGCAGCAAAGTAAGCAGCAAAAGTAGTACTGCTTCCAACTGTTCACACAGAACAAAAATATTTCCGAAGCGACTGCTGTATACATTTTCATACAGTATGTTGCCCAAATCAAGCTTTTAAATTCTCCCTCCCATTAAAATAATTTTCCCTCCCACACCTTGTGCATTATGAAATGTGCAGATTAGAGCAAAGTAATGTTTACTTAAAGTGAATGTAATTCTGATTATTCTTTTTCATGCCTTCGAGGAGATTGCACTTTCATTAACATTACATATTATTGTTACAGAAGGTAAGAAAAATCTTATTGCAGACAAATGAAAGAAATATTGAGACTTTTCATTGTAGTTTTTAACGTGATATAATAATTAGTAATAATAATGTGTGTGTGCTATTGCTTAACTAATACCCTATGCACTTATACAATAGGTGGGCATGGGTAAAAGTGCAGTAAACCAGAACAACCAGTCAGGTTTTTTAGTTAGACCAGATGTAAAATAGACTGGTTGCTGTGGGTTACTTGATTTTTAGAACGCCTTACTGAGTATGTCCATCCACTAAAAGCGTTATATATGTAATTTACTCAGAATTAAAGTGCTACTAAACAGACACAAAAACTAAACATTTTCCGAAGAAAAAAGGAGACAAAATATATTTATTATTATGTTAACATTAAATGACTGTATGAAATGGGTAAGTCGCGCTAATGAGTGATGTTGTCAAATATTTACATAAATGTCAAATCATATAAATCGTGAAGAAGTGTCCACATAAACTATTCAATGGTCAACTCAATGTCCCAAAACTCAGGAGTTCTTCCAAACTCTTCAACTTGAAATATGAGCCACCAGATGAGTGATCTCCTTACCAGATGGATAAAGGAAATTAGCCCTCAAAACACCAGATGAAGTGGATCTGCAGCCTCGAATCCAAAAATTTAATCGGTTCCCGGATAATGTTTGCATGTGGAGAGAAATTAAATATCCATAGCGTGACACTGTATGACAATCTCTCAAACACCCAATATGTGAACCTTCACTAAGAAGGTGAAAGGAAAGGCCACCACACCAGTGCAATTATCACTGCCAACGGCCAGGTGATACGTGAATAAGACAGCCCAATAACCACCAAGAGGATATAGAACCGCCACCAAAATCACTGCCTCTTACCAGAGTCTGATTAATACAAGCCAAACAATCAATGACTTCAGTGTGTGCCAAACACCATATGGAAATAGATGCAGAAATGTGAAGAGACACTCAGAGGTCTGATGATCTAGACCAAAATCACTGCCGCTTACCAGACTGTGACAGATGACAAGCAAAAGGGTCTCAAACAATCCTCTGGATAACTGATGTCAATTGCTCCAAGTCCAGCCGACCAAGCCAAAGAGGGAGACAAAAAAGCACTCCATAGTGTAAAACCAAACAAACTTTAATTCAAAAAAGAAGAGCAACTTACAAAAATGTAGATGGAGAAAGCGTGGATAGGATGCGAGCCGCCGGCCGGTCGGCTCCTTCGCCCGTCCTCAAACACAAAGCAGTGACGTCAGCACGCCGCGACCGACGCACGTTTCGTCAGATATGACGTTTTCAAGGTACGGGCGGCGTGCTGACGACACCGCTTAAATAGGAGTCAAGCCCCGTGTGACCACCAGGGGGTTGACTCCTATTTAAGCGGTGTCATCAGCACGCCGCCCGTACCTTGAAAACGTCATATCTGACGAAACGTGCGTCGGTCGCGGCGTGCTGACGTCACTGCTTTGTGTTTGAGGACGGGCGAAGGAGCCGACCGGCCGGCGGCTCGCATCCTATCCACGCTTTCTCCATCTACATTTTTGTAAGTTGCTCTTCTTTTTTGAATTAAAGTTTGTTTGGTTTTACACTATGGAGTGCTTTTTTGTCTCCCTCTTTGGCTTGGTCGGCTGGACTTGGAGCAATTGACATCAGTTATCCAGAGGATTGTTTGAGACCCTTTTGCTTGTCATCTGTCACAGTCTGGTAAGCGGCAGTGATTTTGGTCTAGATCATCAGACCTCTGAGTGTCTCTTCACATTTCTGCATCTATTTCCATATGGTGTTTGGCACACACTGAAGTCATTGATTGTTTGGCTTGTATTAATCAGACTCTGGTAAGAGGCAGTGATTTTGGTGGCGGTTCTATATCCTCTTGGTGGTTATTGGGCTGTCTTATTCACGTATCACCTGGCCGTTGGCAGTGATAATTGCACTGGTGTGGTGGCCTTTCCTTTCACCTTCTTAGTGAAGGTTCACATATTGGGTGTTTGAGAGATTGTCATACAGTGTCACGCTATGGATATTTAATTTCTCTCCACATGCAAACATTATCCGGGAACCGATTCCATTTTTGGATTCGAGGCTGCAGATCCACTTCATCTGGTGTTTTGAGGGCTAATTTCCTTTATCCATCTGGTAAGGAGATCACTCATCTGGTGGCTCATATTTCAAGTTGAAGAGTTTGGAAGAACTCCTGAGTTTTGGGACATTGAGTTGACCATTGAATAGTTTATGTGGACACTTCTTCACGATTTATATGATTTGACATTTATGTAAATATTTGACAACATCACTCATTAGCGCGACTTACCCATTTCATACGTTTTTGATTGTTTGTCGCAATTTAAGTCGCTGCTGGAACACAATAGTTAGCGCAGTTATATTCCATACCCAAACATTAAATGACTCCATTACTGTTTTGAAGACCTATAAGAAGCATGTTTTTTAGACCACAAAATGCCATACACACCAGAGGCGTAATGAGAACCTTCAGGGCCCCGGTGCAAGAAGCCATGAAGGGCCCCCCAGACCCCTGGCCGGGGCCCTTACCTTCAAGCCCGGGGGTCTTCCCACTGATTCTGGGGCTCTTTACTCTCGTTGCGGGGCCCTTTATTACGGTCCCGCACTGGAACCCTTTCACAAGTTCTGCAGTGGGCCCCCTTCCTGCCATCTTGGGGCCTCCCCACGGTGGTGGAATGCCAGGGTCCGGTCGCAAGTGTGACCTTTGCAATCCTGGAAGTTTACCCACTGGTGTCAGTAGTTTTTATTTTTTGGTATTTTAATTGTATTATTTTTTTATCATTTTTTTTTTTTTTTTTTCCCTCACTGACTATGACTGTTCATTCAGAAAAGGAAGGAGCTGGTAAATTACATAATTGCATACCCCCTTCCTGGTTCTCAATTGTGACACAGTGGGGGGGGGGGGCAGCACAGTAGGGAGGGGGGGCAGGGGAGCAACAGGGGCCCAGAGACAGCAGAACACAAGTGAACTGGATAGGAGGAGTGGCAGGGGCAGCATAAAGAGGAACCAATCTCCTCCATTTTCCTCCTGCAACTACAGGAGGAAAATGGAGGACAGTGATTTCTCTAGATGCTGCCCCCACCGCCCTCCTATCCAGGTGTACAGGGGAGCCACACAGGCCCCCTGGAGCATGGGGCCCAGGTGCAATTGCAACCCCTGCAACCCCTGTAGTTACGCCCCTGATACACACACTGTCATTTTATTTGTCATAGTGTGTTTGTTCTAGTTGTGCACACTTTGTATATAATTCCCGTAGTCAATATCTTCCATTGCCTTGACCATTCCTTCCTTCCTTGTCTGACTTCATGGAACACTCCCGCACACCCACAGGTCCTATTTGCCCTCTTTTTCCCCTGTTGGTGGGCACCATGCTGCTGTACTGTCTGGCAAGTAGGGCTGTACTGCCCAGGATGGCAATTGAAGCGTCTGCCTTAGGGAGCACCCATAAAGACATGGTGGAGAGGAGCCTGCTAAAACTGCTGGCCATTGCATCAGCCTGTGGGACAATGGCAACAGCTGGACAGGAAACTATGCTTAGTGATGCTGAGCCTGCACTTTTAATGGGCTTCGAAAAATGATGCCTCAAGTGGCATCAGAGGTGCCATTTTGTTGGATCGTTAATTCTTGGGATAGGATAAGATGCTTTTTTTTTTTTTGTTTACAGAAAAATCTTATCAAACTTTTGTTTCAGTGCCTAAACTGGAGCTGGGTTTTATAGTAATATATTGCAATATATATCAATCTTTAGATGTAGTGGCTGCATCAGTTTTCTTTTTTTATGCTTTTTCCTCTCTGTTTTTACCTGGTTCTCTGGCCATTAGCATACCTCCTATATTACAGTGCCTCCACTGTGGATGAAGGAACACGTGAAAACCTTTGGACAGAAGTATTGTCAGTCTTTGGACAGGGGAGTGTTAGATGAACTAGCAGATTTAAATACAATAACAAAACTCCAGCTAAAACTTTATAAAGTTAAAAATTTTATAAGCAGTTATAGAAAATAGTTTTGTTCCTTTTGGGTTAAAGGTTTTGCATAAAGAAATAAAAGCTGATCACTGTAAGCACTACAGCCAATGTTAAATGGTTTGTCTCATCTCTGTAATGGATACATTCTGCTGCAGAGCATGTTCTGTTGAAAAACAACAGACCTACTGGCAAGGTCACTAGGTAAAAATAGAAGAAAGCAAGCCTAAAAAAGAAAACGGATGCAGCCATCACATCTAAGAAATGTTAAACTGCAATATAATGTTTGTTTTGGGTTTATAATCACTCTAAGTTTATGAAAGGTTGCCAGAGGAATGACAAAATTACTTTGGCTGAAGAAATCATTGTTCTAGAATCCCATGGTGGTCAGACAGGTTTTCTTTGCTGAAGAGGAGGATTGTAGTTCAGACAGACAGAGCTAAGCATTGGTTATAAAAGGTCCACTTTAAAGTAGAACTGTGAGCAGGCTATGGAAATTCAAATCTTTACATATTTTTAACAAGCAGTAAATCCACTTTAAATAAAATACTCCCTGACCCATGCAGCTGCAGGCATCGTGGCATAATTCATCCTCAATGTTTACAGCAAAAAATACTTTTATTTTTATTTCAGTAACTCCTTTAGCCTGGTCCATCATCAGTGCCTTAACAGTCTCTAAGCCTTCTAAACCACAGTGTATTCACAGATTTGATGCACAGGAGGGGTTTAGGGGAGCAGAGTGCTAAACCTTACTTTAACGACTTCACTGATTCACTTGTAAATTTGAGGTACAGAGATCAGCAAAGACTTATTTCTGCAATACTTATCTCTGCAATACGTGAATTTGTGAACATGTGAGCTGCTACTGCCCATGGTCGCACTCCTGCCTCCACTATATACAGTACAGTTATTAGCCGTGCTCACAAACTGGAGCTTCGATGAGAAATGATCAAAATGCCGACACAGGGGCACAGATAGCAGAGAGGCACCATAAAAAGGACTAATTGGGAAGGAGAGGCAGCTTGAAAGTATGTGGAAGTACCTATTTAAATAAACTAGTTTAGGTATTCATGTCTTTTTCTATAAAAGAAAGGGGTGGTTCTTTTTAAAGGGGATGAAATTCTAGGAGATCAACAATTATTTTTATGTACTTGCATCGTTTTGAGTTAGATCATAAGGAATTGCATTGGAAATGTGTTGTATTTTTTCCTAGACATACAGGTTAAAGGATAAGTTCAACTTTTTAAAAAAAAAAAAAATAAAACATTTTTTATACAGGTAAAAAAATAAAAATGTGCGTTTTATAATTTTTTTATCCAGGAGACTGCAAAGCATTGCACCCTCCATCAGCAGATCTTGGGTGAAATACGGGACTCCTGCAGACTGTCTGTGTAAGCACTACTTGTAGTTCTCCCATTCACAGAACCCTGTGAATAAAAGATGTGCCTGGGCAGGCGGCGCTTTTATCTTTCAAAATTGTGACCGCAAGATCGGGGGAAAAATCCCCAACTTGCTTTAACTAATGGCAGCGGATTGGGAACATGCTGCAGTGGTGGGAATGGGTTACACGTTCCACCCTAAAAGTCATTGAAACATGTAACATGTTCCCAAAGTTGAACTTATTATTTAACTTTTTTGTGATCAGAGGTCATAGCTGCCTAGATGCCCAGGCCACATTTGGCAGCATCAGCATGAGCTAATCAATAACTATATGGTTATTTAACATGCCTAAATAATATTTTGTATTTTTAAAGAACATAAAAAGGCTTTTATTTGGTACCCTTCCTTGCTTTTGGTATAGGCTGACAGATGTGCAAAAATGTAAAATAAAAAAAAAACACATTTTTAAATAATTTTTCAAATTTTTAATAATGTATTATTTTTACTATTGCAGCTGTGTCTGACACTGTTTAAAACACTGATACTGTTTAAAAGATGGCACCACAGATGAACACTGCAGCCTGAAGGTGGCAGTGTTCATCTGCAGGCTGAAGGCTTTATTTTTAGCCTCCTTCCTGCATGTGATCACTCTGTCACATGATTAGGAGCCAATGAGAGTGGTTCCCAATTGTCAGTGGGTGACAGCTGGCTTGACACTTTGTGCACCTTCTGGCTCTTAAAGAAGAAAGGAGTATATTAATGCATTATTGACATGGGGCATTATGCAGGGAATGGGGGGAGGGACAGACATGAATGCCCATAGCCTGGCTGCTTTTCTCCTTTAAAGACAATGGTTCATTTAGTTGTATACAATGTGGCTTATTTGGACTATCTTATTTTTACAGCCTGAAACAGATTTGTCATATATGCTTATACTTAATTTGATTTACTTATAATTCAATCTTTTTCTACCAGCAAGCAGAGATGAACTTCAGTCTAGAAAAATTAAACTGGATTATGATGAAGTTGGACTTGGTCAAAAAGAAGTTTCAAATCTCTGGGATAAAAAGTTAAACTGCAGAACAAAAATCCGGTTTGACTTGGAAGAGATATATGCCACATTGAAAGAAGGTAAATACCCTTTTCAATTACCTAATGAGTAAAGCCCCGTACACACGTACCGATCGTCGGCGAACGATCGGCCGTCTTTTGTCCCCGGGCTGTCGGTGTCTGTTGAAAAGTGCAAAGACTGCACAAGAATTTTGTCCGCCGACTACAGCCGATTGCAGAAGTGATGTCATGTAATGGTTAACTTTCCGTGTGTTTTTTCTTTTCTGAGCATGCCCAGTCTTGCAAATCTGCTGTCTGTCGGCCGAATTCTGTACTGACTGGCGAACAATCGGCCGCTCTGGTGTCGGCATACAAAAATTTTAATGCTTGCAAGACAGATTCTTTTCGGCCGAATGTGCGCTGACGGCTGTCGGAGGCATCATACTAACAAGCCTACAATCGGCAGATCGGTCGTCGGCCGACGCTTTTCGGCCAACGATCGGTACGTGTGTACGGGCCTTTAGTTTGAAAAAAGACACACATTTGCCAGGTTTAACCAAGAAAAAGAAAATGTTCAGTCAATTGAGGGGAAGGCAGAAGAGAAAAATTCCTTCCTAATTCCCAAAACAACCAGATATACCCTATATACACATTCTACAATGTTAGTTCTCATAAATGTTAAAAGCCATTTTTGTTTTTTAATTTAGAAACACATCCAGCATTTTTCTTAATATTGAAATGGCTAGAACCCGCTCCGGAGGCATTTTCCACTTGTTCCCAGCTGTTACTGTAAATAACCCTTTCTGTATGCCGAAGCTAATACTCTTTTCCTCTAGATGCAAAATGTGCCGCCCTGTTCATTATGATGGCCTTAACCACTTAAGCCCCGGAAGATTTTACCCCCTTCCTAACCAGGGCCTATTTTGCGATTCGGCACTGCGTGACTTTAACGGACAATTGCGCGGTCGTGCAATGCTGTACCTTAACAAATTTGACATCCTTTTTTTCCCACAAACAGAGCTTTCTTTTGGTGGTATTTGATCACCTGTGTGATTTTTGATCATGCGCTATAAACAAAAAAAGTGCGACAATTTTGCAAAAATAACAATATTTTTCACATTTTTTTATATGAAATTCCCCCCAAAAAAATGTAAAAATCAAAATTTTTTAACATTTTTGGCCAATTTGTTTTCTGTTACATATGCTTGGTAAAAAAAATCACAATAAGCATATTTTGAATTGTTTGCGCAAAAGTTATTGCGTTTACTAAGGGAAAGATTTTTGTTGTTTTTTTTTAAACGAGTAATGGCGGCGATCTGCGATTTTTTTTTTTTGCGGGACTGCGACATTGCGGCGGACTGATCGGACCCTTGACTGACATTTTTGACACTTTTGGGGGTAGCAGTGACATTACTACAGTAATCAGTGCTATAAATATGCACTGTTACTGTAAAAATTACACTGGAAGTGAAGGGGTTAACTTTATTGGGGAAGGAGGGGTTAAGTATGTCCCTAGGGGCGTGTTTCTAACTGTGATTGGACATGGCTACTGGTGTAAGAACAGAGATCAACGGTCCTACATAGTAGAACCGTGTGATCTCCATTTTTACACAGGGGAGAATGACAGGCGGCTTTGTTTACATTAGCCGCCTGCCTTTCTCCCTTCACGGCGAACGATCGCGAGTGACCGGCGGACATCGGGTCCGCCAGTCACACGCACTGACTTGTTAGGGAACGAGCCGGGGCGGGCGGGCGCGCGCTCGCCCGCTATTGGCTCACAAGCTAGTGACAGGCTAGTGACGTACCGGTACGTCACTTTGCCTGGCCGGGGCTGACCGCTGCAGTATATGTACTTGCGGCGGTCGGCAACCGGTTAAAGATAATAATTATGCAATACTATATGGGCCATTTGTAAAGTTATAAAAGTTGATCGTATCCCCCTTTAATTGCCTCTTCTCAAAGGCTTATACATTTAGTTCATCTAACCTTTCCTCCTACTCTAGATGCGATCTTTCATGCCACTTATTAACTCGGTCGCCCTTTTCTGTACTCTGTACATTTCCACAACCATCATAAGTGTGGAGTGTTGGTAATATAAAAGATAATACCCACAGCGCATTTCCTTATAAGTAAAATAAATAAATTATGTGGTGAAACACTCTGTTGTCTTCTAATCCCTGTGTTAATTATTGTGCACTTGTCTGTGCCTGAAAATCAAATTAAAGTGCAAATGCTATGCTTGATGTGACTTTACAGTCAGTGCAATAAAAAAAAATATATATATACACATATTAATATATAAATAAATATAACACAAAGCATATAGTGGTGGATTCCAATAATATATATGCAGATATTGCGAGGTGATAAAGTTCAAAAAAATATTATGTGCAAAAATGAATAAATAGTGTCCGTATAGTCCAATAGAAAGTAATATTAATCCCAGCTGAATATACTAGCTTCAGTGACGGTGCTTCAATATAACTTTGTGCAATGGGGGTGTCACCCTCCGTGCTCCTATGTTAATAGAGTAGGTAATGCAAACTCACCAGATGGTGTTGACCCCCAATATCTTACGATAAGGGGGTCAATAAGGCTTGTAGGTAAGTATCCAGCGGGGGTCCCAGCCGTCCGTGTCCGGGTGGTCCTGGATGCTCCTATAGGTGAGTGTTTTAAAGCACAAATATCGCACTCCTCATGGTGTAGTAAATAAAAATCCATATTTATTTTGTAAAAAATATATAACAGAGATGCGACAATTGTTAAAATACAAGTTAATATGAATAAAACGTTGGTGGTACAGGTATAGTGGAAGACCGCTCAAAAAACATGTCGCATCTCTGTTATATATTTTTTACAAAATAAATACGGATTTTTATTAACTACACCATGAGGAGTGCGATATTTGTGCTTTAAAACACTCACCTATAGGAGCATCCAGGACCACCCGGACACGGACGGCTGGGACCCCCGCTGGATACTTACCTACAAGCACTTATTGACCCACTTATCGTAAGATATTGGGGGTCAACACCATCTGGTGAGTTTGCATTACCTACTCTATTAACACAGGAGCACGGAGGGTGACACCACCATTGCACAAAAGTATTTTGAAGCACCGTCACTGAAGCTAGTATATTCAGCTGGGATTAATATTACTTTCTATTGGACTATACAGACACTATTTATTATTTTTTGCACATAATATTTTTTTGAACTTCTCACCTTGCAATATCTGCATATATATTATTGGAATCCACCATTATATGCTTTGTGTTATATTTATTTATATATTAATATGTGTATATATATATATATATATATATTTTTTTTTTTTTATTGCACTGACTGTAAAGTCACATCAAGCATAGCATTTGCACTTTAATTTGATTTTCAGGCACAGACAAGTGCACAGTAATTAACACAGGGATTAGGAGACAAGAGAGTGTTTCACCACATAATTTATTTATTTTACTTATAAGGACATGCGCTGTGGGTAATATCTTTATATTACCCACACTCCACATTCTAACCTCAGGGTCGTCCGCAGCAGCAATCCTACAGCCCAATTTAACCACGCACAGTGATCACACCAATAAACCTGGTATTGTATTCCTTGCTAAATAATTTTTATATATATATTTTTTTAGCACAGTACACTCCCCATTCCCTTGCCTAGGGACATGCGCTGTGAGTAATAATATATATTACAAAAAATCATAACCTTCACCCTAAGGGGTCATCCACAGCAGCAATCCCATTCTTAATAGTATTGGCGCGAGTGTTTTCCCTACATATACAACCATCATAAGTGATAGTAAAAGAAACATGGAAAACCGTAACCTAACATGTTTATTACTAATTTATTACAAAGAACAATATTCATATTCTAGATATCACTAAATATGTTTATTTTTTCTTTATTGATTAGGTGTTTCAAAAAGCAAGCGTGGGGAGATATGGCAGTTTCTGTCTGTGCAGTATCGTCTGCGGCACAGAATTCCAAGCAAACAGCAACCGCCAGATACATCCTATACTGATCTTTTGAAACAACTTACTGCCCAACAGCATGCTATCCTTGTTGACCTTGGTATGTAGACTTTTTTTTTTCCAGAATCAGTAGTCCATCTCAAGGGGTACGCAAAACAAAGTTTAATTATTTGGTGTGAATGCATCAAATCTAAACTTTCTATACATTAATATAAAAAGTCTTCTGTGTGCAGCAACCCCCCCCCCCCCAGCCCCCTCTCGATCCAGCGATATCCACGAGTGCCTCGGCCATCCGGGCTCTCCTTCCTGATTAGCTGAGACACAGCAGCGGCGCCATTGGCTCCCACTGTTGTAAATCAAACTCAGCCAATGAGGAGGGGGCTAATCATGGCTCTGTGTCTGAATGAATACATGGAGCTGCAGCTCGGCTCAGGTGCCCCCATAGCAAGCTGCTTGCTGTGGGGGAACTCAACAGGGGGGGGGGGGAGGGGCCTGGAGCTCCAGCTAGGGACCTGAGGAGAGGAGGATTGGGGCTGCTCTGTACAAAACCACTTTACAGAGGAGATAAGTATAACATGTTTGCTATTTTAAAATCACTTTAAATAATTCTAAAGAAGTCATTTTTAACATGTTAAGTTTAAACATTTTTAATATTTATTAAAGCGGTTGTAAAGGCACACATTATTTTTTCCTTAAAATAAGAAACATGCTATACTTAACTGCTCAGCGCAATGGTATTGAACCCTCTTCTTCTCTGAGTTCTCCAGTAACAAACTGTGTGCTGTTGGACCACTTTCGCAGGCTCATTCCTGAGCCCGACTGTGTGCGTTCATAGTCACATACAGCGTGGCTCAGCCCCACCCCCTGCTCCCTCTTCACAGGATTTGAATGACAGGAGCAGAAGCCTATGGTTCTGCTAACTCTGTCTCCCGTGAGCTGGGGGGAGAGAGCAGCACTTTTGCAGATGGGCACAATGCAAAGAATGCAGTCACCCTGTCGCATGTCCTTCTAATGGAGACCTTGAGTGGCTGTGCCAGCATTTATTCTAAATATCTATTTAGGGTTTAGACCTTTTTTACAGTTTACTATCGTTTACAGTAGTGGAAGTTATATTTAAATGTATCAGATGTGTTTGTAATGAAGTGAAATATTTATTTATGAATCCTAAAGTCCTCTCCTGGAATGTCAGGGGTCTGAATTCTAAGTTTTTAAAAGATACCTGGATATGTAGTACCTGTTGTCCCATCATCCCCATATATCATTCTCCTCCAGGAGACCCACCTTGTGGAAAGCAAAAGGCTTTCCCTACAGAGATATTGGATCCAGAAACTATACATTCCACCCACTCCTCATATGCCAGGGGAGTAGCAATTCTATTGCATAAGAAGCTGGCTTTCCCTCAGGTGAGGTATGCAGTGGTCATATTAGACATTGAGAGTAAACTGTTGGCTGTGGTCAATATTCACTCCCCACCCCCCACCCCCACCCCCCCTGGTTTCACAATGAGGTTTTTTGCCAAGTTTTGGAGAAATTGGCTCCTTTTATGCAATTAAAATTGCTCTTGGTGGGTGACTTTAATATTATTACGGATTATCACCTAGACATTTCCAACCCTAAACCCTTCCAAATTAGATTTAAAACATTGGGCAGAGTCTGCTGCCCTGACGGACACCTGGCACTGGAAAAACCCGGCTCTGAGGAGGTACTCTTATATTTCCCCTGTATCAACCTCCTCTTCTCAAATTAACCTGTCTTTCGCTAACTTATCTCTATTGTCCTCAGTTTGTGATGTTACATATTTTGCTGGTGGAATATCTGACCATACTCCATTACAAATTATGTTCTCTTTAGTCCCATCTAGGCCCTTACTTTCTCCGTGCGCTCTGTGCTTAAAGCGTGGAAAGTAGTGAGGAGTCACACCTTAAGGGACCGTTCTAGACAGTCCCCTCATGTCCTGTTGTGGAAAAATCCAAATTTAGAGCATTTCTATACATATCCCGATCCTGTGGTTTGGACAAAGTATGGAATCAAGACGTTGCAGCATATAGTGTCCTGTGGTGTGTTGGTGACCTTTGATGTCCTGAAAGAACATTTTGGGCTACCTAATTCCCATCTTTTCAGATACTTACAATTGTGACACATGTTTCAGTCCCAATTCAGTATTATTTACCCTAATCTAGTGGCAAGTGATATTGAAATATTAATCAGAGATGAATCCCTGACTAAGCCATTGTCTTACATTTACAAAGGCTTGTTCCCTGAAACTCTTAATTTGCTGAGGCCTTATGTGTCCAAATGGGCTGTGATGGCTCCTGGTTTGGACAGCGAGCATTGGGAGTATATTTGAGATGTCCCCTTCACCAGAATAGTATCTGCTAGAGATCGTTTAATACATTATAAATTTCTTCATAGGGTCTACCTCACGCTGGCCAGATTGGCAAAAATATACAAGGATCAACCCTACTCGTGTTGGCGTTGTTCTGCACCTGACGCAGACTTTATGCACATATTCTGGGTTTTCCAGCTATTGTGCAATTCTGGTAGGAGGTTTTGGCCTGCATAAACTCAATTACTAGTATTTCCGTTCCCCTTTCTGTGGAAGCATGCTTGCTAAGCCCGGTGGATTCCTTGGCTACTACCAAAACCATACACACTCTCCTCACATTAGTTTTATTTTATGCTAGAAAACTCATTATTTTGTGTTTACAGCACCAACATTAGCATTCTGGAAATCACTTGTGAATAAAGTAGTGCTTTTATATAAATCTGCTTACAAAAACCAGGGAGCTTCAACCAAGTTTGAAAAAATTTGGGGAGGTAGGCTGGCCTCCTCGGACAAATTTTCGGATTAAACTGGTTTAATTGAATATGTCCTTGTCTGTAATGCAGTCTTCCCAAATGGTGCTCCCTGTCATTCCCTCATTAAGGGTTAATGGGTGTACTAGATGGAATACGTAGGAGGGGTGGGGGGGGAGTAATGGTTACTTCCTGTGCATCCAGTATAATAGATCACTATGGTGACTGTCATAAATTTTGAACTACAATTGCTGGTGCTGTTGGCGGGTGGGGGGGGGGGGGGATGTTAGCCCAGAACGTTCATCCTCTTTACATTTTTGTATCAGGGGTTACATGGTACCTGGGCACTGGTCTCTTGCCTTAGTGCTTGTGGAGACCTTGGCTAGTATGTTTTTGTTTTTTTGCTGAGGCTGTCAACGTAATTTTCTTTCCTTTTGTTTTTTTCTGTTTTTTGAAACCCACGCTGTTACTGCATTGTTGCAGTTGTAACGTTAAATTGCTCAATATATATAATTAAGCAAAAAAAAAAAAAATGTATTTATGAATGTGCTTATTCAACAGGAAGAACATTTCCAACCCATCCATATTTTTCCACACAGCTGGGGGCAGGCCAGTTGTCTTTATATAACCTTCTTAAAGCATATTCTTTGTTGGACCAAGAAGTTGGCTACTGTCAAGGGATCAGCTTTGTGGCCGGTGTTCTTCTCTTACACATGAGCGAACAGCAAGCCTTTGAAATGTTGAAGTTTCTGATGTACGACCTTGGCTTCCGTAAGCAGTACCGGCCAGATATGATGTCTCTTCAGGTAATCTTTTTCATTACTCCTTTTTTCTCTCCTTTCTTTTATTTATTTATTTTTTTTTAATGTTCACATTCAAAATATTTTATTAGGAGGTATAAGAGCTTTATGTGCCTCAGGGAATATTTAAGTCTCTGTCAAAGGTGCCTGCTAGTCTGAGGTGGTTATGAGGATGAGGGGCAACAGAGAGGAAGAAGAGAAAGGTGGGACAGGGGAAACCGCTAGAAAGGGGTGATGAGGGATGGGAAGGGGAAAAAAGGGGGACCATATATCTGGGTCAAGATAGGTCAGGAGCAGCGGTTTACAAACATCCAAGCTAGGTAGAGCCATTCATTATGGAGCTCTAAGCTCTTTGTAATATGTGAACATAGTAAAGTGTAGCCAGATGGACCATGTTTCTTTAAATTCCTCCTCTGTATTTCTGTGGAAAATCTACAATGGTCATGATTTTGTTCGCTTTTCCTAGCCATAGAGATACCATGGATAGGGTAGTTTGTTTCCAGAAAACTGAAATACAGTCCCTAGCTGCATTGAGCAGGTCTATTGTGAGGGAGGATTTTATATCTCTGCTCTTGAGTTTTTTTTGTAATAGAGGTATTATGGAAAAATGTAAGTAGCTTCTCATGTTGCAAGGATGGGAATGTCGTTGAGAGGCCTGAATCCCATTTTCTGCCAAATAAAGGGGGTGAAATCACTAGGTGGAGCAATCAGTTCTTTGTATAGGAGAGACCGAGTCTCCAAATGTTCACAACTGGGGTAAGGGTCTGATATGATCCAGACAGGGGGTGGAACAGTCAATAACAAATAGCAGAGCTCAAAGAAGCTTTAAAGTGGTTAAAGGCTTATTTTTTTACTAAAATAGTAACCATGTCATACTTTCCTGCTCTGTGCAATGGTATTGCACAGAGCCTCTCTGAACCTTCTCTTCTGGGGTTCCTCCTCAGTGATCATGGCTCGTTTGTGTGTGGCCATCAACATCAAGGATGCCTACCTTCACATTACAATGTGTCAGTCTCCAGCGCTTCCCTTGCTTTGCCGTGGGAGAGGAGCATTATCAGTTTGTGGCGATACTCTTTGTTCTCGCCTCTGCTCCTCAGGTCTTCACGAAAGTGTTGGCCCCGGTGCTAGCATTGTTATGCCAATAGGGGATCGTGGTACTGGGCTACTTGGACGACCTCCTTCTGCAAGCAGAGTCTCCTACTGCTCTGGTGGAAAACCTGGAAATCACCATACGAGCTTGAGAGAGTTTGGCTGGATTCTGAATTTTCAGAAATCTGCTCTGCTTCCGTCCACAAAGCTGGACTATCTAGGTCTGACTCTGGACTCGGCCTTAGCCAGAGTGCTCCTTCCTCTGGAGAAACTCCAGAAACTGCAGGCTGCATTTCATCTCCTGCTGTCCAGCAGATGGTTATCCCTCCAGACTTTCATGCGGGTGCTGGGCCTGATGGTGTCTACCTTTTGAGGCGGTTCTGTTTGCACAGTTCCATACGAGGTGTTTGCAAGGGAGATTCTGGCCAAATGGGACAAGAATCCACAGTCTCTGGACAATCAGATCTGACTGAGCCGGGGAACAAAAGAGTCCCTAATATGGTGGATTTGTGCTTCGGATGGGCAAATTCTTCCTCCCCTTGTATTGGACAGTAGTCACCATGGATGCCAGCCTGTCTGGCTTGGGAGGCGTCCTCAACAAAAATTCTGCTTAGGGGTCCTGGACACTGGAAGAGTCCAGACTACTGGTCAATGTCTTAGAACTCCGAGTGATCAAACTGTGCCTGGATCATTGGACGGATCGTCTTCAGGGATGTCCAGTGCGTATTCAATCAGACAATGCCGCGGCCAAGGCCTGTTTCAATTACCAGGGGGGCACAAGTAGTGTCCTGGCGCCTCTGGAGGTAGCCGGCATTCTAAGGTGGATAGAACGGTTTGTTCCAGCCCTCTCCGTGGTATACATTCCAGGGGTGGAAAACTGGAAGGCGGATTACCTCAGTTGACAGGCGTAAGACCAAGGGGAGTGGTCCATTCAACCAGAGGTGTTTCATCAGTTGTGTCTCTGGTGGGGAATCCCCAAGGTGGATCTGTTGGGGTACCAGCTCAAAAGAAAGGGGCAGAGGTTTGTGGCTCAGAAACGGTATCCTCTGGCAGATGCCGCATATGCGCTGGTGGCCCTGTGGGGTCAGTATCGTCTGATTTACGCCTTCCCTCCTCTCAAGCTTCTGCCAAAACTTCTATGAAGGATTGAGGCAGAAGGGATTCCGTTCATCTTAGTGGCCCTGGACTGGGCTCGCCAGGCTTGGTACGCCGATCTGGTGCGGCTGGTCGCTGACGTTCCTTGGAAGCTTTCTCACAGGGAGGATCTGCTGTCCCAAGAAGGATCAATCTTCCACCCTGCTTTACTGTCGCTGGCTTTGACGGCTTGGCTGTTGAACGCCAGGTGCTGATGGCTAGAGGTTTGTCTGAGTCAGCGATTCCAATGCTGTTTACAGCTGGAAAAACTACTTCTAGGAAGATCCACCATTGTACGTGAAAGACGTGCGTTGTGTGGTGTGAGTCTCTTGGGGTTCATCCTCGCTTTTTTTCTGTGGCTCGGATCTTGACCTTCCTTCAACGGGGGGTTGAGCATAAACTGTCCTTGAGTACTATCAAGGGTCAGGCGTAGGCCTTAGCAGCCTTATTTCAACTGCCCTTGGCCACATACTCCCTGGTGTCTAATTTTCTTCAGCTAGTTAGGCACTTGACCCCTCCAGTGTGGTCTCTGTTGCTGCCTTGGGACCTCCATTTGGTGCTCTCAGTCCTCCAGAAGCCTCCTTTTGAGAATCTTTGGGATATTCCCCTGCTTACGCTGTTCCAGAAGGTGGCCTTTTTGGTGGCTTTCACCTCTGTGCGCAGGGTATCGGAATTAGCAGTGTTATCCTGTCAATCACCTTACCTGGGGTCTTGCAGTGGAGAGAGAACCCAGTTGCAGTGGAACAGCACTCCCTTACAATCACGACCCTCAGGAGTCCCTGGAAGTGGGAACAGGGCCCCGTAGGGTCTGTGGTGGCACGGAGGCCTTTAATGAAGAGGAGGAAGTAAAGTCGACAACTCTGGAGTCAGGTCTGGCAGGCAATCAAGGAGTATCAACCTGAGGAAGAAAGGATCAGGAACACAGGCAAAGCAACAGCAGACACACAGGAGCAAGGAAAATAACCAAGCACTGACTGGAAGGTGTGCTTGGTTTATATAGGGAGCCAGGATCACATGACCCGCCACCTCCCACCAGTAGGTGGGGCCGCCAGGAGCTATAAAGGGAAGTCAGAGACCCAGCGCCATCTTGATTTGCTTCATAGAACCTGACCTTACCAGATCTTCAACTCTCCTCTCTCCCTCGGTGTAAGACACTGGAACCGCATGGCGGCCGCCATCTTGCCACGACAGTGTGCCCGCTGCGGTCCTCAGAGGTGAGGGAAGGAGAAGGAACCACCGCAGACCCGTCTGAGGACGGCAAGCACCGAGACTCTGTTGCGAGAACGCCCAGACGCAGATGAGTACGCGGCAGTGCCGTGACAGTGGTTCACAATGATAAGGTAGTTCTTTGCCCCTGTCCGTCGTTCCTTCCTCTGATTGTCTCTGATTTTCATTTTAATGAAGACTTTGTGTTGCTTTCTCTGTGTCCCAGGCCAAAACATCCAAGGTAAATTGCTTTGCATGCCTAGGATGTGGTTCAAGCAATTAGGGTGTATCTGGCAGCTACTGAGTCTTTTTGGAAGTCAGACTCACTATTTGGGCTCATGATGGGCCTCGGAAAGGGTTGTTCGCTTCCTCTGGGACCATTTCCAAAGTGATCAGACAGACAGTTATTCAGGCCTATTCCGTTAGGGGTCAGGTTCCTTCTTCCCCTATCAAGGCACACTCTACTTGGACACTTAGTGCCTCCTGGGCCTTCCATCATCAGGCGTCAGTGACGCAGGTTTGCAAGGTGGCCACCTGATCGTCAGTGAACACTTTCCCGAAGTTTTATAAAGTGGATGTGTTGGCATCTGCGGATGCTTCCTTTGGCCGCAAGGTTTTGCAGACTGCTGTTTAGAGAACCTGGTCCTCTGAGGGTGTATTTTTTTTTTCAGGTGAGCTCCAGTTGTTTTGGTTGAGCTCCTGTTTACCTGGTTGGCTATGGTTAGCCTTGGGAGTTTCTTTTCGCTGTTCCCACCCCTCATGTTTAACACTGCTTTGGGACGGTCCCAGTGGTTAAGAAGATCAGGAGCTGTGTCTGTCAATGCACGAGAGAGAAAATGGGATTTTTGACTTACCGTAAAATCCATTTCTCTGATGTTCATTGATGGACACAGAACCCACCTGTTGTAATTGAATTTGTAATTCATCTGACACTGCTTGTAACAAAACTGAGTGGCTATAGCAGAGAGAGGGAGAATACCCCCCTGGGACTGCCCATAGGGGTAGCCAGACTTTTTTTTCACCTAGTGTCCTTCTATAGGGGGCAGTATAACCCAATGGTTAAGAAGATCAGGAGCTGTGTCAGAAAAGCCAGAAATCCAATTTTTCACGTGGCTTTGCTTTGGAAGATTAGGTTTTACAAAATTATCCCGTTCACTTCTCAGCATTAGAGTTTAGGCCTAGTATAGAAATATACTTGGCCATTAGGGTTCCAAAGTGTAAAGGCCTACCTGTCATTTAAATTCAGCAGGTTCCACAGCAGTGTTATCCTCGCCTTCAAATCTTGAGAAGGGTCTGTGGTGTATCTGGGTGCTGACATCACAAGTCTTCAAGCAATGTGAATAACGATTATGCTGACATGCAAGTCATCTGATACCAGATCTGATTCAGAACCAGAGCAGTATGGGATTTGCTGATTCCATGTGACATATGTTTATCAACAGTTTTACGAGGAAAATGTTTAGAAAATTTTAAGCATTGTAACATTTACACTTCTATCAAATTCACAAGTGTAGTATGTTTTTTACTTTTGAGGACACACTCATCCTATGCCTCCCTATTTTTTTTTTTTTTTTTAAGTGGACCTAATCTTAGAGTTAGAGTTCCTCTATCAGGTGTAGTGTTTAAGCCCTGAGTTACACTTTAATGTACATTCTGTTTTTTCTACTATTACCATAGACCTACAGGAGATGTAGGGTGTGTAATATTAATTTCATTTTTGGTGGCAGGTTCAAATGTACCAACTTTCCCGGCTTCTTCATGACTACCACAGAGACCTCTACAACCATCTGGAAGAGAATGAGATTAGCCCAAGCCTTTATGCTGCTCCATGGTTTTTGACATTATTTGCCTCACAATTTCCCCTTGGATTTGTTGCCAGAGTTTTCGGTAAGACTGCAGGGGCTTGCATGTCTGCCTGTTTGTAACTTTTATAGCCTGGTAATTAAATTGTTTAAGCAATCAAAAAAATTTAGCACATTAGTCTTGCTACTCTGTTAAGCTGCCCATAGATGAGTCCACTTTTTTGTTCAACCAATGGGTTAAATGAAAAAACGGACCCGATTCTCCCGACCATACATTTGATGGGCAGGGAGAATCCTCCCCACTGAGGTATTGTACCCTGACAGAGGGGAGACTTCCCTGTCATCACAATATGCTGATCAGCATTACAAGCTATAGCCTGCAGCACTGATCAAGTCGAGAGTATCCAACAAAAAGCTGATTAGTAAATAGACTTCTGTACAGCCACAGTGCCCATACATGGATCCAAATTTGTCCGGTGCTGAATCGTGCTGAATTTGTGCTGAATCAGACACATTTCTATCCATGTATGGCTGGCTTTATGCTGAGTGATTAGTGCATAAAGGCTGTAGCCAGGTCATTTGGCTCATGTTATACTGTAATCATTACGACCCTGATCACTATCGAATTCAAGTGATTACTTATTAATCTATCAGCTCTGTATCCTTTTGCCAGACATTCTCTAAATTACTTTCCATCCAGCATGCTTTTTTAAATTGAATTTCCTCAGACAATGATAAACGTAAAGTTTTACTTTCCTATGTGCTTCTAACTGTCAAATCCATAGCCCTATTTTTGTGTTTTTATGAGTATAGAATAAATAAATTAAAAGTTACTTGCAAATTAACTATCTTTTTAAAAGCTAGAAACTTCTAAAAAAGTTTAGGAACTCCCAAGATGTTCCCAATGTCACAAATTGCAGTCTTTACAATCTCTATCAAGTTGAACTGTCTTTTCTTCCTCTTACGGGAGAGCTGTCATTTCATGGCCTCTATTGATGTGTGAACTGGGAGAGCTATTGTTTGCACTAACCTAAGGCAAAGCGATGGTACTTAATGCAAACAGAACAGAAGCACATTTATGAAAGTCCAGAGGCTGCCATTTTGTAGTGGTGTTGACATGATCTCGTTAATACAAGAAAGACTGTGCCCCTTAATCTTCATACACTCTCACAGAATCCCACACTCAGTCCAGTGTTTGCACTGGTATACAAGTCCAAAGTCTACTTCCCATTCTTCCAGGCTCAATCTCAGCACAATATCCCTTTTGTCAGGCTTATCACTAATCGTCAAACATGCTTCATAATATAATGTGGTAGAACGCATACCAATTCCACAATTTTAGATCATAAAGACTGCATCCAGTTCAAGTATGTTACCAACAGTCTCGGGTTACTTGCATGCCAAGCCTCCCTCCGAATCTCTCTAGTGGCTGCAGAATCTCACATCTTCCACTCTCGCTTATGGGCTTTTATTCTCAAACTCCATCAGATATTACCATTGATGATAATTGAGCCCAAAGCCTTATTGCAGCAAGGCTCAAGCTGCTATATTTCTCCATTTAAGGTCAGAGTATTTCTTTATTGAGGACATGCTACATTAACATTTGTCTCCAATGTTTGAAGCAGAAGGCTAGTGTGAATAAAGCCTACGACTTCAATGATCAGTTGCTTTGTTGTAGAAAAGCAGAGTGGTTGTTACCTGAACATACAGTTGTGCTCAAAAGTTTGCATACCCTGGCAGAAATCATGACATTTTGGCATTAATATTTAAAATATGACTGATCATACCAAATAAAATGGTCTTTTATGTAAGGATAGTGATCATATGAAACCATTTATTATCACATGTTGTTTGGCTCCTTTTTAAGTCATAATGATAACTGAAATCACCCAAATGGCCCTGATGAAAAATTTCCATCACCTGGAATGTTTGGTCTGGTGTGCCCATTGGAAGATTTTCCCTCTATTTTCTGTTCTGGTGTCAACCCAAAGTTTAGTTACACTTAAAGTTTTTGCTCCCAGCTGATTCTTATGTTTACAATTAGTCATTATTCCAGCTCACAGTTTCAATATTAAAGGATTATGAACTCAGTACAGGCAGTCCCCAAGTTACAAACATCCGACTTACATACGGCTCATACTTACAAACGGAGGGAGACAACAGGAAGTAAAAAGAAATCTACCCCTAGGAAGGAAAAATTACTCCTGTAGGAGCCATAATGGGAAAAAGGTGTCTCTACTGAAGCTTTGTCACCAATCCTTGTTTCCATAACAACCCAAAATTTTAAAAATTCAATTGTCACAGAAAGTGAGGTGAAATCTTCTGAATAGGGGCACAGACAGCAAAACAAACATTACAGGGGTGTGCCAACCCTTCCCTGTGCTATCCACAAAACGTAAAAAAATATATTTTTGGCTGGAGTTACATTTAAAAAATGTACATGTTCCAACGTACATACAAATTCAACTTAAGAACAAACCTAGCCTTTACATGCACATTAACTTTAATGGCATCCCATTCTGATTCCATAGGGTTCAGTATTGAGTTGGCCCACCCTTTGCAGTTATAATAGCTTCAGCTCTTCCGGGAAGGCTGTCCACAAGGTTTAGGAGTGTGTCTATGGGAATGTTTGACCATTCTTCCAGAAGTGCATTTGTGAGGTCAGGCACTGATGTTGGAGAGAGAGCCTGGCTCGCAGTCTCCGCTCTAATTCATCCCAAAGGTGTTCTATTGGGTTGAGGTCAGGACTCTGTGTAGGCCAGTCAAGTTCCTCCACCTCAAACTCGCTCATTAATGTCTTTATTGACCTTGCTTTGTGCACTGGTCCAAATCATTTGGTGGAGGTAAGATTATGGTGTGGGGTTGTTTTTCAGAGGTTGGGCCTGTCCCCCTAGTTCCAGTTAATGGACCTCTTAAGGCATCAGAATACCAAGACATTTTGGACAATTACATGCTCCCAACTTTGTGGGAACAGTTTGGGGATGTTCCAACATTAATGCGCACCAGTGCACAAGGAAAGGTCCATAATGACATGAATGAGCGAGTTTGGGTGGAGGAACTTGACTGGCCTGCACCTCAACCCAATAGAACACCTTTGGGATAAATTAGAGTGGAGACTGCGAGCCATGCATTTTCTCCAACATCAGTGCCTGACCTCACCAATGTGCTTCTGGCAGAATGGACCAACATTCCTATTGACACACTAGAAGAGTTGAAGCTGTTATAGCTGCAAAGGGTGGGCCAACTCAATATTGAACACTGCAGAATAAGACTGGGATGCCATTAAAGTTCATGTGCGTGCAAAGGCAGGTGTCCCAATACGTTTTGTAATATAGTGTAGGTTCTGTAGGTTTGTTCTTAAGTTGAATTTGTATGTAAGTTGGAACAAGTACATTTTTTAAGTGTAACTCCAGACAAAAAAATACTTTTTTGTGGATTACCAATTCTTTTGGTAAAATAATGTTTCTTGTTTGTAACCTGGGGACTGTCTGTAATGTTACTATAGCAATCTAGATCACCTCTCTGTTACAAAGTTCAAAACCTAGAGAACTGTAGCTAAAAATAGCTAAATAATATTGAATTAGTGGAAACCATTTAAAGTAGTATTAGCATGACCTGTTTTTTTTTTTTAAATCGTTTAGCATTTTTACAGTTAATGCAATCCAGTTCAAGTGTTAGCAGCAAATGTAAAAAATATTTGTTATGTACAGTAAGCCAAAGCCATTTGTAGACTTTTAAAATCTGAAAAAGTATTGATCCCCACACTTCAATCCTCTCCCAGTACTATTTTGAGAAACACCAAAACATGTGTCCTCATTGGAAATTACACCCTTATTCCCTGTTCTGGTGGCAACTCTACCTCATCACTATTGCCATTGTTTTGTGTCTTGGCGATGATAGGATGAATAGAGATGGTGAATCGGCTCTGCAGGTATGCAGACCGCAATAAAACTTCACGTGGTTCCAATCTGTTCCTAATCTATCTAAATCTAAAAAGAGGTTTTGGTCATACATATTTTATACTGACCTTGATTAATCGCATGTTTGTATACGTTTTCTCCTCAGATATTATTTTTGTCCAAGGAACTGAAGTCATTTTCAAAGTAGCCATTTGTCTTCTTGGAAACAATAAAGAACAGATAATGGCATGTGACAACTTTGAGAGTATTGTGGATTTTCTGAAGATCAATATACCCGATATGACAAAGGACACTATGGAGAAAATTATAACACAGGTAACCTGGTTTTCGCACAAATATGATTGTGGCAAATGACATTTTTTCAGTGACTACATTTTATTGTTTCTACAAAACAGGCAGTCTGCTATGTTACCAAAAACACTGTATTTTTTTAAATTATTTGAAATGATGTATTTGTTATGCAGTTTGTTATGGAATTATCAGTAAAATCACAGTAATGTAGATCAGGTCATAGGCAAAGCAACAGGTTCACTTTAAAGCTGGCATGGGGAGCCCTTCATAAGCTACAAATTATTCCTAGTCAGAGCTTACACCAGAGTACTCCTCGCCCCATATGTCAGCATTGAGTGATGAGTTGCTAAGCACCAGTGCTGTCATATGGAAGAAGTGAGTCACATGCACCACCATACCTGCAAGTACTGGGTGCAGTAGACCGCTAAAACATCCACAGTAAACCCTTCTTTAACATCATAGCCCCTGTACTACTAGAAACCACATTTTCTAAAATTATAACTTGCAGTATAATAGTTCCTGTCGATATGGAGGCAATATTTCTGAAATATGGGACTGTTCTGAACAGGTTTTACCTTTTTAATGTAGGTATTTGAAATGGACATTTCCAAACAACTCCATGCTTATGAGGTTGAGTATCATGTAATTAATGATGAGATGTTGGAAGCCTCTAATTCCTGTGATGACGCAGAGTCCTTCCATAAGCTGGAAAAGGCCAATAATCAGCTAAAAAGGCAAAACATGGACCTTCTGGAAAAGCTGCAGGTAAGAAGAAAACCCTGGCCTTGAAAAATTTAAATAGAGTGGAAATGAATGTCTACTTTCTGGGACGTTTAGACCATGGCTTCTTCTGTAGTATATATAAAACATAAAAATGTAATGATATGGGGCATGTCCATCAAAGCTAATTTTAAAAAAGGAGTATTGTGTACTTGAGCTGCTGAGATTCCAGCTGGTAGAAAAGAAAATGAAAAGGGGAAGCAATATCTTATTTTTAGCTTTTAATTTTTTTTTTTTTTCAAGTAATGTTTACTTGAAAATATTTTTTCATGTGCCTTTGATCTTTGATGTGTGTGTGTGTGTGTGTGTGTGTGTGGGGGGGGGGGGGGGGGGGGTTGGTGTCCGCACACGTCTAGTCTGATCATTGGAGGACAGGCAGTCTGTTTTCCCTGAACTAAAGAAAATTCCCAGCTCGACTTACCGACCAGTCTGCAACCAACCAAATTATCCTAACAGTATGCATTAAAAACGGGTTTAGTTCGCACACTTTTGCAAATGCATGTGTTCGCTGCAGAGCCACTTCACGGAACCCCAGTATTAACTGCAGCCCTAAGTCTAAATTTTTAGAGCCTCTGTAGTTAGAAGCACATGCATATAATAGATAGGCAGAGGGCAGGGGAGCCTGGAGGGAGCCCACCCTTCCTTAAAGGCACAGGGGCACACTGGACACCTAGCATATAGTACCATTGCAGCAAAGGTGTCCAGTGTGTCCCCTCCCCAGTATTCCAACAGGACAAACAAATGGCCACTGTCCCCACCTATAAATGGCCTTTGCAGCAAGGAGCACATGGAAGGGTGACACACGTCAAACAAAACCAAAGAAAATTCCCAGCTCAACTTACCGACCAGTCTGCAACCAACCAAATTATCCTGTCTAACATTATGCATTAAAAACAGGGTTTTAATTTGCACACATTTCTAATTACATGTGTAAGCTGCAGAGCCACTTCACAGCACCCCAATAATATCTGCAGTCCTAACTGTACATTTTGAGAGACTCCACAGTGAAAGCACATGCATTACAATGAATAATTTGATCATTATAATCGTCTTTTGTTTGTACTGTTGGAATACTGGTGGGAGGGGACTGAGGGGACGCTCTGAACACCTTCGCTCCCATTGTGCTATCTGCTGGGTTTCCAGGGCGCCCCTGTCCCTTTATGGAGGGGTGAGCTTCCTCCAGGCTCAACTGCCCTCTGCCTTTCTATTATAATGCATGCGCTTCCACTGTGGAGGCTCTCAAAATACAGGATAATTTGGTTGATTGCAGACTGGTCAGTAAGTTGAGTCGGGCATTTTCTTTGGTTTTGTTTGACATGCGTCGCCCTTCCATGTGCTTCTTGCTGCAAAGGCCAGTTATAGGTGGGTGCAGTGGCCATTTGTACTATTTTCCCAGAACTGACCACACTGGGATGGATGTACTCTCATGCCTTGCATGGTCAGTTTAAAATAGGAAAGCAGAGGGACTGGCAGGATCAACAGAGATTTCACACAAAAGAAAGAATACAAAGATAACAGGATACTTTTTAACGTGTGCATGGTACAACAGACATATACAGCAATATGAAATGTTGGGGTAACTTACAGTATACATTAAAACAGAACTCCATGGAAAATAATTTTGTCTCCCATGCAGAGGGGCTGTGTCAGCACTGCATGGGTTAATTGCTCATTTTGTCTAGGCACCGAAAAGCTATACTTACCTGATCCTCTGAAAAAAAAGCACTCCCCACGTCCAGAGGTGGACTGTTCCTGCCGCCCTCACTTCCAGAGCCGGTTTATGGGCATGATGGCATCAGAACAGTCAATGAACAATAATACTAGCATGCGGGGCGGCAGAGACCGGCCTTACGCTCGGATTGGCAGATTAAGTATATCTCCACTCTCCTCACCCCTAGACAAAAAAACGAGCAGTTAACCCATTCAGTGTAGGCGCAGCCCCACTGCAAAAGAAAATATATACAGTGCATTCGGAAAGTATTCACAGTGCTTCACTTTTTCCACATTTTGTTATGTTACAGCCTTATTCCAAAATGGATTAAATTCATTATTTTCCTCAAAATTCTACAAACAATACCCCATAATGACAACGTGAAAGAAGTTTGTTTGAAATCTTTGCATATGTATTAAAAATAAAAAACAAAAAAAATCACATGTACATAAGTATTCCCAGCCCTTGCTCAAGCAATTTTGGCACCAATTACAGCATCAAGTCTTTTTGAATATTATCCTACAAGCTTGGCACATCTATTTTTGGGCAGTTTCTCCCATTCTTCTTTGCAGGACCTTTTAAGCTCCATCAGGTTGGATGGGGATCGTTAGTGCACAGCCAATTTCAGATCTCTCCAGAGATGTTCAATCGGGTTCAATTATGGGCTCTGGCTGGGCCACTCAAGGACATTCACAGAGTTGTTCTGTAGCCACTCCAGTGTGCTTGGGGTCGTTGTCCTGTTGTATGATGAACCTTCGGCCCAGTCGGAGGTTCAGAGCGCTCTGGAGCAGGTTTTCATAAAGGATGTCTCTGTACATTGCTGCATTCATCTTTCCCTCGATCCTGACTAGTCTCCCAGTTCCTGCCGCTAAAAAACATCCCCACAGCACGATGCTTTACTGTAGGGATGGTATTGGCTAGGTGATGAGCAGTGCCTGGTTTCCTCCAGCCATGATTCTTGCCATTAAGGCCTAAGAGTTCAATCTTTTGTTTCGCCAGACCAGAAAATTTTGCGTTTTTCGTGGTGGAGTTCTTCAGAGATGGTTGTTCTTCTGGAAGTTCCTCCTTTCTCCACAGAGAAACGCTGGAGCTTTGTCAGAGTGATCATTGGGTTCTAGGCCACCTCCCTATCACTCAGTTTGGCTGGCAGGCCCGCTCTAGGAAGAGTCCTGTTGGTTCCAAACTTCTTGCTTTTATTTTGCTTATTAGGACTTTCAGTGCTGCAGACATTTTTCTGTACCCTTCCCCAGATCTGTGCCTCGATACAATCCTGTCTTGGAGGTCTACAGGCAATTCCTTGGACTTCATGGCTTGGTTTGTGCTCTGACATGCACTGTTAACCTTATTTAGACAGGTTTGTGCCTTTTCAAAGTATGTCCAATCAACTGAATTTACCACAGGTGGACTCCAATCAAGTTGCAGAAACATCTCAAGGATGATCAGTGGAAACAGGATGTACCTGAGCTCAATTTTAAGTGTCATGGCAAAGGCTGTGAATACTTATTATGTACATGTGAGTTTTTATTTATAATAAATTTGCAAAGATTTCAAACAAACTTCTTTCACGTTGTCTTTATGGGGTATTGTTTGTAGAATTTTGAGGGGTAAAATTAGTTTAATTCATTTTGGAAAAGGGTTGTAACATAACAAAATGTGGAAAAAGAGAAGCACTGTGAATACTTTCCTGGATGCACTGTGTGTGTGTGTATGTGTATATATATATATATATATATATATATATATATATATATATAAATAAATAAAATATATATATATATATATATATATATTTTTTTTTTTTTTAATTTTGTTTTTCTTTAATGGATGCTGCACCCTCCTAGAAGTCATTAGCTTGTTCTTGTCGTTTTCTTTCCATAATAGGTAGCTCACACCAAGATTCAGAATCTGGAAACCAATGTTGAAACAATTTTATCTCGAGAAAGCAAAATGAGAAACTTGATCCGATCTCTGGAACAAGAAAAATCATCGTATCAAAGGGCTGTGGAGCAAATGAGGAAATATGTGCCAACTCATGTACTTACAGACTGTGAACTTTTACTAAAGGATCTTAACTGTAGCCCAAACAACAAAACAAAGACAGGAAGTAAGCAATAAACATACAGCTAGTGCCGTTCTGGCATGAGGCAACGTTGTTTCCTAAAATACCAAAAGCAATTCATGCATGCTCTGATGGAGGACTGTGGATTCAATGCATGATCATATACTTTCACCGGTGTTGGGGCTTTTTAATGTGCACAGATTTATTATGACTGGAGTAGCCTACAGCCTTTAATTAACGTCACAAAGCATCATCAGATTGCCTCTGTAACTTCTGTATGCAAATAACTGGTCATTGTATACAGTACTAAAAAGGGAAAAGCTATTTGTTTTCACGTGTACATTTCCAAGCTGACACTTGAAGTCAACAATCAGAGAGGAGACGTTATTATATAACATTATATATCAACTGTCAGTTTCAGAGAATACTTCATAGGGATAGTAACAATACTTGAAAATGAATGATGTTTCCCAAAGAACAGCATGGTTCACACATCTGGTGTGGATAGCTTGTATGAACTGCTATTTGTGCCTGTCATGATTTCACTGACATTTGTTACACACATGTAGAGTTTTTATTAAGGAATCACTACATCATGAATAATGAATGGACAATATATTGGTTGCCCATATTTTGTGTATTTTTATTGGCACTGTTATAATGTTGGCTAGAAATATGCCTCCAGCACTTGTAATAAGGTCAAAATTTCATAGCAACCTGTGTTGGTCACATCAATAAAGTTGTATGAATGACCCCCTTGAAGTTTAAATCCTGCCACATGTAAGTGATAAAGAGAAATCTAGGACCTGGAGAAAAAAAGAAAAAGGTGTCCATAGTAACACGATTTTTTGCTGATATGATGCATCAAAAAATATAAATAAACCACCATATTTGCCTGCTGTTGAACTTGAAGCTTATCCTAGACTAAGTATAGGTAGTCCCTGGGTTACAAACAAGATAGGTTCTGTAGGCTTGTTCTTAACAGGTACATTTTTTAGGTGTAACTCCAGCCCAAAAAATATTTTTTACATTTTTTGGATAGCATAGGGAAGGGTTAACAGCCCTATAATGTTTGTTTTTCTGTCTCTGTCCCTGTTCAGAGGATTTCACCTCACTTTCTGTCCCTGTAACAATTGGATTTTGAAAAATGTTGGGTTGTTGTGGAAACAAGAATTAGGGATAAAGCTTCACTGGAGACATCTTTTTCCCTTGAAAACTCTTACAGGAGTGAATTTACCTTCCATGGGGTAGATTTCTTCCCACTTCCTGTTGTCTCCCTCCATTTGTATGTATGGTCGTATGTAAGTCAGAGGTTTGTAACTCGAGGACTACCAGTAATATTAATGCAAACCTGTTGGTATCAGAGGTTGTATAAACAGGTAGCTTTTAGTGTAAAAACATTAGTTTTGGATGGATGTACCCTCCAGCAATGCTCTCCTAAAGTGTCTTTACTTCCTAGTTGTGGAGCTAATTAATGTCCCCATCCCAAGGCTTGAGTGGCCTGTCACAAGTCCTGGTATTGCCATGTGGAGGCATGTCTATAAATATGCAAATAATGACTTTGAGAAAGTCCCTATCTACATAGTATTTAGGACAATGAAGGGTAGTGATGGGGACATACGCTGACAGCTTATGCCGTCCACTAACAGATGAAGATCTTAGGTATATGACCTGTGTTACCCACAGGTATACATTGTTTATCAGAACTACAGGAACACTTAAGTAGTATTTTCAGGCAGTCACTGGGAATGCAGCCAAAACCAAAACAGATTTTTTTAAAAAGTAAGGTTTTGCACATATGCAAGTGGGTACCCCAATTGGGTTATCTGGATCTCAGATTTAAAATAGATATATATACAGGTTTGGTGGCGGTGAGTACCTTCAGATGTAATGGAAAATGGGGTTTGTATGTTTTTTTTTTTTTTAATCAAAAAGTATGTAAAAATGCCTCCTAAAAATTCCTAAAATATAATTATTGATTGTTTATAATGAGACAAGCAATACAGTTATATATGACTCTGAAATAAGACTTCTGGACATTTCAAAATTTGTATCATGAAGTCTGAAATAAATAATTTGAGGAGGGTGTTTTTTTTTTAACATAATCAGATATGTAAGTGTTTTATACTTTTCAAGGGGTTATACACAGAGATCTCTAGGTTTTTTTTTTTTATATAGATGGAGCAGAATCCATCTTTCTGTCTGGCATACAGAATTCCCATGCTCCTTTTATAGGGCAGAAGCAGAGAAATCAACTGCAAAACAAGTACATTACTAAGAAAGGTACAATTCATTTAAATAGTCGTTCTCCAATATTAGGATGCATAAAGTTACAATTAACAACTACTAAAAAAACACTGTCAGGGGACTAAACAGGCATGGATTACTGGCGTTTTGTACTTCTGATCTACAAATAAATGCAAATGAGACTGGAGTTGTGATTTTTCTGTTGGTAAGGATAATACATAGATATGTTAGATTCATTGTTTTACAGTAACCTATAAGGAAACTCTTATATTTGTTTTTTTTATTACTATGATTTATTTTAGCATACAGTTTTAAAGTAAGTCTGTACTGAAGGAAATATGAAGACTGTCAGTGCTGAACTCTTTCAGAAAGTGCTGGTTGCCTGGCTTTTTAATACTTTAACCAGTGACCCAGGGTAGCCTTCGTATTTAACTTTGTACTGAACATTAATTTATCTGTTGCAAAATCTCCACAAAGGGGATGTAGACACAAATAAAAATGATTTACCCCCTCCCACTATCTAATCATTCCCTATCTTTCACTTTAGAGGAATGCTGTGATACCAAAATACATAGGCCTTCATTGCTGGTCTCCTTCTGAAATTGGTAGTTGCCAGACTGTAATGCAGACTCTTTTAGTTGTGTTCTCTATGTAACTGACTAGTTATGCTAGCTTTAAAGTGACGCATTCAGTTATGTAAAACATCAATAAAGAAGTTCCCTGTAATAGAAGTGCTCTCATACGTACATCTCACTTTTCCTTATGAGAATGGAACCACAGTGTTAAATGCTGAAGAATCTGTTTAAGGCTGCAACCTTGGAATGGAAGGTAGGGGGCTTTTTCCAGCAGAGAGATATGATAGCACTTCTGTCACAATGAACTTCCTTTTGGAACTTGTTACGGAACTGACAGGGTCACTCCAATATACGCTGTATTGTCAAATGTATTGGGAAGCCTGCTAATGCCTAATGTTGCGAGAAGGCCTGGCTCACAGTCTGTGCTTAAATTCATCCCAAAGGTGTTCTATTGGGTTGAAGTCAGGACACTGTGCAGGCCAGTCAAGTTCCTCCACCCCAAGCACACTCACCCATGTCTTTATGAACCTTGCTTTGTGCACTGGTGTGCAGTCATGTTGGAACAGGAGGGGGCCATCCCCAAACTGTTCCCACAAAGTCGGGAGCATGAAATTGTCCAAAATGTCTTGGTATGATGATGCCTTAAGAGTTCCCTTTACTGGAACTAAGGGGTCAAGCCCAACCCCTGAAAAACAAACCCCACCATAATCCCCACTCCATCAAATTATTTGGACCAGTGAACAAAGCTAGGTCCATAAAAACATGAATGAGCAAGTTTGGTGTGGAGGAATTTGACTGACCTCAACCTGATAAAACACCTTTGGGAGGAATAAGAGCGGAGCCTGCTAGCCAGGCCTTATAGTCCAACATCAGTGCCTGACCTCACAAACACGCTTCTGGAAGAATGGTCAAACATTCCCATAGACACACTCCTAAACCTCGTGGACATCCTTCCCAGAAGAGTTGAAGCTGTTATAGCTGCAAAGGGTGGGCCGGCCAACTCAATATTAAACCCTATGGACTAAGACTGGGATGCCATTAAAGTTCATGTGCAAGTGAAGGCAGGTGTCCCAATACTTTTGACAAAATAGTGTATTATGAGTCACTGACCTGGAAACAAAAGTACATGCCAGGAAAATCCATATCTGCATATTTAGTCCAGGTTAGCGAGCTTCAAAACTAGCAAATGTTTGCAGCTCTAATACTTTATCTCCTGATAGATTACAGACTACCTTCAAGAGGGTAGTCAGAGGTGCAGGCGTAAACTGGCTACTATCAAAAAAAGCAAAAACCTACAAACTCCACTTGACTTGCCTCTATGGAGAAAGGGACAAATTGGGGAAAGAGAATTCTAAGGGATAATAGCAACTATAGCAGGCTTCTTGCAACGTTCTTGCAGAGATAAGATCCTGTTTTGATCTGTCTGGATCCAGCCAGAACTGACATCTGTCATATCTATGGGTCACTTTTGGCTTACTGCACATTGACTTTTAAAGAGGATCTCACTTTTGGGGGATGGGGAGCATTGAGCTAAATTGATCATTTCACATCAGTTCTTGTCCACTGATTTTCATCATTCCATTTCTTGGTCCCCTTGATGTTTGCATGCAGGGCCATGCAAAAGCATTATACATTTCTCTCAGTACTAGTATTCTGATGTGAATTTAAACAATGGGCTGCCATGAAAATAGCCTTTCCCTCACTTTAAGGAAATTATAGTTTACCACCCATGCCCTCTTTTTTTTTTTTAATAATAATAGTTGCCAAGTTAATAATAGTTGGCAAGTCATCATTCTAATCCATTTTCTCCACTGTACAAGTCACTGAGCAGGTTAAGACTCCATTCACACTGCCGCGACTTGTCAGGCGACTTGTGTGCCCTCAAGTCGCCCCAAGTCGCTTGACATAACAAATGCAATGTAAATCAATGAGAGCCGTCTTAATTGGCACTACTGAAGTCGCTCCGACTTCAGAAAAGGGTCCTGTACTACTTTGAGGTGACTTGTATCCGACTTGTCCCAATAGACTTCAATGGGAGTCGCCTCCAAGTCGGATCTTTATCTTATTTGAAGCGACTTGTGATCCGACTTTCCATGAAGAAGAAGGAAAATTAGCCAGGCATTCCCCACATTGCAGCCATGCCTACAGTTCCTATATACCATTATCTCTGCCTGGTCTGTGTGAGTGGCACTGGTGGGCAGTGACACTGGTGGATACTGATACGTGGAACTGGTGGACACTGATTCGTGGCACTGGTGGACACTGATACGTGGCACTGATATGTGGCACTGGTGGACACTGATTCGTGGCACTGATACGCGGCACTGATACGTGGCACTGGTGAACACTGATTTGTGGCACTGATACGTGGCACTGGTGGGCAGTGGCACTGGTGGACACTGATTCGTGGCACTGATACCTGGCACTGATATGTGGCACTGGTGGACACTGATTCATGGCACTGATACGTGGCACTGGTGGACACTGATACGTGGCACTGATACGTGGCACTGGTGGACACTGATACGTGGCACTGATACGTGGCACTGGTGGACACTGATACGTGGCACTGGTGGGCAGTGGCACTGGTGGGCAGTGGCACTGGTCGACACTGATTAGTGGCACTGATACGTGGCACTGGTGGACACTGATTCGTGGCACTGATACGTGGCACTGGTGGGCAGTGGCACTAGTGGACACTAGGGATGATCGAACTCTTCCATGTCAGGGTGACCGCCAGAAAAAAAAGATAATTTGTCTTAGAATTGCAGTAGCGCAGGGATGGGGCTCCGCTCCTTTCACACCTGGGCGTTTTTGTTGCAGGCGTTTAGTTGGCTTTTTTGTGGACGTCTTTGGAGGCAGGCATGACATCTGAACTTCCGTAAAGGGGTATATATACACACACACACACACACATATATATATATATATATATATACACACATATACACATATAGGTGTGAAAGCAGCGGAACCCCATCCCTGCGCTACTGATATAATTTCAGTAGCGCAGGGATGGGATTCCGCTCCTTTCACACCTATATGTGTGTATATATATATATATATATATATATATATGTGTGTGTGTGTGTGTGTGTGTGTGTGTGTGTGTGTCTATATATACACCTATACAGAAGTTCAGATGTCATGCCTGCCTCCAAAGACAACCAGAAAATGCCCAATAAATGCCTGCAACAAAAACGCCCAGGTGTGAATGGAGCGGAACCCCATCCCTGCGCTACTAAAAATTCTAAGAAAAATTATCTTTTTTTTTCTGGTTCTGGTCCTGTCTCAGTTGACGTCCGTAGAGGAGGAAACGCGTCAGAGAGGAGCGCCGCAACGTCACCATCCATCGCCACGAACCGCACTGCAGGCGGCCGCGGCTTCTGTCTCTTTCCGGTATCCATGCCGCTTTTTGCTGTTATTCTACCTGGCAATGTAAGTGCAATTCTTTTTTATCAATAAATCTGTTAGAAGATTTTACACTATTTGCGGTTTCTATTATGTTTTACCGGGGAGATCCACTTTAGCAACCAGAGCAGCATAGGTCCCAGGACCCGGAAGTAGGAGAGGAAGGAGTCCACACAAGCCGATATTTCTTGCACAGAAAACACATCGTTCTGGTAAGAGGCTGACCTGCTCCCTCCCCCACAGAGGGAGTATTGTGTGGGAAACCCTTCTTTGCTTTTCTCGGGCTATACTCACAGTGGACCGATAGTACACACGCCTTTGTACTATCGTATCTGGTAAGGGGCTTATTCACTTAAGGTGGAGGTCTTCACTGTACTCACCCACTAATATTTGAAGTTTGGCACCTTGGAGTCACATCACAAGCTTGGTGGAATTTTAAGGACTTTATTTAAGGACTCACTCATAT
Source organism: Pelophylax lessonae (assembly GCF_965119305.1). NCBI lineage: Eukaryota > Metazoa > Chordata > Amphibia > Anura > Ranidae > Pelophylax > Pelophylax lessonae. The sequence goes on from NC_138769.1 coordinate 513,231,104, forward strand.
GTTTTATCATTTTTGTCACTTGAATTCTTCAACACATTTTAGAGGTCTTAGTCCTCTCTGATTTATATTTATACATTTGTTTTTGAGCATTATTTGTATAATCGGTTGTCTCTATATATTTTATATATCACTTGACACGTTATCCAACAGTTTAGCGCACCTGATACACTTATTCCAGTACAAAGTTGTTTATCATAAGTCGCTTAAAATAATTCACAAGTCGCGCTGAAAGTCGCGCTAACAAGTCGCCCCTTATGAGGCGACTTTCTGGTCGCGGTAGTGTGAACCGGCTCTTAAGATCAAGAGTTCTGAATTGCTGTGTAGCTATTTTGGGAGAGTAATTCATAAGGAATCAGTGCCTTTGAATCAGTGACGACCAGTGAGATAGCTTTATCAGAATCAACCTACATATTTGCTTGAGCAAATTATTTGAAAGCTGCATATTAGGTGTTGTATATTAGATCAATAACTTGGTAAATGGAACAGTGAATTAACACTGCACTAATGTGCTAATGTGGAGCCTATGAGTCGAGGAATGGTGGCTTCCGAAAAACCAAATACCATAGTCTGTTTTCTTTTTTTTTTTTTTTCATTTATGACAATTTCTCTTTAAGGCCTCATGCACACAGGGCGTTAGAAAAAAACAAGCTGCAGAGCCGCTACCAATGCCAAGAAAAAGCAGCTGTAAAAACGTGCTTTAGTAGCTTTTTTCCAATGGGGTTAATGCGCGTTTAGCTGTTAGCAGCATTTTTTGCCTCTATTCAAAACCAATGGTTGCCTATGAGCTGTCTTTGATACGGCTTTAAGCCCACTGATTTGAATGGAAGTCACATCCAAGTCAGGTCATGATGATTCGACTTGTGGTGCGACTTGCGCTCTGAGGATATTGAGGGGGAACTTCACGAAAAAATGGCAAAAAAAAAAAAACGGCGTCGGGTCCCACCCAGGTTCCATACCAGGCCCTTTGGATCAGGAAAGGATTTTGAAGGGAACCCCACCCAAAAAAAACAGCGTGGGGTCCCCCCCCCCAAAATCCATACCAGACCCTTATCCGAGCATAAACCACAATGTAAAACACAGGAGCGCTAAAAAGAAGGCTTTGTGGGTGGAGTGAAGCCCAGTGATAATTGACCAAAATCAAAGTTGTATGAATGACAGGCAGGAGCTCAGTCATAAGAAAACAGTGTTTATTGTATTAAAAACGCTAAAAAGGTCCGTAAACCATAAGATGGCAGCCTCAGAAAAACCCCCTAAGTCACTGTGCTTTGGACAAGCTTCAGGGCCCCCCCTGCCCCAAAGCACCCACCTCCCCATGTTGAGGACGTGTGGCCTGGTATGGTCCAGGAGGGGATGGGGCCGCTCGCTCGTCCCTTCCCCTTTCCTCACCTGCTGGGCTGCATGCTCTGATAAGGGTCTGGTATGGATTTTGGGGGGACCCCATGCTGTTTTTTTTTGCATGGGGTTCCCTTCAAAATCCATACCAGACCCAAAGGGCCTTGTATGGAACCTGGGAGGGAGGGGGACCCCCACACCGTTTTTTTACACTTTGGCGTGGAGTTCCCCCTCAAGATCCTCAGAGCACAAGTCGCACCATGCAACTTCCATTCAAATCAATGGGCTCCCATAGGAAACCATTGACTTTCACATTAAAAAAAATAATGTATGACGCAGCTAAACACTGTTTAAGCAACGTTTAGCAGCGTCAGACATTTTTACAGCTGTAACGCTGGTTCTCAGAACGCACTGGCTCTGGGTTTTTTTGCAGCTTGAAAACGCCTATGCCACTTACAGCTTTAAAATGTCTGTGAGTGCATGAGGCCATAAGGTAACATGGAGGGGTGTTTTTAAGCTGCAAAAAAAAAATAAAAATCTCTCAGCGCTGAGCAATGTTGAGAACGATTTGCCAGAGGCAAATGGAGGCACTGAGTAAGCAGAGAATGGCTCTGCACTGCACGAATCGTGGAAATGCTAGATTAAGATTGTGAGGGGGGTTTAATCGAGATCGCAATTTTTTTATCGAATAATTGTACCACTCTAGTGTATTTGTATGTGTTTATATACAGTATCTTACAAAACTGAGTACACCCCTCACATTTATGTACATTTTATTATATCTTTTTATGTGACAACACTGAAGAAATGATACTTTGCTGCAATGTAAAGTAGTGAGTGCACAGCTTGTATAACAGTGTAAATTTGCTGTCCCCTCAAAATAATTCAACACACAGCCATTAATGTCTAAACCGCTGGCAACAAAAGTGAGTACACCCCTAAGTGAAAATGTCCACATTGGGCCCAAAGTGTCAATATTTTGTGTGGCCACCATAATTTTCCAGCACTGCCATAACCCTCTTGGGCATGGAATTTGCCAGAGCTTCACAGGTTGCCACTGGAGTCCTCTTCCACTCCTCTATGATGACATCATAGAGCTGGTGGTTGTTAGAGACCTTGCGCTCCTACACCTTCCATTTGAGGATGCACCACAGATGCTAAAAGTGTGTCTTGCCTACAGTCAAGACGCCACTGGAGTCCTCTTCCACTCCTCGATGATGACATCATAGAGCTGGTGGTTGTTAGAGACCTTGCGCTCCTACACCTTCCATTTGAGGATGCACCACAGATGCTAAAAGTGTGTCTTGCCTACAGTCAAGCATAGTGGTGGGAGTGTCATGGTCTGGGGCTGCATGAGTTCATTAAAGGAACCATGAATGCCAACATGTACTGTGACATACTGAAGCAGAGCATGATCCCCTTCCTTCAGACACTGGACCCCAGGGCAGTATTCCAACATGATAACGACCCCAAACACACCTCTAAGACGACCACTGCCTTGCTAAAGAAGCTGAGGGTAAAGGTGATGGACTGGCCAAGCACGTCTCCAGACCTAAAATTTATTTCTTTGTACACCTGACCTGGTTGCCGGCACACATGCTTGACACTATCTGAACCAAATAAGTTTATCTTGGTCTCATCAGACCACAGGACATGGTTCCAGTAATCCATGTCCTTAGTCTGCTTGTCTTTAGCAAACTGTCTGCGGGCTTTTTTGTGCATCATCTTTAGAAGAGGCTTCCTTCTGGGACGACAGCCATGCAGACCAATTTGATGCAGTGTGTGGCGAATGGTCTTAGCACTGACAGGCAGAACCCTCAACCCCTTCAACCTCTGCAGCAATGCTGGCAGCACTCATATGTCTATTTCTCAAAGACAACCTCTGGATATGACGCTGAGCGCGTGCAATCAACTTCTTTGGTCGACCATGGTGAGGCCTGTTCTGAGTGATTGGAACCTGTCCTGTTAAACCACTGTATGGTCTTGGCCACTGTGCTACAGCTCAGTTTCATGGTCTTGGCAATCTTCTTATAGCCTAGGCCATCTTTATGTAGAGTAACAATTATTTTTTCAGTTTCTCAGGGAGTTCTGTGCCATGTTGAACTTCCAGTGACCAGTATGAGAGAGTGAGAGCGATAACACCACATTTAACACACCTGCTCCCCCTTTACACCTGAGACCTTGTAACACTAACGAGTCACGTGACACTGGGGAGGGAAAATCGATAATTGGGCCCAATTTGGACGATTTCACTTAGGGGTTTAGCAGTTTAGAAATTAATTGCTGTGTGTTGAGTTATTTTGAGGGGACAGTAAATTTACACTATTATACAAGCTGTACACTCACTACTTTACATTGTAGCAAAGTGTCATTTCTTCAGTGTTGTCACATGAAAAGATATAGGAATTTACTAACAAAAATGTGAGGGGTGTACTCACTTCTGAGAGATACTATATATACAGTATATATATATATATATATATATATATATATATATATATGTGTGTGTGTCCTCTGGGGGAAGAGGTTATTATATAATACTGCAGTGTTACTCGTGCATGTACCCCTCTATGCCAGTAATTGGACAGGCAAAAGATTTGCATTAGATCATCTCAAATCTAACTGATGAAAAGTTTTGGCTTCATTAGTAGGCTAGCCATTCAGAACCTGAAAGTTGCATTTTGCAAAAAAACGATTAAATCTTAATAACATGACTGTCTTATAGCTTTGAGGAATACTGCACTTTCTATTGGCTAAACAAAAACACCTGAAGCTGTAAAACGCTTGTAATACACTTCTAAAATGCTTGTAAAAAGCTTCAAAAACGCTTTAGAAAATGCCAGAAAAACACTAGTAAATCTCTACCCAGGTGTGAATGGAGCGCATTTGAGATACTTTAGGAGCCTCTGTACATGTTCCTGTGTGTGGTGACACTTGCCATGACCATTTGTTACTAGGGAGGAACAGCTGCCCTTCCACCATCACTAAACCTGATTGGGAATTTGAGCAAATAAGCCACTGGCTTAGGTAAAAATTAGCCTATTTAGAAATTGGTCCTCCTGTATACAGGAAAAAAGCCACCCTTTAATAGTTTTCTACTGTGCCGAATACCTAAATCTAGTCCTGCAACCAGATATTGATATTCTGTTATATACTATGACTAGACAGATGTTATATACACAGTGCTTGTCTTCTGCTTATCATAAGCTGCTTCTTCAGTAGAAAAAGTCTGGCCTGGCTGATTGATTTTTCATCTGGTTTCATATACTGAGGTTGCTTTGTGGTTGTTTTTTACGGCGTAGACTAACCAACTGGAAGAATGTGTTGGTCTAGCAGTAACCGAGGCACCGGACTTGCTGTGTAGTGACAAAATAAAAACTGGATATAATATGTTTGCAATAATTCATTGCTGCATCTGATTATTTTTTGATCACTGGCAGGACATTATTTGTACTGAATGAGCCATGTGCCATGTTGAGTGAGCCAAGAGCATCATAGCATCAACAGCTATTCTGTTACTGGAATTTTACAATTGTGCATGGCACATAAGGGTTGATTTGTTCAGCATAGAAACCAATCAGCTTCCAGGTTTTTTTGTCAAAGCTTAATTGAACAAGCTGAAATTAGAAGCTGATTGGCTACCATGCACAGCTGCACCATATTTTGCACTCTCCAAGTTTAGTAAACTCTGTTAAGTTATGAGTTCTCAGGAGCTACTGTTAGATTTTGAAAGTGCTCAAAATGAATTACCAAAGTAAAAAATAAAATTCCATCAATAAAAGTCCAAATGGAATCAACGCAAAGACATAAGATGTTTTATCCAACACATTTATAGCTGACCGTGTTAACAATGTTATCTTAATGTGCAAACCTGTGCCAAATTGGGATATTCCTTATCCTACATCCTAATTGATATTGCTATGTGTATTTGCTTCCTATGCAATAATTCACTCAAAGCACCAGTCCCTCCTCTCCACCCCAAAAAAAAAAAAAAAATGAATAAAATGTATTATAAAAAATAAATGTGTGTGTTTTTCTTTGAAGAAACAGAAACAAAATGTTGCTATAAATATACTAGATAAAATATGTGTCCTAAGAAATGGATTGGCATTTTCCAATAGTAGAGGATGCCTGGTGAATTTCTGCTTTACTGTGGTCTGGAACTCTGTAGATTTTGGAGTATGTTCAATAAAATCTAGCTACACACACAGTGTAAACTAGCAAGGATCTGCTCCTCCAGCAATGTGCACAACCACATTCCAAGTTCTATTTAATGATGTTTAGATTATTCATGCCAGAACACAGATATTCCAAGCTGTGGCCTTTACCTACAAAAAATAAGTCTTTTAATGGCAAAAAGTAGACATGACAGCGTATTTATCTACTACCAGGTTGTAAATGTATGTCTCCCTTAAACCTGAAATGTCTTGCTAAAGCATTGAGTCTAAGTGTACCTTGGGATGGGCTCTAGGAGACTTCATTAATTTACAAATATTACAAGAAAAGAAAAACCAACCTCTCAGTCCTAAGTGCAGTTGAACCACTTCAATACCAAGCACTTTTACCCCCTCCCTGCCCAGGCCAATTTTCAACTTTCAACACTGTCACGCTTTGAATGACAATTGCACAGTCATGCAACACTGTTCTCAAACTAAATTTTTACAATTTTGTTTACACAACTCCTGGTCCTAGCAATTTTTTCTCCTTCCTTGCATCTTTTTTGTTTTTCCCTTGGGAGATACACATCAACTGCTGGGCTGGATAATCTAGATCTATAATCTAGATCTAGTGGTCCCCCCCAGCCCAGAGAGCGAATGCGTGCAGACTGCAGCATTACCTGCACCATGGAAGGATAAGTCCAGTCCCTCCCTCTCCCCTTTTGGCAGTTTTTTTGGGATGGACGCGTGTAACCTCCAGGGTTAGACCTGCCTAAAGGTTTACTCCTCCCATCCTAAAATCCCTGTGGGCTTCCCAACTCCCTTTCCCCCCTTTCTGGACCTGGAGTCTGTTGAGGGTCCCAGAACAGGGGATGCTGTAAGGGTCCTGGGAAAGCATGTGTCCTGCCCTGGTAGTCTGGAGGGGTCCCAGTGTAGAAGACCCCTAGGTGCATGCCCTAACTGGTTGCAGTGTGGGTGTAGTGCAGGGGGGTCCCAGTGCAGAGTGCGCAGCAGAGTCTCCCCTTATGTGGGTCCCATCTGTAGAGTACAGTACCTTCAGGGAGGTCGCCTTGCAGAGGGTTCAGGGAAGATCCTGGCAGCTCACTTCAACGTCTGTAGCTGCCAACGGCCATGTTGGAAAAGCCCGATGATGTCATGGTGGCCATTTTCCCTTGGTCTGGCTGGTCTCCGACTGGCGGCCATGTTTGTGTAACCCGTTGTCACGGTGGCCATTTTCCCTTAGTCCGGGGTACGCTAGAGATGAATGAAGCCTCGTAGGGATGCCGAAGCTCCTCTTCTTCCTCCTGAGTTTCCTCTTCCTGTGCCCGGGACATATGAAAAGGGATGATGTCCATGGTGTTGCTGGGTCCAAATTCTCGGCGTTCCCTTGGTCGGTAGTGTGAGTCCTTGGGGGTCTCTGTTATCTCTCTCTGCTGATAGGCACCCTGAGCCTCAGGGGAATCCTTTAGTGGTGCCAAAAGATCATTTTTGTACTGCAAGCTCTTCTTTCCTTATGGAGCCTCAGGATCACATTCCCCCCACTGACCCCCCTCATGAAGGTAGCAGGTCCCTCGGAACCCCAGCTTTCCATGGTTGCACTGACGCGGTCCTGCAGTCCTTAGTGTCCCAGGTGGAAGTGGCATGTGGCAAAGACCAAGGAGGAAGTGTCCCCCGCCCGGTCTCATCTTATGTTGAGCCTGATGCCGCCATGGACGCGGCCCGTCCAGGGGGGCTTAATATCACACCCCCAGATCCGTCCTATAGTGAGGATGATTCCTCGATGTTCGCAGCAAATGAAAAAGTGCTGGTAAACGCACCTTTTACTGCAGACTTTAAAAATAGAGGATACAGCTGATGTAGCCACGGATGTGGCTGTGTCGTTTGGTACGCATAAGTCACCTCACACTCCAAAGGTGTTTCCTTATGTGCCTTATTTTGACAGGTTTTCCTGTAAGGAACGGGAACAACCAAAATAACCCTTTGTGGTCTCCAAACGTTTTGCTTTGCGTTACCCTTTTGAGGAGTCACTTTTAAAAAAGTCGACTAGTACACCAGTGGTGGACCCTCCCGTGTCCAGGTTGAATAAAGCAACCATGATCTCAGTAGAGGAATCCCCGTCCTTTAAGAACCCAGCTGACAGGAAAGCGGATGCTTTGGCACTAAGCATGTTTACTATGGCTGATTTGGCACTGAGGCCAGGCTTTGCCTCAGTCCTGGTGTCTGAGACCCTACCAGAATGGGCTAAGCTTTTGTGCCAGCGTCTGGGGAATGAGAGGGTTCCCGGCCCCTCTGCTTATGTTGATTTAGCAGACCAGTTGGTCCATGGGCTGCAGTTTATTTGTAATGCAGCTTTGGATACAACTCCTGTGCTGTCCAAACTTTCTGTTTCAGCGGTGGTGATTAGGTACATGCTGTGGCTTAAAAATTTCTCCACAGACCAAGCCCCTAGGAAAGCTCTCACTGATCTGCCCTTTCAAGACGATCACCTGTATGGGGCTACCCTGGATGACATCATTAGGGTATCGTTGGGGGGGGGGGGGTACCTTCCTGCCACAATCCAGAAAAGCGAAGGAGCCTTGTCACAGATGGGGTCCCTCCTCAGAAAATTATTTTGTGCTTCTGAGACGGAGAATAGGGGAAATAGATTTTTTAAATCTTCCCCCGGGAGGTTCCAAGCAACCATGGTCTGGTAAAGCTAGAGCTAGCTTCTCCGGACCCGCAGACAAGACGCCTTCAGCATGAAGGTCTGCCCTCACCCATTTTCTGGGTGGGGAGACATCTTCGCTGGTTTCTGGCCCCGTGGACTTCTTTTGTGAGCATCAAGGAGATCTGCAAAATGTTTCTTTTGGAGGTACCCAGAAAGTGGGCCAAGTTTGTTCTCTTCTGTTTTTTTAAGTCCTGAGTCTCCTTGTGCAAATTTAATTCCTGCAAAGGTTTAGGTAATGTCTGAACTACCTAAGGTCCCCCCTATCCCTGTCCAGGGAATTGATTTACCTAGGTCTGATTCTAATTCGGACCAGGGTGGTCCTTCCTCTGTACAAAAAACAGGAACCACAGGCTGTGATTCACCAGTTGCTGTCACACAGACAGTTCTCTCTCCTGATTGGCATACAGGTTCTGAGTCCGGCGGTATCCACCTTCAAGACAGGTCTGTTTGCACAGTCCTTCATGCAGCTCCTTTAGCAGGTTCGGCTCCACAGGAGGATACTGAGGTTCATGCCAAGGTCACGGGTTCCTCTGGCAGACGCCGCAGGCGTCCAAGGGCCATGGTAAGGCCAGTATCATCCTCGGCTCAGGCTTATTCCGCGGTTCGTGCAACGATCTTCCAATCATTCTGGTGGCCTTAAATGCCCCTTGGGGGCTTCCTCTCAGAGAAGACCAGTTGTCCCTAGGTCTGATCTACCATCCTGCCTTACAGTCGCTGGTTTTAATGGTTTAGCTATCGAAAGTCAGTTACTAAGGGATAGAGGTCTGTCTGGATCAGTGATCCCTACTATGGTAAAGGCGAGGAAGTCGTCTTCCAGAAAGATATATCACTGTACGTGGAAAGTGTACATTTCTTGGTGTGAGTCGATTGGCGCTCATCCTCGATCCTTTTCTGTGGCTTGGATCGTAGCCTTTCTCCATTGTGATGTTAAGCAGAAGTTGTCTGCCTTGGCAATCTTCTTTCAACAACCCCTAGCCACGCACTCTTCAGATTGTACCTTCATTCAGGGGGTGTCAGGATGCACATGACAGCAAACTAGATAACTCCTCTGGATGAACTTTTAGGCATAAGCTAAAAAATATTCCCTTTCATGCACATACAGTAAGAATTTGGCACTAGCTAATAAATATGTGCATGCGCGAACTTGCGTGCGCACACATGCTGTCGCACATTTTTGTGCATGCTTGCGCACACCTGTGACAGATGCTGGCGCCAAACAGGCTATTTAAACTCAGCCAGTACTCAAGATCAGTGCTGCTTTTCTTTTGTGTATTCTGCCTTCTGTGTATCTGTGATCCTGTGAACCTGCTTCCAGTTGCTGACTTGGCTTGTCTTGGCCTTCCTCTGAACTCCACCTGCATTGACCTCAAATTACCCCTGGCTTCTGCCTGCTCCTTTGGCTCCTATTCCACTGATTGGTTCCAGATCTGGCTTGTCTCCTGACCACGTTCCTGTCTATACTCTGTACCCGATTCCTCCCCGCCGCCTGCCTATAAAAGCAAAGGGTAGTGCGCTATTCAGATGTGTGATGAAGCTAAAATAATATGATAAACCAAGAAGTGTAATAGATAAAAAAAACAATATGATAAACCTTCAAAATATATATATATATATATATATATATATATATATATATATATATATAAAGCAAGTATAAATCAAAATGCTGAATAAATATAAAGCACAAATATTTAAAAAAAATCTTCCCAATTGCAGTGAGTTTCTAAACGTGCAAACTATGCCAAAAAGTGCAAAAAAATGAATTGAAGAATGAAAGTTCAAAGATAAAATATATATAATATTGCAAGTCCAAAAAGGAAAGTTCAAGAAAAAAGTCTGTAAAAAGTTCATCCACTCATCGATTGGAAAATCTGGTGCTCTCACCTCTAACAATTAGAGTCAATCCTTGTAAAAAACTGTGATAAAATTCCTCTCTGTGGGGAGACTTCTCCGCTTAACGTATTTTCCCCAGATATAAAATAAAAAATAAACAGCATATCGTGTAATATTGTCAAGAAAAGTAAATTATCTTTATGATAAGTGACATAGACGGTTCATCAATCAGTGCAGCGCATATGAACCAACATGCTGTGACATGTGCAATTATACAAGTGAAGTGAAATCAGGTGGAAAAAAACAATCCACCTCTGTAAAAAACACTGTGCAGTGTCCCACAAAACAAAAAATGGGTGAATTATCTTCCACCAAAGTGTGTGGATAAAATGCACGCACACCTTCAGTATAAAAAGACAAAGCCTTTAAATATCCTATGAAATCTCATTGGGCTGTCTTCATATAGCAATCAGCCCAATGTATATAAGAAAGAAGAAAGGTCCAAATAAAAGTATCAAGCAAAGACTTTATTTCCTTAAAAACACTCCCCACTTACATCTAGGTAAGGGTTAATTTGCAGTTCAAGTTTCCAGTAACAGCCAGTACTCTCACCATGGCTACTACTCACAAGATGCAGCCAACACTTCTGATCTCTCACCTCGCCGGAGAGACAGCTTGTGGGTGATGACAGACTGTGTGTAGGAATGCTTCATGTCACTAGCTCCTCCTACGCGATACGTCACAGACACGTGACATCCTCAGGGTCTGCCTACATACCTGCTTGCTGAAGCCTTCTGGTGACTCCTTCTGCCCAGTGTGGACACCTGCCCTGCTTCTAGCAAGACTTACAGGCACTCGTGCCACTCTGTACTCCTGCGCCTCCTGTCTACACTATCAGGGGCCCCGAATCAGAGGTGTAAGAGAGGCCTTCCTCATCATATCAGGCTCTGCTACCAGGTACGTAATATTGGGTTCGACATGTGGCTCCACCTGTACGGTCTCTTTTGCCGCCATGGGAATTAAACTTAGTGCTTTCTGTTCTCCAGAAACCTCCATTTGAGAATATTCGGGAGATTCCCTTGCCTACGTTGTCCCAGAAGATGGCGTTCTTGGTGGCTTTTACCTCGGCCCGCAGGGTATCGGCATTATCCTGCCGCAGTCCGTATTTTTGGTGGTCCAAAGGAATAAAGTTGTTCTTTGTCCCTGTCCATCATTCCTGCCCAAAGTTGTTGACTTCCATTTGAATGAGGATATTGTGTTGCTTTCCTTGTGTCCCAAGCTGACTCATCCCAAGGAATTTTCTTTGTATACCTTGGATGTGGTTCATGCGATTCGGGTGTATCTGGCAGCTACAGAGTCCTTTCAGAGGTCAGACTCGCTTTTTGTGGTTGCGGGCGGACCAAGGAAAGGGCTGGCCACTTCTTCAGTTACTATCTTCAGATAGATCAGACAGACGGGGACTCAGGCCTATTCTATTAAAGGTCCAGTTCCTCCTTTCCCTGTCACGGTGCATTCTACTCGAGCGCTGAGTACTTCTTGGGCCTTCGGTCATCAAGCATCAATAATGCAAGTTTGCAAGGCGGCCACTTGGTCGTCGGTGCATACGTTCACAAATTTCTACAAAGTAGATACTTTAGCATCTGTGGATGCTTCTTTTGGCCGCAAGGTTTTGCAGGCTGACATTTGAGGAGCGGTTTCCTCTTGAGAGGTGTTTTTTTTTTCTTTAAATTTTTATTTTTCAGATGAGGCTCCTGTGACCCGGTTAAGGCTCCTGTGTCCTGGTTAGGGCTCTTATGTTTATCCTTGGGTTATTTTTCCCACCCCTCATTTTCCTTTTGCCACTGCTTTTGGAAGTCCCAGTAGTTTTGATTTATGGAGCACTGTGTCTGTAGATGAAGGAAGGAGAAAATGGGATTTTTGTACTTCCTGTAAAATCTATTTCTCTGAGTTTATCGACTGACACAGTACCCACACCTCTAAGGAGTTTTGATAATTCTTGCTACTAAACTGATTACCTAGAGCAGAGAGGGGGGTTATATACCTGCTTAGGATGACCCATGGACGTAGAACTTGATGGTAGGTACAGTCACCAGTGCAGTACAATGTCATCATATAATGGGTGTGGTGGTGATCAGGGACACTGACTCGTGGCGGTAAAAAAAAAAAAAAGAAACAGCAATATGATGTTACCATAATAGCATTGGGGGAAGTGATCAGTATTTTTTTTACCCATTGTTTGCTTATAGCGACGAATTTAACTACTATAAGCAAACATTTTACTGAATGAAATCAATTCATTCAGTTTGTTTTATTGTAAATAGCTGTGATTTGCCACAGCTGATCACATGGCACAGATGGGCTGTGATTGGCCCAATGTGTACCATGTGATCACTGTGACCAATTACAGCTAGAAACACTGCCATCCATTGAGAAGCGAATGGTCTGAACAAGCAGACCAAAGGATGGACTTTATGGGGACATCATAAGATAGACCACATGAAAACAGGATATAAAACTAAATGCTTTATTAACAACATATAAAAACAAATGATAAATATGATGATGAGCCTCAATATGAACAACAACAGGTTCAATGCATCCAAGTGCAATTTTGTGTCTAATACATATCAACAGTATGCAGGTGCATAATACTTGACTAGGAGAATAGGCTAATGGTCAACGCGTTTCACAGTATGCTTCATCAGGACCATAGACATGATATTCTTAATATAAACAAAAGAACAAAAGTTAGTAATACGTACAGAAATAACATTATATAATCAAATGATATAAATACAATGTTGTGTATACAATCATATAGCTTATTTGGATAAAAAAAAACAACCTTCTCAAAAAGGCACAAGAGCTAATTTGGCTTTGGGCAGACACAGGGGACAGTGAAGAATGTCAAAGTGGAATTCTGTTACCAAGATAATATATGTACGGTAAGTATGGTGAAATGATCAATCCCCAAAGTGAGTATATTATGTATGTATAAACAACCAATATAATTATAATATCTGAAAAAAAGGGAAAAAAGCTTTACCTAAATCTCCACTGTGGGATAAAGAAGCACGGGTGGGTGGGTGAAGTGCTAGAACGTCAGAGTAAAATTCTTTGTCACTGAATGAAAGGTATAAAGTAAGTCAATGCCATCCATTGTTTACAATGGTCATGCGCCCTGATGTGATTGGTTACAGTGGTCACATGGTATCGTCAGCGGCCCGTACAGTGATCAGTGACAGAACGTACCGAAAACTCAGCCCCACGCGATCTGGGAGAATGTCCTATGATGTCCATTGATTGATGAGAGTCCCGCCAAGGTATCATTTTGCTATAGGCTGGGCAGGAAGTGGTTGAAGCTTGCAATCTACAATTTCTAGCTTAGCAGTGATTCACACTTTAGAGAGGACGGAGTGTGGTCAGTGGGAGTAGAAAATGTCCTGGCATCGGTAACAATGCTCCATTATTGCTGGTCGAGAGAGGAATAGTGCCCTATCATTGGTGTCAGTGGGAAGAATAGTGTTCAAGTGTTGGTGTCATTGGCAATAGATATGCCCCATTGTTAATGTCAGTGGGAGGAAAAGTGCCCCGATGGCCGGATAAAGGCAAACAAAAGGCGGCAGTTTTGAGACCAGTGCTCTAAACTACAAGAAAAGATGCTGCTCTGCTCCTTCACAAGTAATCCCTGAATGGGAAACTGAGAAAAGAAGTCCTGTAATATCAGGAAAAAATCTAGAATATAACCCAAAATTCTGCACTGTCCGTGAACCTTAAACTAATCTCAGTGTGGAATTTCTCATTGTATTCTAGAAAAGATCTTTTGACTTTGTTTTCTCTCACGTTATAATGTAGGGTTTCTGGTAGGTCTTGCTACAAAATTTGACTTTTGGTTGCCACTCTAGGTAGGTTTTTCTTTGTTAGTAGAACTTAAAATGCAAAACCAACAGCAAGGCAAAGCGATGAAATCTGTGCCTAATAAGAGCTGTAGTGGTATGTTGAGCATGACAAGCCTGTTGTATGTTACCATTGGAATAGGGAAGTTAGTAGCTTGTACCCAAAGCATGCAGTGTCTAACATAATAATGGTAGAGTATGAGGATACCCAATTGGGACGTTGGGAAAGGGAAGAGGCTTGTTACAAGAAGGTGAGTAGAGTCATCAGGCAGATGCTGAGTAGTACTTGAAAGACAGAGATTGATGCTGACAGACTTTGAGAGAGTTGTAGTAGGCAAGAAGTTGGTTCAGGGTGGAGCATGTTGCTATTTTAATATTTGAGGCACTATCAGGAAACCAGCTGACTCCCTTGGACCCTTCATTACAACCCTTTGAACAAGCAAAAAAAAAGCTATGCTTCAGACAAGATATTGTTACTATGTGAATGAAGAATCTTAGTTCCTCTCTCATAATCAGACAAGAAACTGGCTTGAGCTCAGAGAGTCTTCAGAGAGTCTCCTCAAGAGTTTACATCTTCCCCCAGTTTTCCAGGCTGCTAACGGCTTTCTATGGTTGAAGGAAAAGCTTACAGGTTCTTTAGACACAATAAACATTTAAGAAAACTTAAATATCAAAATACTGTATA